>NC_088385.1:138060000-139260000 GCF_037993035.2 Macaca fascicularis
CCGTGCTGAGGTAGTGTTTCTGGAGCATGGTGGCTTAGCTTGGGTTTTCATAACAAAGTACCATAGACTGGGGTTTAAACAACAGAAATTTATATCTCATCATCTGGATGGTGGGAAGTCCAAGATCAGGTACCAGCTTACTCAGGTTCTGGTGAGGGCTCTCTTTATGGTTTACAGACAGATGCCTTCTTGTTTTGTCCTCATATGGCAGAGACAGATCATCTCCCTCATGTCTCTTCTTGTAGGGGGACTAATCCCACATATGAGGGCTCCACCCTTGTGACCAGCTGGAAATTTTCCAGCAAAGAGAAGGGTGAAGAAGAAAATTCTGACCTTTTGAGCCCAGGGACAAGAGGAATAGAGGTACCACTGGCTAGGAATGAAAGCTTAACCAGCAGTTTAGCATTGTGGAGTGGAAATTGACTGATTGCTTGTTCAACATTCATTCCCCCTTCTTGAGTTCCAGATTCTGATTTTCACTCTACTCCTCACCCGCTGTATCAGTCAGTATAGGTTGTACGTATATGCTATAGCAATAACAGTTCCAACATCTTAGTGGCTTAAGACAACAAAATTTCATCTTGTTTTTGCTCATATTATGTATAAAACTTGGACAGCTGGAGGGGTTCGGCTCATTGGAGCCATTCAGTTGAAGTTTTCATCCACTCACTCACATGTTTCTGCAGCCTATGAGGCAGTGAAAACTTGAGTATGATCTTCCATATGGAAGTGACGTGTATCACTTCCACTCACCTATTGTCAGGCACAGCAAGGCATATAGTCACACTAACTGCAAATGAGCAGGAAATGAAATCCTTGGACGTGCCTGGAAGTAGAACTAGAGACATTTGTTGAACAGCATCAATGACTGCTCTATTTCCTATCAGTCCTTACAGCCTGCATGTGGGTCTGTCCAGGACCCAGGGATTGAACACCTGACTCAGTACTGCATCAGTCAGCTCAACACATTCCCTTGACCACAGGGATTGGTTCAGGGATGGGCACACGACCCAGTGAAATGCAGTGGACATTTTCTGCAGATGCCAGGGCGTAGGAAGATGTTTCAGCAGCCGTTTTGTGACAGTGAGGCATGAGGCTGATAGAGAATGGAGCCAACAGGAAGTAAGTGGAGACTGAGAAATAGAAAATAAATTCCTGATGCCATTGACTAGGCCCTGAAGGTGGCCATACCATCCTCTGGGATTTTAATAGCTTGAGTGTAAATACATACTTTCCTCCTTTTTGGTTAAGTCTGTTGTATTTTCTGTTTCTTGCAACAGAGAGCACCCTGATTGATATTGTCCTGAAGAAGGTTTTGTGGAGGATATTATGGTAAATTCCTTTTGTTGTTATGGGTTGAGTTATAGTAGCTCATACATCACAAAATTGCGGTACAATTCAATTGATTTTCAAACCAGATATCTTTTTTGATTTCTAGTTTAATTCTGTTTCTAGGGCCTTCACAAAATTCAGTATTGGAACACTTGTTGGTATAGGCTCTCCCCAGAATACGTCCGTTCACATGCAATTTTCTTTTTGGAGGTTTTTTCGAGCTTCACATTGTTATTCACTGAGACAGTGAGTGAGCTATTAATTAATGGCTAGTTTTGCTGCAGTGGTTCAGCATGACTTTCTAAAAGGTGCAAGGTAATTGATTGTCTTTTCCCCTGCAGTTGGTTTTGCTTCCAAATGGCAAATCATGATGTTTGCTGGATGATCTATTAATTGGTCATGGGATGATGGTCGTGGTGATGACAGATGAACATGTAGTACCTCACTGTCTAATACAATTCCACCTTTTAATACCTAGAGTTGTTTATTCCTTAGTTACAAGTGGGTGAAAATAAAAACGGACTTATAGGTAGGTATCCCATGACTTTGGCTGAGTTCAGAGGCAAAGTAAAAAAGCCACTCGGGACTGAGAAATCACCTGAGTAATCAAGATGAGGCCCCAATCCACTTGTCATACTGTGTCAGTTAGAGATTCTTTTCTTTTTTCTTTTTTTTTGAGATGGAGTCTCACTTTGTCACCCAGGCTGGAGTGCAGTGGCATAATCTCAGCATACTGCAACCTCCGCCTTCCGGGTTCAAGTGATTCTTCTGCCTCAGCGTCCTGAGTAGCTGGGACTACAGGCACCTGCCACCATGCCCAGCTAACTTTTTGTATTTTTAGTAGAGACAGGGTTTCACCATGTTCACCAGGCTGGTCTCGAACTCCTGACCTTGTGATCTGCCCGCCTCGACTTCTCAAAGTGCTGGGATTACAGGCATGAGCCACTGTGCCTGGCCGAGATTATTTTTCAAGTACATGTAATAAACACAAGATTCCAGTGACTTAGGCAAGTAGAGGGGCAATATGGCAGTTCTGCAGTGTCACCAGGGACTCGAGCACCTTCTAATCTGTGGCTCTGCCATTCTTAGCTTATGGGATAGTTCAGGCAGGTGTATTTAGGTGTAACTCATATACAAAAATAATCACTCTTTTTAGAGTACAGCTCCATGAGTTTTGATAAACACATGGTCATGTAACCACCATCATAACAAGACACAAAATATGTCCAACACTCCAAAAAAATTTCCCTAAAAAGGGAAGTATTTAATTTTTTGGTGTTGTAGGAAGTTTAATATACTTGGTAATTAAAAATTACATTTTAGATATTTAATATCATATGTAAAATGATGTTTAAAAATTTAAATTCCCAATCATCCATTGCTACTGTATCAAAACAAATTATTTTTTTCATGTTGAACCTGTTTCTGTGACCTTGCTAAACTCACTTATTAGTTCTAGTACTTTATTTATTATAAAGTTCACTCATTTAAAGTGTACAGTTCAATGTTTCTTATTGTATTGACAGTCATGTAAAAACCATCATAATCTAATTTTAGAACATTTTATCACCCAAATAGTTCTCTTTCTTTCATTTTGACTTCTAGTTCAATTCCATTATGATTAGAGGACATACTTTATAGAATTTCAAAATTTCGTATTTGCTGAGGTTTGTTTTATGGGCCAGAGTATGGTCTAATCAGTGTGTATTTTATGTGCACTGAAAAAGGATGTCATTTCTTTGTTGTGGGACGGAGTGTTCTATAAATGTCATTAAGTCAAGTAAGTTGATAATGTTGGTGAGGTCTTCTGTATCCTTACTGATTTTCTGTCTACTTATTTTATTGATTACTGAGAGAGGAGTCTCTAAATATAACTGGATTTGTCCATTTCTCCTTTCAGCTATAGTGGCTTTTGTCATGTATTTGTCGTTCTTTTGTTAAAGGGATACCTACTGAGGATTGCTATGTGTTGTTGGTGAATTCACCCCTTTATCCTTATGTAATGACCCTCTTTATCCCTAATGGTCTCTCTTGTTCTGAAGTCCACTTTTTCCACTCCAGACAGCCACTCCAGTTTTCTTTTATTTGGTGTTTCATGGTATATCTTTTCACTCTGCTTGTACTTTTAACCTCACTATGTATTTATATTTAAAATGTGTTTCTTGTAGATAGAATATAGCTGGGTCTTTTTGTTTCATCCAGGGAATCTTTATCTTCTCTTTGGTGTGTTCAGATCATTAAAACTCAGTGCAATGATTGATATGATTGGAATAAAATTGGACATTTTTGCCAGTTAATTTCTATTTGTTCTATCTGTCCTTTGTTTTCTCCTTCCTTCTTTCTCCATCTGCTTTTTGATTAATTCACAATTTTAGATTCCTTTTCATGTCTATTATTGGCTTATTATTTATCCCTCTATAACATTTTCTCCCAGGGGTTGTCCTAAGGCTTACCAAATGCTTTTCTTCCACCCCCCAGGGTTGTTATAGAATCTGTCTCTTCAAATTATCTTCCACTAATATTATACCACTCCATGTATCGTGTGAGCACCTCAGGACAGGGCGCTCCTACTTCCTCCCTCCCACGTTTTATTATATTTAGTCATAAATTTTACTTTTACAAATGCTATAAACTCACAGCACCTTCTACTCTTTTGTCACTAGACAGTCAATTTTTTCTTTCTACAGCAACTGAAAATAAGAAAAACACCTTTTATACTTACTTCAAATTTAAACATTTCTGGGTATCTTCATTTCTATGTGTAGATCCAAGTTTCTGGGTGGTGTCATAGTGCTCTGTCTAAAGAGCTTCTTTCACATTTCTTGTAGTTCTGGTTTCTGATAATAAATTCTGTCACTTTCTGTTTGAAAAATCGTTTATTTCTCTTTCTTTTTTTGAGATATAATTCATACACAATGAAGTTCATTTTTAAGTGTAAAATTCAGTGGTTTTGAGTATATTCACAAGGTTGTGCAACCATCATCACTATTTAATTTCAGAACATTTCCATCAACCCCCAAAGGAAGCTTGTATCCAGTAGCAGTCACTCTCCCTCCCCCCATTCCCAGATCTGTCATTCATTTCTGAAAGATATTCTTACTGGATATAGAATTCTGGGTTGACAGGGCCCTCCTCATCCTTCTGACCCCACAGCACTTTAGGTATTTCACAACATCATCCTTTGGCTTACATAGTTATTGATAAGAAGTCTACTGTAATTCTGATTTTTGCTTCTCTGTACATAGTGTATATTTTTCCTTTTGATGCCTTCATGATTTTGCTTTTATGTTTGATTTTTGGCAGTGTGATGATCAAGTGTCTAAATGTTTCTAGGGGTGTGTGTGTTTGATATTTATCTCGCTTAGGATTGTCTGAGCTTCTTGGGTCTGTAATTGAATATCTTTCTTTCTTTCTGTTTAAATTCTTAGACTTTATATCTTCAAAGCATTTTTCTGTCTTATTTTCTCATGTCTACATCTACAGTTTCAATTACACATATGTTAGATTATTTGCTATTGTGACATTGTTCTTTCATGCTCTGATTTTTAAAATATATATATTTTCTTTTTCACTTTGTGTTTCAGTTTGATAATTTTAATTGACCAATGACAATGTTAACGGATTATTTCCTTGCCTGTGTGGAGTGTACTGATGAACCCAGAGAAGGAATGTTTTATTTGTTATCTACCTTTTTTTAGTGATAGCATTTCCATTTCCTTGCCTGTGTAGAGTGTACTGATGAACCCGGAGAAGGAATGTTTCATCTGTTATCTGCCCTTTTTTAGTGATAGCATTTCCATTTGACTCCTTCGTATAATTTCCATCTCTTTGCAGAAATTCTCCATTTGCTCATCAGTGTTGTCATCATTTTTCCAGTAAAACATTTAACATATTAATCATAGTTGTTTAAAATGGTCTATCTTCTAGTTTTGATGGCTTCGTTTCTTGGCAGTGGGTTGTTTTTTCTTTCTCTTTTGTGCGTGTCATAATTTTAGAATGAGTGCTGGACATCACACATAAGACAGTGGAGACTAAGATAAATAGTATTTATGCCAGGAAATGGGGAAAAGTCTCTGCTAGGTCATTAATGCATGTGTGTGCTTGCATGGGAGTGTGTGTGTGTGTGTGTGTGTGCAGATGTGTGTGTTTATGTGCATGTGTGTAAGGTATGTGTGTTGGTGTGTATATGTACATGTGTGTGTGATATGTGTGTTAAGTCAATCAGGCGAGTTGAGCTGGGTTTGGGTTCTGTTGCTATGGTTGCCTTCAGTCCACTGGTAGCTTCACATTCCTCTGGCAGAATCTTGTGCTTTGGGTGGGGTTTGGTTTGGCCGAAGATTTTTCTCAGTGTTTCTGCTCTGCTTTCAGTTTTAAGCATTTCTTGTGTGCCAGAATGTCAGAGCGACTCTCCTCTGGCTCCTGCCCTCTCAATCCTAGAACGCTGGATCTTGTAAGCCTGCTCATGGGGAACAGAGAAGGTTCTGAGGCCCAGCCTCAGTCTTAGGTGGACCTTGTGTCTCTGTGTCTTGAGATGGATTTTCTTGGTGGCCCTGCCCCTTTCCCATTTGAAGGAGATCTTTGATGATCTGGGCCCAGGAGAGTTTCTGCCCCTGCCCTGGGAATAGAGGGTAGTTTCTCCCCACTGCATCCCAGAAGTTCTTCCCTGTGCCCTGCGGCTGGCAGGGCTGGCTATCCTTCCCCCAGCAGCACAAGGACTTTGTTCCTTGGGGAGAAAGGTCCAGGCAGGGCTTCGTGCCCTTGCACAGTGGTGGCCATTCACTTCTCCAGCTGTGCAGAACGGTTCTCTCCAGCCTCCTGCCTGCCCCCAATCCTTCTTCTGTACCTGCTGGGCATCCAGGGAGAAGAGGCTGAGATGGGAACAAACTTTCCTCGGTGTCCAGCTGCCAGCAGTCTATGCTCTCACTCCAGCCTACACCGGCCTTTAGAAATCCATTAAAAGCTTTTGCTGAATGCTTCTTACCTGTTGAGCTCATGTTCTGCCACCTGCGAGATGATGCTCATGTCCCGTTTCTCCTTAGACCTATCTTCCCCTAAGATTTCGGGCAGGGTGGTTTCCTTGAACCTCAGCTCTCTGATGGGTTCAAGAAAAGTTACGATTTTGTAGATTAACTGACTTTTTCTCATGATGAGAGTGATGTTCTTTCCAGCCTTTTACATCCCAGGAGGAAAAGCTTGTGGTTTTCATTCTCATGGTTGAGGACAGCTGCTCCACCTCAGCTTAGCATTTCCACATTCCGGCCAGAAAGAAGGTCAAGGTCAGAAGCCTTCAGGAAGAGCAAAGGTGGAAAGGAGTTTACCTTTTCAAAATGTCTTCTCAGAAGCCCATTCAAGAGACTTCTGTCTGTCTCTCCTTGCATGCAGGTCACATGGCCACCCCTAGCTGAAAGGGAAGTAACCTTTTTACCTGCTCATATTGGCACCCAAATATGTTTGCAATTCTGCATACAGAGAAGGAAGAGAACAGATTTTGGGTAGGCAATTAGCAATGTCCCCTGTGCATATTCATGCTGAAAACACTCCTTACAAACTAAGCGGTTTCTTACACCTTCGTCCTTGCTCTTATCGTCTTTGAAAACTGGATAAAAACTACGGACCTGCTCCCCCTAAAATTCACATATGCACATTCAAAATGTGCACATGAGCTGGGCACGGTGGTTCGTGCCTGTAATCCCAGCACTTTGGCAGGCTGAGGTGGGCGGATCACCTGAGGTGAGGAGTTTGAGACCAGCCTGGCCAATATGGTGAAACCCCATCTCTACTAAAAATAGAAAAAATTAGCCAGGCGTGGTGGTGGGCACTTGTAATCCTAGCTACTTGGGAGGCTGAGGCAGGAGAATCGCTTGAGCCCTGGAGGTGGAGGTTGCAGTGAGCAGAGATCGCGCCACTACGCTCCAGCCTGGGTGACAGAGTGAGACTCCGTCTCAAAAAAAAAAAAAAGTTCATGTGATCCAGAGCATTTAATGATTCCTGAAGTCTATCCGTGAATGCCTTTGGGATCCTTGGTGATCCAGGAGCTAAAAAGAAATGTTTAGGCAGTTAGTGAGGGTACGGGAGTCCTTGGTAAGGTTTCCTTTTAATACGAAAGCAGCCTCCAAGTCATTTCTTTTCTAACAAAAAGCAGCCTGAAAAATCGAGCTGCCAGTATAAATGAGGAAGCCTGCATAGGTGAACGCTGGCAGCTGTGCCAATAGAAAAGGGAAACCTGGAAGCCAGGTATGTTCAACATGGAGGTTCCCTCTTCCCTTTTCTTTGTGGCCACGTGTGCGGGCATCATGGCTCCAGCCAGGTAAAGACTCCATTTGCATAATAGAAGGTTAGAGTGGGATAGCCAGCCTCTATCGGGCTATGTAAATGGCACATCTGGTCCAACCAATCCACTAACACCGCCTCCTCAAGCTCGTCTGTAAAACCAAGCACATCTCACCCCAAACCCGGAAACCCACTGGGTCCCCCTTCCTTTGCACGAGGAACAGCTCTTCTTTCTTTCGCCTATCAAACCTCCTGCTCTTAAACCTACTCCTTGTGTGCCTTTGATTTCCTTAGCAGGAGACAACAGACCCCGGGGATTTCCCCAGACGCTGCTTCATTGGGACTAACCCACACGAGTGTCTCGTTCTTGGTTCTCCGAGAGGAGAGCCCAGTGCAAACACTTACATGGGAGCAGTGCTTTAGAGTGTGAGTCCAGGGGGTCAAAGTGGGGGACGGGGGCAACAGACACAGAAGTGGGGAAGCGGCAATGCAGGGAAATGCTACTGTGTTGCAACCACGATGGCTGGAGGGAGAAAAGCGGGTGTTTGTCCACTGGATCCTGCACTGCATGGGCATGAGTCCCTTATGTTTCTGGGTGCTTACGCCTGAGGCTGCAGGGCTTCCCTGGGCCTCCCATCTGCCTAGTCCGAGACCCCAGGGTGGAGCACGCTCTGGCTTCTGAGGGCATCACCGTCAGGATCAAAGCTGTGCAAGCCAGTGTGGAGCTGATCATCCTACTGGTGGGTGGATAAGAAGCAGGGCAGAGAAGATTTAAAGAGGTGAACGAGAGGCGCCCCGTACACAGGCCCTCTTGATGATGTTGTTGACTCTCTCCAGCCTCAGCCCCTGCCACTTTTCCTACTTGTGCCTACTCTTCATTGATTATATAATTAATTGTGGTTTCTCAAATACGTGTCATTGACCAGGACTCTTAATCACCAGGGACAGAAACCAAGCTCAAACTTGCTTGAGTCTAACATAAATTTCTCGGTGCCTGTCAGGGAATGCTGGCTTTAGGTCTTGTAGGATCCAAGGCCTCAGCTGACAGCATCAGGTTTCAAGGCTAGGACGCTAGAGTCTCTCTGTTTGCTTGTTATCTTCAGCTCTGTGTAATTATTTTCTTTGTTGTGGGGAAAACGGGCATCACCAGCCTTGACCGAAGGCCGTTCTGGATTAGCAGTGGGGGAGGGAGGCTTTTCTCTCCCACGGTCAGTCTGTTGATCCCCGGGAAGACACTGATTGGTTTTGAGTGGGTCACGTGTACACCTTTGGGCCAATCACAGTGCCTGTGGTATGGAAGCGCTGCAGGCGTTCCCACTGGGTCACGAGTGCCCCGCAACACCTGCAGCTTCTGGCAGCCCCGTCTGAGCTCACGGGTCAGCGGAGGAAACGCCCTTCAAAAGGAAAGCCGGTGGGAGGCGGAGGGGAGGCTGGGCCTGTAGAAACCACACGCGTCCACGGTCCATGGCACGCTGCGTCGGAGCTTTAGTCCAGTCCATGGCTTCTTTCCAGAATGTTCCATCCCTTAACCCCTCAGAGAAAGAATCCCCGAACTCCTTGACGTGACTTCCTCAGTGAATTCACCCCCAGGCTTCTAACACCGTTCATTTCCACGTACGTTGCGTGCTGCACACCCCTCCTAGCACCCTGCTGAAGCATTACTGCTCCGCCTTGCTCATCTCCACAGGAGCAAACGTGATGGACACACAGCTCTTGCTGCCTCTCACAGATATGCCGGCGTGTGGGAGGATCTGAGCTGGAGGGAGGCGCACCTTGGAGTGCTGTGAATCAGGCATCAGGGACTCCTGTGCTCACAGCGTGTCCAGCTCTCCCTCAGCATTTCGGCCACGCCACAGAATTCTTTGTTCAGGCCCAACCTGTCCTCCTGGGACGTCTGAGCTGCTCAGCACCAGGAAACATCCTCTGTCGTGCACAGGCCATCAACTTTGCAAATGATCCAGTTACATTCCCATGGGCAGCTGGCGTCACACTTTTTGTCCCTGTACAATTTTGAGTGGAGCCTAATCACAGTGTAAAGTCTCTTTCTATCTTTTTTCTTTTTTCTTTTTTTTTTTTTGAGAAGGAGTCTCGCTCTGTCGCCCAGGCTGGAGTGCAGTGGCGCGATCTTGGCTCACTGCAAGTTCCCCCTTCCGGGTTCACACCATTCTCTTGCCTCAGCCTCCAGAGTCACTGCAACCACAGGCGCCAGCCACTACGTCTGGCTAATTTTTTGTATTTTTAGTAGAGATGAGGTTTCACTGTGTTAGCCAGGATGGTCTCAATCTCCTGACCTTGTGATCCAGCCGCCTTGGCCTCCCAAAGTGCTGGGATTACAGGCGTGAGCCACCACGCCCGGCCAGGTCTCATTTTTAATGTTTAATTAGCATCCTGCCAGTGAAGTCTGATATATTTTACCAAAGTGTAACAATGTTTTGCATTCCTTAAGTAAAGTACACATGCATGTGGCCAAAAACTATGACTTGAATGTTGAATGTGAGGCTGCCTGCCGGGCACTCCCCACCCAAGCATAGAAAGAAAACAAAATTGGGCCGGGTGCTGTGGCTCACACCTGTAATCCCAGCACTTTGGGAGGCTGAGGCGGGTAGATGACGAGGTCAGGAGTTTGAGTCCAGCATGGCCAACATGGTGAAACTCCTTCTCTACTAAAAATACAAGAAAATTAGCCGGGCGTGGTGGCTGGTGCCTGTAGTCCTAGCTATTCAGGAGGCTGAGGCAGGAGAATTGCTTGAACCTGGGAGGCAGAGGTTGCAGTGAGCCGAGATCGCGCCACTGCACTCCAGCCTGGGCGACAGAATGAGACTCCATCTCAAAATAAATAAAGAAATAAACAAATACAATAAAATCCTGGGTTCCTTCAAGGGGATTTCCAGCCACCTAGCTAGCCCTGAGAAATATATGAACAACTTGAGAAGCAAGAAGGTAATAGTAGCGTGAAACAATAGTCGAGAGAGTTGGAGTCAGGAATTCATTGCTTCCCTATAGAAACTAAAGATAACATCGTAACAAACGTCCCAGAGTTGTTTTTCAGAACCTGGACCCCCACCAAATGGATCTGTTGACTTACAGACCTCAGATATGGGGGAGTGGAGAGCTGAACTCCACCACCATTCTATGTTCTTTTTTTTTTTTTTTTTTTTTTTTTTTGAGACAGAGTCTCGCTCTGTTGCCCAGGCTGGAGTGCAGTGGCTCAATCTCAGCTCACTGCAACCTCCATCCACCTCCTGGGTTCAACCGATTCTCCTGCCTCAGCCTCCCGAGTAGCCTCCCGAGTACAGGCATGTACCACCACACCCAGCTAATTTTTGTATTTTTAGCAGAGAGGGGGTTTTGCCATATTGGCCAGGTTGGTCTTGAACCCCTGACCTCAGGTGATCCACCTGCCTCAGCCTCCCAAAGTGTTGGGATCCACCCCTCGGGGCCCACCACTGTTCTTTGTTCTAACTTTCTTCCTGAGGGGCCCGGAGGAGGTCATGCCCACAGGCCAGAGCTAACATTCTTTTTTGCTGATGTCGAATTTTTGGACAAAGGCTTGCCTTCTTAACCAGTCACAAATCAGAAAATCTATACTCCCACTATACGACCTGTGGGCCCCCACTTCAAGCTGTCCTGGCTTTTTAGGTCAAACCAATGTGTGGCCTCCAGGTATTATTCATGTGGGACTTAGCCTGTAACCGCTGCCTCTCCACCTTGAAAAACCCTCCCCCATCAGCTATCCAGGAGTTCAGGTCTGAAGTGTGAGCGGCCAGGTTCTCCTCGCCTGGCGCCCTCCTCTAAGTGCCTCACTCCCTCTCGCTGCAATCCTGACGTGCATGTTTGGCGATGCTGCGGGAAGGCAGAGCCACGCTGGGTTCAGTGAGAAAGGCTGAGTACCCACCAAGTACCAAGCCCTGTCCTCAGGGCTGGGGCGCAGAGTGAACAAGCAGAAAGAAGTTATCTGCCCTCATGGGGCCTATGCCTCAGTGGGGAGAGACTGACAGTAAGTGAAATAAACGTCTAAGATATGAAGTACATTGGATCGTGGTTAGTGGGATTGAAAAAATACAGCAGGGGCGAGCTTTAGGGATAGGGAGACCTGCTGTCAAGGTGATGTTTGGAACCAAACACCCCGATGTTTGGGTGATGGGATGAGACACACGGAGGCATCAGAGGTGCTTGGTTCCAGGCCCATGGACCACTCAAGGCCCTGTCTCAAATCTCCAGGCTTTAAGACACGCTGCTTTACATGGAGGTGGGTTCTCCTTCTGGGCCTCTGAACAAGGTATGAGACAGGACACGGGCAAATAGCATGAGGCAGGAGGCACTCACTCGACTGTAGTCCAGGATGGACAGCCAGAGTGAGTCTGCGGATGAATGCAGACGCCTGCAGGGCAAGCTCTGCTGAATTGGTTTTCTATCTAGTTTTTATTACAGCCATTGAATTGGGGTGTCTCCCGTTATCTGATGACAATTTTATGATTAAAAGAAACCATGCTGGCTTTGTTTGTTCATGGAGATGGGAAAGGTCCACATATTCAGCAATCTGTTGAATTCTTCCAGGTTAAAACTGGGGCTGAGAAGAATCTGCAACTGCCTGTCCCTCCCTTCACCTCTTCCAGCTAGAGGCAGTGGGGGACTGGAGAGCTGATGAAACGGCAGAGATAAAGGTTGTAAATTAGTTTTCCCTGAAGCCGACCAGCCTGAGCAACAGGATAAAGGTCGTTATTACAGACAGCCCTGGGCCTTTGGAGTTCACAGTTTCTCTAGTGCTAGGAGATGGAACTCTCTGGAAACCTTCTCCAGCTCCACAGAGAGGCTCAGGCTATCAGAGGATCTGAGTGGTTATAGGCTGCAGGCACGAGTTAAAAATAATCACCTAACGTTTTGACAGCACTTTCTTTTTTTCTATCCCACAGAGATTGGAAGTCATTTCTTATCC
Organism: Macaca fascicularis; assembly: GCF_037993035.2. NCBI lineage: Eukaryota > Metazoa > Chordata > Mammalia > Primates > Cercopithecidae > Macaca > Macaca fascicularis. The sequence continues at coordinate 138,072,539 of NC_088385.1, forward strand.
TCTTTAGGAAGCATGTTGGATTCGGGGTTCTTAATTCCCATTTAAAGTCAGGACGATTGAGATAACTGTATCAGCTAACGTTTACTGGGTGTTGTGTTATACTTGCTAATAATAATCATAGCTAACATTTACTGAGTGATAATTTTTCTTAATAAAAAATAGCAGCATTTATTGAGTGCCACATATTTTCCAAGTACTGCCTGAAGAGCCTTGGATCTGTCCTCTAATTTATTGTTACAGCCCCGAGGAGGAGGAACTGTTAACCCTCATTTTGCGGATGAGGAATTTGAAAACAGAGAGATTAAGTAGTTTGCCTAGAAACACAGCTGGTGAATGCGGGAGAAACTATGAAGGGTAAGTATTACTGAAATCACATAGCAAATATAGCTGTGATTGCAATTATAGGGTGTGTGTCTCTGTGTGTACACGTGGATTTGGAATAGATAGGATAAACTTTGGTCTTGGGTAAACTGAGGCATGTCTGGAGAAGGGGCTCTTTTCTGTCACACTGAGAACATCCTCCTGGTGCTGGGGTGGGGGGATATGCGGTATGGTATAATTGGGCAGCGTACCTTGTAATTAATTCTGTAGCTTTCACTGACGTCTGAAAGGATTAAAGAGAAAAATGTGGTAAACACTTAATATGGAGGGCACAGTGGGTGTGCTGGTTTTTCTTTTCCATCCCTCTATCAACTTCATTCTTTCTTGGAGGCAAACAAGACTCAGATCTAAACAGAGTTTATGGTTTGTTTTGCATTTTGTATTTATTAATATTTATGCTGACTTCGAGGGTGCCGACCAGAAGGCATCAGTAACACACACACAGCCCGTGTCTGTCTGGCTTGATTCTGAGCCTGAGATCCTGAAAATATTTCAGTTGTTGTTAAGAGGCTGGAGTTAGGACCCAGGAAGGACACAGCAGTGGGGATATAAATAGAGAAGGAGAACAGAACAAGGTTTGAGGAGAGAGACTTACATCACTCACTCCCTCTCCACCCAGAGAGCGGGACGGAGGTGTGAACTTGAGCCAGACCAGAAGGAGCTCCAGAGCGGCCGCAGGACGAGTCCGAGGAGCAGGCGGGCGCTCCAGGGAAAAACCACGCACAAAACCTTCTTCAGAGAAAAGGGAAGCACCAAACCTGACCGAGACAAACGGAGGCTTTTGAAATAAAAAGAAAACACCGCAGGACAAACAGCCTCCCGTCCCCGGGCGCAGGTCGCGGTCACAGTGGTGACCTGGGATTGCTTTCCCAGGACTGTGAGTCGGATTTGGGTTTCTCCTCCCTGCATTCCACAGCTGCTCTGGTCATCGCAACGTGTTTATTGATCACTGAAGAATCTCAAGTTTTGAGACAAGGAAGAAACACCCATTAGGTCTCCAAAACAGCTGCGTTTCACAAACTTTAAGGAGACAGAACTTTTTTTTCCCCCCTGGAACCTGTGAAAATGTCCCTTTTCCAAGGAAGTGAAGGTTAAGAGGTCCTGTTCTCACAGACCCTCAGGAATTTCACTTGGCTCCGAGCTTTGACCTCCCAGAAAGCCATGGCAAAGCTGCTGCGGCTGTGCTGCTGGTACTCCCGCCTGCTGCTATTTTGTTACAACTTTCAGGTAATGTCCCCAAGTGGCCAGGATGGAGACGGGCTCGGTTTCTCTGGAGGCTTTCCCCGAGCGTCTCTCACACTGTGGTCTTTTGTGTGCAGGTGCGTGGTGTCTACTCCAGATCGCAGGACCATCCAGGTAAGAGTGTTTCCTTCTCACGCTGCGCACCGCCCTCCCCTCCCTGCCTAATGTGGTATCCCAGGAACAGCCCACTTGTTCATCTCTGAGGCCTCAGCGAATGGCCCTTGCTGGGCTCCTGGTCCTCGACCTCACTGCCCCACCACACGCTGTGGCCCTGGGCAGCTCCGCTACCCCTCACCGGCCGAGTGGTGGACGGAGAAGCGGTTCTGGGCCCCTTGAGCTGGGTCATATGAAACGTGATTCAGGAAATAGGATCTCCTCCACTTGAATGCCTTGTCTGTCCCTCCCTCCCTCCCTCCCTCCCTCCCTCCCTCCCTCCCTCCCTCCCTCCCTCCCTCCCTCCCTTCCTTCCTTCCTTCCTTCCTTCCTTCCTTCCTTCCTTCCTTCCTTCCTTCCTTCCATCCTTCCTTTCTCTCTCTCTCTCTCTCTCTCTTTCTTCCTTCCTTCCTTTTTTTTTTCTAGATGGAGTCTTGCTCTGTTGCCCAAGCTGGAGTGGCCCAAACCTCCGCCTCCCAGGTTCAAGCAATTCTCCTGCCTGAGCTTCCCGAGTAGCTTGGATCACAGGTGTGCACCACCACGCCCAGCTAATTTTTTTTTTTTTTGTATTTTCAGTAGAGACAGGGTTTTACCATGTTGGCCAGGCTGGTCTCAAACCCCTGATTTCAGGTGATCCGCCCGTTTTGGCCTCCCAGAGTGCTGGGATTATAGACGTGAGCCACCACGCCCATCACATGTCTTCAGGGCAGTTTCACTGGGGGGCACTTGGAGCTCTGGCCCATAGCAGGGTCTTGGGACCTCCAGCCTCAGAGTGCTGACCAGCTTAGCCTGGAGCAGCCCATGAGTGGGACTCAAGACAGAGGGCCACCCTTGGTCTGGCCCCAGAGCCACATTCCTTTGGCCATTGTGACACCAACCAGGAAGCATCAGGATGGGGCTTCTCCCGGGAGCACAGGGAGGCACACGCCCTTTGCTGTTGAGAGTGTGGGCGCACGTTCCGGTCAGCCAGGGGCAGGGATGGGAAGACCAGGCTTTCTGGGAGTGGCGGGCAGTCACGGGGTGGTTGCTTCCTGCTGGAAGTTGTAGGAGATGGGGAGAAGACCCTCTAGTGCCTGAACCCCTGCTGGGAAGCCTGTTGTGAGTACAGCCACCGCCCCAGCCCCACCAGAGCTTGGCTGGGCACCTCCCTGAGCACTATTGTATGGCCCTGCCTGTCTCTGATGGGAAACCAGCCTTTTTAAAAAAGATTATTTTTATTTTTATTTTTTCAGACAAAGTCTCACTCGGTCACCCAGGCTGGCGTTGAGTGGTGAGATCTCAGTCTCAGCTCACTGCTACCTCTGCCTCCCGGGTTCAAGCAATTCTTGTGCCTCAGCCTCCCAACCAGATGGGATTACAGGCCCGTGCCACCATGCCTGGCTAATTTTTGTATTTTTAGTAGACACAAGGTTTTGCCATGTTGGCCAGGCTGGTCTTGAACTTCCAACCTCGGGTGATTCCACCACCTCGGCCTCCCAAAGTGTTGGGATGACAGATGTGAGCCACTGCGCCTGGCTGGGAACCAGCCTTGAACGATCAGACAGAAATGGGCTCAGGCCAGCCCTGCGGGCAGATCCCAGGGTGATGTCCAGGCCTCCAGGGAGAGCCCCTTTCCTGGGTGGAACACCAGGAGACTGCTGGGGTCTAGGGCCAGGGGCTGAGCCTGCTGGGGTCTAGGGCCAGGGGCTGAGCCTGCTGGGGTCTAGGGCCAGGGGCTGAGCCTGCTGGGGTCTAGGGCCAGGGGCTGTGCCTGCTGGGGTCTAGGGCCACGGGCTGTGCCCTCAGCCTCTGTCTCCTCTCCGGCTGCCCGGCAGCCCCAAGCCAGGATGTTCAGGCATCGTCACCTCGCCACCACCTCCATCCACCAACGCAGGGGTGGGGACGCTGCCACTTCTCTTTCGTCCACATGCGTAAGGAGCTCCTTTTAAAAAGGTGTGGAAGCTGTGCGTTTCCACTCGTTCCCCTCTCCTCAGCCAACTCACTGAATGAAAGAAACAAGGGCTCCTGTGGCTCGGGAATGAACAAACACACGCAGCGCTGCGTTAAAGAGAGGATGTGTCTGCCTTGGACACCTTGCTTCTCATGAATGCAGGCCTCCTGGCTTGGGCTGGGCTCTCCCAGTACGGGAGAGGACTGAGAGAAGGGGACAGGTGGCCCCTCGAACTGCAGGGCGGTCAGGCAGAGCTGCGCACCCGGGTCCTGCAGCAGGCAGGTGGTCCCTGAGGCCCCAGCATGGCTCTCGCTGCTGCTCAGTGTTGAGGAAAGCTGTGCGGATACTCCCCAGACTTCTGCTTATGATACAGAGCCCACACACATCCTCACACATGCACATGTGTCCACATGCCCCCATGCCACATGTCTACATGTGTCAACATATGCCCACCATACACCAACACAAATCACACACATCCACACATGTTGACACATATGCATACACACGCACATACCCAGATGTCTACATGTGTCAACATATGGCCACATGTCCACACACATCACTCACATCCACACACATCAGACATGTTGACACACATGCATACACATGCAAAAGCATCCACACATCTACATGCATCATGTGTCCACTTGCATCCACACATGAGTGTCCACACACTTCACATGTGTAGATACACATGCACAATATACACATCCATGCACACACCCACACCCACATGTGCCAATGCTTGTTGACATGCATCAACACACATGTATTTACACACGTTCACACACGTCCACACATATCCCCATGTCTACACACATGACCACACACATTCACAGACCACACACATCCACATGCGTCTACACACATCCATACATTTCTACACACATGCATACATATGTGCACGCATTTACACAAGTCCACGTGTCTACACACATCTGCACATGCTCGCACATGTCCACACACATGCACATACATACACACATACCCACACACGTACACCCCACACACATGTCCACACACACTCATACGCATGCACGTGTCCACACATGTCTTCACATACTCACACATGTGCACACACATGCGCACACATGCACCCTCACACATTCACACACATCCACACACGTGCACAGCCATTTACACAGCTCACACATCCACACATGCACACCTATGTATACACATGTACACACACATGCACTTGCATTCTTGACTCTAAACTTGAAGGAGCAGTTTGAACTCAGTCTTTGTTCCATATAGAACCTTTGTTCTTCCAACTCTGGATTTAGGGTAGAAATCAATGTTTCCTGATCAAGGCGCCGTCTAAGAGAAACAATGGCCGTGCTGATGATGGTAGAAAGGGATGGAAGGGCGTGGTGACCCGGAGTCTGTGTGGGAAAGCACGGTGAAGGCGACCACGCCTCCTGAGCTCTTGAAACCGAAAGATTTCTCTCTCCTCAGCTTTCCAGGTTCTGGCAGTCCCTCTCTTTCTCCTCATCCTCCCTTGTCCTCCTCTTACTGCAAAATGTTTTTGACCTTTTCCTTTTTTCTCTTCCTTCCTCCTTCCTTCCTTTTTAGAATAATGGTGAAGGTGGACACTTTGCTTAATGCTTAGGTGTCCTCTATGAACAAAACATCCTGCTGCCTGCCTTCCTTCCCTTCCTTCTCTCCCCTTCCTCCTCACTGCTCCCCTCCTCCTCCCCCTCTTCCCCTTCTCCTGCCTTCTCTCTCACTTTGTTTCCTGTCTCATTTTCTTTTTTCCATTTTCCTCCCTCATTTCCTTCCCTCCCTCCCTGTCTCCCTCCATCCTATCCAATCCTTTCTTTTTTTTTGAGACAGACTCTTGCTGTGTCGCCCAGGCTGGAGTGCAGTGGCATGATCTCAGCTCACTGCAACCTCTGTCCCCTGGGTTCCAGTGATTCTCCTGCCTCAGTCTCCTGAGTAGCTGGGACTACAGGACCCAGCCACCAAACCTGGCTAAATTTTGTATTTTTAGTAGAGACAGGGTTTCACCATGTTGGCCAGGCTGGTCTCAAACTCCTGACCTCAGGTGATCCACCTGCCTCGGCCTCCCAAAGTGCTGGGATTACAGGTGTGAGCCACCGCGCCTGGCCCCAGTCCTCTCTTTTTGTCTTCTTTTCCCACATCTCAGACTCGGTTCACCCCATTTCCTGCTGAAAAGCCGCATCCCTGGCTGTCTGTGTGAACCAGAATCTAGGGGACTCCTTCATGTTCCAGCTTCCATCCCTGAGGCTCGCCTGCCCCTGGGGAGCCCTGGTAGAGGAAGCCTGGCCCTGGTGTGTCTCCTCAGGAGTGCTCATGACGGGCACGGGCGCCCCAGACACACCAACAGAACCAACCTGTTTCCATCGCGAGAGAACAGCTCCGTAATGTGTAGTATTTCATTCTAAAGAGTGCTAAACAGCCCTGAAAACCGGCCAGTTTGTCTGCACGTTGGGCCTTTCGAAACACTGATTTCACATCATCCTCGCAAGAGCCCTGCGGTGGTGTCATGCCCTCGCACCGCAGGTGAGGAAGCGTGTCTTTCAGACAGACCAAGCGATTTGCTCAAGGTCACAGGGCTCAGAAGACACAGTATTAAGCCCAAGAAGCTCACAGCGTGAGGGGAGTTAGGGGGGACAGACGCAGACAGAGATTCTTGGAAAACAGCAGCCGCGTGGTCAGTACCGGGACACAGGTTCCCTCAGGTGCTAGGGGAGCCTTAAGGAGGAGTCCCCAGTATAGAGCAGAACCCGGTCTTCCAAAGGCCAGCCTACTTTCCACCACAACCACACCAAACTGTATTATTTTGTTAAAGGTTCCCACAACTGTTAATCATTTCTTGTTTTCTCATTCTGGCACTCAGCACTGTGCCTTATGCATAGGAGGCATCCAATACATATCTGGCACAGTGGCTCACGCCTGTAATCCCAGCACTTTGGGAGGCTGAGCCAGGAGGATCACTTGAGCCCAGGAGTTCAAGACCAGCCTGAGCAACAGAGTGAGACCCCACCTTTATAAAAAATAAACATTTAGCTGAGCATGGTGGTGCATGCCTGGAGTCCCAGCTACTTGGGAGGCTGAGGTGGGAGGATCACTTGAGTCCAGAAGTTTGAGGCTGCAGTGAACCATGATCACACCACTGCACTCCAGCCTTGGTGACAGAGTGAGACCCTGTCTCAAAAAATATCTGTATATTTATTGACTTGTCTATGCACAGTCACTGAAGATTTGCGAGTCATCTGGTAAACCGCATCAGTAAAGCCAGCCAACCAGCAGGCATTCGCCTCACGGGAGGCTGCTTTGGCTTGTATCACCTGCTTTGCCTGTCTACACTGGCAGAGGTAGCCAGCTATTTGCCAGATCTTTATGTGTACCATGTAGAGAGGTATTTCATTTTGTAAGTAATTGCCAAACAACTTGAAATCATTTTAAGCCTTTGCATACTCTGTGCTTATCTGTGACCATAGGTTGTCATTCTGGAGGAATTATAGAATGGCGTAGCTGGGGTGCCGTAGGGACTATTGAGCCCCTTCCCACTTTACAGGGAAGCCAGGAGGTAGGTTTGGAGAGGGAAATCCAGGGTCGGCAGAGTCCGGGCCCCTCCCTGCATCTGGAAGCTTTTCCAGGGCCCCAGGCTGCCCGATTTCTTGCCTCTATTCCCCAGGGACAGCCTTCTGAAGCCGAGATGGTTGATTAATCTGAATCCATAAATGCCACTGGCCAATAAATTGCAGGCCATTCTTAAAAAGTTTATAAGCATGCCATTGTATAGATGACATTTGTAATGAGGAAAAGGGAACTTAAAACAAACCCAAAGCCTGTCATTACCCAGCAGTGTCCTGGTCCTGGGGCACACGGCACAGCTGGCTCCAGCCGTCTCCAGAAGTTTGGGGCGGTTCACTTCACCCGCTCTATTTAGGGGTCTGGGAGGCCAAGCAGATAATTACAGTAATTATCATTCCTTAGATCTCCATCGTGCCGTGGAGTTTATAACGAACTGTCGGAACCGCTAGGCCATGGCGGAAACTTGATTCCTCATCTTCATGGTATTTATAATAGAATTTTAAAAAACAACATTTAGATCCAGTTGAAGAAATGGAAATTTGGCAAATAGAGATTTTCTAAATACTAGAATTATATAGATAATTATAGTCTATGTTTATTTATTATTTTTGCATTTTATCATTCATTCTACCTGTATAGTTAGTTTTTAAATCGCTAACATTAAAAATCTGGGAGATTTCAAATGCAAAAATCTCTCTCTCTCTCTGTCTCTCTCTCTGTCTCTCTGTCTCTGTCTGTCTCTCTCTCGCTCTCTCTCTCACACACACACCCCTGCCAGGCCCCTTGTCTTAGACATGGGGGATACAATGTAAATAGAACACTCAAGGAACAGAGTCTGATTTGGAGACAACACACATATACTAACAAAAAATCCCAAACAATAGTAAATGCCATGAGAAAACCAAATAAGGACCTGAAAGAAAGAGCGGACGGTGGTGGCGACGAAGGCGTGGCATGAGGGGAGGGGTCCTGTGAACTGAGACCTGAATCATAGAACCAGCTACACAAAATGTGGGGAAGAGCATTCCAGGCAGTGGGAACAGCAGGCAAAGTTGTGCAGGAAAAATGAGCTCCATGTGTTGGAGGCCGAGGAGGATGGAGCCACGATGGCCAGCCCAACCATCAGCAGGGGCCGGTGTTCCTCTGTGTGGTATAGATTCCAGCTGGACCGAGTCAGTGCAACACCGAAGATTATTCCCCTACAGGAAACCAAGGGATAAAGGTTTCCCTGGACTCACACAAGGAATAAGTAACAGGGAAGGGGGAAGAATAGGGAAATCTGGAAGAAAAATGGAAAAGGAAAAATTAAAGGTTTTATTACCTTGTTTTGAGTATTAATACTCTGTCTCTCATCTCTGTCTTATGTCTGTGACACACACACACACACACACACACACACACACACACACACACACACACACACACACACACCAAACTCAATAAAACATTACATATGGATGATATATTAATTCTGAAGAACTATGGTGATGTGGGCCTGAATATACCCCTTTCTCTCTCTCTCTCTCTCTCTCTTTCTCTCTCACTCTCTCCCGTTCTTTCTTTTCCTCCTCACCCTCCCATTTTCTCTCTCTGGCTCTGTCCCCTGCTATTTGTTTTCCAGGCTGGGGATGTTTTGGAGTCCTCAAATGGGCCATGGTTTTGCTTGGCTGGCCGACCTGTCTAAGAAGACGTTTAGTCTTTAGGAGAGTTTGGTGAAAATCAAGGTGGTTGCAGAGCTAGGTGGTCTCACGCCACCTTCTCAATGGGAAGGTGCCACAGAGTGCCTTTTTCCCAAAAGAATGAGATTTTCTTGCTCTGATGAAATTTGTAGAACTACAAGTTATTTTACTCCTTGAGTTGGAAAAGAAACCTCTGGGCTGAGTTCAGCCCATCCCATTAGCACCACACAATGTTTTATTTTAAAAAAATACGAACATTAAAATTTTGATAGATTTTGCTTTAAAAAAATCTGGATTTCTGACTCCACTTTAAAAAAAGGAAGACCTGACAATCCTGGGCAAACCTTCCCGCAGAGCCGCAATGCTTCGGCATCAGGAGGCACTACTTAATTTAGACAGAGCACAGTTTTCCACGCCACCTCGGCCTCTCCCGCCCTACGACTCTGGTGGTACCAGCTGATGGTTTCCAGCATCTGCTCTGATGAGTCTGGACTGTGCCTTCCAGCTTGTTAACTACCTTGGATGCCATCCCTGGACTCTGTCCAGTCACTTTTCAGGACTCGCTGGCCCCTGCGGGTGTTACAGCTTGCAGCCCCTTCATTGCTTGTTTGCAGTCAGTGTTGCTAGTTGCAAAACATCTGTGGCAACTGAGGTGTTGTACACTTGTCTGAAGTGCGGTGGTGTGGAGAGAAGGCAGCGTTCTGGCCTCAGCCCCCCTCTTCTCATCACTGGCCGCCTATGAACCCTGGCTGACTTTGGGGTGAACGAGACACCATCACTTTACTCTGTTAGCCTTTCTGCCAGGACTGATTGCGACCATTTGTAAATGGAAAGAATAGGAAGGGCTTTATCGTCCACAGGGTTATTTTATAAAGACGAGGATTCTGAAGACACATCTGTTCTTTGTATAACAGATGTTATTTCCTTTTACAGTTTTTTTTTCCCGGATGACTGGAATAACAAGTCAATGAGGTTTTGTCCTCTTCGAAATGAATATCCTAGATTTTAGGGGGGAAAACAAAGCACAGTAGGAATGAAAATGATTATTTTTGATTTTTGCATTTCAGATTCTTCGTATTGCGTTACAATAGTAGGACTATCCTCACTGGAAATCAGCTGAAGTCAGGTCTTGCTTTCTAACATGCTACTTTATTTAGATAGGGCTATTTTATTTGGAGAGTAACACGACCCTGAAGTTATTGTTTAGGTACTTCTCCTTAGCTCATGTTGCAGAGTTAACTTTGTTCTTGGCTTACATTTTGAACTTGTGTACATAAAACTGGAGGGACAGATGCAAACTGAAAAGCGGAACCAATGAACGGGACGTGTGCGGACGTTTGGCACCCAGTGGACAAAAATTCAGATATTAGATGGGGTGTATCAGTTCTTATCTGAAAATGGTGGTATGCTCCTAACTACCTATGGCACTTCAGTTGTGAAAGCAAGCCTTAAAATATTTCTAAAGGAATACAGATTGAAAAATTCAAATAGAACAGGAAGATAATGCAACACGAACCTTCTGCTTACACTTTGCACTCAGTTTTTCGATTTCTTCACTCCTAAAACACCAGTATTGGTTTCTGTATCTATCCAGACATCTCTCTCTTCTTCTCTCTCCTCTTCTCTTCTCCATGCCTGCCCTGAACCAACTATATTTTACACAAATAGCTCATAGTATACACATTTTTACCACCTTAATTTTTTAAAACTAGACAATATCAATGAAAGAACATGCTGTCTCAGTGCATTGATGAACCTTAGTATTCGTCCCAGCTGTATTCCAGTCCAGAGTGTAGATGTGCCATATTTATTTAGCCAGCTCTCTGTAGATGAGCATTTAGGCTGTTCTCAGGTTTCTGATACTATTAAAAAATTCTGCAACAAACAAGCCTTTGCACAGAGGTCTTTGATCATGTGTATGAGTGTATCTCTAGAATAAATTCCTAGGGGTGGAATTACTAGATCAAAGGGAATGTATACGTAAAATTGGGATAGATATTGCCAAATTACCCTTCAGAAGGGGTGTACTGATTTGAACTCTCATCAAAAATGTGGTGGAAGTTGCCAGCTTGGTATAGCTAACTTACTGCTTGCCAGTCTGATAGGTGAACTCTGATAAACTCACTGTTGTTTAATATACTTTTAAAACTTATGAGCAAGGTTGGGCATCGTTTGATATATTTATACATAATTTTTATTTCTTTTTCATTAAACTATTTGATTATCTCCTTTGCCTCAATATTCGGTTGGTTCTTTTTAATAGTAGGAGTTTTACCAATATAATCGTTTAATACCTCTAAAAAGAAATCAGTACCCTTCTGTAATATGTATTACATAAACAACACTCCTCGCTTTGATTTTGCTTGATGTTTTTTTTTCTGCACAGAAATTTTAAAAAGGTATGTTGTCACATGTATAGCCTGTTTTCTGCAGAAGCTTTTGTGTTTTATTACATGGAAATTTTGATCTATCTGGAGATTGTTCTGGTATAAAGAGTGAGGTTGGGATCTTAATTTTTTCCAGGTGGTGAACTGGTTCCAATGCCTTTGTTGAATAATATTTCTCCTCTAATTTAAAAGACCAGCTTTGGGGCCAGGCGCGTTGGCTCATACCCATAATCCCAGCATTTTGGGAGGCCGAGGCAGGTGGATCACCTGAGGTCAGGAGTTCGAGACCAGCCTGGCCAACATGGTGAAACCCTGTCTCTACTAAAAATACAAAAATTAGCCGGGCATGGTGGTGGGCGCCTGTAATCCCAGCTACTCGGGAGGCTGAGGCAGGAGAATCACTTGAACCTGAGAGGCAGAGGTTGCAGTGAGCCGAGATCACGCCACGGCATTGTGGCCTGGGCGACAGCAGTGAAACTCCTCCTCAAAAATAAATAAGTAAATAAAAAATAAAGGACCACCATTATCACAGACTAAATTTCCGTAGGTGCGTAGGCGTCTTTGCGGATTTTTCTCCCACTGAACTGTGTATCCGTGTGTCGCAATGAGCCATCTTCATGGCTGTAGTTTTATGCTGTAGTTTTATGTGTGTGTCCTTGTGAGTGTGAATCTTCTCTCTTTATCCTCTTCTGTTTCTTCTCCAGATTTTCTAGCTTATTTTTTATATAAACTCCATAATCATATATCTCCCCCACAGAAATTCCCTCAGCATTTTCACAACAGATTTCCTAATAGGCATAGATTAAAGGATAGTTGATGACATTGAGTCGGCTTTTCCAGTGGGTTGAATCCTTCATGCATTCAAGGGTTCTTTCATATCCCTCAGAATTGTTATTTTTTGCTTTCTTCATGAAAATCTTGTACAATTCTTATTCTTGTGTTCATAAATATTTTCTTTTTGTTGGCTACACTTATGAGAACTTTTCTTCTTTTTTTGTAGCATTATTGTTGGAATACAGAAAGGCAATTGACATTTGTATATTAAATTTGTACAAGCCTCCTTGCTAAATTCTTTTATTGTTTGTAATAGTGTTTCGCTTACGAAATTCTTTTCTTATTTGTAATAGTTTTCCACTTTGGTTATCAGGCATACATCATTTGAAAATAATTATCTTATTATCTCCTCTTTAAAAAGTTTTTTTTTTTTTGAGACAGTCTTGCTCTGTCGCCCAGGCTGGAGTGCAGTGGCACGATCTCGGCTCACTGCAAGCTCCACCTCCTGGGTTCACGCCATTCTCCTGCCTTAGCCTCCCGAGTAGCTGGGACTACAGGCACCCGCCACCACGCCGGCTAATTTTTTGCATTTTTAGTAGAGACGGGGGTTTCACTGTGTTAGCCAGGATGGTCTTGATCTCCTGACCTTGTGATTTGCCCGCCTCGGCCTCCCAAAGTGCTGGGATTACAGGCATGAGCCACTGCGCCCAGCTTTTTTTTTTTTTTTTTAAAACAAGGAATAACATAAAGATTATTAGTTGGTACTTTTCTATGATCTAGCAGTCATCTGGGGCAGCTGATTATTGTTGAGTCATCTAAACCATTATTCCCATTTCTGGGAATGCATCCCGGAGACTAATCCCAGAGAAGACTAAAATTGTTTGCATAAAGCCACTCATATCAGTGCCACCTGTACGAGTAAGGATGGAAGCTATTGATTGTCCATTAGTAGAAGAATGGTGACACCTGTTATGGGGCAGCCACTCAAGAGAATGTGACCCAAAGTCAAATTATGAGGGCTAGATAGAAACCAAGAAATAATTCATAGAGCATTCAAAGAGAAGACCAGAATAGAAAATAACATACGTGCATAAAGTTATGTTTACTCCAAGTACAAGGATCATGAAGGAAATTTCGAACTGAGTAATGCTGAGTCTGGAGGAAGCATAGAGGGAAAATGGAATGACCGGGACTAAATTGAGAAAGGCTTACTCTGTGAGTATTGTGTCTACAACGAGCTGGCGGTGTGATTTTGTGCAAGACTTTCAGTTCTTGTCTTTTCGAATAGGTTAAGAATTCAATTCTCTTACAGATTACTGTTAGCATGAAATGAGGAAGTGTTTGTTGAGGACCTCAGTGCCTGGCAGACCATTCATGTTAGTTTTCTCCTCTTTTAAAATGGTTTTACCCTTATTTTTTTCTATAGTGTGATTGCATTAGATATTAACTCTAAAACAATAATAAATAACAGAAGGATATGGAACATTCTTATCTGTTCCGGACATGAATGGGCAAGCTTCTAGTGTGTCACAAGTAAGCACAGTGGCTTCTGTTTTCATGCAACAAGAGGCATCTATTCCTATTTACCCTGTTTTGTCCAGTTAAGGAACTATTTACCAGCTTCTAATTTAAGAGTTTCTTTTTCTAACCAAGAGTGTGTATTGAATGTTATTACATACGCTTTCAGTATCTCCCATAGCCATGGTGATCCTTCTACTCTTCCCCCATAATGCGTATGCTAAGCGGTTCTTACCCTTTAGTTCTTTCCTCCCTAATGATGATTTAAAACGTTTATTCTTTTTCCCCAAGGATTTCAGGTCTTGGCGTCTGCTTCCCATTACTGGCCACTGGAGAATGTGGATGGGATCCATGAACTTCAGGATACAACTGGAGGTACAGACACGGGTGCTGAGAGCAGCTGTGGGCCCGGGAAACCCAGGGCCACTGGGGAACATGGGTGCTGAGAGTGGCTGTGGGCATGGGAAACTCAGGGCCATCAGGAGATGCAGGTGCTGAGAGCGGCTGGCCTGGGAAACCCAAGGCCATTGGGAGACATGGGTGCTGACAGCGGCTGTGGGTCTGGGAAACCCAGGACCATCAGGAGATGCAGGTGCTGAGAGTGGCTGGCTTGGGAAACCCAGGGCCATTGGGAGACATGGGTGCTGAGAGCGACTGTGGGCCTGGGAAACCCAGGGCCATCAGGAGATGCAGGTGCTGAGAGCAGCTGGCCTGGGAAACCCAGGGCCATTGGGAGACATGGGTGCTGAGAGCGACTGTGGGCCTGGGAAACCCAGGGCCATCAGGAGATGCAGGTGCTGAGAGCGGCTGGCCTGGGAAACCCAGGGCCACTGAGGGACATGGGTGCTGAGAGCGGCTGTGGGCCCGGGAATCCCAGGGCCATCAGGAGAACAGATGTGGACAGAATCTGCTTTCAAGCCAGGGTGATAGAGATGAACAAATACTTGTGTAACTTCCCATAATAATTATTTCAAAGCTTTTTATTTTTTGTAGAGATGGGGTCTTGCTATATTGCCAGATTGGTCTCAAGCTCCTGTTTCAGCAATCCTCTGGCCTTGGCCTCCCAAAGTGCTGGAATTAGAGGTGTGAGCCACTGTGCCAGGCCGCAAAGTATTTTACTAGAATTTTTATAGAGAGAGCTATTACATATTGAATGGCAGAATTCCTGATTCAAAATATGATTAAAATGTGCATTTTCCCCAACAACCTTGAAACAGAAGCTGGCCTGAGGATGCCTCTATATGCAAGTCCAGGTGTCTATTTTCTAGGTTGAATGGACTGGCGTCATCTGCACGCTGGCCACAGCAGGGGCCTATCTGAAGCAGATGTCAAAGGCCAACAAAGACCAACTCACGTGTTTGAAGGGCCTATGCTTCATTCAGCAAATGCATCCCCATCTACCAATCAGCTTCTCCACACATCAGCTCCATTGGAAAAGATTGAGCATCACCTAAGACGTTTCCAATGAGACCCAATTCCAAATAGTCTGTATTTGAGTTAATTCAGACATTTGTTGGTAAGAGAAACCTCATACCTTCCTGGGTATTTTTTTTTTCTCTTTCTAATAAGGACTTTTTAAAAACTGTAAGCTTTGTATGACTTAGGACGGTTTTCCCTTTCATTTTTATTTACTGATTGCCCTTGATCATGTCAGATGGCTGATGTGTGTGGCGAGGGTTTGCCGTACAGCAATCCTAGCATGTGCTTTGGTTGTCCCTGTTCTGGTTCCGTGGGAGGCATTTTATTTTTAAAACCATGTATTGCCGGTGACTGTGCTTTCCACACTGGCACACTAGCATTTTCCTTACTCCTATGATTTAATGTGTTGCTGGACATTACTGCTGAAGCTTCTGAAATGCTTCCTTAAAATTTGCACACTGAGAACCATCAGTGCTGCCTCTGTTGCTGGTGTTCTCAGAGTGAGGTGCAGTTGAGCACGCACTCCGTGAAGGGCACCTGCGTGGGTGCCACACGCTGCCTGCCCAGCATCGCTCTCATCCGCCTGCCTATAGGGCGGCAATATGGTCACATTTGGAAACCACCCTAGAGCCAGATGTCTTTTCCAAACGGTTGGCCTGGCAGGGCAGAGAAAGCCCCTGTGTAAGTTTGTTTCATGACCGGTTCGGGTTCAAACAAACCACGTTCCCTTGTTGGCCTCTAGTTTTCTTTTTCGAAGGCCTTTATTTTAAAGCCGTGGAAGGGGGGTCATTTCATCAAGAGGAGCTGTCTTCTTGAAACAGTTCACTGTTCCAGGACCCAGCAATGAAAATGCCAGGAGTTTTTTCAAACAAGAGCTTGAATAACTATCAGTGTCTTGCTCTCCTCACCCCTATACCTGAACTCACTGTGGTGGCTTAAAGCAGTAACTCTTGGTGCTTTGAAACCTTTACCTATGAAAAATTCTTCTCTTAAGGTGATACAATTACAGATACAGTTACACACTGTGGCTGCATTTTGTTCCCTGAATGTATCGACTTCCAGTAAAGCTCTAATAGATCCGTGTTTGTCCTGGAGCACTGCAATGTGGAAGGTTTCTCTGCACTTCCCTGCTGGATGCATTCTCTAGGTTGTAATGCGATGCTGGCATATTTCAATTTGATTACAGGCTTCTTAAGGGAAAAAAGAAAAGAGTCGACCCCATCAGCACATTTAGCTGCTGGGGACAGGCGAATGGCTTTGGCAAGCCTTTGGAGGATGTGCAGCTTTGTCGTTTGTTGCCGAATTCTCCGTCGTTTTGTCCATTTGTCATCATTCACGCAGTTGTTTCCATGCAGAGTGTGTGTCTCATCAGTTCTTGTGACATCATAACCATTCATCCTTTTGTTGAGCCTGTGTTATAAGTGGCCAAGTTCAATTTCATATCTCTCAACTAAGTATCCGCATAGGGGTTGAAGCTGGAAAATTAGAACTATCACACGTGGCCAAATTCAGCAGCCATCACGCCCTGGCGTGTGAGCTGAGTGGGGTCATTGGAGTGGCCGAGCTGCTGACCAAAGTTAACAAGGGTGGTGGAGGCTGGGAGATGTGCGGTCCAAAGAGAAAGTCCAGGTGCTCTTGGATGAAAGAATCATCCTCCTGCTGCCTGCTGCAGGTTGAGAGATATGTTGGTCCCATTTGTCTTTTGTCTCACTCACTCGCTGTGCTTTTTCTTTTTGTTGTTTCACCCAGCGTCCCGAACCCACAAGCTCACTGTGCTTCCTTCCCGTAATGCTACCTTTGTGTATTCCAATGACTCTGCCTACTCAAATCTCTCTGCAACCGTAGGTGAGCATTTACGTACTTTTGTTCTTCGTTCTGTCAAGTTTGGATCTACGATGAATTCTGAGGCCAATTCTGTTTGGTAGTATCTGAATTCACTATGTCCTGGCTAGCAAGTGAGCAAATGTCCCAGTCAAGAGAGCAGATCCAAGGTGTTAAAAAATAACCACTAGGGTTAAGTCTAAAGGAAGATTGCAATACATTAGAACAGGGGTCCCCAGTCCCTGTTACCAATCCGTAACACTGGCACCAATCTGTAGCCTGTTAGGAACTGGGCTGCACAGCAGGAGGTGAGTGGTGGGTGAGTGAGTGAAGCTCCATCTGTATTTACAGCTGCTCCTCATCGCTTGCGTTACTGCTCGAGCTCCACCTCCTGTCAGATCAGCGGCAGCATTAGATTCTCTTGGGAGCACAAACCCCACTGTGAACTGCACATGCGAGGGATCTAGGCTGCACGCTGCTTATGAGAATCTAATGCCTGATGATCTGTCACTGTCTCCCATCACCCCCCGAGGGGGCTGTCAAGTTGCAGGAAAATAAGCTCAGGGCTTCCCCTGATTCTACATGATAGTGAGTTGTATAATTATTTCATTACATATTACAGTATAATAATAATAGAAATAAAGTGCACAATAAATGTAATGCACTTGAATCATCCCCAAACCATCCTCTCCAACCCGTCCATGGAAAAATTGTCTTCCGTGAAACCGGTCCCTGGTGCCAAAAATGCTGGGGACCACTGCACTAGAAGGTATATACATTCTTTCAGGTTCCCAGGATCTTCTAAGCCAGCTGCTTGTTTTCAGAACAAAACAGACACAAGATGAGACCTTTTCTAAACATAGAGTTTGTTTGGATTTTTCAATGAATTGTCTTCTTTGGGGGAGGAAAGCAGGCCATTTTAACGGAAAATTAAAGTTAATTAAAAAAATACCTCATCAAACATTTGATTTCTTGTAAACATTAAAATCAGCCTTTCGTCCGTAGCTGGACTTTAAAAAAATTGTCAGAAGCTGTTTGTGAAACATATACCCACGAGAATCATGGTTAAATTATTTTCTTATTTGATAACCTCCAGAGCCTACATGGCTCAACATGAAGCTCAAAGCAAAAGGGGTAATAGCAACTGAGGTATTTATTAGATCAGCATAGTAGCTAGTTCTGACCCTGTCGATCTTACCCTGTGATCCTTTTCAACACAGAAACTGTCTGCTCTTTCAACTGTAAGGTGATTGGCTTCCAAAATTAATGTTGCCAGTCAAGGGGTTTATACAGCCTGGCTCAATTATGCAACCACTAGTGATCCATTTAACCTTGCAATACATAGGTCTCCATCAGCAAAAATGAGATAAAATTAAAAAATGAGTTTAAAAACAGTAAGGAAAAACACTGAGGTCCCTTGAATTGGTTATCCATGTGACAATGTAGCTGGAAAGCCTGAGCTGGGGTTGGGGTCAGGTCCGCAGACCCTGTTAGCTCTCCCGTGTGTCTTCAGCCGGGCTGACGGCTGCCAGGGGCTCAGACATTCTCCCCAGCCCATGTGGTAGCAAAGATCGGTGAGCGACTGTGACCCCAGTTAACAATAAATGCCTACTCCTGATTTTTATAGTCTTCATTTATCTATTCTGTAAACCGTTTACCCCACACCCTCACCATCAGATCCCCTGGCCATGGGAACGGGACACAACAGGATGATTGGACGGGGCAGTGCCCCTCGGGATTTGTGGCCAGCTGGGCTTGTCACCTGCAGGTTCTCCTGGGACTATGCAAAATGTTACTTGGGGTTTTCCTCCTAGTGCCTGAAAATGGGTTCTGCTAAAATCCCAAATCTACCTGTCCAGGTTCAGGGGATTTCAATTAAAACTCAAAAGGAGAAGGAGTTCAGCTGTAGTTCCAGGTTCACACTTGCACTGAAATGTTCCACTTGGAATGCTCAGCATGAGGACGGGAGTGGGGAGGACTCGAAAAGCAGGTAGGCACAGCCAAACTCCAGGACAGGAGGCTGTCGCCACGCCACGCTTAGTAACCCATCTGTTGGCAAATACCACAATTATCACATCATCATACGATATGATATGCAATATGAAATCTATATGCAAATATGAAATCTATATTTGTACATAATACCTGCATATTATGTACAAATATATTAATATTATTTAATGTTAAATTTTTACCTGACACATACACGTAACTTATTTACAATTTAATTACTAATAATTAAATATTACTGATGCTATGAATATTCATATTATAGAATAATATATGTTATAAATATATAATTAGAAAGATTAATAATACCGCATACTTACACAGAAGTTATTTGTAGGTCTGACACACATCTTCAGACTTTTAATCTCGGAAGGTTATTAACATATAATGTTGTCATTTTTTTTCCTTAGATATTGTGGAAGGGAAGGTCAACAAAGGCATTTACCTGAAAGAGGAAAAGGGAGTCACGCTTCTCTATTACGGCAGGTACAACAGCTCCTGCATTAGCAAGCCCGAGCAGTGTGGCCCTGAAGGTGAGTAGCTGATCCCTGCGGCATCTTTGTCATGCATTTCATTATCAGGGAGCACCTGCTCCTCTGGCAACTGGCAGATGTGAACCTGAGGTTCTCATCAATTGCAGAATGCGTGAGAATGTCAACGATGGATTGGAGGGCAGGGGAGGGAGGAATACAGGCAAGGAGGTGACTAAGCAGAGACTTGTCCTGGTGGCTGGAAGTTATAACATCCTCTTACAGCGATGTGAGATCAAAATACTTAATCTTGTAAAGGAGGGGAAAAAAAACCTTCCTAAAAAACAGATACAGCAATGTCACAGTGGGGATTGGACAGGGTTGCGGCGTTTCTGGGAAGGAAATTGATGGCGTGGCACCTGCGGTGTGATTTCTGGCTCTGGGATGTTGACAGCGAGCGGGCAGGGCATACCCTCGAACACTCGTGCCTGGTTTTGGTTCTTTTACATTCATGGAGAGGGGCTGGGCCGTGGCTCGACCTGTCCTGGCAGGCGGTCACAGGCCTGTGGCTAACGTCGTGCCGTGGACAGAGCAGAGATGCAAAAGAAACACCGGGAATCGACTTGCTTTCGTTTGCTTTTACTGTGTGAAGTGTAACCTGCTCTCTCGTATCTAGGCTTCAGGCAATGCACGTCTGGACCACATTGCAAATTTTCTGGGAAATTGTTCTCTGCCATCCAAACCAGCTTGTAGCCTTCAAGTTCCTTTCTCCTAGGCAAAAAGAAAATTATGATTTCTAGGGAGGAACAAAGCTGACTGCAGGCCTTGTACGAAGCTCTGAGGCATTTAGGACATCAGATGGCCTTCTGTGATGAGTTCATTGTACATGATTGTAGGACAATACGGACTATGTTCCAGTAAAAATAAACAACAGCTTAGCAAGGCAAAAACATGTGGGAGGACACATCTTGGGCTTTGTGGAAACCAGAATTTTGAGCAATGGTTATGAGGCCCAAAACCACGGTCAGGTTTACAAACTCATAGTTTGAGCTGTTCCTGAGTTCAAACAGCTCCATAAACATCCCAGGCTTATTTGTTTTTACAAAGTGAAAAACAACCATGGGCTCGGCGTGGGCTCAGTGGCGGGGCGAGGAGGACAGGAGAGTAATGTGTGCTCCTTCCTTTCGTTGGATTTGGGAAGCGCGGGCATCTCTGCGGTGGCTTTTTCTGGGTTTCTAGGGAACAGCTTCTCTTGGGAGTAGAGGCATCCCGAAAGCTCCAGCAGCCACACTGGAATCAATCTCATTTGAGGACAAGGATGGTGCAGGCGCCAGGGGTCCCAAGGCCTGGGACTATCACAGATCACGAACCCAAGACAGGAGACTGTGATGGGACCAGCGGGAAATCAAAGCTACTGGACAAGTTTTGTCTGCACGCCGAGGTCACTCGTGAGAGCCCTCTGAGCTGATTCTGGCGTGTGGCTGTATTCGGTTGGACGGGCATCGGGTTAAAATTTTAAAATTAGCTGTCAACATTGAAAAATAGGAAATTTTCACAGATTTCCAGTTTTTCTGGAGAAATCTCCTGACTTCTCTGGCTGGCTGGAGCTAAGTCGTGGTGGCCCCGGGCTTCTGTCTCCAGTTCCCCTCAGCCCCCACCAGACTTCTCGACTCTTCCAATAATCTTCAGGTTGAACAGAGCCTGTCCGCAGCGTGAGCTCTGGGGCCAAAAGGCGTGGGTTCCACTCTCGGTTCCGACCTGTTCGTGGGGGTCTTGGGCAACCGCTGCTTCCCTCTGAAAAGCCTGATCTGTAAAGTGAGTGAATGAAAGGACCTTCCCATGGAGTTGCTGTGAAGACTGGAGTAACTATTACAGCGTATTCCGGGCACACGGTTGGTCCAGTGTTGAGGGGTCGTTTGGATTTATCATTCGTGTGTTAATGATTCCAAACTTCCCCTTCTGCACAGAGTATCTTTTCTAAGAACCCCACTTTGCCTGCTTGGAGGGTGACTTCTGACAGAGGGCCGTTGTGGTTGAGCTGATCATAATAGTTGCATACCCTTGTTTTGAGCCCCGACTCTGCAGCACCACTCCTTGTTCTAATCCCAAACATGTATTCACTCATTTCATGCCCCCAACATGAGACACACAAGAACCTGGGGGGAAGAAAGAGCCATGAACTCGGGCTTCATGTCCCACTGTTGACAATTTCTTGTGTGTCGTGGTTAAGCGGAACTTTTAAGATCTTTTTCACGTGGCCACTTTCTTTAGCACATGGCAAGATATAAAACAAAGCCTGGGGTGCGGTGCCTCACACCTGTGATCCCAGTGCCTTGGGAGTCAGAGGCAGGATGACTGCATGAGCCCAGGAGTTCGAGACCAGCCTGGGCAACACAGTGAGATCTCGTCTCTCATTTAAAGAAAAAGAAAAGGAAGGAAACAAAGTCAGGAAACCTTCAATCAACGCTAGCTGGGTGAGAGGCTGCTCTTGTGAGGCCTGATGCAGATCAGGTGGGGCATTTCTCATCGTGCCCCCGCTGGGTCTTGAGTTCAGCTTCACAAGGTGACCGGGCCATGAGCCTGCACCAGGGCCGTGGCATATGCCTTTCCAGCTCTCCTCTGCCATATCCTTGGCTCAGGTGGATTCTCCTGGGGCCCTGATGAGCTTGTACTTCTGTGTGCGGGAGAAAAAGCCATGAACGGGGAAGACCTGCCCACGTTTTCCAAATTAAAGTCCTGTAGCAGGAGGCGGAGAAGGGCCTTCTCAGGGGGCACTTGGAGCAACCAAAACAAAAATTAATGGTTTTGTTTTTATTTTAATATAATGGGTGCATCAGAAACGAATTTTCATATATATTATTTAAGAGGAAATTTCAGTAAGCACCGAGCTTTAAAAATGGGTAGATTTAAAGGAAAACATTCCCTAATAATCATAATTCAGGTGGTATTCAGATCTGATAAAAATTGTGAATGACTAGAACGTGGGAAGCATTGATTTAGCCTTTTCAGATGTGTTGAGTGAGTCCTCCACACTTACTGGTGTGGGCACAAGCTTATAACCTGTTATTCTTATAACAAAAAACAACATTTAAATAGAGAAATGCTCTCCAGTCCCTGCCTAACAGGCCCACTGCTTTTATATTTCTTATTTCCAAATCCTGATGTGGTCTCTGTTCATATTTTCAGCTGATTTTTTAACAAATAATGTTTTAGGGGACAGGGTTGATGCTGAGAAACATGACTGTCCCCCGAGGGCACCCATGGAAGGCAGAGGTCCCTGCCACGGCCCTGCTCCGGATCCCCGCTCCGGGCCCTCCCTCCACCCCTGCTTCTGCCGGAGCCTCTCTGCTGCGTGTCTGACTGCCTTCATTTTAGGAGCTACTGTGGGTCCTGCCTTTTGGCAAATGGTGCCTTCTGGGGACATTTTCTTAAGGTCACTTGCTGCGAATGGGGGAAGCTTTGGAGGACATTGGAGAGAAAAAGGCTGTTTGGATCTCTGCCCATTCTTGAACGTTAAGGTTAGAAAACACAGTCTGTTCCTTCAATACTCAGGATTCTCTCTTTCAACTCCCCTGACCAGTGAGCACACTGGTGGGGCAACTGAAAAGAGGAAGAGACACTTGCTGGAATGTCCCAGCACCTTCTTTCACCTACCTGGAGACCTTGACGGCTCAGCTCGAGTGTAACCCTTACAGGGATGAGCTGCGGTCCGGGTGAGGTCCTCTGTCTCATGCCCTCATTGCTTCCCAACATTTCTTCCCAGAACTTGCACCACTGATGATGGCCTGTCACTGCCGTCTCCCTTACTTGGTCTTCAGCTCAGTGAGGACGAGGACTGAGTCTGTCTTGGCCACTGATGAGTTCTCAGTGCCTGGCACACCATAGATACTGCACATTGGACGCATCTCCATCCAGGCTTTGCTGTACCTTCACATGAATACTGAGCAAGGGTCATTCACAACTCCTAGAGAAGTCATTTCTCCAACATCGAACCCACAGTCAATACTGACTACACTCAAGCACGTTGCTAGGAGGTGGATCTCATGTGACGTTTCTGACCATAATAAAGTTAAATGAAAGGAAACTGATTGCATAAAATTCAAAAAAGGTCATTTTCCATCTCCAGCATCAAGGTGCAAATTATTAGGTAATTCTTCCTTGCTGACTCTCATTTCTACCTCTGATTTATTGCTATGTCAGTTAAGAGAATGTTATTTGATGTAACAAGTAAAAGCACGGACAACAGGAGAAAAAGAAGCCCATTCCATTGTTGGACTCCTCTGACTTTTAGTGTGTTATTTCTGATATTGGGCTAAATTCTGTCTTGAGTAACTTCTGCCCATTGCTTCTAGTTCCAGCTCTACTGTGAATGGCTTTGGCAGCTCCTGGGAAAGGCGGCCTCCCTGATTAGCCCCTCAGCGTCGCCTTCCTCCTTCTGTGAATATTTCCTTCGCTTTTTCCTCACATGTATTAAGAACTTCCTCTGCTTATAAACCCCAGGGAGGCCACTCAGGTCCGAAGCAGCAGCTGGAGCATCTCCGCATGGCCACTTCCATCTTCTCAGCTTTGAGTTGGCTTTTTCCCCCTTTGCATTTGTTTCCTAAATTTAAAAAGCTGTCGACAATATGCTAAAATACTTGCAGGTGGAGTTTTAGGCTAGAAATTTCCGGAGGGGCCTGGAGGACATGGGCCTGGCAGGGATCCAGCTACTCTCTTCCTCAGATGATCCGGGGTCAGGGGACTCGGAGGCCTGTGGAGCAGGCGATCCTCAGAGAAGCATTCGTTCAGCACGCTCCTTGAACAGATGGGGAAACTGAGGCCCAGAGAGGATGCAAGATGAGCCTGAGCTGCACGATGCTGTGGTGCAGTGCATCTCCAAGTACAGCTCATAGGCCCTGGGTGGCAGCAATTGCAGGTTCCCAGGCCCCCACCAGGATGTGCTGATTCCAAGTCTCAGAGGACAAGGCCCGGGAATCTGCATTTTTAGCCAGTGTCTCCAGGTGATTCTCGCAACTCACGTGATACCACATCCCGGAACTGGCCGCGGCTGACTATACGTGCTTCGTTTGGTGGGTGCTGTGTTGATCTTCTGTTTTTATAGTGAGACTTTCTAGATTGTGTCCAGCCAGGTGGGTGGATCCAAATGCCCTAGCCCACCAGGTTTCCAGAAAGGGAATTTCTCCTGGTGCTTTCAGTGTTTTTCTTTTAAAATTAACATTCAACTCTGGCAGGACTCAGTGGCTCACACCTGTAATCCCAGCACTTTGGGAGGCCAAGGCAGGAGGATTGCTTGAACCCAGGAGTTTCAGACCAGCCTGGGCAACATAGGAAGACCCCGTCTCTATGGAAAAAAAAAAAAAAAAATTAGCAGGTGCCGTGGTGTGCACCTGTCATCCTAGCTACTCAGGAGGCTGAGGCAGGAGGATCACTTGGGCCCAGGAGGTCAAGCCTGCAGTGAGCCATGATTGCACCACTGCACTCCAGCCTGGACAACGGGGCAAGACGCTGTCTCAAAAAAAGTCAACCTTTATATATGGGAAAATTTCATTTAAAAATTTACTTCTCTCAAAATATCAGAACTGCTCTCCTGCACCCCACTGGCAGCAGCCGGTCAGGGGTAAGGAGTGACCGCCCATTAAGGCAGGGCTAGCATTTTCCAGACGTCCTCAGCCTGCAGGACTCTCTGCTGTCCCTCGCTGTGGCTGAAGGCAGTGGCCATTCCCCAGGATGGCCTGCGTGTGGCTTTGTTAGAGGAGCAGAGCCAGGGGAAAGGGAAGAATTTCTTATTCCCGTGAGGAAAGTGGGTGCCCTACAGCCCCAGGCATTTCAGAAAGCGATTAGAGTGGGGCTTTGGGGTGGGGGTGAGGAGTGAGAATTTTAAAGGCTCCATGTGCAAACAAGTGTCTCCTCCTGGTCACACAGGTACAGGGCCCACGAGGCAGCCGGGAAACAGGCTCTGAGTCTTGCGTGGAAGCGTGTGGGACGCGCAGCCTCGTGGCTCTCGAGGAAACGCGGTGGGCCACAGGCTGGTCGGGTTGCCGGGATGGCCATCAGACCCCGTCCCTGCCTGGCTCCGGCTCCTTTCTCACCGCTGCTTTCCTGGTGTGGGAGCAGCAGCCGCTCAGAAGCTCCAAGTTCTGGTTTTGTCAGCTGAGTCTGCGCATGCCTGGGCCGGTCCTGGTGATTCCGATTGGCCCAGCCCGAGTCAGCCTTCGGGTGTGTGGTCTGCGGTGACTGGGCGGTTCGGACGCCAGGCGGGCCCACACGCCGTAGAACCTCGTGCCCTCCTGGCCCGCTGTTTCTTTGGCCTGTGTTGAATCATGCTCTTGCACGGTGCTGAGTCTGTGGCCCTGGGAAGAGCAGCTCCATGCATGGTGTCCAAGGGAAGGGCGGTAGCCGCAGCACAGCGATTACAAACGCAGACTCCAGATCCAGGCTGCCTGGGTTCAAATCCTGACTCGTCACAGACCAGCTGTGTGGCCTTGGGCAAGTTACCTCACCTCTCTGTGCTTCAGTTTTCTCCCCTATGAACTGGGGACAGTAAAGATACCTAATTTACAGGTTGTTGGGAGGATTTAGCCTCAGCCCATATAAGTTCTCCTTACCTGCTAGAAATCATCCTTTGTTTTATGCAGTGGTCTTTACATATGAAGGGAATTAACTTCTCATCTGTTAGATCTATGACAAATATTTTTTTCCCTAGATGATTGTCTGTCTTTGAGTTTGTTATGGTGATTTTTTTTTGCCTTGCAGAATATTATATTTATGCACTCAAATTTATTAGTCTTTTCTTATGACTTCTAGATTTTAATTTTTCCTTTTTCTGTCTTGTCGAGAAAGATCTTTCCTCATTTTATTTTTTGGATGTTTTAGGATTCAGTGCTTATAACAAGAAAAAGTTATTACATTAGTTTGTCAATATTGTGCTTGTTTCTTTTTCCTTCAGATTTTTCCTTGTTTGTATTGATGGCCCAACTCCATGAGGCAAAGTTCCTTAAAAGGCTAATATGGAAGGCACATTGTGAATTTTTTATGACTCTATGAAGACGTGAATTGATACTTAAATATAAGCTGTTGCTCAGGTAGAAGTCATTGTTTTGTGGGTTGAGTGAACGAAATGAAAAGCTTGGTTACCGGCACCGTGGATGGCCTTCAATCTACCCTTTCCTAACACCACATGGAATTTTAAAATTTTTATTTCTCTTCCTGAACAGAAAGACATTTGGCCAAGCAGGCTCATTTTGAATTGAGTGAAAGGAGTTTTAAAATGCAGCAAAGTTTTTGGAAAAAATTAACTTCCATGAATCCTACTGGGAATTTGTTTCATAACAACAATTTCACAACGCACTGTGCTGACTTCCTTGTGAAACGGGTTGTTTCTGAGTGCGGAGGGAAGTGGTGGGAGGCTCAGGGGTTTGTCTGGGCCTCTGTGCCCCTCAGAGCACGAGGCAGGTGTTGCAGAGAGCCTGCTCATGAGGTAGGTGTGGGTGGCACCGGCCAGGTCCGGGGACACCCGCGTCAGCCGCCCCAGGCCTCTGTGCAGCCTCCACAGTCACACTGTTCCGCGGTGACCACGTTACTGGGCACTGGTGAGGGCTTTTTCCTTTCCCAGGAGCCTGAGGACAGACACTGCAGGGCTTGGAGTTGGGCACTGCAGCCTCTCAGAGGTCCAGAAAGGTCCAGGCCCCTTCCAATTTTTTGGATGTTCTTCTTCTCTTAAAAAAATAAAATGGAGAAATTCCATACCAGGGTTTTAAAATGTATGCTGTGTTTTTCATGAATCCTGCGAGGGCTTTGAACTCACAAAGGTATAGTTGTCTTGATATATTGTCACAAGACATTTGAAGGACTTCTAACAGATGTGTTAATTCATAAGGCATCACAGAAAGGACGCAATGAGACACCACCTTATACATGAATGACAAATGTCTTCTTTGAATTCAGTGACTCTCTAAGACTGTGTCCATAACCTTATGTGAAGGTAAGGCCTAAAGTCTAAATTTGGCACCACTTGTAGAAATAAAGCCCAGGGCAAATACCCTTCTGCTTCTCTCCCCGGCCCACCGTCCCATCATGGGCCTCTTTGGACTAGTTCTGGGCACGTGTTCTCTCTCAGCACCACTGAACCCTCTCACCCACGTGCCTGGGCTGGGCTTGGCGGGGGTGAGACAGCTGGATGTATTTCCAGCTGTCACAGAGTCCAGGCAGGCAGCTAGTGTCACACACACAGACACACACACACACACAGACACATACACACAGACACACACACACACACACACACAGGAGTTTACACACAAAGAAAGGTCAGGTGGGCAGATGCTGCTGGAGGCAAAGAAGTGGAAAAGAGAAAACCAGAGCTCCAAAATGCAGTGCTAGGGAGGCCCAAGCTCCACGGAGCCTCCAGCGAGGCCCTGCCCCAACTGCCCCTTCAGCAGAGAGCCCGGCCCCCAGACCAGTGGGCGTGAGTGCAGGACAGCGGTCGGGGTTGGGGCGGCACACTCAGGAGCTGGGCTTTTGCAGTTCCTCTTTTTTTTTGAGACAGAGTCTCGCTCTGTCGCCCAGGCTGGAGTGCAACGGCGCGGTCTCAGCTCACTGCAACTTCTGCCTCCCCAGTTCAAACAATTCTCCTGCCTCAGCTCCCGAGTAGCTGGGACTACAGGTGCCTGCCACCACACCCGGCCAATTTTTGTGTTTTTAGTAGAGAGGGCATTTCACTATGTTGGCCAGGTTGGTCTCAAACTTCTGACCTCAGGTGATCCACTTGCCTTGGCCTCCCAAAGTGCTGGGATTACAGGCGTGAGCCACTGTGCCCGGCCTGCAGTTCCTCTTGTGGTGAAAAGATGGAGAAATCCTACATCAGGATCATAAAAATTGCACTGTTTTTCCATGTTTACATTGATCACAGTAGGTCTTTGGACCCACAAAGGTACAATATCTCATTGTCATAGTATACCGTAATATACTGCCACAGCACATTTGAGGGATGTTCTATCTGATTCTGGTGGCGGAGGCAGCATGAACTGATGGGTCAGTTCATTCATGCTAACATGCGTCACTCAGACTATTTGGTCCACATGGAATCCCTCCTTCCCCGCCGCATGGGCCTGGGGTCAGGACTTCCACAAATGTGCAGACTGGGGTCTTGAAAAAGGTTTCAGCTGCTGACCTCTGTGTGTTCAACTGGGAAATGAACAATTGCGGATATCAACAACCTTAAAAGTGTACTTCCCTTTGGCAAGAAATCCCCTCTTGGGAATGTATCCTAAAGGCATATAATCTGAGATATGCAAAAAAATTTGCTTCAAGTTCTGTTTGAAAGTTTCTTCAAAATGTGGAACAAAACCTTAAGATCCAGTGACAGGGGACTGTTGTTTAAAAAAAGACTGTGGTGCTTGTTTAGAATGCACCGCTGTGCAGACATAAAAATGACAACGTGAAAGTGTATTTATGGACGTTGGAGGAAGTTCACGGTGGAGTAAATTTTATAGAAATGTTGTTTATAAACCAGTGTGCCTGAGATGGTTCATGTCTTTGTAAAATCTATTTATAGAAAAGGCTTAGGAAGGAGCCACCCTAACCACGTTGCTGGAGGAATAGGAGAGAAACCTGGAGGGTGTAAGTCTTCACATTTGCACGCTCCCAGTGGGGACTGCAGCGATCGTCCTCCGTCACTGGTGACCTTGAGTGAACTAGCCTCAGTTCCTGCATCTGTATAATGGGGATGAAGCAGGATTTTTGTACTTTTTAAAAGGCGAGAGTTCATGTCAAACTCCTAGAAAAGTGCTGGCGCTATGTGAGCCCTTAATAAACATGTGCAAATATTACTGTCTGGATTTTCTGAACTGAACACACACTGCCTTTAGAATGGGGACAACACACTTTTCGAATGAAAAATAGAAAGCAAAGAGAACCACGTGCTTCTGAGAAGTCGAGTCCCCTGCTCTCTGGGAATAACTGATTTTGTGACTTTCCTCTCCTCAGGGGTCACATTTTCTTTCTTCTGGAAGACACAAGGAGAACAGTCTAGACCAATCCCTTCTGCGTATGGGGGACAGGTCATCTCCAATGGGTTCAAAGTCTGCTCCAGCGACGGCAGAGGCTCCGTGGAGCTGTACACGCGGGACAATTCCATGACATGGGAGGCCTCCTTTAGCCCCCCAGGTGAGTGACAGCGTCGGCCCCGGGAGGCTCTGCCTAGAGGTGACGTGGGAGGCCTCCTTCAGCCCCCAGGTGAGTGACAGCGTCGGCCCCGGGAGGCTGTGCCTGGAGGAGTGGAGTCCTCTCTCAGAATGGGATGCTGAGGAGCCCAGCACAGCCCAAGGAGCCCAGGGATGCTGCTGCCTCCTGGCACCTGAGCTCCTTTCCTTTAAGGTTGCTGGGGAGGTGCACGGGGAGAGGCAAGGATGTGCCCTTGGTAAGTCGCCTTTGGGTGGTGCAGAGCCCGGGCTCCGTCTGCCCATGCGCTGTGACTGCTGTGGGTTACCTGACCACACTGAGCTTCAGTGACGACACCTGTGACGTGCAGATGATATTAACTGTAATTACCTCACGGTTTTCAGGAAATTAAGCTGCAGATGCGGTGTGCAAACTGCAAGCAGTGGTTACATTTCTCCTTCTTTTCCTTCTCATTTTCCCTCTTCCTCCTCATCCTCCTCCTTTTTCTCTCATATTCTTTGTCTCTTCCTCTTTCTCTTCCTCCCCCTCCTCTTCTTCCTTCTTCTTAGTGGTATAGACTCGAAATTGTTTAAAGCATGACGAGAAGAAGCTTTTGGAGAGAGAGGCTGAAGATCCAGGGAGCAGAGGAAGGGGCTGGGGGAGAGGGCGTGAAGCGCTGGGCTGTGTGTGGTCTTGGAGGAGGGAGGGGCCCTGGATGTGTGGGAAGAGGACAGGGGTCCCTGCACATTGGCTGAGTTTGCAGGTGGGTGTTGAGACACGGACATGGGGTAGGAAGCCACAGAGGCTGACGAAGGTCTGAAGTGGAAGCTGGAGAAGGGGAACTGGTGGCCGGGGATGCAGAAGGACTCAGGGTGGCATGGAGTGGGGGCCTAGTCAGGACTGGAGCCCAACAAGGGAAGGGCAGAGGTGAAGGGGGAAGCACAAAACCCTAGGATGGTCTCCTGGCAGGAAACATCTTTGATGTATTTAAGGGAAATCCATTTTCTGGCTCATTCTTAAGGGAGGCTGCATGGCCCAGTTATTAAAAAGCGTGAACTCTGGAGCCAAACAGGCTGGATCAAATCCCGCCTCTGGACGTTGGTAGTTGTGTGAACCTGGGCACCTTCCCTAACTACCCTATGCCTCAGTTTCCTTATTCATAATATGACAGTAATAGCAGTATCACATCATAGGGTGGCTGTGAGAACTAAGTGGGCTGCATAAAGCCTGGAACGATGACACAGTGGGCCCAGTAGGTGTTTGCCTTTTTCTGTGGATGCTCCGTGTGCTCTGACCAGCTTGTACCTCCACCTCTGTAAGGAGGGGCGATTCAGCAGACACCTGCTTCGAATTTGCCCTCTGTGATCCCTAAGGTCAGAAATAATCTCTGCCTCCCTACCCTGACACAGAACCATCTGAACCTTGTCCGTGACCCTCCTGTTCCACTTGCTATCAGAGTCCGATTACAAGCATCTTATCTCTGTGCTCCTTGGGGCTGGTGGAACATGGTTTCAGGCACCCAGTAGGTTCTCTGACCTTGAACGTGCTTTAAGGTAAAGTCTGCTCAACTCTGGCCGCTTTTCCACCCAGGGAAAGGGTGAGAATTAGAAACGCTTCTGGCTGGCAATATGCTCTCTTTTGTGCATTGGAGGCGTTTGTTATTCTTGCTTTAATAATAATACTTTGGACCAACCTAGGATCCAAGCATGCTCCAGAGACTCAAAATTATCAGAAAGTTGCACAATCTTGAGCAAGAAGCCCTGATGTCACTCTGGGTGATCTGAGATGCATGGCTGGCTGGAGGCGATGCGTGTCCTTCAAAAGCACCGTGCTGTTCCTTCCAGCAGCAAACTCAGGAGGACGGCTTACCACACACGCTGGCAGAACGAAGGGGACCCTTTGTGGGGGAAGTGACAGTCAAAGTCTGATGAACATTCTTGTTGATGAGCATGGTTCTTGTGCCAGAGACAAGAGTAACACAAAAGTTGGCTGATGGAGGTTCCTGAATGAGCAGGGAGGTTGGTCTTCCCCCCAACTCACTCCCATGTTGGTTAACATTATACGCCCTCGCTTAGAGCAGAGGCTGATGCCGATGGCCTGTGGGCTGAGTTGGGTCCTCAGATGCGTTTTATGGTCCTATATTGTGATTGCCTAGGCCATGTTTGTCAGAAAAAGATTTGGAATGATTTACGATCATTAGTAATGATTTTATTTTAAAATTAAGATTTTCCAATTTCTCTTGGAAATAAAAAGACTGGCAAGGCAGGCTGTTCATCTCTCAGGTTACTGGTCGGGGAGGTAAGTGGGGGCCACCTCCCTGTGATGGGGCAGCCACCCTTCCATGCACCGCAGTCAGCACAGAAGCCGCGTCCTCAGGAAAAGTCTGTTGCTGTGCTTACCCGCCCTCGGCCTCT
The DNA here is from genome assembly GCF_037993035.2 of Macaca fascicularis. Classification (NCBI taxonomy): domain Eukaryota; kingdom Metazoa; phylum Chordata; class Mammalia; order Primates; family Cercopithecidae; genus Macaca; species Macaca fascicularis. Next base: position 138,104,462 of record NC_088385.1, read on the forward strand.
GCAGACTGGCTTTGTGGGCGCCACAGAATGCCTATATTGCTGTTAGATTTTAATAGACTTTGTTTTTTAGAACAGTTTTAGATTCACAGAAAAATTGAGTGCAGAGTTCAGAGAATTTGGTACTCCACCTCCACACATGCACGCTTCCCCACCATGGACATTCCCCACCAGAGTGATCCATTTGTTACATTTGATGAACCTACAGTGACACATCATTGTCACCCAAGGTCCATAGTTCACATTAGCTCTTGGTGTTGTACATTCTATGAGTTGGTGAGGTAGATCTTTTGCCCGTTTTAAAACTTGGATTTTCTCTTTCTTTCTTTCTTTCTTTCTTTCTTTCTTTCTTTCTTTCTTTCTTTCTTTCTTTCTTTCTTTCTTTCTTTCTTTCTTTCTTTCTTTCTTTCTCCTTCCTTCCTTCCTTCCTTCCTTCCTTCCTTCCTTCCTTCCTTCCTTCCTTCCTTCCTTCCTTCTTTTCTTCTTTCCTATCCCTTCCCTTCCTCTCCCCTCCCCCTCCCCTCCCTTACCTCCTTCCCTCCCCTCCGCTCCCCCTCCCTCCCTTCCTTCTTTCCTTCCTTTCTTCCTTCCTCCCTCCCTTTCTTCCTCCCTTTTTTCCCTCCCTCCCTTCCTTCTCTTTCCCTTCCTCCCTTCTTTTCCTCCCTTTCTCCCTCCCTTCTTTCCTTTCTGTCCTCCCTTCCTTCCTTCTTTCCCTTCCTTCATTCCTTCTTTCCTTCGTTCCTTCTTGCCTTATATCCTCCCTTGCTCCCTTCCTTCCTTTCTTTTCTCTCTCTCTCTCTCTCTCTTTATCTCTTTCTTTCTTTTTCTTCTTTCTTTTTCTTTCTGAAAAAGAAAGAAAAGGCTGGAGCACAGTGGTGCAATCATAGCTTACTGCAGCGTTTAACTCCTGGGCTCAGGTGATCCTCTCACCTCCGTTGCCCAAGTAGCTGGGATTACGAGCATGTGCCACCATGTCTCACTAGTTTTTTTTATTTTTTTATTTTTTGTACAGTTAAGGTCTTACTTGGTTGCCCAGGCTGGTCTCAAACTCCTGGCTTCAAGCGACCTTCCCATCTCAGCCTCCCGAATTGTGGATTGTTTGTTTTCTTACTGTTGAATTTTAAGAGTTTTTGGGTATATTTTGGATAATAGTCCTTTATCATGTCTTTTGCAAATATTTTCTCCCCATCTGTGGCTTGTCTTTGATAGTGTCTTTCACAGAGCAGACATTTCTAGTTGTAAGGAAGTCCAGCTTGTCAATTATTTCTTTCATGAATTGTGCCTTTGGTGTTGGATCTAATAAACCATCACTAAACCCAAGGTCATCTAGATGTTTTTCCTATGTTATCTTCTAGGGGTTTTATAGTTTTGCATTTTATTTTAGACCTATAGTCCATTTTGAACTAATTTTTATGACAGGTTTAAGATTTTTTTTTTTTTGAGATGGTGTTTGGCTCTTGTTGTCCAGGCTGGAGTGCAACGGGGTGATCTCGGCTCACTGCCACTGCTGCCTCCCAGGTTCAAGCAATTCTTCCTGCCTCAGCCTCCTGAGTAGCTGGGATTACAGACGCCTGCCACCATGCCCAGCTAATTTTTTGTATTTTTAGCAGAGACAGGGTTTTGCCATGTTGGCTAGGCTGGTCTCGAACTTCTGACTTCAGGTGATCCACCTGCCTCGGCCTCCCAAAGTGCTGCTGGGGTTACAGGCGTCAGCCACCACGCCCGGCCAAGATTCTCTCTTTTTTTTTGAATGTGGATATTCAGTTGTTGCAGCACAATTTGTTGAAAAGACTCTGTTCCATTGTACTGCCTTTTCTCCTTTGTCAAAGATTGGTCGACTGTATTTTTATTGGTCTATCTCTGGGCTGTCTATTCTGTCCCACAGATCTATTCTGTTTTTTTCCAATGCCACACTGTCTTGACTACTGTAACTTTTTATAGTAAATCTTGAAATTGGGTAGTGTTGTTCCTCCAATGTTGTTTCTCTCCTTCAATATTGTATTGGCTATTCTGGCTCTCTTCCTCTACATAGTTTATCAATATCCACAAAATAACCTGATGAGATTTTGATTGGGATTGTGTTGAAGATATAGATCAATTTGGGAAGAACTGACATCTTCACAACATTGAGTCTTTCTATCCATGAATATGGAATATCTCTCTGTTTATTTAGTTCTTGTTTAATTTCTTTCATCAGAGTTATATAGTTTTCTTCATATATTGCTTATAAATGTATTGTTAAAATATATGTATTTCTTTTTCCTTTTTTGGCACCAATGACAATGATAATGTGTTTTTTAATTGTAAATTCGACTTATTTGTTGCTGACAGATGGAGAGCAATTGACTTGTATATTAACTTTGTAGCCTGTAATCTTGCTATGCTCACTCATTAGTTTCAGCTTTTTTGTTGATTCTTTTGGATTTTCTACATAGACAATCATGTCATCTGTGAATAAATATATTTTTATTGCATCCTTCCCGATATGTATATTCTTATTTCCTTTTTTTGCCTTATTGCATTAGTTAGGCCTTTCAGTACAATGTTAAAAAGGAGTGGTAAGAGGGGACATCCTTGCCTTGCTCCTGACCATTTTTTTCTTAACTGAGCTTATGGTCTGATTGGTTGGCTCTTGTGTCCTGGCATTTTTCAAATATTTTAATCACACTTGCTTGTGGGCATTTAAATTTGTAACTAGTATGTTAAAATAACAAGGAGTCTCCTTGAACTGCTTTTGAAATTTAGGGCATAGGGATAAAAAGATAATGTCTTTCCTGTGCTCCAAAGGACTGGGGAAAGTCAGGTCTGTGTTATACCTTGTGAGAAACCCGTGCACGGGGAGCTCATTCCCACAGCACTCAGAAAGGCGATCTTCACTCTTTTCCAGGCCCCTATTGGACTCATGTCCTATTTACATGGAAATCCAAGGAAGGCCTGAAAGTCTACGTCAACGGGACCCTGAACACCTCTGACCCGAGTGGAAAAGTGTCTCGTGACTATGGAGAGTCCAACGTCAACCTCGTGATAGGGTCTGAGCAGGATCAGGCCAAGTGTTATGAGAACGGCGCTTTTGATGAGTTCATCATCTGGGAGCGGGCCCTGACTCCGGATGAGATCGCCATGTACTTCACTGCTGCCATTGGTCAGTGAGTGTGAAGGGCTGGGGCAGATCTGCTGTCTGTTCCCAGGGTATCTGCCTCCTTTCTTCCCACTCTCCTGTTACAGCTATCAGCACTGCAGGCATGAGACATGTCCTACTGAACCTTATAAACACAGTTGTGTGTTAGAACACCTGTTCCCTGAGATAGACAAGTTAATAATTTACTAGAGATGCTCTGAGATGAATATTGTTTTGTTGATCATCACAAGGTTTCGAGTTATATGTGACGGAGGATTATAGAAGGCTTTGGATAGCAAATATTCCAGGTCCATTAGTGATTTTGATCAACAAATGTTAACTGTGTGCCTCCCAGGGGCTATACTCTGATGGGCCCTTGGAAAACCCCCAAGATACTTCTTCCTACTCAACACAGGGCAATTGTTCAGGGCAGGGACCTGTGGGTAGGTGGACTGGGGTTCAAATATTCATTGTGCCATAATGAGCCATGAGATTTTGGGAAGTCATTTTTAAAAATTGAGGTCAATCCATATAACATAAACATAACCATTTAAACATGAACAATTCAGTAGCACTTGGTACATTCACAGCGCTGCACAGCTGCCACCTCTACCTGGTTTGGAAACATTTTCATCCTCCCAATAGGAAACCCCGTACCCAGGGAGCACAGTCACTCCCCGTCGTCCCCTCCCCCAGACTCTGGCAACCACTAATCTACTTTCTGTCTTTACCTATTCTCGAGATTCCACATACACGGAAATGTGTAATGTATAACCTTTTGGTCTTAATCTCTCAGCTTTTTTTTGCTCTGTTAAATGGATAAAAATACTACTGCTCCCTCTCTGGGGGTGGTGTTGGGATAATAAAATGAAAAAAGGTCTGTAAGGTCATTAGCACAATGCCTGGCATATGGCAAGAATTCAAGGGCTCTTAGCTGTTTTTAAAATCAATATTCACCTTCCCCCTACAATTCAATTTTCATTTTGTCCACAAGTGAATGCACCATTTTCCCCCCACTGGGTTTCTTTAGTTCCACATAAAATAATCTGCTAAAAAATGACAGCCCCCGTGTAGGCATTCACAAACATGTAGCTGCTGCTTCACTGGCACCCAGCACAGCGGGTGTCAGGACCGGAAGAGAAAGGCCTGAGTTCCAGACGCTGCCTGCTTTCGTTCCGCTTCTGACATTGAGTCCCTCCGTTGTTAGGACTCTGTTGATTGTATGAGAGAAAACCCAATTCGAAATAACTTTAGCCAAGAAAGGCATGTGTTTCTTTTTCATTTCTTCCCCTGGGAGCTCCAGGGGAAACTCTGGTTCAGAACTGGTTTGGTCCAGGTGCTCACATGATGTCAGTGGCAATCTCTGCGTTTGACCTTGCCCTCTTTTGTGTTAGCCTCCTCCTGGTGCCAAGGTGGCCGTCATGCTTCTAGGGTTGCATCCTCAGCCCTCAGCAGCCTCTGTGGAAAAGAGGGAGCTTCTTTCTCTTATCACCTCCCATGCCGGGGCTGGGCAGGACTCACTTTGGCTCACATTGACCCATGCACCTTCCATGAGTCATTTTCTGTGTCTGGGTGTGCAGAATATGCTGACTGGCTTCGGTCTGGGCGGTAGTCCCCCACCCTCAGCCCCCTTGAAATGACAGTGAGGTCAGCCTTATCCAGAACATGTGGAGGAGAGGGGACTCCCAGGGGACAATCAGGGATGCTGGTCTCAGAAGGAACAGATGCTGTGTGGGCAAAACAGCCTGTGTCCACTACAGCTTTAGATATTTACATCTTCCAGCTTCCACCCAGGAAAACAGAATGCATTCCCTCTCCCAGCACTGACAGAGGGCAAATTATAGTGTCCTTCAGAAGAAAAAAAGGGATCAATCTACTGCATTTTATTGCCTAAGGTTTAGAGTTGTCACTTTGAAACCAAGTTATCACTTGTATTTATGTTATGAAAAGCCTCAGACAAATCCTGCCCTCCTGACAGTTTACTTGTTTTAGTAACACTGGAAAGAGGGGCCCTTGTTTCTGGTTCTTGTTCTCGTCAGAGCAAACTCTCTTCGCCAGAACCGGAACTGAACCAGAACTGCATCTACCAGAATCCCATCTCACCTGGTGACCTGGTCCTGAAGACAAGGCATATAATGTAAAGCATGTATAGGAGAATGGCTCTTAAAGTCCCTGGAAGGCCTGTGTGGGGCCCAGTCTACCACTGCTCGGTGAGTCCAACACAGCCGAGTTCAGGGCAGCCATGCAGAGTGACAACTGGAACTGCAATCCAGCCTGCTCCCAGCCAGGCCGGGCCTCAGTGGGGACATGGCCACACGAGTAGGTAGAAGTCTTTCTTCACATGAAGATCTGTCTGCATTTGAAGCCGTGCTGGGGCTGTAGGTGCCCAGAGGGGGTCTTTTTCTGAGTGATCTGGCCAGAGGGGGAACCCTCCTCTAATCTCATGAGCCAGAGCTGGCACCATTTGTTGACCGGTCTGTCCAGGTGTGGTGGCCTTTCCTGATACAAAGGCACAGTGCTGACCGTCTGTCACCCTGGCCAGGTGTCCCCTCTCCCCCACCACTGGAATGGACAGCAGCTCTTTCTGTAGAGGAGGAAGGAGGTTGTGTTCAGAGCCATGCAATCTGAAAGCGTGTGTCTTTGGGCCCTGGAAGCACACTCAGCACATGGGAACTGGGATCGACTGAGGATCTGGCAGATTCTCATTTTCATTCCAGTCTCCGTGGTCATTGCTTGCAAAGGTAGGCAGGATCGCTGGACCGATTTTCACCATCCCTCACTCTGCTTTGTGGACACACACGAGTTAAATGTGAGTTTGACGTGACTCCTCTGTAACTCATTGGCACCTGAGGAGTGAATGTCACTCTAACTTGGAGAACAGAGTGGTGCTAGGGTCCAGTTCTCTCGGCAGCGTCACACCTTCTGCGTTCACCAGCGGCCCAACCCCACCCAAACCCAAGGGCTCAGTCACTCTTGCAGCCAGCCAGGGGTGATGATGTCATTTCCTCAGCTCATCCAAAGCAACTTCAAGAGATTTTCCGAAAATGAAGTAGAATATCTGGTTAAGTCTGTGTTCTCATCAGGAAATAGCAGGATTAGAAATAGTTGGGGATGAACAGGCAGAGAACAGCAAATCTTGGCTTAGTCTTCAATCTTAAATGTCTTTATTGTTTGTAATTATTCATCATTAACCCCATGCGGGCTGCGTGCAAAGGATAGCTGGAATCCTTGGGCTGGAAGGGGCTCAGGAAGACAGTTTTCTCCACTGCATTACTGAGGCCTATTCTCACCTCATCGATCTCGGAGGAGGCGCTCTCAGGGCTCCTGTCTGTGCTGGCCCAGCGAGTTGCAGCCCTCCTCATTTTATTTCCAACCAGTCTGGATGCAATTGAAATCTATTTCTTTTGGTTCTTTATTTATTTGAAATTGGTAATCCTTGTACAAAATCATCTTTTGATATGCTGACTTGCACGAAGGGTGTTCAAAAGCGATTGAGAATACAAATAGAAAAGTTATGTGACCTGGGAAAATCCATATGGCTGACCCATTCAGCTGATTTCTTAGGCCATAATTTATCTCGAGCAACATTCCGACTCAAAACGTTCTCAGCCTCTCTTCCACGTGTCTGAAGCCGGTGCATTTTTAATGAGGACGGGTCTTCCTTGTGGTGAAAAAAGTGACCATGTTTTAGTCCTTAATCCAGCATTATTTTTTCCAGGAAAGCAAGCTTTATTGTCTTCAACGCTGCCAGGCCTCTCCGTGACACCCACAGCAAGCCCCACGGTGAGCAGATGCGTCTTCCTTGGCCCCCCCCAACCCCCCGCTGACATCCTTCTGCTTGGGCTGTTTGCTGGGAGAGAGAAAATTCCATCAGGTGTCTGGGCTCTTTGTCATCGGCAGTACATTGTCTGGGAAGAAATAACAAATGGAGGCGAAGCCAACTGCAGTACTAATTCTTGGTGCTAAGAGTGACTGAGGGGAAAACTCTCAGTTCCTGCCACCAGGAGCCTCAGGTGCCCAAAAGGAAATGCCGTGGGCGCCGTGGGCCGTGGGCTCCATGAGTGGGGAGTGAGGAACCTGCCCCGCTTGGCTTCTCTTTGTGCCCTTTTCGTTTGATGTGAGAGGAAAAGCTCAATTCATAGAGAAAAATTCTTGTCTGGAATTAGTGTTTGTAATCAAAGAACTGTCCTTTCTTGAGAATGTTAATATAATAGTGAGTGCACGACTCTGACCTATCTGCTTGGGTTCAAATCCAAGCTGTACCACTTATTTTTGTGTAAGCCTCTCTGTGCTTAGTTTCATCCATCAAATGGGGACTTATTTCATAAGGTTGTTGTGAGGATGAAATGTTAATACAAGCAAAATATTCACAAAAGTGTGAGGTACATAGTAGAAGCTATATTACTATCATGGTATAAAAACATTTGACCAGCTGGATGTGGTGACTGCGCCTGTAGTCCCAGCTGCTCAGAAGGCTGAGGCAGGAGGATTGCTTGAGTCCAGCCTGGGCAACATAGTGAAACCCCATCTCTATAAATAAAAAAAGAGGAGCCAGGCACAGTTGCTCATGCCTGTAATCCCAGCAATTTGGGAGGCTGAGGCAGGAGGATCACTTGAGATCCGGAGCTCAAGACCAGCCTGGCCAACATGGTGAAACCCTGTCTCTACTAAAAATACAAAAATTTAGCCGGGCACGGTGGTGCATGCCTGTAGTCTCAGCTACTTGACAGGCTGAGGCAAGAGAATCGCTTGAACCCAGGAGGCAGAGGCTGCAGTGAGCCGAGATTGCACCACTGCACTCCAGCCTGGGCAACAGAGCAAGACTCAGTCTCAAAAAATAAAATAAAATAAAATAAAAATAAAAAAAGCGTTCAACCCAGAGTAGGACACATTAAACTTCTGTATAATATTTAGATTTTAGTTCTTAGTAGAAACTCATGTTGCCAATTTCTTTCAGATGCCCACAGATGCCTACCATTCCATCATAGCCAACCTGACAGAAGACGGAAAAGCCTTCCGAAGTCCCGGAGTTATCCTGAGTCACCTCCAAAATGTGTCCCTCAGCTTACCCAGTAAGCCCCTCTCGGAGCAGGCGGCCTTGAATCTCACCAAGGTAAGGCTGTTTGATGTCTGTGTCTGGTGGACCAGGGGTGGCACCCTCACCGGGACCATAGGTGTTTCTGTTTGACCTAGGTTGAGTTTTTAAAAAGCAGGAACTTGGCCGGGCGTGGTGGCTCACGCGTGTAATCCCAGGACTTTGGGAGGCCGAGGCGGGCGGATCACAAGGTCAGCAGATCGAGACCATCCTGGCTAACACAGTGAAACTCCGTCTCTACTAAAAATACAAAAAATTAGCCTGGAGTGGTGGCGGGCGCCTGTAGTACCAGCTACTCGGGAGGCTGAGGCAGGAGAATGGCGTGAACCTGGGAGGCGGAGCTTGCAGTGAGCTGAGATCACACCACTGCACTCCAGTCCGGGCAACACAGCAAGACTCTATCTCAAAAAAAAAAAGCAGGAACTTTTACTTAAAAGTTTGGGTTTCAGGCTTCTCATGAATGACCAGCTGGTGTGGCCCTTCTGGCCAGCTCTGTACAGCTCAGTGGAGCCTCCTTTAGGGGCACTTGAGTCTTTGCTGTGGTTTCCCAATGCCCAACCTGCCTGGTCCCCCCTGTGCAGCCACCTGGCCCCCGTGGGTGTGTGGGTTGGCGACTCCTAGTCTAAATAAACTCTGCTACCTCCTGGCAACAGGTAAAAGGTGGAGGGGCCTCACTGGCGGATCCAGCCATGGGGCGTGGACCACAGCCTGTGCACAGTGGGAATCCCCAAAGCTATCTAAACACTTAGAGAATGCAACATTTATGGCATTAAAATCAATATGCTTTCTCTTTTTACTCCTCCAAATAGTTTCCAGGTGAAGGCAGAGGGTGGATCGTGGGTTCTCGTGGCCTTGCTGTCTTCTGTTTCAGGGCTAGGGCTTACCTTGGTGGATGCGAAGGCAGAAGGGGTTTTGAGACTGGCTCACCTTGAAAGCATAGCATATGGGTTAGGAGCAGGGTATATGGAGCCCCACCGCTGCATTGACCTTTGATCTGCACTTACTCTGTGGCCTTGGTCAAGTGACATAACATCTCTGCTTCACTTGGCTCCTCTGAGATGTGGAGGAAATAATCACAGCGCCCACTTCATCAGGGATAAGTGGGTTCCTATGTGCACAGAACAGTGCTGGGTACGTGGTAAGCACTTTTCAAGTGTTCTCAATTCTTACTGATTTCCTTGCTGAAGTCATACCCAAAGAAGCACATGCAGAGAAATGTGTTCAGGGACTTGAGACATCTTGGAATGGAGGGAGGTTGCCGTCAGCTTTTCTTTTTTTTTTCTTTTTTTTTTTTTTGAGACGGAGTCTCACACTGTTGCCCAGGCTGGAGTGTAGTGGCGCGATCTCGGCTCACTGCAAGCTCCGCCTCCCGGGTTCCCGCCATTCTCCTGCCTCAGCCTCCTGAGTAGCTGGGACTACAGGCGCCCGCCACCGCGCCCGGCTAATTTTTTGTATTTTTTTAGTAGAGACGGGGTTTCACTGTGGTCTCGATCTCCTGACCTTGTGATCCGCCCGCCTCGGCCTCCCAAAGTGCTGGGATTACAGGCTTGAGCCACCGCGCCCGGCCGCCGTCAGCTTTTCTGTCCACGGAAGAGAAGTTAGACTTCCCAGATTTCATTCATTCATTCATTCATTCATTCATTCATCATTCATTCATTCATTCATAGAACATGCTAGATTCTGGGGATTCAGGATGACCAAGTGCTACTACTCCCTGCTTTTAAGAGGCTCAGGGTTGAGGGAGTGATGGCAGGTCACGGAGTCTGAGAGGGCCTTGAAAGGGAACCACATGGAGCTGCGGGACTCAGCAGTTCTGGAGTCAGAGAGACCTGACTTTGACCCCAGCTCCACCACTCCCGGCTCTGTGTCCGTGGGCAGGTTATTTAACCTCAGCACACCTGCTTGCCCACTGTGACATGGGGACAATGAGATCACCCACATCTCTCAGGTGCTTCTGGCTGGGAGCTACAGAGCCCTTTGCTTAGCGGACTTGGACTTCAGGCCATGTACTTGCTTCAGGCAACAGGAAGCCCAGAGGTGGGAATCCTAGGATTCACTCACTCAGTCTTCACTCACTGCAGGGGCTGGATAGGCACCTCTACAATTCTCTCGGCACTCGGCCCCTTTCTCGCCCAGCTGCAGGTCCCCAGCACCCTCGCCTTACCCTAGAACATCCAGAAGGGAAAGAACGAGTCGGGGGACTCCCTACCAGTCAGGGGGAAATGTTTCCCATGGTTCCCTTTGCTGAGACCGCCCCCTTCAAATCTCACTGGCCAGAGCTGGGCCACATGACCACACCTGGACCAATCACTAACCAAGGGGAGTGTGATTGGCCACTGGCTCAGCCAATCATGAAGGAGCTCTGGGGTGTGGCCAAAGGCTGTCCAGTGTGGGAGCACTTCCGGGTTCCGAAGGGACGGGTCCTCTGGGTGTTGGGTGGAAAGAGTGGGTGTAGACAAGCTGGAAGGTCCTTATGCATGTACGCACAGGAGCGGGTGTGAGACACCGAGACAGGGCTTGGTATGCAGTAAGTGCTTGATAAATACTAACGCTCTTGTTTTTATTGAGATGGGCTACCAGGGGTCACTGTGACAAGCGGTGCCTTCTATGCGGTTAGCACTTAATAAACGCTCACACTTCGGGCACTAGTGCTCTGCCTCTAGCTAAGGTATGCAGTCGGGGCTTAATGCCCACTCTGGGCACTGGCGCCCCCTCTCCTCTAGCCGTGGTACACAGTCAGCGCTCAATAAACCCCCACTCTGGGCATGGGCGCCCTCCCCTCTGACTAGCCATGGGTACCCTGAAGCATCCTCAGGAACGTGCAGCAGACACTTAGCAGGCTCCCTCTGTGTTTCCGGGTGTCTAGGGAAGGAGGGAGTCCAAGCGAGGATTAATTAATTAGACGAATGTTGATTAAACACCCACTTGTGTGTGGGTTGCTTCATTAATTATAAAATGGATGGCTTAATGAGCCACAGTTGCATTCTCATGAGTGGGTTCACTGATGACTTTATTAATTGAGCACATCGTGCAGCCTCTGCTCTCTGCCAGCTGCTGGGCTTGGTGCTGGGGATGTGTGATGGATATGCCGGGCATTGCCCCTGCCCTCATGGGGCTTGTGGCCTAGGGCGTGTCCAGTTCTCTGGAAAGCTGCCTGTGCGGTGCTGGTCCTAAAGGTCACCCCTCAGAATCTTGTAGAAGTGTGTGTCCTGCCCTAGGGCAGGCCTGGAGCCACTGTGGCCCACCGCCTGCCTGGCTCTGTGATCTCTTCCTCACTGGCTAGAAGGGTCTATCTCACACCTGACACTGTAGTGGCAGCAGTTAACTGTGTCATTGTGGCCCACACCACCCAGCAGGTCCCTGAACTGAGTGTGATACAAGTTGCTTTCTTTCTTTCTTTCTTTCTTTCTTTTTTTTTGAGACAGAGTCTCGCTCTGTCACCCAGATTGGAGTGTAGTGGCATGATCTTGGTTCACTGCAACCTCTGCCTTCTGAGTTCAAGCGATTCTCCTGCCTCAGCCTCTCAAGTAGCTAGGACTACAGGCGTGCCCCACTATACCTGACCAGTTTTTATATTTTTAGTTGAGATGGGGTCTCACTATGTTTCCCAGGCTGGTCTTGAACTCCTGACCTCAAATGATCCACCTGTCTCGGCCTCCCAAAGTGCTGGGATTACAGGTGTGAGCCACTGTGCCTGGCCCCATTCTACAAGTTTCTATGGTGTCCTGGCTTCTCACCTGTCCACTAGCAGCTGGACAGGAAAATGGCAAGGAATCATTTCCTGTGTTGTACCATGAGGTGCTGATTAGCTATGTGTGGCTCGTCCAACTAGAGATGTGCTGTGACTGTAAGATGCACACTGGATTTCTAAAACTTTGTGCAAAGAAAAGGGAAATATCTAATTAGTGATTTCATATGGATTCTGTATTGAAATGATAATATTTTAGGTTTTTGATCTAAGTAAAATACATTATTAAAATTAATTTTACCTTTTTTTTCCTACTTCTTAAAAGGTGCTGGCTGCTAGAAAATTTAAAATGGTAAATGTGGCCCATATTATGTTTCTATGTGACAGACTGCTCTGGATCAAGAGTCAGCAGACTATGGCCCTTGAGCCAAATCTGGTCCATTGCTTGCTTTTGTAAATAAAGTTTTATTCATGCATGCCCATTTGTTTGCGTATTGTCTGCGGCTGCTTTTGCACTGCCATGGCAGAGTTGAGTGTTTGTGACACAGGGCATGGCCCTTGAGGCCTGACCTCGTTCCTGTGTGACCCTTTAAGAAGTTTGCTGCCCCTGCTCCAGCTCAGTGAAGACAGGATGGTGATTATCCCCTACTTCATTAATACTTAAGGCCTTGCACTCTAAGGTCTCAAAAAATATTTATCTCATAAAGATAAATGGATGAACGATGAGTTTTGATGATGTGTTCTCTAAGTATTTAGTGTCTCAGAGTGTGGAAGAAGGTGAGTATTCTGGAGATGGCGGTTTAGTGGAAATATGGGAGATTTTGGTCAGCCTCTAAGTTTAATTTTGGTGCTGGTAGTTGGAGACACACAGTGAAGAGTGTGTGTGAATAATGCAGATGAGTGGAACGGATGTGAGGGTGTGAGGCAGTGGGGATGGCAGGGTCTGGAGTGGGCTGGGGACACATCTACTAAGGCGGTGCCACTCGGCTGTGGTCAATTATGGTTTTATGGGAATGTGGGCTAGGGGCTGTCCAAGCTTCTGCTTTTTTCAAAAGAAGTAGAAAATCCACGTGTTCTCATTTAAATCTCCTGATTAGGAAGCAGTAGAAATTAATTTCATTGTTTCCTTAGAATAATAGTGAGCCGAATCAAACATGGTTTTAAGGTGACCTGACCAAAGGCCCAAGTAGCTTCTGTTTTCTGGAGAGGTCATTTTCAGTTAACACAAGTGCTTCCACATCAGTTTGCTTACTCACCCCAAGAAAGGCACATCTAATAGGCCATGGTTTTCCCATGCATCTCTCCACTCCACAGGCTTTCGCTGAGGGCCTGCCATGTCCCCCAGGCGCTGTGCTGGGGCCCCTCCCATCACTGAGCAGTGTTCATTCTGATGTTCCAGTGCTGGTCACTGACTTGACAGGGCTGCCACAGGAGCACATAAGATAACGTCCATAAAAGGGCTTTGTAACATGTCACGTGGTCCATGACTCAGCTATTTTTGTTGACTGCTGTGCGTAAAACTGAACTGGTGGTTGATAGCAACACATTGGAAGATGTGGGGAAAACTGAGGGTCTTCAAGTTTGTCGCTTAAGGACTGGTGCTGAGCAGTGTCATTTTGTCCACCCTTAGACCTTCTTAAAAGCCGTGGGAGAGGTCCTTCTATTGCCTGGTTGGATTGCTGTGTCAGAGGTAAGAGAAAAGAACATGGCCGGTTGCGGTGGCTCACTCCTGTAATCCCAGCACTTTGGGAGGCCAAGGTGGGTGGATCACTTGAGGTCAGGAGTTCAAGACCAGCCTGGCCAACATGGCAAAACCCTGTCTACTAAAAGTACAAAAATTAGCCGGGCATGGTGGTGGGCACTTGTAGTCCCAGCTACTCGGGAGGCTGAGGCCGGAGAATTGCTTGAACCTGGGAGGCGGAGGTTGCAGTGAGCCGAGATTGTGCCACTGCACTCCAGCCTGGGCAACAGAGTGAGACTGTCTCAAAAAAAAAAAAAAAAAAAGAGAGAGAGAGAAAAGAACATTTTGATCTTCAAAACGTATGTGCCTTGGGAACCATTTTGTCTTCCTAGAAGTGGCATAATATGGCCCAGTTCACATACATAAAAAGAATGATGTGTCTCTCAGTCCTGACATCTGGGATACAAGAGCTCATTTTGAGTAGATGTGCAACTGATTCAGAATGCTTTGTCCTCTAAGGCAAAAGAAATGCACGTGTGTCAGTAATGTGGTACTGTCCTAAACATGGAAGAAGGATGGAAGAAGGAAATGATGTTTTTTTTCCCCCATGAGAAATGTGTATTTGGTTCATCTTGGTCATTTTATATAATATGTACTTTTTTTTTTTTACCATCACATCATTCTTGAAAGATAATAGCTTTTCATGTTAAAAGCCACTGTATTTAGTAAGAAAAAGAAGAACACATGACAATATGTACTTCATGATTAAGGTGCCAAAAATGCTTCTCTTGTTCTCGGTACTCAAAATAGCTAGAAAGGAGAATGAAATAATTTTTCCTTTATTTCTTAAAATAACTATTGATTGTACTTACTTAAAAAGAAAACAAGTAAATAGTTGTGGAGAAGTTAGAAAATGCAGATAATAAAAAACATAAAAATCACTTCAAATCCTAAAACTGTGAGATTATTAACACTCTTGTATATTTCTTTATAGTCTAGTTTTCAATTCACTTATATATATATGTATTCAACAAATATATTGTATATTTGATTTAATTTGTTTTTCCTTAATTATGTCAATAACACTTTCCAGTGATATTAAGTATTCACCTGCAACATTGTATTAGTCAGGACAGGCCAGGGTGTGCTGCAGTAACAAATAGATCCCCACATCTCAGTGGCTCAGCACAGTAGAAATTTATTTCTCCCCCATGCAAAGTCCAGAGTGGGTCAGAGGAGCCTCTTCTCCACCCAGATACTCAGGGATCCTGGCTCCATCTGTCTTCTGGTGCTGGCTTCTCAACATGTGGTTTCCAAGGTTGCCAGGCAGGGCCAGAGAAGGGTGAGGAGGACTCTTAACTGCCTTGGCCCAGAAGGGTCCCAACCACACCACCATGATATTAAAGTGCTCATTCTCCTAAACCCCGATATTATTTAAAAATGTTTGCCAGTTTGAGAGGCAGAAGTGGCATTTTATTCTCTCATTATTAATAAGATTGTGTTAGAGTTTACATTTGATAAACTTTTATTTGAATAACTTCAAGTGGAATGAGATTAGGTTTAACATTGGCAAAGGGAGAAAAAAAGGCTCAAGAATGTAAGATGGATACAGTCTTACCCAGAAACCAATTCCTTTTTAAAAGGTATTACTGTTTTCATGATTTCAAGGGGACTTTGTGTCCAAAGCTGCAGGCTGGGAACACCCAGAGGACAGCTGACAGAAGATCCAGACAGATGTATTTTGTGCATGATTTTGAATTAACTGCTTTTGAATGCAAAATATGCAAATCTGTTACAAAGTATGAATAACCAGGAAACTGTCTGGACTCAGGCAGGGCCCAGTATGCATTAAAGGGAACACATGAACCGGCCTCTGCATGCCAGAAACACAGGCTTCCATGTGCTTCACTGGGCCTGCTGACTGAAGTCAGGCCATGGGCCTAAAAGCAAATGTCTAAAATTGGCCTCAGCATTCTGCTTCCAACTCATGAGGCTCTCCTGGAGTGCATGTTTGTGGGAGAATGCTGAGGACTTAGCAGCATGCAGGCTCTTCCCCAGAAAGGCGGGAAGAAGAGAAGCAGTGAAGGCAGAGCTCAGTGGCCCAGCTCAGCGGGGCTTAAGAGAGGCCTCTCCCTTGGTGACGCGTGTCTGAGGATGCGGGCAGTCAGCCCGAGAGCGGACGCGTGCACTGAGCTTTGAGTACCAGGCCCTGCACTGTCTACAGATTCAGGTGGCCGGGGGGACCCCCTGCTTTCTTGGGGGCAGTGTCTACCAGGATCCTCTGCTCTGCAACTCAGAAAGAAAAGACGGCTCTCGGAGTAGAAAGCAAGCCCCTGGGAAGTGGAGGCAGCGGGAAGCAGCTTGGGCTGCTGGCACCTCAGAAGCAGCCACCCTTCACGGAGAAGGGGACAGAGCTGCTGGTGTCCCCATGCCAGAGTGGACCTGGGGGGTGATCAGCCCCTCCTTGTGAAGCACAGGGAGGCAGGGGGAGGATCTGGGATGTGCTGAGGGTTCCTCTGTGAGTTCAGGGAGGAGGCAGGACCAGGAGTCGGGTCCCCTCAGTCCCAGTGTCTAAGTGTAGAAACGCAGGAGCCAGCAATGGCTGGGGTGATGGGTCCACCCGGGCTGTGTCCATGCTCTGTGAGCTCAGTTAGGCATGTGGCCTCCATGTGGTCACCTTCTGATCCATGGGAAGGGGCAGTTGTGTGACTTCTTCCTCCCTCGTGGCCAACGTGGGGAAGCTTGATTTTGTGTGCTTGGTGCACCTGCCTGGTCCCCTGGCTGAGTGGGGTGGATTTTCATGGCTCCTGGTTCTTGTGTTGCTTCAGGACAGCGCCATGGTACTGAGTGTCATCCACACTATTGACACCGTCATGGGTCACGTTTCCTACAACCTGCACGCCAGCACGCCCCAGGTCACCATGGAGGGCTCCTCCGCCGTGGCAGGTAGCTGTCGCTTGTAAGGGTGAGCCACATGGCAGGGGCGGGGGCTGGAGGCTGCGTTTCACTGCCTTTTTACACCCTTAGCAGAGAGCCATGCTCTGTCTCCCTGACTGCTCTGTCTCGCTCAAACCACATTTGGAAGGAAAACCCGTGGTCAGATCAGGGCAGGATGATCGGCCATGATGTGCAGACAGGGCCCATAAGCTTTCCCCAGTGACTTGGGAGCCAAGCTCCTGCCCTGGGGTGATGGTCTCAGTTCAGAGTGGGAGGCAGAAGCAGCAGTGCCAGCAAGAGTCTGTGGAATGAAAGGGGCGGCCTCGGGTTTCTGGAGTTGGCTTGCTCTCAACGGCGCTGCAGGATAATTGTCACAGTTGTCTAATTGTAGAGGCAGAGGTGATGACTTTTCGATTTTAAAAGTCTTCACCTGCAGCGTATTATCGTGCTGATACTTCGCTGCAAGAGCCAAGCTGGGGAACATGCGCTGAAGCTACACGGGTTAGTTTAGCGGCAGTTTGTCAGCCCAGACCTCTTCCTCTGGGCCATGTTGCCCTCGCCTGCTGCGCTTGGGGAGGAGCCGATGTCACGGCTTTGCTGAGCACAGCCCATCCTTGCACCGGCCTTGAGAGCCGGGGGCTGTGCCGGGGCGGAGGGCGCCCCAGGTGAGGAGCCGTGTGTGGGACAGAATGCTGAGCCTCCCCGTGGCAATCACTGCCTGGGCTCTTCATTTCTTTTTCCTTTTTTTTTTTTTTTTTTTTTTGAGGTCATGCTTTCTAAAGGTAATTATACTTCCGGTGGGGAGCTTGTCCTGTCAAAAAAGAAAAGCAGATGGGGTTTTGCAGTCTGATTTCCTGCAGCCTGTGAGTTCTCTGACGGGACTTCCACTCTCTCGCTGCTTCCACCGCAGAGTTTTCCGTGGCCAAAGTCCTGCCCAAGACTGTGAATTCCTCGCATTACCGCTTCCCGGCCCACGGGCAGAGCTTCATCCAGATCCCCCACGAGGCCTTCCACAGCCGCGGTGAGTGTGGCTGCGCCGGACTCCCTTCCGGGGCGGCTTCCACAAGTCTTTCTGAAGAGTCCCCAAGCTTTGGTGGGTGCCCACCGCCCCAGTGAGCTGCGGGGCTCCCCTGGGCTGCCTGTCCTGTCCTGTCCTGCAGGAGAGGGGCTCTGGTCAGCCGTTCTCAAAGCGTGTCCTCGGGCCACCCTCATGGCCACACTTGAGAGGTTCCCTAGTGATGCTAATGCTCTGCCCACTCCAGGCCCCTGAACTGGAATTTGGGGTGGGGTCTGGGAGCATCTAAACCTGCTCGCCTGGTGAATCCGGCCCACTGGGAAGTCATCCTACCTACATGCTCCTAAATTGGCACACGCCTGGTCAGCTGAAGAGAAAAAGATGGGGCCACCTCCCCTCCCTGCTCAGGTAGCTGTGGGCCAGGTGAGGGGTTCATCCGTTCAGGAACATGGGGTTCCACTCCTGTGTGGGCCCAAGTTGAGTCACATAATAAAAATTGAGAGGCTCAGAGGACCTCCTGCCTCTGACCAGGGAGCACTATTGGGAGCCCAGACAGCCCTGGCCATTTTTTGCCACAATGACTGTCACCCTCTCTGGTTCCTGGAAAAGCGAATATGACTCTGCAGACATCTCCTTCCTCTCCTTCCCTCCCTGGGGACCACGGGCAAACAGGGGAGAGCCTCAGATTTTTGCCCCTGTCACCCTGGCCAGAGGCCACGCCTCCTTCCCAGGGTTCTGCCTTAGGGGTGGGGACCAGGACAGCCCTGATCAGACACCTCCCTCTGCAGTGGGGAGCCTGCCTCTGCACCTGCCACCTTCTTGATTGTCTGTAAGAGAGTTGCCCTGACTGGTTCTGTGCCCTGTCCTCACCTAGCGTGATGTCAGGTGTGCCCTGCTCCTAGGGCAGAGGCAGGGATGTCCCTACCCCAGAAGCCAAGGGAAGGGCGCAGGGACGATGCCACCTTCCACCAGCATCAGCAGGGAGGGCCCAGGATGGTGCCGACATCCACCAGCATCTCCTGGCCACGTGAGCTGCTGGGAGTGCCCTGATTTCCAATCCTGGCAGAGCCATGGCCGAGCCATGGAGTGAAACAGCAAGAGCACACGTGACTCTGCTTCGTGGCTGGATATAATAGAGGGGTGGCCAGGTGAAGGCATACAGGTGTCCCTGTGGCTGCTGCCCCTTGAAAACCTGCATTCTGCCTCACTCACTGGTCCCATAAATCCTTCGCGTGCCAAGGGCAGACGGGTCACACTCGTGGGGCAAGGCTGGAGGCTGGCACTGCCCCCTGTTGGCTTGCAGGGGCCTTCTCCCTGCAGGGGCTCTGAGATCCATGTGATGCCCTGGGTGAGCCTGGCTCTCCTGGGGAGTTTCAGCCTCCATGTGTCTGGAGCTGGCTCAGGGGATGGAGCAGGGAGCCGCTGTCACGCAGCTGAGTTCCCGCAGTCTTTGTCCTTACAAATTCTGCCCTAGTGTCCTTCACTTCCTTCTCCCCAGAGGGTTCTTGGGAGTGAGGGGCGGCACCACACACAGCGGGGGGAGGGGCTTTGTGTTTTTCTGCCCGTGGCCTGGAACACTGACAGCGCCTGCCCCTCTGCTCTCTCTGCAGCCTGGACCACCGTCGTGGGTCTGCTGTACCACAGCATGCACTACTACCTGAACAACATCTGGCCCGCCCACACCAAGTGAGTCTCGGGGGTGCCCAGCTCAGGGGCGTGGGTTTGCGGGGTGGCTGGCCACAGGGATGCCCGCGTCACACACGGTCACACCCATGCACAACACTGTTTGAGAACTCAGGACACGACTGCCGGGTGCTTCACCACTCAGGCAAGGAAACGTGCAGCGTTTTGAAGGCCACACAGGAACCGCAGGCCTGGGGCCTGGGCTGGCGGAGTGGAGGCCAGGAGCACAGGCTAGGAAACTGCAGGCCTGGGGGCCTGGGCTGGCGGAGTGGAGATCAGAAGCACAGACTAGGAGACCCTACCCACCCGCCTCGACCAAATGGTGTGACCTTGGGCAAGGGACTTAACCTCTCTGAGCCTCAGTTTCCACTGCTGTGGAATGGAAGACAACAGACCTGCCTGTGTCAGTCATGGGCAAACATGTAGATGGACAAAACCATCTCACACCAGCTTAAGTGGAAGGCCAGGAAAGTGAGGGCTCAGGGGACTGAGAAGGGAGGAGCAGGTGGGCTTCAGGCATGGCTGGACCCGGGGACCCCAAGGATGCCGTCTAGACCTGCTCTGTCTATCCCCTGCCTCTGCTGTCCTCCAGACAGGCCCCCTCCATAGGAGCAGAGCTCGCTTCTGCAGCATTGGTTCAAGTAGGTTTGGGTCCTGAGAACCCAGAAGGAGAGCAAGGAGGGTGGGGACCGCCAGGGAGACGGGGAGGGTGGGGAGGACGAGGGAAATGAGGAGGGAGGGGAGGGTGTGCCTCTTTCCTGAGGAGTGGAGTCGTAATTTTGTGATCTGGAGGAACACCGTCTTCTGGGTCGGATTTCTCTGGGAAAGCCTGCATGCTCACCAATTTCCTCCAACAAAAGAAAGTGGGGGACCCGCCGCTCTTTATGTGTGATTTCCAAAATTCTTCAGGAAAATGGTCAAAGAAAAATACAATCTAATTTCCTCAAAAAGATGCCATCTCAGTTGTTTGGGAAATCTTTCCATGACAGTGAATGAAAAGTTGACCCTTGCTTGGCCCCTCCTGCTGAAGTTTCCACCATGAAATTGGCCTTGCCGTGAAGTGTATGAGACATGCATTTGTGCGGCGTCGCTGTGCCTTGTGCGGCCACAGTGAGGACCCGTGTGGGAGAGTGGCATCCGTGCCACGGCCCACAACTTCACAAAGGCGGGAGGATTGCTTCCAGACGCGGGGCGCACACATTTCAGGGGCAATTCGCTGTGAGCACCAGAATCTGACTCCGGCCAGGTGTCAGCCAGCTCTTTCATGAGGGGCCAGCTTGTAAATTGCCTTGGCTTTCCAGAACTCTGCCCTCGCAGGGTGAAGGCAGCCAGAAACTACGTGGGGGAACGGGGGAGTGGCTGTCTTCCAATACAGCTTTATTTACAAAACCAGGCAGCCGGCCCAAGAGCTGCAGCTTGCAGACCTTTGCCAGACCTTCCATTAGATCAGCGCTGGCAGGGACGGGCAGAGGAGAGGCTGGGGGGCCTGTTCTGGGAGCCCACAGCCTTGCAGATGGAAGACAGTCTGTCTTGCCTGTCCCCAGGGCCTCAGCCTTCACTCTCCCTGTGCTGTCCTCATGGCCCCAGGTGTCTGCAGAGAGGACACTGGAGCGCCAGGATTCAGGCCACTGTGTCCCAGAACAATGCAGCTAACTCTGACTTCCCCCTGCAAGCCAAGGGCCTGGAAATCAGACAGGCAAAGTCATCCCTGGTTCGTCAGCACTGACACCAGCCCCACAAGTTCCATCAGCAGCACATTTGTGTGCTGAAGCCAAAACAGAATTGCCGTGCAGCGATGGAACATGTTTTTCATTTGCAGTCAAGTTGGATCTTCAGCTCAGGTGGAGTTCTCTTCAGCACTTAGTGCAAAGATGCCTTGTCATCAAAATTAACCTGGAAAAAAATCATCCAAACAGCTCATCCAGTAAAATATCTGTACTTGTTACACTCTATCCTGTGGCAGAAAAGGTGGACGGAAGTGGAGGGGACAAAGAATTTGGTTCACAGAATAGACTCGGACCCAGACTCCTGCCTCTCCCTCCTGCAGGTGCTCTCCTTAGCTGTGTGACCCTGGGCAAGTGACTTGAGCCTGGAGGCCTGTGTTCTCCTCTTAAAACAGGAGTAATAATATCACTGATTTCTGAGGGTTGCCAGGAGGACTGAATGAGTTAATGGTATAAGTAGGGCTTGGTATTCTTAAACATGACATACAAGTGCATGCTTTTGCGATTTTGTAAGCTGATTGGGCATTTGCGCCATTTTGCCTTTGAGGTAATCATCAAATCCTAGGCATGATGAGAAGCAGGTTAGTGCAGCCAGCATGCGGGCAGTGTGTGTATGTGCGCGCGTATGCCGGGTTTCTGCCAGCCTGCAGTGGACTTCCCTCCGTCTTTGCCTTTTATTGTGCGCTGTCATCCTCATACGTCCGCAGTGTGTCGTGAGGATGAAAGGATGCTTTGGTGCCGTAGTGTCCTTTAATTTCCTCTCCACGGATGAGGGTGAGGGTCTAAGTCAGTACGTGAGTCTCAGTGCACAAAAGGTGGGGCCTAGGCCGGAAGGGACTTTTGTCTCCACAGCCAGCCCCCAGGCAGACCATTCCAGGGCTCCTGTGATGACTGCGGGGACGACATCTGACTACCCACGGCCCGGTGGGGGCTTAGCTGCTTCCTGCCAGGCTGCCTGTGCCCCTAGGCTCCTTTGAGTCTCACTTGCTGCCTGGCCCCGTAATGATGGAGACTGTTCCGCTTTCACTGGTGCTGTGGCTGGGCCCGGCCAACACCCGGACAGCCGGTTCCTCCAGGTGGACGGGGCTGAGACTGGCCTGCTCCCACTCCTCCTGTGACGATGGAAGCCACAGCCCACAGAGGGAAGGGCCTCTCCCCAGGCTGTGAGGGACTCACAGGTGCTCGAGAAAGATGAGTGGGGGGTGGACCTGGCTCAGTGTGTGTCCTTAGTCACTATAGAGTAACACAGAGCATGGATGGAACCAGTAGATCACAGTTCTGCAGCCCTCAGTGCAGTAACTGACCCAGGCAGAAACCATCAGTGGATGTGCACGCCAGCGGGAGCAGGGTTGCGGGGACAGGACCTCACGGACCTGCAGAGTCCTTGCTGTCACCAGGTAGGAGGGTGCCTGGTAATGGGGATGTCTGCTGCACCCCTGCAGCCAGGTGGCCACACTCAACATTATCGATGTGGGACACGTTGTGGGCCCGTGTCTCTTGCTGTCACGTCGTAGGGAGACATCCGTGCCTCCTATGGCATACTCCTGTCAGATGTGTGGCCTGACGCCCCTCACGAGGAAGCAGGTAGACACACCTGAACTAAGGGATGTTGTGTGCTGCTGTGGTTTGGATTGCAAGGGAGAAGAAGTTGGGCAGTTCCAGGCTGGGGGAGACTAAAGAGGTTCGAGCCTGAGCTAATGCACGTTCCTGGGTTGAGAGAAGTGGAGTTCTGGAGGACGTGAGTGACGCTGCGGGGTGTGTGCAGTTGACTCTGGGCTGTGCATTAGAGCATCTTGTGGGGTCCTCGTTAAATTTCTGAGTGTGATCATTGTATGATGGTTATGTAGGAGGCAGTCTCCATTTTTAGGAGACACGTGGTAGAGATGGAGTATGTTGTGATGCCTGCAACACACCGCTAGTGCTTCAGCAGAAAGGAAATGTGCATGTGTGCATGTATTTGTGTGGTGTATGTGTGCACACAGATGTATGTGCTTGTGTGGTGTATGTGCGTTATGTGTGCACATATGTGCATGTGTGTTGTGTGTGCTGTGGGCATGCAAATGCGCGTGTGTGCATTTGTGTGTTGTATGTGTGTACATGTGCATGTGTGTATGTACATGTGTGGGATGTGTGTATGCCTGCATGTATGTGTGTGGTGTGTGTGTGTCAAGTGTGAGCGTGACCGTGCCGGATAAAGTGAACATGGCAGATGATGAGAGCTGAGAGCGTAGGTGAAGCATATTCGTTGCACTGTTTTCTGGTAGATTTCCTGCAAGTCTGGCTATTTAACAGTCCATAGCTGTGTGGTTCCTGGCATGGGCAGGAATCGTGGCTGTTGCAGTCCTTTCTGAAAGGCCCTGGCTGCAGTACTGCTCAAAACAGAGAACGTCGGCCGTGCACGGTGGCTCAAGCCTGTAATCCCAGCACTTTGGGAGGCCGAGACGGGCGGATCACGAGGTCAGGAGATCAAGACCATCCTGGCTAACACGGTGAAACCCCGTCTCTACTAAAAAATACAAAAAAATAGCCGGGCGAGGTGGCGGGCGCCTGTAGTCCCAGCTACTCGGGAGGCTGAGGCAGGAGAATGGCGTAAACCCGGGAGGCGGAGCTTGCAGTGAGCTGAGATCCGGCCACTGCACTCCAGCCTGGGCGACAGAGCGAGACTCCGTCTCAAAAAAAAAAAAAAAAAAAAAAAACAGAGGACGTCGTCACCCGGGCAGCATCGGCGCTGAGGAAGTCTCCTGTTACCCTCGGTGCTCTCTCCTTCTGCCGTTTGCGTCAGTCAGGAGCTCAGGTCTCCTTCAATAGTTCACCGTCACCCAAGATCACACTCACAGATGCTGCCATGTGCCGCCTTGTTTGCAAGATTTGGAGTTTCCTTCACACTGTGTTCCCAGGGTGGCGTGGAATTCTCGTGCCGAGGAAGGGTGAGAAGCAGCGTGTGATGGATGGATGAGGGGACTCCTCGAGCACACAGTCACATGTCAGCAGGAGCCAGTTATCAAGTAGTTCCTTTACCCGGGAATATGTGATGTTTGTTCACTCCCTGATGCGACGTGGTAACTATGGGGACTTCGTAATTCTCCAAATAACCTAGTAACAGCCCTTTTTCTTACTCCACTTGTTCTGACTTCTTTGGGTTGAGTTCCCGAGCCGGTCTCCTGCACATGCTGGGAAGGCTCTGTGTCTCCTCATAAATTTCAGCACTTCTCTGAAGCCCTCCCATAACTTTAAGTCCCGCTTTGTGTAATTGAAGGCGGAGCAGCCTTGTGGCTTTGGCTCAGATGTGCTGCACGGGGTGAAGGCCACAGAGCCTGACCGTCAGTGGGGCTCCGTGGGGCCAGCTAGTAACTTGGGGCACATTGAAGGAAGGAGGATTTGCAAAGGTGTGATCAGGAGTGGAGAGCTCTGGGGGACAGCATGGTCACGGGCCAGGAGCAAGAATGGGGGCGCACTGCTTCCCCCAGGGCCAGCCAGGCAGGGGACAGCACCATGCCCGGGCAGAGATGGAGGGGTCCCCGGACAGTAACTGTGCCCTGGTGGGCTGGGGGAAGTGAGACTCCTGGCCCCACCGTTCACTCTGACGCCCTCTGACCTCCTTCTGGGGCTTCCCTTTCACTGAGCACATGAAGGCAGAGAGCCCAGAGCCTGGCTGATGGGCATAGGATGGGGCCGGTGGAGACAGGGTATGAGGGGTAGAGGAAGAGCCAGCACTGCCCCTGCGCCACCTCACCCCTGCCCCACCCTGCCCCACCTCACCCCTGCCCCACCTCACCCCTGCCCCCCCCTGCCCCACCTCACCCCTGCCCCCACCTTTACCAGAGGAAAATGCGCCTAAGGAGGCGTCTGGCCCCATTCTCATCTTGACTTGGCCGACGTCTGGCGTTGCACTGATTACCAAACTGGGCCTGGTGGAGGCCACGTGTTCCCAGAGGGGAATCCAGGAAACCGTTCCAGATTTGCTTTCATATCATTTGTGTTCATAGAAGGTTCTCACTTAATGTTTTCCTTATGTTTTTCCTAAGAAATTGATCTAAGTCATCGCTCCCTGCCTGTGCGTAGATTCACCCACTCACTCACTCACTCCCTCACTCACGTGTGCTGAGCACCCACTGTGTCAGGCGTGGTTCCGGGAGCTGGGGAGAGCAGTGACCCAAATGGGAAAGCGTCCGGGCCGCGAGGGAACTTCTGCTCTGGGAGGGAGATGACGACCCCTGGTTGCAGCATCAGGAAATGTCCACGCAGGGAAAGCCGAGGGACGAATCATGCTGCGTGTTTAGGGCCCGAAGCCCACAGCTGTGACTTTCTGCTGCTGGCTAATGGCACAGCCCTAAGTGTTGCTAGAAACGTGGTTTTCCCAGTGTGTTTGGTGGGATTGCACACGTGTTGAGTTCATGGAGCTCTGCAGAAAAGGCCGTGAGCATTGGGGCACTGGGCACAGGGAGTGAGAACCAGGCCCCTGGCCGAAGCGAACGCACTGCACATCTTGGGGCCGTGGAGGCACGCACGGGACAGGGCCAACGTTCTGCTGGGCGAGTCAGGCTCGGCGCCGCGGGGCTCTGCCTTGGTCCCAGCAGCCTCGAGCCCACCCTCACTTTCTGCGGCGGGGACTGAGCCCACGCATGCCCAGTGGTGAATGTTCTCCGAAGGTGAACGTTGTTCCTCCGGGGAAGCATCTGAGATATTACCTGGGTCTGCAGTTCTGCAGAGTGGAGTGTTTACGTACGTTCGATACACAGCTTGTATCTCTGTGGGACTAACACTTTCTGGGCAAGTTTATTAGTAAAAAAAGTCTAAAAAGCCTCTTCAGAGTGGCTATAATGAAAAAAATGGTTGAGAAACATGGACCTAGGGTGATGCTTTCTTTTCATTTTTTTTTTTTTAAGTTTGTGTTTTATTCCATGTGTGTTATCTGGACTTTGGGCTTGGATCAATAGCATGGTCACAGAGAGGAATCGCCAGGTGGAGCAGTCGTGCCTGTTGTGACTCACAGGCCTGAGAATCGATGCCCCTGGTTTGCTCCAGACCGTGTGAACTGGTGACGATCTGTAGGAAGCAGCTTCCGTGGGAACGGACAGGGTGTTCATTCTCTGTGGCACCATCTTTGTAAACACTTTGTATTTACAATTCCAGGAATAATTCTGCGTGCTTCTTGGAGGCCTGCTCTTTTTCAGGGATGTGTGTCAGGACACAGTGCAGAGGCTGGGGGTGAGGTAGGGCGTGCTGCTGCTCCGTGAGCCCCACTGCCCATCCCAGGCAGGGTCACTGAACATGGTGTTTGAATCTACTTAGAAGGAAAAACAAGTTGAGGGAGGAAAAAGATGGTGCCCCCAGCTCCCAGGGCCCTGTGGAATGTCCCAAAGGTGGTTCCGTGGGCATCAAAACAGGGACCTGCAGGTTCCTCAGTCAGTCAGCACTTTGGATGGCAGACGGGGGAGGCACACAGGACCCAGGTGAGGCCCACACAGAAGCAGACGCTGGGTGACCGCGGGGGGCCCGGTGACAGCACGTCTCAGGCATCTTTGTGTAGTCACCCCAAATTCAAATTCGTGCAACAGATACTTGGTGACCTGCTGTGTGCCAGGCAGGGCTGGAATCAAATCAGGCAAATGGGCCGAGGGCACAAAATTAAAGGAGCCGGTCACCTTTGCGGGGGTCGTGCCCATTGTGAACACCTTCTTAAATCTTGCCCTCCAGGTGCCTGGCTTCCCTTACCCTCCTCCTGGCCCTGAATATCTTTTCAAGCTCATAACCCCACGAGACAACCACTGTAGACATCAGTTAGGCTTCTTTAGATTGGGTTGCAAGGGACAGAAAACCCATCTTAAACAGTTATAGGCAAAAAGTTTATTGGATCACAAAAGCCGAGAGCTCCGCAGGCAGCTGGCTTCAAGAGCAGCTTGATCCAGCGCCGCACTGATGTCACTGGGTTCCATCTCTCGGCAGTTCCCTTCTCAGTCTCCCTCCTCGTGATTGCAAGCAGCTCCCAGGGCCTCGTGCCTCAGGGCATGAGGAGAAGTCTGGCAGGGAGAATGAGGGTCTTTGAGCCTGCATTCTCCCCCTACCTCGCCTTGTGGCATCTCCTCGGATTTGACTGGATTGAGTGCCATTCCTAAATAGTCCCTGTGGCCTGAGGGCTGCAGTGCTCTGACTGATCCAGACCCAGATACCAGGGCTTCCTCCTGAGCCAAGATAAAGTCAACTCCAGGCTGTGTGTGCTCTGAGCCGGGAAGGGGATGGCCACCTAGAGGGAAATGCAGGTGCTTTGATCAGGAAAACAATGAATGAATACTGGGTGGGCAAAACAGCAGATGGCTACTGCACCATCTTATAATCAGGGAAATTGACGTTCAGAAAGGGTGAGTTACCTGCCCAAGGTCACACAGCTGATTAAGTGGAATTGCTGAGATTCATGCCCTGTTGTTTTGAGCATTTCTGCTCGTCCACACTTCCTGGGCCATCTCCCTTTTCTTATAAACTTTTTGAGGTCAAGGGCTCTGTCTCACCTCTTGGTCCTGGTATCAGACCTTAAAGAGAGCAGGTACTGAAGACAACAATTCAAGGGACAGAGTCCAAACACAGAATAGTTGAACTCACCTGCAGGTACCGGCTTCACATCTTGAAGGAGAGCAGCTGGAGCTGAACGATAGAAATCAAAGTTCTATCCAAAGAAGATTTCCGTCTCAAGAGTTTTGGGTGGAACCCTGGCTGCCAGCCCGGATTCTAGCTGTGTGCTACTCCCCTGCATTTCCCATTTTGTAATGATTTCCATCTCTTCCCAAGGATCGCAGAGGCCATGCATCACCAGGACTGCCTACTGTTCGCCACCAGCCACCTGATTTCCCTGGAGTTGACCCCGCCGCCCACCCTCTCTCAGAACCTGTCGAGCTCTCCACTCATTACAGTCCACCTCAAGCACAGATTGGTGAGTGGTGGTGCCTTCACCCTTGTCGCCGCCTTTGATCTGGTTTCACACTGAGGAGTGTTGGGTTGTCTGTGTGCTTGCATAAAGAATCTCCAAAAGCCTTGGTGCTGGCCAGAACTGGAATCTTCCTCTTCTTGGAGCTCCTTTTCTTGGGCCTTTGTTTCTGAGCTGCAGTGGGAAGCCCTCACATAGTGCCTGGGCTGGCTGCGCGGTGTCCATGTTGGGGAAGAGGACTCGAGGTGGTTCTCCTAGACGTCTGTGGAGCAATCACAGATCTTCCTCATTTATAACAAGTGTCCTTACTGGAGGAGGGGGGTACCTAGGCCATCGCAGTTACCGTGTGTTAGCCCTCAGCAAGATGCAGCACTGTGTTCTGTTAGAGAGAAACATGCTTCAGAGCTCGGGAAAAACCATTTTTACGCTTCAGGCATTGCATGATAAGCCGTTGGTCCTGATGCTTCATAACCGCTCTCCTCTCCACATGTCATTTGTTTTTTGCCAGTGAGTAGGACTGATAGAGACACTGGGGATACCCATGTGCTGCCATTCTTTAGTAAAAGGAAAAAGATGTATACAATCTGAGGAGAAACCAGAGTATAATGCTGCCGTTCTTTAAAAAATGCATGCACTGTTCCCCACGCCAGGTTCACATCAGGAGGTAAGGTGCTGATGTGACACTCAAAGCGTGAGATTTTTCAAAGCGTTTATTAAAGAACTCACTGTGTTATTGGTCAGAATTAACACTAAAGGCATTTCCTGGCAGGATTTTCTATTTCATTCTGTTTCGCTCTGCTCTATGGCCAAGGCCGACTCTGTGTGCACACCTGGGTGGGTGCTCCTGTTCTTTCAGGGGTGACTGTGTTTCTGCCCCACCTGGGAGGAGCCCACACACTTGTGCTGCTGGGTGAGCTGGGGCAGTCAAGAGATGGTACTGGAGATGGAGATAGGAGCCCACACGCTTGTGCTGCTGGGTGAGCTGGGGCAGTCAAGAGATGGTACTGGAGATGGAGATGGGAATGGAGATGGAGAGGAGACTGGAGATGGAGATGGAGTTGAAGATGGAGCTGGAGATGGAGATGGGAATGGAGATGGAGAGGGGACTGGAGATGGAGATGGAGATGAAGATGGAGATGGGACTGGAGATGGAGATGGAGATGAAGATGGAGAGGGGACTGGAGATGGAGATGGAGAGGGGACTGGAGATGGAGATGGCAGTGGGGAGGGGACTGGAGATGGAGATGAAGATGGAGAGGGGACTAGAGATGGAGATGGAGAGGGGACTGGAGATGGAGATGGCAGTGGGGAGGGGACTGGAGCTGGAGATGGAGATGGAGAGGGGACTGGAGATGGAGATGGAGATGGAGAGGGGACTGGAGATGGAGATGGAGATGGAGAGAGGACTGGAGTTGGAGATGGAGAGGAAGAGGGGACTGGAGTTGGAGATGGAGTTGGAGATGGAGATGAAGAGGGGACTGAAGTTGGAGATGGAGATGGAGTTGTAGATAAAGATGGAGATGAAGATGGGAATAGAGATGGAGAGGGGACTGGAATTGGAGATGGAGATGGGAATGGAGATGGAGAGGGGACTGGAGTTGGAGATGGAGATGGAGTTGGAGAGGCGACTGGAGATGGAGATGGAGATGGAGATGAAGAGGGGACTGGAGTTGGAGATGGAGATGGAGTTGGAGATGGAGATGGGGATGGAGATGGAGATGGAGATGGAGATGAAGAGGGGATTAGAGTTGTAGATGGAGATGGAGTTGTAGATGGAGATGGAGATGGAGATGGGAATGGAGATGGAGAGGGGAATGGAATTGGAGATGGAGATGGAGATGCAGAGGGGACTGGAGCTGGAGATGGAGATGGAGATGGAGTTGGAGATGGAGCTGGAGCTGGAGCTGGAGATGGGAATGGAGATGGAGAGGGGACTGGAGATGAGACTGGTCACCTCAAGCTCCTTGCCCTTCCTCTCTGCACGTGACCAGCCATGAGCCTGTTTTCAGCGTGTCCCCTGCCTTGCTTCCTCTGCCCCTCCTTGGTGTCCGTCTCCTTCCCAGTGACTTCTCACCTGGACCAGCAGCCTCCTCGTGTTCTGTCTGCTCCATTCTCCCCACAGTTTACAGATTTATTTTCAAACACACAGATCAGGTGATGCTACTCATCTATTCAAAGACCTTCTGGGACTCAAGGTTCCCGCAGGAGAATTTACATTATGGGGCTGTTGGCAGATCTCTAGCAGACTCTTCCTGTCCGGCTTTCCATCTGCACCTCTGGCTCTCCTTCCAAGCCCAGCAGGCTGTCATTGCTGGTGCCGTTCCCCGTGCCTGGTTGGCCTCTCCCACACCTCTGCTGTCTGAGTTCACCCATCTCAGGAGGAGCCTTCTCTCCTCCAAGCCCTCTGTGGCCTGCACAGAAGGGAACCTTCCTCCTCACTGTCTTTGTAGTGTATTAGCAGAGTCTCAGCACCCATGCTATAATCATTTATGCTAATCAGTAATCCCTTAAATGGCCTGCAGCTTCTCAGAGGCTGCCAGATCCAGCACGGAGCCCACTGCCCTTCCCCACCTGCCCGTACCGAGCCTTGGCACTGAGTGGAGGCTCAGGAGATGCTTGCTGAGTGAGTGCTGTGCTGGAGTCAGTGCCCTGTCTTGCAGTTGTGCGGTTGACATTTGTGTCTTCTCTTTGTATGGAGAGAATCCTGGTCCCCTGCATGGGCTGTCCCCTCTGCCGTGACGTCAGTGAGGATGTGCTCCGTGGGCTCCGCCTGTGTTTGGAAACGTGGCCGTGCCATGCAGCAGAGACACTTAGAGGTTCTTGGCTTGAGGGTAGGGCAGTGCTGCCCTGAGGTGGGTCACGCCTGTAGGCGAGAGTCTGTAGCTGGGCGCAGTGGCTCTTGCCTGTAATCTCAGCACTTTGGGAGGCCAAGGTGGGTGGATCACCTGAGGTCAGGAGTTCGAGACCAGCCTGACCAACATGGTGAATTCCCGTCTCTATTAAAAATACAAAAATCAACCGGGCAGGGTGGCACAAGCCTGTAATCCCAGCTACTTGGGAGACTGAGGCAGGAGAATCACTTGAACCCGGGAGGTGTAGGTTGCAATGAGCAGAGCTCACGCCAGTGCATTCTAGCCTGGGCAATAGAGTGAGACTTTGTCTCATTAAAAAAAAAAAAAAAAGTCTGTAAAGGCAGGAGGCTTGTTCTGAAGGCCTCTGGAACCTCTGTGTGCTCTGAGGTTGAAGCTGTCCTCTTGAGTGAGGTGGGCACTGTGAATCACAGCCGACCACAGGGGCTGGGGGACGTTGAAGAGCAGGAATCACGGATCATCCCAGAAGGTGAGGTGGGGACAAGTGGAGAGGGGAGGGCACTGGCAGAGAGGGAGGCAGGAGATGAGAGCACAGTTTGAGTGCCAGGGCTGCAGGTGAGCCACACACCCAGTGAGGTTGCACAGGCGCATGTGTATATACATACACACACATGCACATGCATACACATCCAGTCCACACACTCAGTCCACACACTTGGTCCACAAACACCCAGTCCACACACTCTCAGTCCACACACTCAGTCCACACACAGTCCACACACACCCAGTCCACACATGCAGTCCACACACAGTCCACACACTCAGTCCACACACACCCAGTCCACACTCCAAACACACACAGTCCACACACCCAGCACAGACACACACACTCAGTCCGCACACACCCAGCACACACATACCCAGTGCGCACAGTCAACACACACAGTCCACACACACAGTCCACATACACCCAGTCCACACACACCTAGTCCACACAGAGTCCACGCACACCCAGTCCACACATACCCAGCACAGATACACACACCCAGTGCACACACACAGTCCACACACTCAGTCCACACACCCAGCAGACACACACCCAGTGCACACAGATCCAGCACAGATACACCCAACACAGACACAAACACCCAGTGCACACACACCCGGTACACACACACCCAACACAGACACACCCAGTACACACACAGTACAGGCACAACCAGTGCAGGCACACCTGGTGCACACACCCAATACAGGCACACACCCGGTACACACACAGCTAGCACAGATAGTACAGGCACAGTACACACACAGCCAGCACACACACACCCAGTACACACACACCCAGTGCACATACACCCAGCACAGGCACACCCCAGTACACACACAGCCAGCACAGACACACCCAGTGCACACACACCCAGCACAGGCACACACACTCAGTACACACACAGCCAGCACAGACACACCCAGTGCACACACACCCAGCACAGGCACACACACTCAGTACACACACAGGCAGCACACACACACACACCCAGTGCACACACACCCAGCACAGGCACACACACTCAGTACACACACAGGCAGCACAGACACACACACCCAGTGCACACACACCCAGCACAGGCACACACAGTACACACAGCCAGCACAGACACACACATCCAGTGCACACACACAGTGCACACACACCCAGCACAGGCACAGGCACACTTCAGTACACAAAGCCAGCACAGACACACACACCCAGTACACACACCCAGCACAGGCACACACACTCAGTATTCACACAGCTACCATAGATACACACATCCAGTGCACACACACCCAGCACAGGCACACACACACTCAGTACACACACGGCCAGCACAGACACACACACCCAGTGCACACACACCCAGCACAGGCACACACACAGTACACACACGGCCAGCACAGGCACACACACACTCAGTG
Source organism: Macaca fascicularis (assembly GCF_037993035.2). Lineage (NCBI taxonomy): Eukaryota > Metazoa > Chordata > Mammalia > Primates > Cercopithecidae > Macaca > Macaca fascicularis. The sequence goes on from NC_088385.1 coordinate 138,137,088, forward strand.
CACACACACCCAGCACAGGCACACACACACTCAGTACACACACAGCCAGCACAGACACACACACCCAGTACAGGCACACAGTACACATGCAGTGCATGTACCTACATCTAGCACTCATATGGGCACATACGTGCACATACCCAGCCTTAGTACGGCACATGTGCGCGCGTGCACACACACACACGCACCCCATCCTTGCTGGGCCAGGCAGGTAGGAGTTCTGGAATTTGGAAAGTGGAAAGTGATTTTGTTTCGTGTGGTACAGCTTCTTCCTTTCCTGCACAGAGCGGGTCTCCAGGGTGCCTCACCTAGGGGCCTCACGCCTGTCTGCTCTCCTGCCCAGGCAGCCCCCTCCTCTCCCATCCCTCCAGCTCCCAGGAAGGCAGGGTGGCAGTAAACTGAGTCACAACCATGTGGTTAGATTGCAGGGCTGATGCCCGCATTCTCCCAGGTGTCTGCATGTCTGACGCTTCACCCTGGGATGGGGGGCATCGGCTCGGGTTCTGGTTAAATCCCGCCATGCCCCTGCTGTGGAGGGCACCCCCTGTGGTGCCTGATGAACCTTAGTCTTAGAGATTGGTTCATCCTAGCGGTTTCCCACCAAGAGGGTTCACCAATGAGACGGGACGGAAGCCCCACCTCGGATCGGCCGCCTCACTCACCGCTTCCCTCGTGCTGCCTCATCATTCACTGACTTCAGACTACAAGGACCTGCTGTTTTAAAAAATCCTGCTATTCTATTTTCTTAGGAAGCCAACTTGAGTCAGTTATGACTGGTGCAAAATAACATAGAAAAGAGCCCACCTCCCTGATATGGAGGGGTTTTGCCTTTTACACACGAACGGCAAATAAACACATTCTGCTTAACGCTGTTTAATGGCACCATTGAATCATTTCTGTTAGCAGAGGTGTTGACATTGTACTGGAACTTCTTTCTCAAAGCACAGGCATTTCATTTCTACCATCCTTTCTCAATGTGCTTAGTCATTTTCTTTCAGGACAGACTCAGGTGTTTGAGAGGGACTTTGCTTTTGACTTCCAGGGCTTCCAGGGCCCAAAGCTTATTCTGGTTCTGTGAGGTCCTGCAGGTGGGGGCAGGAGCCTGGGTGGGGCCTGGGGACGTGACAGACAGTATCTCAGCGAGGCCGGGGCACAGACTCTAGGTCTCTGGTTCAGAACAGCCATGGTGGCCCAGCCTGTGCCCGGGTGTGCATGCTTCAGAGCCCCGCACAGACGCCTCTGCAGGATTTTGGTTTTTAACATTGTTTGCTCCCCAAACTATCAAATAATCCAGATTCAGACCCTGACCTTGGGCTGACTCAGCAGTGGTCTCTGGTGGACAGCTCCTGCTGTTCCTCCTTGATCACCCTGACCTCTGGCCACTGTCCCTCCTAGCTTTAGGGGCACCCAGTGGGCTGAGACCTTCTGCAGCTCAGGCTATGCTGTTGGGCAGAGCAGGTCTCCAGGGTGCCTCACCCAGGGCTATGCAGGAGGCCTTCCCAGCAGTTCCACAGAGGGTCTGGACAGGGATGGTGCCCACACACCACCCTGGGATGCCAGGAGTTTTTGACATGACAATTGATCAGAAACTGCAGTGTTTTCTTCAGTCAAAATTGCTCACTGCATTCAATCAAAATCTTAAGTTTTAAATCAACATTGAAATGTCAGTTTCCCTTAGAAGGGAGCAAGGAATGAGCGAAGCAGAGTCTTGGGAAATTTGAGAATTAGAATAAGCACCAAAAATACATATTGCAGAGAGCCCAGTGCTGTCAGTTTGATTGCTGTTGTCAAAAATTTGCTCATCAGATGGCCTCAACTCCACCTGAATGTCAGTCAGTCCTAAAGCCAGGCCATCGCGCAGGCTGTCATAAATTCTGGAAGGGACTGAGTGTAATGAGGGTGCTCGAGGGATATGTTCCAGGGGCAGGACTCTGAGCTCTGGCCAGGGCAGGGGGTGCTCCAGGGAGATGCTCCAGGGGCAGGACCCCAAGCTCCAGCCAGGGCAAGGGCTCTGCCCCTCATGCACGCCTAATAGCACCCCAGGGCTGAGGTCAGGGAAGAGATTTGGTTCCCCAGGCTCACACGCAGTGGGGCACTGGTGATCTGAGGAGGGAAACGGGCACTGGTGGCAAAGGAAGGTCTGTCAGCCGAGTGCCAAGACTCTGAAATGTTGGCCATGCCCACCTGTACATGGGCCGCATCTGAACGAGGCCGTTGCCCGAGCTGTGGACGCCCTCACATGAAGCCCTGGCTAAGGCTGAACCCTGGACATTGATCTGAAGCCCCCAGACCGTGAAGAAGCCCCCAGGCTCTCTCCTTGTGCAGTGCGGGGGACCTGTGTCCTCAGGACTGGGCACCTCCTCAAACTCGGCCCTCCTCTGGGTGCAGCTCTCAGGAGCCAGGCCCGGGGTGGCCAGTGTGAGGAGCAGCCCCGGACACGGTGCCTTCGGGCTGGGTTTTGGCCTCCTTGGGGTGTCACCGTCACCACAGCTTGAGACTTTCGAAGAGTAACCCAGAATCTGGGCTTTAAATTATATCCCTGGATTTGTCTTGTTGGCAGCTAATTCAAATTTGTTTCCAACGTTGTCAAAGAAACCCTATGTGTGGGTTGCATTCAGGCAGGAGGTCAACAGTTTACAACCTCAATGTTTTAAGCTTTTTATTCTGAAATGATTTTAAACTTACAGAAAAAAAAGATGGCAAGAATAGTACAGAATTCCCCTGTATGTCTACAGAGGTACAGATCATTCACCCATCTTCCCTGATGGTGGTATTTTTAAGTACAATGATTGAAACCAGGAAATTGACACTGATATTAACGACAGACGTTTTTTGAATGGTGTCAGTTTTCTCACTTGCAGCTTTTTTTCAGTCCCGGGATCTCATCTCGGCTGGCACAGATCATTTAGTTGTCACGTCTCCTAGGTAACTGCAGTCTGTACGGGTTCTCAGCTTCCCTTTGTCTCCCATGACCTTGACACTTCGGCGGCGGCCTGGCCGGTGCTTTGTGGAGCATTCCTGGGCACCGTCGATGATTCCTCCAGATTAGGCTGAGGCCGTGCGTCTTTGGTAAGAATGCCAGGGAAGTGAAACGGTCCTTCCTTATCGCAGCATCAGGCTGTGTGAGTCGGCCTGTGGGCAACCAAGCAACAGACTTTTATTTTCTCGTCGTTCTAGGGGCTGGAAAGCCAAGGTCAAGGTGTTGGTAGGTTTGGTTTCTCCCAAGGCCTCTCTCCTCGGCTTGCAGACAGCATCTTCTCCCTGTGTCCTCACGTGGTCGTCCCTCATGCGTATCTGTGTCCTGATTTTCCTTTATTTCTTTTTTTGAGACAGAGTCTCTCTCTGTTGCCCAGGCTGGAGTGCAGAGGCACAGTCACAGCTCACTGCAGCCCTGATCGCCGGGCTCAAACCGTCCTCCTGCGTCAGCCTCTTGAGTATCTGGGACCTCAGGCATGCATCACAATGCCCTGCTCATTTTTCAGTTATTTGTAGAGATGAGATGTCACTATGTTGCTCAGGCTGGTCTTGAACTCCTGGGCTCAGGCAGTTCTGCCTCGGCCTCCCAAAGTGTGGGGGTTACAGGTGTGAGCCACCGTGCTCAGCCCTGATCTCTTCTTATAAGGATACCGGTCTCATTGGATTAGGGCCTACCCTGATGACCTCATTTTATCGTAATCATCTCTTCAAAGACCCTGACTCCAAACACTGTCACATTCTGGAGGTACTGGGGGTTAGAGCTTCAACAGGTGACTTTAGGGGGAACAATTCGGCTCCCGCACAGCAAGTATGGAATGTGAATGTTCATTTCGCCGGTAATGCGCACTCAGATGGCGTGGGTGAGGTGGTGTCTGCCAGGTGAACCCACTGTAAAGGGATGGTTTTCTCCTTTGCCTAGAATAAATCTCTCTCACCACGTGTACCACGAAACTACACAACCCTCCTTCAGCTCATCCTTCTCCATGGATTTCTACATCCATTGATGACTCTTGCCTGCAAACATTTTTACTGTCATGTTTGCCTAATGACTTTCTATTTCCATCATTCCTTCTGCATTTATTAATTGGAATTCTATGATAAGAACAAACTGTGATTTATTTATTCAGTTGCTTATGTTGCTGTGACTCGGGGATACTATTTCATCCCACAGGGCACCGTCCGGCTCTCTCATTACGGATTCTGTTGCTCCCGTTGTTCCAGTTGTGACCAGTGGGAGCTTTGTCCAGTTGGCTTCTGCTTCCTTTGATGCCTCCCTCAGTTTTCGAGTCTCTCCTTGCATTCAGACATTAAAGATATGCTGGGCTCATGGAATCGGCTCTTTCCCCCAGGAGCCCTGGTGCGTTTGGTTGGAGAATGGCATTTAGAAAGCACGATCGGGGCAGGTGCTCATTTCTGCTGGAGCGTCACTGTTCTCAGTCCTCTCTCTTGGTGGACAGAGCCAGGGAATCTGTGTGTGTGTGTGTGTGTGTGTGTTCTCAGAAGCACATGCATGCACCTGCATCCTCCTGCATTTATCTCTGTGTGTGTGTGTGTGTGTGTGTGTGTGTGTGTTGCAAACTATGGATTGCATTCTGATACCTGTTTCTGGTCTAAGCCTGCGGGATTCATTTAGCCTTTCCTTGTATGTTCATCTTTCTCCCAAAGTAGGAAACTTGTCTCTCATTATTCTCAATAATTTTGTGTAAACGTGCTGCACACACAGGTTCAGAATTGCTAACCACACCCTTGTGGGAAACGTATGTACTGATGAGGGGACAGTGTGTGTTCACATCCCCTCTGCTTTTAGCCTTACACCCTATAGTTAAGATACCGTTCCTCTGCGTTCCATAGCTGCCTCCTTTCTTCTGCCTCCCTTACTGTTGCGTCACTGAGAATACAGCCAGGTTCATCTGCTGTCGTTGGGACTGGCTTTTGGGTCCTCACAGGCTGGTTCATTTTCAGTGTTGAGGTATTTGAGGAGTATGTGAACCATACTGTGGCAGATCTAAAGGCAGATCCACAGCAAGGCATCCTCCGCGGCGCGGCCCACCCCTGCTCTGTCTCCATCCTCCATTCCCTGCACCCTGTTCCCACCCACTTCCCCAGGTAAGCAGGTCCCATTGTTTTTTTTTTTTTTTTTTAAATTTCTTTTGTGCCGAATGAACAGATACATGTACTTTTTCAATAGCCCCTTCTGTCTCCTGTGAAGGCCGGTACACCACAGAAACTCTTTGGTACTCAGTTTATCCTGGAAGTCACTCCAAACCCGTCCGCAGAGGCCTTCCAGCTTCTCAGCTGCACAGCGCCTCACTGTGTGGGTTTACTCAGCCATCACCAGCTTATTCAGCTCATCTCCTACTCACAGGCGTTTACGTTGTTACCCATATTTTGTATAAACAACTTGTTGCAGCAAATGACCCTGTGAACCTGCATATTCCTGCAGGGAGCAGCCCGGCCCCTGTTCTGGAAACCCGGAAAGTTTCTATTCACCTGCAGATGGACCACCTTCTCTCCCTTATGTTGAGCCTTGGGCAGTGTTGAGGGGCAATGAAGGGACAAACAGCAGGGAGAAGACGACCAGTCTCTGCACATAGACAACTCAGAATGGCCCCCAGCTGGCCGCCTTCTGCTCCTGACCCTGGTGTGTGGATTTAAGTCATTTCTGAAGATTCAGCCTGATGAGCTGTCGACCACAGATGAAGACAGAACGGATCTGAGAGACGAATGGTGTCTCTGGGGTTAGCATCTGGATGATCCGAGTAATGGTTTGGGAGTGGCATAGCCTAGAATCAGCCACCCCCGAGGGATAGTGCTTTGTGTCCCTGGCAGAGCGGCCTGGGGGGAGCTGTGCAGGAAGCAGGTGCAGGCAGCCTCACTGGCCAGGTCACTGGTGTTCTCTGTGACGTCAGGGTCAGAGAGGCCCACACGGAGGGCTGGAGCCTGGTGCTGGTGCCTGATGGCTAGCTCCGTGTGCTGGCTCTCCTGGCAGAGGGGAGGTCGAGCGTGGCTTCTAGTGGTCCCTAAAGCACCAGGGTTTCCAGTGTGGCTGGTGCTGCGGCAGACCCAGTCGAGCGTTCTGCATGTTTTGGAAACATTCGGTCGTGTTCTGGTGAGTGATAGGTTGCATATACCACAGTGGTCCCATCAGACTGTAAGACCAGATTTTCCCTGTACCTTGTCTATGTGTTGATGGGTTTCAATGCACAGATCCTTCCCATTGTGTTACAGCCGCCGGCCATGTTCGGTACAGTAGTGGGCACAGTTTGTAGCCTGGAAGCAATAGGCTACTCCATACAGCCGGGTGTGTAGTGGGCTATGCCGTCTAGCTTTGTGTACGTCCCTCTGTGACGTTCAGAGCACGATGAAATCACCTAAGGATGCGTTTTCACAATGCGTCCTTGTGATTAAGTGATGCAAGACTGTACTTTTCTTTGCGGAACCATTCAGCCTCCCAGACACGAGAAGGGAGCCGTGCAGCAGGCGTCTGTGTGTGAGACGCTCGGGCAGGGCTCTCTGGGCCATTTTCTCACTGGTCCTGAGGCCTGCTGGCCATGGCCCGAGGGTGGGGACGGCCTGGGGAGGCCGTCTCTGCAGGCACTTCCAGTGAATTACAGGCCCCGGGGGGCTTGATGGCGTGGATGAAAGTTTTGTAGAAGGCCATGTTTGTGTCTTCTGTGAAGTACGAAAGGTGCCAGTTTGAAAACCAGAGAAAAAGAAAGGGTGGATTAAAATGCAGTCCCCGTTTTAATGGTTGGTTACTGTAGTTATTTTTAAAAAAAGAAAGTGTTTGAATAAGGAATCTTGTCTTGAAGAGAGGTGGAGAGGAATTTTTATCATACCAAAAGAGGATGGTAATTAAGGCTTGTCTTAGCCAAGCGTTCTCTAGGGTTTTGGGGTTTTTCTTTTGAAGCTTGCTTTTATACTTCGGAGGATGTTCCGGGGGCCTGCTCTCCTGAGTTAAAGCAATTTGTCTGATGGGAGGATTTCCCCTGGAGGCACTGTCTCACGGGCCGTGAGGAGGACGTGAACTCGGAAGAGAGTCACAGGTTTGTACCCCACGATGTTGTCAGGGAACGGTGACATGGAGGCTGTAGGAATTTTTTCCCAACATGGGCTGAGGTCTTGAGGCCCGAGGCCGAGACACTTTCTGTTCTTTCTTATTTTATTTTATTTTTTTTGATACAGAGTCTTGCTCTGTCATCCAGGCTGGAGTGCAATGGCACGATCTCGGCTTACTGCAACTTCCACCTCCTGGGTTCGAGCAATTCTCCAGCCTCAGCCTCCTGAGTAGCTGGGATTACAGGCATGCTCCCTGCTAATTTTTGTAATTTTAGTAGCGACAGGGTTTCACCATGTTGTTCAGGCTGGTCTCGAACTCCTGGCCTCAAGTGATCCATCCACCTCAGCCTCCCAAACTGCTAGGATTACAGGCGTGGGCCACTGTGCCTGGCCTGAGATACCTTCTTTTGCTGGCACAGAATGGGGTGCAAGCTCCCCAGGGTGTGAGGGACAGAGTTGCAGGCCCATCCTGGAGGCTCCAAGGGGGCACCTGGTAAAGCCTGGGGGTGAGGCTGGGCACTCCGCATGCCCCAGGGCTGCACCACGGAAGCCCACGGATGCCCTGGGACACGTGACCATGTCACTGTGCCCGGTTCATGTCAAATGTGCCAGTGCCATCAGTGTGTCTGGGCCTTCGGGCTGCAGAGGGCAGGTGGGAATGGACGGTGAGGCACCATCTGTGCGTCTCCCCTCCTGTGGAGCCTGCACTCTATAGACAGACGGGGCAGCCGTGGGCGTGGCTGGGCCACAGACTGTGTCTCAGTGGACTGTGTCTCAGGGCACAGACCTTGCTTCCGGCCTTTCCCGGTGCCCTCCAGAGGGCCAGGTGGCCTCATTACACCTGCCCTTCTGAGCTGGATGGAATCCCTTCTTCTCCTAAAGGGCTCATTTTAATGTTTTGGGGGGTCCTTTGCCACTCATGTCAGCAATTGTCTGTCCGATCTCTCAGGGCATTGGAAGGGAGTGAGCTCCAGAGCCCTTCCCGACCACGGGGCGCTGAGCTCCAGAGCCCTTCCCGACCACGGGGCGCTGAGCTCCAGAGCCCTTCCCGACCACGGGGCGCTGAGCTCCAGAGGCCTTCGCGACCACGCGGTGCTGAGCTCCAGAGCCCTTCCCGACCACGGGGCGCTGAGCTCCAGAGCCCTTCCCGACCACGGGGCGCTGAGCTCCAGAGCCCTTCCCGACCACGGGGCGCTGAGCTCCAGAGGCCTTCGCGACCACGGGGCGCTGAGCTCCAGAGGCCTTCGCGACCACGCGGCGCTGAGCTCCAGAGCCCTTCCCGACCACGGGGAGCTGCAGCGTCCAGGTTGCCCCTGAACAGAGGATGTTCCCAGGCATAGAGTGGAATCCAGACTTTGGCCTTTTGAAGTCGACTTGTGTTTCTGGGGCTTAATCTCCCAAGGGAACTGGTTCTGGTGTGTTGAGATGCATTGGTGTGGGGGCACTCTGGCTGTGGGGCTGGCCTGGGCATTGCAGGGTGGGTGTGGAGCAGCATCCCTGACCTCTACCCATTGATGCCAGCAGCCCCTCCCCAGGTGTGACAACTAGATACGTCTCTAGGCATCGCCAGTATCCCCTGGGAGACTCCCAGGTGAGAGTCCCAAGTGGATGCTATTGCAGTATTCACGGCCGGGTGCTACGCGTCGCTATTCCATATTCCGTTATGTGAACAGACCACAGCTGACGCGTCCTGGTAGCCGTAATTTGGCTGTTTCCAGCTGCAGACTATTAAACACAGTCACTTTCCTGTGCTTCTCAGAGGATCATATTCAGAAACATATTCGAGGGAGATGCAAGCAGGCGGGTGGCTTCTCTTGGAGGCAGGAACTTTCTGGTAGGGATTGTGGCACACAACTGGTGTTTCTCTAGGATTTGCTGTGAATGAGGGAAAAACAGTTGACTGTGAATGAAGCAAGGTTCATTTTCTTCCCACGGTCATTCCTTGGTGCACTGTAGACCCAGGATATTCCTACTCTGCAGGCTGTTTAACACACACACACACACGTAGCCAAACATCATTTGAAATCCCATCCCCCAGAGATGACCGGTGTCAACATTGTGGTGACTTCTTTTGGAGGCTTCTCTAGGTGTGTGTGTGCACACATGATTTTATATAAATGGGGTTCTGCTATCTGCGCTATTTTGCAGCTTCCGTTTTTAAATTTACCATGTCTATATTTCCATGCCAGTAGCTCAGACTGTATCATCATTTTCACGGCTGCTTAATAGTCTACATTTGTCATCCTGCTGGTGTGCGTCTGGCGTCGGGTTTGCATTCTCACAGCGCCGTAATGAGTCTTCCGTGTTCTCACTCGGTTATCTCTGTAGGATGAATTCTTAGAGGTAGAATTGCTCTGTTAAATGTCTACACATTTTTTTCTCATTTTAAAATTTATTTTGGGTGTTTAAGCCAGATCTGTATTTATTTACCGAGGGACCAGGAAGAATTGTAGACTCATAGGCGCAAAAAAATTAGAGCTAGGGGGACTCAGGTTACTTGGACCAAACTTCTCATCACCCTGCATCCCACCACCAGCCATGTTTTAAAAGCCAATGTGTTATTGGAGCATAAGCATGCTTGCAGAAAAGCACGTGCATATGTGTACGGTTTGACAGTTTTCCCAAAGTGAACATACCCAAGAAATCACCCCTCAGATCAAGAAGCAGCACATGGCCGGCACCACGGAATGCCCTTCTAGACGCCAGAGGAACAGAGCTGCCGGACGTTCTAGTGAGCGCATTTCTGCTGGTGAACCTGACTGTGCCCTTCCTTGTGGGATCTGCCCAGGATGGTGTCGCTGGGTCGAGGGGCATGTTCAGAATGCAGGTGGTGCCTGGTGCCTTTTCCAGAGTGGGCACTGGTTCACTCTCCCCTTGGCAGAGCGCGAGACCCCAGCGTCCAGCGTTGGGTGTGGCCCGTCTTTTGTCTCATTCTGTTTTTTTTTGCTTTTCCTGAATGACGTTGGTGACCTTTTTATGTTTATTGGACATCAATATCCTTTTACAAAAATCTACTCAAGTCTTCTGCTCATTTTTCTGTTGTGCCATCTGCTTTTCTTTCTTATTGATTTTTAAAGTAGTTTTTGTGTATTTTGAATATGAGTCATTTGTTTGATATACGTATTGCAAATCTCTCTTCCACTGGACCTTGCCTTTTGACTTTGATGGTGTCTGCTGGTGGACAGCCGTTTTCAATGCCAGTGCCGTCCGGTTTATCAAGCTGTTCTGTGTCCTGTGCTTTTGTGGCCGGTTAAGGAATCCTGCCTAACCCGAGGCCACGAAAGTAGTCTCCTGTGTTACCTGGAACAATTGTTGTTTTCGCTTTCGTGTTTGGGCCTGTGGTCCTTCTCTACTTGTTTCTGTGTCTGCAGTGCAGTAGGGTTGAGACTGGCCATTTTCCCAGATGGATATGTCATTTACCCAGCTCCACGTGTGGGAAGACCAACCTCCCCCATTGCTGCGGTGCCAACTTTGCCGTCAGTCACGGGAGGGGCAGCGTGGCTCTTTCTGGACTCTGCTCTGTCCGTCATCCCATTTGCATGCCGGTACGATTGCAACTGCCGCGTTCTATGCCAAGGCCTGAGATCGGCTCGTGTAAACCCTCCAGCTTGTTATTCCAGGCGGCCTCAGCTATTTTTGGTGAGATACACATTTAAACCTTTGATGCACATCGTGAAACTGCCCTTCAGAAAGGTCGTAGCCATTTATCCAGCCACGGGCGGGCCTTGGCACTGCCGCCTCTCCCATGCCATTGCAGACTCTGATGTGCAGGAAGTCACACCTGGTTGTCATGCGAAGCTGCGTTGCTTTGTTATGGGTGAGGCTTCCTAAGTGAATTGGCCATCTGCATTTTTCTTTTATGTCGTACACCTGCTTCTTTCCTGATTTCTCCAGTGGAGTGTTTGTTTCGTTAGTGACTTCTGAGAGCTCTTGATATAGTTCCGACGTTAACTCATTGCCTGCTGCTGCAATCTCCCAGGCTTATTTTTTATATTGACTATTATAGTCAGTGCAGATGAATGCTTGAACCTGTAGCGAGAATCTGTTCCTCTAACTCTGGTCTCCGTCCCTCCCCCTCCTCTGCTCCTGCTTCCCTTTGTCAAGACCCTTGGGATCACACTGGACACGTGTGGCTAACCCAGGATCACCTCCCACCTCCAGACATTTAATTTACCCACACCGGAAAGGTCTGTTTTGCTATGTAAAGTGACATTTCCAGGCTCTGGGGTTAGGTTGTGAGCCTCTCATACGGTGACATTTCAGGCTCTGGGGTTAGGTTGTGAGCCTCTCGTACGGTGACATTTCCAGGCTCTGGGGTTAGGTTGTGAGCCTCTCGTACGGTGACATTTCCTGGCTCTGAGGTTAGGTTGTGGACCCCGTCATATGGTGACGTTTCCAGGCTGTGGTGGAGGTTGTGGGCCCCTCGTACGGTGACATGCTGATGGAGGTTGTGGGCCCCGTCGTATGGTGACATTTCCAGGCTCTGGTGGAGGTTGTGGGCCCCTCGTACGGTGACATTTCCAGGCTCTGGTGGAGGTTGTGGGCCCCTCGTATGGTGACATTTCCAGGCTGTGGTGGAGGTTGTGGGCCCCTCGTACGGTGACATGCTGATGGAGGTTGTGGGCCCCGTCGTATGGTGACATTTCCAGGCTCTGGTGGAGGTTGTGGGCCCCTCGTATGGTGACATTTCCAGGCTGTGGTAGAGGTTGTGGGCCCCTCGTATGGTGACATTTCCAGGCTGTGGTGGAGGTTGTGGGCCCCTCGTACGGTGACATGCTGGTGGAGGTTGTGGGCCCCGTCGTACGGTGACATTTCCAGGCTGTGGTGGAGGTTGTGGGCCCCTCGTACGGTGACATGCTGGTGGAGGTTGTGGACCTCTCTGGCGGAGGGTGGACATCGTGTTTTGTCTGCCGCAGAGGGTAAATTAAGAATCCGTACGAAGCCCTTCCAGAACGCACTGCTGCAACTCTCGAGGCAGTGGCTGGATCTCCAAGAATGCAGCTAGATCTCAGAGCGCATCCCCAATGTTGCAGCATGCGCAGGCCCTTCCTCCTGAGGGCACCCACCTTGGTGAATGGGATTTTCTGTATCCTGATGTCTCTGCTCCAGTTTACGTGACAGACACAGGGTCAGACAGAAGCTTGCTGGACATCATGCTTCCCCCGAGGCCAAGGCTGGGCGAGGGGTCTCTTTAGCTGCACATCGGGCAGGTGAGGGGTGTCAGCCACGTCCCAGGGAACAGTAGCCTGCCCGCCTCAGCGGAATGGCGAACTCACTGTCCTGTGGTCTTTGGCATCTGTCGTGTGGATGCCACGGAGTGTGGCGAGTGACACCTGCGGTGTGGCACACTGAGACCGTAAAGAGCGGAAGACACCAGTGCTTGACCCCGTGGCTGAGGGCTCATCGCTTTGAATATGCCGGGGTGTGCGGAGCACAGGTCAGCTATTGTGTGGGGCAGGCACTGAGCATGGCCTCTGCAGCCTGTTGTTCTGGGGTGGCCTTGGTTATGGCCACCTCTGTCACAGTGCGCAGTGCGTCGGAGCCTCCTTCCAGAGGAGCGCTCGCCCACAGTCAGGGCCCCACCGAGGGCCACTCTTTTCACCAGGGTTTCTGAACGGGCCGCATGGGAGCCCGGAACACAGGAAGGGCAACACCTCATCTCAGCCCACCACACTGGGTCCTGGGGACCCTGGGGCGGGGTGGTCCCAACTCTGAGCTCCACTGCCAGTAGCTCTGCTGCCTTGGGGGGTCCTGTCGAAGCTGCTCCCCGCCTCCCACCCTCCCCTCTGCACCATGTCGTTTGTTGGGGGCTCTGACAGGGGAGCCCCCTCATGTCTGGGGCAGCCTTGGGTACCGGGTGCCACCCCCGTGCGGCTCAACACTGGACGGTGGTCTTCATCCCTTTAGGCCTGGCTTAGCCTCTCCCAGGTCTGAGCCCAGGTGCGGGAGGATTTGGGGAGACCGTGGGCATGACTGGAACGGGGCTGTGTTCTGACATGTTACTGGGATGATCATTTCCACAGCTCGAGACATAAATGCAGTCCCTCACCCATGCGATTCTGTCGACAAGTCCCCCATTGCTCACACTTCTCAGATGCGCATTTGTCGTTTTCTCAAGGATTAGCAGACACAGCCCCCACCCTTCCTTCAGGCCTGGTCTTAAACCAGGTCACCCACCTGCCCTCCCCGAGGCTGCCGGAGTTGTGGGGCCCCTCTCCACCATCCCACTGTACTGGGCCTCCAGGGCCACCTCCACGGATCTCTGTCTTTGATTCTTGTGCCCCCAAGTTTGGGCCTGGGTGTCAACACCTTGTCTCCCCAAAACCTCAGAAAGTGACTTGGCTTCTCCCCAGGGGACAGCTCTGCATACCAAATATCCGGGTCACTTCTGCCAGCGCTCAGAAACCCTGAGAGGGGTCATTGCCCCCTCCTGCCATGTGCCAGGTGTCTACCTGCTTTCCCTGTGGGAAGCCGGGGAGCCATTTATGTGTGTTTGCTATTTGGTGAATTACTGCTCCGGAAGAGAGGCGTTCAGATGACCCAGTCTGACTTCTCTCCTATCACAGACTCCACACTGGGCCCTGGGGTTCCTGCTGCTGTGCCCCACAGACAGAGGGGGTGACATTGCTTTCCAAAATGCAGCCCTTAGCCCTTAGACACAGCCCAAATGTCCTCCTCAAAGTGTCAGGCACCAGCTCCAACCCTGTCCCCCGCAAAGGGCACACAGGGCCCCCCCAGTCTCTACTGAAGCCCCCTCCTGGGCTACACAGGCATTCAGTAGGCGGCAGACCTTCCCTCTCCACCCTGGCGGCGGAGGCAGAGCTCACAAAATAGCTCTATTCAAAGACAGCCTCACAGATTCACAGCTTATTGTTCCACTTGCGAGCCCCCTTAGATCCTCCATGTGCGTGAATCATCTCAGGGTTGTGACGCCTGCTTTGAAAATTCAGCGTAGTGGGAGGTTTCTCAACCCACTTTGGTACCTGGAAGTACGTTTGATGCCTCCGCTGACGCTTCCCCCACCGCCGTGTTGCCTTTTCCCTGAGTGTTCTCGCGGCAGGCCCCGGCGCCAGTGCCTGCACACGAACTTTCGGCTGCCCTCTTAGGACAGCAGTGAGCAGAGAGGGCTCTGCAGCTCCACATGGCCGCTCACTGCGCTTCCTCCAGGGCCCCTCTGCTTCCTCTCCATATGGTGGGGCAGTGACGATTATGCTTGTTAGAGAAATCGCCTCCCTGTCACAGAGATGATGTTTATTACAGGAATCGCCCCCTCATCACAGAGATGGTGTTTATTAGAGAAATCTCCATGCCGTCACAGAGATGAGAAATTTCCTCCCCGTCACAGAGATGACGTTTGTTAGAGAAATCTCCTCCCCGTCACAGGGATGATGTTTATTAGAGAAATCTCCATGCCGTCACAGAGATGATGTTTGTTAGAGAAATCTCCTCCCCGTCACAGGGATGACGTTTGTTAGAGAAATCTCCTCCCATCACAGAGATGACGTTTGTTAGAGAAATCTCCTCCTGTCACAGAGATGATGTTTGTTAGAGAAATCGCCTCCTGTCACAGAGATGACGTTTGTTAGAGAAATCTCCTCCCCGTCACAGAGATGACGTTTGTTAGAGAAATCGCCTCCTGTCACAGAGATGATGTTTGTTAGAGAAATCGCCTCCTGTCACAGAGATGACGTTTGTTAGAGAAATCTCCTACCCGTCACAGGGATGATGTTTATTAGAGAAATCTCCATGCCGTCACAGAGATGACGTTTGTTAGAGAAATCTCCTCCCATCACAGAGATGACGTTTGTTAGAGAAATCTCCTCCTGTCACAGAGATGATGTTTGTTAGAGAAATCGCCTCCTGTCACAGAGATGACGTTTGTTAGAGAAATCTCCTCCCCGTCACAGAGATGACGTTTGTTAGAGAAATCGCCTCCTGTCACAGAGATGATGTTTGTTAGAGAAATCGCCTCCTGTCACAGAGATGACGTTTGTTAGAGAAATCTCCTACCCGTCACAGGGATGATGTTTATTAGAGAAATCTCCATGCCGTCACAGAGATGACGTTTGTTAGAGAAATCTCCTCCCATCACAGAGATGACGTTTGTTAGAGAAATCTCCTCCTGTCACAGAGATGATGTTTGTTAGAGAAATCGCCTCCTGTCACAGAGATGACGTTTGTTAGAGAAATCTCCTCCCCGTCACAGAGATGACGTTTGTTAGAGAAATCGCCTCCTGTCACAGAGATGATGTTTGTTAGAGAAATCGCCTCCTGTCACAGAGATGACGTTTGTTAGAGAAATCTCCTACCCGTCACAGGGATGATGTTTATTAGAGAAATCTCCATGCCGTCACAGAGATGACGTTTGTTAGAGAAATCTCCTCCCCGTCACAGAGATGATGTTTGTTAGAGAAATCGCCTCCTGTCACAGAGATGATGTTTGTTAGAGAAATCGCCACGACGTCACAGGGATGACGTTTGTTACAGAAATCGCCTCCCGGTCACAGAGGCCACTCCATTTGCAGCTTCCTCTCCTCCCCACCTAAGTGCACATGACGAGCCCCACCCTGCCCTCCAGGACATGTGTGGCTTGTGCAGGGCAGTGCCCTGGGTCTGCTGCATGCCCACCCTCCATGTGCAGACCAGGCTGGCCCTGCCCGAGCTCTTTTTGTGTGTGGGCGGGGCTGTTGGGTGGGCCGCCTGTAGCCGTGTCCCGATGGGATTGTCTTGTTTTGTGTGGCTGGGGCTGGGGTGGGGTGGGAAGGCAGGACTTCCAGGCCGCAGGGGTTCCCATTCCCAGAGCTGGTCATTGCTGGGGCCAGGGTGCTCTTCCATCATGCACCCCACAAGCAAAGCACTGCCCCAGCACCGCGTCTGTGCTCAGCGCCGCCAGAGCCCTGGAGGCACAGTGAGCAGGACAGGCGTCCGCACGCGGCCTTCGTTCCCGCTCAGAGAGCGGCATGCAGGGTTGGGTTCCTTATGTCTTTTCGGAGGCCCCCTGAACTCAGGGAATTCTCGTCCTCTGCCGGGCTGGGCTGCCCAGTGTGCGTTGACGGAGGCAGCCAGGCGGGTTCTCAGTGAAGAGGGGAGTGTGTGTCCCTCTTGCCTTAGCTGACAGGGCTGGGGTCCCAGTGGAGTGGACTGGAGCCGGCCCTGGAGGGGCTGACTGTGGGTCTGGGTGGCCACAGGGCTTGCAGGGGCACAGGAGGTGGTAGTTGCCAGGTACCTGCAGCAGGTGCCCAACCAGGCTGCACAGCTGTGTGTCCTCTGTGGTCATTTCCACGGCTGCTGTGTCTGCCAGGGGAAGCAGCCTCCCTGGGCGACGTGGGTGAAGGCTGGGGACACGTGGTATCCGCAGGGCCTGGGTGTGAGCATCTGTGCATTTTCACGGCGCTCCTGGCAGAACAGAGTTCCACCCTCTGACAGGCCCCCAGGGAGATGCCGGCTCCACCTGTAGCTCACACATCCCATTTCCACTGGTACCCATCGTCACCATCACCAGCCTTGCCCCCCGCTTCACTGTCTCCCCCGGAGGACAGCACCGGCCTCCCAGCCACCCCCACTGCACACCGCAGCCGGAGTAATATTCGACATGCCCTCAGGTGGTGTCACCCTGTGCTTGAACCCTCTCCAGGCTTCCTCTGCATTTCGAGTAAGATCTCCATGCCCTTGTTTCCCTCCCCGCCCCTTCCACTCTGCTCCCGCCGCTGCGTCTGCCTTGCTCTGTGCCATGTCAAGTGCATTCCCACCCCAGGGCCTTTGCACGCCTGTCCCTTTGAATGGAATGCTCTTCCCATGGGTCCCTGCATGGTTGACACCTTCCCAGAGTCACCACTGCAGACCTGACTGTCCTCCATGGCCCAGCCCAGCCTCGCCAGCTGCTCCTCACATCAGCTGCCTCCATTTCTTCCCAGGAAGGTGGCACTGTCTTACTTCTACGTTTGCTTATTCTTTCTTCTTTGTCTCCTTCACTAGAAAGTAAACTCCATGGGGTGGAGGAAGGAAGGGAGGGAGGAAGAGAGAGGGACAGACAGAGAGGAAGAGCGGGAGAGAGGGAGTTGGGGAAGAGAGGCTGTTATGTTTATTGCTGTTTCCTGAGTCTAGAACAGACCCTGGCATATGATAGGGTCTCCACAAACATGTTCGTTGCATGACTGAGGCTAGGACACGGTGGTGGCCCCTCGCTGGGCAGGGTGGGCTTGCCATGTGTCCCCCAGCTCCGGAGAAGATGGCTCTACCTGAGGCTCCCTCCTTCACCAACCTGGTCACGTCACCTCGGAAATGTCACTGCACCAGCTCCCGCTCCCCAGCCTCCACCCTGAACACAGAGCCACTCTTGCCTGGGGCCTGCAGGGCTTCCTCACTGGTCCCCCACTCCTACAGCTGCTCCTCCGCCCCCTCCAGCCTCCCCTCCACAGCAGGACGAGCGCCCTTTAAAGAAGCAAATCTGGTCACCTCCCTCCTCTGCCGTGGACTCTTCTGGGCCCCTGTCACTCAGTGGAGACAGACCCTGACCTGTGACTCACAGCCCTGTGTGTTCAGCCCAGCCTTATCTTGAACCTCTCTCCTCCTCTGTCCGTGCCCTCGCCTCCGGGCCTTTGCACATGCTGTCCCCTCTGCCCAGAGCACTCTCCTCTACCCCTTCCTGGTCGCTCCTGGTCGTCCTCCTGTCTCAGCTCTGCTGCCTCTCCTGGGGCCCTTCCCCAGTGCCCCTGGACCGGGTGGGCTCACTGCGGCTGTGTCCTGTTCCTGTGGCTGTTGAGGGCACAATTGCCTTTCCCATCAGGTGGTGTGCGCCACGCGTTATGCTTGTCCTGAAATGCACGGCCTGTGCCACACAGTAGGGCCCTTTGCCAACAAGGAAGCTGAGCTTAGAAGCACCTGAGCTGCTCCAGGTGACACAGCTGGGCAGTCATGCCCCAGGGGGGCTGGAGTTCTGACTGCAAATGCAACCTCAGTAGCGTCTGCTTTCTCCATAGAATAAATTCAGACTCAGTCTACACCTTCAGACCTCTTCTGCGTTCTATGCTTCAAGAAGGAAATCCACTGAGCCGAGACACAGCTTCTCTGTGCTTAATTGATGCCGGGGTGTTCGCAGCTGCCCCCACACGTGATGTCTGGTTGCCTGTTTGAAAATAGAAACAGGGCAGCAGTCAATCACTTATGTAGTATGAAGTTGTTATTATTTATCGAAGAAACCATATTATAACAATATTAGTAGAAGCTAAATCAAAAGGAGAAAAATGGACCCATTTTCCTATAGACCCGTTATGCCTTATGCACACAGACATGAACATTTTATAAGTGGAAATTATAATGTAGATAAAAATGTTATTCTCCCAGTTAATTATTTTCAATGTATCCGTAAAAGGCAAGATGATTGCTTGGAGATTTATTCACACCCAAGCCAAAACCGAGTCACATTACATCACTACTAAGGTTCTCCTGTTCTCCTTTTCATTTACTTTAAAAACAACAAAGCTTATTTGGGTTTAAAAATAAAAAGAAATTAACTTTGGTGAGGCTGTTCCTGTTCCCAGCCCCTTTATGTCAGGCCCCTGGAGAGGCATGGGGGCGGCAGAGCTCAGCCTTGCAGCGAGTCTTACTCACTGGAGGGGGTTGTACTCACTGGAGGGGGGGTCTCATTCACTGGAGGGGGTCTTACTCACTGCACCAGGTCTCACTGCACTGGGCCTCACTCACTGCACCAGGTCTCACTCACTGCACCGGGTCTTACTCACTGCACCAGGTCTCACTGCACTGGGCCTCACTCACTGCACCAGGTCTCACTGCACTGGGCCTCACTCACTGCACCAGGTCTCACTCACTGCACCGGGCCTCACTGCACCGGGCCTCACTGCACCGGGCCTCACTCACTGCACCGGGGCCTCACTCACTGCACCAGGCTCTCACTCACTGCACCGGGGCCTCACTCACTGCACCGGGTCTCACTCACTGCACCGGGGTCTCACTCACTGCACCGGGTCTCACTCACTGCACCGGGGTCTCACTCACTGCACCGGGGCCTCACTCACTGCACTGGGCTCTCACTCTCTGCACCGGGTCTCACTCACTGCACCAGGCCTCACTCACTGCACCGGGGCCTCACTCACTGCACCGGGCCTCACTCACTGCACCGGGGCCTCACTCACTGCACCGGGCTCTCACTCACTGCACCGGGTCTCACTCACTGCACCGGGGCTTCACTCACTGCACCGGGTCTCACTCACTGCATTGGGTCTCACTGCACCGGGCCTCACTCACTGCACCGGGGCCTCACTTACTGCACCGGGTCTCACTCACTGCACTGGGTCTCACTGCACCGGGTCTCACTGCACCGGGCCTCACTGCACCGGGCCTCACTCACTGCACCGGGGCCTCACTCACTGCACTGGGGCCTCACTCACTGCACCGGGCCTCACTGCACCAGGCCTCACTCACTGCACCGGGGCCTCACTCACCGCACCGGGCCTCAGTCACTGCACCGGGCCTCACTTACTGCACCGGGGCCTCACTCACTGCACCGGGTCTCACTCACTGCACCGGGGCCTCACTCACTGCACCGGGCCTCACTCACTGCACCGGGTCTCACTCACTGCACCGGGGCCTCACTCACTGCACCGGGCCTCACTCACTGCACTGGGGCCTCACTCACTGCACCGGGTCTCACTCACTGCACCGGGGCCTCACTCACTGCACCGGGTCTCACTCACTGCACCGGGTCTCACTCTGCACCGGGTCTCACTCACTGCATCATTAGGGGGTTTGACCCCTTTCTGCTGATGTTTGCTCTGACTGTTGAGACGTGTGGGGACCATCAGCAGGCCCCTGTGGAGGGATTCAGATGACCCAGCAGTCTGGAAGCCCTGGACTTCCCCCATCCACATAGCCCAGTGTCTTCACAGTGCCGGGAGGGCCTGTGCGCTGAGCCCAGGGCAGGTGGCAGGCGGCGCAGGGCAGCCATGTGTTAGACTTCCTCTCAACCTTCAAACCTCTCTCTCGCCTGCCTGCTGCCTCTGAGTTGTTAGGCATCCACTCTGATTTGGTATTGCAGAGCCAACACTCCTCCCACAAGGGAACGAGCCCTGCTTATTCCCACTCAGGACCATCCAGCCGTGAGCGTCTTTCTTCTCTGTGACTGGGGCCAGACAACAGAGGGGCTGATACTACAGTTGGGGGACAGACGTGGCAGGTGGAAATGCCCCCAGGCTCAGCCACGGGAGTGGCCCAGGGTGTGGGGTGGGTGGGCACTCATCAGCGTGGGCTGTTTCCTCCTGGCTGGAGGCAGAGGTGATGGAGGGGCCACCTGCCTGCAACTCTGCCATGAGAGCATAGCCGGGGCGCAGGTGAGGGGGATGGCAGTGACAGGTAGGCTGACCTTTGACCTCAGGGTCAGAAGCAAACCTGATGTGATGGGTCCCCCGGTGACAGGGTGGCTGTGGGGGCAGACCCATCCTGTCCCCAAGCCTGCTGATTTTCCCAGAAAAGCTGTTTGCCTGAGACTTCTCCTGATTTTTAAATATTTGCAACACACAAAAGGGAAGAGACTAGGTCGCTGGCTGACACCTGGGGTAGATGGAGCAGGGTGGTTACAGCCTTGAGTGGAGGGAGCGAGCAGGGCTGTCCCCTGGGGAGGAGGAAGCCTATGGCCGTCTCCCCAGAGCCTCTCCAGGCCAAGCTCAGAGGGAACTGCCTGCGGGAGAGTCCAGGAAACTGCTGAGTCCAGTCCCTGCTGAGCCGGGACGGTGTGGAGAGAGTCCTGTGCTCCCGGCCCCTGCAGACTCCAGCTCAGCCCCCAGTGCTACCAGGACCCTCATGCGGTGACCAACGCCAGGGAAATGGGGGAAAAGCCAGCTCAGCCTGAGGGGAGGGTTTCGGTAAAAACAGATTTCCCGGTCTAGACCATCTTCAGTCATTATCCAGAAAGCTGTAAAAAAATCACAGAGTTCACGACGGCCGCGCCTAAGATGGAAAGATAAAAACACACGAGTCCTGTTCCCCGCAGGGAGCTCTGACAAGGGACAGCTCTGAACATCTGGCCCTGGAGGCTGACTGTGTGGACTCCGAGGTGGTCACTGGTTTGTCGAAGGCTTTCCTCTCTGAGTGCTTTGCCATTTCAAACACGGGGCACACCCACCCGAACCCAGCCCTGGGGCGTCTTGGCTTGGACTCAGCTGGGCCCAAACAGGGCTTTCTGCTTTAAAATAATGAATGTCGTGCAGACATTTCAAAGCTGGGAGATGCCACATAAAAACCTGGAGTTCTATGTTCCCTTGGCAAATGGAGGATCTGAGAAGGGGCCGCCGGCCAGCCGCGCTGGTGGCCCTGCCGGCGGCCCGTGAGGCCGGCACAGACAGGATCATTCTGTCCCTGTTTTAATGAACAAGATGGACACCAAGGGCTGCAAGGGGACGTGTCTGCTCTGTTTCCAGAGCCCTACCCCACCAGCGGCACCCTCAGGCATGACCTCCCTGGCCCCTGTAGGAGCCTGAGTTTGAGACCCGTGAAGTGACTCCTGCCCCCAGGGGCCGCGTTATTGTGTCTCCGAGGCTTTTCCCAGGAGTCTGGAGGCGAGGAATGGGGTTTGTCATTAACAGGACAGGGATTTGAGGTGTTTTGTCAACCAGACATGCACCTGATGCAGAGAAGTCAGTGGCTTCCTCCTCTCCCTCCTGCTCTTCATCCTCCCTTTCTTCTCCTTATTCAGAAGGAGCTGACATTTGCTCATTAAAAAGAACACATGGCGAAGCATGGTTTTGATGTATGGTTATATATGTTTAGATTGTACATTAAAGTAAATGTATATTATTTCTTAAGGTAAGGGCAAAGTCGTAAGCAGTAATCTCCATAAAATCATGTGTTTGGCATACCCTTTTAAAAACGCATTAAATACGTAAATATTAAACAAAATGCTCACGTGCTTCTCATACTTGCAGGGACCCAGAGTCATCCTGTGAGCACCACAGTGGGCAGCCTGCCCCTTGAGCCAGGGCAGGGAACTAACAGAGGCCTGGGCCGGGCAGCTCAGAAACAGCCCCAGGTGCACACCTGGGTGAACTGTGAGTTTTGGGTAAACCACCCGCCCTCCAGAGCTGCCTTGTTATCTGTGAGGCAGGGACAGAACAATGCCGTGTGTGCCAGCCTCAGGCTGGCTGCCAGATCGTGTGGGACGGTCTTGTGGGGAACAGCAGGCTTGCTCGCTCTTGGACCGAAGCCTGCCAGGCAGCGGCCTCTGCAGGTGCCCCAAATGCTGTTTCAGTTTCAAGACAGTGGCCAATATTTACATCAGACGATTCTTACCTTAGCATCAGAATTGCTAGCTTCTCTCCTGAAACCTGAACTTCTGGCTGTGCAGGTCTGACCTGCTGCGTGGCAGGACAGGGGGGCTGAATGGTGGAATGGTGGCCCCCCAGGAGTTTGCCATCATCCCCACCTGGACAGTCCCTGAGGACGTCTGAGTTGTGACCTCTGACGATGCTGCTGCTGTTTCTCTGATGCCCTCGCTTATCCTGGGGTGAATGTTTCAATGCTGTTAGCAGGAACGGGTAACAGGGACTTCATTGAGCACAGAAAATCGGGGGTCCTGGTGCTGGCCACTGGCACAGAGAGTGTGGGGAGGCGCCCAGAAGGATCCTCCAGGGACTGGTTCTTGGACGATCTTGTGGAGCTGGAGGGTGTGGGTGGGGGATGTGGGTGGAAAGGAGCTGCAGAGGATACCAGCCCTGGAAGGAGGAAGTTGTCTGGGGAGAAGAGCAGGTGTGGACGGGGCAGTGGTCCGCACTTCCCCCATCCAGTGGAAAGCCTCATTGGGGAGCCGACCCAGCCGCCTGAAGTGGCTTTTGCCTCCCACCCCACC
Source organism: Macaca fascicularis (assembly GCF_037993035.2). Taxonomy (NCBI): domain Eukaryota; kingdom Metazoa; phylum Chordata; class Mammalia; order Primates; family Cercopithecidae; genus Macaca; species Macaca fascicularis. Next base: position 138,159,979 of record NC_088385.1, read on the forward strand.
CTTGAGGGTATGACTGGTGACCTTGAAAAGGCGACCGAAATGGAGACCACTTTGTGACCTCGGCAGGGAGACTGAGACCGTGGGGGCCAGGACAGCATGTATTCCGAATCAGAGAAATGGAAAAGCAAACATTCAGTTACAGCTGGAGAGGCAGGTGTGCAGCTTAATGAGACTCTGCAGAGACCCAGGGCCTGGCCATTCACTCAGGGACACCAGGTGCCAGAGTGGACATTTCATGCATTAATCAGGGACCAGTTCCTGGGAACACACGGCACGCCGTTGCCACAGACTCCCCCTGCCTGGGGCCTCTGCACCTGTGCCCGCCTGGGAAGCACATTCTCGCTCTTTTGGGGTCTTTGGCCACGTCATGTTCCCTCCCCACGGTCCTCTTTTCCTGGGTTGTTTTTCTAGATGCCACTTCAGACGTCGACATGACCTAGGGTTCCCTTCGCAGTCTGGTTTGTTACCCGAGTGCCCGAGGAGAAGGCGCCCTGTGTCCTTGGGTGTTTTATTATCTGCTATGCCCCAGGCACCTCCATGGGGCAGTTGCCCACCAGGCGAGGGAAGGGGGCCACTACGTCCCAGCTGCCACTTGCCCACAGGAATGTTTTTTACAGAACTGGAGATCCAGAGTTTTTTTTATACCGTTGTGAACTATCCCGATTTTTACAATATTAGCAAGTGATTCAAAACATCTTAAGTGCTAAACAGGCCAAACCCAGCCCTCCCATGGGGCCGCATCCTGGACCTCCCGGAGCCCTTGGTTGGCCTCATCCTGAGAAGCCTCCCACTTCCCCATGAGCCTCAGGTTCCGGAGCCTGCTCAGTGCTACCCCCGCCCCCCCAGAGCCGCGTTCTTGCTGCCCCGACATTGAGGAGCCAAGAGGAATGTTCTGGAAACAGCCTTATGGTACACAGTAAATATTTGTTGAATGACTGAATGAATGAATGAAGTCGACATAAGAAATAACATGTGAGTTAAAGACAATTCAGCAGACACAGCTCCTGACTTCATGTTTATACGTCCTCCACTTGAAAACCTTGAGGACTCGTCACTCTCCCGACTCGGATGTTTGGTTTCTAAAGGAAACTCCCACCGGCTAGCAGCCTTGCCGCGGGCTTCTCCCAGCTCCGCGTTTGGTCCTGGTGGGGTCACAGGCGCTGGGGCTCTGTCTGCAGTAGACCAGGTGAGCCAGGAGGGGGACGCCGGCCTCCAGCCGACCTCCAGCCCCGGCGTGGCGTCTGCAACACAAAGGCTCTTCCTCCTGAGTGTGTGGGAGCAGCATTTGAGCCAGAGTTTGAAATTGATGGCTTTAGGCCAGAAGAATAATTTGATTTAGCTAGCAACAGTTAAGAACTGGTTGATTTCACATGAAATCTGGACTAGGGCCTGCGGGCACAGCCAGGCACATTCCTCAGTGGTAACTGTTGGATTGTCTGCAGCTGAGGATCTGCCCATAGGAGGCTGCGGCCCTCCCCACCCTGCGGCCCTCCCAACCTGTGCTCTCCTGGGCAGCGCCCAGCCTGGCCCCTGTGGGCAGGTGAGTTGTTGACCCTGCTTTCAGCTGGGAGCCTGCAGACCTCAAGTGCATCAACCCAAAGCCGAGCAAAGAGCGAAGTGTGGGGTGGGGTTGGGAGCGAGACAGGCCAGGGTCCCGTGCGCCCTGGAGCAGCCAGCCTGGGGGTGAGCATGCCGCACATTTTCGCAGACAGCCTCCTGTCCGGGTTCATTGCTTCCTCCCACAGCTCTGTGAGGGAGCTGGGGAGAGGCCTTATACTTTTGTGCAGACGAGGAAACTGAGGCTTGCGGAGATCCCATGGGTCCAGACCTGCCACTAAGCACTGGAAATGGGAGTAGGACCCGCATCTTTGGGCCCCTGGACTGACAGGGGTGAAAACCATCCCTTTGGGTGCATACCATCTCTGGGCTCCTCCACCACCCACGCTCACTGCCCTGGCAAAACATGACTTGGCTGTGGGTGTGTGGAACTCACGGCTTTGTCCTTGCAGACACCACGCAGGCCTCTCCCCTGCAGGCTGCATGTGGGCAGGAGGCTGGCTCTCTGTCTCTGCACCCTTTGGTGAGGGAGACAATGCTGCCTGAGGGCCATGGGGTGCCCAGCACTGGACAGAGGAAGCCACGAACACTCGGGTCCCGGGATGGAGGGCCCTGCACATCCACATGGGGGGCCACATGGGGATGCACGCAGGGCAGAGTGTACCCACAGGGCTGGGGAACGGGCTCATAGGGCTGGGGAGCAGGTTCGTAGTGACCGGAGAGCGTAGTGACTGGAGGGCGCAGTGACCGGAGGGCGTAGTGACTGCAGAGCATAGTGACTGACTGGAGAGCATAGTGACTGACTGGAGGGTGTAGTGACTGGAGGGCCTGGAGGGCGTAGTGACTGGAGGGCAGGATGCCCTGGTTCCCTCGGGAGGATGTGAGTGGCTTCCTGGATAATTCTGCAGGTGGGTGGGACTGGAACCTGCCACCCTGGGATGAGCGGGAAGTGCGCCTGGTCCCCATGAGGAGGGGGGTCTTTTAGGGACCTTATTCTGAGGAGCAGAGTTGGGAGGGAAGCCTTTGGCGGGGCCACTAGAGGCTCCCTGGTTCTACCAGCTGTCAGGACAGCATGGAAGACTGGGTGTTAGCTTCAGACCTGACACCATGTAGGAACTCCATCAACAAGAAATAGAGGTTCTAATTGGGTTTCCATAAAGTGAACTGAATCTCTACACACCTCTGTGAGGACTTAGAACAGGTTCTGATAAAGCATCGCTTTCTCACCGGCAGCTGTGAAGTCCTAGCTATGTGGCAAGTGGTGTGAGGATCATTTAATGATCGCTGAGCCTTGTTAAAAGGATGAAGCGGCCATCCTCACGTGGGTGCCATTGTGTCCTGTGTGCACAAAAGCATCTGGGCGGAGGAGGCCATGCTGTGTCTGCGCGTGTTGCCATCCGGCTCCCAGGAATGCGTCCACCCGCGGGTTCCCCCCCTTGACAGGAGAGGCAGACGCACACGGGGCTGAGGGGACTGGTCCTGGGTGGGGTCACAAGAGACTCGCAGCCCCTGGTCTCGGAGGACTGGCTCTGCATCCTTTTACTTGTAAAAGTGGCCCACTTAAAATATTTATTTGTAATTATGTAAACATAATTACATCACCATTAAGAACCTGAAACATTACAAATGCAGGCAGTGTCCTTTACACTGCTGAGAGGTGACAATGTGCTAGCAGCCCTCACTCTCAACGCCTCCTCGGCCTCGGCGTCCACTCTGGTGGCGCTTGAGGAGCCTTTCAGCCCGCCACGGCACCATGGGAGCCCCTCTCTGGGCTGGCCGAGGCTGGAGCTGCCTCCCTCTGCTTGAGGGAGGTGTGGAGGAAGAGGCGTGGGTGGGAACCGGGGCCGCACACTGTGCTGGAGGGCCGCCAGTGCGAGTTCCCGCGGGTGCCGGCTTGGGTTAGGTGGGCCCCGCACACAGAGTGACCAGCCGGCGCTGCCGGCCCAGGGCAGTGAAGGGCTTAGCACCCGGGACAGCAGCTGAGGAGGTTGCGCAGAATCCCCCAGCAGTGCTGGCCCGCCAGCACCGCACTCGAATTCTCACCGGGCCTTAGCTGCCTCCCCGCGGGGCAGGGCTCAGGACCTGCAGCCCACCACGTCTGAGCTCCCCGCAACTCCCCCCTCCCCCATCCCCTCTCCCCCCCCCTTCTCCCCCTCCCCCCCCACCCTCTCCACACTCCCTTCTCCCAGTTCCCCCTCCCCCATCCCCCTTCCCCCCCCTCTTCTCCCTCCCCCCTCTCTCCCCCACCGTGGTGGGCTATGGCACGGCCTGAGCCTCCCTGACGGGTGCCGCCCCCTGCTCAGTGGCGCCCAGTCCCATGGACAGCCCAAGGGCTGAGGAGTGCAGGCATGGCCTGAGACTGGCAGGCAGCTCCGCCTGCAGCCCTGGTGCAGGATCCACTGGATGAAGCCAGCTGGGCTCCTGAACAGGATGGGGACTTGGAGAACTTTTATATCTAGCAGGAGGATTGTATGTGCACCAATCAGCACTCTGTATCCAGCTAACCTAGTGGGGACTTGGAGAACTTTTCCATCTAGCACTCTGTGTCTAGCTCAGGGTTTGTAAATACACCAATCAGCACTGTGTCTAGCTCAGGGTTTGTGAATACACCAATTGGTACTCTGTATGTAGCTAACCTAGTGCAGACTTGGAGGACTAGCACTCTGTGACTCTGTCTAGCTCAAGGATTGTAAATGCACCAATAGCACTCTGTCAAAATGGACCAGTCAGCGCTCTGTGAAATGGACCAATCAGCGCCCTGTGAAATGGACCAATCAGCAGGATGTGGGTGGGGCCAGATAGGGGAATAAAAGCAGGCTGCCCATGTCAGCCAGCAGCAACCTGCTTGGGTCGCCTTCCACACTGTGGAAGCTTTGTTCTTTCGCTCTTTGCAGTAAATCTTGCTGCTGCTCACTCGTTGGGTCCATGCTGCCTTTACGAGCTGTAACACTCACCGCTCTGCAGCTTCACTCCTGAAGCCCGCGAGACCACAAACCCACCGGGAAGGAGGAAGAAGGAACAAACTCCAGAGACACCATCTTTAAGAACTGTAACACTCACTGCCAGGGTCCGCAGCTTCATTCTTAAAGTCAGCGAGACCAAAAACCCACCAATTCTGGACACACCAGGATTCCCAGGCCTGGTTTATCTTCCCCTCCCCGAGCCCCCCTCTACCTTCCCTTCCACAGCTGTCCTTACAAATTTCCCCTCGTGTTTAGATTTGCACCCACTGGAAACCTCTGGATGTGCGAGTTTCTTTTTACACACACACGACGGCATCTCGCTGCCAGTGTGGTTCTGAGCTGCAGTGGTGCTCTGGGAGACTTCCTTCCAGCACACCCAGCTACTTCGTTAGAGAACAAAACTGAAACCAAAAGCCAAAGCACGCCTGCCTCGCGCCCTGTTCCACCGCGTGGCTGCGCCATGGTTCGTGTGGGTGATCTCTGCAGGGCTGCTCTGTTGCTGATGTTAATGCTTTGCCCTCTTGTTCCTCGTGCGTGGTGCTTGGGAGCGCCTTCTCCGTAGGCCTTGGTGCGCGTGCCTGGGTTTCTGCGGCGTGTGGTGCGCAGTGGTGTTGCAGCGCCAGGAGTGGATCCAAATGCAAATGACTGGTGTCCAGGGGGCCGCCAGGCAGGCACACACCGCCCACACCACCTGCGGGCGTGTTGGGCATGCTGAAATCCGGGAGAGCATGGATGAGCCTGGCCCTCATCCCTCAGTCCCCAGGGCAGCCTGCAGGACCTGTGGGTCTCCGGGTCGCAGCGGTCAAGCGGGCTGAGCTCTCCTTCCAGCACTGCTTCGTGTGGACCCTGTAGGCAGGACAGTGTTCGGGAGGCAGGGATCTCGTCTTCTCCCGAACCCTGGTGCCATCATGTTGGTGCATCAGCCCCAGGCAGGGAGGGTGACAGGAGGATCCTGAAACTGTGTTCACAAGGGGCTTCAGGAGGAGAAGAGCGGGGCAGCCTCTGTCAGCGCACGCCGAGGAGCTGCGGCAGGTCAGTGCTGTGCAGGGACCCTCCCACCCTGCCCCTCCCGGCCCGGGCACATCTGGTGCACAGGCCAGCCTTGCTCAGCATGTGGCTGTTCCTGCATCACACCCATGCCCACCGGGTTCCTTCTTACAACAGCTGAGAGGGATATGGGGATTTACAGTTGGAGAAACTGAGGCTCAGGGAAGTCACCATGCTGCCCAAGTCCACAGTGGAGTTAGGGTTAGAGTTGAGTCTCATTCCGAAGATCATGCTTTCTCCTTGGGGGACAAAGCACCACAGCTGCCAGCACCAGGTGGCCAGTGAGGGAGCTGCCCTGTGGTCCTCAGGGTGGGCACAGGTTGAGAGATGTGAACAAGGTGATAGCACTCTGTCCTGGTCAGTGTGTCCCCAGTCTGTGCTCCCTGCCTTGCCCATGTCCTTCTTGGTGGTGCTCCCACCCTGGGTGGTGCTCCCTCCCTGGTCAGTGCTCCTCCCTGGGGAATTCTCCTTCCCTGGAGAGTACTCCCTACCTGCTCAGTGTCCTCCCTGCTCAATGTCCTCCCTGGTCAGTGCTTCTCCCCAGTCAGTGTCCTCCCTGGTCAGTGTCCTCCCTGGTCAGTGTCCACCCTGGTCAGTGTCCACCCTGGTCAGTGTCCTCCCTGGTCAGTGTCCACCCTGGTCAGTGTCCTCCCTGCTCAATGTCCTCCCTGGTCAGTGCTTCTCCCCAGTCAGTGTCCTCCCTGGTCAGTGTCCTCCCTGGTCAGTGTCCACCCTGGTCAGTGTCCTCCCTGGTCAGTGTCCTCCTGGTCAATGCTCCCTCCTCAGTCAGTGCCCCCTCCCTGGCTAGTGCTCCTTCCCTGGTCAGTGTCCTCCCTGGTCAGTGCTCCCTCTAGTCAGTGTCCTCCCTGGTCAGTGTCCTCCCTAATCAGCATTCCTTTCTTGGTCAGTGTCCTCCCTGGTCAGTCTCTGAGGCAGGGAGGACGGAGCCCATTGAGGGCAGGGGGAGGAGCTCCTGTGAGGAGCTCCAGCCCTGGGTGTGGCCAGTTTCTGTCCTTGTGTGCCGGCCTGAGGGAGGGGAGTCAGGTGACCCATGGCCGGGAGACGCTATGGTTTGGAGACTGTTCCACGGCCCAGCTCTGGTGCCCTCTGCATCTGGAGCCTGGACGATGGGGTGATGGCTCTGGGGAAGATGGGTGGAGCATTCCAGGAGTAGGGAGCCCCCTGCCCCTTTTGCACCCCCTCCCCAGCCATCCAGGGAGGACCCTGTCGGGAAGAGAGGTGCAGATGTAGGGTCAGGTCAGCGGCCTTGTGAGAGAAGCCACAGAGGCAGTGACATACTGTGTGATATGAGGACAGTTGCACCATCCTGTGAGCTCACATGGGGACACTTCCTCTGCCAGGCTGGGGCTGGGACTCTCCTCCATGGCCGTGGCCATTCCAGACAAGGGTTAGCCAGCCAGTGTCAGCGTCAGGGACGTCACGATCGTGCGTGGTTCTGGGGGTTGGGTGAGGCCATAAATTTCCCACCTCAGCATTTCTTGGAAGACTGAGTCAGTGGGAGGAAGCTTGGCTCTGTGTAAAGACATCGTCACCAACAGCCACCCCCAAAGAACGACAGCCCTGCTGGTGGTCTGCTTCTCCCTCAAGTGAGGGTCTGAGATGAACATCTGATACTTGCAGGACCAGGCCCTGTGGACCTGGCCCCCACTTTCAGCCCCTTCTCCTCCAAGCCCAGGATGGGGCTCCGCTGGTCACCTCCGTGTCCCATGTCACGGGGGTGGGGTGGGGGTGGCAGAGGCAGACTGTCAGCTCCCCTGAAGGGGGCTAGGGGCTCCACATGTGCCCCTGATCTCTCACCAGCTGGGCTTGCTTGGTGGTCAAAGGCCCTTCAACCCTGAAACAGGGAGAGCAGATGCTTGTCGATCACAGAGCTCTCTCTGGCTCCGCCCCGGCACCTGGGGCTGGTGCAGGCAGTGTGCTGAGTGGAAGGCTAAGGGCTCAGGGTCAGCCGGGGCCAGCAGCACTTCTGACACTGTGAATCCAGCAGTGGACGGCACAGTGGGTGGGCCGCCCTGCACCGTCTGTGAGTCTCACACTCCCCACGGAGCACATTTCCTTTCACACATCCTGCAGCTGGCCAGGGGTGCACCCATGTCTGTCGTGGAGAGCTGGAAGCAGCTGCCCATCCTTGGGTGTCTTCCTGCACCCCCGCTGCTACAGCTGTGGGGCGGCCCAGCTGTGGAGGGGCCTGCCCGTCTTTCCCGGGTTTGAGCCCACAGCCTACGGGAAGCATTGAGATGGGTGTGTGGCATGTGGGGCGTGGCTGTCGAGGGAGTCTCTGGTGATCCGGGGTTCCGTGGATTTGCGGGGCGGACGGCCCAGCCGGGCACCCTCCCAGCTGACGTGCAGATCAGTAATTTCTTCCACAATGATAATAGGTTGTCGATCCAGTAGCTTTTTATAGTTCACAGAAAGACTCTTGTCTTCTGAGAAACCAGTCTTCATTTGTGGGCAGGGCAGGGATCATTTTCAGATGTTGGTGTGGCCCTTCTGCGCACCACGGGGCTAAACCCACATTCCAGGAGCCAGGTTCCTCCTGAAGGAGAAGAGGGGGCCTGCTGCCCCCTCTCCGAGACTGTGCGGGGAAAGGGCCTCTGGGGGGTGGGGAGGCAGCCTGCTTAGCTTCCTGACACTCAGGGCATGAGGAGGGGTCTGAGAAGGAAGAAGGGAGAAAGGAAGCACAAGGAGAATGGGTTTTAAGGGATGGAAGAGAGAGAGCGTGAGAATGGGTTTTAAGGAATGGGAGAGAGGGCGAGGCCAAAGGCCAAGGAAGGGAGTTTGGAAAAGCAGATAATACTTCATAATGCCGCACGTCGTGAGCACTCTGGAGCTGGACCCTCGGGCTCAGGTGCCTGCTTCTTCATGGATTTGCTGTGTGACTTTGACCGAGTCCCTGGGGTCTCTGGTCTCAGCTTCCTGCCTTATCAAGCAGGGCCTTGGATACTGTCTGAGCCCAGGGCTGGCATGAGGGCTGCATGCCGCGCATATGGTGGAACCTGCCCTTGGGAGCAGGTTGTGAGCCCTGCACTGCCAGGCATGGCCCCGAGGCCTGTCCTCTGCTCCACTCACTCCCGCCCCACCTGCGTGCCCCCTGCACACTCGTGCCCCATGCATTTCCTCCACGTGGAGAAACGTCTTTTCGACCTCCATGCATGCTTTTCCCTCACTCTAAGCCATCATAGCCAGAGATTCTGGAAACAGAATGTTGACTATGTCACTTCCTAATCTGCCTTAGAATGCACGTGTCACTAAAATAAAGTGCTCATCTGTGCATCACCCAGAGTGACCTTGTCGATCAGCAGTGACCTCACGACCTGTCTCCCGGCGAGCCCTGGTTAATGGGATTGCTGGCCCCTCTGGCTGCCCCACAGGACATAACCATGTGCTTTCAAGTGTGTGCTGCTGGCTGGGGTGCCAGCAGGGGTGGCCATGTAGGCTACAGAGTGAGGGGAGGCTCGGGGTTGGCCAGTGGGGCTGCCTTTAGGAATGGCTTTCCTGGGCCGAGGGAGAGCATGGGCCCAGCCATCCAGCAGGACCAGCTGTGCCTGTGAGTGGGGTCTGTGGGGGACCCGGAGCCACTCCCAGTCAAGGTCCCTGGCTGGAGAGGGAGTCGGGGGAGACACAGCAGGAAAAGATGTGAACCAAGCATCCAAAACCTGGACAAGCAGGACAGTTGTTTGTGGCTTGCAGATGTCACCCTGGTGGTCCAGGAAGAGTCATTCCTCTGCCTGGGCTTGGCCCTGTCCCTGGGAAACTGGGCACGAATGCTTCCCTTGCATAGTGCTTGGCACATAGATCAGATACATGGGGGTCCAGGAATGCGTGTGCAGGAAGCTGGGAATTCAGTGTGTCCTGCTAGGCCAGCACGAACCTCACCGCCTGTTGGTGGCCCGTTACATAACAGATGTTCCTGTCTCAAGTTGAAATCACCATCGTCATGGTCATCATCATCATCATCAGTGAGATTCTCAGTGGGGACATCCGGTGCTGTTCGTGGCCAGGACGCGCTGTTAGTTGGGCAGGTCAAGTACTCTGGAGTTGCTTGAACTAAAATTTGACTTGTGCTTTTCTAGCCCAAATTTCCCAGATCATGAGCCACTCTGTGTGTTGTCCTGTGCGTTAGTCTGTTCATTGCTGTAAGAAATACCTGAGGCTGGGTAATTTATTTAAAAAAAAAAGAAAAAAAGAGGCTTAATTGCCTCACGGTTCTGCGGCGGAGCGGGAAGCGTGGTGCTGACATCTGCTGGGCTTCTGGGAAGGCCTCAGGGAGCGACAGTCGTGGCAGAAGGTGACGGGAACCAAGCACGTCTTACATGGGCAGAGCAAGAGAGGTGGGGAGGTGCCACACGCTTTCAAACGACCAGATCCACGAGAACTCGCGGTCATGAGGACAGTGCTGAGAGGGGTGGTGTTAAGCCAGTGGCCCCCAGGCGTTTTGGCACCAGGGACAGGTTTCGTGGAAGATAATTTTTGTACAGGTGGGGTGGGGGGATGGTTTCCGGATGAAACTGTTCCCCTCAGGTCGTCAGGCACTAGGTCATCGCAAGGAGCTCGAAACCTAGATGCCCCACAAGGGGAGTTCCTGGTCGGGTTTGCATTCTTAGGAGAACCAAACAGCCGGCTGATCTGATAGGAAGGCAGCTCAGGTGGGGGCGCCTGCTCGCCCACAGCTCACCTTCTGCTGTGCACCCGGTTCCTAACAGGCCACAGGCTGGTCCCACTTCATGGCCCCCGTGTTGGGAACCCCTGTGTTAAACCATTCGTGAGAACGCTGCCTGCATGATCCAATCACCTCCCAGCAGGCCCTGCCTGCAACATTGGGGGTTACAGTTCGACATGAGATTTGGTGGGAACACAGATCCGAACCATGTCACCTTGCTTCAGACAGGCACTGTCCTGTCTGGCTTGGGGAGGAAGATGCACAAAGTCTCACCCATGTCCCCAGAGCACTCGTGCTTGTGGGAAGTTCAGGATTATGCTGCCCCAGGAACGATTCCTTGTTTCTTTTGATTGACATCAACAATAGCCAATGGCCTACTTCATTTCCCTTCTTTTCTGCTATTTGATTTGAAACAGAACTTGGGTGTTTGTATTCAAATGGTAATTGTCCATACAAATTCCTGTTTAAACAAATTGGGAATCTCAGCAATAACATATAATGTTCTGGAGGAGAAGATCCTTGGGAGAGCAGTGGATATTTGTCTCCCTCCCTCCCGCCCTCCCTCCTTCTTTTCCTTCTTTCCTTCTTCTCTTCTTCTCCTCTCTTCTCCTCTCTTCTCTCTTCTCCTCTCTTCTCTTTCTTGCCAAAGTCTCCCAGGCTGGAGTGCAGTGGCAATATCTCGGCTCACTGCAACCTCCACCTCCTGGGTTCAAGCTATTCTCGTCCTTCAGCCTCCTGAGTAGCTGGGATTACAGGTGTCTGCCACCACGCCAGGCTAATTTTTTTTGCATATTTAGTAGAGACGGGGTTTTACCATGTTGGCCAGGCTGGTCTCGAACTCCTGACCTCAGGCAATCCACCTGCCTTGGCCTCCCAAAGTGCTGGGATTACAGGTGTGAGCTACTGCGCCCAGGCGATATCTGTTTTCCTAACACTTTCTTAGCATTTCTCTACCAGTAGGCAATTGTTTAAAGAAAGAGAAAACCTTCTGTTTCCAGGGTGGTGGAGACAATGAATTGAAACATACATATGGAGAGGCTCAAGCTTGCTTCAAAGGATGTTTCCAAACTCGCATCTCCCTGCTCTGCATTTCTTAATTAAATGGTTTATGTTGAGATCTCCTCCTCCTGCTTCAGAAATCCCATCTTTCATAATCTTGCGTGGCGAGCTCTGATCAGAAAACTTCCAGCTCCTCCTGGGGTCTACACGGGACCCTCCTTTATTACCGCAGGAAGGACAGCCGGCCTGGAGAGAAGGGCTTGCAGGAGCCGAGCTTGCAGGCTGGTGATGGCCTGGGCCCTCTGCTCTCTGCTTCCACCTCCCTGCCCCGTTTCCTGTGTTGTGAACGTTTGCACCCTGCCTTCTTCACACATATGTGCCGTGGCATGTTGTCAATGTTTTATTTTCTTGGAAACCTGTCTTCATTTGATCGAGGCTGCTTAATTCTGCTGAAGTGCTCTGCTCAATCAGGAAAATGTGTGTCTTTTAAGTAAAGGGTTTTCTGTAGAAGCAAACATAGTGATTTAGAGAGGACCTGACATGATTTTTGTGGCCTGGGAATGACAGGTGATCATTTCAGAAGTAATCGGCCATCACCCCACAGTAACCCCATAAACACGGCTGTTTTTAAGAATTTTAGACTTTCCGTAACATCAGTCAAAGTCAATGAACCAGAACGTTGCTAATCAACATGGATAAATCTCAAGAAAGTCAACCCAAAGACAAACATCCAAAATGGGAGGGCAGTAGCGTGCCACGACAACCCCACCATGACTCAGCCGTTACTCTGCGGATAGCTGTTCATGTCGTTTACTTGGGGGGTGTCCTGGGGAATGGGGTCACGTAGTGAGAAGCATTTCAGTGTTGCTGATTTTTGCCAAATTTCTGTCCAGAGCAGCACTGAGAGCCCACCAGTGTAGTACACTTAAGGTCTTGCCACCCTCACTGGTGTGAAACAGGATCTCACTGAAGACGTAATTTGCATTGCTCTGATTACCTGTGAGTGTGAGCATCTCTCACCTGGTTATAGCCCGTCCCATTTACTGTCTCCCTCCCAGCTTCTGCTTCCCCTCACCTTGGGTTTCAACCCCTCACCATGAGAACCCAAACCTGTATCAGAGTCCCCAGATCTGGAGCTGCTTCACCTGCACAATTACAAACAACAAAAAAACAAAAACACATTTATTGAGGTGTAACTGGCAAAAAACAACTGCACATGTGTAAAGTGTCCAGTGCATATACCCATGAAACCATCACCCTGGTGAAGACGATGAACATGTGCATCACCCCGAAATTTCCCTGGGTCCCCTTTTTAATCCCTTCCTGTCCCCTCCCTGTCCCTTCCCACCTCCCTCCCCTGTCCCAAGGCAACCGCTAATTCTTGTTCTTTTGCCATAGATTAATCTGCATTTTCTAGAACTTTGTATAATGGAATTGTATAGTATGTACTCTTTTCTGGCCTGGCGTTTTCCACTCAGCATTATTGTTTTGCTAAGCCATTAGTGTCAAGCTAAGTCCAGTTTGGTCACTGGACTAGCGAGCCAAGACCCTTCTGAGCACTCCACCCAGTGTCCTAGAAGTTCCAAGGTTTCCAGGCCAGTGGGTGTGGACTCAGGTTATTCCTGGCCCTGTGTGAGCTCCAGTTCAGTTCCCTGTAATCTGCTAGGGTGGTTCTTTCCCTGTTCTGGGGGCTTCCTCCCTGCACGTGCCAGTCTCTGCTATGCTGAGAACTTGAGGGGCCCTCCGCTCCGTGCAGCTCTCTCCTCTCCCGTCACTGACCTTGGATATCTGAGCACCAGGGTCTCTGCCGGGTCTTGCCTAGGTTCCCCTCGCTGCTGCAGCATCTAGGAACTGTCCCAAGGCTGAGCTCCAGGGCGGTCATAGAGCTCGCTTCTGCCCTGTTTCCTGTGGCTCATGCACCGCTCACCTTCACTGCCTGATGGATGCCCAGTGCTGTGAAAAGCACAAATTCATAAACTTGCCTTAGGTTTCAGTTGGTGCCGATGGGTGGGTGAGTTCGGTCTTATTACACTGTCTTGGGCACAAGTCTCGACTGACCTCGTTACTTTATGTTTCTATCTCGCTTCTGGTGTGTGGAAATTTCATTTAATTTTTGAACTTGGCCATATCTTTTTAGTTTGGAAAGTTAGATTTTAAGAAATACACTTAATTTGTGGAGGGAAGAATTATGGAAGACTTTGAAATAGAACAAAAAGATTGCTGAATGCGCTTCATGGGAAGTGGGCGTTATGTGGGTTATCTGATTCTCAGGAGTCTGTGCTCCCCTCCGTGTCCCTGAACCACCTCACAACCCTGTGAGTGACGGCGTGCCAACGGGTTCACGTGGGCCTTGGCCACGGACATGTCGGTCTCCTCTGGTTGATTCAGTTGATTCTTCTCCCTGGACATCGAGTTCTGCCAGTTTTGTGTGTAGTAAGCACACTGACTTCAGCATTTGGGATGGGCTCATGTATGTATAGTTCTTTGAATTTCCCTTTGAAGTGACGGTCACATCTCACAGCTTTCCTCATCCATTAACACATTAAATAATATCTTTGATGTGCATTCATTTTATCTCTGTATGAGAGTCATGATTTACCTTGTTGAAGGTTATCCTTTAATATGTGGGGGAGAATTTCAAGGGGAAGGCTTTCTATGTTGTTGACTTAAGAAAAGAGTTCTTGTGTGTGTGCGTGCTCAAGGCCTGGGAAAACCTGGTTTAAACTGTTTTATTTGTGAACTTACAAAATAGCATAGCAAATAAGGGAAAATGTGAGACAAAGCAGACGAACAGAAATATGAACCAGCACAGACTCTGGGGAGAGCCACAGAGCTTCACAGAGCACATCTCTCCTTAGATGGTTCTAGATGCAAACTGTGGGCTGTCAGATTCCCCCATTCTTTTCTAAGTAAAACCACTCATCTTCCATGGAAAATAACATCATTTTTGATGTGGCATATTAGAGGACTCAAGACCACAAACATGACCGGCTATTATTAACAGCCACAGAGCTAGGCTGTAAAATAGATCCGAATTTTACAACCTTTGAAACCCATACCATTATTTTCACAGGATTGAGGATTACACCCCTGGGAGATCCTGATATGGTCCCCTGGGGGCAAACCTATGATGGAAATTTTCCCATCATCTGAAATCTTCCACCCTGAAGGAATATATTGAGAGTCCTGTTTTGTAGATTGTGTTATGAAAATATTATTTTTTTCCTCTCGGTTGAGATCACTGATATACATAGAGGCAGTGTTAACTTGTTCTAATTGTAAATGCTTTTTCAGACACACATTAGAGGTTGTACTTTACAATCCAGGAGGAAAGTTTGCCGGCTGTAGGGAAAAATCCCAAGTCGTGGCATTGGAAACGGGAACCAGTGAGGATGATCAATGCAGGGACCACTGCCCGTTCTTTTGATCTTTACGAAGAATGTTCTCCTAAAGCTGAGGCCTAGCCACATTGGGGCCCTGACTCTGTCAAAACTCGGGGACAAGAAACCAAGGTGGAGGATTCCTCTGGGAAACATGGAGCCCATCATTGCTGAGGCTGTATTTTAAGCTGGGCTTCTCTTTTCTTCTTCTGATACCGTACTATATCACAGCGCAGATAGCATTAACATGAAGTTGTGGAGAACTTGGCAAGATTCTAACCAAGCCTCTGGAGAAAAACAATTTATAACATGAATATTCCATGAGCAAGAGGCACCTGAGAAGAAAAATAGTCTGGAAAGAGACCTAGAGGCAGAGCCAGCACCTTTGATGTGGGTGGACCATGGAACCTGACACGGGGCAGAAGGCCGGGGATGGGCCCCACGTGGGATAATCACTTCCCTTGGTTCTAGCCTGGACCACACAAGAGATCCTTGGGTTAGAAAGAGAAAACAAAGCACATGCTTCTGGATGCAAGCAGGTGTTAATACAGCTTCCAGGGCCCCAGGACAAGGAAGGAAGCCATGTCGCCTGGGGAGAACTGAAGACACCCACGTCCCAGAAGCCGGTTGTGGAGGCGTTGATTGTGCTGTGGGTCTTGGACTCACATGTGTTGACATTCGACAAATAGATGAAATTTAGGATGCTGGGAAGGAGGGGGAGGATAATTACTAATTATGGTAGCATTGTCCACAATGATTAGAGTAATGGGATAAAATTTAGAGAGATGATTTTGTGGCAACGACATGGGTATAATTTTCAAAGCAGAGGAAATTGTTGCAGGAAATAATCACAGACTACACCCGCTGTGATAAAACAGGTTTGAAGAACTGCATGGAACGCCGCCTGGCGAGTGCCTGCTGGTGTTTGAGAGAAGCTCTGTGCTTCACCCATGAAGCTGGGTTGGACGGCGTCAGTGTTTCCTAATGTGTTGAGAAATGCCGCGGACCAAAGAACGCTTGGAAGGGGAACGGTTGAGAAAAGGGGCCAGATGGCAGTGGAGCCGAGTCTGCGCTGCTGTGGCCATTTCCTAGGGCCACCATGACAAATGACTATGCCCTAGTGGCTTTAAACAACAGAAAGCCATTCTCCTGCAGTTCTTGGGTCCACGAGTCTGAGACAAAGGCGTTGGCAGAGCTGGTTCATTCTGGAGGCTCAGTGGGAAGTCCACCCCTGCCTGTCTCCTAGTGACAGCCTGGCCTGTGACAGCCAACTCCAGTCTCTGCCCCATCTCCCCACGGCCTCCTCTTCCATGTGTCATTGTCCTTTCCTGCAGTGTACAAGGACACTCTGATGGGACTGGGGGCTCGTCTCAATCCAGCACAATCTCATCTTCAACCCTGCATTAATGACACCTGCAAGGATCCCATTTCCAAATAAGGTCACATTCTGAGCATTCTGGGGAGACATGGATTTTGTGGGGAAACTGTTCAACCCACAGCACAAGTGGAGCTGGGATGAGACAGAAAATGGGTCTCCATGTCTGTCTTCACTGGTATCTCCCTAGTCAAGGACCCCACACTGCTTTCCTAGAGGATTGACTGCAGCCACCTTCCTGCTCATCTTGCTTCTTTCTTGTTCATGTTTTTCCTTCTCTATGCACCAGGGAGAATGAGCTTCTGTTATTTTAAGCTTTGTAACTTTATTGGGAAATAAAAAGTATTAAGAGAAGCAGATAGCAACTTCTTAGATCCAGAAGTTTAGAGCAAGAGGGGCTTCAGAGGTTACTCTTTTGATACTTTTCATTTCTGACAATATTTTTTTCATGGATTCTGGCCTTGCCCTCCTCGTGAGACTAGAAGTTCTTTGACCGCAGAGTCTGGGTTTTGTATTTCATAGCATCCCTCCAGAGGGCTCAGATTCCAGACCCTACACAGCACATTTTCAGTAGCTGTATCTGTTGCTTGCTGGATTCTAGGGAAGCATCTTGAGAGTCCTGGGTCAGTGGAGTTCCTCAAGAGGATGTGCCCCAGGGCAGGTCGGCTTCTCAGCCCAACAGAAACCTCCATGCCCTTTCAGTGCTCTGTTTGGAATGTGCTGGGTTTGAGTTGCTGAGCAAAGTACCATTGTACACATTTGCAGGCTGGGACTATATTTTTATTTTCCACTGATCTTTCTTCATACCTGATGTTTCAAGATTCCTTCTTTTATCATTTCCTTTCCATTTCCAGAAATGCACTTTAGACATTTTTTATGACTGGGCTGTTGGCATCAAATTCTCTGTTTTCCTTTGAGAATGTTCTTGTTTCTTCTTCATCCCTGAAGGGTATTTTTGCTGGACAAAGGACGCAGGGTGCACAGTTCATTTCCTCCAGCTCTTGACAGAGGCCACTCCCTTCCATCCTCAGCAGTTCCTGATGGGAAATCCACGCCGTTCTAATTGTCTGACCCTGTAGGTGAGGTGTCCTTTCTCTCTCCCTGCTTTCAACAATTTATTTTCTTTGTCTTTGGTTTTCGGAAGTCTGATTATGATGTGTCTGGCAGTGATTTGTTTAGGTTTTCCGGTTTGAGTTTGCTCAGCTGCTTGAATCTTTGTGTTTATATGTTTTGCCAAATTTAAGAAATTTTGGCCATTGGACTGTTTTTCCAACCCCACTCCCTTTCTCTTCTCTTTATGGGGCTGTAGCGACATGGATATTACATCTTTCGTTGTTGTCCCACAGCTTCCCAAGGCTCTGTTAATTTTTAAAAATCTATTTTATCTCTGTTGTTCAGATTGGGTAATTTGTTGTTTTTTCTTCAAATTATCCTTCCGTCCACTACTCTTTCCTCTGTCCTCTCTATTTTTATTTTTGCTGTTGAGCCATCCATTGAGGGTTTTGTTTTTTTTTTCAGTTTGTTTTTGTTTTTGGTTTTTTTGAGGCAGGATCTCACTCTGTCACCCAGGCTGGAGTATAGCGACACCATCCCGGCTCACTACAACCAGCCCCCCGGGTTCCAGTGATTCTTGTGCCTCAGCCTCCCAAGTAGTTGGTACTACAGGCACGCTAATAGACACCATGCCTGGCTAATTTTTTGTATTTTTAGTAGAGATGGGGTTTCACCACGTTGGCCAGACTGGTCTTGAACTCTTAACTTTAAATGATCTGCCCCCCTCAGCCTCCCAGATTGCTGGGATTACAGACGTTAGCTACCATGCCCAGCCCATCCACTGAGATTTTGATTTCAGTTATTCTATTTTTCACTTCTAAATTTTCCATTTGGTTCTCCTTTATACAGGTTGAGGATCTCTAATCTGAAAATCTGAAATCTGAAATGCTCCAAAACTCCAAATTTGCTGGGTGCTGACATGATGCTCAAAGGAAATGCTCATTGGAGCACTTCAGATTTTGGATTTTCAGCTTAGGCATGCTCAGCCGGGTACGTATAATGTAGAAATGTCAAAATCTGAAAAAGTCCAAAATTGGAAGCACTTCTGATTCTTTGCCGAGACTGTATCTTTTTCATTTGTTTCGAGAATGTCTGTACCTATGGAAGCATTTTTATGATTTTAGGCTGTTTTAAAAATCCTTGTCAGTTAATTTCACTGTCTGCATCATTTAATGTTGATGTGTGTTGATTTTCTTTTCTCATTCAAGTTGAGATGTTTCTGGCTCTCAGTATGACAAATGATTTTCAGTTGCATCCTGGACACTTTGGTTATTATGTTATGAAACTCCGGATCTTATTTAAATCTGTTTTAGCAGTCCCCCTCTGATGCCCACCTGGGAAGGACCGTGCCTCAGTACCGCGGCGTGGGGGTGAAAGTCTGAGTGCCTGCTCCATGTCCCTTGGTGTCCTGGTGAGGGCTGGGTGCTGCGTGGCTGCTTGGTTCCCCCAGGGCTCTGCTGATGCCCTGTGTTGCTTCTCCCCATGGCTCCATACTTGGTCTTCTCCAATGCCACCTCTCTGGGGATCCTTGGGGCATCTGCCACAGCCCTGTGACCCACTCAGCCTTTGCTCATAGAGGCTGGGTGGGGCCACACTTTCTCCCATGGTATTTGGAGAAGCTACTTACTACCTGTCTAGGTGGCCCCTTTCCTGGTCCTCTGTGGTTACTGGACATATCAGATCAAATAGCTCAGGAGGCAAATAATCCACGCAGGCAGCGACAGCAGGGGTCATGTTCAGAAGACCCAGCAGCATGGACACTGCTCTGTCAGAGCGATGCTGGCTGTTAGCTGCTGACTGAGCCACACCATGCAGAGACTGGCCAGGTCAGTCCTGGGTGACAGAGGCCGTGGCCACAGGAGCCTTACGGCACCAGCAGCCTCTCTGGGTGCATCAGCAGCTGTGCCACTAAACCAGAGGAGATGGATTCTGGTTCTTACTGTTTGTCCAACAACATCAGAGTCAGTTACCCCTGACTGTGAAACTTGATGTTCCCTGAAAAGAACTGTTCTTCCTTCTTTCCTCATGTACGATAGCTACCCCTGGTTTCTTTTGATCACAAACACTGGGATGCGGAATGTAAAATCACTTACGATCTCACTGCCTGGAGATCTCACTGCCTGGATCCTTCTTCTCCTTGACCCTTGGGCCAAGCTCATGGGCTGTGGTAATTCTGGCCTCCCAGGGGCTCAGTCCACCCCGTCTGTTACCTGGATGGAGGACAGAGTGGACAGAGTCCTGAAGGTCCCTCCTCCTGGGGTGCATTTTACCTAACAGTGTTCAGAGCTGGACACCCATAAGACTCATCCCTGGGAATAAGCTCAGGATCATGCAGGGCATCATATTCTGCCTCCTCCAGCCCCCACTGCAGGCCTCAGAACAAATCCTGCAGGTCAGCAATATAAGTATAATGAGGCTTGTAACATCAGCACTTGCGGTGAGGAGCCCCCTTCAGCTTCTCAGGGTGATTCCCGTGGCCCCCAAAAGTCCCTGGGGTTCCCACCCCCAGTGGCTCAGGCTGGGATTATGCCTTGAAGGCAGAGGGGGAGGGACCACAACCCACCCGACCTGGCTCTGTGAGAATTTTACTCGTGGGTCCTCTTGGGATCAATAGCCAGCTATCACCTGCCGTCCCCTTCACAGGCTCACCACCGACTTCTGTGTTCCTGTGCAGAACTCAGCAAATCAAAATGAGACGTAAATATTCAAGTCTCTGGCTTAATAGTAGGGTCCTCTTTTCGCCTGCCCATGCTTGTGTTTCCTTCAGCTAGAAATCTTGACTCATTTATAGTTAATTTGATGTTGATTTAACTTTTTTTTTACACTTCTATTTTGGAATAATGATAGATTCATAGGAAGTTGCAAAAATAATTACAAAGAGGTCCTGTGCACTCTTCATCCAGTTTCCCCCATTGATTACAAATGAGAGAAATACAGTGCAGTGTCCAACCAGGAAACTAACATTAGTGCCATGTATGTTTATAGTTCTGTTATTTTAACACAGGTGTAGATTCATGGAACCACCACTGAAATGAAGATACAGACCGTTTTACCAGCCAGCAGATCTCCTCGTTGCTATCCCTCCTTCCTTCTACCATCCCTAATTCCTGACAACCAGTGTTCTCTTCTCGGTGTTTATGATTTTGTCATGATGACAGTGGTCTGTAAATAGAATCATACAGTAAGTGGCCTTTTGAGATGGACTTTTCCACTCAGCGGAATGCTCATGGTTGTGTAGGCCAGTTGTTTATACTTTTTCATTGCTTAGTGTGGTATTTCATGGAATGGAGGAACCACAGTTTGATTTTTTTGTTTGTTTGCTTTTTGTTTTTTTGAGATGGAGTCTCACTCTGTGGCCCAGGCTGGAGTGAGGTGGTGCAATTTCAGCTCACTGCAACCTCTGCCTCCCAGATTCAAGCAATTCTCCTGCCTCAGCCTCCCAAATAGCTGGGATTACAGGCGCCCACCACCGTGCCCGGCTAATTTTTATATTTTTAGTGGAGACAGGGTTTCACTGTTGGCCAGGCTGGTCTCGAACTCCTGACCTCGTGATCTGCCTGCCTTAGCCTCCCACAGTGCTGGGATTAGAGGCGTGAGCCACCACGGCTGGCCGAACCACAGTTTGTTTAACCATTTGCCCACTGAAGGATGTTTTGGTTGTTCCCAGCTTTTGACTATTACTAATAAAGCTGCTGTGAACAATTGTGGATGGGATTTTGTGTGGACATAAGTTTGCGTTTCTGTGGGACAAATGCCCAGGAGTACTATTACAGGGCTGATATGGTTTGACTGTGTCCCCACCCAAATCTCACCTTGAACTAATCCCCACGTGTCAAGGGTGGGGCCAGGTGGTGATAATTAAATCACGGGAGTGCTTTCCCCGATCCTGTTCTCATGGTAGTGAATGAGTCTCATGAGATCTGATGGTTTTATAAAGGGGAGTTGCTCTGCGAAAGCTCTCTCTTACCTACCGCCATGTAAGATCGGACTTTGCTCCTCATTCACCTTCCGCCATGATTGTGAGGCCTCCCTAGCCATGTGGAACTGTGAGTCCATTAAACCTGTTTCCTTTATAAATTATCTAGTCTCCGATATGTCTTTATTAGCTAGGTGAAAATGAACTAATACAAGGGTTGTGTGGTAAATATATTTAATATTAAAAAAATCTTCCAAACTATTTTCCAGAATGTCTGTACCTTTTTACATTTCCATGAGCAAATGTACGAGTGATTTAGTGTCTTTGCCAGAGTTTGGTATAGTTACTATTTTTTATTTTAGTTGTTCTCATCATGGTCTTAATTTGAATTTTCCCAATGGTTAGTGATGTTGAAAATTTTTTCCTGTGCTTACTTGTCATCTGAATATCCTCTTCAATAAAATGTCTCTTAGTATCTTTTGCCCATTTTCCAAGTGGATTCTTTTTGTGTTTTATCATTGAATTTTAAGAATTCTTTCTATATTATTGATATGAATTATAGATATAATCTATAGATATTATAGATAGATATGAGTTATGGATCTGGATTATTATAGATATGAATCCTGTGTCAGCTACATGGCTTGTAAATATTTTCTCCTCATCTGTAGCTTATCTTTTTATGCTTTTAACAAGAGTTTTTCACAAAGCTGAAGTTTCTAAATTTTGTAGTCCAATTTATTGATTTCCTCATTCTGTGGATCATATTTTTGGTGTCATCACTAAGAACTCTTCATCAAACTCTCGGTCCCAAAGATTTTCTCCTTTATTTTTATCTAAAAGTGTTATGGTTTTATTTTTTACACTTAATCTATGATCCATTTTGAATTAATTTTTTTTTGTATGAGGTGCTATTTCAGCACTGTTTGTTGATGGGGGGAAAACTCTCCTTCCTTCACTGATTGCTGTTCTTTGTCAAAAATCAGTTGGCTGTACTTGTGTGGGGCTGTTCCCGGGTTCTTGGTTCTGTCTCATTGATCTATTTGCCTGTCCCTGTTCCAGTCCCACATAGTCTTGATTACTGTAGCTGTGTAGTAGGTTTTGAAATCAGGTAGAGTGAAATTAGTTTGAGCACATGATTCATATCACATTCTTCTTCTTTTACAAAATTGTTTTAGCTTTTCTAGTTCCTTTGCCTTTAAAGATGAACTTTAGAGTAAGCTTTTCTATGTCTACAAAAATTCTTGCTGGGATGAATAGGAATTACATTAAGACTGTATATTAATTTTGGGAGAATTTATATCTTTGTTGTGTTGAGTGTTCCAATCCATTAACATGGCATATCTCTCCATTTATTTAAAATCTTCTTTGGTTTTCTTCATCCGTATTTTGTAGTTTTTGGCATACAGGTCCTATGCATGTTTTGTTAAATTTACACCTAAATATACATTTTTTGAGTGACTATGAACTCACTTAATTGTAGGAGTTTCTTTCTAGATTCCTTGAAATCATTGACATAAATGCTCATACCATCTGCAAATAGGGACAGTTTCACTTCTTCCTTTTGATCTGTGTGCTTTTTCTTCCTTGCTGTGCTGGCTGGAATCCTCAGTACTATTTGAACAACAGTAATGAGACAAGACATCTTTGCTTATTCCCTATATTAGGAAGAAACCATTCTGTCTTCAACTAATCAGTTAGCTCTAGGTTTTTTATAGGTGTTCTTTATTCGACTGAGGAAGTTTCCCTTTATTCTTAGTTTCGAGAGTTCTAATCATGAGTAGGTATTGGATTTTGTTGTTTTTTTAGTATCAATTGATGTGATCGTGTGATTTTTCTTCTTTAGTCTGATAATATGGTGAATTACACTAACTAATTTTCAAATGTTGAGCCAGCCTTGTATTCCACAGCATTTCAATTGAAGACTGGGACTATATTTATATAGTACATTTTCTTTCTAAATCTTCATCCTGTGTATTAGGAGAATACTATCGTCTTATGCTTCACGGGGCATGTGAATATATGGGCACATAATTTATTAAACACTATAAGGAAAAGTGTTGGCACTTGGTCTCTTTAAGGAGCACACTATCTAAATGGAGGAAATGACTCAATTGAGGATCCCATGTCTTCTATAGAAAAGACCCTTTCGCTACTCGAGTGAGTTTATCTCAATTCAGACAAACCTTAATGTTTCTCCCACTCTCATATGTTGTTTTAGAAAGCAAAGGGAAAGGACAGTTTTCTTTGGGAACCAGTGAATCCTCAAGTGCTGAGATGCTCGTTTTGGGTACACTGGTCTGGGTGAGCTTTCCTGCATAGATGCATATATGTGTAAATTAATTTCATCAAAAGGCCCAGCTCTTGGCTTAGTGGTCCAGACCTACTGAGCAGGATGAGCAGCGCCAGGCAGGCTGTTATCTCAGCCCTCATTCATCCCTCAGATTCTGCCTCTCCTCTCTCTTTGTGTGCATTTACTACCTTCTACTCCCTTCCCCACTCTCAGAAATCCTTTTCAAATAAATCTTTCCTTGGCTCTTGTAGAAGCACGTGGCCATCCCATTCCCCACACTGATGCCATAAATATCTGCTCAGCAAATCTTAAATGGTGCTGGGGTTCAGGGTTGACTTTTTTCTGCACCAGGTGAGTGGCTCAGTAGAGGTGAGAGAAGACAGAGTGACACGGTGGCTTGGGAAGTGATTGACCAGAGTGAAGACACACCTGTTGGTGTTGCTCGTGCCGGGTTTGATTTCTGAACGAGAGTGAACCGTGTCTGAAAAGCACACCACCGTGAGAAGGCTCAGGCATGGACTCTCGGCTCTGTCTGCTGGAGCCACCGGCCAAGGCTGGCGTGCGGTGCCAGAAGCAGCTCCCTCCGGAGACAGAACTGGAGTCACTCCCGTCCTGTGGGAGGAGGCATCAGACACAGGCCCTTGCCTGTCACTGTCTGTGTTTCCTGACGCGGATCTGTCCTGGGTTGGGCAGCTTCCCTTGTACAGATCTCAGGTGAGAGGCATCCAGGCTCTGGGTCCCTTTTGAGACCAGGCTGGAGTCTGTGATGGGAGGGAGGGGTCAGAGTGCATGGAAGGCCGCTGCCGGAGGCCAGGTGTGTTTAAAGATGTGGTTCCCTGGCTGTTTGTGTGTGTGTGAGGGAGAGGGGGCATTTTTATCAGTAGATGAGGGAGAGGTTTGCCTCTGTCTTCCCCAAATAAGGTAGGATAAAAGTTGTGACTTGATTACCACAGACTCTGAATTTCTGTTCCTGGCTGGAAGTCTCCCAGGTTAGGGCTCTCTATGGGGGTGGAGGAAGAGACCTGACTCAGCCCCGGTCTTTGGGCCTCCCAGGGATGTTGGGGACCTTTTGAGCTGCCCAGTCCCTGGGGAGTTTCTGAGGACACCTGATGTCTCTGTGGTGAACTCTGGCAGGAGAGAGGCTGAGGTTAAACCTCAGAGCTCCAGGGCCAGGCCAGGGGCCTTTAGTCCGTTTGAGCCAAACCGGAAGCAAATTTGTGGGGCAACTCCAGACTCATGAACAGGCAGTAAAGAAATAAAACCCTGAGTCCAGCAGTCATAGGATTGTGGCTCACCACAAGATTTGAATTTTTTTTTAAACACAAGAATCCTGGCTGCTCATCCCCTGCTATGGGGAGGGGCAGAGGATATAATCACGCATCTGCAAGCACCACAGGCTTTGGTTCCCTAGGGTTTCCCGCCGAGGCGTCTGTACCTGCTGCTCACTCCGAGGGATGACTCCATCAGGATGTTTAGGGCTCGGGTGGCCTGTCAGCACCTTCCAGGCTGTGGGGTGGTGGCCCTGTCGGTTCACTCCCGACAGGGACGCCTGGCTGGGCCATTGTCCTCGGGCCCCTGTACCCTCCCTCTTGCAGGCCGCCTTGCATGGGTTCATCCCACCGGAGTTCACGGAGTGCCCCTGTGTGCCTGCACCCGTTCAGGCTGTAAGGGAGAGGACAGAGCCAGAGAGACCGAATCCTGCCCTGTGCTGGGGACCTGGGGAGGTGACAGGCAGACAGGCAGTGACAGGTACACGCAAGATCAGATCCCAGGGAGCAGCAGGTGAGAAGCCTGCGGGCAGGAGCCTGTGGGAGGCTGCCCTAAGGAGTGGCCACGTGGATGGGGGATCGTGGGGGCATCTGGGGAGAGGCATCACACACCCTGGCGGGGGCACACCTTCGTGTCTGAGGAGTGGCCAGGAGGCCAGGGGACTGGAGGAGGCAGGTCAGAGGCCACGGGCAGATCTTCCCAGGCTTGGGTGCAACTTTAAGGGCCTTGGCTTTCCCCTGAGTAAGGTGGATGCCCCCGGAGGGTCTGAGCATAGGGACGAAGCGATGGACTTGGGCTTTCACAAACCCTGTACAGGGCAGGGTGAGCAGGTAGACAGGCCGTCGCCGGGAGCCCTGCTCGGGATAGGAGTGGAGGATGTTAGCTTCAGGTCTGCTATCAGGGCTTGCTGACAGGGTCAAGGATTTGGGGGCTCAAAAAGTTGAAGGACAGAGTGGCCGCTGACTGACAAGGGCATGACTCTGGGACAGTCCTGGGCTGGGAGTGAGGTCAGGAGGGAGGTTTGGACATGCTCCATTTGGGAGGCCTGTGGACGCCCAGGTGGGGAAGTTGCATTGGTGGTGGTGGAGCTGGAGCTGGAATGGAGGACAGAGATGCAGATTTTGCAGTTTTCTAGCTGGGCACGTTGCCACCCTGAGCAAAGCTACTTCTGTTAGTGAGAAAGAACCGGAGAAGGAATACTGGTCAGGCATCATCAAGGTCAGCCCAGGCCCTGGAGGAGGTGTGCCTGGCTCTGTCAGACCTCTCTGGGCCTCCTCCAGACCTGGCTTCCGAGCAGGGGCCGCCCTCCACCTCCTGTATGTCTGATCGCTGTACACCTAATCCTTCTGGAGGGAGATTTCAGAGAAGTCCCACCAAGCCCTAAAGACCTCAGCCACTTTGCTGAGGCCACCAGATTGGTCACCATGGGGACCTGGGGCTGGTTCCAGAACCCCATGGAAACTTGGAGCCCCGGACAGGCAGAGGTCTGGGGCCGAGTGGGGCTGAGTGACTGCACACCGCAGCCCGCTCTGTTCTGGAAAACTGTGTTGCTGGGTTTGATGACGCCTGCTTGTGTCTCATGCGTGGGGCTTGAACGGTCAACTCCGGGCATTTGGGTCTTTTCTCTGCCTCTGGCCCAACATTAGACCAGAATCTCAGATATTCTACTAGGAATGACAGAATGTTCATCTTACCCACCAGACGGGGTGGGAAGGGAAGGCGTGGAGTGGGATGAGCTTGGCCACTCTAGGCCTTGGTACCATGATGACTTTTCCAGCATGAGGAGGGTCCAGGTGGCTGAGGCTGTTTGACTCCGCACTGATTTTGACAAGATTCCACATACAGGCCTCTTTGAACCCCTGACTGTTCTCATGTAAAAAGCCACAGCATATCTGCTTCTCCTGAAAGTTTAAAGACACTCTGGCATTAGCAATGCTTTCCTCTTGTTTCTGTAAGTCATCCAAAATTCTTCTTGGATAGAGGCCAGCTATAACCAAATAAATAAAAGGATAATGAATGGATTGGATCTTTTGATGGAAACCATTTGGCCAACTTCATGACAAGCAGAAGAAAGGGAAGAAAAAAAAGAAAACCTTTAAATTCTAGCTGGGATTTCAAGTAGCCATGGCCCAGGAGCTAAATTGAAAAGCTGTAGCACTTTTATAGACGTCTGTAGGTTTTGCTTTTCTGAACTGACTGCAGCACTGAGGTTAGGGAAGAGTGCCTTTCAGCAGGCAAACTTGTTCATTCCGAGCACAGCAGCTGTATGGATTTTCTGTTCTGCCTCTTTTTTTACTCCTGAAAAATGCTGTTAGATGGAATTTGGATGCTCTGGGGCCATGGCCTTCCACGTTCTGGGAGGCACGTGGGTTCCTGTGGATCGTCCCCCCGACCCCAAGACTCCTGGAGCCGACAGAGCCGGGGGACCCAGCAGGCCCATCCTCCATCTCTGACGTCACAGGCATCTGAGGGCAGGGCCATGCACTACAAGTCCATGATGTACCAGGCCGGGGGAGCCAGCGGCCATTCTGGGAAAATTCCATCCCCAGGGCATGAAGAGACAGATAAAGATCAGGTGTAACTCACCTGTGCTGAGTGACATGGTGGGTCAGGGTGGGGCTCTGGAACCAGAAGGTCTTGACCTGAGTCCTGAATTGGCCCCTTCCCAGCTCCGTCACTTGCCGTGAGTCCTCCAACCACCATGTGGCTTCGTGGCTTCATTTGTAAAGTGGGGCAAGAGTGCGCAGCTGGCAAAGGCTGAGCAATTTAATAACTTCACTCATGTAAAACAGCAGGACCAGGCGCAGGGCAGGTGCTCGGAAAAGGTTAACTATTGCCATCATTAGGAACCATCAAGGGGCTCACACACATGATCTCAGTGGAGGCTTCTAGCAGCCTGTGGGGGGTGCTAGAGATGTCTGGATGTCAGCAACAGATGCTGACTCTGGTTCTCCTGAGCAGAAAGGTAGTTTATTGGAAGGATAAGGGGAACACAGTGTATCAGAGTGAAGTCATGAAAACAAGACAAAATCCAAGGTCTTAGAAAATATCTTATATCACATTATTATATTATTTTTGTATTCGGCACAAAAAGACCAAAAATAAGCCCTAATGAGACAACTGTATAAAAACGTTCTGAGTAGCCTAATGAGTGAAAATTGTTTAAAACGTGTTAATTATTATTGCATGTATGAAAGAATACAGGTTGCCTTGTTGCAATAGAAATGCCAAAATCCCTTGCTTTCCAATAACATGAGCCTAAGACAATTCAGTGTCACTCATCCCCGACGATCCAATGTGGACATTTCTATTCCCACAGAGATGAAGCCACAAGCAAAGGCCTGTTCGTGTGCAGGTCTGTTCTGAGCATGAACATCCTGTCCCAGAGACAAAATGCTCCCTCTGGGATGAGCCTCCCTGGGCACCCCCTGCATCCTTGGAGCCCTTTTGGGCCACGTCTCTGCTTAGCGTTGGGGGACCTGTCACACCCGAGTGGGATGACCATGGGCTCGCGACCTGTAGGAGGCAAGACTCCAGCATTCTAGGGGGTGACCGCAAAACCAGGCCCTCAGCAGAGACCGCCTCCTTCCAGAGCCTTCTGTGGCTGGGCAGGGGTCTCCAGGCAGCTCCGCAGCCCCCGCGAATACCCCCGGTGCTGAGTCCGTTTATACAGACAGAGACGAAGGGCAGCGATGCCGTTTTTCTTTTCTGAAATGGGGGGGTCGTGTGTCCGCAGCTCAGGAGGAAGAGGGGGTGCAGGTTTTGCCGGTGGGTAGGAGTTTGGTTTGTAGTCGGAGGCTGGGAGCCCCTGGGCTTTCTGCAGGGAGAGGCGGTCTGAGCCACGCTTTGGAAGTTGACCTGCTGCTCTGCGGGGACTCGGTGTGGGGGACAGGGGTGGAAGCTGCTGCATCATCCAGCTGAGAGGAGAGCCAGGTGCGCAGTGAGCCGAGGTGGGAGGAAAGCTGGTTGCCAGGGAGACGAGGGCGTGTCCATCATCGCAAGGCTCCACCCACAGCACTATCCTGGGCAGAACCTTCCTGGCCCCACCCACAGCCTTAGCTGATTGGCTTTTGGAGCACATGTGACTTCAGGCCATGTCCTTATAGGTTGGCTGGCCTCTCGTGCCCTGCCCAGGTGGCCATGGAGTGTCTGAAGGGGACGTACTGGAGAGTCAGGGGTGAGTCTGCCTTCCAGGATGGTGGGGAAAAGTCCTGGGGTCAGAGTGGGCCTGAGAAGGGGCTGTGGGCTTCACCATCAGGGAAATGTAAGATAGGCTGGAGCCACTTGATAGAGGGTGGGGCTAAGTGAAAGGAGGTGGGGCTAAGTGAAAGGAGGTGGAGCCATGTGCAAGGAAGGTGGGGCTGAGTGGGGCGAGGCCACTGGCATAAGAGGGGCCCTGTGAGTGGGAAGGGGTCATGTGAGGGGGGCGGAGTTAAGGGGGCAGAGTCTCCGTGGTTAATTCTCCAGTTTGTCTCTGGAGCTTCTTCCTCCTGGCTCCCGGGACGCTCAGTACCTCTCTCCCAAGGATAGAGCCTCTCCACACGCACCTTGGCCACAGTGCAGGTGACCCCAGTGCTGCTGGGTCATAGAGGGCAACTTGTGCATGCACTGGCGGTTCCTGCATGTCCAGGAGGCCTGAGGAAGGAGAGGTGGAGGCCCAGATGCCGGGTTCAAGGCTCACCGGGGATGCGGGCATCAGGGTGCTCCCTCCCCAGCCTCTGGCTGACAACACTGAACTCAGTCGCCTCGTCCGGCTTCTGGTGGCTTCCGGTCCACACTCTACCCTCCTCTGTGGGCTCCGTCTCTGCAGGGTTCTCGGAGACACTGCAGGTCCTAAATGCCAAATGCAGAACCTGGGCTGTGGGTCCCGGCCTGGCTTCGTGTGCCGAGCTTTCCACTGAGCGCCGCATGACTGGGTGCTACCTGGGGCGAGGGGGTGATGCGAAAATACTTTCTGTTCAGTTTGGAAGCAAGCTGCCCTAACTCCAGATCCCCACGCAATTTTGGAGTTCTTTCTTTTTTTCTTTGTGTGTGTTTTTTTTTTTTTTTTTTTTTTTTTTTTTTTTTTTTTTTTTGAGACGGAGTCTCGCTCTGTCGCCCAGGCTGGAGTGCAGTGGCCGGATCTCAGCTCATGGCAAGCTCCGCCTCCCGGGTTTACGCCATTCTCCTGCCTCAGCCTCCCGAGTAGCTGGGACTACAGGCGCCCGCCACCTCGCCCGGCTAGTTTTTTGTATTTTTAGTAGAGACGGGGTTTCACCGTGTTAGCCAGGATGGTCTCGATCTCCTGACCTTGTGATCCGCCCGTCTCGGCCTCCCAAAGTGCTGGGATTACAGGCTTGAGCCACCGCGCCCGGCTTCTTTGTGTTTTAAAACAGCAACGCAGTTTCCTCTCTGTGTGCCTCTCCGGCTTGCAGGCTGGTACCTGCGCATAAACCCAGCGTGAGAATCAGGTGTCTGCGGGCCCCTTTCTTCTCAAACGGGACTCCTGAGGTTTCGCAGAGGAGACAGGGACTTAGGGACCTCGGAGGGAGGGATACAGTTTAGAGTTCAGTTCACACTGGAGGGCGGGTCTGTTACCAGACCAGCGTCCCACATTGGCGATGAACAGACGGGAAACTGAAGCTTCTTGGTCTTTGGCAAACATTTCCTGCCTGGGATCTTCTGAGGTAGGGGGCATCGGTGGGTCTCTCTGACCCTGGTGCGTCCCAGGTGGCCATGGGCTGTGCTTGTCTGCACAAGGCTGCCCCTCTGCCCGTGTCTCTTGGCTGTCCTCAGTTGCCTTTGAAGAGGGAAGCAGTAGGTTGTGAGGTTGGGGAGGCTGCTCTCTAGGATTGGGGTCTGGCCCCACGATCTCAAAATAAGACACGCATATGTCAGCACCATGTGTGTGGGGGGTGGCGCCTGCATTCTGTGGTCAGGACTTGTTCCATTGAAAGGACAGACCCCTTCAAGCTGCCTTAACGCCTAAGCGGTCTCTGCAGGCTCTTGGGAGGCCTGGAGACGGAAGACTTGGGGGTGTTGTGTTCCAGGGTCTCTGCTGTTGTCCTCAGATGGCTTGATCACATGTTGGAAGACGGGTGCCTCTGGTTTCTGAAGGAGCCTGGGCTGAGTGAGATGTCCTAAGGGTCTGAGCGCAGCATCTGTGGGTGTCCTTGGTGCCCCAAGGTACTGCTCACCTCTGCCCAGGAGCCAGCACTGGGGAGAGCGACTTAACCAGACAGATCCACAGGCAGATGGCACCAGTGGGGGGAAGGCAGAATAGTAAATCCCCACCATGAGCCCCTGCTCCACTGGGCCATCTGTCCCAGGGTCTCACCTGGCCTAACCTTTCCCTCCCAGCAGTGGGGTGGCCCAGCTCATCAACCTGTCCTGAAATGCCTGGATCAGCGTCCTGCCCACCTCCCACCTTTTTCTTCCTGTGCTGGAACCAGGCTCTGAAAGTCCTGTCTTAGCCTCTGTCAGGCTGTGGATGCCTCAACCATGCTGGATTGTCTTATGACTCTTTGAAAGCAAGAAACATCAGAAAGCACCAAGAGATAGAGGCTGGTTCAAGGTTTTTCCTTGTCATATCTCTCCCATTACTTCTGTTATCCTTGATTTCCCAAAAGGTGGGACATTTCAAGCATTCAAAGCCCTGAACCCTGATTAGTTGTGAGATGGGCTGGAGAGAGGGTGGCATAGAGGGCTGCCCCGTGCTTTCTGCTGAGCTCCACCTACATCTGACCCACTGCTCTGGGGTCAGTATTTCGGCTCCTTATATTGCTTTACTTACCATCAGATTTAAGGACCACAGTGCCATCTCTCTTTTGCTTGGGACAATGATGGACAAATAGCTCCCCAACTTATTTACAGGTAAAACTGCACCTAGTCCATTTTCTGTTGTTGTTATAACAGAATATCTGAGACTGAGTAATTTATAAAGGAAAGAAGTTTATTTTGGCTCACAGTTCTGGAGACTGTGAAGTCCAAGTTTGGGCAGCTGTGTCTGGTGAGCACCTTGTGCTGCTTCATCTCTTGGTGGAAAAGGGAGAGGGGAAGCCAGCGTGAGTGAAAGAGACTGCAAGAGCGAGTCGAGCTTGCTTTTTGCATCAATCTAATCTCATGAGAACAAATTCACTCCTGCAACAACTAACTTGCTCCCATAACAGTGACATTAATCCATTCCCAAAGGCTCAGCCTGCATGACTGAGCTGCCACCTATAAGACCCCATCTCCCAACACTGCTGCATTGGGAATTAAGGTTCCAACACATGAGCTTTTGGGGGACACAGTCAAACCATAGCAATCCTTACATAAAAGCCAGCACATTTCTGAACAAGGGGCATTAACAGGCTATCATGAGAATCAAAATTTTCTCTTCTCTCTGCTTGCATCTCCTAGAAGGAGACACTTTGGTGTACCTTGCTCGTGAACAGTAGGCAATAAACAAGCAGTTGATTAATCCTGTTTGCTTCTCCCAGACTGGAAAGATCATTATGGTTGTTGGAGGGAGTCTCAGATTCTGTGGGAGATATTCCTGAGGGCTCACAGAGCACTCTCCATTAGACATACCCCAGTGAAGTGTGTCTAGTGGGAAATTAGGTTACTTGCAGTGGAGCCGGCCCTGTGAGGAGGCCTGCACTTCTGTCCAGCAGAGCTCAGCAGCCCCTGGCTTGAGGTTTCAGGAGGATGCTCAGGTGAATGCGGCTGTCCCCCAACACCGTTGAAGACTCCACAGGGAGGGAGCGCCTCATTCCCAATCCCCAGCCACCTGGTGATGAACTGAACTGGCTTCTGTGCCTCGCCCAGGCCTCAGGGAGGCTGGTGGACTGTGGGCACCTCCCACATTTCTGCATGAGATGCAGCCTGTACACAGATGACTCACATTCTGGCAGCACCACACTCCCGTGTCAAAAACACACCCACCCCACGTCACACCCCTGGGAGCCCTGGAGGCCCCCTTTTCTGGAGACTTGCTGAGAGCGTTTGTTCCCGGTCAGTGTGGAACTCCACACACATGAATGAAGAGTCAATTTGCTTTTCCCATCCCAGGAGTGGAGGCTGTGATGGAGCCTCTGACGATGGAGGGAGTTTCCCCATTTCAGGGTGTGATCTTGGCTGCAGATCCAAGAGAAAGCTAGCTGCCTTCCCACCCTCCGACCACACACAGGCTTGGCTTCTTGCGGTGGTGGCTGTTTTCTACATTTCCTTTGAAGAGTGATTTAGATTTGAAGTCAGAGTGTCAGGACTTCCAGAGGCCACTGCAGCCTCTGCTCCCTCAGGGGCTGTGCTTCCACACCCAGGGCAGAGCGGGGAGCTGGCGCTGGGTGAGGAGGTGATGGGAAGAGGCACGTGGCCTCCCTCCTAAGGAGTCCTTGCCTCGAGTTGATGTGTATGGGTCTGGTTGCTTTCTTCCCCAGGTCACCAACTTATTTTTTAAATTTCCTTTAAATTACTCAAGTAACACACAAATACGCCTCCTTGTTAAAAAATTACATATAATGCTATCTGCTGGAGGCTTTGGCTCTGGTGTAGCCTGGGGCCAAGGAAGCGTCATTACACCCCTCTGAGAACCAGGCTATGGCCACCGGGTTTTTGTTCGTCTTTTCTATTATGTGGGGTTGGTGCTGCAGTTTCCCTGCTGATGCCCCTCTGTGGTCCAGGTGGCTGCAGGACACAGGGCCCTCTGTTGTCTGTGCAAGAGTCCACAGCGGGCTGTGGCTTTGGGAGGACAGAGGAGAAGATGTCTTTTCCAGGCAGTTTTAAGACACCCTGTGATGGATTAAAATTAACCCTAAGATATGGGGCGGCAGGGGTAGGGGACAAAGCAAAAAGAGTAAACATTCCATTTTGCCAAAACATTAGTAGTAGACAGCGCTAGGATAATTGGGTTGAGGCTAGAGGAGCTGTCAGACAGATGCTGCAATGAGAGCCCTGTGAGCGCTTTGATTCTGCAGTGGGGTCCGAGGTGCCTGTCAGGGGCACCAGAGCTGCTGCTTCCTGGGAAAGGAGGGGCTTTTGGTAGAGGCCAGGATGACGCTCCTGAAGGGGGCTGCCCTCCTGCTCTGTCCTGCACAAGTCAGTGCCTTCCTGAGAGCTGGTCACCCTGAAATGGGGGAAGGTTCTCATTGGAGCAACGATGACTCAGGAATGGGTCACAGAACAGAGCAGGCATCGGACAAATAAGAGATGCTTGACTTGACTGACTGGGAATCCATCAGACACCATTTATCCCAGAGCCATGCCGCCTCTGAGCAGCGCTGGGTCCTGGTGGAGTTGCTGGTCTCCTGTGCCTCCAACTATGGCTCCTGAAGGAGTCTGTGCCTTTCATTTAGGGTAGAGCCACAGCTGCAGAGTCCTCTGAGCTGGCACCCAGGAGCAGCCTAGGAGAGAACGCCCGTCTCCAGAACAAGGTGCTCTCATGGACTTGTTCACTGATTCTTTTGTTCATTCATTGAACAAATATTTAGTAAGCACCTGCTGTATGCCAGATGCCCTCTAGGTCCTGGGGTTGCAGCCGTGAATGAGACAGAAGCTCTGTCCTTTCTGTAGCTGACATTGTAGAGGGGAAGGTAGCAAACACACACACAGTGGACAGAGGATATGTAACATGCCACATGGTGATCAGGACAATGAAAACATCAGTGAGTGGAATGGAGCTAGAGCAGGCAGGGGGCTGGTGCTGTTCAGAACAGGTAGGGAAGGGAAGATCTCTCTGAGGAGCTCCTTCATGCAGAGGCCTGGCGCGGAGTGGGGAGGGAGCCTGTGGCTGCCTGGCGGGGAGTGGGGAGGGAGCCTGTGGCTGCCTGGCGCGGAGTGGGGAGGGAGCCTGTGGCTGCCTGGCGCGGAGTGGGGAGGGAGCCTGTGGCTGCCTGGCGGGGAGTGGGGAGGGAGCCTGTGGCTGCCTGGCGCGGAGTGGGGAGGGAGCCTGTGGCTGCCTGGCGGGGAGTGGGGAGGGAGCCTGTGGCTGCCTGGCCGGGAGTGGGGAGGGAGCCTGTGGCTGCCTGGCGCGGAGTGGGGAGGGAGCCTGTGGCTGCCTGGCGGGGAGCATCCTATGGGGAGGCATGTCCTAGGGGGAGGAGTGTCCCAGAGGGAGGACCCGGCACCTGCCAGGGCACACAGGTGGGTTGGAGGGAGCAGAGTAGAGGGCAGCATGACCTGGGCCGGGCGACGTGGGACCACACCCACAATGGATGGAGATGGACGTCGGTGGCTGTGCCTGTCCCTGCCCGAGGTCGCCCAGCCGTGAGAGTCTCGCTGTCACGTCAGTGCTGAGAACCAGGGGCCTCTTCAGCAGCGTCATGCATCGTGTTTGTTTTCTTTCATTTCAGACACGTAAGCAGCACAGTGAGGCCACCAACAGCAGCAACCGAGTCTTCGTGTACTGTGCCTTCCTGGACTTCAGGTACCCTCTGCACAGGGGAGAGTAGGTGGGCACGAGGTGTCCAAGCCCAGGCCCGCCCCATGCCAGCCCAGGGGAGGATCTGGGTCACCCATTTCCGCAGCTGACATGGTTGCGTCACACAGAAATGCTGGAAATGCTGCAGACATGGGTGGGGCCTGGCAGCAGTGCTGGGTTGAGGCCTCCGCTCCAGACCATGTGAGGGGGGCCTGCTGTTACATGATGTATCTGGACAAAGCCTCTGAATGCCCAGGGTGACTTTCAAGCCAGTGCAGCAGATGCTTGGGGGAGCTGGAGGATGCCGTCCGTTGGGGCAGGCCCTACGGCCCTGGCTGTCCCCCTCAGGGGTCTTGGAGCGGCTGAGGAAGGGGGTTGGGGGAGTGGCTTCTGACTGGCCACGTTGGCATTTTCCTGTTTGAAACCTTGCCGGCTCCACTGGAGCATGCTGACCATCAGGCGTGCCTAAGATTCTGAGGCTTCAGTCTCTGCCACTTGGGCCCCGACTGGGGATGTCCTCCCCGGCGTCTCCCATGTCCACCCGTCACACCTGTCTCATGCAGTCTCTTCCTGCCCTCCCAGCCGCCCCCGCCCCCAGCTCGCCTCCACAGCTCACCTGCCCGATGCCCGGGGGGTCTCCCACCATCGCTCTGATCACAATTCTCCTCCAGACGTGAGCCCACCGTGAGTGGCTCCACAGTCAGAGCGGTGTTGAAAACTCAGCTCCCCGCAGGGCCGGAGAGTGGAGGGAGGGTCGGGCCTTCCGGATCCTCAGCTGCTGCTCAGCGGTGGTCCCCGGGGCTTGTTCCATGTGGGATACAGGTTGCAGGTCCAGTGTTGTCAGGTCATGAGTTTTCATGGCTGGAGTTTGTTTTCGTTTTTGTGTTTTTGAGACACGGTCTTACTCTGTCACCCAGGCTGGAGTGCAGTGGTGTGATCTTAGCTCACTGTAGTCTCAAACTCCTGGACTCAAGCACTCCTTTGGGCCTCAGCCTCTCAAAGTGCGGGGACTACAGGTGTGAGCCACTGTGACTGGCTGTGGCTGGAATTTTTTTTTTTTTTCTTTTTTGGAGACGGAGTCTTGCTCTGTTGCCCAGGCTGGAGTGCAGTGGCGCTATCTCGGCTCACTGCAAGCTCTGCCTCTCAGGTTCATGCCATTCTCCTGCCTCAGCCTCTGTAGCTGGGACTACAGACGCCCGCCACCACGCCCAGCTAATTTTTTTTGTATTTTTAGTAGAGATGGGGTTTCACCGTGTTAGCCAGGATGGTCTGGATCTCCTGACCTCATGATCCGCCCGCCTCGGCCTCCCAAAGTCCTGGGATTACAGGCGTGAGCCAGCGTGCCTGGCCTGTTGCTGGATTATTATATGAACTTTCCCAATGTTTTAAACACTGCACAGGTGGCTGGAACACATCTGGGACATCCAGTTCACACCCTGCCTAGTGGCCCATCACCCTACATGTTGTCAGCCTCCCCGACACCTGGGCATCTTCCTATGCCTGGACTCACTTCCCCAGCCCCCTCCTCCTGCTGCTTCAGGGCAGGATCCACACAGGCTGTGCCACCGCTGCTGGTATGGCCCCGTCAGAGAAAGCTTCTCTGC
Organism: Macaca fascicularis; assembly: GCF_037993035.2. Classification (NCBI taxonomy): domain Eukaryota; kingdom Metazoa; phylum Chordata; class Mammalia; order Primates; family Cercopithecidae; genus Macaca; species Macaca fascicularis. The sequence goes on from NC_088385.1 coordinate 138,196,494, forward strand.
TCCCTGCACCCAGAGGGCCAGGAGATTACAGGACGCTGAGCTGGGGGTGCAGCAGTGGGTCGGCATAATCCCCTTTTATCTCTGTTCTGTGAACAGTGAGGAAAATACAGCCCAAATCCTGTCACCTCCAGCAAACACTGCTTACATTTTTGTCCCCTGGGATGCCTCGCTCTGGCTATGGCCGTCGGCATCATGACTGTTGGCGTCATGCCTCTGCAGTGTGGATGGATTTAATTTACTTCCTTCAGCTTTCATTTTTAATTTGCTCTTCATTTTAAAAGTTCTTAAAGTGTAGGTTTAGGTTATTGCTATGAAGTTTTATTATTTTCTAATATAAACATTTAATGCTGTATTTTTTTCTGTAATTTCAGTGATTTTGCCCTGGTCAGGCTCAGCAGGTTGCAGCTCTTTTTCCTTTATTTGCAAATTGTGAAAATTTGGAAGCACGTGCTCCTATAAATAGTTATCCCAATTTTGGAGCACTGTTTGGAGAAAAAAATTATGACTAGAAAATGGGATGGGGTTTGGTAAGAACTAAATTGGCATGTTGGTTTTTATTTTTGAAGGAATTTTAAGAACAGAGAAAAGTAAGGAGAATAATATAACAAATGCAGGTACCCATTGCCCCAAATTTATAGTTACTAGCATGTTTATATTTTTGTATTTTTAAGAATGAAACAACTAAAACATTGCAGATGATGTTAACAAACCCTCCACCTCCTTCTGTTCTTTTTCCTCAATTCCCAGAGGCAGCCACCATCATGAACATAGTATCTGTATCCTTCCTGTCCATTGTGCAATTATTACTTATATAATATTCAGAAAAATTCACACTTGTAGATAATTGTACAGTTCTGTGAGTTTTGACAAATGAACACAGTTGTGCAACCACTGTAATCAGGATGAGAACAATGCATCACCCTCGGAGATGCCCCCGTGTGTGTTTGCAGTCATCCCTTCCTCTCACATCCAGGTCCTGCAAGCACTGATCTGTCTTCTGTTCCTATACAGTTTTGCTTCTGCCAGAGTGTGCATAAATGATATCACGGCATAGGCAGCCTTTTGGAGTCCAGTCTCTTTAATGTTGCGTAATGTGTTGAGCATCAACCACATATGTATTGTTGCATGTATCAACACCTCATTTTCACATTTCACTGCTGAAGGATATTCCATTACGTGGATGTACCACAGTTTATTTATCTTCTCCCAAGTAGAGGAACATCTGGGTTGTTTTCAGAGTGGGATCATTATGATTAAAGCTGCAAGTTTTACCAGCTTTGCTTTCCTGGGGTAAACCACACTTGGCCATGATGTATTATCTTTTTGTATACTGCTAAATCGAATTGGCTACAGTAGTTGAGAATTTTTGTGTCTACGTGCATTTTCAGATATTGATCTGCAGTTTTCTTTTTTTTTTGTAACGTCTTTGTTTTTATATCGAGGTAATGATACCTTCATAAAAGTTACATTTTGGAATGCACTTTGGAATAGTTTGTATAGAATTGATATCATTTCTTCCATTTTAGTAGAGTTCACCATGAAGTCATCTGAGCCTTCGTTTTCAATGTTGGCAGGTTTTCAACTACACATTCAGTTTCTTTTATGGATGCAGAACTATGTAGGTCGTCTACTTCTTTTTAAATAAGTTTTAGCTATTTATGTTTTTTTGAAATATTCATCAATTTCATCAAAGTTGTTTAATGTATAGGCACAGAGTTTTTGTGGTATTCCCTTATTAGCCTTTTTCTTGCTTGAAGGGTCTGTGGTGATGTTCCCATTTCACTTTTTATGTCTATAATCTGTGTCTTCTTTTTTCTGAGTCACTCTTACTATAGGTTTATTAATTTTATTGATTTTTTCCAAAGATACAACTTTTGGCTTCATTGATTTTTCTCTCTTGTGTTGCTGTTGTCAATTTCATTGACTTATCCTCTTTGTCTTTAATTTACTTCCTTCAGCTTTCATTGAGTTTAATTTGCTCTTCATTTTAAAAGTTCTTGAAGTGTAGGTTTAGGTTATTGCTATGAAGTTTTATTATTTTCTAATATAAACATTTAATGCTGTATTTTTTCTGTAAGCATTGAGTTAGCTGCATCCCACACATTTTGATATGTTGTTTTTATTTTGGTTAAATTTAAAATATTTTCTAATTTTCCTTGTGACTTCCTCTTCAACCTGTGTGTTATTTTGAAGTGTGTAGTTTAGTTCCAAATAGTTGGGAATTTTCCAGAGAACTTTCTGCTGTTGATTTGTAAACAGTTTTTTTATGATCAGAAAATATTCTTTCTATAATGTTAGTTCTTTTAAATTTGTTAAAAGTTTTTATGAGACCCCGTATATGTTCAGTCTTTGATGAACGTCCCATGTGCACTTGAAAAAAAGGGTATTCTTGGTAGAGTGTTCTACAAATGTCAATTACACCCAGCTGATTGATGGTTATGATTATGTCTTCTATATTCTTACTACTTTTCTGTCAACTTGTTCTGTGAATTAAAGAGAGAAGAGTGTGAATTCTCCAATTTTAGTGGTAGATTTATCTGTCTCCTTCTAGTTTTATGAATTTTTCTTTAATGAATTTTGAAGTTCTGTTATTAGGTACATGTATGTTTAGAATTGTTATGTCTTCTTGGAAAATTAGCCCTTTTATCGTTACGTAATGTCCCTCTTTACCCTGGGAAATATGTGTTACTTTGAAGTTGACTTAGTCTAATTTGAGTAAAACTACTCTAGCTTTGTTGATTAGTGTTTGAGTGCTATATCTTTTCCCATAATTTAACTTTTATCTTATTTATATATTTATATTTAAAGTGGGTTTCTTTTAGACTCCATATAGCTGGGTCTCATCTTTTCTTTAATCCAGTCCTCAAATTTCTGTTTTTAATTGACATGTTTAGACAATTTACATTTCATGTAATCATTGGTGTGGTTGGATTAAAATCTGCCATTTTGCTAGATGTGTTCTAACTTTTCTATCTTTTAAAAATGTTATCTTTTTCTGACTTCATTTGGGTTGTTGAATATCTTTTATGATGCTATTTTATCTCTACTATAAATGATTTCTAATTTATATATCCTTTTAACTTTTTTGGTAGTGGTTACCTAAGCTTACAGTGTGTATATGTCTAATTCACTCATGCCTGCCTTCAAATGCTATGGTATCATTCCAAATGTATTCTAAGACATTATAATAATAGGTTCACACTTCCTCCTGCCCATTCTGTGTGCTGTTGTTGTAGTACATTTCACCTTTACAGACACCATAAACACAATGCATTGCTAGTATTTTTGTCCCCTGGACATTGAGTTATCTTCTAGAGCAATTATAGCAATTAAGACAATAATAGCTGCCTATTTACCTTCACTTATTCCACTTCGAGCTATTCTATTTCTTTGTGTAGATTTTTGTGTAGTATCATATTCCTTTAACTCTTCTTTTAGTTCTTGTCCACTGGCAATAGATTCAGTTACCATTTGAGAAAGTATTCTCTTTTCGACTTGAAAGATTTTCACTGGGCCTAGAATTCTGGGCCGCTTTTTTTCCTAGACTGATTCTTTAAGAAATTATACAAGTAATATATCAATATATTACTTTGTTCAAAAGTAAAACATTATAGAAAAGCAAGTATTCCCTTTGGTCTTTACCTCTTATCCTGATCTCCACTCCTTTCCCCAGTAGTAACTACTGTGGGAGGGTTTTTTGGGTGTTTTTTCAATTATTTATGTATAATTTATATTTATAATCATAGGAAGTATATGGTGCTGCTTAATTCAGTGTTTCTTCCATCATTCCTCCACCTTTTGTTGCTGTGTTTTGCCTGTATGGACATACATGTCTTTTACCGTATTTATGTATGTTACATTTTATTTATGCATGACTGAACATTTTTCTGTTTAGATGCAGACTTCCTGGGTCCCAGGGCCGTATATATCTTTAGTGTTATTTGATACTGCTTCATCTGGCTTCCATAGCAGATTTATTTATGCACAAGCTGCAAGCCTGCCCCTTTGTTTTCGCTGACTCCCTTGGAAGTAGATCTTCCTTGATGCCACTTAAGGCTCTACTCCTCTGGCTAACTAGGTCATCGTCACACCTTTGCAGCTCCATCTGAACAATGTGACTTTCGTGTTGTTTAGCTTACCCTTTGTGTAAGCAGAAGGGGCAACTCATACCCATGGCCATGTTCACCTAATCCAGTGCCTGTTAATGTTCAGGCCCCCTTCAAATTGAAGTACGGTCCTCATGCAGCCAATTGACAGACAAAGGTGCAATATATAACACAACAGCTGGTGTTTGCTGACTCCCTCCAAGGTCCTGGGAAAATTAGATCAAAAGGGGTGGGGAGGTAGAGGAGGAGGACATGACCCCATCTTTAAGTCCCATCAATTCTGAAGTTATTAATGGGGTTTTGCTCCTCTCGGTTGGTACATCTGAGTGGCTCTCGCTTTGTCCTCTGCTCTCTGCTAAATGCCTTCTCCCTCCCTTAGGAGAGCAGATCATTAATGATGAAAATCACCACTGAGCTGCTGTCTGAGTCTCCATCCTCAAACTCAGAGCCACCCCTGGGTCATGTCTGAATGACCATCCCAGCCCCTCCCTTGGGCTCCACATCACCCAGGGCTAATGCAGGGTGCCCATTGCCCAAGGCTGCTGGTGTGCGCTCGATCCGGAGACATTGGCTGGAGAGGTGTGAGCTGGGGTCTTCATCAGTCACGCCACCGGACAGCCACAGTTCTCATCTGCCACATCCATGCTGGCACCACAGTTGAAAGTGAATACAAAGCAAATACAAACTAGAGCCTTTTAATTTATTCACCTTTATAAATGCCTTCCCCCAAGTGCCATGGCCTTTGGCTGAAGCGAGGATTTGTCTTTACTGATAACTTGAGGTTCTAACTTCAGGGAAGAACCATTTAAATCTTTTTTTTTTTCTTTTGGAATTTGAAAATATAGAAGACAGAGTACAGTGGCTCACGACTGTAATCCTAGTACTTTGGGAGGCTGAGGCAGGAAGGTGGTTTTAACCCAGGAGTCCGAGACCAGCCAGAGCAACATAGCAAGACCGTATCTCTACAAAAATACAAAGAACAATGTTAACTGGCACGGTGGCATGCACCTGCAGTCCCAGCTACCTGGGAGGCTGAGGTGGGAGGATCGCGTGAGAGCAGGAGGTCAAGACTGCAGTGAGCTATGATTGCACCGCTGCACTCCAGCCTGGGAAACAGAGTGAGACCCTGTCTCAAGGCAAACAAACCAACAAAAAAGAAAATATAGAGAAATAAAGAGAAGAAAATGATAGTCACCAATATTCACAGCAACAGGATTAACCACAGTTAACCGAGAGCACGTTTGCTTCCCGTCGTTTTTGTCTAGGTTTACACTTTACAAAGTCATGCAAGTAATATATCCACACATTATTCACGTAAAAAGTAAAACATTATAGAAAAAGCAAGGGTCTCCTTAGACCCTTCCGTCTCATCCTGATCTCGCCACCCTGTTTCTGATGGTGACACCGTGGGCGGTTTCTGTGCGAGCGTTTTCTCTGCAGTCTGTCGGTCATAGCTGTGTCCATGGGAAGTGTGTGGTGCTGCTGGCCCCACGGGCCTCGCGTCGTGGTTAGTCACTGTACATTGTGTTCTGGTGTTTTATCCTTATCGATACATATTGGTCAAGGATGTTCTTTTTAACTGATGCGAGGTATTTTATCATATTTCTCTCTCCCACACCGCACTTACCTGTTTTCCCCGACGGGCGTTTAAGTTACTGTCACTCATGATTCAGTGACCAGTCTTGAATGTGGTCCCTGGCGCGTGCCGCTGCGTGCGCTGTGTGCGTTTCATTTTGTGCTGGGCCTTGTCCAGGTGCTTTTCAGGGTGATTGTGCCGAAGCAGCTCTCCGTTCCCCATCCCAGAGGGAGGGCCTTGTTTCCTGTGGCCTGACCAGCAGCAGACGCTCTCCAGCTCTCGCTGGCCTAATGGCCAGAATCTCTCCTCCCAGCTCCCACCCCATGGTCTGGGTGTGTATTCCTGGAGTGGCAGGCGTGGGCACCGCCGTGAGTTCATAGGGCCGTGTGGTGTAGGGGGTGCTGCTTTCAGTCCCCGGCCTGCCAAGGTGCGGTGCTACCTCCTCTGATCCTTTCTCCTGTGTCCTCAGCTCCGGAGAAGGGATCTGGTCGAACCAAGGCTGTGCGCTCACGGGAGGAAACCTCACCTACTCCATCTGCCGCTGCACTCACCTCACCAACTTTGCCATCCTCATGCAGGTGGTCCCGCTGGAGGTAAGAGCCAGGCCTCAGGGGTCCCGGGACCTGGAGGATGTGCCATGGGGCTGCAGGTGGGGGCGGGACGCATGCTTTGCCCGCCAGTGCCCATGGGCCCTGGGCACATTACTCCATGGGGCCTGTGTTTACAAACGGAATCCATTCTCTTGGCTTCTGTAGTCCAGGGCCCTGCATGTATTGGGTGCCAGCAAACATCCGAGGAGCCCATGGTTGTGTAAGCTGAGTCCAGTGTGGTGTGCTTCCCACAGCAACGCCCAGACTGCACCTGGGGGGATCCAAGGAGGGACTCCTCATCCCTCCATCCGTCCCTCTGGGAGATTCTCACTGGGCGCCTGCTGTGAGCTGGGTGCTGGGGGCTCTGCTGTAAACAAGAACAACAACACAGTCCTGCTCTTGAGGAGTTTGGTTCTAGTGGGAAAGACAGATAATAAACAAACTAGCAGATAAATTAGTCACTTTGAATCAGTGTAGGAAGAAAGTGGAAGAGAACAGCCCAGTAGAAGGTGACAGCAGGGAATGGGGCTGTCTTCACGGAGCGGTGAGGTGTCTCCGGGATGTGGCATCTGAATGACCAGAGGAAGCTGATGTCTTGGAGGCCTGGGGGGAGAATGTTCTAGGCCAGGAAATAGCAAGTGCACAGGACAGGGGGCAGGAAGGGGCGTGGTGTGGCCGTAGATGGGGTACCCTGAGCTCCGAGGCCCTGGGGAGGCAGGAGGCTGGGAGGAGCAGGCTCGGCTCCAGCATCCAGGCCTCAGGGAGGAGCGTGAATTTCATTCTAAATGCGCAGGAAGCCTTTGGAGAGCCACTGGGGAGCAGCTTGGTCTGAGCCACCCTGGGTTTGGGGCGGGGCAAGCAGACTCTCGTGTAGGTGGAAACCAGGAGTGGAAGGAGGTGTTGCTGCTGACACTGCACACCCACACTCTCCTCCGTGGACTGGGCTCGCGGAAGGGCTGGTGTGGACAGCGTAGATGTGGCTGCTCCGAGCCAGGCTGGGTTTGGCAGATGTGTTGGGAACCGGTGATACGTTGGATGCTGGGCTGTAATCTGTTGCTGGCGTTGGGCATTTTGGGGGCTGAGAGAGGGCCAGGCTAGAGGGTAAGTCAGGCAGGGAAGCAGTGACGCCTCCAGCGTCTCCCGGACAGATTTGTCACGAGACTCGTCTTCCATGTGGGGCCCTGGTCTTTTAGAGCCTCATGTGCTCATCGTGGCCAGTCACTTCCGGGGGCTCATTCCCAGTCTAGGGCTCTTAGGGTGGCTTCGGGAAGAGTCAGGACGTCTGTGATCGCAGCAGCTCCCTGGGAGGGGGCGCCACGCTCAGGTGTTTCCCAGCAGGCACTTTGTCTCCAGGGCGTTAACAGCCATCCCTGCCTGGGTCACCGCCTGCCTCTGTGGTCACGTTTATCAAGGCCGTGGACAGGCGGAATCTACCTGAATCCACCAGCGTCTGCAGCGTCTGCACTGGACCAGGGGGCGATGCTGCCCCGCGTGTCCTGCGTGGTTTCATGTTGGTTTCTGGGGGGTTGAATGGGTTGGGCTCCCACCGTCCTGTTGACCAGGAGACAGAACTCTTCAAGGTATGACAGAGGCAGAATCCGGGTTCCGCCTTCTCCCGTCCTGGGAGACTTTTCCTTCTCCAGAAAGAGGGCCTAGGAATGCGGCCCCCCAGGTGGTTGCTGTGGGAAGGTCACGAGCTCACTGTGACAGTCACAGGTCCAGTGCTCAGCCCAGGCACCCTCACTCCCCAACAGAAACCACCAGCAAACCTGAGCCACAGGATTCTGTGTGCGGAGGCCGGGTGGACCGCAGTCACTCTTAGGTCAATGGGAACAGGGCCCTGGTGCTTGGAAGTGACTTGTAATGCTGCCGGGGCAGATGGAGATAACCTCATCTTTAAATTCCGTGGAAACGAAATGGCAGACGCCCCTGAGCCACAGCCCCTCACAGGGCGAAAGACGCACGTGACACCTGCGGCCGACATGACCCCAGCCTCACCGGCCCACGGGCTGCTGCTCACATGCCTGAGGGCGAAAGACGCACGTGACACCTGCGGCCGACATGACCCCAGCCTCACCGGCCCACGGGCTGCTGCTCACATGCCTGAGGGCGAAAGACGCACGTGACACCTGCGGCCGACATGATCCCAGCCTCACCGGCCCACGGGCTGCTGCTCACATGCCTGAGGGCGAAAGACGCACGTGACACCTGCGGCCGGTGTGATCCCAGCCTCACCGGCCCACGGGCTGCTGCTCACATGCCTGAGGGCGAAAGACGCACGTGACACCTGCGGCCGGTGTGATCCCAGCCTCACCGGCCCACGGGCTGCTGCTCACATGAGCGCGTATGAGCCCCGCTCTGCAGAAGACACTGGAGGGAAACAGCTATTCCTGTTTCCAAAGAGAAGGCCCTTTCTTTTCACAAAATGCACGATGGGCTTGATGTCACACCGTGAATCACTTTTGGAGACTCCAGAGAGATGTCCAAGCCATATTTTATTTTTATTAAATTAAATAAATTAATTTTTAGAGACAGGGTCTCGCCCTGTTGCCCAGGCTGGAGTGCAGTGGTCTGATCATGGCTCACTACAGCCTAGAACTCCTGGGCTCAGGCTATCCTCCCACCTCAGACACCCAGGTAGCTGGGACTATAGGCACATGCCACAACGCCTGGCTAAGTTTTAATTTTTTTGTAGAGCTGGGCTCTCACCATGTTCCTCAGGCTGGTCTTGAACTCCTGGCTTCAAGCAGTGCTCCCACCTTAGCCCACAAAGCGCTGGGATTACAGGTGTGATCACTGCACTGGCTTTTTTGTGTGCGTGTATTAATTTTCTGTAGAGGAGGGGCCTCACTTTGTTACCCAGGCTCTGAGACATATCTGAAGTGGATAGGACGGGGCACCACACACCCTTGGGCCCCTCATGCACAGATGCACACCCAGCATCCTAGACCTACGTGTTTTGGAGCCTGGACCCAGGAGCCCTTGGCGCTGCGCGAGATGAAGCGTCAGGTGACAGGGGACCGGCAGTCTCCTCAGTAGCTTCCGTGCCGTCAGGGTCCCCCAAGAAGGGCCGGCCATGTAGCAAGTGGAACTGCCAGGCCTTTCCATTCCAGGGCTTTCTGGCTCAGGGCCGTGGGGGTTTAGAGGTTCCAAAGGGGTGGCTCTGTTGTGAGGGTGGTGGGACCCAAGCCCACCCGTTGCCCTCACCCTTCAGTGGTAAATGTTGTGCAGGCAGGTGTGACCCGCCAGACAATCCCGAGGGGTGCTCCTTAAGGAGTGGTACCCCGAGAGCAGCTGCCCAGCCAGCGACTGCCCCTTCCCAGTCCCCACGCCCCCCATGCCTTCCCAGCGGCCCCTCTTCTCCTGGCTTGCAGACCCCAGGGCCTCCACGTGGAGGTGGGCTGTTCGCAGCTGGGGAGATCCATGACCTGGATCATTGGTGGCAATTTAAAGAAAATTAAACAGAATGAATGAAACTACACTAGAGAGAGGTGAATGTAGAAACAGTTCCTGGGTTTAAATTTCTTGCATAGACCAGGCCTCAGTCTGAGGAGCAGCATCCTCTGTGGACGGCCGTGACGCCGTCTCTCTCCTCCCATGAGCTCCGTTTCTCCTCTCCCCTCCCCCGTCCTGCCAGGGCCCGGCCCACAGGGCTCCCTTCGGGCTTCCCTCCTGGTGTCGTAGGGAGAGGGGAAAAGGCGCAGAGCTGCCCCCACAGAGAGCACCTGTCCATTCCTGGAGACGGGCGGTCTGCACGGTGCTGTGGCCAAGGCTGCTCGTCTCACCAGTGGAGAAACTGAGCCCCAGAGCAAGGGGGCACTTGCTGGCGTCCCCCATTGTTCAACGGTGCATTATTAAATTACCGGTAGAGCCTGGGCTGTTGAGGTAGCACCCGGGCCATGGGGACCTGGCAGTGAGGATGCTGTGGTGCTCACAGAGACACTGCGAGTCAGTGCGCACCATGTCCTGCCCCGTACGGGCCACGCGGGAGATCATGTAGGATGACTTGGGGGATAATTAGGCACTAAAACACGGTGCTGCTGATGCCGGTGCTGTTTTACAGACGGAGGCCCAGGAGGGCCTGCCTGAGAAGGTGGCAGTGGATTCTACATCTCAGGGTGGAAAGGATGGAGCCTCCTGGCCCAGGTAGAGGACAGGGCGCAGGCAGAGGGCAAGGAGGGAGCAGCTGGGGTGGTCCTCGGGGAGACGCCAGGGCTGAGGCAGGGGCTCCAGGCCCAGGGGTCGTGAGGGGCAGGAGGCAGGGAGCAGGGGAGATGGTGGAGGCTGCTGCAGAGACCCAAGAACCGGCACCTTGCTGGGGTGGCGGGGGTGGAGGGCAGGAGTGGCACTGCAGATGACTGAAAACGCTGGCGATCTGTTTCTCCCGTGAAATCTTCTGACTGTTAGAGGTGTCATCAGTTATTACTTCTGAGCCATATGTGAGAGGTCATCTGTGTGCTGGACCAGCCGCCCAGGGTCTTGTGAAGATGCAGACCCCACATTTAGCGGGTCTGGGGTGGGGCCTGGCATCCTTGTTTCCGACAAGGCCCGGGTGGAGTGAGGCCCCACTGGTCCCAGACCACCCTCTGGACAGACCCAGGCACAGGCACGCAGTCTGCAAACATCAGCTCAGATTTCTGTTCGTGTCCTGGGAGCTGGCTGCAGCAATTGTTACCAAATCTGAGCACGGATAGTCTGGCCCTAAATATGTGCTCATTGGCATGTGAAAAACTTCCTTTGTTCCAGGAGCTGAAGTAGAGACAGGTCCTCAGCCTGGAAGTGAGTGAAGTGGGAACCTGGAAGATTCAGAGACAGAAGAAACAGACTGTGGCTTAAAAAGGAACCCAAACCAAGGGCCAGGGGGCAGGGGTTCTGGACACAGGCATTGCCTTCAGGGAACACCTTCCTTCATGCATAACTCTGCAGAGTGGGCGCCGGGCCACTGGGACAGAGTGGCTGCTGGGAGCCATTTATTGAGTGCAGGCTGGTGATTGTGGCTGTCACACAGCTGACCACCTGGGAGTAAGGGAAAGACAGTAACAGGCACCATTTCAGAGGCTCCCTGCCTGTAGATGCTCCCTGTCTCTGAGTGCTCCCTGCCTGGTGGGGGCTTGCACTCAGGCCTGCCCTCTCCTTCGGTCCTCACCACATGAGTGAGGTGCTATCATTGTGGCCATCACAGGTGAGTCATAGGGGATTCCCTGAGGTCACATCAGGGGGCAGAGCCTGGCCTTGAGCCAAATCCCGAATGTTAGGGCTGTGCCCGGGCTCTGGAGCACCAGCTACCTGGGAGCAGAGCCTCCTCTTCTGGTCCCTCTGTAGGCTGAGAACTAAAGCCCAGTGCAGCTTCCTTCTCGGCATGGCCGGAGAGAGGGAGGTACTTTCAGCTGAAAACTGTGTTTGTACGTGTTGTGTTTTTGTGGTAGAGGAAGGAAGGGAAGGGCCTGGTCCAGCGAGCAGAAAACCTGGAACAGACGACTTATGGGTCTCCATCCATCACCGCTGCCTCTCGGTGACACTGGATTTTGACAGTCTGTGGGTGTCTTCATGGGAGCAAATCACATCTATTCATTGCCAGAAAAGGTTGATTTAAAAATGGTTTAAAATTATCCATGCTAAAAATGAACATTCTCCTCAACATTAAAAAAAGTTAAGACTGATATCATAAGTAGAAACCAAATTTGCAGCACGCTCAGAGAATTAATAAAAATACCACCAGTGACCTTATTTGGGTTCCTGGTGCAGGCTCTCTGCTCGGGAACTCACATCCGCATCGTGTCCCTTCTCTCTCCGAGGTTTTCCCTTGGCTTTTCTCCATACCCAGCCTCCTTCTTGGTGGTGGTTTCGGGAAGCCCCTTCCTCCTAAGTGGGCAGTGCCCTTTTTGTGGAAAGCCCATCAGACGACAGGGTTCACCTGAGTGAACTGGGCCGAGGTGGGGTGGGCTTCAGGGCTGCTGTCCAGGGGAGGGAGACCCCAAAACGACACTCTATCTTTGCATACTGCTGTCAACTTGGTGATTAGGACCCAGCCCTGAGGGGCCATGTCAAGGCATCTGCTGACGGACACTGTGATGGCTTCCAGCATCTGGCGACTTCCGGTGGTTCCGGAGTGCATGACCCTACACACGCTTCTTTAGAATAAATTGCTGGCAGGCGAATCTGTGGGCAAAGGGCACCGGCATTTTGGTTTTGAAAAACATTGCTGCATTGCACTCTGGGAACCATGTACCAATTTATTCCTCCTCCAGCCGTGGGCAAGAATGGGTAGCTTTGCTTTACATGTGAGTCACAAAAACATGGCGTCATCTCTGGGTGCTTCTAACTTCTCCTACTGAGTGCAGTTCAAGCAGGGGAACGAACACCCGGGTTGTCCAGTAGATCTGCATCCAGACCCAGCCCTCACCACCCCAGCCGCTCTACTCCCCAGGCATGCTTTCTGCACCTTTGAAATTAGCAACCCCAGATCCAGTAAGAACCCAGAGAAGGCAAGTTTTTCTTTTAATTGGATAAAATTATCCTAGAAAAGTAGGCCATTGGAACAGAGAATTCATCCAGAACAGACCCAGTAACTTCTCAGTACACCCACGAGAATCTATGTCAGAGAATTAAAAGAATCAGCAAGTAAGATGACATAAAAAAGTATGAAATCAGAATATTTACATTATTTATAGTAGAAGGAACAGAAGCATGAATAAACATAACACTAGTGATTGCATAAATTCTAATACATCCACGCTAAGGGATATTATTCATCTCTACACTAAAAGAGGAATGATGAAGTCAGGAAACGCGGTGCAACTGTGAAAGAATGGACTGTCATCATGCCAGTGCGCTTGCAGCGATTTCCAAGGTAACACGCTTCTGACACATTCGTTTGGCCGGGCGCGGTGGCTCAAGCCTGTAATCCCAGCACTTTGGGAGGCCGAGACGGGTGGATCACGAGGTCAGGAGATCGAGACCATCCTGGCTAATACGGTGAAACCCCGTCTCTACTAAAAAATACAAAAAACTAGCCGGGCGAGGTGGCGGGCGCCTGTAGTCCCAGCTACTCGGGAGGCTGAGGCAGGAGAATGGCGGGAACCCGGGAGGCGGAGCTTGCAGTGAGCTGAGATCCGGCCATTGCACTCCAGCCGGGGTGACAGAGCGAGACTCCGTCTCAAAAAAAAAAAAAAAAGAAAAGGACAAGAGGTAGACTAGAGTGATACATATCCCATTTTTGTAAAGCCACGGCAGGATCCCCTGTGCCTGTGCGTGGGTGTGTTCTGTGTATGCATTTAAATATGCAACATTTGTATCTTGGTATGTGATTATCAGAAAGGCATGGACAGCGCATTCAAGGTTGTTAGTGGGCAGGGGCAGGAGGGGGCCACCCAGGTAAGGCAGTGGCAGGAGCTGGGGAGAGAAAGGACTGTAAACATCAGCCTGTGGGCTCTGACCCAGGTGTGTATTTGTGTGGAATTGCATGACATGATCAAATGAATAAAATCATTTAGCTCGAAGAGGTGTTTCTGAGGCCTGCTACCCAGGGGTGATGTTTCGTGCTCACTGCTCCTTCCTGATGCCCGGGCGCTGAGACACGCCTGTGCCCGTGTTTGCTGTATGAATGAGGGCGTGCAGGATCGAGTCTGTTCCACAAGGGGAGAGGAACTTAGAGAAAAAGATGTGTTCTCCTTGGAGGCCGGAATGCCACATGCGTGCTGGTTTAGTCAGTGGATCCCAGTCATGCTGACACAACGGGTCTGTACTGCCGCAGGTAGGTGGGAGTTCAACTTTCTGTCCTCTCTAAGGACTGGCTGGCAGGGTATGAGGGAGCGAGGACCTGAGGTTAACCCAGGAGTGGATGCAGGTATGGGCTGGCTCAGCCAGGGACCAAGAGGAGGGCTCAGGCGTGGACTCCCCAGCATTTCTTGCTGAAGCCACGCACCCAATGAAGGTGCTGGGCATGGGGACTGGTGCCGTGGAAGGCATTTGGGCCCGGCCTTAGGGAAAATTCAGCTGCAGCTGTTCCTGGCACTTGTGTTCCCCGCTCAGGGTGTGCAGGCCCGGGAGATGGTCTCGTTGTCTAAGGTGGGAGAGCCCCCCGATGTTGATGGAAAGTCCTGCCCAGGCTGCACCCAGTGAGGAAGGGCAGTGCTCGAGGAGTGTGTGGGAGGTTGGGAGGAGCCCCGGGGCCTGCTGCAGTGCGCTCTTTTTCCTGCAGGTGGCCGCTTCCTCCCAGGTGGCCACTTCCCAGGCTTCGGGCATGGGAAGCATCCCAGGCATGGGCGCCTGCCTTGGGGTGGCTCTGACCTGGGGGGTGCAGGAGCCCTGTGCCAGTACAGGAGCCCCTGGGAATGCCAGTCCCCGAACACCCCTTCCTGGGGCCTGGTGGTCACAGGGAAATAGCACTTCAATAAGATGGTCGTGAACCGTGGTCTGAAGGCTGACTCTGGCCAGTGAATGGGCTTCATTTAGCCCGCAGAGGCTTAAATTTTTAAAAATTGGTTGTCAGTATTCCAAAACACAGATATTTTATCTAAACTTTTGGATTTTTTTTTAAATAAAAAAAGAAGAGGAAAATTTGGACATGCTAGGCTTCCCCCTCTGGCTGGAAACGACGCTGGAGGCGAGTGGCTGCCACCCCTGTGCTCGGGCAAGGTCCCCAGAGCCCCCCGGTCCACATGGCCTCCCTGTACCACAAGCAGCTATCCTCCCTCATCATGTTCGTATTGCTCTTCTGCTTTTAGGAGACCGTGAAATGCTTCCTGCTCTTTTCTGGGGGGGAGAGTGGCATCTCCACTGAGAAGGACTTTGGTTCGAACTGTGGGAGGGAGCATGCTCGTTTTGGCAGCACAGTCCCACCTGGGGTTATGTCTGCAGGCCCCTGCTGCCCTCCTGAGCTGACGCCCTGCCTCTCGGAGGCATTTGAGGTTGTGGTTTCTGAGTCAGAGGAGTCCGTGTCCCGAAACCAACTGCAGGCTTTTCTGGGCATTTCTAAATCTAGCTACGGGTGGGAAAGGAAGGGCACCGTGGGGGCACACCACGCCTTCCTGAGGCAGGAACGGCATGGCCTCCACCCGGACCCACGTTCTAGGCCCCGCGCCCTGCGGTTACCCAGCCAGGTGCAGCCTTGAGCCCCTAAGACAGGCTCTGGCTCCAGGGAAGGGCACAGGGCAGGCAGTGGCAGGGCCTGAATTACATAGCATTGCTGGGAGCTGTGAGAACCACTCTGAGCTGTATTTGCGGTCCCGAGGATGTGTCACAGGCGAGACTGTGCCAACAGTGGTGCCAGCAGCTGCAGCATGTACAGCTCAAGTCAGAAACAGGCTCCCTCCATGGGGTCTCTGTGCGAATGTTAGCCAGACCACCTCCCAATAACACCTCCTGCATGCACTGGGGTCAGTAGAGGCCCCTCTGCCTCCCAGCCAGCTGGACACACAGGTCCCTCCTGGTGATGTGCTGAGAGGCCTTGAGCAGGTGCCTGCTCTGAGCCTCAGTTTCCCTGCTGCGACATGGGTGGGACACTTTCCTTGTGGAGCTGTGGTGGTTATCGGAGGAGGGAGAAGTAGGCACCACTCAGGCCGAAACAGCCTCAACACACAACCTCAACACCCAGCCCTGAGCACCCAACTCGGTACCCAGCCTCAGTACCCAGCCTCAGCACCCAGCCCTGAGCACCCAGCCTCAGTACCCAGCCTCGGTACCCAGCCTCAGTACCCAGCCTCAGCACCCAGCCTCAACACCCAGCCTCAACACCCAGCCCTGAGCACCCAGCCTCAGTACCCAGCCTCAACACCCAGCCTCAACACCCAGCTCTGAGCACCCAGCCTCAGTCCCCAGCCTCAACACCCAGCCCTGAGCACCCAGCCTCAGCACCCAGCCCTGAGCACCCAGCCTCAGCACCCAGCCTCAGCACCCAGCCTCGGTACCCAGCCTCAGTACCCAGCCTCAGCACCGAGCCCTGAGCACCTAGCCCTGAGCATGCAGCCTCAGCACCCAGCCCCAAACACTGCCTGACAGAGTGAGGTCACAGTGAGCCATGAGTATGAAGTTCCTGGGGATGTCCTGGCCTGAGGACCCCGTGAGAGTGGAGTGGGAGTGGGGTGGGGTGGAGCAGGCCTGGCTACTGCACTTGGGACTGCAGCCATCCCAGCATTAACCCGTTCATGGCCACAAGTCTCCTTCCACTCACTCTTCATAAGAAGGTTCAGTCCTTGGCTGTGGGCACCAGGGCAGGGTGGTCTGTTGCCCTGTTGATGGGGATGGGGGGAACTATGGAGGCTGGAGGGGCTCAGAGGAGAGGCCCCTCCACCCATCCCTGGACCCCTCTAATCCTGGAGGCAGAAGTGTGTCCTGCCTTGCCCAGGAGTAACAAGGAAGCTGGTTTGTTCAGCAGCCCACCCCCTGACTCCCTGAGCAATGCCATGTTCACTAGCGTCTTCCGGCCCAGTGGGGAGGACATCTGTCCTCGGTACCATCCTCTTAGAGACCCAGAAAATTGTCACCATCCCTTCTAATTCCCCAGCCTCTGCAGTTCTTCCAGAAGGAGAGGGTGGTGGGCAAAGCCCGCTGGGTCCTTCTGGATGGGCTCCTTACCATTCCACCAGCACCCTCCAGGTGCACGGGTGTGTGCTGTTCCCACCCCGCCTCACGGGTGAGTTTTCCCAAGTCCTGTCCTGGGCTGCTGAGAGCTGGGCTGGGGATGGGAGCTGGGAGCTCACCGGCGGGAGGCGCAGGGGCATGCATCCTTCCACCCCCTCCTGTCTCCCACCCTACGCACCCCTCCCATGCCCCTCCAATCTCCCTCAAGACGCCCACTCTCGGCCCCCAGGGCCCTCCCCGTACCTGTGGCCTGTGCCTCTCTGAGTGGAGAGCTGAGTGAGCCCTGGGAGCAGGGACGACACCTGCCACCCCCATCTCTCCCGTCAGTGCCCCTGGCTCTCAGGCTGCCGGCCACCTAGGACATTGGGAAATGGACCTCAGAGGTGAAAACCTGTGTTTCGGGTGGAGCAGCAGCCGGGAGCTGCCGGGCTCAGCTCTGCTGTCAGCTCAGCCCCAGCCCTGCCTGGGCACCTCGCAGTCCTGGGGGCAGGGAGACGTAGGTTCAAGGTTCTGAGGGTTCCACCCCTGACTCTCTTGACAAATCCAGTTGCCTTTGCCTCCTCCAGCCAGACCCAGGCTGCTCCTTTTAGAGGAGAAGCAGATGTTGCTTCATTTATTCCCCAATTCTCCCGAAGCAGTGTCTGCTCGGCAGCTGTGCTGTGCTTGAGCCGCTCTGCAGAGGGAGCTGGCAGCAGCCTCTGGGGTGATCCCGTCTCGGGGGATCTTCTTTCAGGGCTACCCTCAGAACTGGGGTCTCACTCTGTGGGGCTGGGGGCGGGCCGGGTGGCCAGGACTGGGAACATGGTCGGGGGTCAGACTGGACGTTCCAGGGGCGGATGGATGCATAGCCCAGCCGAGGGATCGGGTCGCTTTGGCGGGGCCGCTGTGGGCTGCAAGGCTGTGGTCAGAGCTTGACGTCTGAAGCGAGCCAGGTTTCTGGTCAGCACGTGTTTTTTGTCATGAGTGTGCTGAATCTTGGGAATTAGAGTGGGGGTGTGGGCCGTCTAGGAGAAGTTGCCAGCCCCCATGTTAGGAGTGGGGACAGGAGCTTGAGGGCTCTTTCTGGGACATACAGGAAGATGGGGTGTCAGGAGATAGAGGGGTTCTGTAGGTTGAATTGTTTGTAAAGATGATACACGCATGTGGGAAAATGCAAGCACACAGAAGGCAGAGAATGGAAACTGACGGTCACGGCCACCGTTCCTGCCTCCCGGCCCTGCCCAGAGCAGCGGCCTAGACACACGCTTGCTTTTCTGTCATTCCAGATGCGGTTGCTGAGCCTGGGGCCCTGGTTTGCTGTTTGTTCTATTTTTGTTTGTTTTTTAAATTTTCTGTACCTCAATGGATGCAAACCGATTTGTTCTTTAAACAAAGGGTGGTGAACTATAAAGACTGCTCCCTTCATTTTTATTTACTGTTTATCTGTTTTAGAGACAAGGTTGCGCACTGTGGCCCAGGCTGGACTCAGTGGCGCCACCTCGGCTCACTGCAGCCTTGACCTCCTGGGCTCCAGAGATCCTCCTACCTCAGCCTCCCAAGTAGCTGGGACTAGAGATATGTACCACCATGCCTCGCAAGACGGCACACTTTAAAAAATGTATCCACGTATCTTGGAGGTTGCTCCTTCTCGGGGTATACAGAGCCACATCTTCCCGTGTTAACCACTACGTAGCTCTCCCATGGGTGGACACTGAAGTGATGGCGGTCTTTGGCCACAGCAAACGACCAGCATCCTGTGCCACACATCCCACCTCCACCTGTGAGGATGGGTTCCCGTGGTGGCACTGCCCGGCCAGTTTCACAACGCCACAGCTGTTTAAAGCAGCTGTCGTCTGGGGCACAGCAGGGGCTGGGCCCTGAGTTCCCAGTCATGTTGAGTCCTGGGTTCTGCCCTGAGATCTACCTGCCTCCTGCTGCCCGGCTCTGCCTCCCAGGGCCGACCACTGTGCTGAGGCCCAGGTCTGTCACATGGGGTAGGTGATGGGATGGGAGGAGGCCCAACAGCTCTTCTCTCTCACTGCTACAGGTGGCTTTTCGGGCAGTGGCTGCGCCTCTGCTGTGGCTGCAGCCCTGCTGGACAGTCTGTAGATCTGGCTTCCACTGGGGATTTGTGGCATGGCACATTCCTGGGCCACCTCACTACCCCTGTGAGGTCCCCCTTCTCTCCCCTCCCGAGAGTTGGCAATTCCCTGAGTCAAACGTTCCACTCTTGGAAAGTCTGGAGTGGTTTCTCTTTTCCCAGCTGGCCCCAGACTGATGCACAAGCTGTGCCGCCAGGGGAGGCAGCAGGAGCCCCCAGGGTTCCCGGTCTGGAAAACAAGGGGGCGATGGTCCCCTCAGCTGACTCTTTCAACAGGGTCATGGTGGCCCGAGGCAGGCCAGTCCCAGCATCTACTCAAACATACAGCAGCCCAGCTGGGTCCTCGGGGAAGATCTCCTGCCTGTGGCCAGTCTTCTCCCGTCCCGCAGCACCCCTCAAGTGGCCGAGCAGCTCATTTCCACCTGTGCCCGGGCTGTCGGCTCATTTCTATCAGCGGACGTGTAATGTGCCAGCAACTGGACCCAGCCCAGCGGGAGGCTGGCTGCATGCTGCTGGCACACACTACGGCTGCCTATGGCCAGGGACGGCCGCCAAACCAGGGATGCCTGGAGTCACAGATCCACCAGGGCCTGGTCGCTCGTGCTGTCCAGGAGCCGAGGGCAGGAGTGCAGCTCAGCCAGGGACTGAGGGCTGCCTTAAGGGGAGACAAGCCCCGTGAGAGCCTGGGTGCCAGCCGCTGAGGGACCAGAGACAGGGAGGAGCCAGCCTGGCTGGGACAGGGTGGGCGTCAAAGCCGGGGGTTAGTTCAAGGGCTGGTGTGAGGGTGGAGTGTGGACCCAGCTCGGGGGTCCTGCTCTTGTGCCCGGGAACCCATCCTCCGCTCGCCCTGCTCTCTGCTCTATGCTTGGCTTCCTGCCAAGTCCAACCAAGGAGAGATGGTGGTGCTGGGGTGGGCAAAGGGGCCAGCCTCCTACCTGGGCCCCTGCTGGCATGGGCATCCCCCTGTGGCTCCAGCCCCTGCATGCAGACCCTTCCCCGCACACCCACGCCAGCCTCACCTGGGCAGGATAGTCTGGTTCCAGCTTCTGCTGGTGGCCCAGCCTGGCTCTGCTGCCATTACCTCTCCCGCTGTCCTTCCGTGGTGGCCGCTGTCTGGGCTGCCTCACTGCCTTCTCTGCTTTTTCAGGGCTTCCCTCACCTTCATAACCAGCTCCCCATGTCCAATCCCCTCTACTGAACCAGCTCCCCATGTCCCGTCCCCTCTACTGAACCAGCAGGGAGGGTCTTGCTTTCCCATGATGAAAGGAGAGGGTGGATGGAGGCAGGTCAGAGGCACGGGCTGGGGCTGGAGCATGCAGGGCCTCAGAAGCCGTGGGCAGTGATGGAGGGTTGAGTCTGAGTCTCAGGCACCGTGGAGGGGGTAAGCCGCGAGGGACGAGGCTCCAGTGTACAGTGGAGCCCAAGCCAGGAGGGACTTGGTAGAGGATGCGGCTGGTGCTGCGGGGAGACCAGAGAGTCCCAGGAGGCCAAAGAGATCAAGGCAGGGGCTCTAGAAATCAGTCAGAAAGAGGATCGGGACAGATGGCCGTGTCGTGGCTGAGAAGCCAACAGGACTCGGAGGTGGGCGCTCCAAGGGAGAGGGAAGGGCCTGGGTCAGGGCCTTTCTCAGATCATAGCCGTGTGAGGGCCACCATCCCTCTGTCCCTCTGTGGTCACCTCTGCCACCGCCCCTGTGCATTTCCATCACAGCCTCATTAACACGGCACTGGCAGCCTTAGGTATTTATTCACGTTTACACATCCACGTCTTTGTTCATTACCCACTTCCCCACTGCGATGAGACTTCCATACCTGGCACACAGTAGGTGCTGAATACATGCTTGCTGCTGAAGCAGGGGCCATCAGGGGTCAACCCCAGCCCTGCCCCTCGCCAGCTGTGTGGTGGTGGGCAGTCACTTACTGCAGCTGCCTCAGTGTCCTCATCTGTAAAGGGAAACCACGCTGTCCACTCACAGGCTTGTTCTGAGGATTCGATGCCTTCAAGCAGCAGGGACCTTGTTTCTGTCATTTCCAACTACTCTTCTGTGGTTCTCCATGATGCCTGCAGTTTGCCAGATCCTCTCTCGGGCCCTGGGGATTCAGAATTAAACAAGACAATCGACCTGTCTTCATGGAACTTACTGTCAGAGCTCACATCACTCTGGTCTAGAAGGCTGTCTCCTGTCCTGTCTGTCAGGTTCCTGCCCAAGCATTGAGGCCGTGTGAAGCCCTCTCCCTCCTAACACCCACTCAGTATTTCTCTCTGCCTCCCTCAGATCACCCTCCCTCCCTTCCAGTTTCCTCAGGCCATGTGCAGGTAGTGGTGGAGTTAATGTTTAACACGGGTTGCAGGGTTAAGTAATACAACGACAAATCCATGGCTGAATGTGTGTTACAACTAGAATGTGCCTGTAGTAAAGAGAAGGGAGTGAGTCACTATTGGGATCACCTAGATTGCCACTCTGTGGACTTGAAAGCTGTGTTGAAGCAGAGAGGTTTGCAGACCCTGACGTGTGCATGCTGTTTCTTCTTGATCCCTCCTGAAGTCTGCCTCATTATTCAGACCATTGTGTGGAAGAATAATGTATGATGTTACGTGCAAAAGCCATGGAGACTCCAGTTTATGGGGGATCTCAGGAGTTTTTTCAAAAGTCATTTTGATCATCTATCATTTTTACCTGTGGGCTCACCTTAAAACTCAAGCACCATGTAAAATGTGACCCTTCAATATATCTGGCCTTATGTTTCTTACAATCATTTCAAGGCTGCCTGGTCAGGCTATTAGCTCTGTTCAAGGGAAGAGCCATATGTCTTTCTTTTTAGTGTTCCCCATTGTGCCTGGCATGATGCTGGCTTTGGGTGGGTTTGATAAAAGTATATGGTAAAGAAACTTGATTGATGATGGGGTTGGTTCATGATGGGGTTGGTTGATGGTAAGGTTTGCTGGTGGTAAGGTTGGTTGAAGATAGGGTTGGTTAACGGTAGGTTGGTTGAGGGTAGATTGGCTGAAGGTAAAGTTGGTTGACGATGGGTTTGATTGATAATCAGGTTGATTAATAGGTTGGTTTATGATGCATTTGGTTAATGGGTTGGTTAATGGTTAGGTTAGTTGATAGTAGGTTGGTTGAAGGTCAGTTTATGATGAGTTTGGTTGATGATGGGTCAGTTGATGGTAGAGTTGGTTGATAGTGGATTACTTGAAGGTAAGGTTGGTTGATGGTGGGTTTGGCTGATGGTCAATTGGCTGGTAGATTGGTTGATGATGGGTTGGTTGATGGTAAGGTTGGTTCATGGTTGGTTTGGTTGATGGTCAGGTTGGTTGATGGTGGAGTTGATGATGGGTTGGTTGATGGTCAGGTTGGTTGATGGCGGAGTTGGTTGATGATGGGTTGGTTGATGGTCAGGTTGGTTGATGATGGATTGGTTGATGATGGGTTGGTTGATGGTAAGGTTGGTTGATGGTGGAGTTGGTTGATGATGGGTTGGTTGATGGTAAGGTTGGTTCATGGTCAGTTTAGTTGACGGTCAGGTTGGTTGATGGTGGAGTTGGTTGATGATGGGTTGGTTGATGGTAAGGTTGGTTCATGGTCTATTTGGTTGATGGCCACGTTGATTGATGGTGCAGTTGGTTGATAGGTTGGTTGATGATGGGTTGGTTGATGGTGGAGTTGGTTGATGATGGGTTGGTTGATGGTAAAGTTGGTTCATGGTTGGTTTGGTTGATGGTCAGGTTGGTTGATGATGGGTTGGTTGATAGGTTGGTTGATTATGGGTTGGTTGATGGTGGAGTTGGTTGATGATGGGTTGGTTGATGGTCAGGTTGGTCAATGATGAGTTGGTTGATGATGGGTTGGCTGATGGTAAGGTTGGTTGATGGTCTGTTTGGTTGATGGTCAGGTTGATTGATGGTACAGTTGGTTGATAGGCTGGTTGATGAGGGGTTGGTTGATGTTAAGGTTGGTTGATGGTGGATTGGTTGATGGTGGAGTTGGTTTATAGTCAGATTAGCTAGTGGTGCATCATTTGAATGTAAGGTTGGTTGATGGTAGGCTTGGTTAATGGTAAGGTTGATTGATGATGGGTTGGTTGATGGTGAGTTGATTGACAATGGGTTGGTTGATGGTGTGGTTAGTTGGCAATAAGGTTGATTGATAATATGGTTGGAAGGCTTACAGCATAAGTGGGTAGGTGTGGGTCTGGCTAGGCTCCCATTTGTAGGAAACTCCCAGTAGAATGGGTGGCTGAGAATGGAGATTAAGATGTTTTAGAGAGTTGACTGACCAACTGCAGCCCAGTGTGCAGTGAACTCTCATATCAGCCCACTGGAACCTCACTGCATTTGCAAATAGATGAGCTAAAGCTTTATTTTCTCAATTTAAAAGATATTATTAATCAGTGATGTAGATTTAGGAAATCTGTTGAATCAGTGGCAGAGTCAGATGGGTAGATGTGAGGGCTCTTTCTCCCCTGACGCCTTCAGCAAATCCCTCTGGTTACCATTGTGCCCAATAGTGCTCACTGCTGTTTTCAGAGCTGCGAGATGGGGTAGGAAAAGCTTCCCTAAGTGGACTGCATCCTCAGAGCTTCGCATGTCCCTGGGGGAGAGGTGACACCCCATGAAATGCAGCCGTGGTGTCTGAGAGTGACATGCATCCCTCTGGTGGGACGTGAGATAACTTGGGTAGAGCAGAGATGCTCAGGAGTGGGGAGGAGCCAGGGCCTTGTGGGGTGGAGACCTGTGTGGGGTGCATCTCTTAGGGGGGCTTCCCAGGGCAGTGGGCCAGGCAGGCTTTTGGACACCACTGCTTTCCTTCCTTCACTAGCAGTGTTTCCATTGGTTTTTCTTTTTCTTTCTTTCTTTTTTTTTTTGAGATGGAGTCTGGCTGTGTTGCCCAGACTGGAGTGCAGTGGCATGATTTCGGCTCACTGCAACCTTCACCTCTTGGGTTCAAGTGATTCTCCTGCCTCCGCCTCCTGAATAGCTGGGATTACAGGTGTGGGCCACCACATCCGGCTAATTTTTGTATTTTTAGTAGAGACAGGGTTTCACTATGTTGGCCAGGCTGGTTTCAAACTCCTCACCTCAGGTGATCTGCCTGCCTCGGCCTCCCAAAGTGCTGGGATTACAGGCATGAGCCACTGCGCGTGTCCTCCATTGGTTTTTAACTGAATTCAGTTTGGTGACTGCTGCAGAGGTGGATGTTCGTTTCCAAGAACCACTTCCTCTGTTGAGGCCCAAAACTTTTGTAACTGACCCTTCCTTCCATCTCTAGGCAGAGATCAGTGTGAGGGACAAGACTTTTCTGTTGCCTTAGGAGACAGCAAAGAAAGATTGCATATCCAGTACAATGTCAGTGTGTCCTGTGTTTGGTTTTATTCTTAGTTTATTTGGTTTTATTCTTAATTTCTGCAAAATCTCACTTCCTCTAAAACAGCACTTCTTAAACCACATCTCTGTTTTTGTCACTGGGTCTTTTCCCTTCCTCCTCCAAAGAGTTTAAGAAATGCCAAGTTAAACATAGCTAAACAGGTGTTTTTTTGTTTTTGTTTTTGTTTTTTACCTGCAGAATCCTCAGAACTCTTAAGTGGCTTTATATTCATCCAAAAAGTCTTCTAAGGGGTGCAGAGAATGGAGTGTTTTCCAAACCTATCTGAAACCAGAAACATCATTTCATGGGATTTGCTAACAATGTCATGCAGAAACTGGAGTGTCACACACGGAGTGTGGGGAATGTGGCCTAGAAATTTAGTTCCCGGCCGGGCGCGGTGGCTCAAGCCTGTAATCCCAGCACTTTGGGAGGCCGAGGCGGGCGGATCACAAGGTCAGGAGATCGAGACCACAGTGAAACCCCGTCTCTACTAAAAATACAAAAAAAAATTAGCCGGGCGCGGTGGCGGGCGCCTGTAGTCCCAGCTACTCAGGAGGCTGAGGCAGGAGAATGGCGGGAACCCGGGAGGCGGAGCTTGCAGTGAGCCGAGATCGCGCCACTGCACTCCAGCCTGGGCAACAGCGTGAGACTCCATCTCAAAAAAAAAAAAAAAAAAAAAAAAAAGAAATTTAGTTCCCTTCACCCACTGCGGCTATGCGATTAATGGGAGTAGCTCTTGGCCCGTCCATCTGCAGATGGAGATGTTTGTTTCCATTGCCGAGAATGCTGTGGTGGGAAGGCACTGGCAGTGTCGCCTATTGAGGAACTCGTTTTGCCAAACATACTCGGCAGGTGACTGAGGAGTGCCTTCCCCTCCCACAAGGCCCCTTCTGCCGGCAGAAGGCACCTGTGACCTCAGCTCCCACCTAGTGGAGCAGAGATGGGCAGCACTGGGCAGCCTCGGGCCTCCGGGAGGCCCCTGTTCACCCACAGCGTCCCAGGTGCACTGGCTGTTGCCAGGCAGGGATAGGGAGTGGGCTCTGGGCAGAGTCGGTGTGAGTTCACCAAAGTCTCCACCTTGAGTTCCTCCAGCCCAGTGCAGGAGAGCCCACAAGGGTCAGGGGAGGCTGAGATGGAGGCGCACACCCAGGGAACATCGTGGTACCTGCTGCAGGGAAGCCCACGGGCGTGGCTGTGATTCCCAGGAGGCAGAGGTCCGCAGCCTGAAGGTCCTCTCAAATATGGGAGGCCAGGCTCAGGAGTTGAAGGAAAAAGGTTTATCCATGGGAGAAGGAATAGTGGGGCTCTCCCACCCCTAACTGGATGATTCTGCAATAACCAGAGACAAGAACAAGAAATCGCAGCCATTCTCCTGAGGGGACAGGGGGCCCCGTTTCTTCAGAGTCCCCTCTCACCCTCAGGGACACTGATGGTCTCCCCTGTGACTGCCCCTCTTCTCTCCCTGGGGCGTCATGAACCTGGAAGGGGGATTCTTCCGTTTCCCTGGTCCTGGCCACGCAGTGCCCACCTTTCCCATTATAACCACGATGTCCATGGAGAGGGAAGTCCAGTCCCAGGGAAATCGGAACTTGTGCCCAGGTCCTTGCCTGCTGAGGCCTGAGCTGGCGTTCGGCACAGGTGGCTCCGCCCAGCCCTCAGCCTCTCTGCCTTGTCCCTGAGCCCGAGAGCACAAAAGAGCCCCTCCAGGGGAAATGCTGCTGGTGTCATGGCAACAGTTGCTTCACTCCTGATAGGGGCCCAGCCAAGGCCCTGTCTCCCGCAAGCACTGGACCCCAGAGAGGATACCAGGGCCTGCAGGGTGAAAGTGAGCTCCTGCTAAAAGGGGAGGCCCAGGCTGCAGGGTCCAGGTTGCCGCTACCCCAGCCCCACGCATCCAGGAATCTAGCACGTCTGCAGCCCCTCGGGCGTGAGCCCACTCCCTGTCAGTCACAGTTGAAGGCGGTGCTCACTGAGCGTTCGGGCTTCCCATGGCCCCCTGGCCCCAGGTTGCTCCCTGAGGTCCAGGACACTGCCTGCCTCACCTTGAGCTGGGGTCCCCTGGGCCTGCGGTGTCTCCTCTGTCATTGCCAACAGCTCCTTATGCACTCAGAGTGGCCTCCTTTTGTTCCTTTGTCCTGGTGATCGGGGAGAAGGCATTTAGACTCCCCCTACGCCCATGCCATGGGAGGAAGCTGGAAGCAGGGGTCTCAGAGGATGGGGGACACGGGTCTGGGGACTGGGGTCTCTGTGCCCGATGGGGACAGCGTGATGCAGGCTTCAGGCTTCAGCTGGGTCTCTGACAAGAGCCACGGACCACAGGAGGAAGCACGTGGCGCCCTCCTGCACGTGAGCAGCTGGGAGGCTGCCCTTCCAGGCCTGTGGCTTAGGAGCCCGGAGCCTCCTGGAGCCCAGGGTCACACGTGTCTGAGCTTGAGGCCCTGACTTGGGAACCGAGGGAGCGCCGTCTGCATTGTGCAGTTGGTGAACTGCGGCTTTGGTTCGATCCTTTGTGGCTCTGCAGCCGCTTCATCCCCAGGTGTGTTTTGCTCTGCCTCATTCCCTCAAGGTGTTGGGACCCTCCAGACACGGGTGCTGGAGATCACCACCGTGTCCATTTAGAGAGCTTTCCTGAGGCCCACAGTGTGCAGGCGGCAGCCATTGTGCGGGCGCTGGGAGGGTCGCGGCCTCGGGCCAGGGCGGTAACCGGCTCTTCCCTAGCTGCTGCAGCACTTTGTGTTTGTAAATTCATGGAGTCCTTGCGGCCACTGAGGGTGGAGAGCGGGCGTTATTTTCATTTCACAGCTGAGTGTCACATGTCCCAGATTGTCAGCCAGGACATGGCCCAGCTGGGACTTGAACCCAGGAGGTCTGGCTCCGGGGCTGACTCTTCGTCTGCAGCCCTGTGTATTGCAGTGTAGACAGGACACTCAGCTCCTGGCCAAGCCCATCAGCCGCAGTCTGCAGACTGTGGCTGAGGGAGCCTGAGTGATCTGTAGGGTACCTCGGGGCACTGGACATGCACGCACAGAACCAGGGCTGCAACCCCAGCATCAGCCTCTGTAGGTGGCAGCAACAGACATTTGGGCTGGGAGGCAGGGCTTGGTGGTCAGCACCACGCTCACACGGGACCAGCTGTGCACCTGCCTGGGCCCTCTGCAGCTTCAGGCTCCGATGAGGTGGCTGGGCCAGCTGCTGACGCCTCTGCTCTGCTCCCCGCAGCTTGCACGTGGACACCAGGTGGCGCTGTCGTCTATCAGCTATGTGGGCTGCTCCCTCTCCGTGCTCTGCCTGGTGGCCACGCTGGTCACCTTCGCCGTGCTGTCGTGAGTCCCCTTTTCTAATCCACCCAACAGCCCCTCAGCCCCTGCCTGCACCTCAGATCTCAAGATGGATGAGACGGGAGAGGGGAGGGGCTGTGGAGGTAAGAGCACCAGGCTTAGCTAAGCTAGAAAACTCTGGAAAGGCCCCCAGCCCAGGCACAGGAATTCTGGTGGAACCCAAGCCAGGCAAAAGGAGATGGCCATGGGCCTGGGGACACCTCAGCTCCCCTCAGTTCAGACATTCATTCTGGCTCCCACGTTCCTCAGCACAGGCGTGTGGTCGGCTCTGAGGGCCTGACTGGACCCAAGAGAGATGAGAACATGCTTGAATGGGGGCTGGACAATAACCAAGTAAACAAAAGCGAGAACAAACATCTTCACGGTGATCACGCCACGAGGCAGCAGGGCAGGGGGGGGGGTGCAGCTGGGTCCCAGCAGTGGTCAGGAAGCTGATGCTGAGGGGGACATTCGGGCCGCCATGCAGGGACCGGGGAGAGGGTTTACCGCATGGGAACAGCTATGCAAAGCTGGAATAAGCTGGGACTTTGAGAAGCAGGAACATGAGTTGGGAGAGAAAAGAACTGAGTCAGGGCAGAGCCACGGCCCAGGGTCAGACTGTGTAGGGCTGGGTGGGCATGCAAGGAGCTGGGATCAGATCCAAGAGCAATAGGGAGCCATTGAGGGTCCACAGCAGGGAGTGACAGCAGCCCTTCTGGCTGCTCTTGGAGAAATGGATACAGGGACTCTGTGGGCCATGGAGCTGAGCCTGGGGGTCTGGGTTGGCACAGGGCCCGGGCCTCACACCCTGCTTCTGTCCTCAGCTCCGTGAGCACCATCCGGAACCAGCGCTACCACATCCATGCCAACCTGTCCTTCGCTGTGCTGGTGGCCCAGGTCCTGCTGCTCATTAGCTTCCACCTTGAGCCGGGCACGGTGAGTGGGCGCAGGTCCTTGTTCCTGCGCTGTCCTTCCCCAGCCTCCTCGGATGTCACTGGGTGGCACCTTCTCCTGCTAGCTTTTTCCACTCAAATTTCAGACCCTATCTCACCAGACAACCAGGGCTGTGGTTTTTCGGGGGAAGCAGAGACCGTGACGCGCACGAGCTGGTTCCTCTGCTGCACGCCAGCCTCCGGTAAAGCTGCTGCTGCCGCCACCCACTCACACTGCCTAGCATCAGCTACGCGCAAGGCACGGTGTCAAGGGCTTGCATCTGCAAAGCCATCTCACCCTCTAAGCACCTGTCATCCTCCCAGCCTACAGATAAAGGAATTGGGGCACAGGGCTTACAGGCCTTGGCCAAGCTGACGGCCTGGTGTGGGTAGACCAGGACTCTTGTCAGCTGCAGGCTGTGCGCTTCATCAGGTGCTTGACAGCAAACAGTTGTGCCACCTCTGCTCAGTGAAGCAGACCTGCAGACCTAGATGCCACCTTTCCCTGCTCTTTGCATGGAGTTGGGAGTTCTCTGGGGCCCTAGGAAGTCTTAGACCTCACAGAAGTCAAAGAGCTGAGACTCTGAAGTGACCCAGCAGCGCAGTGACGTAGGCCTGTAAACCAGTTGATGGAAGAGAAAAACAGAGGGCTGCCTGCTCCATGTGTGGGAGGAAAAAGGGAGCTGGCTCTGGCAGAAGCTCTTAGGAACCCAGCAGGATAAGCCCGTGGTCTTAGGGTGCAATCAGGATTGGCCAACAGAAGATGAACGCTTTACCCCATGCCTAGCGGATCAGCAGAGCCTCTCCTCCTCACTGCCCAGCGGAGCCCTTTGTCCCCATGCATGTCCTGGGGCTGCTGCCTATGGACAGACCCGCCTTCCTGTGGCAGCAGGCACCTCCCTCACGGGCACTCCCCCTTGGACTCGGGAGCATCCGCGAAGTTCCTGGATGCACCGTGAAATGGACAGGGTGTGCAATGGCCTCAAGCTCTCCTGCTGGATGCTTCTCAGGCTCCGGTGTGAACCATCACGCGAGGATTCCTTACAGTGCAGATTTTGGTTCAGGAGCTGTGGGTGTGGCCCAGAATACTGTATTTCTATCAATCATTCAGGTGATGCTGACGCTGCCTGTCCAAGTCCACGCTGGGGAGCGAGGTCCCACTGTGTGCTGGCAGCAGGAGGGGAGGCAGGTCTGCAGCAGCTCCAGGTGTCTATAATCCCAGCTGGTGGCCCTAGGGGACTGGGAGAGCATCTTTCCTCCAGAACCCTATGTCTGAATCCCAGGGAAGGGCTCTGATTGGTCCCCCTCTCCCAGAGACCTGTCTCTGAATCCCAGGGAAGGGCTCTGATTGGTCCCCCTCTCCCAGAGACCTGTCTCTGAATCCTAGGGAAGGGCCCTGATTGGTCCTGCTCTCCCAGAGACCTGTGTCTAAATCCCAGGGAAGGGCTCCGATTGGTCCCGCTCTCCCAGAGACCTGTGTCTGAATCCCAGGGAAGGGCTCCGATTGGTCCCGCTCTCCCAGAGACCTGTGTCTGAATCCCAGGGAAGGGCTCCGATTGGTCCTGTTTGAGGGGTGTGCCTACAGGGTAAACCTTTGTGCCAGATGGGAGAGGATGATTGTAGTGGTTGATCCCACCCGAGCCTCTCGGGTGGGGAGGGGCTGCTCCCCAAGGGAAAGGGGTAGCTGGTCCTGGAAGACACAGGGCCAGGGGTCGCTGAGCCAACAAAAATAATAGGTGTGTCTTATTTTTTATCTATATATAACAGATCATGATGACAAGAAACACATTTAGTGGCTCATACATTCCTTCTCTGAGAACTAACTGACTTGGGCACATCTGAAGGACACAACTTGGAGCACCAGCAGAGCTGGGTTGTCCTGGGGTCCTTGGTTTGTGTTCCTTCCTGGGCTCTGGTTCCCTGGACTTTTATCTAGAGCTAAGGGACAAGCCCTGGCTCTTCCCAGCACCTGGACTCACAGGGAGCAGAGGGGTGGAGCCCCAGGAGGATCTGAAGCTGCACAGTTCAGGGCCTGTCTCTCTCCATCCTGGGCACCTGGGGCCTCCAGGCTACAGGGGAGGAATGGAGAGGTTCCCAAGGCCCTACCTGTCTGTCCCT
Organism: Macaca fascicularis; assembly: GCF_037993035.2. NCBI lineage: Eukaryota > Metazoa > Chordata > Mammalia > Primates > Cercopithecidae > Macaca > Macaca fascicularis. The sequence continues at coordinate 138,227,162 of NC_088385.1, forward strand.
GAGCCCTATTGAGGGGAAGCCTGTGGAGCAGCTTGGTTGCCTGAGCCCCTTTCAGTTCTAACTACAACTTGGAAGCTGCAGTCAATTTAGTTAGAACTAGAAGTCTCAGCATCTAGGGTTCAGCCACATGGCAGGCGGCAGGCTCCACACCTCTCTGGGAGCCACGTGGCTTCCAAAGTTCCCTGCTCCAGTCCTCACCTGGGAGGGAAACTCTTCCATAGTCCCTGCCTTAGCCCCAGTATCCACCCTGATTGGACCAGGTGAGTCATGTGCCTATCCCTGAGCCAATCCTGTTGCAAGGAATGGATAGTTTTGCTGATTGGTTGGGCCTGAGTCCTGTGCCCTCTCCTGAAACAATCACCATCCCTGGGGACAACATGGTACTGTGATTGGCTAGCCACGCCTCACGTGCTGCACCCAAATCCCTGGGCTTGAGCAACAGGAAGATACCCTGGGAAGAAATGTGGTCACATGACCAAAAGACCCCCAGGCCACGGATACTGGGAGGCTGGGACCATAGCCACATCCAGGGCCCACCCTGGGCTGTCTCACCTCCCATCTCTGGTTAAATCCTAGACCCCCTGCCGGGTGATGGCCGTGCTCCTACACTACTTCTTCCTGAGTGCCTTCGCATGGATGCTGGTGGAGGGGCTGCACCTCTACAGCATGGTGATCAAGGTCTTTGGGTCGGAGGACAGCAAGCACCGTTACTACTATGGGATGGGATGGGGTAGGTGGGGCAGGGCAGGTGGGATGGCAGGGCAGGAGGGAGAGGAAGAGATAGGTGGGGATGGGGTAGGCAGGACAGGATGAGACAGGTGGAAGTGGGGACAGAAGGGGCAGGTGGGGGTGGGGGGAGGTGGAAATGGGGTTTGATAGGATGGGATAGGGAAAGTCAGATGTGCTTTCATCTTCATATTATGCTTCTTGGTGCCGCCTAGAGACCCAGCTAGGAAGGAGAATCCACTGGCTAATCAAAGGCAAAAATTCCACATCACTTGGAAACGTTTCCAACCTTCCTGACGTGATTTATCAATTTTGGTGATCTTTTCAAAGAACCAACTTTTAGTTTGATTTTCTTTTTTGTTTTTCTATTATCTGTTTCTTTAATTTCTGCTTTAATCTTCATTCTTTCCTTCCTTCTGCTTATTTTAGCTTTAGTTTCTTCTTGTTTTCCAGTGTGTCGAAGTGAAATTGGAGGTTACTGAGTTGAGATTTTCTTTTTTAATATAGGCATGTATAGTGATATATTTCCTTCTTCCCACTGCTTTAACTGCATCCTGTATGTTTCATTTGTGCCTTCATTTTAAATTCATCTCAAAATATTTTCAAATTTATTTAATTTTTATTTGACCCATTGATTATTTGCACATATTCATGAGTTTCTCACTTTTTTCTATTATTGATGTCTGATTTTATTTCATTGTGGAAAGACAGCATATTTTGTATGATTTCAGTCCTTTTAACTGTATTAAGGTTTGTTTTATGTCTTAGTAAGTATCTGTCCTGGAAAGTGGTCCATATGCCCTTGAGAAGAATGTGTATTCTCCTGTTGGATGGAGCAGTCTCCAGATACCTGTTAGGCCTAAGTTGGTTTATAGTGTTGTTCAAGTCTTCTGTTTCCTCACTGATCTTTTTTCTAGTTGTTCTGTCCATTACTGAAGTATTGAAGTCACCATTTGTTGTGTTGTCTATTTCTCCCTTCAATTTGTTGATGCTGTTTCCTGTCGCTTGGGGTTCTGTTTTTAGGTACACGTATGTTTATACTTACATCTTTCTGATGAATCAACCCTTTTACATTGATAAAACGTCTCTTCATCTCCTTTTGTTTTGTTTTAAAGTCTGTTTGTCCCATATGATTAGTAGAGCCACTCCAGCTTTCTTGCAGTTGCTGTTTGCAGAGTATATATATTTTCCATCCTTTTACTTTCTACTTATTTGTATCTTTGAACCTAAGGCATATCTCCTGTAAACAGAGTACAATTGGATTTTTAAAAATTGTCTGTCAATTTCTGCCTTTTGGCTGGGTCATTTAATCCTTTCACATGTAATGTTATGATATATATGGTGAATTCACATCAACAATTTTTCTCTTGGTTTTCTATGTGCTTACTGTCTGTTTTGTTTATTCTTCCTTTACTTCTTTCTTTTGAATTAAGTGAATATTTCCTAGTGTAACACTTTAATTCTCTTAATGATTTTTTCACTTTCTTTGGTTATTTTCCTAGCGATTGACCTAATGCTTACTATATACATCTTAGCATATTAGAATCTATTCCAAATTTATACTAAATCACAAGATATAAACATTATTTTTATATAGGCATATTCTCTCTTCCTTGTGTTCTGTGATTATTGTTATACATATTACATCTGTATAAGGCACAATTCAATAATACATTTTTATAACTATTGCTTTAATCTTGTATCTTTTAAAGAAGCCGGGATAAAAGGAGAGCAAGTACATATTTATAGAGTTATATTAACCTTCTTATTTCCTATTTCTGGTTCTCTGTATTTTTTTCCTGTGAATTTGAGTTTCCATCTGGTGGTGTTGCTTGCTATGTGTATATATGTTTCTGTGTGTGTTAAGATTACTTTTTGGGGTCATTTGCTTTCAGCCTGGAGAACTTTCTTTGTTATTTCTTGTAAGGCATGTCTGCTAGCAACAGATTTAGTTGTTGTTTATCTGGAAATGCCTTTATTTCATCTTCATTTTTAAAAAGTAGTTTTTCCAGATATAAGATTCTTTTCTGCCTTTCGTTCTTTGATTACGTCATCTCACTGCCTTCTGGCTCTGCTGTCTCTCATAATAAGTCAAGGCTCCATCTCACTGGGGCCCCTTGTATTTGAAGAATTGTTCTTCTGTTGATTCTGTCAAGACTTTCTCTTCGTATTTGTCTTTCAGCACTTTAACTCTGATGTGACTGGGTGTATATCTCATTGTGTTTACCTTTTTTTTTTTCTTTTTGTGACAGGGTTTCAGTCACCCAGGCTGGAGTGCAGTGGCACCATCTCGGCTCACTGCAGCCTCTGCCTCCCAGCCTCAAGCGATGCTTCCACCTCACCCTCTTGAGTAGCTGGGACCACAGTTACATGTCACCATGCCTGGCTAATTTTTGTGTTTTTGTAGAGACAGAGTTTCTCCATGTTGTCCAGGCTGGTCCTGAACTTTTGGGCACAAGCAGTCTGCCCACTTCAGCCTCCCAAAGGGCTGGGATTACAGGCGTGAGCCACCATGCCTGGCCCACGTTTTGGTGTTTTTTGAGCTTCTTAGATTAATTATCTTCATCAAATCTGGGAACATTTCAGCATTATTTATTGAAATATATTTTATGTTCCTTTGTCTCTCTCCTCTCTTTCTAATATTCCCATTATGAATAGGTTGGTGTGCTTAATGGTGTTCCACATTTCTCGGAGACTCTTGATTTTTCTTCGTTCTTTTTTTTCTTTGTTCTTCAAATTGCATAATCTTTCTTTATCTCTCTTCAAGTTCACTGACTCTTCTGTCAGTTTGGATCTATTTTGGAACCCTCTAGTGGAGTTTTAACATTTCAGTTATTATATTTTCAACTCCAGAATTTTCATTTGGTTCTTTTTTTAGAATTGTGATCTCTTTATTGCTATTCTGTGTTTGATGAGACAGGGTCGTTATGCAGTCCTTTACTTTTTCAACGATAGTTTCATTTAGTTCTTTGAACATATTTATAATGATTGCTTTGAAGTCTTTTTTTCTTTTTTTTTTTTGATAAATATGACAACTGAGCCTTCTCACAGGCAGTTTCTGTTGCCTAGATTTTTCCCTGTGTATGTGTCACACTTTCTGGTTTCTTTGTATATCTCATAGTTTTTTGTTGAAGACTTGTCATCTTAGATGATACATTGTAGCCACCCTTGATACAGATTCCCTCCTTCCCTGGCTTCTCCCTGCTTGCTTATTGATTTGTTTAGTAACTTGGCTGGACTATTTAGCAAGGTCTTTTTCCCTTGTGGTGTGATGGTGTGAGTCCTCTGAGGTCACTCCCCAGAGGGCAGCCTCAGGCATGTGCAGTCACCCTGGGATGACAGCGGTTTTAGCAGGGCACGCTGTCTCTTTCCATGGCCTCCCTCTCCAGCTCTCTACTTATGTTTGTGTAACACCATCTGCTAGGTTCCACTAATTGCCAGACTATGTCTCTGTTGTTTCCAACAATAGCTTGGGGCACATGCTGCTTTACAGCTTGATCTAATTAACTCCAGGCCCCTTTGTGGGGGTATTTTTGAGGCCAGTCTCTGAGGTTTGTTCTGACCCCAGGAAGACTCTTCTTAGCTGTTTCTTCCCTGGCTCGCTCCCGTAAACCAGCCGGAACACGGTTATCTTGGTGCTGTCATGGAGCCACCAGCTTCCTCTTCATTCCCTGCTGCAAAGGCTCCGTTCTTCCCCAGACCAGCTTAGGCTTGAACTTCTCCACTCTGTTTCAAATCGGTTCCCATGGGGAGCACTTTGGAGTTCTCTAACCTAATGGGTAGCTTCTTTTCCTGGGAAGAATTCCTGAGGTTCTGCTCTGGAGCTGCAGGCAAGGACAGTGGCCCACTTTTTGTGGAGTGACATGTCTGCCTCTCACGCAGGGCACTGGGTGGGGGAATAGCTTCAGATCTTCCGAGCTTGTCTCGCAGTGTAGAACCTCTGCCCCATGAGTCAGCAGAGATGAGGGCAGTGAGGCCCCAGGGTTCCGAGCCTGCCACACCTGGACAGACCCTGTGCACTATGAGTTGGAGGAGGAAGGGAGTCCCAACCTTTCAGCTGCTTTTACCTGGACTGGAGCTTCTAGAACACAAAGTTTGGGGGAATGAGAAATGCGGGCAGCCCTCCCCACCTCCCCCAGCCTGGAGAGATACCACAGCCCTGGACTGGGAGCTAGAGGGAGTAGAGCCCCGTCTTCTTGCCCACACCTACTTGGAGCAGAGCCTCTGTCACACCGAGCTGGGCAGGGAAGCAGGTTTTGGCTGAAGTGCCACAGACTCAGTCTTCTTAACAAGATTTAGTAGATTTTCTTGAGCCAATTTTTGTTAATTTGCTCTATACCCTTAGGGAAATGTGCAGAGACTTTAAATGATTATGTTTTTTAAAACTTTTTTTTCAGCGATAGCTGTCTCTGGGGAGGGGTCCGCTGAGCAGCTCGTGCTGTCATTCTGGGGAGGGGTCTGCTGAGCAGCTTGTGCTGTCATTCTGGGGAGGGGTCTGCTGAGCAGTTCGTGCTGTCATTCTGGGAGTCCGCTCCCCAGTGACGGGGCTTCCTTGCTGAGCTTTGCCCTTGCCCATCCCAAGGAGTCCCAGTGGGCACTGGAGGCTCTGGGTCGGGCTGTGCGTTGACACTCAGCATTCTCACAGTTGTTGTGGAACATTGACCAGACATGAGGGACCTGCTGCTTGTTTCGAATACATTTAATTTTCACAGTCTTCATTATGCAAGTAGCAGGTAAACAGGCTTACTTTGTGCTTTGAGTTGGCAAATGTAATTTATTTGAGGACTAAGTGGAGATAAATTATGCTCCCCTCGTGGCTCCCTGGGGAGACTGAAGAGGCCACTTGGGCAGCCACCTCCAGACTGCTGCTGGTCATGCAGGGAGCTCCCCCAGTCACACGGATGTCCTCTGTCCTGTCTCGCTGCTCACGCTGTATCATCACGAGGATGCTTTTGCACACACTGGTCCTGAGGTCAGTGTCCTCTGCCCTCCCTCCAGGTCACGTGTGACCTGCTTCTTCAGGCCTCTGTGATGCTCCAGAGAGGAGAGCTGCTCCTTCCGATGATATCTGACCTCATCAGGGAGGATTTAGAGGATGATTTACGGCCAACCATCTATAGTTTATTATAGTTTCTTTATGGATACAGTCATGTAATTTAGAGGCATATGTGCATGTGTGCGTGCACACACACACTCTCCATAAGCCACAGAAAAGACAGCTGGGGTGAACGAAAAGTGTCTGTAGGATTTGTTGCCAGAGTGAGAGGAATCTCTGTAGTGGGGCTGTCTATGTCGCCGATGGGATAGGGTTGGGGTGCATGTGTGACAGACAGAGGATCTAAACCAATACAGCCTGGAAGGATGTTTTATTTGATCTGCACAATACTAAAGGGAAAAAATGAAATATTTGCCAGTATTTTAAGATTGAGGGATTTTACACAAGATTACAAAGTTCTTTTGAAAAATGAGGAGATCTAATGCCCTGAGTTTATATTCCTCCTTGACAACAGTGGCTGGAACTGTGTGTTTTCTGATACCAAGGCGGCCCCAGTAGGAGACTGAGCTTGCAGTCCCTGACACAGTTCTCTGCAAATGGAGCGCTGGCTGTTTCTGTGAGTCCTGCAACCTCCATCTATCTCCCTGTCAGCTTTCCCTTAATTAATTTCATCAGGAGCCCGAGAACTGTGTCTTTCATTCCAAATGGATTGGAGCTGGCTACAAGCTGAAGTCGGGGGGTCTGCAGGCAGTTGGGCTCTCTCGACCTTCAGTTTTTAATTAAGGAGCTGGAGGCCCACCCAGAGCATGGCGGGGGGAGCCCCTGGGAGAGCGGCTTCTTCCTGCAGATTTCACCCTGCCCTTACTCTAGTTTTTGAGCAATATTATTTTTTGGAAACCTAGAGACTGTTCTGAAGCTGAGGTGGGGTGGTGGGGGCATCAAATCCACACCTTACCTTAAGGTGTTGTTGACTACTAGACTTGTGCTAGGAACTCTGAAGGGAGGGACAGATCCTCTGTCCTCAAGGAGCCCACAAGGAAGCCAGGAGAGCAGAGTGACAAGCATTGGAGAATTTACACATCACTGAAGCAGACAAGAAACTCTGATTGCAAACTCAGAGGTGAAGGGAATGTAGCTCGTTTTATTTTTCTTTATTGCAACTTAGTTTCTTTTGTGAGCTCCTATTCCTCTGGGGACAAAACTTAATCTTCGTTCCAGGCCCCCCCTTTCTCTGAAGCTGCATTTTCATTCCAGGGAGATTGCATAATGCCACGATCACAGGAGGGGGATCAGTCAGGGCAGGCTGGCAAGGCTGCGATAACAAACAGCTTCCATCCCTCCTTGGTTTTAAAGAACAAACATCATTTTCCTGTGCACGCGACATGTCCACGGTGGTGGACAGTGAAGAGCCCAGGCAGATGGAGTAGGCACCGCCTCGAGCCATTGCTGGATGCTGTGCAAGGGAAGGGGTCAGAGAGGACACTGCACTGGAAATCATGTGCTCAGCCCATAAGACACGTGTCACTTCTGTACACAACTCAGTGCCCAGAGCCAGCCCCATGGCCTCAAGAACCCTGAGGGGCAGGAATGCGGACCTCCCCTGTGCCCACATGTGGGGCATCTGGAAATAGGTGGCACCAGTGACTTCCACAGTTCCCTGGTATTGTCTCCCTCTACCCCATCTGTCGGGACACCTTGCCCCTGTGCCCATCCTCCTAGGCCTTCGCTTCACCCACCTCGGTTAATCTCTCAACACATGCTCCTCACCTGCCCCTGAATCTTAGGGGCAGATGCCAAGGACAGAACCAGTCTCGTCCCTCTAAAGGTCACCGTGTTGCAAAGAGGAGCACACAAAGTAAATGTCTCTGATGATAGGGCCAGAGGGACTTAAATTGTTGGCAGAAGCATGTTCCAGGTCTGCCCGGGTTACTGTGTGAGAGTTTCAGACAGCAGTGGTGGGAAAGGGGTGAGGTCTGAGCTGGTTGATGATAGAGATTATTGCAGGATTAGCTGCATCATCGAGGGGCTCATGATTCAGAGACAGTGTCTGTCATCCTCACGTCCTAATGATGAAGGCACTCACTATGTTCCCATGGTCTGAGCACAGAATTTCGGCTGGTTCCTTGCAGCTGCACAGCTGGTCCCGGGCAGCCCCAGGAATAGAACGAGGTGTCATCTGGACCCAAAGCCCATGCTCTTCCCACTCACTGTCTTCTCCATCCTACTGCCCCTCTCCTTATCCTCCCACTTAGGAATGTTTTCTTCTTAAAAAGCCCCACAAACTCACTCACGCAGACTTCGTAGCTTCTGTAGCTCATTTTGGAGAAAGCAGACAGCGGGGCCCACCCTGTTCTCAGACAGACCCTTGCCCATGGCTTGGCCTCTGCTGGACGCAGGGGTAGATGCAGGGGAAGAAATGGCAGCGGAGCTCACATAGGGAAACTCAGAGTGACCAGATGACAAAGGCCCACAGTCACTGCTGGGCCCCAACTGTGTACCTCTTCCACAGAGGCCGCCTCGTCTCCTTCTGGACAACTTTATTGCTCAGACATTCTGTAATGCATTTAAATCCTTTTGACATTTAAAACAAAGTATTTCAGAGACAAGGCTGTCCAGGAAATGTCTTTCCAGGGTAATTAACTTAAAATCCAAACCCTGACATTTGGAAGGGCAAGAACGGTGTGTACTCTGCCCCCAGAGGGCACTGGAGGACTGTGGCCTGGAGGCACTCGGGCGGGTGCTGGAGCCGGGGGTGGGTGCCAGGAGCCACCTTCCCTCCTCCTCCTTCCTCTGGAGCAGAAATCTCCAAGAACCTGTGTGACCTCAGATACTGAGGCAGAGAGCCGCATGCTCTTCATGGGCTTCCATCGCCCCCGCTGCTATCCCAGGAATCCGAGATGTGCCAGGAGCTGCTTCTCCTGAGCATCCTCCTGTGGAAAAGGTTCAGGGGTGGAGTAAGGAGCTGGTCCTTTGCAGTCTCTCGATCTCTCTCCCATCCTTCCCTGCAGAGGGAGCAGAGGAGAGAGGCTGCTGTGCTCAGGGTGGCTGCACCAGAGCAGGCCCCGTGGACGATGCTGCACTTTCTGAGTAACCAGAAGTGTGTTCTTTTCAGAAACAGATTCCCATTCGTGCAGGATCTGTTTCAAAGCTCACAGGTGCATGTGGAGGCAGAGCCATGTTTCCAGACAAATTCCATGGATGGCTGAGCGTGAGAAGTGTTGCAATGCGATCTTCCTTTTGGAGAGTCATGAGACACATTAGCACACAAAACCTCTGCGCTTTAAAAGTGAAAGTAGAGGCCAGTTCAGATTTGGGTTGGGTGAGTTTCTAAAAGTAGTTTGACCATAGAGTGTTTTCGTTGCAGAATGACGAAGCTCTGGGGACTGCTGTGATCCAGATGCTTTCTACCTCATTCATGGACCTCCCTTCTGTCACCACCCCCAAAAGTCTCACTTGGCTTTGTCAAATATTAAACACATTTAATTTATCACTCTCAGTTTCAAGTAAGAGAAATCCAACTTGAACTGGCTAAGGCAAAAAGGGAATGTAATGGCTCATGTAACAAAAAAGTTCTAAGATGCTGGACTTCAGATATGGCTTGATCCATGAGCTTAAGTAATATAATCAAGATTTTGTCTTCTTTTTCCATCTCTCAGATCTGATCTCCTGTGTGTTGGAGCCACGTACTCTCTCGTGGTGCCAAAATGGCTGCCCGGACCCCAAGCTCACTGACATCCTTATCCTCTTAGGGGCTTGGTGGAAAAGAGAGTTTCTTCTCAGCAGTTTTGAAGAAAGCCCTTGATTGAGTCCCATTGGGCCAGCCAGGGTCACCTGCCCATCTTTGAACCAATAGCTGTGGCTGGGGGATTTGACGTTCCAGTCAGCCAGTCCTGGGTCACATGCCTCAGAGCTAGGATGGAACCAACCCGCCTGGACCTCATGGAAAGATGGAGTGTGATGGGTTCCCTAAGGAAATTTTGGGCTCAAATACTATAAGAATGTGGACCGTGTGCGTGGCAAAGTCAGCCATATCCAATGTCCCCTTAGTCCCAACTGATCTCCCACCTTTCCCCTGCTGCTCTAGAACAGGACTTCTCAACCAACACTATGGATACTTGGGCTGGGTGACTCTTGTGGGGCAGTCTTGTCGGGTGCTTAGCAGGAGCCCTGGCCTCTGCCTGCCTGATTCCATCCCATTATGACAACCCTAGATGACTTAAGCCATTGCCAGTTGTCTCTTGTGGGGCCACCTTGGCCCTGGTTGAGAACCACAGGTCTAGATAGACCAAGCTGAGCTTCCCTTCCTGCCAGTCACAACGCGCCACATCTCACCCACATGGTTTGTTTTGATGAAGACTCATACACTTTCTTGTCTAGTATATAAGTGTGAACATGTGAGTATGAGTGTGAGTGTGTGTGATTCCTTTGTTTAGACTAAAAGTTCTTTGAGGATAGGGGCTGTTCTGTGTCCCGACAAGTAGCACATAGTTCCCCCTCCGTATACATATATCAGGTGTACAAGGAATGAAGAAAGGAAGGGAGGGAGCGGGGAGGAGGGAGGCAGGGAAGAAAAGTGGAGCAAGTGAACATGATGTTCTCTGATCTTCTGCAGGTTTCCCTCTTCTGATCTGCATCATTTCACTGTCATTTGCCATGGACAGTTACGGAACAAGCAACAAGTAAGTGCAGGGCTTTGCCTTGCTTTTGGCAGGCGTTCCATGGAACCAGTTGTGGTGAGGAGCCCCATGGCTCTTGCTTGCCTGTGGGTTCTGGGTGCAGGGGTGCTGTGCAAAGCTGGCTCCCACAAGCCCAGGCAGTGAGAAAGTCGTGGTCCAGGGAGAGGGAGAAACAACCCAGCTGTGCTCTGGACATTTTTGGGCCTTGGAACTAGCAACAAAGACTACAGAGCGCCTCCAGGAATAGCAGGGGGCCTGTAGGAGTTTCTGCTTGGAAATTTTTCACCCATGTGGTCTTCTCAGACACAGCTCTGGTCATCCACGGAGGCTGAATTGTGACCCTTTCACCCTTTCTTGGGGTGGTCAGCAAGGGCACTGTGCAGACCGTGTGCCCAGTAACTGACAGCAGGGCAGCTACCTGCATGTTGGAGTGCATGGGGCCTGCTGTGTGCCAGGCAGGTGGTCTCAAGGGTCCCGTTGCTTGGATAGTAGGGAATGGACCTTATGATGTCAGTATCTCCTGCTGCCACTTGAAATGCAGCTCATGGGCCCACAGTTGTGTCAGGAAGAGGATGGGATGATGCTGTGGGACCAGATCAGCTGTTCAGGTTCCAGAAATATGATTTTCTTTCCTTACGAGTTAAAGAGCTTTCACTCAAATGTCTCTTGGAAGCTGCTACCTGTTCCAGCCAAGCTGAGAAACCACTGAGTGAAAACGTGGAAGATAAATATTGACGGTGCTTACAAACAAAGGAAGCTGGGCATTTTCACAGCTTCAAAATGAGATAATAGTACAGATGAATAGTGAAACTGGGAGAAATCCAGCCTTTTCCACGTTGGTGCAGGTTTCCTGAAGGCGAAGCATTTGTAGAAGGCAGTGTTTGAGAGCACGTTGAAACAGGCGTGGTTATGCAGACCACTGTTCTGGCCCATCCTTTCAATTCTGGATGCTGTTAGAAGTTGAGGGACTAATTAGAAGAAGAATGTTCTCCTCAAACACAGCTCGATGACATTTGTTCCCTTTTATCGCATCTAGAGCTTGAGGATGCTGGGCTCACCCACAGTCCTGAGTCCCAGGGTCTGACTGTAATATAAGCCTTTCCCACACTCTTGCCCGAAAGCCAGGCAGCACCAGCCAGGTTCAGGAAGCTCACCGGGTTTCCAAACAGGATAAGGTATCTATCCTGTTGACTTAAAATTCTGCATGAAATGCTGGAAAGCACAATCTCTCTCTTTGCAGAAGCATCCCACTCTCTGGAGAGCTGGTTTGAATCGCGCCTCTGCAGAGGTACCATTCAGACTTGCGGTGCATTTTCCTTTTAAACGGTGCCTCCTCAGATGAGAGGTTTCTCCTCTCCACACTCCGGGTGTGCAGCCACGAATGAGCCTCTTACAGGCGCTATCACTTGTTTTGGGGCATTTGCTGTTTCCTGGTCTGGGAGGTTCGGGAAGGAGTGGGGGCAGGGAGGCAGTTTGCCCACAGTGAAGTCACCTGAGCTTTTTAGGGCTCCGATTCCTCATCTGCAGGATGGGAGTGATCATAGCGCCCACCTCAGGGCCAGCATAGGAGTAAATGAGATGGAGTTTGTTGTGCATTGGGGCAGACCTGCTGCTCAGTGAGCAGTCACCGAGGGAGTGAAATAAGCCAGCCCCAGGGAGACGCCACATTGTGTGCTAGTGAGGACTGCACCACGCACCTGCCCAGATCCAATTAAAGGCACTCCAGGTCCTTGGGAAACAGTGTCCCAGGAGTCAAGAAGATGAGACGTCCTAGGGAATCTTAGGCTCTTGACAGTGCCATAGGCTCTGGAGATGAAATTGTGAAGGAGCTGACTTTTTTTTTTCTTTTTTTTTTTTGCCTGAGTTCTGGGCATCACTTCTCAGAGGCCAGATCCTCAAACCGGACCCTCCTCTCAGGACATCAGAGCAATCACTAAGACCCTCTGGAACCTTTCCTCTCAGTTGGAGGGCGCTGAGGGAGTGGAACTGACCCCGAGCTTTGGGCGTATGGGAATGGTCAGGTGCTGTGTCACTGACGACTCATCGGTATGGTCATCCCTCGCAGAAGGCCCCTATTGGGTCATATTTGAAGTGCTCTGCAGGAAAGCCAGTCCCCAGCAAAGGTCTCCTTCATAATGAAATTAAAATCTATTTTGGATTTTGGCTAAACTCTCCAGAGGTTGCTGTCCTGGTCTGCAAACCTGGAAAACCCTTTAAGAATGAGACGTGGGATCATCATGGATAAAAATACATTTGCAGGGATTAGGAAAGTTGTATGGCTGCCCCAGGTGGACCCTGTAGCTGAGAAAGACATCACCTGAGCAACTACTTTTGGATGAAGGTACGCTGGCAGGTGGAACGAGGTGGTTGAAGTAACGGCTCTGCTTCCCTCCGCAGTTGCTGGCTGTCCTTGGGGAGTGGCGCCATCTGGGCCTTTGTAGCCCCTGCCCTGTTTGTCATCGTGGTAGGTTTCCTGCCCTTGTGGGCGCAGAGTGGGGCTGGGGAGGGGCAGGAGGAGAGGGTGCCGGGCTCTGGAGATGGCGCGGGGCTCCCTGAGGAGCTTCTGAAGGATGCAGTGGCGTTCCTTGGTCACTCCTTGCTAGGGCTCCTCTGGACCAGTGACTGAGGGTCTTATTTCCCTGAACGCTCAGGAAGGCGGTGCTTTCCAGGCGGGTCCACTCAAGGCCCAGGGCTCTTCCAGCCGAGGCGTCAGGTGCAGGCACACAGCCCTGAGAACGGCACAGGCGCAGGCTCGTCCTTCCCCATCCTCCGGCGCCTTCTCACCCGCCCGCTCACTCCTTGCTCAGGAGTCACCAGGACTCCAAGGCTGCAGAGGGGAATCTCAGCAGAAGCCTCCAGGGAACCACACATAACAGTTACAGTGGTTTGCAAGTGACAGAAAACCCAACTGAGAGTTTGTTGTTGTTTTTGTCTTTGTTTTTTTGAGACGGAGTCTCGCTTTGTCGCCCAGGCTGGAATGCAGTGGCGCGATCTCACTGCAACCTCTGTCTCCTGGGTTCAGGCGATTCTCCTGCCTCAGCCTCCCGAGTAGCTGGGACTACAGGCATGTGCCACCATGTCCAGCTAATTTTGTATTTTTGGTAGAGACGGGGTTTCACCATGTTGGCCAGGCTGGTCTCGAACTCCTGACCTCAGGTGATCCGCCCTCCTCTGCCTCCCAAAGTGCTGGGATTACAGGCGTGAGCCGCTGTGCTCGGCCCCAACTCAGAGTTTAAACACGGATGGGGATTTACGGGCTCCTGAGTCAGGCCCATCTGTGGGGAGGCTGGGCCCAGGGCTCCTGCACCTGCGCTGGGATGAGGCTCGTCTCTCATCTTCTCTGCCTCCCCGGATGGAAACCGAGGCTTTCCCCAGCACTCCCCGCGCAAGCCCCAGGCTGGTTCTCATTGGCTGTGGTGAGTCATGTGTCTGTCCCAGAACCAATCAGGGAAATGGGGTGGAGTGGAGTGATTGGCCAGGTCTGCCCCACGTGATTTCCCTGCGCCGTTAGCACCGGTGGACACCGGGAGCTGCTGGCGTGGTGGGGTCGTGATCAGAGGGGTGACCTCGGCAGAGGCTGTGCTTTCTCCGCTGTGCCTCCACGTCCCTGCGTCTGAGGGCCCTGCCTGGTTGGGCCCGGGCTGCGCGTCCTGGCCCAGGCGTCCCGTCTGCAGGTGGGGTCAGGACCCCGCAGCGCGCTGGAGCAGCTCCCTGGGCTGAGGCGCGTCAGGGGCCCGGGGGCGTTGGGCCGCGCGCCACCCGCCGAGGGGCTGGAGTCTGTGGGGGCAGAGCGGTCGCAAGGGAAAGGCTTGTGGCATCAGAACCTCCCTCAGCGTCTGCACAGCTCCGAGGGCTGGTTTTTCTTTCAGTGAATCGCTGTCGGCTGCAGAGGGGACCTCTGGGGCTGTGCGGTTGAGCTCTTAGGGCCTCCCCAGGGCTGCGCGAGGATCACCTGCCATCGCTTTACCAACCCCGCCCTTTAAAGAGTGGCAGAGGCTTCAGTGAGAGGTCCTCGCGCTCCCTGGGCGTCTGGGAGGACGACTAATTCTGTCGGCCAAAATGCAGAAACGCTTTCCGAACGGACTCCAGGCCCCTCGGTCATCAAACTCCTGGCTGGAGCATGGCCAGTGGGAGGGGGTGTAAAGGACGTTCAGTGACAGAGGGTGGGAAGGGAAGTTGTATTCAAGTCTGCTGTTTTTTTGTTCTCTCTCTCTACTGACTTCAACCCTCTGGAACCGCAGGGCCTGGGCAGAACAGGCCCCTGTCTCAGACATTGTCCTGGTCATCTGGCTTTCATGTCTCACCGTGGTCAGTGACAGCTGGGGTTCCGAGGTGGCTCTGCGTGGCTCCTTCACCACCCACACGGCGTGGGGCCCAGCGCCAGGAACCCACCACCCCTGTGTCTCCCAGCTTCACTCGAGTCCCTTTTGTCATTGCTGAGGGGACGTTACCTTCAGGGCCCCATCCCCACCCCACTCCTTGTTGTCAGTGGCCATCATTCCTGGAGGACAGAACGAGTCCTCAAACTCATTACATAATTGAATGGCCTGGGGAGTTTTTTGTTTTTTGAGACAGTCTTTGCTCTGTCACCCAGGCCTGAGTGCAGTGGCATGATCTTGGCTTACTGCAACTTCTGCTTCCTCGGTTCAAGGAATTATCTTGCCTCAGCTGGGACTACAGGCAGGTGCCACCAAGCCCAGCTAATTTTTGTATTTTTAGTAGAGAGAGGGTTTCACCATGTTGGCCAGGCTGGTCTCAAACTCCTGACCTCAGGTGATCCACCCGCCTCGCTCTCCTGAAGTGCTGGGACTGCAGGCGTGAGCCACCGCACCCGGCTCTGGGAAGCTTTAAGAGTATTCCTGCCTGAGCTCCACCTCCTGAAGTTTTGGCTTCTTGGCCTTTAGAATCTTCCAGATGATTCTCAGCACAGCTGGCTTGAGGTCCTTATGCCCTCCTGGGATATTGGTAGCAACAGGCAGATTGGAAGGGGAGCAAGAGCTGAATGGGGCAGCCTTAAAAGATTCCAGATTCAAGTGCGGAGGTCAGCAAACTGCAGCAGTGTGGCCCACCACCTGCCTTTGTAGACTGAGTTTTCTTGGACACAGCCATGTCCATTGATTTGCTTGTTGTCTGTGGCTGCTTTCAGGCTAAAACAGCTGAGCTGAATAGTTGCAACAAAGACTGCATGGCCTGCAAAGCCGAAAATACTAACTGGCTCTTGGCAGAAAGCTTATCAACCTCTGGGTCAGGGGGTGCCATGGAGGTTCCAGCCGACCCCTGCAGGGAGTGCTGTGGAGGGGGATTGGGGGTCTTGTCCCTCTCATCTCTTCAGAGGATCCCAGGGTTTGTGCCATCTGGGTCAATTCCTCATTTACCCACAAGACCTCAGCCTTATTTCCAGATGAAGAAAGCAGGTTTTGGGATAACAAGTATCGCATGACCCCATTTGTTTAAAAAGTTAAAAGCTCTATATGGGTACATACTCACATGTGAACATATAACTGAATAAGAAAATGCCTGGACAGATGCACACAAAATAATGGTTCCCTAAGGAGAGGTTTGGGTTTGGGGAGTATGTGCTTCAAGATTATATGCATCTAAAAATACCCACGTATTGCCTGCATAATATGAAAATTAAAAACTTTTAGGAAGCTGTGTGTTTGCATTAGGACATGCAGTTTCCCTGTGTCCTGGCAAAGTTCATCCTGAAAAGGCAAGAATTTGGGAGACAGCAAAGGGTCACTGTGGGGCCTGCTGGGCCTAGGGTTGAGGAGAAAAGGGCAGAACCGAGCCACTTCCAGTAACACCCCCACCAGGCATCTACTGCCAAACACACACACTGCCCACTGTCCCTTCTCAAATTGTTCTCTGCTATGAGGCAGGGAAATGGCTTTTCATTCACTCTGTGATTCCAGTTACACAAAATGCGAACATGCCCATAGGCCCAGCATTTCGTGGTGTCTTAGTCTCTAGGGCTGCCGTAACAGGACCACAGCCTGCACAGCTTAAATTTATTTTTTCACGGTTTTGGAAGCCAGAAGTCCAAGATCGAGGAGGTCGCCAGGGTTGGTTTCTCCCGGGGCCTCTCTCCTTAGCTCGTAGATAACTATCTTTTCCCTGAGTCCTCACATGGTTTTCACTCTGTGCATCTGCGTCTTAATCTCCTCTTAAAATAAATGACTGCTTAGGCCAGTCATTGGATTAAAGCTCACCCTAGTGACCTCGTTTTAACATAATTACTTCTTTAAAGAACCTGTCTCCAAATGGTCTTGTTCTTAGGTACAGAGGCTTAGGGCTTCATCATATGAATTTGAGGGGGCAGAGTTCAGCCCATAACACCTGATTTTCCAGAAGCCACAGAGCCTAGACACCCCATTCCCCAAAGAACAGGGACTCTGTGGATGTCAGGGGCACTTTAGCCTGAGCCTTCAAAATGGCTTGTTCTCTGCTGGCCCCACTGAGGAAAGAAGGAAAGTGCCTCCAGGTCTGGGGAGGAGAAGGAGTCTCTTTGATTTAAAATCTTTGTCTCCCTTGGGGAGAAGCCAGGGTAGCTGTATGTCTGTATAGAGACAGTTAGAGATACGTTTACAGACATATATACAGAGGTATAGATGCAAACAGATACATAGAGACTGATACACAGATACATACAGATACAAATATAGGCAGATACATGGATACAGATACAAATACAGATATAGAGATGCATTGCTATAGATGCATAGGTACAGAAAACATAAATGTAGATACAGATACATACAGATGCTCCTGAACTTACAATGGGATTAAGTCCTGATAAACTCATCGTAAGCAGAAAAATCATAAATTGAAAATGCATTTAATACATATAACCTACAGAACATCATAGCCTAGCCCACCTCAAACATTCTCAGAACTCTTACATTAGCCTAGAGTTGGGCAAAATCATCTAACACAGCCTATTTATAATGCAACATTGAATATCAAATGAAATTTATTGAATACTGGAAGTGAAAAACTAGTTGTATAGGTTTGCGGAGTACAGTTTGTACTGACATGTATTGCTTTCACACCACTGAAAAGGTGAAAAATTGTTACTCAAACCTCCCTAAGTTAGGAACTGCCTGTAGATACATGTAGATACAGATACATAGATACGAATACCTAAATACAGACAGACATACTGCTGTGGTTTGAATGCTTCCCTCAAAGTTCATGTAACTTAATTTCCAGTGCAACGTTCAGAGAGGTGGAACCTTAGGAGCTGATTCGGTCGTTCAGAGAGGTGGAACCTTAGGAGCTGATTCGGTCATGAGGGCTTTGTTCTTGTGAATGAGTTAACACTGCTATTGTGGGAGTGGGTTCATTACTGAACGAGTGGGTTTCTGATTAAAAGATAAGTTTATCCCCCTTCTTTCTTATCAGGGGAACCAGCCCCCAATATTTCAACATAGGTTCTTTTCTATTTTCCCTAAGTGTCGGCCGGTCTGAGAAATAAAGGGAAAGAGTACAAAAGAGAGAAATTTTAAAGCTGGGTGTCTGGGGCAGACATCCAATGTCAGCAGATTCTGTGATGCCCCCTGAGCCGTAAAACCAGCAAGTTTTTATTAGTGATTTTCAAAGGGGAGGGAGTGTACAAATAGGGTGTGGGTCACAGAGATCACATGTTTCAAGGGCAACAGAATATCACAAGGCAGATGGGCAGGGCAAGGTCACAAGGCCAGGGCAAAACTAGAATTACTAATGAGGTTCCCTGTCCTGCTATGCACACATTGTTATTGATAAACATCAGGAAACAGGGTTTAAGGGCAGACAACCAGTCTGACTAAAATTTACTAGGCAGGAATTTCCTAATCCTAATAAACCTGGGGGCGCTGCAGGAGACTTGGGCGTGTTTCATCACTATCTACAACCGCATAAGGCAGACACTCCCAGAGCAGCCATTTTAGAGCCCCCCCCCCAATGCATTCTTTTCCCAGGGCTGTTACTTATTAATACGCCTTACTGGGGAAAGAATTCAGCGATATTTCTTACCTGTTTTTGACAATAAGAGAAATATGGCTCTGTCCTGCCTGGCTCCCAGGCAGTCAGACCTAATGGTTATCTGCCCTGTTCCCTGAACATCGCTGTTATCCTGTTCTTTTTAAAAGATGGCCAGATTTCATATTGTTCAAACACACATGCTTTACCAACAATTTGTGCACTTAACGCAATCATCACAGGGTCCTGAGGCGACACACATCCTCAGCTTACAAAGATGACGGGATTGAAAGAGTATTGATTGGGGAAGTGATAAGTGTCCATGAAGTCTTCACAATTTATGTTCTTCTGTCACGGCTTCAGCAGGTCCCTCCGTTCGGGGTCCCTGACTTCCCGCAACACCCTCTCTCTGTGCTCTCTTGCTTTTCCGACCTCTGCTATGGTACAGTGCCGCAAGAAGACCCTTACCAGATGCAGGCCCCTCGACTTTGGATTTCCCAGTCTCCCAAACTGTAAGAAATAAATCTCTGTTCTTTATAAATTACCCAGTCTGTGGTATTCTGTTACAGTAGCAGAAAACAGACTGAGGCACACACTGTTGTGTAAATTCCATATTTGTATATGTGTGTATGTACCTGTATAGCCCTTTCATTGTGAAATAGTGGTGTCCATTTCAATGTTTTTTCACAAATCAACATTCTGGTGACCCTGAGCTAAGTCAAGAAACAGAACACCAGGATTCCTATGCAGTCCTGCCTCCGTCCTCCTACCAGAGCGCACCGTGATCTTGGCCTTCAGAGTAGCCACGAGAGCTTTGCTTTACAGTTCTGCTGCCTCCATGTGCATTCCTGTTTTTCTTCTGCAACGAGGCCTGTGGGTTGTTTCTTTGACATCTGTCTGCCTTGAGTGACTTGTTGCTGTTCTAATGGGGAGATGCTTGGCTGCTGGAATATCCATGGTACTCTACACTGTATACGCCTCACTCCCAGGGCATTTTCTGATTCATAGTTGAGTGTGGGTGTACCATACGGCCAGGCAAGGATGAGGGTGAGTGAAATGGAGTGAGGGTCTGATTCTGTTTTATATTTTCATGAAATGTCAGATTTGTGCCACTCACAGCCACAGTCCCCCACTTAACTGCACCGGTACAGGATTGGAGGCCATGGCGAGCTGCTCCTCCACTCACAGCCACAGTCCCCCACTTCACTGCACTGATACAGGACTGGAGGCCATGGCGAGCTGCTCCTCCTCTTATGAAGCTACAGCAAATGTATCATCCTGATAAGATGGAAAAAATGTGCCTGGAAAATGAAAGCAGACTGACCCAGATTAAAAGAAAAAAAAAGACCCAGCAAAATCTTTGGAGAAAAAGGAAAGATGATGAATTCTGACAAGTAATAATGTGATCAGCTTAACTGTTATGAAACACTTATAGTAGATCTTATGCAAAGCGGTCAAGATAAAGGCCTTGAAATCTCAAATTAATCACTTGTAGCATTTCACGTTGGCAAAACATTTTGCTGCAAGTTGATCATCCTTTCAGTGGCCTTGTCAGAAAAGTCTGGGAACAGTCATGTGTGCATCTTTCAGCTTAACAGCGAGAGGTCTGGGGCAGAACCACACTTTATAGCCTCCAGTGGCAAAGCAGGAGTGATGATGAGACCCTGAGCTCAGGTGGGGTGTTGGTTGTGATGGGACCCTGAGCTCAGGTGGGGTGTTGGTTGATGAGAACTCTGCACTCACTCAAGTTGCTCGAGATCCTCTCCAGCATCTCCAGGCATCTCTCTCATGGGTCCCAGGCTTCATGGTTTCTCCATCCCCTGAATCACTGGAACACTGCATCACTAACTTTCTATTCCACCTGACCCCAAGGACACTGCTCAGTTCACAGGAAATGGGTTTCATATTATTTCCTTTTAATTTATAATTGTTTAAAACTAAAATTTAGTTAAAGAATTTGATTTTTGAATTGGCAACACAAAATTGAAAGGAAAAGCTTGAGAATCTATGCATAAATGTGTCTGCCTATGTGTGTTTCTGCATTCCCTGGTTTCCACCCTCCCTCCAAACAGGTAACCTGTGATGCTGGTTTCATGGGTATCCAGGCAGTTTGTGCAGATAGGGGGACTATAACTACATCTCCACCCCATCGCGGCCTTCAGTGTATGTGGGGGCTGTGGCTTCTTCACCAACAAAGAGCTGCCTCAGTCTGTCTCAGACCCAAAAAGTGCTCCATAGAGTGGGTGTGCACGGCAGCCCCGCCCTCCTATCTGGGTGTGAGCGGCAGTCCCGCCCTCCTATCTGGGTGTGAGCGGCAGCCCCGCCCTCCTGTCTGGGTGTGAGCGTCAGCCCCGCCCTCCTGTCTGGGTGTGAGCGTCAGCCCCGCCCTCCTGTCTGGGTGTGAGTGTCAGCCCCGCCCTCCTGTCTGGGTGTGAGTGGCAGCCCCGCCCTCCTGTCTGGGTGTGAGTGGCAGCCCTGCCCTCCTGTCTGGGTGTGTCTGTCAGCCCTGCCCTGCTCTCTGTGTGTGCGTGGCATCCCCGCCCTGCTGTCTGGGTGTGGACGTTCAGGTTGTTTGCAGTCCTGTTACAGATCAGTCCCTTGCCTGTGTCAGTGGGCGAGGTACCCGGAATAGAAATCCCTCAAGGGAAAGGGCATGAGTTGCAGAATGGCAGAGTCAGGAACTAGGGAAATCTCCACCCCCAAAACAAGGAAAGAACTGGAAGAATTGTTTTGAAAAAATATTCGGAATTCTAGAAACAAAGGCATGCACACCAAAAGCATTTATTCAAGAAAAACTTCTGAATCTCAGTAAGAAGAGCAAGCAGAGTCTGTGGCAATTTGACTTGGGGCAACTTTCATTTCCACCCTCCCTCTGTGTGATGCTGTAGCCACCACTGGAGGCACAAAAGTGCTTCCCAGGCAGATGGCCAAGGCCAGCCTGCCCCGAGGGCACGGGCCACACTCACACATCAGTGACCATCAGTGGTCTGCAGTTGAAATCCCCGCTCCTTGAAGTAATAACTGCACATTAATCGCTTAAGCTTTTGCCACTGTCCTAGTTGAATGGAATCATCACTGCATTTGAAAGCCACTGACCTGTCATCTGTGCTGCTCCCGCTTTCTGCTCCTGGTTTTCTTGTTGTTGTTATACAGTGAGGTTGGCTGGAGGGCATCCGCGTTTCTGGACATGCTCTTTGTGCAGATGCCATGCTGGGTGGCTAATATGTTCACTTATTTTCTCTTCCCTGGCCTTGGGACACTTCTATTATTAGCCTCACTTTACAGATGGGAAAATAAGGGCAACTAAGGTGCATCAGACTATCAGCTGAGCTGGGCATGAGCTGAGCTGCCAGGTGTTGAGGTGGTCAGTGAAAACAGGAGCTGAGGAGGGAACAGTTGGGGTGCTCACTGCCACAATAGTGTCCTAAAGGGCTAGGCAGGAGGGGGCAGTCCCACCATGCACTGTTCTCCCCCAGAGAACAGCACCAGGAGGGTCTGAAGCCTCCGTGCGGACAGGACCATCTCCTGCTGAGAGAGCCCTGAGCGGATGGATGGCTTCTGCTGATTCCTGGGCTTGGGAGCTGTGCGAGGAGGAAGGGGAAGGGCTCACAGTGGAAAAGTCCTGGGCACAGAAGGTGCCTTCAAGGCCCCTAGGGTGAGGCGGCCTCAGCTGGTGCTTCCGAAAGGCCTGGCGCGGGCGCCTAGTCCAGGGGTGCAGATGTGTGCAACCACGAGGTTGGCCCATCCCGTGTGGGGCCCAGCGGCTTGCTCTCTGACTGCAGCTCCCTTCAGAGACTGCCAGACTCTGGCTGCACCCAGGCTGGCGTAGGGACAGCAGCTGCCCTGTGAGGCCGGCCGGGTAGAGTCCTGTTCATTGCCTGAAAGTTCGTGCCTGAGAGCTCACCCAGAGGACTTTCCGCTGGAGCTGCTCCTTGCTGCCTCTGTACACGGCCTCAGAATTTTTCAGACACAAGAGAGAAGGCTAACCCTCACCCTAACCCTGCAGCCAGAGGACGTTAGGGGACTCCTCCCTGCTGTGCCTGCCTCGCCAGCCTCCTACTGAGGGAGCTGCCCAGGTGAGGGGCAGGTTGTGCTGAAGCCTCTATCAGGGGCCCCTCAGTGCCCCGCCCAGCCATAGGTCCCAACGGGAGCCTTCCAGCAGTTTCCCAGCAAGGAGGGGCATTGGCAGGAGATGATGACGCTCAGCCGCAGCTTCTGTGGCTCACACAGCCACAGGCCCGGGCCGGGTGGGAGATGAGAGCCAGCTGCTGGGCTGGGGCCTGGCACTTGAGCAGTCATTTGCACAATAGGCACCGTCATTCTCATCACCTGGGGCACGGAGGCTCCGAGGACCTGGGTGAGTTGCCCAGGGTCACGCTAACTGAGCAGATGCTAAGATGAGGTCTGGCCCAGGCTCATCCCCTCATGCCTGGATGTGTTCCTGGGATTAGAACTTGGCTCTGCCGTCTTCACAGCACAGGAGCTCTCAGAGGCAAGCTTGCACGTTGTGTGTGTCGGTAAAGGCCCACGGAACAGAGTGAGATTTGTCCCAGCGATGCCCCTGTGTCCCAGGAGCCCTGGCCGGGCAGGGGTAGCCTGTGGTGAGGGCAGTGGCCACGCGGATGCCGCTCTCCTGCAGGTGCAGCCCGGTCCCTCCTCAGCTTCCTCCCTGGCTTCTTGTGCAGGTCAACATTGGCATCCTCATCGCTGTGACCAGAGTCATCTCACAGATCAGCGCCGACAACTACAAGATCCATGGAGACCCCAGTGCCTTCAAGTAAGTTGACCTCAGGCTGCCAGCAGTGCCACGGCCCTTCAGCCCCCAGAGGACTGCTTTGAGGTTACAGGAGAGAGAGCCACTCCTGCCTCCTGTGGCCGGCACCAAAGCCCTCCATTTGCTCGGTGTCCCTGCGATCTTGGGGCAGCTCTGGCTTCATGCCCTTGCGTGGCTCTCGTGACCCAGGACAAGGCCTTTACCCAGCCCCAGAGCTCCCATGTGTAGAAGAACAGGGTCTACGGATGTTCTCCTAGGGATTTCTTCACCCCAGGGTGATGAGCAGCTGGGGCAGGGGTGGGGGCGGCAACG
This sequence comes from Macaca fascicularis, assembly GCF_037993035.2. NCBI lineage: Eukaryota > Metazoa > Chordata > Mammalia > Primates > Cercopithecidae > Macaca > Macaca fascicularis. The sequence goes on from NC_088385.1 coordinate 138,250,605, forward strand.
GGGAAGATTCTAGAGCCAGAGAGCCCCTGCCAATCCTGCCTCTGCCCTGGCCATCCGCTGGACTCAGCGAGTTCTTTAGCCTCTCAGCACCTCACCTTCCTCATGTGCAGAACGGGATAACAGGTTCCGCCTCGGCTGGCACATCAGGGAAAGTCCAAGGGAGAGTAGCGTCCTGGCGTGCTCTGGGCTGCCCACCTGGAGAAGGGGCAGGGGTCCCTGGGAGGGATTCCAGCCACACAACTCACTGCCATCAGGGTGTCCTGACAGCATCTGTTAGGGCCCAGCCAGTTGCAGGTGACGGAAATCCCAGCATGCGCTGGCCTTACAGAAGGGGGACTGACTGACGCAGGTGACTGTAAAGTCCAGAGCTCAGAAGTCTAGGCATGGCAGGAATTGTTTGGTAATTTGCATCCTCCGTGTTAGCTTCAGGCTGAGGTCAACTCTGTCCCCTGGTGGCAGAATGGCTGTGGCAGGGGTTCAGGCCCACGGGGGAGTCCCTGTCCCACCTGCTCAGACAGAGGCCTGCGCCTGGAGGAAGAGGGGGACTCAGGCTGGGCCTGTGCCCTCCCTGAGCCAGACCCTGTAGAGGGGATTCACTCATGTGACTGTGTGACTGTTCAGTCAGCACCCCCAAACCACAGGGCCAGAAAGCTGGGGAGGCGGTCCCTCACAGGGAATTTGGGGGCTTGGTGAAGAATAGGGCATGGGTACCAGGCAGCTGACGTTCCGTAATGTTACTTCAGCCACCGTATATCTTTTCTGATGTGAAAGCAAAAGTGGTAAATATGTCAGCAGTGAATCTATGAGAGAATTAGTCCGTAATGAATTCCAAACACCATAAATTAACCTGACAAGAGGCTGCAGCCTCCTTGGGCTGTTCAGCTCCTGCAAACCTTCAAGGGCTGTGCCCCGTGCGAGAAGAGAAGCTTGTGGGGTCAGAGATCATGTCCTTTCCTCTTCCATTGCTGAGACCAGGCTGGTCTCCTGGACCCCTCGTGGCCTGGCCGGGGAGGGACGCGTCCCTTCCTCACCCCAGCCCTCAGCTCCCCGGGCCCTCACCTCAGCGTTCAGGGTCGGCCAGTCTGTTGCCAGCTTGTCTCAAGCAAAAGCTCACGCTCCCCTGTCTGAGCCCGATGAGACCACTACTCACTACACCCACTGTCAGCAGAACACTCCCGTGGACCTGCCTCACACCTGTGCACCAACTTCCATCTCTACCCCACTGCCCCCAGCCTCCCAGCAGTGCCCATCCAGGAAGCAGCTTCTGTCCACTGCCTTTGCTTCTCCATGGAAATGTCCTCCAAGCGACAGGCTGGCACTGTGTCTGCAGCTCTTGTGAAGGCTCGAGGTAGCATGCCCCGGGAGAGCATGCCCAGGTCTTTGCAGGGCACAGCTGAAGGCACTGCCCACCATTCCCACCTGACTCTGCACCTGGCAGCCCAGGGATGCGTCCCTCCCAGGGAGGTGCAGGCAGGCGTCTCTGGGGACAGACCTCTCTGGGTCCCTCTCCATTGTGCAACCCAGCACATTCCCCAATGCCTTCAGCTCCTCTCCTTTGGGCAGCCAGGTCTGCCCCCGGGGGATGCTTCCTCACAGTCTTAGTGTGGATTGTGTAACACTGGACTCCCAGGGCTGAGGAAGCAGAGCCAGAGAGCCGCAGCGCCAGGCAGGAAGAGGGCAGTCGACATTGTGAGGAAGTTTCCTCAGCACCTTCCTATTCCTCATCCTCTGGTTTTACTCTAGTGATTTTCTTCGTGCCAAGCAGCCCAGTACTCAGTGAATAACGAGATGAGATTCTTCCTCAGGGCTCTTCACAGGGTTGGCTTACACTCCCCCCATCCACCCCAAACCCCGCCACACACAAGAAAAGTGGAGAATAGAACAGGTGAGGTCTGAGAAGGAGGAGAAATCTGGTTTCACTTTTAAAAAAAGTCTGTTTATTGACTGTGATTTCAGACTCCTGAAAAAGAAGCAGGGAATGGTCAGGTTTTACAAGAGGGACCCTGGGGGCAGGGCCGTGAGGGTGAGACCCCCACGGAGGTGCACCTGTGAGCAGGTGGCTGTGGGGGCCGGAGACTCGGCCTGAGCCCCCCAGGCCAGGGCTGACCTTGGGGGAGCAGAAGGGGGTCATAGATCAGAGAGGAAATCACACCCCCTGCCCAGAGCCTCCTCCAGATCCAGGGACCCCTTCCTGCTTTTGACCAGGGACACTGACAGCTCTGGCTGTGTTGAGACTCCTCAGAGCTTCAGCTCGGTGTCTTCCCCCAATATCTTATTTTATTGTTCATTTTAAGAAAAGTCAAACCGTCAGTTTAAAAGTAGCACATTTTGGTACCTATTTCTCGGTGACCTTTCCTTTCAAATATGGTTTCCCGGGATGTAAAGATTGTAGCTGAATAATGCATGATATCTTTGTTTCTCAGAGACAGGTGTTTTATTTTTACTGCGTTAGTGTTATGAGAACAAGCTGGCTGCAGCTTCTCTGAGATCTGAAGTGCTGGAACACTTCTGGGTTTTATAGGCACCCATTGCCAGGAGCTGTCAGTGCCAGGTTCTTGGGCTCTTGACAAGGGAGCTCATTATGGCCGCGTCTCACCTCCTCCAGGGAGGTGCCAGATCCGTGTGCAGCACTGCTGCATGGCTGTCCATTTGTTCACCATTCATTCATTCAGTGTTTATCTCCTGAGAGCCTCTGAGTCCTGGCGCTGGGATGCACTTAGGGGTTACAGAGACAAAAGACCAAGTTCCAGCCTTTACGGAATCCACAGTCTGTGAGGGTGACAGTCTCAGTCACTGGGCGGAGTGATGAGGGGTAAACTGAGGCATGTAACAGTGGCTGACCTGGGCAGCAGGAACTCTAGACTAGTCTCTAGACTTTTCTCTAAAGTTCAAAGGCAGAAGGTCCTTGCTGTGGAAGGCCCAGCTGTTTCAGAAGTCAGGATGGACTGGACTGGAGTTAGCTGGCCATGACTGACACAGCACATCAGGAATGGCTTTGAGGCAGACAGCTGGTGGGCCCAGTCAGAGTGGGTGCTAACTCTGGCCCAGGTGGGGACGTCTGCATACCCTCTGGTTCTGCCCCTGATGAAACCCTCTATCACCTTAGCTATTACCAGGGACTGTGGGGCCTCAGTTTTCTTATTAGAAAATGAATGGGGTCAATATATAACCTGCCTCTCCTGTGTCGAGGGCCCGTGGGGCTCTAAGGAGATAAAAACGCATGCTGGTAGGGGGTGTGTTTGGGGATGGGGCTCTGTCAGTTCACAGCACAGTTCAGCAAGCCTTTGTTCAGCACGTCCTTTGAGCATGACCAGGGCCATGAAGACGGTCAGTCGGTCCTGCCCTCTGAGAACTCACTGTCAGTGTCACAGGAGGGTTTGGGTGATCAGCGGGGGACACGTGGGCTGCAGCCCAGAGAGGCCTGGAGAATTCTTCCTGGCCATGGCCTCATTTCAGGCCCAGGCCTCATTGCCCCCTTCCAAGCGTCTCACAGGAGGCCTGGGTTCTGGATGCTTCAGGGACCCTCTGCTGCTTCAGTCCCCCGAATCTCTCCCCTCCGGCCTGGCTCCTCCTCCTCATCTTTGCAAACAGCTCAAATGCAAGCCCTGGGCCTGGGCAGAGTCGCCCTGTGGCCTGGGTGAGCCCGGGGTGCGATCTGAACTTTTCCGGAGCTCTCTCGCACCCCCCAGCTGTAAGGGGATGGAGGTGTGGAAACTCCGAAGCTCCTTCCAGGTAAACGTCTCACCCAAGGCCACCTGCAGGGAGGACCCCAGGTCTTGCTCCCAGCGGGGCGGTGCCTACACCCATCTGGAAGCCTGGCGTCTTGAGGGCAGTCCTCACAGCCTGCACCTGTCCTCCTGCTGCTCAGGATGACCGTCACTGTTTCTCTCAAGGTTGACAGCCAAGGCAGTGGCCGTGCTGCTGCCCATCCTGGGCACCTCATGGGTCTTTGGCGTGCTTGCTGTCAACGGCTGTGCTGTGGTTTTCCAGTACATGTTTGCCACACTCAACTCCCTGCAGGTGAGAGCCCACGGGGGGTGGCAGGGAGGTGGGGCCACCAACTGTCAGGAGCAGGCGTGCAGGGAGCTAGGGCTGGAGGGAGGCCTGCCCTCCCCGCCGTACCTCAGGAGCCGGTAATGCAGGGCATCCCCAAACCCCGAGGACTCTCAGAAAGCGGGGCCTGCCCTCCCCGCCGTACCTCAGGAGCCGGTAATGCAGGGCATCCCCAAACCCCGAGGACTCTCAGAAAGCGGGGCCTGCCCTCCCCGCCATACCTCAGGAGCCTGTAATGCAGGGCATCCCCAGAGCCCGAGGACTCTCAGAAAGCGGGGCCTGCAGGATCCTGACCCCTTCAGGGTGGGGCTGCCTGTGCTTCTGGCCGGCATCTGTAGTTGGCACGTCCTGGCTGGGAATGGAGGGACAGTAAGACAGTCAGCCTGTGGCAGCTCTGGAAAGAGAGTCAGGCAAAGAGGTGGCCAGGGCAGTCCTCAGGTGCTGCCCTCTGTGTGAAGGGCCTGGGAACCAAAGACTTGGGATGCCAAGGGTCAGGGACCTCAGACCCATGGGCCCGCAAGGGAGGGCAAGCATGGGTCCCCTTCACCATCCATGGCCCTCCCGGCCCTCCCCAGGCTACTCGAGTTGTGTCTGTGTCTGCAGGCTGGTGGCACGTCTTCCGGAAGTGCCTGCCCTTGCCCCGCACTGAGCCTGCCTGGGAACCCACCTGCCGTTGCACCTTTGCCCACGCAGCCCCCCCCGCTCTGAACTCGGTCCAAGCAGCTGCCCAAATCTAGGTTGGATCACAGGGTGGGACCCAGGACACCCCTCCGTCCTCACAGGCCCCAGGTCATGGGACCTGGTGTCACAGCGTGCGGTGCCAGTGTCACTCTCAGGCTGCATGGGAGGAACCTCCAGACAGTGTTCCGAACTACATGCAAAGGGCTCTAATCTCCGTTTCTTCCCTCCCTTCCCAGGGACTGTTCATCTTCCTCTTCCATTGTCTCCTGAATTCAGAGGTACGTCCACTCTACTTCCTAGCAGTATGAAGCTGGCTTTTCCTTTCTGAAAGGTCACAGGAGTGGGAATAGCGTTGCCCTATCAGGGTGGTGTCTGGGACTCAAATCCTGAGCCAGCTGTGTTCCTGATGACAAGTTGTGTGCCCTGGGCCTGCTGCTCAGCAACTCTTCTCTCCCTGCCTCCTTGCTAAGCGATGGACAAGCATCTTCTCTCCCTGGAGAAGTGGCGACTGCATCCTGGGGAAATGCAGGCGTGTTCCCCAAAGTCCTCCTCAAGGCCTTGGGGAAGCTGGCCTGGCTGTGAGAGGGAGGACTGCTGTCCATGGGAGCTGGGAAGGGGACTTTTGTGATGTGGCTTCCTTGGACTGGGGCAGCCAGCACAGGCTCATTCTTCTCGGTGCTGCTCTGAGCCTGGCACCTGCCATGTACTTGGCTGGGGGAAAGCAGGGGCTGCCCCAAGGACTTCTGTTCCTGTGGGAGAACTTTTCCCAAGTCAGCTTTGAGCCCCTGCCAGGCTGAGGTTGTGGGAGCTGCCTTGGGGTGGGGAATGGGCCAGGGCAGAGGGGTCACCCTGCCCGGTCTCTCTCAGTGGCGGTGTCCGTTTGCAAGGACAGGCCAAGTGGGCCGAGGAGGGCAGAGTCGCTGAGCAGGATGGTGACCGGGCAGAAGGGCTGCATGATCACAACACCCAGTGACCCCTTGCAAGGCCTGAGGTGGATCCGGGTGGCAGGAAGGCCGTGCAGCCATGGAAGTCTACCCACCCGCCCGCCACGCATTTTTATTTATTTGCTTCTCTCTCACACTCACCCCGGGACATTCACTGCTGTGTGTGAGGAGCCCAGCAGAGTCCACTCCAGACCCAGCTTCCCTGGCCTGCGGCACAACCTGGGTCTGCCACACAGAGCAGCGATGCACAGCTCAGCTGTGGAGCCACTAGCTCCGACTCTGTTATTTCCAAATCCCAACCTTCCCCGCACATCTGCTTCCAGGGTTGCACTGGCACAGACTCCTCTGGTTACGGCTGTTGCAGCCTCTGAAATTGCTTCTTGTGATCCCTTCCCTGCTTTTAAGGTGAGAGCTGCCTTCAAGCACAAAACCAAGGTCTGGTCCCTCACGAGCAGCTCCAGCCGCACAGCCAACGCGAAGCCCTTCCACTCGGACATCGTGAGTGCAGCCTCCTTAAACCGAGGGTCCCAGCCCATCCTCCATCCCCAGGCTCGGTCGTCAGCAGGATGGCGTGTGCAGGCAGCAGGATGGGATGTGCGGGCAGCAGGATGGGGTGTGCATCAGCAGGATGGGGTGTGCAGGCAGCAGGATGGGGTGTGCAGGCAGCAGAGGTGGCTTCGGGTGCCCAGCAGTCTTTGTCCCCCTCTCCTGCCTGACTCCAGCCCGCAGGCTGCACGTGCTCTGGGCTCGTGTCCCCGTCACAGTGCCCTGTGTCATGATGAAGTCACCACAGCCCTCCCCTTTGACCCTGAAGGGTCAGGGCTTCTTGTGTTCACTTAGGGATGGAAGGACTTAGAGATCAACTGACCATGAGGTGGCCCATCCCTGCTGCCCTCCAGAGCCCAGGCAGTCTGGAGCCGGCCCTGTTAGGGTTCTCACTGCGCCACTGCTTCCCACCTGCTGGAGCCTGCTCCAGTGTCCCATCCTCAGAAGTCCTTCCCCGCATATGGTGCTCAATCAAGGCACTCCCACCCAATTTTGCACTCCGCCTCCACCCACAGCTGTGTGGTTTTCCATTTGCTTAGGGACCATGTCTGCCCTGCTCCACGGGAGCTGGCTGGCTCATGCACTGCTCTAGCCCCACAGCTACAACTGTGCCAGGTGCGTGGCACGCTCCATGACTCACCATGGAATGACACCAGCATGGACAGATGCACGGGGGTGAAAGCGTGGGTGCCGGGTGGATGGGTGAGCAGAGGAGGGAGTGAGCACTCAGCACAGCATGCTTGTGGTGCCGGAAGGGAGGTCAGTGTGGAGAACTCTGCAGGTGGAGATGCCACAGTGTACACATCTTCATCTCCCCCAGGGGATGCACCTTGCCCCACCGCAGGGAGAATCCTCAGGCAGCTGTGGGCCCAGTGCTCCCCGTGCTCACTGGGCTTATGGCTCTCCCCCGGGAGCAGGCCCTTCACTGCTCATCCGTTTATGCTTTGCAGATGAATGGGGCCCGGCCAGGCACGGCCTCCACCAAGCTCAGCCCCTGGGACAAGAGCAGCCACTCTGCCCACCGCATAGACCTGTCAGCCGTGTGAGCCGGGAGGCTGCCAACCAGGCCAGGCTGCGCTCAGAACACCGCCCCCCCAAACGGAATGAAACTCCGCATCTTTGCCCGTGGGACCCTCTCCTTACCGCTGTCTGGACTTGGGTGTTATGGCCCTGAGATAGCCGTCCTCCCGTGACTCTGGCTGTCAGAGCACACTGCTGAGTCCAGCAGCCTGATACCCAGGCCAGCGTGGGCCCTCCTGCCTCACGTCCACCTGTGGGCTGAGTGACTCCCTCTGGGGACTCCCAGGACACAGTGGCCTGACGGTGATGGTGCCCTTGAGCCTCCCTTCGTCACTGAGCACCAGACCCAGCGAGGCCAGGACACTCAGGTCCCGCAGCCCCAGGAAGGGACGTTCAGCCTCTGTGCCTTGGTGGGACTTGGGGACTCAGGGCCAAAGAGGTGGTTCAGGTCCCCATGCACCCCCAGACAGTCAGGTGCAGGCAGCTGGGGGTGTGTGGGGAAGAGCATGAGGAGTCCCCAGGGTCTGAATTCACTGGTGAGTTCCCCACAGTTGGCGCCAGCCATGGTGTCTCCATAGGTGGTGCCAGCGTGGGCCAACCTGTGCTGTCATCAGTTTGGGCCCTGCCCAAGCCGAGCTCAAGCCGTGGGCGGGAGTCATTGACTCTCCAGGTGAGGGTGACCTCTCTGCCCTGTCCTTGGGGGGTCCCCTCTGTGCACGTCAAGAGCCACTCTGGGCCTTGAGACCGCCTGATGGTGCCAGTGCTTGGGGGCGCTTCTTGGCCATCCTCTGTGAGTTTTGCCTCTTTGGACCCCAATTCAGTCTTAAGATGCCCTCCTTCTTTCCTTGTGTGCGAGCCTCCTTGGTGGTTCTTGGGCCACAGGAGCTGGTCGTGTCCCTGCAGTGCCTGGTGTCCAGGTGGAAAATGGAGGGCATTTTCCAAGACACCACTTTCCCCGGAGCCCTTCTCATGACTCACAGGCACTCTACTCAGTTTCTACTGGGCAGACCACGTGGCAGGTAGCACCCTGCGCTCCATCTGGTCACCACGAGGGTGACCCACGCTGAGTCCCCACTGACCTGGAGAGGGAGGGCTAGTGACAGCCATGTCGTCTGTTGAGGGAAATTTATGGACTCAGACTCAGCCCCAGAGGAGATGGGATAATCGTTATGGACCTGTGTGTGGACATGATCCTGTGGAACATAGGTTTGGGATCACAGATGTGAATTAAGACACCACTGAGATACGGGCTATGAGGTTCATACTGTGCCGAGAGCACCCGTGGTGTCTGTGAAATGTGGGTGAGACATTCAAACCTGGTTTTCATACTGGAAAGTCTTCCTTTAAAACTGTGACCATGATTCCATTCAGCGCCTCCACAGCCCTGTCTGCCTTGTTTCAGAGTGAGTTTTCCATGGAGCTTGTGCCCTTTTGCATCCCGCCTGGTGGCTTCTTAATGTAACTCTCCCCTGGTCACCTGGAGTGGACCAGTCATCTGCAGGCCTCTCCTGCATGGGGAGGGTGGGCAGGGAGCAGGATGTCTGCAGGGGTGAACCTTTGCTCTTCTGTCAGGCAAGGCCCGTGCTGCACCAGCCACCTGACACATGGTGACAGTGCTACGGGCCCTGCGTGTGGCCCCTGCACCCGTGCTGTGGCAGGCACACCTGGCTGCTGCAGGCCAAGGCTGCTGTTCAGCGAAGAGTCCCATGTTTAGTGTGGACTAAAGTCCCATGTTTAGCCACTGCCCCAGGCTCCTGTGACCCCAGAAACCAGGTCACGTGGACCACGGTGGCAGACCCTCATCACGCCCGTGAGCACCTAGAAGTGAGAACACTGTATTCCTACAATTTACACTTGGATATTTCTCCTTATTTAGTTTCTAGTGAAAGAAATCAAGTAAGGAACTATCTTTACTTTAGATGGAATTATTTGTTTTTTTAACTGTTGCCATATTCATCTATATAGCTAATATTTCAAGATAAGTAAAGAACAAAACCTGTCTAAACCTTTTATTTCCAATGAATGAAAGTTGTGCACTTTATTTATAGGCTCTATGTTTTGGCTTCTGCAGTACTTTTATTATCTACACATAATTTGGCCAAAAATAAGAAATTGGAAAGAATTACATGTTTAGTTTATAGTAGAAGATGATGACACTAAGTTGTGAAAATATGTTGTGATTTTTATGAAATAAAATCTTCATGTCCTTAAAAGAAAGTGTGCTCCTTAAAATCTGTTGCTAGTGGAATGTGAACAGGACAGTGAGTCTCTAAACACACATCAGTAACATCCCAGGCTGGGGTCTGCTCAGTAGACATTCACTCAGCACCTACTGTGAGCTCCACACACTCTTGCTCTGGGGATGCCCCAGGAGCCTCTGTCCCAGGGATGGGGTATGAACAAAAACCAGGGGCAAGCAGCGGGCCTGGGAAGGAAGCATGGGAAGGAGGCCTGGAGGGACATGCACAGGCCTTTGTCTGCCCAGGGTAATTTATGCAAAATATACTGCTGCTGCTTCAAAGGAGGCGGAGTTCAGCCACATGTCACACCCCCAAATACACTCATTCATTCCTTCCCCATGTTGCTTTTCTGCTTTTTACAGAATTTACAGAGATGTAATTTACATGGTCCTACATTGCCTCTGTTGTGCAGCCGTCTGCTTTTATTTTTTTATTTTATTTTATTTTATTTTATTTTATTTCTTTTCTTTTGAGGCGGAGTGCCTCTGTCGCCCACCCTGGAGTACAGTGGTGCCATCTTGGTTCACTGCAACCTCCGCCGCCCAGGATCAAGCCATTCTCCCTCCTCAATATCCCAAGTAACTGGGACTACAGGCATTCACCACCACAACCAGCTAATTTTTGTATTTTTAGTAGAGACGGGGTTTCACCATGTTGGCCAGGCTGGTCTTGAACTCCTGACCTCAGGTGATCCGCCTGCCTCAGACTCCCAAAGTGCTGGGATTACAAGTGTGAGCCACCACACCAGGCCCGCCATCTGCTTTTAATATGCACTCATAAACCACTTTCCATATTACTCTATTGTTCATAATTATGATTGTAATATAAAGTGTTCTGTTACATATTATATTTTACCAAAAATCTTGCACTCGTTTATAACTGGATTCTATGATTCTGTGTCATATATCAACATTTACATATTTATCATATATTTATGTAACATTCGAATGTTTTTTATATCTATAATATATAATAGAGAGATATAGTGTCTTTGTGCTTATGGCTTTCTTCCTTATATTATTTTTTATGTTGATTATCTTTTAGGTTAAAAATTTGGGGGAAAAAAAAAGAGTTTTGCATCAAAAAGTAAAGAATTCCATGACTCTTGAAACATTCTGCCAAATTCTTTACCAAAAGAGTCATCGGGTCAGTTTTCGCTGCTGGTGATAACTTACTAGTATTCTCAGTGAGAACTTATTGATACTCTTATTTCTCAAAACTTTTACAGGAAAGGTGAGCAGTGTTCTCATCACCAGCTTAGTATGTGTGAAACTTATCGTTTGTATTTTCTTGATTACTACTGAGTTTGAACAGTCTTTCATATGTCTTTTTACTTTCTTAGGAAGGTGGCTACAATTCTGAATATAGAAGGGAGATGTTTCATTTATTTACGGTATCACTCATTGTCCTGCACCCATCCCAATTGCGCTCTCCTGTGGTGACAGTGGGACCAGGTCCCACGGGAGCTGCACACATGGTGACAGGATCCAGCAGCTGTGGCCAGGAGAAATGCCTCAGCTGGTGCCACCCATCCCCGTTGGTGCAGGGCCCTCCCTCTCCCACAAGCCACTTGACGCCCAGCCTTGGCCAGGCCCCTCCCTTTAGCTTCCGGGGATGAGGGGACGAGTCAGGTTGGTGGAGCTGCAAGCATGGGGCAGAGGGGTCACCCTGGAAGGAGGGTCCCCTGAGTGCCCTCCTGCATCCCAGCCCCTCCTCCACAGCGAGCTGCTCCTGCCGCCCTCAGACTTCCTTCAGAGGCATCAGAAATTACAGTCCACAAATGGAATCATTATTTTCATGCTCCAACAGGCCTTTAAAAATACTTTTTTTTCAGCTAAATTCAGGGAGTTGGGAAGTGAGCAAAGAAGATATGGGCAGTGTGCATCATTGTACAATTCCCTGCTTGCTTCTAAATGCTATTTGGTTCCTCTTTGCCCAGCCTCTATTTTTAGCCTTTACGCCAGTTTGTGCTAGGATGATTCCTTCTAAAGGCTGTATTATTGGCTGTGCTTTCCAAGCCAGTCTGAGGATCTCTGCATTTAATTGGCGAATTGACATCTTGATATTTATGTGATCTGTTTGTAACATTTTGCATCTGTCATTTTATACATGCTTCCTGGGGTTTTTTGTGGTGGGGGGTCGCAGTGGAGGGGTTGCGGGAAGTGTTGTTCTGTTATTTCTTTTTGTTTTGGTTTTTGATGTCTGGGTTGCAATCTTTTACAATAATTTGCTTCAGAGCTATCTTGGCTTTTCCCTGACTACATCTGCACTAGTGCCATAGTACAGTCCCACATAACTTAGTATTTCGTGTGCACTTACTATTGGCAACTTTGTTTCTGTTTGGTATTTAAAGAAAGGATTTTCAGGCCGGGCACAATGGCTCATGCCTGTAATCCCAGCACTTCGGGAGATCAAGGCAGGCAGATCACTTGAACTCAGGAGTTTGAGACCAGCCTAGGCAACATGGCAAAACCATGTCTGTATTAAAAATACAAAAATTAGCCAGGTGTGGTGGTGTGTACCTGTAGTCCCAGTTACTTGTGGGGCTGAGGCAGGAGAATCGCTTGAGCCTGGAAAGTTGAGGCTGCAGTGAGCCATGATTGCACCACTGCGCTCCAACCTGGGTGACAGAGCAAGACTCTGTCTCAAAAAATAAAAAATAAAAGGATTTTTATATTAGTGTTTTTACTCTTAAAAGTTATACACATTCCTGCTATTTAAATCTTATTTATAAATTAAGCAAATTTAAATTGTTAATCTACTTTTTAAAAATTAATAGGCTTTATTTTTAGAGCACTTTTAAGTCTATAGAAAAACTGAGCTCCCTCATACCTCCCCCTTCCCCCATCCCACTCCTGCAGTTTCCCCGATCATCAACGCCTTGCATCAGTGCGGTGCATCTGTCACAATTGGCGAATGAATGTTGATGCATTGTTGTTAACAAGAGTCTGTAGTTTACACCAGGGCTCACTCTGTGTTATACTGTTCTATGGGCTTTGACAAAGGTATTGACTTACAGCACCATGTAGCTTCACTGCCCTAAAACACCCTCTGGGGTTCACCTGTTCATCTCTTCTCTCTCCCAACTAACCCTGACAACCACTTTTTTTTTTTTAAACTGTTTCTATACTTTGCCTTTCCCAGAATGTCGTATAGTTGGAATCATACAGTATGTATGTTTTTCAGATGGGGTTCTTTTGCATAGCAATATGCATTTAAGGTTCCTCTATATATTTTTATGGCTTGACAGATCATTTCTTTTTATTGCTGTATAATATTCCATTGTGTGGAGGTGCCACACTGTTGTATCCATTCACCTATGAAGGACAGCTTCGTTGCTTCCACATTTTGGCAGTGATGAGTAAAGCTAATATAAGCATTTTTGTGCAGGTTTTTGTGTGGAAGTAAGTTTTCATCCCATTTGGATAAATACTAAGGAGCATGATTGCTGGACTGTATGGTAAGTTTTATAAGAGACTTTAGTTTTATAAGAGACTGCCAAGTAGCCACACCATTTTGCATTCCTGCCAGCAGTGAATGAGCTTCTGTTGTTCCACATCCTCACCAGGATTTTGTGTTGTCAGTGTGTTGAATGTTAGCCATACTAATAGGTGTGTAGTGACATCTGATTGTCTGAATTTTCAGTTCCCTAATGGCATATGATATTGAGCACTACTCTCCAAGTTTTGGGTGTTTGTTCTAACCCAGTCAGTATCTGAATTGGCCATTTCTCCTTGCAGTTCATCAGTTTGCCTCATGTATTGGGGTGTTCTGTTGTTTGGTGCATACACAGTGAGGACTGCTATGTCTCCTTGGAGAACTGATTGCTTTATCATCTATTGCCTCTCCTTATCTCTGCACCCTCTTTGTTCACTGGTTCTCTGATGATTATGGAATTTGTTCTGAAGTACTTTGCTGAGTGAACACTTGCCATGTGAACATTTTAAGTTGATAAAAAAGGAGAGTATCTTTTGTTTTTTTTTTCTTTGTAAGTATCAAGATACACAATTCTGATGTCACATCCTTTTCCCCAGAAACATCTATAGGTATGATTGTTTTTCTTTTTTTTTTTTTTTTTTTTTTTTTTTGAGATGGAGTCTCGCTCTGTCACCCAGGCTGGAGTGCAGTGGCGCATCTCAGCTCACTGCAAGCTCTGCCTCCCGGGTTCACACCATCCTCCTGCCTCAGCCTTCCGAGTAGCTGGGACTACAGGCACACGCCACCACACCTGGCTAATTTTTTTGTATTTTTAGTAGAGATGGGGTTTCACCGTGTTAGCCAGGATGATCTCGATCTCCTGACCTTGTGATCACCCACCTTGGCCTCCCAAAGTGTTGAGATTACAGGCGTGAGCCACTGTGCCCGGCCTAGGTATGATTCTTTAATGAAGAAGAGAAATTCAGAAGTTAATAATATAATTTTATGTGAAAGTCAACTTACCCTCATCTGATCTCTTTGGAAAATTTCAAGATTCTTTCCCTTACAATTTAATTTTTAACCAGATTATGTATTGATATTGTTTTCATTCTTCAGTTTTTAGTAGAACATAGACATGCCACTCTTTCAAATCCCAGGCCTTTTATGCTATCCTTTCTAAGTTGCAGCTCTGATGGCATATTTGAGATGTGCATTCATCTCTGTTAGGGACTCCCGTTGTTCACGAGTTGGGAATCTGTGCTGTGTCCTTTGTGTTTATCATCATCTCTTTTTATTTTACTTTTACATTTTCTTGATATTTTGGATATATTTTATAAAATAATAGTTACTTACCAAACTTGTATTTTTTTCGGGGTCAGTTCTCCATTTCCTGCTTTCAACAAAGGTTTTATTTAGTCTACTGTGGTTTTCATTCTGCTGCACAGCACATTTTATCCAGATGGCTTCTTCTTGATGTGATGCGGTGTGTTATCTCATTGATAAAAGAAAACAGCCATGCTGTGAATTTTACTTGCTTCACTTGAAAATCTTTTCCAAGAAGAACATTTTCTTCTTTTTATGATGTGTTTGCGTTGCAAATCTTTTGCAGCGTCATTATATTTTTTTCTTATTCATGAGTTTACTCTGGAGATCAGGATTGTTTTCCTGAATCTCAATGGATTTTCCCATGGCTAGGGTGGCTATTAATTAGACTTTCTGGAATATAAGGATGGGACTAGATTGTGGGTTGAGTGGAAAGAACTCTATGGCAGACCTCCAGGGTATTGATCCGTGGTTCCCAGCCTGTGGTGGGCCATGCAGAGCTGTTTTTTTAAAAAAGTTATCTGCTCATCAATATCTGCCCTAAGCATTGTCTACAGTTTGAATAAACAATGTGTCTCCTGCATCTAGGTGCCTGTCTTTCCAAATGTAGACCATACTATAATTAATAAGAAGTTCAGTTAAAAGCTTCATTGCAGTCATAACTGTAGATTGACCTTGTGTATTTTTTAACTGGTGAATATTTATCATGCAGTTCCTCTCATGGGAAGGAGAGAGAGTTCAACCAGTCATTTTTATTAGCGAAAGTCAGGGCCCTCCAGCATAAGCAATTAAAATCAGCGCTGTGTAAATCAAAAGGTGAGACTTGGCTGCATATCGATCCCATTATTGACCTGATGGTTTTGTCTTCATAAAGAATTCCTACTGTCCACAGATTGAATTCCTGTGTTCCGTTCTCCTTGTCTTATTTAAAAACATAAACATTTTAGAACATTTTAGGTTTATAGAAAAATTGTGAAAATAATACAGAAGGTCTCCATGTAACCCACACCTAGTTTTCTCTATTATTAACATCTTATGTTCATATGGCACATTTGTTACAGAGAATGAACCAGTATTAATGCTGTATCACCTAAAGTAGTACTTTATTCCAATTTCTCCAGGTGTTCCCTTGTATTCTTTCTCCCTTGTAGGATATTATTTCAGATGCCACATTACACTTAGTAGGCACGTCTCCTTAGGTTCTTCCTGGCCATGACAGTTTCTAAGTCTCTCTTTTTTTTTATGACCTTGACAGTTTTAAGGATTAATGATCAGGTATGTTGTAGAATGTGCTTCAGTTGGGATGGATCTGATGTTTTTCTCATGCCTGACTTGGGTTACGGGTTTTGGGGAGGAAGACCATAGAGGTAAAGTGTCATTCTCATCGCATCATGTCAAGGGTATGTACATGCTATCAACATGACTTATATGTTGACTTGTATGTTGACATATGACTTACATGTTGATGATGACCTTAATCACTGAGCTGAGGTAATGTTTGTCCGGTTTCTCCGATGGGAAATTATTCCCTCCCTGTCTCCCCATTCCATTCTGTTTGGAAGGAAGCCACTGTGCATAGCCCACACTAAAGGAATGTGGAGTTATGTTCTACCTCCTCAAGGAAGGAGGCTTTGCAGAAATTATTTTGAATTCTTCTGCATGGGAGATGTCTATTCTTCCCCATTTATTAATTCAGCCACTGATATCAGTATAGACTCATGGATACTTACTTGATGGATTATTATCCAATACTACTTTAATGATTTTATTGCTCAAATTATTCCAGCTTTGGCCATTGAGAGCTTTCTCAGTTGGATCTTGGATCTTGTGCTCCTCTGACATACCATTGTGTGTGTGTGTGTGTGTGTGTGTGAGAGAGAGAGAGAGAGAGAGAGAGAGAGAGAGAGAGAGCACTTCCTCTATTAGATATGTGTTTTGCAATTATTTTCCTCTAGTCCGTGGCTTGCCTTCTCATTCTCTTAACAGAGTGTTTCACAGAGCAAAAGTTTTATTTATTTATGTTTTTAACTTTTATTTTAGATTCAGGGATACATGTGCAGGTTTGTTACAGGTAAATTGCATGTCACAGGGGTTTGATGTACAGAGTATTAAGCATAGTACCCAGTAAGGTAATTTTTCAATCTTCATCCATCTCCCTCCCTCCACTCTCAAGTAGGCCCCCCAGTGTCTGTTGTTCTCTTCTTTGTGTCCATGTGTGCTCAATGTCTAACTCCCACTTATAAGTGGGAACATATGGTATTTGGCTTTCTGTTCCTGTTAGTTCACTTGGGATGACAGCCTCCAGCTCCATCCATGTTGCTGCAGAGGACATGATCTCACTCTTTTTTTATGGCTGTGTAAGATTCTGTGTTGTATATCTATCACATTTTCTTTATCCAGTCTACCATTGATGAGCATTTAGGTTGATTCCATGTCTTTGCTATTGCAAACAGTCCTGTGATGAACATACATGTGCACATGTCTTTATGGCAGAACAATTTATATTCCTTTGAGTATATACCCAATAAGGGATTGCTTGGTTCAAATGGTAATTTTGCTTTGACATCTTTGAGAAATTGCCAAAGAGAAGTTTTATTTTAATAAAGTTCAATTTATCAATTTTGTCTTTTGTCAGTTGTACTTTTGGTATCATGTCTAGGAACTCTTCAGCAAAACCTAGATCCAAACGATTTTCTTCTAAAAGGGCTACAGTTTCAGTTTTAAATTTAAATATAGAATCCTTTAAAAAATAACTTTTGCATAAGGTATAAAGCTGAAGTCAAGACACGTTCTTTCTGCCTATGGATATCTTAATGGACATTCAGTTGTACTAGCCTCATTTGTTCGAAGGTCTCTCCTCTCACTATTGACTTGCCTTTGCTCCTTCATCAAAGATCAGTGGACTGTACTTGTATGGTTATAGTTCTGGGTTCTCCATTCTATTCCATTGGCATACGTGTCTATTTGTTTCCCTTCCAGTACCACATTGTCTTGATTATTTAGCTTTATGGTAATTGTTCAAATCAAGAAGTATGAGTCACCATACTGTGTTCTTCCTCAGAATTATATTGGCTATTCTAGGCCTTTTGTCTTTCCACATAAATTTTAGAATCAGTTTGTCAACATCTACAAAATACCTTGCTGAGATGCTGATTGGGATTTCAATTAATCCGTAAGTCAATCTTGAACAATTCATTTCTTAACAATATTGAGTCTTCCCATCCATGAATATGGAATATGTCTCCATCTATTTTGACTTTTAGAATTGGAATAATTTCTTATTTAAATGTTTGGTAGAATTTAGACTTGCTTTTTGATTTCAATGTATATACTTTTAATTAATTAATTTTTAGAGACAGGGTCTCAATCTGTCACCTAGGATGGAGTGCAATGGCATGATCACAGCTCACTGCAGTCTCAACCTCCTGGGATCAAGCAGTCCTCCCACCTCAGCATCTCAAGTAGCTGGGACTACAGGTATGCACCACTGCACCTGGCAAGTTTTAACTCTTTATTTTGTGTGGGATGAGGTCTCGCTCTGTTGACCAGGCTGGTCTCAAACTCCTGGACTCAAGTGATTCTCCTACCTCAGCATCCCAAAGTGCTGGGATTACAGGCATAAGGTACCATGCCCAATGTCTATTTTTAACTAGTTTTTATTTTATTTTTAGTGATTGCCCTAGAGATTGAAATATAGATTTTAATCTAAATCCATCTTCAAATAAGAGTATACCACAGGTATACAGGTATCTTATAACATTGTATCTCAATTCCCTCTGGCCCCATGCCCTGTGATCATCCAGCTCACTTGTCTATGTGGTATAATTATCTAATACATCGATGCTATAACAAGTTTAAACAGCTATTTTTAGATCAATCAAGAGCAAAAAATATATATATATATTTTCTTTCACCTCCATTTACTTTTCTCTGATGCTCTTCCATTCTTTATGTAGATCTAAGTTTACATCCTGATTGTATCATTTTCCTTCTCTCTACAGAAATTCTTCATACATTTTTTTACAGGGAAGTTCTGCTGGCTATTCCCTCAAGTTTTGTCTGAAATAGTGCTTATTCTCCTTCACTAAATTAATTTAACTTAATTTAATTTTATGAGATGGGGTCTCACTATGTTGCCCAGGCTGGTCTCTAACTCCTAAGCTCAAGTTATCCACCTGCCTCGGCCTTCCAAAGTGTGGGATTACAGGCATGAGCCACCACATCCAGCCTCATTCACCTTTATAGAATCATTTTGCTGGGTATTATGTTAATTTTACATTGGTGATTTTTTTCTTTCAATAACTTGAGTATTTCACTCTACTGTCTTTTTTGCCTGTATGGTTCATGACAAGAAATCTGCTGTAATTCTTATTCTTGCTCATCTATAAATAAGGCGTTTTTTCCTCTGACCAAGATTTTATGTCTTTGCTTTCCACAATTTTAATATGAAACATCAAGATTTTCTTTGTATTTATCCTGCTTTGTATTCTCTGAGCTTTCCGGCTCTGTGGTTTAGTATCTGTTGTTAATTTTGGAAAGTTCTCAGTTACTATTATTTCAGATGTTTCTTTTGACCCTTTCCTCTAATTTCTTTTTCTGATGCTCCAATTACACATTTGTTACTTTTTTTTTTTACAGTTGCCTCACAGACTTGGGTGTTATTTGTTCCAATCTTTTTTCTCTTTGCATTTATGTCTGGGAAATTTCTATGACCCTGTCTTCAAGCTCACTGATTGTTTTCTCAATGGCATTTAGTCTACTGATGAGCCTATCAAAGGCATTCTTTGTTTCTGTTAAAGGGCTTTTTATTTCTAGTATTTCATTTTGATTTTTTTCTTAGTCTTTACAGCTCTGCTTACATTAGCCATCTGTTCTTGCACATTGTATACGTTTTCTATTATAGCTCTTAACATATTAATCATAGTTATTTTAAATTCCCTGTCTGATAATTTCAATATTTAGTCATATGTGAACCTAGTTCTAATGCTTGGTTTTTTTCTTGTCATTTGTAGTCTTGCAATTTTTGTTGTTATTGTTGTTAAAAGCTAAATGTTTTGTACTGGGTATTAGGAACTGAGGTAACAAGGACTTTAATATGAAGACTTATGTTACCTGGTTAGGAGTTGGGCTATTTAATGTTTGCTGTAGCTGTAGGTGCCAGAGGCTTCAAATTCCTCGTGTCCTTCCTTTTGTCTTTATTCTTGACTTTGGACTTTTCCTGTACACTCATCCTCATAGAGTCTGCATCTTGCATCTCTTCCAGTTGTAGTTAGTTCCTGTTGTTCTATATTCTTGTTGTCATGGGGGTAATATGTGTGGTAGAAGAAATGTTCTATCATCTTACAATAAATCTCAGCCTTTTAGTGGGTTTGTGTCTAGGGTAGTAACCCTCACAAGTGTTACTCCAGTGATAGCATTTCCCCCTTAGTGTAGATAAAAAGACCTGAGGGAGCTGGGAGGAGGGACCACCCTCCCTGAGGTGGGGTGAGGCTTTGGTGAATACTTCACCCTGGAAGACAGGCTGCCTGCTGGCACCATGGCAGGAACAAGCTACAGTTCCCATCCTCTGGCTGCCAGCTCTCTCCTGGCATGTCACCATGGTGCACTTTAACTACATTCGAAATGTTCTCTTTCCCCATCCTCTTCCCTCTTTATTGTCTTTCTGGGGACTTGGAGAATACTGAGACGAATGAGCAGTGTGCAGGCTCTCAGCTACAGAAGTGGGGATCTGATTCCATTTCTTGATACTTTGGTGCTACAGAAGCTCCCTGGAACTTGGACTTAACTCTGGAAAAACGATGGAAGTGGCCTGAAGCATGAGGTCCAGGCTGCCAGTTCTGGGTGGAGTCCATGGCCTGGAGTGAGAGCTTATGGTGCTTTTTCTGGGCCTGCCCATGGCAGCACACACTTCCTCCCTTCTGAACCCATAAAAACCCCCTACTCAGTCAGACTCACACAGATGTTGGGACTACCAGCTTCAGAGAGGATCTACCAATTGTGGGTCTCCTCTCCACTGAGAGCTGTACAGTCATTGGGACGACCTGCCTGCAGAAAGGAGCTACCTACTGTGGCTCTCCTGTTTACTGAGAGCTGGACACTTGGGATGACCTGCCTGCAGAAAGAAGCTACCCGTTTCAGGTCTCCTGAGAGCTGTTCTGTTATTCAATGAAGCTCATCTCTGCCTTGCTGACCCTCCAGTTGTCTGAGTACCTCATGCTTCCTGGACGCAGGACAAGAACTCAGTTCTGCTGATTGGTGGAACTGAAAGAGCTGTAACACAAACAGGGCTGAAACATGCCCCCTCCCCCACTTGCCATGTTGTACGGGATGAGGAGAGAAGAGCTGTAGCCCTTCGGAGAGCCCAGACCTAGGAGCTCCCCAAGCCAAGGCTGTGACACCCTCTTTGGGGCCCTGAAGTTCCTGGTGTCTCCAAGTTTCTGGACACCACCACATTCCTTGTCCAGACACAGGTGCCTGCAATGGAAGCCACATGTGGTACATCTGGTCCAGCTGCTGCCTCACATGGAGCTGGCACCTGTACTGGCACTTGGAGCTGCCCACCCCACCGCAGCAGCTTGTGTGCCTGGTTGTACACAGTGGCCAGACCCCACACTTGCTCGCTCACACACCCCTTGCTGCTCTACGTTGGCTCGCCCTTGGCAGGTGTGGGATCTGGGCCAGTAGTGTGAGCTGAGCGCAGCCTGCTGGGCTGAGTGGACATAATGAGCCCAGTGGGCGTGAACAATACTCAGGCAGAAGGTGCTGCCAGCCACAGAGGTTTCTGGCTGGTGAAGTGACACTCCGAGGATCCCATGACAGTATAAGGGCCTCTTCCCTGTCTCTCCCCCAGATGCTGTGGTGTCCACCCAGGAAGTCAAGAACTATCATGTGATATAGGAGATCTAGTCAGGCTATGGCTAACTTCTAAGAATGGCTCCAGAGTTGGAGTGAGCTGAGGTTCCTGATTCTTTATGGATCGGCCCTGGAAACCCCCTTAGGGCCACTACTGGACAAGAACAATTCCTTCATTCCCTTCAGCCAGCAGGGCAGTGTTTCTTGTTCACATCCGGGGGCCTCCTGGATGTCCCCCCACGGCAGGAAGGCCCATGCACTGGTTGCTCCTGACTTAGGGCTGAGGGAGAATGAGGGGCTGTGTGGGCAGGTCTGGAAGGGGCACCACCTGCCACCCTCACATCTCCTCCAGCAGATATGGTTATTCTCTCCCTCCCTGGACAGACATCATTAGAGAAGATTTAATCAAGGAAGAGCAATGGAGGCCGGGTATTGTGGTTCATGCCTGTAATCCCAGCATTTTGGGAGGCCGAGGTGGGCGGATCACAAGGTGAGGAGTTTGAGACCAGCCTGGTCAACATGGTGAAACCCCATCTCTACTGAAAATAAAAAAAATTAGCTCAATGCGGTGGTGCGCACCTTTAATCCCAGCTACTTGGGAGGCTGAGGTAGGAAAACTGCTTGAACCCAGAAGGCAGAGGTTTCAGTGAGCCAAGATAGCGACACTGCACTTCAGCCTCGGCGACAGAGCAAGACTTCCTCTCAAAAAAAAAGAAAGAGCGAGCAATGGTCTAATGGAGTCTGTCTAGATGAGTGAGATAATGGCCAGACTGATGCCTGCTGCCCAGCCTGCTCACATATTCTGGAGACGCCTCTGCTTCTATTAGGTTAACAAGCTGTGATTGTCAGTGAGATTGCAAACAGCACCTTCCCTCCATTCTACTCCCTGTCCTGCAGATCTCCTGGGTTTTGAGAGATGTTTCCTAAGTGAAGTGACTTTCTCTTTCCTCCCTGGTGGGTCCTGTAGATGGATGCCGCTCAGGCTCTTTCCATGTGGGGTGGGGGACACAGGACACAAAGATCCTCCTGCCGTTCTCCACGGGATAATTACTTAGGGTTTCCCAGGGCTCGTCCCAGGATGCAGGCCACGGCTGCCGGGCTTTGTGTGAAGCTGCGCCCAAGTGTGGAGGTGACTGGAGAAGGTGGGAGAGTAGAGTCAGATAAGGATGGTGGTCTCCCTGTCCCAGACTGATGGAGTGCAGTGCGGAGGCTGGAACTCAAGCAGCCATCAAGGAACGTGAGGAGGGTCAAATATTGAGGACGTGTGGGAAGCAAGATGGAGGATTCCCCCTCCCTTATGGAGATGAATGATGACACCAGGTCTGGACTATACTTCTCTATAGTGTTTTGTGAGAGAGAAGTATACTCCTGTCTTGTTTAAGCTCCTGTGTTGGTGGTTTTCAGTGGCTCACAGCTGATTTCACCTTAACCAACATGGCCATAGCACGTGCATTTCCTGACCCTCTGTGTGGTGCTGCTACTGGAGAAAGTAGCTTCCCTCCTGGCTATGGCTCAGCCCCACATTCCTTAGAGCACTAGTTAAATGGCAGTTCCTGATTCCTAGGTCTGGGCAGGGGCCTGGGATTCTGCATTTCTTACAGGCTCCCAGAAGATTCTGTGCTGTAGGTCCTACTGCTACACCTGGAGTAGCAGGGGCTTAGAACTCACCTGCCTTCTGGGGTCCCAGCCCAGGCGTCTCACATTCCCCACCTAGGACACTTTCTGTCCAGCCCCACCTGCAACAACAGCCTTCAGAGAAAAGCAATCAGCAAAGAAGAATCTAACGTGGATGTTCCTGGCAGAAAGCGAGGGCTCTGCAATGTGGTGAGTCCTGGAGGCTGCCCCATTACTCTTCAGCTGCAAGTGACAGTTAATGTATTACTTTTCCTCACCTGGCTGCCCCTGTGAGTTTCATTCCTTAGCAGGAGACTGTAGCACCACTGTGATATCAGAGGCCTGGGGAAGATCCAGAGGGTGAGTTAATAGTTTCCATTCATGCTCTTCTGAGTCTGTGAAGTAGGCTTTATCAGTCATTTTGCTGGGTTTTGAGATTGGCTTTCCTTCTGTCTTCTGAAGGTTGATTAGAAATTGGAGGCTGCGGTGCAGGAACCCTGATTATACCTGAGGATGCTAAGCACTCTTCAAGACAGCATGTCTGTCCACAATCAGAAGGGATCACTCTCCCACACCTCCTCCCGTCCTCTCTTTGGCTCCTGCACAGACTCTCGAACGCAGATAGGGAAGCTGCAGTGCTGGGCTGGAGGGCCAGGCTTGGAGGAACTGTCAACTTGGTTTCTCTTTGGCCCAATAATTCTCAGTGTCCTCTCTTAGGACAGCCCTGCAAGGAACCAGCCTGGAAATCAGCTGGTTCTCATGATGAACCCTCAGACCTTCCACTTGTTCTCGTGAAGTCTCCCCTGATTGCTTAGAGATTTCTGCTGCTTCCTGAGTGAAACACTTCCACTCATCACTTTTTTTTTGAACAGTGAATCAAGTTTTGGGCTTATCCCAGGAAATCATCTATTTATTGGTGTGCATTCATTAATTTTTAAAGAGCATTTTCTTGAGCAACTACTAGAAAAAAATTTAGTGGTTTAAGACTCTGGGTATACATATTTACTTCTATTCATTTCCAACTCTCAATCATTTATATCAGTCTATAAAATCATGAGTTTTGGGATTTTTCCTCTTGTGATAGTATTATTAGTACTAAAAATATCTTACATATCCATTCTGCAGTATCCATGTGCCAACAACTATGTTTGGAAGCTTAGAAGCAATTTTATTATGGAAAATTTATCAATTATTGATAACCAAAAGGAAGGAAAAGAACCATCTATAATCATGCCACTGAGAAAACTGTGGCAAATATTTCATAGCTTTTCAGGTTCTGTGCATGTGAGAGCTTGTGTATACACTTACACATTTGTGCATTGTCTTCATGAAAATGAATTCATACTATAACTGTCTTCTTCAGATTTAATGAAGTATAATTGAGAAACAGGAATTATGTATATTTAAGGTATGCAACTTGATGTTTTGTCTACCTTGTGAAATGATCACCACAATGAAGGTAGTTAACATATCCATCACCTCACATAGTTACTATGTCTTCCCTTCTTTCTCCCTCCTCTTTCTTTCTTTCCTTTCTCTTCTTTCCCTTTCTCTTTCCTTCCCTCCTCCCTTCCCTTCCTCCCTCCATCCCTTCATTTGGTGAGAATACTTAAGATCTACCTCTTAGCAAATTTCAAATATACAATACAGAAATTGTTAACTGAAGTCGCCAGAGAAGTTCCCTCCAAAATTAAAAACACAACTACCATATGCTCCAGCAATCCCACTTCTGAGTATATATATCCAAGGGAAATGAAATCTGGATCTTGAAGAGAGAGATCTGCACTCCCATGTTCATTGCAGCATTGGTCACGATAGCCAAGATACGGAAACAACATGAATGTCCTTCAAAGGATGAGTGGATAAATACAAAATATCTCTACCTCTGTCTCTCTATCTGGACACACACACATACAGCCTTAAAAAGAAGGAAGTCCTGCCATTTGTGACAACATGGATGAACCTGGAGAACATTATGTTAAGTGAAATAAGCCAAACACAGAAAGACAAATACCACATGATCTCACTTACATGTGGAATCAAAAAAAGTCAAACCCATAGAAGCTGAGAGTATAATGGTAGTTACCAGGTGCTGGGGGTGGGGGAAATGGGGAGATGGGGTTAAAGGTTAGAAAATATTGGGCTTTTTTCTTAACAATACAATGTAACAATACAGTCTAACTTTATTTTTAATGGCATTGATGTTTCTTCTCTAGCATGATTTGTCCTCTGGTTGAACTTTAGAGTCACCTGGGGAGCCTTGAAGGGTACACCCAGACCCTGGGCTCTTCCAGGAGGCTGACTGAGTCATGTTGATGTGGTAATGAATAGCATCTCATCTTATGGATGCCTGAGTCCCTCTTTAACCATGGCCATGTAATTGGAAATGGGTATTTTCACCTTTATAGGTATCTATGGAGTATAACTGCCTTTATAAGTATATAACATACTCAGAGATATATCTTTGTATACATCAGGTATTGTGGATACATTCTGGAACCTGGATCAGTGGGCCAAAGAAACTTTATCATATCTAATGCAAACTGTCACTGACACTCCAGAAAGAAGAGACCAGTGAGCACTGCACAGTAGGGAGTGGCAATGCCCGTCTTCCCACAGCTTAGCCAGCATTGGGTGTCAAATGGTTTTACTATCTTCCAGTTTTATAGGTTGTCATTGATTCACTCATTCAGTAATTCTATTTTGCACAACCACTCTGGGCCATGTTCATTCAAGTGATGGGGCCTCTATGGTGACTCAGGACAGACATAGCCCCTGCTCTTGTGCTGCTCACAGTTTAGTGAGAGATGGACTTGAATTCAATAGCCACAAACACTCATGTGAAGGAAGCTGAGACAGCTATGAGGAGAGATTCGTGGTGCTGTGGGAACCTGTGGTGCAATTTGACCTGATCAGAGGAGGTCAGCATGGGCTTCCCTAAGGAGTTGACACTCACTGCACTCTGGAGAGGGGGAGTGTGTGAGGGAGCAACTGGTCTGCAGGTGGGAGAGCACATGGGAATGGGGACTGTCTACAGTGCCTGCAGTTCATGAAAGGTACATTCAAATAGGTGAATTTTACTGAAAATAAATCATGCCTTGGTAAAGTGGGGTCCTGCTAGCTAGGCCCATGGTACCCCTCTCCTCCCAATACTCCAGCAGCTGGCCTGCCTCTCATGGTGGAGCCTGCCTCCTGGGAATGGCCTACAGGGCCATGTGGTGAGGTTCCCATTTTCTCTTCGCCTCAGCTCTCTCTTTCTCTCTGCATTTATTCTGCTCTGCAAACACTGTTTGAATGCAGAGTTCCCCACCCTCCAGGCAGGCTCCTGCCTCGGGGCCTTTGCACATGCTCTTTCCAACAACATCCACTCCTAAACTGCTGTGTTCATGAGGGCAGGGCCAGCTTCATGGGCATACACTCAGGGCCCTGCATTTTGGAGAGATCCATGCTTGGTTTAATGCTCTGTTGTTACTAACAATTATTCATTTTTGAAGAAAATGCATTTTTTTTCATTCATTTTTGAATGAGGGGCCCTGCATTTTCATTTTGCACTGGGCCTTGTCAGCAAAAGCTCTACACACCAAGGCTTGGGGGAGCTTCCCAGGGTGGCAGTACTTCATGTGTGTTGTCACACACTGTTGCTGGGAGAATTAAGTGCTCTCCATCTGACTTAACTGGTACAAGACACCTGGAAGTTTGAACCTGGCTTCTCCTGGACTCTGACCTATGCACTTTTCCTTTTTGCTGATTTTATCTGTATCCTTTCATGAAAATACATCATAACTCAGAGTATAACATCTTTTCTGAGTCCTATGAGTCCTTCTAATGAATTATTAAACCTGAGGGTGGTCTTGGGGATTCCCAACACACGAACTTTACTGCACACTTCACCAAAACTTGTTGGAGGCAGGGGTGCCTTTAAGCCACGGGGCCTCAATGGGGAGGGACCTACATACTCACCAAGCCTTCTTCCTTCCTCTTCTCTATGTCAGTGTGACTCTCAGACCCGTTTTTTGTTTTTTTTTTTTTTCTGTGAGAATCAACCTACAGAACTTGGCATTTCCTGGACTACCCAGCCAACACCATTGCAGAGAGGCCCATGGCTCTGGTATGAAACCCCTGGTCAGAAATTCTAATGGGGGATCCTGGGGTCTTGTGCCCTCCCCTGTAGGGGACATACTTGATGGGCACTATGATTGTCAAAGGTTAAATACGTAAAAATATTCTCCACAGATGCTTTCCAGCTGGGGGTAGGATTCCTGATATATTCAACCTAAGCTCTTGGATGGTCCTACAAAGGGGACAAGAGTCAATGGCTCTGCTGTGGTTTGAATGTGTCCCCCAAAAAGCATGTTGGAAACTTAATCCCAAAAGCAACAGTGCTGAAAGGTGGGGTGTAGTGAGAGGTGATTAGGCCCTGAGGGGACAGTGAGTGATAATGCCATTATTGCAGGAATGGGTTCATTATAAAAGGGGGAGTTCGGTCCCCTTTTGCTCTCTCTCACCCTCTCTTTGTCCTTCCATCATGTGATGCCTTCTGCCAAGTTATGATGCAGCAAGAAGGACCTTGCCAGATGCCAGTACCTTGATCTTGGACTTTCCAGCCTTTAGAACTATCAGAAGTAAATTTCTGTTCTTTATAAATTACCCAGTCTGTGGTATTCTGTTTTAGCAGTACAAAATGGATGGACTAAGACAAGCTCCTACATGCACGAGAGAGGGTGAACCTGGAGAGCTGGGTGACCACCCAGTGGCCACATAAACATATAGGCCTATTGCCCATGTGGGGTGTGATCTCAGGGCTATGTGTTCCCCTTCCCTGGAGGTTGGGTTATTGATCACCACTATTTGTCACATTCTTTCCGACAACATTGTCAAAGTCAGTGTGATCCCCACGGCAGCAGAATGCACATGACTGGGACTGAGCCCTTATTCCTCTCAAGGTTCCTCATGCAGGAGTAGAGTGGGTAGCAGGTGAGAAAGGGATTCTATTCGGAAGAGGCAGAAAATAATTTGGGGCAATGTAATGGTCCTTAGGTTTGTGTCTCCAAACTCACTGAGACAAAAGCATCAGGATAGCGTTTCTGGGGAAACTTCTGGTTTCCTGATGAGCCATGGTCTTTCTCAGGTGGTAACTTTTCCAAACATGTCTATGTCCCCTGCAGAGCTCTTAACTGGGGCATCATGAGGGATTTGATCACAGCTCTTAAGGGCCGATAGGTGGCACTAAGGATAAGGAGTCTACCCTCTCCCTTTCCCAAAGGCGAGGGAGGCTGTAAGCTATGCCAGTAAGGTGGTTGGGCACAGTCTTGGGAGACAGACTGTCAGATCTGAATATCCACGGGCACTGTTTTCACCACTGACAATCTGTGTGACCTTCAGGGAAACGCCAGGCTTTGTAATCTCACTCAGCTGCCTGGTTCAAAAATCTCAGCTCAAATGTTGCTTCCTCAGGACTTCTCTCCTGAATCTCTCTGCTTTATGTTCTCATACTCCTGTATTTTTCCTTTTAATGACTATTAGTTTAACTTTGTTGGTAGGATTTCTCAGTCCTTCTTTGTGTTCCTCTCTAGACTGAAACCTCCTTGAAGGCAGGGGCTCTCTCTGTCTTGCAAAGTTTTATGCCATCAGTAACACACAGAGACTGGCTCATGGTAGAAAATCAGAAAATGCATGCTGAATGACATGTGGCAAAGCTCCATCAAGGTCTCTGGTGGACATATGGGGTGAGTTTTACATAACATGAGACTTAGAAAATGAGCTATTATCAATCACATAATTATCCTCAGAGAATCTGTGTCCTTTTTCCTTTTAAATACATTTGTGCATTATGAGCTTTTAAATACAACTAAGGTGGGTATCACGCTGCGTTAAGATCATGCATAAGAAATGAGGAGATGGAGACAGCTCTGAAAGGGTCTGGGTGTTTATAATGCAAAGTAATTGCAATGCTGTACCATGAAATGCATTTTGTTCTTGAAAACTGAATTTGAGTTTGATGTCTTTTGAGAGCCTTGATGCATTTTTAATTCACACAGAGCCTCCCTTCTCTATGCTCCACTGCGTGCACTGGGGACAGGTGACATACTGGGAGGGGAGCTTGGGGTAACCTTGGGCAGAGATGCTATAATAAAAATGTCCAGCTCCCAAGTCCATCCCATGGTGGACATCAATGGGAGCATCTGGAGTCTGGGTGCAAAGGGTGAGGGGTGCCAGTCCAATCACAGCTGAGTTGTGACAGGGAGTTTGCAGAAGGGCCTTTAATTTCCCAAGTAGCCTGAGTCCAAGGCTGTGCTGCGCCCAAAGGACACAATCTCTGCCAGGGACAAGTCATAGTTCCTGCAGGACCAGGTTTTGCAGCAGACCTGGACTCTGGCCAATTCAGTTAGAATGGGTTCAATGAAAGGATGAGGATCCTATATTTACTCATTTATCCTTACAGTCATGTGAGGAGGTAAGTCTAATTATCCCTATTTTATAGATAAAGAACTTGGTCAGGGTTACATAACTAGTAAATGCCTACATACACATGCCAAAACCTCCGTATGTATCTCCATCAGGCCAAATGTGAAAAGACAGAAACATTTTGAAATTTAATGTATTTCCACCTGAGCTTGAGACTTTTGCCCTGTTCTGACGCCTTGTGCATGCCATAGGAAGAAGAGACGAAAGTGAGCTTAGATCACAGCTGCCTCACAGGCAAACATCTGTGAAACTGCATCCTCACCCCATCCTGGTAGGGGTTCCCCTAGGGGACCTGGTGGATAACACCACCTCCCAGGTACAGCTTCCTCCCTCGACCCACCTTGGCAAGTGCTGGGGGACTTATGAGTGCTGAAACAGAGTATGCCCAAGTCTCTTGAAGGGTGGGATTTGAAACTGCTCTCAGGATGGAATGTCCAGGTGCAGCATCACTTTCCACTGTTTTATTATAAAATTCCCAAAGGTCCTTGGCCTCCCCTTTCTCTGAGGTATTAGCAATGGGTGCAGTAAACCCAAGTGTCACCTAACACCAGCTCCACTGTGATTCCCAGAGTTGCTGGAGGCCTCCTAGGATCTGAGGGGGTCTCTCCAGTCTCAGCCCAGCGGTTTTAACATCCCAGTAAAAACCCACTTCCAATAAGGGGAGGGGTGCTTAGACAGGCCTTGGCAGTAGGACACAACCGGGAAGATTTATGAAGCAAGTCAAAAAGTAGTGTCTGCATAAGCTCTTTTTTTAAAACCTAAAAATGAAGGCTTCACTGCAAAGTATTTACTGCACCAGTGATGCTGAAAAAGGAAATGAACTCCTGTGAGTTACCTTATTTAAATATCATGATGTTCTTTTCTGTGGATGATCTTAAGATAATGAGTTAGAATTGTGATGTGCTGTAGCAAGGAGGGGTCAGCCTAATGCACTAACACAGCCATCTCTTTCTTAGGACCAAGCAAGGAGGTCAGGCCAACTATCCTTCTCTACCCCGCCCTAGTTTCCAAACAGGTTGCATTTCCCAGAGCATCTGGCATTCAGGATAGAAGTAATACTGGGTCCATATCTGGACCTTCTCCAATTTTACCTCTGAGCCTGGGGTCAGAATCAGCCATGTGTGTGTTACTTGTGTGCTGCCCGTGTATCTATGGATGTGCATCCTATGGGTGGTATCTGTTACTTGTGTGAGTAACCTGTGCCTTACCTGTCTGGTCCCCATATGAATTGTCCAGGGTTGTGAGTTATTGGCTGCCAATGCCTATTGCCTATGTAGGTCCTACATGTGTAAGCTTCTGCGTGTCACCTGCGTGTGACACATGTGCTCCTTCCCAGTGATCTACGTGCCACTGTGTTCCCAGTGAGTGTGTTATCTGTGTTTCTCATGTGCTGCTATCTGGAGGTTATCTCTGCGTATGTGACCTGTGTGCTACACTTATGCTCCAGTATGTTACCTGCATGTTTCCTGATCATATGCTCCCTTGATGCTGAGTGTGGGCCCTGCTTCCGACAGGGCCCTCCAGGTCACGGGAAGAGCCGGCCGCTGTCCTCACCAGGACCGGGACCGTGACCGCATCTCCCTGCCCGTCTCTGACCCCTCCTTCCGCTGGCCAGGACCCTCAGAAGCGAGCCCGAGCCACTCCCCCTCCGACCAGGGGTCGTCCAGAGGCCTGGCTGGGGCGGCCCCGCTGCTGCCTGGGTGGCAAGTGCTGCGGCCCCTCTGTGGGCTCCTGCCGGGCTGGGGCGGCCCCTCTCC
Source organism: Macaca fascicularis (assembly GCF_037993035.2). NCBI lineage: Eukaryota > Metazoa > Chordata > Mammalia > Primates > Cercopithecidae > Macaca > Macaca fascicularis. Next base: position 138,281,517 of record NC_088385.1, read on the forward strand.
GGTCTGACCCTGTCTCTCTGTCCCACACGGGCAGACGCGGGGACAGCGGGCTCTGAGGGCTCGGAGCTGACGTCGAGGTGGGGTCGGCCCGGTGCCCCGCCATGCTGCCCTGAGGCCCCTCATGCTCCCAATGCCCGCGCTCTCCGGGTTCTTTTCACAGCAGGGAAACAGGCCACAGGCTCAGGCCAGGACTGTGCAGCGAGGAAGGGGAGTGATCCAGGTTCCCGAGTTTCGGATTCTGATCCGGCTCCGTGTGGATGAGGACTCCTTGGGCTAGGAAGCCCAGAAGCCAATACACGCTCAAATGAGCTCAAGGATATAAAAGCGGGGAGGGGACCTGGCCCTGGAAACGCTGCAGCACCGGCCTGGCTGCAGGCTCGACCGGATCCAGGGCTCCAATGATCTTTTTTTCTATCTCAAATCTGGGCCTTGGGCGGCTTTGGCCCCGCTAATGCCCCAATCAGGGACCCCTACCTGTGAGGCTCTCACTACAAAAGGATAAGATGGCGGCAGCAGCTGCTTCCCGGCTTCCTCTCAGCCCCGTAGCTCTCCCGCCCCTGGGGCAAGTCCTGGCATGCACTCTGATTGGACTGGCAGAGCCATGTGACCAGGTCTGTCCCAATCATAGACCCAGGGCACAGCCACCTGACACTCCGATTGGACTTGCTCAGGCCAGGTAGCCAGCTCTGCACCAATCACAAAGCCAGGGCGCAGCCAGTGGAAATGTAACAGTCTTTCTCATTGGCCAGAGAAGAAACCCTGATGCTCACTCCGATTGGACTTGCTCAGGCCACGTGACCAGCCCTGCACCAATCACAGAGCCAGGGTACAGCAGCTTCCAACCACACCCGGGCCACAGGCCACTCCATAGATCAAGAGCCTCTGTAGCGGTCCCAGGGTCTTAGCTGTGGGTGGGCGGGCGCCTGAGTGAAACTCAGTCCTGGAAGGAGGGGGCGAGGCCCTCGGCAGATCTGGAGTCTGTACCCCCAGGCTCCACACTGGGAACTGGGGACGAGGAGACAGGGATGCGGCCCGGGTCTTGGCCTCCTCAGGCCCACCAGACACCTTGTTCAGGCTGCCTGGACGGTCCTCGTGGGGCTCGGCACTCCTCGTCCTACACCTCCTCCCGGCCCGCGGGTCCCCGGCTACCCCAGCCCCGCCGCGGGCCGCACCTCTCTGGACGGCGCTGTCAGTAGGTGTTCAGCCCCAGTGCATCCGCGCCAGGACCCGGGCTCCGTGGCCACTGAGTGCAGAACACGCCGAGCTTCGGAGGTCTGGGAGTTCCAAGTGGAATTTGAATTTTTAATCTAATTGTCTGATTCGTGAACTCGGAAACTGACATCACGCCCAGACGTCCCAAAGTATCAGAGAGCTGCAGATATGCACGTGAGCGCTGGTGGGAGTCTCCAGGCTGGGATTTCTGCTCGATCTGGGAATGAGAAATGCGATCTAATGACACCCGGAGCTCCTGAATCACCTGGGGAAAATGACGAGAGACACTCTCTGGTGGGAACGTCTCCTAGAAACAAGGCCTAAGATGGGGCGACAACAGCCCCACAGCTGTGTCCAGATGCAGGAAGCACTCGCCCGTGCTGGTAAGTCTGTCCCACGGTGGAGAAAGCGCTCAGAACCCACGGCCCTGCAGTCCACCCTTCAAGTCACTTGGGCCTGCTCTCTTTCAGCACTCGTGAGTCCCCCAGCAGGTGGGGGTTGTGGGGGGAAATCCACATCAGCAGTTAACCCCCTTTCTTTGGTCTATGAAGCCCTACATGCTTCTCTGTCTCCATTTCCTCAGCGTCATATCCTTGACTTTCTCCACCCGCAACCTGCTCTGCTTCTGTGATGATCTTCCTTTTTCTCTACTTCAGGGCCTTTGCACTTCTTTTCCTTCTGCTTGGAAAGCTCTTCCCACAGCCAGTTGGGTGTCAACTCTTTCCCATCATTCTAGTGAGAGAGTTACCTCTCCAGAAACCCCCTCTGGGGCCCCCTTTTTCAAGCCTACCCAACTCTCCACCGTTTCACCCAATTTGGTTCGCTTTATAGCTGGCATCACTGTCTTGATGAGGGCTCAACCCATGTGTGTCTTGCTCACTGCCATGTCTTCAGGATTGAGAGGCTGTTAGTACACAATAGGTGGCAAGTAAACATTTGGTTGAATCCGTGAACATGTATCACGCATGACAGCCCATTATGGGGAAGATACTGGCTCAGAGGAGGATGCCCAGAGTCCCCTGGAGAAGTAGAGGAAGGCTTCACAGAGGAGGGGGCTCTCCATGAAGGCAGATTCACCAGGCTGACAATGGGGAGAGGACATTCCAGGGGTGGAAACCAGCGGGGCCAAGGCTTAAGGGGTGCACACAGTGGGGTGAAAGGGAACTGCTGGGAGTGGGGGAAATGGGAGATGGAGGAGGGTAGGGCAGCAGGTGAGGCTGGAGAGGAGGCAGGGGAAAACCTTCTGCCCCAGGGACGGACTCTCTGAGGGAGGGGGTAAAATGATGGTCACCAAGATCAGATTTAATCTGCAGGCCTGTGAAGGAGGCACTGGGCTTCTGGTAAATAAGAAATTTCCCAGGGCAGAGAGTTCACACTGAAGGACCATGTGCTGGGCAAGATCCTCGTGTGTTTGCTTAACATGATCAGTGTTAACATTTGAATTAGTGGCTGATGCTTAAAATTGAGAGGTTTTGTTTGTAATCCAGATTTCTGGTTTTCCTGAACAGTCAGGACTCTGGTTACCTCAGGCCCCATTCTCATATGGCAGCCATGGCTGTCCCCTCCTGAGGGCACACTCTCACCAGCTCATCCAGCCCACCTGCTCCATTTTTATCCTGTAGCCATGTGCCTGAGGGTGTTCTGAAGATTCCAACTTTGCATCAACTCATATTCACTGAGTGGATCTTTGGAAATTGTGATACTGTTTTTGACCTTGAAAAAGTTTGACTTTCATGTTACATAAGATGGACAGACAAGCAGTTCAACATATCACAGGACAACATCTGTGTATGGAAACAGTGGGGAGAACCTGAATGGTGTGGTTGGCAGAATCATCGTCCCCCCTCCGCCACCCGCCCTGCCAACCGTATGTCCATACCTAAATCTGTGGGATGTATAAATATGTTACTTCACATGGGAAAAAGGGCTTTGCAGCTGTGACTAAAGGTGTGGGCCTTGAGATAGGGAGAGCATCCTGGGTTGTCCAGGTGAGCCCTGTGTCATCATGTGAGTCCCTAAAATAGGATAACTTTCCCAGCTGCGTCAGAGATGAGTCAGAAAGAGGAGAGATTCAAAGCTTGAGAGAGCCTCACCCTATTGCTGGCTTGGAAGGTAGAGAAAGCTGCCAAGACATGCACATGGCCCCTAGAAGTTGGGAAGGCCCTGAGCCCACAGGCAGAAAACAGGGGTCTCAGTCTGATAACTACAAAGAACTGAATTCTGTCAACAACCTGAATGTGTCAGCAAATTATCCTCCCCTAGGGTCTCCAAAAAGGAACACAGCCTGTGGACATCTTGATGTTAGTCCAGTGAGGTCCACATCAGACTTCTGACTTACGGAACTGCAAGAAAATATATTTGTGTTGTCTAAGCCACTAAGTTTGTGGTGATTTGTTAGGGCCATAGTGGGAATCTAAGATAGACAGTTATGGTTCTGGAAGTAAAGAAAAACTAACCTTCAGCTTGCAGAGACTGGAAGGCTGCTCCACCTGAGGCCAGGGGTGTATGTGCAAGGTATTGGGTAGGGAGAGTTCACCTTAGGATGGAGAATAGAAACAAATGTGGTGAGAAGGATGTATCCAGCTGCCCAGGAGAGTGTTCACCAGTATCCTTAAAGGTAGAACAGGGTGAGTCAGCCCCAAATAACCAGCACCGTGAAGTGGAATCCTGAGAGCTAATTACCCACTTAGCAGAGTACTGATGCTGCCATTTGCTTAGCAGACTTGGCAGAGGATCAGCAGAACGACTTCCTAGAAATGCTGGGGCAAAGGAACAGGTTGGAAAGTGTGTGATCTGCTGAAGTGTTTTTATTTTCTATTGAGAATGTTGTGTTTGTGCTTTTTGTGTCCTGACTGTGAAATGATACATTGAAAGATTGATTTTGTTAAGTAACTGCTCTTTGGTTGCTATGATCTGATATTTTTGAAAGGTTCTCAGGGAAGGGGTCATTTTTTTTTCTTTCACTGGCAGGTCTGAATCACACACCATTATTTATAGAGTAGTTGGGCAATTTCTCTCAGCTTTTCTGATCACCAGCTGTACCAGCTCTGGCATGGATCCTAGAATGTTGTCTATGACCTGTGGCAGTGGTGACTTCCTGGAAAAAGCCCACATTGAATTCTTATGATGGTGTTGAGCCTGAGTATGAGCCTATGTCCATGACAAGGACCTAGGTGAATGGCCCTGGGTGCCTGGCCCCCCTTCCACACTTCCCTGACATTCACTCTTTGACCTGATCTTTACTGAGTGTGGACTGTGGGCCAAGCCCTCCCTTGGATGCTGGGTGTGAGCATCAGTGGGAAGATCAAGTCCTGTAAACCAACTCACGTGTCAGAGATTTGTGGAGCAGAGACAGTGGGATGGCAGCAGGATGAAATCTGCATTATCTGTGTACCACGAAGGGGGTTATTTTGACTTCACTCCTAATATTTTAAGCATTCTAGATTTCCAGAAAACTTAGGCTTTTTCACCAATGTGAGGAACTTCAGCTGTGTCCTGTTGTTGCAGGATCTACCTCTGCTATCTCCCTGAGTCTAAGAAGCGTTAGTCAGGTGAAGCTGCAGCCCTCACCTGCAGGCTGGAGAGTATCATCCATCCTGAGAGATCTGGGGTTGTAGAGAGCAGGAGGGGCTGGATGGCAAGTGGCAGGAGAGGAAGTGTGAAATATGCCTGGAAATGGGTGAAGGGGATACCTCCAGCTGTAAGAATGCTGAAAGATTTTCTTGAGGGATGTTCCATTGTTTTGGGGATCATTTAAATATGCTTTATATGAGTGAGTATTAGAAAAAGAAGAAAGAGGGACCACTTTCAATAATGGGTATGACTTACAGACAGAGATGAATAAGAAGTAGAAGACGAACAACAACCAAATGCACATTCCTAACAAGTGCACGTGGAACATTCTCCAGGATAGTCTATATACTAAGTCACGAAACAAGTCTCACTAAGTTTAAAAAGATTGACATTATATGAAGTCTCTTCTCTGACCACTATGGAATGAAGCTAGAAATCAATATTAGAATAAAAACTGAAATTGTTTCCTCTCCTCTTCCTCTTCCTCCTCCTCCTGCTGCTCCTCCTCCTCCTCCTCCTCCTCCTCCTCCTCCTCCTCCTCCTTCTTCTTCTTCTTCTTCTTCTTCTCCTCCTCCTCCTCCTCCTCCTCCTTCTCCTTCTCCTTTTCTTCTTCTTCTCTTCTTCTCCTCCTCCTCTTCCTCCTCCTTGTCCTTCTTCTCCTTCTTCTTTTCTTCTTCTTTCCTCCTCCTCCTCCTCCTCCTTCTCCTCCTCCTCCTTCTCCTCCTCCTCCTCCTTCTCCTCCTTCTTCTTCACAGATTTTCACTCTTTCACCCAAGCTGGAGTGCAGTGGCACAATTTTGGCTCACCGTAAACTCTGCCTCCTGGGTTAAAGCACTTCTCCTGCCTCAGCCTCCTGAGTAGCTGGGATTACAGGCGCAGGCCACCACACCCTGCTAATTTTGTATTTTTAGTGGAGACAGGGTTTCACTATGTTGGCCCGGCTAGTCTTAACTCCTGACCTCAAGTGACCTACCTGCCTTGGCCTCCCAAAGTGCTGGGATTACAGGCGTGAGCTACTGCACCCAGCCTGGTATTTCAAAAATACATGGAAATTAATGCTCTTAAACAACCAGTGGACCAAATAAGAAATCACAAGATAATTTAGCAAATATTTTGAGGCAAATAAAAATAAAAAGACAACATACCAAAACTTATAGAATGCGGTAAAAGCACTTCTTACACACAGATCTATAGCAGTAAACATCAACATTACAAAAGAAAGATCTCAAACCAGTAATTAACTTTACACCTTAAGGAACTAGAAAAAGAAAAGCAATGTAAACCTAAAACCTCAAAGTAGAAGGAAGTAATTAATAAAAATTACAGCAGAGAAAAATAGAGAATAGAAAAAAAATAGAATTAATGACATCAAAAGTTGGTTCTTTTTTTTTTTGAGACGGAGTCTTGCTCTTGAGCCACTGTACCCAGCCCAAAAGTTGGTTCTTTAAAAATATCAAGCCAGGCACGGTGACTCATGCCTATAATCCCAGCATTTTGGGAGACTAAGGCAAGTGGATCACTTAAGATCAGGAGTTCAAGACCAGCCTGGTCAACATGATGAAACCCCATCTCTACTAAAAATACAAAAAATTAGCCAGGCATGGTGGCACACACCTGGCGTCCCAGCTACTCGGGAGGCTGTGGCAGGAGAATTGCTTGAACCCAGGAGGCAGAGGTTGTAGCAAGCTGAGATCATGCCACTGCACTCCAGGCTGGGCAACAGAGTGAGACACTCCATCTAAAAAAAAAAAAAATTAGCTAGACTAAAAAAAGTCCAAAATCATAAATAGTAAAAGATAGTCATAAATAAATCATAAATGTGGGGCCATTACTACTGCTGTTACAGAAACAAAAATGATTATGAGAGAATACTCTAAAGAATTGTATGCCAAAAAATTTAGATAGCCAAGACAAAATGGATAATTTCTTAGAAACACACAAATTACCAACACTGACTGAAGAAGAAGTAGAAAATCTGAACAGATCTTTAACTAGGAGAGAGATTGAATCAGTAAACAAAAACCTTCCAATAATGAAGAGCCCACAACCAAATAGCTTTACTAAATCCTACCAAATATTTAAAGAAGAATTAACACCAACTCTCTTCTCAAACTCTTCCAAAAAATAAGAGGGCAACACTTCCAAATTTATTTTATGAGGCCAATATTATCTGATACCAAATCTAGACAAACATACCAGAAGGAGGAAAACTGCAGACAAATATCCCTTAGAATATAGAGGCAAAAATGTTTAACAAAATATGAGCAAAACAAATTCAAAAGCATAGTAAAAGCATAGCATAATATGACCAAGTGTGACTTATCCCAAGATTGCAAGAGTGAATCAACGTGAGAAAATCAGTCAATGTAATATGTCACGTTAATAGAATGCGGGGGAGAAAAACCACGTGATAGTTTATGAAAACTCATGATCAGGAAAAGTATCTGACAAAATCCTACACCCCTTCATCATAAAAACACTCAGTAAACTAGGAATAGAAGGGAATATCCTCAACATAATAAAGCATATTTATGACAAATCCATAACAAACAATATACATAATAGCAAAAGACTAAAAACTTTCTTCTAAGATCAGGAACAAAACAGGTAAGCTCATTTTCATCACTGCTGTTTAACATTATACTGGAGGTTATGATCAGAGCAATTAGGCAAGAAGAAAGAGACAAGTGGCATTCAGATTGGAATGGAAGAAGTCAGACTATCTCTATTCACAGATGACATGAACCTATATATTTTTAAAATCTCAAAAAATACACACATACAACTAGGGCTAGCAAATGAATTCAGCAAAGTTGCAAGATACAACATCAACATACGAAAAACAGTTGTGATGGTAGACACCAGTAAAGAACAATAAAAAAATTAATAAAACAGTTCCATTCATAATAGCATCTAAAGGAATAAAATACGTAGGAATACATTTAATCAAAGAGGTGAAAGACTTACACATTGAAATCCACAAAACTTTCCTGAAAAAGTTAAAGAAGACCAGAATAAATGGGATGGCATACTGTGTTCATAGATTGGAAGTCTTAATATTGTCAAAATGACAATACTACCAACACAATCCACAGACTTAATGTAATTTCTACCAAAATCTCAATTTCTTTTTATAGAAATAGGAGAATTCATTCTAAAATTTTTATGGAATCTCAAGGGGCCCTAAATAGCCAAAACCACCTTGAAAAAGAAGAACAAAGTTGAAGGTTTTGCACTTCCTGATTTCAAAAATTACTACAAAGTTGCAGAAATCAAAACAAGGTGATACTAGCATAAAGACATACAGACTAATGGAATAGAATAAAGAACCCCAAATAAACCCTCACGTATAAGGTAAGATGAGTTTTCACAAATGTGCCAAGACCATTCAATAGAGAAAGCACAGTCTCTGCAACAAATGGTTCTGAGAAAACTGAATTATCACATGTGAAAAATAAACTTGTACCCTTGTTTCACACCATGTGCAATAATGAACTCAAAATGGACCAGCAGCCTGAACATAAGGACGAAAAAACATGAAGCTTTTAGAAGAAAACATAGTGGCAAATCTTCCTAACCTTGGATTTGGCAATGGATTTTTAAATATGATACCAAAAGCATAAGCAGCAAAAGGAAGAAAAGAATAAGTTGAATTTTGTAAAAATTAAAATCTTGAGAAGCGGTGAAACAAGATGGTGAGTGGAACTCTCCAGGGATAATTCCTCCACAGAAACATCAGTTTGAAGAACTGTTCACACACAAAGAAAACCTTCACAAGAGCTCAGGAAACAGGTGAGAGGTCATTGTTTTAGCATAATAATAAGAAAACATATAGTAAAGTGGGTAGGAGGGACAGTTTTACATTACCCACAGTACCCCTTCTGCAACCCCAGGGAGAACAGCATAGAAAGAGACATGGTCCACTTGGGGCAAGGAGAAGGAAGTAAGCATAGGACTTTACCTTGCAACACAGTAATGTGCCTGCCACAGTAAAACCCAGCACTGGGCACAACCCTTTGGTCTCTGACACCAGGCTGGTACCCACAGAGGGAACCTCTTGACCTATTCTGGTACCATCTGAGGCCAAACAGGAGCCTCTGGTCCCAGTGAGATGTACTCATGTTCTAGTCCACATCACTGCTAGTTGACTACAATGGCCTTGGGCTCTGAGTAAATCTCAGTGGCAGGCAGACTATAGCACCTATTGGCCTTAGACATGTGTCAGTGCTGTGCTGATCTTGGCAGCTGTGGGCTTTGGATGTAACCCTACTTTTGTCAGCCTCAATGGCCATGGAATTGCTCATGTCACCCCTTTTCCAGGCACTGCAGTGTAGTGCAGAGAGAGTACTCACTTTTGGGAAAAGTATGGGGCTTTGTCTTGGAACTCAGTACTGGCACTGCCACAATAAAACTCAGCACCGGGCAGAACCTCATGGCCCCTGATACCAGGTTGATACCAATGGGCAGATTCTGTTAACTGCATTGGTGCCAGAGGGAAACCCATGCCCCTGGGAAGATGGATGTGAGATCTGGCCCACATCACTACCTGTTGACCATAGCAGCCTTGGGCACTGAATAAACCTCAGTGGTCGACAGGATGCAAAAGTCACAGGCCTTGGGCATGCCTCAGTGCTATGCAAGTCTCCATGGCCATGGGCTTTGAGTGTGACCCAGTGCTGTTTCAGCCTTGGTGTCTAAAGGATTCCAGCTGCAGTAGTAATCCTGGTCCTGGGTGACCACTAGGGCTTTAATGCTTGAAGCAGTCATGGGCTTAAGGTTCTCCAGGTCAACCTGCCTGGAATTTCTGGACAGGCTTCCTGCTGAAGGAAACTCCAAAAGCCAGACCATAAAGACTGGATTAGGTACCAACATCAATGCACAGACATCAATATATGGCCACAAGAATCAAGATTAATGAGAGAAACATGACATTATCAAACACAGAATAAGGTGCCAGTTACTGACCCTAAGAAAGCAGAGATGGAAGAATACAAAGAATTCAAAGGAGCTGTTGTAATCGTTTCCCCGTTTTCCCTGAGAGTACTCACCAGTGGTGCTTGTGCTGTAGTGTTTACCCCAAGATAACTTTGCCACAAAATTGCTCACTTTTATTATTATTTTTGAATTGCTCTAGTATATCAACTTTGTAAACAAAAGATATTATTCTATTTATAGCATTCTGTTTTTAGTAGTGGCATTTCCATTTACAAGATATAGTAATTCTTGATCACTGAAAATGTCAAGTCCTAGAAAATGTAACTTTCTTATGCATGATGTTAACATCGTTCTGAAACAGTTGTTGGCTGAAGATTCATTTGATGAATCTGATTTTTTCAAAATAGACGATTTGATGATTCAGATGATTCTGATGTTAGTTCTGTTTAGAAATAACTGTAAGAACAATTTTTATATTTTATTTTCACATTGAAAATCAGATTTGCCTCAACCTCAAAGAGTGTATTTACATAAAATTTAATGAGTGCTGGGCAATGAGCTGCACTTTTTTTTTCCTAAATGGGAAAGGATTGAGGAAGCTCAAAAAATATCAACCAAATACAGAGAAGTAATTCAGAAATGTATCAGAGACATTTAGCAGAGATTGAAATAGTTTTAAATATCAAACAGAAATCCCAGAGTTGAAAAATACAATGAAATTTTAAAATGCAATAGAGAGCGTAACAACAGAACTGATCAAGCAGGAGAACAAAATACATGAGCTCAAAGACAGGTTAATAAAAAAATACACTCAAGGAGAAAAAATAATGAAAAAGAATGAAGAAACCTTATGGGATATATGGGATAACAACAAAAGAACAAATATATGGGTCATCATTGTATAAGAGAGAGTAGGCAATGAGAAAGAGGTAGAAAGTTTATTTAAAGAAATAACAGAAAACCAGAAAACTTTGCAAATACAGAGAAGTATATAAATACCCAAGTACAGGAAAGTCAAAGGTCTTCAGTCAGATTCAATCCAAATAAGACTACTTCATGACATGTTAGCACCAAACTATCAAAGATCAAAGACAGAGGATCCTGAAAGCATCAAGAAAAAAGAAGCAGATAACATATAAGGAAGTCTCAATATGTTTAACAGCATACTTCTCAGTGGAAACCTTACAGGCCAGGAGACTGTGAGATGATATAGTCAAAGTGCTGGCAGTGGGGCGGGGAGAAACAAAAAACAAAAAACCTCTGCCAATCAAAAATACTGTATCCAGTAAAGAAATGAAGGAGAGATAAAGACTTTTCCAGACAAAACAAACAAACACAAAAAACTGAGGAAATTAATCACCACCAGACTTGTATTACAAGAAATGCTAAAGGGATTACTGCAAGATGAAAGAAAAGACTGCTAATGAGTAATATGAAAACATCTGAAAGTATGTAAGTCACTGAGAAAACAAGTAGGGAGTTAAATTTTGAATACTCTAAATGTAATTGTGGTGTGTAAATCATTTATGGTTTTAGTATGAACTTTAAAAGACAAAGCTATTAAAATAATAAGTACAATAATTTATTAAGAGATAGGCAATATAAAACATGTAAATTATGACATCATACATAACAAAAAAATTTCTAAGATGGCAGATTGGAGACATTGTATGCATCTCCCACTGTAAAGACAAAATAGTGAGTTCACTCATGCCATAAACTTTTTTCCAAGAAGCATTACAGGAACTTAAGAAAACTGAGTGCCTGTAGTCCCAGCTACTTGGGAGGCTGAGGCAGGAGAATGGCGTCAACCCGGGAGGTGGAGCTTGCAGTGAGCTGAGATGGCGCCACTGCACTCCAGCCTTGGTGACAGAGTGAGACTCCATCTCAAAAAGAAAAAAAGAAAGAAAGAAAAAGAAAACTGAAAGAAATCGTAGACCCTATGGAACAAGTGGTGGGCTGAAGCCTACACCATGAGCCAGGTGGAAAACTGAGTCCTCAGAGTGAGAGGGAGGAGGAACAGCCTCCAGCATATGTACTCCCACTGGGAAATCTGTCTGTCTAGGCAATGGGGGAAGGCCTTAATCCTACCCAGTGTTGGAACTAATTTGGTGAGTGATGGGGAGTATATAAGAAGGAATGGCATCAGGATGTGATTTGTATGCACTCCCAGACTACAGTGAAGACAGAGCGATGCCATTTCTGATCCTAACTCACAGGGGATCTCACAGAAATCTGCCAGCTAACTCAGGCAGCAGTCACAGATTGAGAGAAGCTCCCAACTGAGATTCATGATATAATCTCAAGTGGGGATAACCCCTCTGGTCCAGAACTCCGGAGAGTGGGATGTGTGCTGTAGTCACAGAGGCAGGAACTGGATATCCCTGCTTCATGGGAAGACTGGTAGTGGTGTGGCCTGAAAGCCATGGTTTCTGCCTCAGTGGGGAAGGCTTGTGGCCCGTGGCAGTTTTGAGTTCTGAGCACAGACTGCCTGGACCCTAGCTAGCTGCTGCTAGTGGGACACTGCCGGTGTGAGACCTGCCTTGCCAAGTGCATGGGAACTAGAAGCGGTTTACTGCCACCTGCTACTCCTCACTTCCTGTGGACTTTACTGTGCAGCAGAGACAGCTGTGCTCCTCCCTGGAACACCCCCAGTAGCCCGAAAACTGCCCTCAACTCCCCACTGGGGCTGCTGCTTGTGCCTGCATGTGAGGAGCCAGAATGTGGACTTTCCTGACCCAGACCCTACCTGGCTTTGCTCCTCCAGCCCCTCTGGTAGCTTAACACAAAGGACAGAAACTTTTGGGAGTTCTATGTCCTTGCCCGTTCGGTGAGATATCAGAGTGCCTCCCCTGGGTAACAAGGCAAGCACAAATCCCACTGCTGGCTACCACTGCAGTTGGCACTCTTTTGCAAGCACCACCTCTGGAGGCCAGCCAACAGTCTATTATAACGTCTGCAGGTAGAATAACACATGCCCAGGAAAGAAAACTTATGTGTGACTTCAGCTGTTACCATTGCCTGTATTACCCTGGCTACAGGAGGTCCTGAGTGTCCACGTTACCTGTTCATTATGACTACAACTGGCATTTGAGAATGCCAGCATACTACGGCTATTAGTAACCAAGGAAATCTCACAGACTCTATATCACTTCTCTGCCACCCTCATCAGAGCTGGTGCTGGTACCCACTGCTGGGAGGCTTGAGGACAGGTCACATCACTGGATCCCTTGCAGGCATTCCCCAGCACTGGTCTGGGGTAGCTATACCCAGAGAAGCAGGATTCACAGTATCTGGCGGGGACTTAGGGACTCCTACTCCTAGGGGAACGGGGAGTGCACCACATCAAAGGAACATTCCACGGGACAGAAGAATCCAGGTGGCCGGCCTTGAGTCCCAGAATTTTCTGCTTATGGGATGTTTCTTTCAGCAGAGCTACAGGTGTAGTGCTGGGCTCAGTGGGGAAAGTCTGCAGCTCTACCTCAAGAGTCAGGCAGCCCTGGTGCTTGTGAAGGGTCTTGGAGAAGAAAATTTCTTCTCCTCCCACATCCCCATCACTGCAGTCACAACTGTGCTTCTCCCAAGGCAGTTTGGCGTGAGTGCACCGCACCTGTAGACAGCCTTTCTGGAACACTTCAGGGTGACTGCATCCCCACAGGAGAAGTGTCCTCCAGGTTCAGGCTTGCACGAGGGGTAGAATCACGATCCCTCTCTACATAGGATATCAGTATTCCTGCAGATGAAGAGAAGTGCCTGTCTGATCCAAATAGCTAGAACACTGTGTCAGGAATATGACTGGGAGGTAAATCACTTTCCTGTTGGCCTGATAGAGGAGCTGAGGTGGCTCCTTTCCTTCCCCCTGTAAAGACCTCAATGTGTCTCACTGAGCTGGTGCTGGTACCCCCTGCTGGGAGACTTGACAACAGGTCACATCATTGGATCCCTTGCAGACATTCCCCAGCACCACCCTGGAGTGTGGCAACCTCACTAAGTGGCTAGACCCAGAGGAGAAGCAGGATTCTCTTCCAGCCTCCTTTGGAGAAGCTCCCCCAGCCTCCTCTGTAAAGGCTGGGACTTCTGCCTACTATTGGGTATTGCATTTAACCACCTGCTTTAGCCACAGCTGTTTGTCACTTGTGGACACCTCCTACTGGCCTGAAGCCTGAACTGTTCAACCCAGTGAAAAAACACTGGGGAAATTATAAATAAATTTAAAAGTGCACACTTATGGAGAATGAGATAAGCTTCATGAGACCTTTGCCATTCCCAACCTGCTCACACACTGAGCAGATTGCTACTACAACCAGCATCTGAGAAAGCCATTGTACAAAGACTCTCTGTAAGCAAGGAACTTATGCAAAGTCTTCATCCCTGAAAGCACCCAAAGCCAAATTAGGTTATAATAAACTATAACTGTTAAAGTCACATCTTTTAAGGGGGGGGGAAATAAAATAACACAGTTGAATCAAAATATTAAAATAATTACAAGAAGTAATCTACCCAAATGATAAGAAACCAGAAAAATAATTCTGGCAATGTGAAAAAGCAGGATTCTATAACACCCCTGAAAAGATTATACTAGCTATCCAGCAATGGATCCAAACCAAGATGAAGTTTTTGAAATACCAGGAAAGGATTCAAGAGCTTGATTATTAGGTTGCTCAAGGAAATACAACAGAAAAGTGAAAACCAACATAAAGAAATTTTTAAAAATTAATTCAGGATATGAATGAAAAACTTTCTAAAGTGATAGATATTTTAAAGAAAAACCAATCAGAATTTCTGGAAATGAAAGACACATTTAGAAAATTACAAAATACAGTGGAAATTTTAACAATAGACTAGACCAAAGTAGAAGAAAGAATTTCAGAGCTCTAAGACAATGCTTTTGAAATAACTCAATCAGACAAAAATAAAGAAAAAAAGAATTAAACAAGGTCTCCAAGAAATATGGGGTTATGTCAAAAGGCCACACCTAAGAATCACTGGTGTCCCTGAGGGAGAAGAAAAAGCAAAATGTTTGGAAAACTTATTCAAGGGAATTATTGAGAAAAACTTACCTAGACTTTCTAGAGATTTAGACATCCAAATACAAGAAGCTCAAAGAACTCCTGGGAGATTCATTGCAAAAAGAACATCACCAAGGAATATTGTCATCATGCCATCTAAAGTCAATGTGAAGAAAAGAATTTTTAGAGCAGTGAGACAAAAGCATCAGGTAATCTATAAAGAAAAACCTATCAAACTAACATCAGAATTCTCATTAGAAACCTTACAAGCCATAAGGGATTGGGGTCCTATCTTTAGCCTCCTTAAACAGAATAGCTGTCCAACAAGAATCTTGTATCTGGCAAAACTAAATTTCTTAAATGAAGCAGAAATAAAGTCTTTTTCATACAAGCAAATGCTGAGTGAATTTGTCACTTCCAGACCAGCCCTAAAATAAATGCTAAAAGGAGTTCTAAATCTTGAAATAATGGGTCAATATGCAACACAAATAGAACCTCTTGAAAGCATAAAATTCACAAGGAAAAGAAAACAATAACAGTGAAGAAAAAAGTAACTAGGTAACAATCAACATGATGACTGGAACAGTACCTCACATGTCACTATTAACATGAAAGTAAATGGTCTAAATGCTCCACTTAAAAGATACAGATTGGCAGAATGGAGAAAAATTTACAAGCCAAATATCTGCTGTCCTCAAGAGACACACTTAAGTGTTCACAATAGCAAAGACTTGGAACCAATCCCAATGCCCATCAATGATAGACTGGATAAAGAAAATGTGGCACATATACACCATGGAATACTATGCAGCCATGAAAAAGGATGAGTTCATGTCCTTTGCAGGGACATGATGAAGCTGGAAACCATCATTCTCAGCAAAGTAACACAAGAACAGAAAACCAAACACTGCATGTTCTTCTCATAAGTGGGAGTTGCACAGTGAGAACACATGGACACAGGGAGGGGAACATCACATACTGGGGCCTGTTGGGTGGGGAGGGGTAGGGGAGGGATAGAATTAGGAGAAATAGCTAATGTAGATGGCAGGTTGATGGGTGCAGCAAACCACCATGGCATGTGTATACCTATGTAACCAACCTGTACCTTCAGCACAAGTATCCCAGAACTTAAAGTATAATAATAATAATAAAAAAAAGAGACACATTTAACACATAAGGATTCTTATAGACTCATGGTAAAGGGGAAAAAGATATTCCAAACAATGGAAACCAAGAGCTAGCAGTAGTAGTTATTCTTATATCAGATAAAATAGACTTTAAAGCAACAAGAGTAAAACAAACAAAAAAAAAAACAAAGAAGATCGTTATATAATAATGAAAGAATCCAACAAGAATATATCACAATTCTAAGTATATATACCTAACTCTAGAGCTCCGAGACTCATAAAACAATTACTGCTAGATTTAAAAAAAGAGATAGACAGCAACACAATAATAATAGGGGACTTTAATATGCCATTGATAGGACTAGACAGATAACTAAAGCAGAAAGGAAAAAAACCCACTGGACTTAAACTGTACTCTAGAACAAATGGAGTGAACAATATTTACAGAATATTCTTGAGTAGAATGTGACAGAACATTCTCTCCAAGAGCTGCAGAACAGACATTCTTCTCATCAGCACACGGAACAATGTCCAAGACAGACCACATGACAGGCCACAAAACAAGTCTCAATAAATTTTAAAAATTCAAAATCATATTAAGTATCTTCTCAGACCACAATGGAATAAAACTATAAATCAATTCCAAAAGGAACTCTCAAAACTATACAAATACATGAAAATTAAACAATCTGCTTCTGAATGATTTTTGGGTTAACAATGAAATCAAAATGGAAATTAGAAAGTTCTTTGAAATGCATAACAGTGACACAAGTTATCAAAACCTCTGGGATATAGAAAAGCAGGGCTAAGAGGAAAGGTTGTAGTGTTAAAAGCCACATCAAAAAGTCTGAAAGATCACAAATTGGCAACCTACCATCACACCTCAAGGAACCAGAGAAACAAGAACAAACCAAACCCAAAGCTAGCAAAGAAAAAGAAATAACAAAGACCAGAGCAGAACTAAATGAAATGGAAACAACAAATACAAAAGATCAATGAAACAAAAAGTCAGTTCTTTTAAAAGATAAGCAAAATTGATAGACCATTAACAATCCTAACCAAGTAAAAAAGAGAGAAGGTTCAAATAATCTGTTAGAAATGAAAATAGAGGCATTACAACTGACACCACAAAAATACAAAAGATCATTTAAGAATAATATGAACACCTCGATGCATAAAACTAGACTACCTAGAGGAAATGGATACATTTCAGAAACATACAACTCTCCTATCTTGAATCAGAAAGAAGTAGAAATCCTGAACAAACCAGTAACAAGCAGTAAGATTAAATCAGTAATAAAAAAAAAAAAATGCCAACAAGAAAAAGCCCAGGATCTGACAGCTTCACAGCTGAATTCTGTGGTACATTCAAAGGAGCATTAGTACCAATCCTACTGAAACTATTCCAAAAGATTGAGAGAAGAAATCTTCCCTAATTCATTCCATGAAGCCAGTATTATCCTGATACCAAAGCCATGAAATTATATAACAAAAAAAGAAAACTACAGATGAATATCTCTGATGAACATAGGTGTAAAATTTTTCAATAAAATACTAGCAAACTTAATCTGACAGCACATGAAAAAGATAATTCACCATGATCAACTGGGTTTCATCCCAGGGATGCAGGGATGGTTCAACATAGTCAAGTGAATAAATGTTATTCATCACATAAACAAAATTAAAACAAATGTCATATGATCATCTTAATGGATGTGAAAAAACATTTAATAAAATCCAGCATCCCTTTATGATAAAAGCCATCAACAAACTAGGCATAGACGGAAGATGCTTCAAAATAATAAAAGCTATATATTACAAACCCACAGTCAACATCATAGTGAATGCAAAAAAGTAGAAAGCATTCCACCTAAGAATTGGAACAAGACAAGGATGTGCACTTCTACTACTTCTATTTTATATAGTAATGGAAGTCCTAGCCAGAGCAAGCAGGAAAGAAAAATAAAGGGAATCCAAATTGGAAAAGAGGATGTCAAGCTATCTCTGTTTGCTGATGATATGATTGTATACCTGGAAAATGCTCTAAAAACTCCTCCAAAAGACTCCTAGATTTGATAAATGAGTTCAGTATTTATTTATTACTTTTATTCAAAATCAATGTACAAATCAGTAGCACTGTTATACACTAACCATGACCAAGCCGAGAATCAAAACAAGAACTCTATCTCTTTTACAATAGCTGTGAAAAATAGTAAAATACCTAGGAATATACTTAACAAAAGAGATGAAATATCTCCACAGGGAGAACTACAAAACACTGCTGAAAGAATCAAAGATGACACAAACAAATGGAAATATATCCTATGGTTATGGATTGGAAGAATCAATACCATGAAAATAACCATACTGCCCAAAGAAATCTGCAGATTCAAACTCCTATTAAAATGTCAACATTATTTTTTCATTGAAATAGAAAAAAAATTCTAAAATTCATATAGAACCAAAAAAGAGCCTGAATAACCAAAGAAATCCTAAGAAAACAAAAAAATCTAGAGGCATTACATTACCTGACTTCAAATTATACTACAAGGCTACAGTAAGCACAACAGCATGATGCTGGTATAAAAGTAGATACATACACTAATGGAAAAGAATAAAATCTCAGAAATAAAGCCAAATACTTACAACCAACTGATCCTTAACAAAGCATACAAAAACATAAATTAAGAATACCTGATTCAACAAATGGTGCTGGGAAAACTGAAAAGCCACATGTAGCAGAATAAAACTGGATCCCTATCTCTGACCATACACAAAAACCAACTTGAGATTGATTAAAGACTTAAACCTAAGGCCCCAAATTATAAAAAAAAAAATCTAGAGGAAAACCTAGGAAAAACTCTTCTGGACATTGGCTTAGGCAAAGAATTTATAAGTAATGTATCAAAACCAAATGTAATAACAAAAAGGGACCTAATTAAACTAAAAAGCTTCTGCTCAGCAAAATAAATAATCATCAGAGTAAACAGACAACCCATAGAATGGGACAAAATATTTGAAAACAGTGCATCTGACAAAGGACTAATATTCGAAACCTACAAGTACCTTAAATTAGCAAGAAAAAAAAAATCCCATCAAAAAGTAGGCAAAAGACATGAATAGATATCTCTCAAAAGAAGACCTACAAATGGCCAACAAACATGCAAAAATGCTCAACATCACTCAATCATCAGGGAAATGCAAATTAAAACCACAATGAGATACCACGTTACCCCAGCCAGAACGGTCATTATTAAAAAGTCAAAAAATAATAGATATTAATGTGGATGTGGGGAAAAGGTAATACTTATACACTGCTTACACTGCTGGTGGGAATGTAAATTAGTAAAACCTCTATGGAAAACAATATGGAGATTTCTCAAAGAACTAAAAGTTGACTTAGCATTTGATTCAGCAAGATCACTACTTTCTTTTCTCACTACTGGGTATCTACCCAAAGGAAAAGAAGTCATTATATAAAAACATCACCTGTACATGTACATTCATCACAGTGCAATTCACAATTGCAAATGTATGGACTCAACCTATGTGCCCATTAACTGATGAATGAATAAAGAAAATGTGGTATAGGTACACCACTGAATACTACTCAGCCATTAAAAAATGAAATAATGGCTTTTGCAGCAACTTGGATGAAGCCGGAGGCCATTTTTCTAAGTGAAACAACTTAGAAATGAAAACCCAAATACAGCATGTTCTCACTTATAAGTGGGAGCTAAGCTATGAGTACACAAAGGCCTACAGAGTGTTATAATAGACATTGGAAACTCAGAAGGAAAAAGTGTGGAAGATGGTGAGTGATAAAAAGCTACATATTGAGTACATTGTATACTACTTAGGTGATGGGTTGTATTAGTCCATTCTCATGCTGCTATGAAGAAACACCTGAGACTAGTTAATTTATAAAGAAAAGAGGTTTAATTGACTCAGTTCTGCATGACTGAGGAGTCCTCAGGAAACTTACAATCATGGTGGAAGGCACCTCTTCACAGGGAAGCAGGAGAGAGAAGAATGAGCAAAGAGGGAAAAGCTCCCCTATAAAACCATCAGATTTCATGAGAACTCAATCACTGTCATGAGAACAGCAGCATGAGGTAACCATCTTCATGATTTAATTACCTCCCACTGGGTCCCTCCCATGACATGTGAGGATTATGGGAACTACAATTCAAAATGAGATTTGGATGGGGACATAGCCAAACCATATTATTCTGCTCCTGGCCCCTCCCAAATCTCATGTCCTCATATTTTAAAACACAGTGATGTCCTTCCGACAGTCCCTCAAAGTCTTTTTTTTTTTTTTTTTTTTTTTTTTTTTTTTTTTTTTTGAGACGGAGTCTCGCTCTGCCACCCAGGCTGGAGTGCAGTGGCCGGATCTCAGCTCACTGCAAGCTCCGCCTCCCAGGTTCACGCCATTCTCCTGCCTCAGCCTCCCGAGTAGCTGGGACTACAGGCGCCCGCCACCTCGCCCGGCTAGTTTTCTGTATTTTTTAGTAGAGACGGGGTTTCACCGTGTCGGCCAGGATGGTCTCGATCTCCTGACCTCGTGATCTGCCCGTCTCGGCCTCCCAAAGTGCTGGGATTACAGGCTTGAGCCACCGTGCCCGGCCCAAAGTCTTAACTCATTGCAGCATTAACCCAGAAGTCCAACTCCAAGTTCTCATCTGACATGAGGCAAGTCTCTTCTGCCTATGAGCCTGCAAAATCAAAACCAAGTTAGTTACTTCCTGGATACAATGGGGATACAGGCATTGGGCAAATACACCCACTCCAAATGGGAGGAACTGGCCGTAACAAAGGGGCCACAGGCCCCGTTCAAGTCCAAAATCCAATAGGGCAGTCATTAAACCTTAAAATTCCAAAATTATCTCCTTTGATTCCATGTCTCACATCCAAGACATGCTGATGCAAGAGGTGCACTTTTATGGCCTTGGGCAGCTCTGCTCCTGTGGCTTTGCAGGGTACAGCCCCCCTACTGGCTGCCTTCATGGGCTGGTGTTGATTGTCTGCAGCTTTTCCAGGTACACAGTGCAAGCTGTCAGTGGATCTACCATTCTGAGGTCTGGAGGACAATGGGGCCCTCTTCTCACAGTTTCACTAGGCAGTGCCCCAGTGTGGGCACTCTAATCCCACATTTCCCTTCTGCACTCTCCTAGCAGAGGTTCTCCATGAGGGCTCTGCCCTTGCAGCAGATGTCTGCCTGGACATCCAGGCATTCCATACACCCTCTGAAATCTAGGCAGAGGTTCCCAAACCTCAATTCTTGTCTTCTGTGCACCTGCAGGCCCAACACCATGTGGAAGCTGCCAAGATTTGGGGCTTGCACCCTCTGAAGCAATGGTGTGAGCTGTACCTTGGCCCCTTTTAGCCACAGCTGGAGTGTCTGAGACATAGGGCACCAAGTCCCAACACTGTATACAAAAGGGGGGCGCTGGACCTGGCCCAGGAATCCATTTCTCTATCCTAGGCCTCAGGGCCTGTGATGAGAGGGGCTGTCACAAAAGTCTCTGACATACCCTGGACAAAATGTCTACACTGTCTTGGTGATTAGCATTTGGCTCCTTATTACTTATGCACATTTCTGCAGTGGGCAAGAAAAACCCCTCCAGAAAATGGGTTTTTCTTTTCTATGGCATCATCAGGCTGCACATTTTTAAAGCTTTTATGCTGTATCACCTCTTGAATGCTTTGCTGCTTAGAAATTTCTTCCACCAGATACCCTAAATTCATCTCTCTCAAGTTCAAAGTTTCACAGACCTCTAGGGCAGGAACAAAATGCTGCCAGTCTCTCTGCATAGCAAGAGTAACCTTTACTCCAGTTTCCAACAAGTTTCTCATCTCCATCTGAGACCACCTCAGCCTGGACTTCATTGTCCATATCACTATCAGCATTTCAGTTAAAGCAATTCAACAAGTTTCTAGGAAGTTCCAAACTTTCCCACACCTTTCTCTCTTCTTCTGAGTCCTCCAAACTGTTTCAGCCTCTGCCTCTTACCCAGTTCCAAAGTCATTGCCACATTTTTGGGTATCTTTACAGCAGCACCCTACTCTCTGTGGTACCAATTTACTGTGTTAGTTTGTTCTCACACTGCTATGAAGAAACACCAGAGACTGGGTAATTTATAAAGAAAAGAGGTTTAGTTGACTCACAGTTCTGCCTGGCTGGGGAAGCCTCAGGAGACTTCTAATCATGGTGGAAGACACCTCTTCACAGGGTAGGAGGAGAGAGAAGACACCTCTTCACAGATGAGCAGAGAGGGAAAAAAATCCCCTTATAAAACCATCAGATCTTGTAAGAACTCACTCACTATCATGAGAACAGCAGCATGGGGGTGATTACCCCCATGATTCAATTGCCTCCCATGGGGTCCCTCTCATGACATGTGGGGATCATGGGAGCTACAATTCGAGATGAGATTTGGGTGGGGACACAGCCAAACCATATCATGGATACACTAAAATTTCAGACTTCATCACTGTACAATTCATCCATGTAAACTAAAACTACTTATACCCCTACAACTACTGAAGTAAAAATAACCCAATACCAAACAATCAAACAAAAACAACTCAAAATATGGGGGGAGGATAAATAAGGTAAATAGTAGAGTTTTTTTCTTTTTTGTCATCAAATTTAAATTGCCATCAGTTAAAATAATCTGCTACCACTATAGGATGTTATTTGTGAGCCTCATGGCAAAAATCTATAATAGAGACATTGTGAGCCTCACAATGCAAAAATCTATAATAGAGACATTAAAAATAAAAAGCAAGGAGTCAAAACATACTACTACAGAAAATCAACCACAGAAGAGGACAGTAAGAGAGGAAGAATGGAAGAAATAATCTACAAAACAACTAGAAAATAATTATCTAAATGGTAATGGTAAGTTCTTACCTATCAATAATTAACTTGAATATAAATGGATTATATTCTCCAATTAGAAGACACAGAGTGGCTGAATCGATTAAAAACCAAGACCCAACTATATGTTGTCTACAAGAGACTCATTTCACCTGTAAGGACACAAATAGACTTAAAGTGAATGACAGGCCGGGCACGGTGGCTCAAGCCTGTAATCCCAGCACTTTGGGAGGCTGAGACGGGTGGATCACGAGGTCAGGAGATCGAGACCATCCTGGCTAACACGGTGAAACCCCGTCTCTACTAAAAAATACAAAAAAAAAAACTAGCTGGGCGAGGTGGCGGGCGCCTGTAGTCCCAGCTACTCGGGAGGCTGAGGCAGGAGAATGGCGTAAACCCGGGAGGCAGAGCTTGCAGTGAGCTGAGATCCAGCCACTGCACTCCAGCCTGGGTGGCAGAGCAAGACTCTGTCTCAAAAGTAAATAAATAAATAAATAAAGTGAATGAAACTATGCATCTGATAAGGGGTTAATATCCAGAATATATAAGGAATCACATAGTTCAACAGCAAAATAATAATCTGATTAAAACATGGGTAAAATACCTGAATAGACATTTCTGAAAAAAATACATATAAATGGAAAAACAGATATATGAAAATATGCTTAACATCACTAATCATCAAAGAAACACAAATCAAAACCACAATGCAATATCTCCTCACCCCAACAAATTCTGGTGTGAATGTGGAAAAAAAGGAACCCTTATACACTGTTGGTGGGACTGTAAATTTGTACAGCCATTATGAAAAACCATATCATAGTTCCTGAAATAAAAATAGGACTACCATATGATCCAGCAATTTTACACTTGGCTATATATGCAAAAGAAAATAATTATGTCAAAGAGATATATATGTGCTCCTATGTTTATTGCAAACCTAGTCACAAATGTCAAGCTATGGCATCAACCTAAGTGTCCATCAACAGATTGAACAGATAAATAAAATGTGATGTAGATACACAACGGAATACTCTTCAGTCATAAAAAGAATGAAATCCTGTCATTTGCAGCAATTTGAGTGAACCTGGAGGACATTATGTTAATTGAAATAAGCCAGACCCAGAAAGACAAATGCCACATGATCTCACACATATGTGGAATCCAAAGAAGTTGATCTCGGCTGGGCACAGTGGCTCACACCGGTAATCCCAGCACTTTGGGAGGCCGAGGCAGGCAGATCACAAGGTCATGAGATCGAGACCATCCTGGCTAACATGGTGAAACCCCGTCTCTACTAAAAATACAAAAAAATTAGCCAGGCGTGGTGGCAGGCACCTGTAGTCCCAGATACTCAGGTGGCTGAGGCAGGAGAATGGCGTGAACCCAGGAGGTGGAGCTTGCAGTGAGCTGAGATCGTGCCACTGCACTCCAGCCTGGGCTACAGAGTGAGACTCCATCTAACAACAAAAAAAAAAAAGTTGATCTCATAGACATACAGAACAGAATAGTGCTTGCCAGAAGCTGGGAAGGATGGGGGAGAAATAAGTCAATAGGCACAAAGTTACAATGAGGCAAAAGGATTAAGTTTCAGTGTTCTACTACACAATAAGTTGCTTATAGTTAAAAACATTACATTGTATATTTCAACATAGCTGGAAGAGAGGATCTTGAATGTTGTTACCACAAAGAAATTATAAATGTATAAGGTGATGGGAATACTATATGCCCTGATTTGGTTATTTCAAAATATATACATGTATCAAAACATCACACTGTATCCAGTAAGTATGTATAGTTGTAATCTACCAATTAAAAAATAAGTAAAATAATAAGAAGTTAAAATATTTCATCCATCATGAACATTAACAAGAAAGTGAAAAGACAATCCACAGAATGACAGAATACATTTGTGAATCATTTATCTCACAAATGTCTAATATACAGAATATATAAAAACTCATAACTTGACAACAAAAGACAAACAACATAATATTGAAAATTGCAAAAGACTCAAAAAGATGTTTTTCCTAAGAAGATATGTAAATCAACAAGCAGAAGAAAAGATGATCAATATCATTAGTCAGTAAGAAAATGCATATTGAAACCACAATGAGATACCAGTTCCACACCTGCAAGGATAGCTATAAGCAAAAAAACCAAAACAAACAAGAAACTGAAAATAAAAACTGCTGCCCAGAATGTGGAGAAATTGGAACCCTTGTACCTTGCTGGTGGGAATGTAGAATGATGTAGTCCCTATAAAAATGTTGGAGGTCCCTCAAAAAGTTAAACATAGAATTATATATATATGTCCATATATCTTAGTCCATGTAGTGTTGTTATAATGGAATGCCTGAGGCTGGGTAGTTTATGAAGAAAAGAGGTTTCTTTGGCTCACAGTTCTGCAGGCTGTATAAGAAGCGTGGCACCAGCAGCTGCATGGCTTCTGGTGAGGGCCTCAAGCTGCTTCTACTTGTGGTGGAAAGTGAAGGGGAGCCAGGTGAAGGGGATGCAGAGATCACTGACAGTAGAGGAAGCAAGAGAGAGAAGGGGAGGTCTGAGGCTCTTTTTAATAATCAGCTCTCATGGGAACTAACAGAGTGAGAACTCACTCCTGAGGGAGGGCATTAATATATGCATGAGAAATTTGCTCCCATGGCCAAAACACCTTCCACTAAGCCCCACCTCCAACACTTGGGATCAAATTTCAACTATAGAACATATGACCCAGCAATTCCATTCACAGGTATATACCCCAAAATACTGAACACAGGTATTCTAAGAAATACTTGTGTACACATGACAGTGATGGCAGCAGTGGCCTATCTGGAGCAGCCACTGTGAAGACGCCAGCTGCAGCTGGGGAGGTGCAGCCAGGGTTGCATGCTCTATGGAGCCAGCGGGAGCCAGGAGCAGGTGGGAACCCCGCCCCATTCCAAGTTGTTGGGGCTGGAGCCCCATGGTCCCAGGCACAGCTGCAGCTGCTCAGCCATGGCTGCAGACCCAGGCTTTTCTTCACCCTCAGGGGCCTGGGAATCTGCCTTCCCCCACAGGCTCAGAAGTGCCTTCTCCTGCTGCCTGACCTCTCCCTGCTCCTGGTGCCTGCTCTGATTTTGGAGCAAAGTTGAGGCCAAGCCTGCATGCTGTCTCAACCTGGCTGGGTGTGCATGTGCTCAGGATGGCACTAAGATGCCATGACCCTGCCACCTTGGCCCCCTTCAGACTTTGGATGCTGAAGAGCATGGGAGGGAGGCTGAGGGGAGCACTGAGGATGGCTTGGCATGAGCCTACAGCTGCCCCCTGACACAAACAACCTGGGCACTGTGGACAATATGATTGATGGCAGCAGGAGGCAGACAGGCTCCTGGGCGGGCCGAAAGGGGTGGGTTTCCAGTGAAGCCCCACCTTCAAGTCAGGGACGACTGGAAGCATGGGGGCCCACCAATTCCAGGTGTAGTCAGTTCCAGGAGGAGTCTGCAGCCTGGAGTAAGAACTTATGATGCTTTTTGTGGGCCTGGCCATGGCCATCCATGGACCAATCAGTATGCACTTCCTCCCTTCTGAGGCCCACAAAAACCCCAGACTCAGTCAGACTCACAGAGACATCATGACTACCAGCTGTGGGAAGGACGTACCCACTTTGGTTCTCCTCAGATCATCAGGACAACCTGCCTGCAGAAAGGAGGTATCAACTCCAGGTCTCCTCTCCATGGTAGCTGGACACCACTGAGAGCTGACCTGCCTATAGAAAGAAGCTGCCCACTGTGGGTCTCCTCTCTGCTGAAAGCTAGACACTCATCAGGGCGACCTGCCTGCAGAAAGAAGAGTTACTCCCCTGGGTCTCCTGAAAGCTGTTCTGTAGCTCATTGAAGCTCTTTTCCACCTTGCTCACCTTCCTGTTGTCTGCGTACCTCATTGTATTAGTCTGTTTTCACGCTGCTGATAAATACCTACCTGAGACTGGGAAGGAAAGGAAGTTTAATTGGACTTACAGTTCCACATGGCTGGGGAGGCCTCAGAATCATGGAGGTAGGCAAAATGCACTTCTTACATGGCGGCAGTAAGAGAAAAATGAGGAGAAAGCAAAAGCGGAAACCCCTGATAAACCCATCGTATCTCATGAGACTTACTCACTATCATGAGAATAGCACAGGAAAGACTGGCTCCCATGATTCAAGTACCTCCCCCTGGGTCCCTCCCACAACACTTGGGAATTCTGAGAGATACAATTCAAGTTGAGATTTGAATGGGGACACAGCCAAACCACAGCCAAATTACTCATTCTTCCTGGACATGGGACAAGACATGGGACAAGACCTTGGGACCTGCTGAATGGCATAATCGAAAGAGTTGTAACACCATCAGGGCTGAAACATGCTCCCTGATCGCCATGTTGCAGGCAACAAGAAGGATAGAAGAGCTGTTGCTGGTGGCATTTTTGCCCAAGTATTGCTCAGGCCCACTGGGCTCATTCTGCCCACTCAACCAGCAGGCTGCACTCTCAGCACAGAGCTCAGACCTAGGGGCTCCCCAAGCCAGGGCTGTGACACCCTTTTTGGGGCTCTGCAGTTCCTGGCATCTCCAAGCCTCTGGATGCCACCATGTTCCCTGGTGCCCACAGTGGAAGCTGCTTGCAATATGCCTGGCCCAGCTTCAGCTTTGCATGAAGCTGCTGCTTGTGCTGGCACCTGGAGCTTCCCACTCTGCCACAGCTGGCATGCCTGGCTGTGCACAGTGGCGGGGTCCCATGCTCACTCATACACCCCTCACTGCTCTGCATTTGGTGCACCCTTGGCAGGCATGAGATCTGAGCTGGTAGCACTCCCAAGTGCAACCTGCTGGGCTGAGTGGGCACAGTGAGCCCAGCAGGCCTAAGCAAAACTCACACAAAGGCACCACCAGCCACAGAGGTTTCAGTCTGGAAAAATGATACCCCAAAGATCCTATGACAATAGCAGCACAATAACCAAAATGCCAGGCCATTTTATATAAACTGCTTGAGCCTTCATAGATCTGGGTATTTGCAGAGGGTCCTGGAACCAATCCCTTGTGGATACTGAGGGACAACTCTGCTGAGGAGCTAGATAAAGGTGGTGGTTGCACAACATTGTGAATGTACTAAATGTCATTGAATTGTTCACTTTGAAATGGTTAATTTTATGTTACGTAAATTTTAGCTAAAAAAAAAAATGGAGAAGAAGAAATCATATTTGCTGACACAGGAGCCTGAGGGAAAATGGGAAAGTTGAAGTGTGAGCAATTTCAGTTTTCTGTCAGGAGTAAATTAAAAATAATCTAAAGCGAGTTGCCTAAAAACTCAGGGAGACTCTTTTCTTCTGGATGGCAAGCAGGAGAAATGAGATATGAAGAATGTGAAATGAAAGCTCTGACTAAATGTTAATAACCCATAGGCAGTGTGAAAAAGGCAATATTGCATAAAATCTGAAAATCAATTTTAATCTCGAAAAATAATAGTGGTTCCAATTCCTGTTATTCTTCTAAAATGTAGGCTTAAGGATTAAGACTGAGGCAATAAGAAATATGGGTTTAGGAACAAATATGTACATTTAACATAAAGAATTATTTGAGTCCAGGGACCTGTTTATGAGAGAGATGAGGATGTATTTGATAAAAAGTCTTCTAATCTAGTGCTTCATTTGCCAGTGCCCTGAAACACAGCTTGATGGATGTTTATATTCCTCTGCATCCTTTAATGTAAAGTCCATCTTGTGCATGTGATGTTGATAACAATAGCATTTACTGAGCCCCTACTGTGTGACAGTCCTTGTGCTAAGGGCTCTTAATGGAGTATTTTATTTAATGCTTACCCAGTGAAGCTGGTACCACCGTCATGTGCTTTTTACCAGTATAGAAACTGAGGCCACAGAGAGATTACAGAGTTGGCCACACATCCAGCAAGGGGTGGATCCAGGATTCCCACACAAGTCTCTTCCAGTCTAAGCTGGGCCCTTCACACCCAGGACCCAGCATGGTGTGGTGAAGCACAATAAACAGTATGAAAAATAATAACTACGTGGTGTAGGGTGTACAGTTTAAGCTCAGTTCCTTTAGACATCACTGGAACTGTTCAGCATTGTAAGAGATAACTGGTTTTTTGTTTTTCTTTTCTGTTGAGCAGCAGATGAAATGAATGCCTTGTTTGTAGGATTCTCGAATGAATAATGTAGTTTTAAACACTGGGATCACCCTGAGGATGGTGAGCTGTTCACCTACAAGAGAGGCTGATGAGGGGACAGCAGACTCCAACCCACAACTCCCTTGCAGTCAAGGTTTAGCTCCTTGACTGGAATTACCTAAATGGCTTTAAATTGCTCTTGCTTTCTCTCTGTTGACTCTATATATTTACATTTTAAAAGCTAGATGAGTGGGCACCAGAGTCCCATTTTATGCCATATAATAACTTAGTAGAAGGTGTTTTGGTCTATATCCACATGGTGAACCCCCCATATTGACTTACTCTTCCCTCTACACACGCTGACCACAGCCTGAGGGTGCGGACCACGTGTAGGCTGAGCCCCTCTCCAGTCCCCAGACATGTGTGCTCCTGCTGGGAGAAATGCTGACTGATCTGAAATCTGCTTGTGCCAGTCATATGTGTTATTGAATTTAGGTACTTTTACAAACCATCATAACCCACTGAGATAAAAGGACAAAATGGGTTATTTCTGTAAAACTTGAATTGCTAGTTTTAGAATTATTTAATAAAGAGAGTCATTAAAAATTAAACCATTAGAGTACATTGGGATCAAAGAACTATGAAGTATTTGACAGAAGTCTGAAGGATTTTGTATCCAAATTATAAATTTTGTACTCAAATATCCGTCATGTAATTGGTAGTGGGTATCCCAATTATACTTACAAATTACATGAATGTATTACGTTACCACAGGTACCCTGGAAATATGTACATCTATTATATATCAATAAAATATAAAATTTTAAAAAGGTAAAATAAAACTCTTATTCTTGGACATATTATGGGTGCAAGAGATGTAAGAGATAGGGGGCAGATCTCCAGCTATCAAACCCACACTAAAAATACTAGCAAAGAAAGTGTACATTTATATGTTTTATGGTAAAATATAATTTTCAAGAATTATAGGTGTTTCTTCATGATTCTCCACTTTATTCGAGTTGGTCGGCCTACTCTAATGGGAAGATCCTAGGCATGAAAGGAAACAGAGCCTTACTTTGCGGACCAAGATTTTTCTCTTTCATGCTTTGATGTCCAGGCTTGCCTGTTAGGAAGAATTTCCTCATTTCAGCCACAGAGCTGAGGGATCCAGCATCTTCCCGTTCACTCCTCTGATCTCTTGCCTACCCTGGGGACACCCTCACTACTACTGCCCCCAGCTTCCTGGGGAGTGGGATCACATGTGTTTGAATGAGCTGGGATTAAGAACTTTGACTTCTCTATCATCCCAACAGCTCTGCCCTCACCTTCCCCCCTCCCTATTCCTGGCTTCCATCTTCATGGCTCTCACCTGCTTCTAAACTTACTTTCAATACACCTGGGTGATGCTGTGACTTCCCCGTCTGTCCACTCCCTTCTCTTTCCCCAAAACCCTGCCCATCCCGTCCTCCATGTTCCTGAGACATGACTCACTTTACCCAAACCCAGTGAGGGAGGGAGAGCATGGACAGATGAGGGGACCCTCCAGGAGTCCCTTAGCATCCAGCACCACCCCAGATGTCCCTGTGGCTCAGCCCCAGCAGGCATCTCTTCCACCCACTGTCCATGCTCTTCAAGTGTGATCCATTTTGCGCACACAGAGGGGCTCCAGGCCCCTGGATACATCCTGCCAGAGCCAGTGCCCTTCCTGGAGACATACCGGCTAGAGGTCTCCAGTTCGTGCAGGAGATGTCAGATGGTTGTTCAGCTGTTCCTCAGAGTGGCTGTGGGGATGGGCTCACTGCGATCACCACAGCCCCTCCCACAACAGGCAGCAGCTGAGAGCCCCAGCGTGCCCAGCACCACTGGCCTCTATCTTCCTTCCTTCCCTGAATTACTGGGCTCATTTTTTGAGCGTAGGGAAATTATTTGCCATTTAATCACGGAACATGTCCTTCATCCTGCTTCAGGAAGGCAGACAGACAGATCCCAATCCTGAGGCTTCTCCCCACCCTGGGCACCTGCATCACCTCCAGCATCCGTGTTTGCTGAGGGGTAGACCCTTTAAAAGTGCCACGCATGGAGAAGTCCAGTGTGGGAGCATGCGCAGTGGATTCTTGTTAAATGCTGGGGCCAAGAACTCTGATCACGCTGGCAGAGAAGGGCACTGGCAAAGAATCCAGACGTTTGAAGAGGCCACGTGCACAGACACAGGTAGCAGCGCAGACTCAGATTTATCTCCAGAATATACCTTCTGGGAGGAGCCCTGCCTCTGTTTGGGAGATGCCTAGGGGCATCCATGGATCAGATCTACTGGGGTCATGGTGTCTGGCTGGGATGGCCTTGGAAAGACATTTTAGAGTCTCATGTTGAAAGGGGGAGGGCATTGTGGAACCTTCTGGGCAGTTTTCTCAGTCTGCTGCCTTAGATTTGGGTATCATGTTCTGAAATGACTGGGATGGTCAGGAAAGCTCTCTGAGGAGGTGACATTCTGGCTGAGGCCTGGATGGAGATGTGTGAGGAGAATATTCCAGACATGAGTTGGGGATGGGCCTGGTTGGTATGAAGGAGGCGTGTGCTGAGATGCACAGGAAGGGGCCTGGGGTCCTGTCAGAGTTCAGGCTCTGGGAGAAGCTGCCATGGGCATTTTGTGGCCTCTGATGATCCCTGTGAGTGCCCTTCCTACATGCACACGTCCCTCATGCTGCTTTGCACAGTTCCAAGGTGGAAACCAGACTCCATTTCCCAGCATCCCTTGCAGTCAGGCCCTTCATGTGACTTGAGTCCCATCATGTGACCCAGGCTCAACCAATCAGAAGTCTCCTTTGAGCCTCTGCTCAGGAAGAGGGTGTAAAGAAGATGGCACTGGGCGGATCCCTGTGTGGGCGCTGGGGCTGGAAGGGCCTCGTGGATTCAGGGGGAGTGGGAAGGAAGTTCATGTCCCCTCCTGGGGCCATCAGGGCAAGCTGTGGGGTCTGGTTGAATGGCATTTTTCAGAGCAGCCCCTGGTGTGGGCTGGACACTTGTAGCCACTGAGTCTCTGCCCCCACAAAGGGTTGGGACCTTCCTGATGTCCACACTGGCCCCAAGGAATCTGCTTCCCCTGGGTCTTGTTGGAAATGCACCATCTCATACCCCAGCCCAGACCTGCTGGTCAGGGCCTGCATTTTATCAAGACCCCTGGGGTTTTGTGTGTAATGGGAGTTGGAGAAGCGTGATCTGTAACGAGCTCCTCCTGCTTAATGCAGCTGGGGGGTGGGCTTCTGTGGTTACAGCAAAGAACCAGGTGGTACAGAAGCCACGGGAGGGATGTGACCAGGGAGTGAGATGATCGGGTTCATCCTTTATCCATCCTGCTGCTGACTGCAGAGGGGCGAGACAGGAGGCCAGCGCATATCCAGAGAAAACACATCTCTGACCAGACAAACACGCAAAACCTGTGACCCAGACACACACACCTGCAGGTGACACTGAGACACACACGCACACACACAAACCCAGAAACAACCATCTACACAGGCGCACAGAACCACAAAGACACAAGCAGGGCTGGGGCGACTTCACCCCAGAACGTCTCCTTTCTTGTTTCCCTGGATCTGCAGGAAGGAGCCGAGCCTGCCTGACTTTGGTCCCTCGCTCACCACTAGACCTTGAAAGTGAAATTGGATATCCACAAGCCCGTGACCTTGGGGTTCTGGAGAATGGGTCCTTAATGAGTGTCCCGGCTCCAGGCCAGATGAAATGCAGGCGTTCCAGCCTCTGTCCGGGAGGGTCCCTCGGCCCACTTGCTGAGGGCCGCAGATCGATGTGGATCAAATGCTAATGGCTTTTCAGCTGGGGCTGCTAGAGCCCAGTGCAGGACCATGGGCAGTGTGTTTGCTGGGGGCACTTTCGCCCTCCACAGGGCGTCTCAGGCTACCTGCTGAGACCCAGGTTGGCACAATGTGATATGTGCCATTTGTGCAGCAGCAGGGGACTGGGCACAGAGACAGGGGACATCAGCCTGTGCCCATGATCCAGCTGTAAACACAGATTTATACCCAGGCCAAATCTATCCACGAATCCATTTCAAAGGAATAAAATCGCATTAGAGGGATAGTAATTGTGTAATATATTGCACTTGAAATTAGAATTCTGTGAAATTTCATTATTTATGTCTAGACTAAAAGAGATTGAGTTTTGGTTATTTAACTACATTTCCTGTTGCTCTGATGAGGAATGATGCTTCTCTAAGGGCCGACTGTCTCATTCCTGAAGAGTGGTGTTTTCAGAGCAGCACCATGAGGGGCTTCTGGAAGTCTCTGGGACTCAGGGTTGGTCTGGAGGGACATGGGGGCTGCCCTGGGCCTGCTTGTCCTCAGGCCCCTTCATCCCCCTTCCCACGAGTCTCTGGGCTCACCCCCCTGGGTCACATTTCCCAGACGCTGACAGGGCTGGTCTCTGCCTGGAGTAGCAGTTGGGGGCTGTGCTGGAGAGTGGGGGCAGGAGGACCCAGGGTGTCCCCCTCTGCCTGGGCCGCATCTGCAGTGCCCATGTCTCCACCATGGCGCCAGTCCCCTCCGTGGCCCTGAGCTGAAGACAGCCTCTCTCTTGGCTCCTCTACCCCAGGGTCAGTGACAGGTTGTCGCTGATCTTTGCCTCACAGGCCCTTGTTTGCCTTCTCAGCTTTCCATGCAGATCCCTGTATAGTCTCTTCCTTGCTGAAGCACCTGCAGTGACCCCCCTTTCCTTGGTTGGAGCCTGGTGCAGATGTGCCCCTCAACAGGACACTCGGGTCTCTACCCCAGCCCATTTCATCCTCCTCTCACCCTCACACACCCTCTGCCCTGGTACCCAGACTTCCTTCTGTCCTCTACACCAGCCCCAGCGCCTTTGCTCTTGCTGCCTGCTTGTCTGGAGTCCCCACTATAAACTCAGCCCCTCTGTGAAGTCCCTGCTTATGTGTGACCTGTGGAAGTCACCATTCCTAAGCCTCCCACCTGCAGATGGGATCTGCTGGGACATTCCAGAGCCCTTGTCTGTTCCCTTGTGGGTGCTTAGAAAGAGTACATCCTGGGGTGGTCACCCACATTCGCTTTCATTCTTTATGTATTAATTATTCACCAAGTATTCACTGATGCTGACTATGTGTTAACCACTGTGATACAGCAGGATAATCAGGACTCTTTCCATTGTAGGTGACCCAAAGCCAAACTCAAATTGGCTTGAGTAAGAAGGAAAGTTTTCTGACATATAACTATTCATAGCAATGTCAACTTCAGGCATGGCTGGATCTAGCAGATCCACTGAGGTCTCCGAAGGCTATCTCTTTATACCTCTTGGCTCTGCTTTTCTTCACGTTGGCGATGGAGCTACAACAATGTAATGAGAGTTTATTTTCAGTCAAAGTGGCAGAAATCTCTAGAATTGGCTTAAACACCTAATCGCTTATTGATGTAAAAAACTACCCAGGGGTAGTTTATCTTCACGCATGACTGGATCCAGGAGATCTCCAGAATTCTCTCTTGTTGCCTCTTACTGTGCTTCCTCTGTATTGGCTGCATCCTCAGACAGAATCCCTCACTGTGGTGTCAAAATATCTTCTAGGGGTCGTGAGTCTTGCATCTCAGCCTCTCAGGAACACTGCTGGAAGGGGAAGTTCTTGATTTCTCCAGTTCTTTAAAACAAGAGTTGCAAAATTTAGTTTCCTTGTCTCCTGAAGGTCTGGTTTGGGTCACACATCCATCTGTGTTCCTATAATTGTGGCCAGGGGAATGCAGGGGTTTGATTGTCTGTGCCTGACACACAGGCCCAATGAACCAACCGTAAGTTTCCAGCAAGTGAAGTATATATGTGTAAGCAATGAAAGATTACATATATTCTATTCAAAGTTTGATTTTGAGAAAAATTGTAGATTCATGTGCTGTTGTAAGAAGTAATACAGGACCTTTTGCAACTTTTACCTAGTTTCCCCAGTGGTAACTTCTGGCAAAATGATGGCCCAATATCACAGCCAGAGCATCCCCAGTGAGGTCTTGTCAGGTGGAAAAATGGTGGCCATCCCAGCCAAAATGTCAGAGATAGTTCTTGGTTGTGTTGTCAGATGCGCCATAGGCTTCTGTGCATGCATCAGTGTGTTTGCAAGAACACCGCACAGGGTAGCAGATGTTTGCCACAGAGGCCACAGGCTACAGGGGTTTCGTGAGGTGTGGTTAGACTGGAGGAGGCACTCAGAGCCTCGTGAGTTATGCGTTAGCTTTAGAGGAGAAAATGTTCTTACACTGGTGTGCAACTAGAAATTAGTTTCCCAAGATGGTGGACTAGGAATGTGTTCATGCATCTCTGTGTAGTTAAAATTGATTTTTAAAAATAGAAAAAAAATAAC
Source organism: Macaca fascicularis (assembly GCF_037993035.2). Taxonomy (NCBI): domain Eukaryota; kingdom Metazoa; phylum Chordata; class Mammalia; order Primates; family Cercopithecidae; genus Macaca; species Macaca fascicularis. The sequence goes on from NC_088385.1 coordinate 138,316,759, forward strand.
ATAGTGTCCATTTCCCTGAAGGCAGAATGTCTCTTATCTAGCGTGATGTTTGTCACATGACTGGCAGAGAGTGTATGATTTTATTGCATCTCCTCAGTAGATTGCTGGAAAAACTTTCTAACACAATAAGGTTAAGAGCTTCTTTATTATTATAGCTTTGTATAATTGCAGCATTTTATTGATGATATAAACCAGCATGGACTCTCAGTCTATAAACAGTCCCCTTCCTCCCTGTAGCGGAGAATGCCTTTCCTGTGGTTAACGGGGACATATTCCTGGCTTCAGAAGGGAAGAACTATCTTCAGAGGGTAGCCAGTCCCGCAGATCCTGGTCTTGCAGGCAGTGGGCGCTGTTGCGCTGTCCTGGGAGGGTAAAAAGTCAAGGTTACTTTTCTATAGGGCAGGGGAGAAGGGAATACATGTACAATATGCAGCACGCACAGCCCCTGCTCCAGGATCTGCAATGGCTTCCTACTGACATTCATGATGGAAGAACTACTGACGGAGGGGAGGGAAGACCACACACGCACCATTTATCTGGTGTATGTGTGCCAGAAGCTCACTCAGTGTGTTTTATGCATCCTCTGATGCATACTTCAAGTAATCCTGTGGCACAGACATGAAAATTATCCCCATTCTACAGAGGCAGGAGCTAGGCTCAACTCCTAATGGTGGGGCCCATGTCTACACCCATGTCTGATTTAACAAGAGCCTGTGCCACTTGCTACAGCCCTTCAAGTCTTCAGTACCATCTTGGCTCTGGCTTGTGAGCAAGTTGCCTAAGTTCATGGATAGGGGTGTGGGTGCTGAGCATGCCCTCCTTTTTTTCTTTTGCCTCAGGGAAATGAAAGGATATACATGGAAATGGAGTTGAGGAGGAAGGTCTGAAAGGCAAAGGAGGAGGAGTCCATTTCATTCTTACCTCCTGGTTATCCATCATTATTACCATTATCATCATTATCTTCATCATCCTCATCATCACCATCACCATTCACCATTGTCATTGTAATAATCATCGTCATTATTGTCATCTTCATTATCATCATGTTCTTTGCCATCATCACCTTTGTTACCATCAACATCCCCTTCGTCATCACTATTGTCATAACTATCGCCATTATCATTTTCACCGTCACCAGCACCAGCATCATACCATCCTCATCGTCACCATTATGATCTCTATCACCATCATGACCAGCATCATTATAACCATCCTCACCATCACCATCATCACCATCATTACCATCATCATCACCATCATCCCCACCATCCTCACATCATCATCCTCACCATCACCATCACCATCACCATTACCATCGTCATCACCATCAACACCACTGTCATCATCACTGTCATTATTGTCATCTTCTGCATTATCATCATATTTCTTACCATACTCATCACCAGCACCCCCATCCTTGTCATTTCATTATCACTGTTACTGTGTTCTTCATTATCATAATCATGTTTTACCATCATCACTCTCATCACCTTCACTATCACTGTTGCCATAACTGTCATCATTTTCACCACCACCATTATCTCAGCCATCATGAAATATGGTGCTCCCCCGTCCCAGTGACTGCACTAGGTGATTTTCATCTATTACTTCTCTATCATTATCCCAAGCCTAGAAGGTAGGTGTCATCATAATCCCCATTTTAATGATAACGAAATTGGGCCACAGAGAGGTTACGGAGCTCACCTAATGTCACACAGGTAATACTGGCATAGTCTGGATTCACACCCAGCAATCTGCCCCCACAGTTCATTATCTTAGGCACTCCCTGTACTGTAAAATAAAATCTGGGATGCCTGAGTAGGAGTGGCCTCTGTAAGGGCTCCTGGAGACTCCAACCCCAGGACGTGAACCCTGAACCACCCCTGGTCAATGTGCTGATAGGAAGAACCAGTATTAATGATACTTGCTCTGTGCTGACCACACTTGTGGGAGAATTACTTATAAGACCTGCACACTGAACGATCATCCTAACAGGTGGGGATTGCCTTATTTTCAATATGCAAACAAGGAAACTGAGGCACTCAGTGGTGTGGTTAGTTGCCCAAGCACACAGTGCGTGAGTAACGGGGCTGGGATTTGTTATCCTCCTCATCCTCATCACCATCTTCATCCTCATCACAGTCACCCTTCCCTCCTTTCTTTTTGTAAATGATTGTTTTTTCTATATGTTTTTATTCCTTTGAGAAAGGGAGGTCATTTTTCATTGTGGTTTTGATTAACTTGTTTTTTTCTTAAACATACAGGCACTGTTTGGAGATTTACACAGATAATATGTTCAGATATTGTGAAATTAAAACCAAGTAATTGTCTAAAATAAGAAGAAAAAGTCTGGTCATTCATTCTCACTAGTAGTATTTTTATAGCTTTCCTTCAGTCTTATTTTTCTGAAAAGATATGCTTTTTTTTTTTTTTTTTTTTTTTTTAAACCAAACAGGTATGAATGCAGTCCATGCTATTTCACAACCACCCTCCCTCACTGGATGATCTATCATAACACATCATGCCATATCCTGCCACTGTGGTCCCTGTACAGGTGCTTCATGATAGGGAACCTTCAGGCATGACTATGGCCAGCCCCTCCCACCTGTCTGGTCAGTGGGACAATGCTCTGTTCCCCACCTCCCTCTTTCCATCTTCATCCCACTGTTCCTTGATCATCAGCCCCTGACCTACACCTTCCAGGAGACCCTTGCTCCCTTGTCCTCTGGGATCCTCTTCCTCACAGGGGGTTTACAGCCCATATGTGATCTCACCCCACACCCTTGTCACACATGCCCTGAGGCCCTCCCACTCCAGACACTGGGCTGGGTACTGGGGACATAGGGACAGCCCGGCCGACATTACTTGACCCCTTACAGGCACCAGGAATTTACTCGTCTAATCCCCTGCATTTTCACAGCAGCCCTACGAGGTGTGTTCTGTTCTGTTCCTGAATGGAACATAGATAAAGAGAGGTGGACGTTGCACAGTGAGCAAGAGGAGAGGCCGGACTTCACCCCAGGCCATCAGAATCCAGGGTTGAGCCCCGAACTCTCATACTAGTCCATGGCCCCAGCTTGGGAGGAGGTCACCCCGTGTCAGAGGACCCTTCCCCGTCCCTGCCTTGTGTCGTGAGGAAGGCCAGACAGGGCCCTAAGTGCTCTGAGCAGCTGGAACTCGTTGGGATACAAGTGACAGAAAAGCCAACTTTAACAACAGGATTTTGGATTGAAGCTCCTGCACAGTCCAGGGCTAGAGCTGGCTCCTGCAAGACTGGATTCAGGCTCCGTGGCGCCATCAGGGCCCGATGCGTCTCTCCCCACACCACCGTCTCCTAGGTTCTTTCACGTTGACTCCTTTCTCTGACAGGCTCCTCCTTCATGGATGCAAAATGGCTGCAGCAGCTCCAGACCTCACATTGTCTCAGCTTCAAGTCCACTGGGAAGCCACCTGCCTAGGCCCCAGCATTCCCTGCAATCATCTCATTGGATCCCACTGGGTCGGACTGGGTCACGTGTCCATCCCTGAGCCAATCACAGTGGCTGGTGGAATAAATGCCCTGATTGACTTAGGCGTGGGGAAGTCACGTGGTCTTGTCTGAGGCCTTCTGGAGCCTTTTCCAAAAGACAGGACTGAGAGCGGGAAGGGACAGCTCACCAGAGATGCGCTGGCCTGCGCTCACCAGGGAGAGGGAAGAGACAACGCTTGGCACAGCCCACAGCACGGCTGCTCATAAACACTCACAGCCCCTCCGTGGTCAGAGGACCTTCCCCACCACTGACATCAGGCTGGGCCCTGTGGCCCCCTTTGTCCACAAAACTGGAGAGGAAGTGAGGGGCGTCGCTTCTGGGCAGAAGCTTTAGTACTTCATGAGTTATTCGTCACATTCTTCTTCCTTCTGAGCACACGAAGTGCAGATGGCGAGGGGGAGACGCCCAGTCAGGGGATAATGGAGGAGGAGCGTGAGCGGGGTACGAGCCTTTCCCTTCGTGAGCAGCTGGGATCGGGGATGTTTGTTACCGCAGGGCAGCCTAGCATGTCCCCGCCGATTCCCACTTACACACACAGTGTGTGTTTGACATGGACCAGGACCTGGGCATCTCTGGGGCTTGTTTCCCCACAGAGCCAAGTCTGCAGGGCACCCAGCAAATAACCCCCAAGTCACTGTTCACGCTGCTCCTGCTTCCCTGGGTGGCTCCTTCCCCCTGCAGAGCCTCCAGAGCCGCGCGTGCTCCTTGCTCCAGCCTGAAGCACCCAGGAGGCCCCAGCAGCAGGTTACAACCAGCAATGAGTTCTGGCTCACGCTGCTGAACCGTGGAAATGAGTCTGGTTTTGATCGATATCCTCAGGGCCTCTGGGCTTGGGTGTGATCAGTTTCTGCCCTCGATAAAATAGCTGGAGGGGAGAGCTTGCCCCAGACGGATGGACATAGGAAGAAAACAAATTTTTACTGTTTTTCTTTTTGTTCTCTCCACTCTTCAGGAAATATTGGTGCACTGGCAGCCAGAACGTTCCCCAGAGTCACACAGGGCCGGGCATCCAATGCAGCATTGGCTCAGTGGCCGATCCGTTCTTCCGCGCACTCGGAGGCATGGACACCCCCGGAAGCCTTCTCTCCTCCCTCCCCAGGGACGCGGTCAGTGCATTTTCAGGTGAGGAACGGCCTGTGTCATCATTGGAGCTTCCTAAGACTCCCAGAGTCTGACGTGCCTGCCAGACCCGCCTCGGCCCGGCTCCCTGGGCCCTGCTCCAAGGGGCTTCATTGCTCCTGCCCCGGGTCATCCCTCGGCTCACCGTTTCTCAGGGAGGCGTCTTCACATCAGATTTGTGGCTTTTCTGTTAAAATTCTTCACAAACTGGCTGTGCCCTGGCAGGCTTGGTCCAGGGCTGAGCAGGGGCCTTGTGGAGACCCCAATTCAGATTGTGGGACTTCAGTCTCCTCTTCTGTAAAACGAGGATAAGGGTGCCTTCCTCCCGCGGGGTTGGAGGGATTGTCCGTGGCCATGTGAGGACATCAGCGCAGCCTGGGGATACACCAGCACTCACTCGGGTGTTGCTGACCCTGGGGAGACGGAAGGAGCAGCCGACTTGCACAGAGAAGAAAGCAAAACACTCTGGTGGTTAAGGGCACTGCCGCAGTTGCTGTCACAGGGACTGGCGTTCCCTGTCGGGAGGGATATGGCTCTGCTGTGAACCAGGCCGAAGGAATTTCATGGCCTCTCAGCTTGGAACGTTGAGAATTTTAAACCTACCCAGATGTTTCACGCCTGGCTGTCCCAGGAAAATTCTCTTTTTTTCTTTTATTTCTTTATTCTTCAATTTGGGCAAATACCTACTTGGAAAAGCAGCGTAAAGCATGTGCTCCCTGCAGCGCCTACGTGGGGCGGCTGCCCTGGGGTCTTTACAGGGTGTTTGGTGCAAACTGCCTCTGTTGACCAAAGTCGAAACCAATTCTGTCCTTAGCCCCATCAATTCCAATTGTGGAAATGTATTCAATAAATGAATTCACACCTGAACAAAATGTACGTTCACACACAGTTGTCGGAAGATTGTCTGGAGACCGGAGAACGCTCTCACAGGGCCTGGCTGGACACTGCGTGCTCATCCACATCAGGGGGCCTCACAGGTTCTTCCCACAGGAGCCCCGCACACCTGTGCTGACAGCAGCCACCATGGAACTGTATCTGAGTGAGGGGCCCCGGAGCGGCCACGTGTGTGTGAGCTCCCATCGGCGCAAATGGGGACACAGGCAGGTGCCCCGTCCACCACCTATCCTGTCCCTGCTCAGTGTCAGCCTCCTTGCTGAGTGTGGTCCCATCGGCAAGTTTTCAGATGAATCAAGGATGCTCCAGGTAGGGCCCCTGTTTCTCCAGGTAGCGCCCCTGTCTACGGGGAGCTGCCCCTCCTCGGGTGCCTGGAGAGAGCACATTTGTTGAGGGTGGCAGTCAGTGTGGCTCAGGTCTCCACACTACCTGCCCCCTCCTTCCCTCCTGCTGAGGCTGGGTGGACTTCGGGGAGGGGAGCCAGTGTTCTTGGTGTCGCAGTCACAGAGCAGGATGTGGGGACAGAAAAATCAAATCCCTGCACAGACCCCTCGGTTCTTCCCACAGATCCTCTTTTTCGTGCCCAAATCACCTGGACATGCTTCTATTGCCCTGGCTGGTTCCTAAAGTGGCCCTGATTCCCATGTCCAGGGCACTATCCTCACCACGTGCCTCTTTCCCTGAGGTCAGCCCCGATCCCTGCCGCAGCCCACAGCTGCCCTGCCCAGGGGACTTCAGTCCCAGGTCCACAGCGGCTCTTGGGAGTCTCACTGGGAAGGCGTGGGTGGGTCACTCCCATTTCCCACCATTCCACCAGGGCCTTCCTGGTTAGTTCTGGGGACGAGACCCCTGTCTCCTCATCTAGATGGGGACATTGAGGCTCTGGGAGGGAGGTGGCGCTGGGGGGACCAGCAGGAGGTCAGCAGCCAGGCCTGGGCTCGTGTGTTCTTGGGGTGACCTGGGGCCCTCCTGCCTGGCCTTTGGGGCCTCTCAGTCCAGGTCTGCAGCCACCTGTGGTCCTGAGGGCCACACAGCTCATGGTTTGCAACCCAGGTCATTTCTTTTCTAACTCAGTAAAGCCTGACCTCTGTGGTCACCGCCATCACTGCCAAAATCAGGTCAAAGGCAGCTCCCTTGTGCACAGAGCAGGTCCACTTCTGCTGTTGACAGGTAGGAGTCCCAGTGTCGTGGGGTGTAATCAGCCACATTCCTGTCTTCACAGCAGGGCCACACATGTATCCCCCACTCTGCTGATGGACCAGAGGCTCCCCAGACACGGAAGCCAGATGTCACCATGCTGGTCCCTAGAGCAGCCGTGCGGGGCATGGAGCAGCAGAACTCAGAGCTCAGGCAGGGCTGATGCGGGAAAGCCGGCCACCCCATGCTGCGGCCCCCATGGGGGAAGGAGCTCACCTGAAGGGGGCGCTCTCATTGGCTGGGAACCTCCAGTGACTCCACAGCACTCTCCTGAGTTGTGCCAGACACCTTCGAAACAGTCACTGGGCTGAAAAGTGACCAGGCCACGGGGTTGAGCTGTGAAGATGAGTTGGCCGTGGTTGTGGATGGCGAGGGAGGGAGCAGCCCCGGCCTGGGCTCTGGCAGCCCTGCTGAGTCCATCTCCCTGAGGATGGGCCGGGCTGAGCCGGGACTGGCACTCCATGATGTGGAGTGGGGCGTGCTGGTGTGGACCGGGGTGTGCTGGGGGAGCCTTTGCTGGGAAAGACTCCTGCTGAGAGGAGCCCTGTGTCGTGGAGGCTGTGGTTCCGAATCTCTCAGCAGGTGTGATTCTCTGCTCATTCAAGTTAACTAAACTATAAATCACACCTGCCACATCCCATTCCCACGATGCTCATTTCTTGTTAGAAAGTTCTCTGGGCATCAGGAGTAGCTCGATACGCAAAATGAAGCAGGTGTGGCAACTTCAGACAACCGAGTGTCCGCTGGGCTCTGCCTGCAGGTGTCTCCTGTTTCATGAAACCAACTTGGCCCTGATCGGCCCATTATGATAGGGAGGGCGGAGTTCGCTCCTGGTGATGGAGGGGCCGGCTCTGGGAGGATGAACGAGGCTCAAACAAGATGACATGACTGTGGCAGGTGTTCCTGCCCAGGTCCCTCTGACATTGCAGGTGCCATGCTCCATTGTCCCGCTCCACCCACGTCCTCCTTTGTCCCATCTCTAGAGGCATCCAGGAATGCCCATCTCAAGGGAATTCCTCCCTAAGCCCATGTTCTCTCCCAGCACGCCCTTTAGTTCTCCTCCAATTTACAGCCTTGCTTTTTAATTTGTTTTAAATGGTGGGCTTTAAAAATAAATTTATTTTTACCATGAATATGCTGTGATTCTAAATGAAATGTCGTCTCCCTCAACAATTACTACTTAGATAGGAATCTCCAAGTTCTCTCTGCGGGCAACCCTGTCTTTTGTGAACCTCCAGAGAGATGTTAAACACACACAGAAACACGGAGATGTGTGTGTTTTCTCAGACAATATAGCACAGCATGGACTTGTTTTCTTCATAATTTTTTCATTCTTTTCCTTCCCCTACTGGTTTTTAGGATGGACATTCTGCATCTCTTGTTGCTTACCTTTAGACAAGTGCATTTAATTCATTACACTTTCATTAATAGCCATCTCTGCCTCCTTTCTGAATTATGATTATTAATTTCAACAATTGCCCTCTGGCTGACAGGCTGTTAACATACAACCTTTTAGCTGGGCTTGGTTTTATTTCGTCTGTCAATACTATTATTTAATAATTATTTAATATTGTACCACATGCATCATTTTCTTTTCTCACCGTAACTTACTGTATTTCAAACTGCTTCTCAGCAAATTATCTTCTTTATGCGTTTCCTTCAGGAATTCTAGTAGGGAGAGGGTCCTGGAGTTAATTCCTCCTTTTTCTGTATCTTTGAAAACAGTTCTAGCCTCATGAACTCCTCATATTTTCTACTCTCCGTCTGGCCCTGTTCAGAAATGTGTGGCTGCCTCCGGGATCCTGGGAGATGGTGTCCTCCTAAGAGGTTGACTTGGAGTCACCTTGCAGGGCCTGTTCCTCCCCGGGGCCCCTCGGGGATGTCTCAGCTCCTCTCTCGCCCCCACCTGTAAATAACCCTCTGTGGGGCTGCGATAGACCCAGCTCGTGGCCCCAGGGCTTCACTCCTCTTGCGGAGCCCCCACTCTCTGCCCTTGGCTTCGGGCTTGAGCCTGGGAGTGGCTCTGGCCAGCAGAAAGGGATGGGGACAGTGCAGAATCCCTCAGGCTTCCCGTGTCCACGTCCCTGGCTCCTCACCGCACTGGAACAGGACTCCTGCCAGCAGCTGGGGAAACCGTTCTCTAGGGCATCCTCTGAAGGCAGCAGGCTGCTGTGGGCTGAGGTGCTTTTTAGACACAAGATAATTCACAGCTCATCAGGAACACCGCATCACTGCTTATGGGTGTCTCATGACTGCAGTGGGGAAAATAGGTCTCTTACCGGAAGATTAAGGAGAAAGATTCTCTCCCTACAGACTCCTCCTGAGCAGCCATGCACATGGTGTTTGCTCACAATGGGCGATGGGATTTTAACCAGCTTTTATGTTCAGAAGGCAGGGCACACCTGGAAGCCATCATCAGGTGATGGCCTGATTGAGCTGGCGAAGCACCGGGCGTGCGGGTAGGGTCTGTTCCTGATCAAGAGCCTTCTCAGCGTCGTGAGCAGCACGGGATTCAGAGGCTTGGAGGCCATGTCACCTGCTTTGTCTAGGGAAACGTCAGTGGACAGGTGCTGCCCGGGCTCCAGGGAGCTCCTCCCTGAGGCTCACTCCCTGTGACTCTGCCATCAGCACAGAAGGACCTGCCCGGCTGCCTCCGGGGTCAGGGAGGACACGCGGTGCGGGAGCAGAGCCGGCCCCACTGCAGCTGCGGGCGCTGTTCATCTGAGTGGCGCAAGGTCAGCTGACACCCGTCGGGCCCTCAGAACCCTGAGCCAGCCCCGCTGAGATCTGAGCCACTGCGGCCAAACTGCAGTCACCTGGGAAGGAAGCCCCGCATTCCACCCCTGGGATGTGTGGCCCTTTGCTCTGCAGCAGGTGCGGATGTTGCGCCTCCAGTTGCTCCCCCGCTCCCTGGTTTTGGAAGCTTCCCCTTTCCTGGGTTTCACGGTGCTGAGATCCACCACGAGCCATCACTGTGGTTGTTTCTCAAGTCCAGAGAAGAGTTTTCTGTGAAGTGAAAACCTTCCTTGTAACACTGACCAGAGGCTCCGTGTGCATTTGGCTGCCAGCCATGAAGCAGGCTCTGAGCTTCCCCTGGGGTGTGGGTTCCCCATTTTCAGTGGATTCAGCAGGGGCTTTCCTGGGTGCATTTGCCCCCTGGGTGGGTGCTGTGCAAGTTAAATCAAAGGCATGAAAAACAATCTCGATCACAAGGCTGCTCAAACACACTCTGTCCTCTGGTCTCTGGTGTCCAAGAGGTCTTTGTGTTCATCTCAGAAACAGGATCATAAATTAAAGACCCTCTAAGACTCCTCCGTGTGGTCTAAACAGGAGGATGGGTGGAGGTGTGGCCCACCTGACCTTCCCTCTGTCCACATATGTCCCACCCCCCTGCTGATGGGCAGAGTCATGTGACTGGTGCTGGCCAATGTGCTGAGGGCAGGAGGGACCTGGTGACATCCGGCTGAGGTGGAGAAAAACCCCAGGCCCCTCCAGCCTGCATATTTCCTGCCGCCCTAAGGGGCTACATGCTCTCTTGAGTGTGGCATGAGGAGCGGAGCCTTGGTCATCAGGGCCCCGAGTGACTCTGTGGAGCTGAGCTGAGCCCCAGCCCACTGTGCTCACGGAGTGTGGGTGAGAAAGAACTGAGGTTTTGTGCTGCTGCTGGGATTTCAGACATTTGCTACTGGAGAAGTTGTCCCAGGGGTCCCAGACCTGGGCCTCCTCCTCGCTCAGTGCATCTTGGGAACTCTGAGCATTACCATCTTCGTCTCTAAAGTGAGAAGCATCATCATCAAACCTCATTCGCTTATGGTGAAGAGTAAATGAGTTAACATAGCAAAGCTTTAGAACAGTGTGTGGCAAATACAGTCACTGTGTTGGTGTTGACCATAAGGAGGGGAATCAAACTTTTGAAGGCCTTGATTGCCAGTCTCAGGAGTTTTGTCTTCATTTTAGAGGCCTTCCTTTTTCACAGTGTCTCCTGCACACACTAATTCTATAGACTATTAAGACATTGCATGAAAACAGTATTCTGTGATAATTTTTTTTATTTTTTACAAGCCGTGGATTAGCAAAGTGAATGCATTACTTTTTTTACTGCAGAACTTGTCAGTGCCTTTAATAGGAGGGATGAGTCTCCAGGAGAGTTTGTTGTCAGGATTTAACACTTATTCTTGGAAAAGCAGTGATTTGTGCTGGAAATGAACTGGGCAGACCCTGCTCCTATCTCCATCTGCCCCAATCTCAGTGCCCTCCACTCCCCTCCAGCAGCGCCTGTAATGAAGTCATTGGACAACACCCACAAATGGAGGAGTGGAGGAGCATCACTGTCCACCCCAGGATCATGACGAGGGCTCTGTAACTTTAACAAATGCCCAGGAGACACCTGGCCTCAAGCTTGTGCAGCAGCTCTGGAGCCTGCCCTCCCTTGTCACCCACAACACCATGACTTTGGAGGGTCTCAGCTCAGTCCTCCCTCCAGAGGGACTGTCAGTGCTGGGCAGAAAATCACCCCTCAACGACCGGGCCCAGCTGCCCTCCGTCGGAGAGCAGAGAAAGCAGACCTCCAGGAGATTCTCACTCCACCAAGGAGACATCTCCACCCAGTGCTCATCCTGAGCAAGGGCACTGGGAGGAAGAAACGCAATTTTTAAAACTGTGCTGCGAACGATGGCTTCTGCTGCTTGCATCTCTAGAGAGCTCTGGGCACTTAACATCCTTCCACCCACACGCCCGAGTCTGTGCAGAAACCTCACCCACGCGGAGGAGACTGCATTTCCCAATAGCAGATTCAAGTCCTGAACTTCCTGTACCATAAAGCGTTATCCACACTGGTGAGTGCCAGCCTGAGACTCAACTATCAAGAAAAACATGAAGAATTCAGTCCATGGCCTCAATGCACTCATTTGGCTCCCAAACGGCGAATCTCATCAATGAGATTCTCAGCTAGAAAAGTCCACACTGAACTCATGCAGAGGCCAAAGTACACAGGCCTGGGGTTCTTGGTGCCAGAGATCTCTGAGCAGTTTTCTGAATTTTCCAATTTCCTCTTGAAGACATGGGAACACGTGGCACACAGGCATGGAGACCTGGAAACCAACAGGTGACCTCAGGGAGGTTTGTGAAGCTCCCTGATGAGAAGACACTTGGACAGAGGTGGCTGGCTATCCCCCAAGTCCATTTTCCCTCCTGGGACCAGAGCTGACTCCATTTCTCAGTCTGCCTTGCAATGAGCATAGTCAGGTGACCACCTGCATGCAGGGGAATGTGGGCAGAAGCGATGTGCATCACGTCCAGGCCTGGGCCCTAAACTTCCCATGGTCCCCTGACATGACCCCCTTCTTCCTGTTGACTGGGATGGTGACACCCAGATGACCCTGGAAGCCACATGTTGATGGTAGCTGAGCAGCCACCAGTCTGGGTCCTTGAGTGATTGCATGGAGCAGAGTCTTCCTGCTAACTGCCATGACCACTCCACATTCCTGTGAAAGAGAAACGAGTGTTTTCTTCATGAGATTGTTGAGTTTTAGGTGTTTGTGTGCTGATACAGCTAAGCCTGGCCCAATACACTGGGTGAGGGCAGACTTTCCCCAAAGAAGAGGAAAATGGTGTTGGGAAGAGCAGAGGCAGGAGGGCTGGGGTGGGAGGGTGACTGGCTCTCCCTGGGGAGGAGTGTGCGGGATGGGGCTGTGGGCCTGTGGGCAGTTGGGTAGGGGAGCTGGCAGCTGCCTTCTCACTCTCTCTGGAAAGGCGGCCCCAGGGTTCTCAGAGCTGGAGACCCTCGGTCCGGCAGAAAAAGGCAGCCCAGTCCTCTTGCAGAGGAGAGAATATACCCATGCCTGGGGGCTGCCTTTCTCCCCCAGGCTCGTGTGGCTGAACAGTGGCTACAGCCCCTTCAGTCCTGTGTCCTCCCTTCTGCCAGCAACCCCTGAGCTGCCGGGGTGGCGTGGGGTGTGGACCAGGAGCCCCAGCTGTCACCACTCGAGCCCATGGGCCAGAGCTGGCCTGGCTCTGTTCCTACGTCTGCAGGAGACCTGGAGGGTATGGGAGGCTGAGTGGGGGAAGCTGTCCCCTAATCAGTGGGCTGAGCAGTGGCCACGCCGTAGACATGGCACCATGCTGACCTCTTTTTGCTCTGGGTTCCTAAGGGAGGCCTTCTCCCTGGACTCCCACTTAGAGCAGGCTGTCCTTGGGCCCAGTGCCCTGCATGTCCATTGGTTAGGGGATGGTGAGGGGTGAGACTGGGCTGAACGAGGACAGATTGCACCGTGACAAACATCCCAACAGCAGCTTCTCGGGTTGGCTGTGGAGGGCTCACATTTCAGAATTCATAAGCTCAGTTGTGCCAAATGCAATTACTTTTATGTAACTGGAGTTATTCTCTCTTTTGCCCCAATATTCTGACTGATGCAGAAAACATAATTTAGTCAATTCTAAGAAAACTCACTCAAGTTCAAAGTAATGCAGTAGAAGGTATGGGTGTGGGGGCTTTGCCAGAAACAAGAGGGAATTAACCATAACTTTAAGAAAATACTTTCATTCTCCTTTGCAGGGGGTGCAGAAAGGGGACTGGGGTACTTGGCTGTGGGGACTATGTCAGCTTCTAGCCCTGCTCTAGAATGTAGAAGTCTCTGGAGTAGGGTGGGAAAATACCCCAGGTCCTCCCTGGCCCCATCGCCCACCAGGGCCTCTTGCTGTCTGAACCCAGCCTGAAGCCAGCTGACCAGGGCTGTGGGAAGCCCAGTTCTAGGGTTCTGCTCCCCCAGCCCCCACAAATTCACAGCACAGCAGGAAGGGCAGGGCATGGATGGGAGGGCATCAGGGCCACAGGCCCAGGACAGGCATGCGGGTTGCTCTTCAGGGCATTTGCAGGTACACTAAGAAGCTGCAAGAGGGACACACACAGATACACACACATACACACACTCACACAGTCACACACACACTCACACAGTCACACACACACACACACACACACACACCCCTGCCCTCCCATCTCCAGACCTTGTGGTCACGATGACCCTCCTCCTCAGCTTCCTGGCACTGCTGGACCTATCCTGAAGGCTCTTTTGGCCGGAAGTGGATTGGCAGGGATCTGAGAGCACCTGCTCTCAGGTGAGTCCTGCTTTACTCATGTCAGAGATTTAGACTAAAACAAACACAAAACGCATCAAAGACCTAAGTGTAAGAGCTAAAAGTATAGAACTCTTATAAAAAATAAGTGTAAATTTTCATGGTCTTAGATTAGGTAGCACTGTCTTAGATGTGCATCAGAAGCACATACAACCATAGGAAAAAAAAATACGTCAATTGAATTTTGTCAATATTTAAAACTTTTGTGCGTTAAAGTTCATGATCAAGAAAGTGAGAAGAAAACCCAGAGAATGAGTGAAATATTTGCAAATCATACGTCTGGGACAAGTATCCAGAATATATAAAAATTCTTAGAACTCAACAACATAAAGAAAAATAACCAAATTAAACAGTAGGCAAAGGATTCAAAGAGAGCTTTGTCCAAAGAAGATACACAAATGACCAATGAGTATGTGAAAAGATACTCAGCAGCTACTCACTATGGAGATACCACTTTCCACTCACACTGATGGCTATAATAAAAAACAAAACAGAAATGACAAGTGCAGTGAAGATGTGGAGAAACTGCGTTTCTCATAGATTGCTAATGGGAGAGTACCATGGTGCAGCCAATGTAGAAACAGTTTGGCAGTTCCTTAAAAAATTAAACAGAGCCACCATCTGACCAGGCTATTCCACTCCTATGTATTTATACACAAGGGAATTGCAGACATATGTTCACGCAAACACTAGTATGAGAATGTTCATAGCACCATTATGCACAGTACCCAAAAAGTGGGAACCCCAATGCCCGTTGAAAGATGAATGAATAAACAAAGCATGGTGTGGTCACACCACGGAACGTGACTGTGTCCTCAGCCATGAAGGGAATGAAGCACTGACACAGGCCACCATGTGGCTGCACCTCAAAAACATGATGCCAAAAGAAAGAAGCCACACTCCATGGCCATGTGTTTTATGATCCTATTCATAGAAAACGTCCGGAGCAGCCAGCGCTACAGAGACAGAAAGCAGATTCATGGTTGCCAGGAGCTGGAGGTGAGGGATAGAGAATGGGGAGTGACCTGGAATGTGTGTGTAATTTTGAGGGTGGGGTCAGGTACTTGTCTGTTCTCACACTGCCATAAGGAAATCCCTGAGACTGGGTAATTTATAAAGGAAAGGGATTTAGTTGACAGTTCCACATTGCCGTGGAGGCCTCAGGAAACTTACAATCATGGCGGAATGTACCTCTTCACAGGGCTGCAGGAGAGAGAATGAGTGCCAGCAGGGGAAATGCGACGCTTATAAAACCATCAGAGACTCACTCATTATCACGAGAACGGCACGGGGGGAACCACCCCGTGACTCAGTCACCTCCCACTGGGTCCCTCCTGTCACATGTGGGTATTATGGGGATTACAAGTCAAGATGAGATTTGGGTGGGGACACAGAGCCCAAGCATATCAGGTAGTGATGAAAATACTCTGGAATTAGATAGTGGTGACTGTTGCATAAACTTAGGAATATACTAGAAGTACTAACTTGTGCAGTTTGAGATGGTGAATTCTATGGTATGTGAATGATATTTAAGTTTTTAAGTGTAAAAGATAAAAGAATTGAGCGACTGGACACATTGGGGGTGCAGGCATGGGCAGGGCAGGCCCAGTGTTTGCACTCGGGGTAGCAGGAAACAGCCCCCACCTCTGAGGCCCCTGCGCCTGGGAGGCCAGAATGAGGGTCTCATTTCTTCCTCATTTCTTCCTCGGACAGGGAGGCAAGGGCAGCGGTGGGTGGCTAGTGTGGGGTGGTGCGGGCTCCTCTCCTGGGCTTGGCTCTCTCCTGCACAGCATCTGTCCCTCCCTGGCTGTCTTCTGGTGCCTAATCCCCTGGGTATCCCAGGTGTCTGGTTTCTCCTTCAGGAACCTGGGTCAGTTCTGTTCCTGTCCTGAGATGCCACGCCTGGAGAGGCGTCCCCAGTCCCAGCCCTAGGAGCCCCACCTTCCCCCGGGTCAAGGCCCCCAGCCCGACATGGCCTCTCTGGCATCTCTAGAAAAAGCCTGCTCCCACAGAGAGGGGCCACCTGCCCTACTATTTCTCCTTTTTAAATTAACTTTCCCAACATTTTCCTATTCTAAGCACAACTCATTGGAGAAAATTTAGAGAATGTACACAAGGATTAAATAAAAAGAAAAATGTCCTCCTCTATGGCCAAATCTTTCCCAAGTTGCACAAATACAGACAAGTGATACGTCTTTCTTTGTTAACAAAAAAATGTAACCACCACGTCCAGGTTATTCTTTTTTTTTTTTTTTCTTGAGACGGAGTCTCGCTCTGTCACCCAGGCTGGAGTGCAGTGGCTCAATCTCAGCTGCAAACTCCGCCTCCCAGGTTCACGTCATTCTCCTGCCTCAGCCTCCCGAGTAGCTGGGACTACAGGCGCCGCCACCATGCCTGGCTAATGTTTTGTATTTTTAGTAGAGACGGGGTTTCACTGTGTTAGCCAGGATGGTCTTGATCTCCTGACCTCATGATCTGCCCGCCTCGGCCTCCCAAAGTGCTGGGATTACAGGTGTGAGTCACCGTGCCTGGCCCCAGGTTATTCTTAAGCCCGACTTTCTCACGACATGGTGTTTTGTAAACGGTTCTTCATGAAAATAAAATAACCCTCCTGGGCCTCTGTTTCAGCGGCTGCACAGCATCCCCAGCGCCGTCTCCATAGAGAACCTGACCCCTCATTCATGAGGCGGAAACTCACCTGAGCTGAGCTCCAGGGCATCTCTGCGGGGAAGCGGGGTGGGTGGAGCAGCCCCTGCCCTCCCCAGTGCCCCAGAGACAAACTAGCCCAGAACCCTCTTCCAGCAGAGCAGCCCTGTGCCCCTGGGAATGGGGATCAGTGGGCCCTGGTGGGTGGGCTCTGCTGCAGAGGGGGCACTGAGGCCCAGGAGGGTCCCCACAGGCCAGGCAGACCAGACGGCGATGGCTTTACCACTCTGGGCCACGGCAGCCTGTGTCCCTCAGTCTTCCTTTTGCATCTCAGGAAAAGCCCCACCCTCCTGTCCACCAGGGCACTGGTTTCTGGGTCAGGTGCCTCCCGCTCTCCAGTAATGGCCTTTGCTTTGCCTTGGGGGAGCCCCGGCCCTGTTGGATGCAGATGAAGATGCCAAGGGGAGCCTGACCGACTGTGGAGCCATCATGGAGGGAGGCAGAGCTAGGGCTGGGGGAAGTCCTGGCTGCATCACCTGAGCCCCTGGATCCAGCCACACCTGAAGGTAGTTACCCTTGCACCTCTGAGTTACATGAACCAACAAATCCCCTTTCTGTCACTGAGGCTGGAGTGCAGTGGCACAATCTTGACTCAGTGCAACCTCCGTCTCCCAGGTTCAAGCGATTCTCCTGCCTTAGCCTCCCGAGTAGCTGGGATTACAGGAATGTGTCACCATGCTGGCTAATTTTTTGTATTTTTAGTAGAAATGGGGTTTCATTATGTTGACCAGGATGGTCTCGCACTCCTGACCTTGTGATCTGCCCACCTCGGCCTCCCAAAGTGCTGGGATTACAGGTGTGTGCCACTGCACCCAGCCCCCTTTCATTCTCAAGCCAGTTTGAAATGGTTCTGTCCCTGACAAATGGAGTCCTAGTTGGTACCCTTCTCTGTCCCTCCCACCCCAACTTCACTCTTAGCAGCCTGGGAAAATTCAGAGAGAAATGAGGGGGCCGTGGAGAGCCAGGTTCTGAGGCTGTGGCCGCTGCACCCCTCCCGCCACACAGGTGGGCCGATGTTTAGGAAACGCTACTTCCACCGAAGCCTTTGGTAACACCCTGGTGCCCGCAGCACCCACGAATGGACACCCTTCCCCAGGTTTCTGTCTGCTCTGATGAGCCCCAGCTGCTCTCCCCCGACATCCCTGTGCTCAGCAAGACCCCAGCTCCTCTCTCGTGTTGGATCCCGTCCCCGCCTGCCCAGCTGTGCTCACCCCTGAAGCAGGAGCTTCTGAATGTCCTGGGTTTCTTGGCTCCTCGCAGAGCCCCAGGGTCCCTGATAAATGTCTGGCACCGGTGGGGCACCCGGTAACTGTTCACCCACTCCCATAAATATGCTGTTTACTGCTGAATTATAAAGGGTGTGGGAACAAGAGAGAGGTTTCAAATCACTTTTCATTCTTACGGTTTGAATACATTACACAGTGATCTAATTAGGCTTGTATTTCAAGCAGAGACCACACTTCAAAGTAAAATTTAAAAATAATTCTACTATGGGAGGAAATGAATGTTTCTAATATAAAATTTCACCTGCTGTGCTTGGCAGGCAGGGAAGCTTGCGGAGCCTCGTTATCCTAATCGAGGAAGCCCCAGAAAGGAGAGCCGTTAAGAGAAGTGACGTTTTCCTGGACGTCTGTCCTGAGAGGTTTCCATCCCTCCCGGAGGCTCTGGGTCTCTGAGCACCCCAGCCTGTGGGTTCTGACAGGAGGTGGGTGGGAACGGGAGGGGGCCCCAGGCAGGTGCTGCAGCCCCGTGTGGGGAGCAGAGGTTGGATGGTGGGGACTTGCTCAGACCCTCCTCTTCCTATAGTCCCAGCGCCGCACGGTGGGACTCTGGACGGTCCTCCGTCTCCGTCTTCCCCTCACTGGGACCCAGCACGGCACAGGAGGGGCGGCCAACACCATTTAGACACCAGAACTGTCCGGAGTGTCCTGCCCTCTGTCTCAAGTCACAACCCTGGATTCCCCAGGCAGCCACACACAGCGGTCTACACCGGGAGAAAGTCACCGTGAGAACTGCGGCAGCACAGGAGGCTCTGTGTGTTTGCTTTTGTTGATCGGTTTGACTGCAGCTCTGATGTATTTTTCTGGATCCTGGAATTGAATTGACACTATCGGTAGCACGAAAGTGGCAGACACCAGGATGAAGTCATTCTTTTCAGACCCAGAGGAAACAGGGTCAGGAGGCCTGGGGGAGGGGAGGACGCTGCTGCGTGTCTGAGATCAGAGCTGTTTCCAAGGACTTTCTGAAGCCCCACAAGAAGGCCCTCCACGTCCGTCGCGCATCTCTGGCCTGGCAGGGCTTGCACGGCTCACACGTATACGCATTTCTACGGCCAGGGTTATCTGGTTACCAGACATTCTTGAGGACTGAAGTGATTCTGATCAGATGCTCTCAAAAGACCACCTCCCGGTGACAACACCTCCTTCAATAAACTGACAGCAGGTCTGGCTGTGGGTCCCTGTAACCAGTGAACTGTGTCCGAGCAGCTCAGGCAAACTTCTCCCTTTTGCCAATGAAAGCTTTTTCTTACCGTCCCTCACTGGAGGCACCTGTTACTTGCCACAGGCATTCGGGATTCTCATCCTCTTTTTCTATCCCCAGATAAATTCAACATATATGAGGATATTTTTCTCCGATGTCTTTTCTGAGGCTGACAATAGTTTATTCATACATAACCATGAGCAGCCAATCATCAATCCTGCTGCTCTGTGCTAACTGGATTTATTTTTACAACTGCTGTAAGAAAACATTTATTTCCCTAACAGACTCTGAAACTTTAGTTAATGGATTACTATAATTACACTCCCCGGCTCCCAGGTTTGTTTAAAAATGATCTAACTCAGGTCACAAAACCCAGCATTTCTTTACCCTAACACTGATGTGTCATTTTTTTTGAATGATAAGGACAAGTTTTAATAGGCTTCTGACCTAAAATATCCAGTTTTCACGACAAATTATCTGAGAACATAGTAGCTAAACTTGAAAATTTAGCTAGAAGAAAGCTGAGGTTCACTTTTTCCTTGGTCCTGAGACTTCCTAGTGCATTAATCTGATTTTTGTTAAATGAATCACGGTTTGTTTTGTTTTTTTTGTTTTTTGGGTTTTTTTTTCTCCTCTAGCTCTCAAATCATAATAGGACCAGGCCCCTGAGAGGCACTGAAATCCTCCGTGAGCGCTTCTGGCCCCTGGACCTCGGATGGTGGGACAATTCCCTGTTTCACTGCCACAGTGGCCTGGGGGAAGTTCACCTCCCTGCTAACTTACCTTTGCAGGGAAAGCTCCTATCCTTGCCAGCAAGAGCCCCACCCACGGCCAACTGCCCTGGGTCCTGGTGTGGGACAGTTCTGTGGGTGGCCTGGACCGACTCGGTTCTCTCCCTTCTCACTCGTAGTTCTCAAGAGTAATTGTAGAATGTGCAGGAACGCAGCACCCTCAGCTACAGAGGAACTGCCTGAAACCGCCCCCCAGGACTTGCCCCTGTCCCTCTGGGGAAAGCAGCACCTTGAGTTAGGGAAGAGCTTCCTGGGACAGTGAGGGCTTTGTTCCTCTCTCTGCTGCACGCAGGATGCCCTTCAAAGCTTCACCCTCTGGTCACGTGTCCCCTGAGCCATGTAGCCCAGGGTGGGCTGCCTTGCAGGGTCCCTCAGTTGTGCCGAAGCAGGGCGCAGTCCAGCCTCCATCCACCCTGGCAGCTTGGCTGAGCCTGGGGGACGGGCTCCCTATGGACCCAGCCTTCTGTTGTTTCTTGCTGCCTGTGAATAACAACTTGCAGGCAAACAGGTGGCCAGGGCATGGTGGCCCTAAACAGCAGCCCAAGATGCAGGGGCAGCAGGTGGACTCTGGCTTCTGGGCTTTAGCACAGTGGTGACCCCCAGGCAGCGGGGCGGCTCTCTGGGATTGGTAATTAGTGAACCTGCTTCTCCACCGGGAGGAGCGGCTGCCCTGAGGCGAGGACTGATCTGTGCTGAAAACTGGAATTCTGAAATGACAATTAAATCTGAAAGGGAGACCAGGGGACGCCCACACCTGGGAGGAAACTGCATTTTACCCCGGTCAAGCCCTGTCCTTGGCCTCCACAGCCCAGGACAAATACTTCAGGGTAGCTTAACAGCATCAAAGCCCCCGGGCCCCACACGGGGAGAAGGAAGAAGACCACAGACTACCCCAGAAACTTGTGGCCTGTGGGGCCCAGGCGGGAGCAGGAATAAAGCTGTACCCCTCCCAGGTGGAAGAATGAGGTGAAACCAAGGGGAGAGGCCTCTCGCCTCACGGGCCCCAAACCATGTAGCCTCGGACACGTCCTGCCCTCTGTCCCCACATCCTCCTCTGTCTTGTGAGGCTGCCCCAGGGCCATGGTTTAGAACAGCCGGTGACCACAGGGAGCCACACCCTAGCCAGCCCCCTTGGCCCCACTGGCTCTGACTTCCTTGGGAGGCTGAGGGTGACTCGACGGGAGGCAGGAGAGCACAGGGGGAATTCACTGCAGGTTTAGGTGCAGGGTCTGGGGCCACCCAGACAGCAGCCACAGCCACGGCCCTGGAGGGCAGGGAGCGGGTACGCAGGGCCCTGCCCAGGTCAGCGGGAGGTGGGGGCGCAGGGAGGGGATATGCAGAGTCTTGCCTAGGTCAGTGGGAGGCAGGGACGCAGAGGGCTGTCCCGGGGAGGCTGGGCCATGGAGGACGCAGCAGGAAACCTCAGGGCATGGGACCCACCCTGTGCCCCCTCCTTTCCTCCTGCTCCTGCCTGTGCCCTCCATTGGCCAAACCCAGGCAGGAGCTAGTGGACTCGGAGCCCGGACCCCGAGGGTCAGCCTGCTGGACACAGTCAGGGAGGCTGAGGGGCCTCTGAGCAGAGCCCGGGGCGGTGGCCTCTCCGCCCGCCAAGGCCTGGCTTCCCGGGCTGTCCCAGTGCCCTCAGGTCCTGGTCCCACCATGGCCTAAGATGGGCCCAGGGCCGCGTGGGAGTCAGTGACCTGGGGGAACTCAGCCACTGTGAACCTTAAGAGGGGCTCCTGGGCATGGCTTCTGTAGGCACAGGGGGTCTTTGGCAGAGTCAGAGGATTCTTTGAGCAGTGAACGTTCCCCTGACCACCCGGGCCGAGTAGGTTGAGCTTTTTGGCTCAAAGAGCATCACTTGGGGACAGTGACCCACACCTGTTGGTTTGTTCTTTGATTCATTCATTTATTCATTCACTCATTCATTCACTCATGAATTGTGTGTCACTGAGGCTACCGAGAGGAACCATGCACAGATGACTCGTGGGGGACTGAACACAATTGTGGCCAGTTCAGAGCAGGAATCCAAACCACACAGGCCCCTCCCCACTCCCCTCTCACTCCTGTGTTCCCTGGGACAGGTTCCTTAATGTCTCTGTTTCTTCCTCTATAAAATGAGGACAGCAGCCAGCTCACCTCCCGGGGCTGCTGGGCTGACTGAGTCCTGCGTGGAAGGTGCTCAGAGCAGGGCCTGGCCCAGGAGGCCCCTCAGCTCCCAGCAGTCCTCACTGTGGAGCTGCGAGGCGTGTGGTTATTGATTTTCTGGTTCTGCTGACGTGAGACTCCGCACCTGCGAGGTAGAGGCTGCCCAGTGCTCTTCAGGGAGCCTGGGCTCTGATTGGCCATTCCATGATTCAGCAACTTTGGATTCTCAACATATACACACGTGAGTTATAGGAATTCCAAGATATGTATTTCGCAAGACAAAATGAGAGAAATAATTCAAATTGAATGCCAAGTTAAATTGAACATATACAGTATTTATCACCCACTGTTCATTTCAGTCTGTATTCTGCTTCCTGTATATGTTTTGTTCTGTATATATTTTGGAGAACCGTTGAGCATTGTGTTTTGGGGTGATTTGTAAGGGCAATTTTGACCAAGCAATTTGCCCTCTGTGCCAGCATTAGGACAGAGTCCACATATGGTGTGTGGTTCTGCCCCATAAACAAGGACTCCGTTCCTATCTCAGGATGAACGTAAAGGTGTGAAATGAGAATTCTGGCAGTGCCCTTCCTCCCTCCCTCCTCCCTCCCTCCCTCCTCTCTTCCCTTCCTCCCTCCCTCCCTCCAGGGTGGCAGGATCTCCACCGCATCTCAGTCCCCACAGAGTCCTGTGCAGGTCTCTCAGTTCCAAGAGCCATGTTTGAATTCGGTCCTGCCATGTAATGGGATCATGTTTGGCATCTGTAGAGGCAGGGCCCTTGCAGTCAACATGGTGATCAGGGACAGTGGCCTGGCCCAGGGCAGGGGTAGGGACCTGGGAGAATGGCCCAGGGCAGTGTGGGTCTGGGGAAGAGCCAGGGGCCTGGTGGACAGCCAGGTGGGGCCGGGTGGGATGGGCGGTGACTCCTGGGCCATGGTTCTCCCTCCTGGTACCCTAGGGACGCCCCCCCGCACTGTGTGCTCAGTGTCACAGAAGCTTTCAGCCTGCAGCCCCCCTTTTCCTACAGCCCCAGCTCTTCAAGAGAGAAGTGCTGGCTTCTTTGGCTCAGCACAGGGTCCTCTGTGTGGCTGGCACAGAGCTGTGCCATCTCCAGTGTGGACGGTCCCGCAGGCAGCCCCAGCTCAGGCTCCTAAGCGCTTTCTGGAGCCCGGAAGCAGAGCCCTCCTTCTATTCTATTCTATTAGGACAGGCGCTCCCTGTGGGGCCAGTGCACCCTCCTGCAGGAAACCCTCCAGGGTGGGATGGAGATGCTGAGACCCTCTGGCCACACCCAGACTCCTCTCCAGGCCACTATCCCTCCGCAGTCATTTAATGAGCGCCTACTGTGTGCGAGGCAGGGCTGGGCAGTCTCTGAGCACAGGGTCCTGTGTCTGGGACGGAGCTGAACTGGACGCCACGCAGTCCTGCAGTGCTGAGTGCTGGAGGAGGGGCCGAGGCCTGGGGATGTGGGTGGGGACACCCCGCTGGGGAGGGGCTGGGCAGAGAGGGGCAGGGTGAGCAGGTCCGGCCAGGACACGGAGGGAGCCTCGCTGGCAGAGGGCACAGGGGTCAGGGCCCGTGGGGAGGCTGCGGTGTCCTGGGATTAATGAGGTCCAGCAGGGCTGGGAGAAGGTTGGGGGAGATGGACCCCAGGCTCAAGGGTCAGTCCCCTGAGGACTGAACTCTGCCCGCTCTTTCTCTTGCCCAATTCTTTCCTAAGAGTCCTGGGGAGTCACATCCTACAAACCACAGAATCTCATGAAACGGGTTTTTCTATTCACCTGTATAATGGGGCTCACCTTCCAGCCTGACTGTGGTGCAGCTCATGGGACAGACAGCAGACCCCTCCTCTTAACCCCAGCACCCCTTTCCCGGACTCCAAGGCTTCAGACAAAGCTTGGCTCTCTCAGCCATCTCTGAGCTAAAGAATCCTGGAAACCCACCAGTGACTGGTAAGCCCCGGCCTCCCGAGGTCCCGCCTTTGCGGGCTGAGCCAGCGCATCCCTTCCCTGCATGGATTCGTGATTGTACCTGCAGGCCCTGTCTCTCTGCAATGCATGAAACCAGCTGTAACCAGCCCTGGGGCACTCTCAGGAACTCCCCAGCCTGTGTTCGCTGGGCTGTGGGCACGCACACTGGCTCAGAATAAACCTCTTTCCATATCTTGGTAGAATTTGGGTTTTCTATTGTCAGCCTGCCAGACCCTGTCTGCCTCCGGGCTGAATGTGAGGGTGTGAGTGCATGTGAGTGAGTATATAAATGGCTGTGTGAGTGTGTGTGTGTTCCGTAAGGTGTGTGTGCATGAGTGTGTGTGCACGTGTGCATGAGTGTGTGAGCGTGTGTGTTTTAGTATGTGAGTGTGTGTGTGTGTATCCTGCTGACTCAGCCACACCACCCCTGCTCTGCCCTGTAAAGAGAGCCTGAGGCTCCTGGGCAGAAGATGGCCAGGTTCTGACAGCAGGAGTGGGTAGGAACGGAGGTGGGAGGAGCCTGAGAGGAGGGCACTCCCCAGCCCCCAGCTCCGGCTGCAGTGCCTCCATGTGGTCCCAACCCTGGTGGGGCTCCTGCCCTACTATCTGTCCCCAGCCAAGGTGGACCTCACTGGGTGGGAGGTGGGTCCCTCCCTGGTCCAGCAGTTGAGGGGACTCCTGAGCCCTGCCCACTTTCCTTCCCCTTGCTCCAGCCTGGAGGAGGTTACAGCGCTTCCCTGCGCCCACTGCCCATGAGGCCTCTCCTCCCTGCTCCTCCTCCCTGTGCCCTTCAGCCTACGTTCTCCTCCCCACCTGTCTTCCCTGTTCCTCCTCCCTGACCCCTCCTCTCTGCCCCCCTCCTCTCTGCCCCCTTCTCCCTGCGCCCTCCAACCTGTGCCCTCCAACCTGCGCCCTCCAACCTGCGCCCTCCTCCTTGACCCCTCTTTCCAGTCCCTCTACCAGTCCTTGCCCTCCCTCTGTGTTTTCTGCTCTCCTGTGGGGTGGAGGGCCAGGCCTCCCTTCTGGCCACATCCTGTGGTTCAGGTTGGGGCTAACACACAGCCACAGAGGGGATTTTCGGGGAGCAAGTGACCATTCAGTGAACGTAGTAAAAGGTGACTCTGGCCGCCTGCAGAGAATGGCCTGGTGGGTGAGCGGCAGCAGGGCTGGGGGACTGCGGTTCTCCTGGAAAGAGGTGGCAGTGGCAGTGGGGATGGGTAAACATGGACGCAGCCATGAAAGGTAGAAAATAAACCCAGGGCCCTGGGAGGGGCGCTCCACGAGGCCCGTTGTACAGAAAGAGAAACCGAGGCCAGAAAGGCACATGGCTCCCTCGGCCGCCGCCAGCCCGGGTGCCTGGAGAAGGGAAGTGGCCTCCAGTCCAGGGACCTCAAATATGCGGACCTGAAGTCTCCTCTCAAGGCCACGTCTACCAATGGCGGCCCCGTTATCCTGGCTCTAGAAAATCTTCCTGTCTGAGGCAACATTGAAACAACATGAGAAATGCGGAAGAAAGTTGCTGGCACCGCTGGCCTGGCTTCAACGCCTTCGCCATTCTCAGTTTGCACAGCGGGGTCCTCGTGCACTGAGTGTCACTGTCCTGGTGCTCAGGGGAGCTCCCGGTGGGGAGACTGGGCAGGCTGGGTGTGTGCAGCAGGGGAGCTATGAGGGACCCCATCCCTGCAGGCTCCTCCCCACAGACCAAGTGCGCTTCCTTCCTCAGGTGCTGACACAGGTGCACAGAGGCAGGACAGCCGGGGAAGGTGGGAATAGAGCACAGCTGTCCCGGGACCAGAGCCAGCACAGGCCGCTCACCACCCGAGGGAGTCGAGGTTTGGATTAGAGAAGGGGCCTTGGACGCCAGGATCAGGCCTGTGCAGACCCAAGGGCTTCCAAAGCACTGGGCTTGACTCCACCAGATAAAAGCTCATTACACCCACCTTGGGATCATTCCTGCCCTCTGCGGGTGTGCTGTGCTGAAGCCATGGGGCCAGGCGCGAAACCAGGAGACAGGGCCAGGTTGGAGGGGCGGGGTCAAACCACAGGGGTGGGGCCACGATGGGGTCGTGGTCAAGCTGTAGGGGAGGGGTCAGGGTGGAGGGGCGGGGTCGATCTCCAGGAACGAGAGGTGTGGTCAAGTCATGGGGGGTGGGGCCAGGACGGAGGGGCGGGGTCAAGCCACAGGGGCTAGTCAGGGTGGAGAGGTGCGGTTAAACCGTAAGGGCAGGGCCAGAGTAGAGGTGAGGGATCACAGAAGGAAATGGCTAGAAAGAGGGAGTAGAGATAGGAGGGACAGGAGTAGCCAAGCCATGGGTGTGGAGATAGGGGTGGGGCCAGGATGAGGGGAGGAGCCAGACAGAGGGTGGGTCCAGGATGAAGGGCATAGTCTAACCATGGAGCAGTGTCAAGCATTGGGGGAAGCCAGGATGGAGGGGCAAGGTCAAATTACAGAGGTGGGGCCAAGGTGGAAACGTGTGGTCAGGCCCTAGGGGTGGGGCCAGATTGGAGGGGGCTGGGTCAGGCATGGGCGGGGCCAGGCTGGAGGGGCGGGGCCAGGCAGGGGGTGGAGTCACACTGTCCTGTAACGGGAGGGAGGACACACACATCCTGACGCCCAGCCTGGGAGGTCTCCACGGGCCTCACAGCCCTACCTCACTGTGTCCATCTTTTCCTCCTTCTCATAACTGGCCCTCAAGAGTCAGGGCTGAACGAACCCCACTGCGCAGTGCGTGACACGTCACATATCATCTGTCTGCGCGTGGATTCCTTCAGGCTTCAGGCTTTATGATGTATTTTCGTTCCTTCCCATTCCTATTCCCATTCCCCTCCCTGCCCTTAGGAAATCACTGAGCCGCGTTTGATGACGATCTTTTTATTGGGACGTGTTCTTGGAGAGTGTCCGTTGCTGTTTCTGGGCACGAACATCGATGGTCTCATGTGATTAATTTCGTTCTGTGTATTTTTAAACTTTTACAAATAATCGTGTTTTAAAGATGCTCTCGTATCTCTCCGTGTGCACCAGCTCATGCTGTCTCGTTACTGCATGGTTCTCCGTGTGCGTCCAGCTCGTTTTCCTCTCTGTTCTCCCAGGGACACCCACCCAGGTCCTGTGCCCCTCCCGGACCCCACAGACAGGCTCAGAGGTCATCTGTGGGCCTGGGTCAGCCCCTCCCTGGGTGTCTATGTGAGGTGGGACCGCTGGGTCCAGGACCCTCCGTCCACCCCCACCTGCAGGACGTCCCTGCGTCCCTGCCTCCCTGCCCAGGCTGGGCAGCGCCAGCTTCCTAATCACCGCCAGGAGTGAAAGGAGACAGCCTGGGTGTGGCATCTTGGCCTGTTGGGATTTCCTCTCCTGGGTGTTGGCTGCTCCCATCACTCTGTCCATTCTTTGGGATTTCTCCTGGTTTCCTTGTTGATTAATAAAGTTACATTGTATATTTGACACATTGGTCACTTTCCAGTTTTAAACTTTGCAAATCTCTTTTCCCATTTTGCCAGGTATCTAATAATTTTGTTCATGGTCTTCTTCATTAAGCAGGCATCCTTTGTTCTGATGTGACAAAACTAACCATTTTTCTATGGTTTATGCTTTCCAAATGTGTTTTAAAAAATATTCCCAGGCACAGGCTCCCAAAGACTCTATATGTTTTCCTGTTTTCTCTCTTTTCATATTCAGGCTTTTAATCCATCTAGACTCCACCTTTGTTTGCAGTATTGGTTAGAGATTCAGTCTTACTTTCCTCCACACAGATAACCCATTTTCCCAGTACCAGTTTTACACAGCCCATCTTCTATCAACTGTTTGTGGAGCCAGTTTCATCATAGTTTTAATAAATATCATGTGAACATATTGCTTAGCTTGGTTGGTATTCCTGAAATGTTCTATTTTCTGTGCACTGTGCTCCTTGGGGAAAATAAACCCAAACCACACAGAATAATGAAAACGTCGTCATCATCAACAGCCAAATGCCTCCTGCTTTTCCCTCAGCTGCGGTGCTGGTTAAGAGCAGAGCTCTGGGGCCGGGCGCGGTGGCTCACACCTGTAATCCCAGCACTTTGGGAGGCCGAGGAGGGCAGATCACGAGGTCAGGAGTTCAAGACCAGCCTGAACAACACATGGTGAAACTCCATCTCTACTAAAAATACAAAAATTAGCCAGGCATGGTGGCGCGTGCCTGTAATCCCAGCTCCTCAGGGGGCTGAGGCAGGAGAATCACTTGAACCCAGGAGATGAAGGGTGCAGTGAGCTGAGATCGCACCACCGCACTCCAGCCTGGGTGACAAAGTGAGACTCTGTCTAAAAAAAAGAAAAAGAGCAGAGCTTTGGAGCCTATCAGGCCTGGTCCCCGGAAGCAGATCCTGGGATGAGGACTCGGGAACAGGTGACGCGTGAAGGGAGGGCCTGGGAGCCGGGACAGGGACGGGGTCAGGACAAGCAAAGCCGTCAGCACCAGGTCTCCTGACCGCAATGACTTCCTTGTGGTCCTGCAGGGGCGCCCTGGAGCATGAACCTGCCTCAGCCGCCCTGTTGGAGGCTCCCACACCCCGTCACTGGTCAAGGCCTCGCTGCTTGGGGAGGATGAGACAGGGTGAGCTGCTGAGTGTGGAACAACGTGCTCCCGGGGGCAGAAGCAGAGCCCCTGCCAGGTTCCTGGGATGTGAATAATTTCGCCGTGACTGATGTTAAGCCCGTGTCATACCTGGTTTACACAATTCCTGACAACTGTGAACACTGAAATCATCTCCCACAAGCTGGGAGGAGGCGGCTTCAGCAAGGCCGGCCCCCAGGCTGCTCCAGCTCACTGCGATGGGGCCAGTCGGGCTCAGTGGCCTAAGGACAGTTGTCCGAAGAGGAGTGTCAGGAGCCAGCCCTGGAGAGAGAACACAGAAGCCCAAGAGGGGTCCTGGAATGGTGAGGGCCAGAGGCTCTGAGTGGAGCCCCCCTGGTGTCCAGGCCCCCGGGATTGGGATTCCTCTCCTCCCCACCTGAGGCAGGTCCTAGAAGGTTATCAGGGAGCTGCAGCTGTCCCACAGCAGCTTGTGGGAGCTGACTCTCACATTTTCAGGGGTTTTACGAGCCAGTTGTTAAACTGGTTCCATCAGCCTGCCATGACCGTGAAACGCAGCAGCCATGCCCATCCCCTCCTGGGGAGAGGAGTTCAAGCTCACAGATACCCTCAGTGCCAAGATCAAACCCAGGTGGTATGGTTTGTCTGTGTCCCCACTCAAATCTCAACTTAAATCGTATCTCACAGAATTCCCACGTGTTGTGGGAGGGACTCGGGAGAAGTAATTGAATCATGGGGGGGCAGTCTCTCCTGTGCTATTCTTATGATAGTGAATAAGTCTCACGAGATCTTATTCAGGGGTTTCTCCTTTTGTTTCTTCCTCATTCTCTCTTGCCACCACTGTGGAAGAAGTGGCTTTCGCCCTCCACTGTGATTGTGAGACCTCCCCAGTCATGTGGACCTGAATGTCAAATTAAACCTCCTTTTCTGCCCAGTCTCGGGTATGTCTTTATTAGCAGTGTGAAAACAGACTAATACACCGGCCCTTCTGCACTTTTGGCCAACAGGGCAAATCAGCATTCTCAGGCCCAGGCTGTGAGGCCAGCCTGTGTGGGAAGCAGGTGTCCCTACAGCTCTGGCTCCTCACTGCTGGGGTGCGTGGGGAGGGAGGCCTGTGCCCCAAGGAGAGGCCGAGGCAAGAAGGCCCCTCTTTCCAGAGCTGACATCAGGGTCTCAGGACAAGAGCAGAGAGAACTGCAGGATCCAGCTCTGGCCTCTACCTGCTAGGACCCGGCCTGCCTTCGGCCCCAACTGCAGCCGCTGTACCTGCTGGAGGGACAGAGAACAGCTCGCCCTGCAGACCACAGGGACCACTCAGATCCTGAGCTGTGAGGAGACCCTGGGAAGTGGAGCGCTGGTTACCGAGGCCTCTTCCGGAAGGGGGAGCCTCCTCACAGGCACCAGGGGAGCAAAGTGCCCCTGGAAAGCCAGCTGATCCCTCCAGCAAATAAATGCCCAGGTGGCAGGCAGGTTTGAATTTCAGATAAGCAGGAAGGATTCTTCCTCTAAGTGTGACCCCATGGGGAGTGCTCCCAGCAAATGGGCCTGTTCCATCAGGAGGAGGGGGGACTGCGGGCAGGGAGGACCCCTCTGTGTCTGCCCTGAGCCCCAGGACACGGGTCACTCTGGATGGGCGGGCCACGTGGTCACAGGAAACACTCCTACAAAAACACTTCAGATAATCTGTTAAAAGCTTTATCCTGTGCACTACTTTCCCTAGAAGAGTCTCTGTGGGTGGAAAACAAGGTGTAGCCTGTAGCTTAGGGGTGAGGACAGCAGAGAAACACCGGATATGTTAGGGGTAAGGACAGCTCTTTTCAACACTAATGCGCCCGGGCGTGTTTGTGGGCTGGGGAGAGGCAGCTAGAGGAGAGGAAACAGTTGGAGAGGGGGAAAGCCTGGGGCCTCTTATCGCTGAGGGGCAGGTGAGGGCTGGAGTTGGGGGGCCAGGCTGGCTGCAGCCGTCGGCAGCTCTCCTGAGCTGGGAGGGCAGAGGTGGGGGGAGGTGCTCAGACCTGTCCTACCTTCCTTGCTGTGCACACAGATGTCTTATGTATAACCCACTGTTTAAGTACATTGAACACATTGATGTGTCACATATTTAGCTCTTGGATAGAGAATTTTTTTCTAAAAGCTGTTATTTTGCTTTTCAGTATCCATTTCCCATTCTGTTGCTAAATCAACCCCAGTGTTCTTTTGGGTAGTCAGTCGGACCCCCCTGACGCCTCAGTTCCCGTGGTTTTGGAGGAACGAACCCTGCCCCTCCATTCCTCGAGTCCAGGTCTGACCCATCAGAACCGGTGAGACGACAGGGAGCTTTCTCTTATCACCAGGATCCTGTTGCAAAAAGTCAGAATCGCTTCATGAAACCGCCAACCAAGGACGTATTTTCATTTTAAATGGAAAAAATTACGATGCTTCGTCCTAAAATTTCTGATCAATCCCCTAAAACAGTTAAAGCGCAGTAAAATGCTTACATATGAAGGTCCAACTATCATGTCAGGGTGCACAATACTGACAGGGTCCCTTCGTGATCGGCAAATAAACGATCAACACAGCTGTCAGCTGACCGCCACCTGTGTGCGGATGGAGCCCCTGCTCAGCAGCTCGCGTCAGTGTGGGTGAGCGACCCTCCGTCCCTGCTGGCATCTGGTGCACTTTTCAACACAGGTCTACGTGATCACCACAAGTGTATTCGGAAGTCACTTGATTTGTTCCTGGATATCGTGTTTTCACATGTATATTAAGATTTGTTAGTGGGCGTTGGATTCATTCTTATGTAATCAGCCATTTTTTCAAGGAGACATCTGCACATTCTGTGAATTTTGGATATTAAAACCAAGCAGTGATTCACTGCAATCCCAGCCAATCTCAGGAAGGCATTCTGCAGATTATGTCAACCGAATCTAACGTTTTATGGAAAGGCAAAAGTCCTTGAACAGCCAACGCCATGAGGAAGAACAGAGTTGGAGAACCCACATACCTGACTTCAAGTCTTACCTTAAAACGACAGTAATCACCACAGCGTGGTGTCAGTGCAAGAACAGACAAACAGACCCCTGGGATGAGACAGGGAGCTGGAAGTAAGCCCACAGAAGCCCCGTCAGCTGATCTCTGACTGGGAAAAGCCGGCTCTGGTGTGGCCTTTGCCCAGCAGCCACTGTTCAGGATGGGGGAGCAAGGACACAGGTGATGCTAGGGCCCCACAGGGAAGAGCTGGGCCAGCAAACATCTTCCGTCAAGACCCAGAGCCTGTGAGACCTGCAAACGTGTTTTCAGGGCACGCAGGCTCTGACGCAGCTACTGAAACCTGCCATTGTTGTGTGAGAGCCACTGGGGAAACGAAGAGCCAGCCCACATGCAGACCCCCCTTCATGGGCCCAGCAGAGACAAATGGGTCCCGAGAGGATCCCATGGGCCTTCCCCAGAGGACGAGGCCATTCCGGGGCCTCATTATCCACAGATGTCACACAGCTTCTCCTCCTCCCCTCCTCCTCCTTCTCCTCCTCTTCCTGTTGCTCTTCCTCCTCCTCTTCTTCCTCCTTCTCCTCACCTTCCTCCTCCTCTTCCTCCTCCTCCTTTCTCCTCCTCCTCACCCTCTTCCTCTTCCTCTTGCTCCTCCACCCCAACTCCTCCTCCTCACTTCCTCCTCCTGCTGTCCCTGGTGGGTGAGCCATCAGCAGTGGCCAGCCACACACTGAGTCTGGGGACAGCAACCTGGATTCTGGTCTTGCCTCTGCCTTAGCCTCGTACTGTGGCCCTGGGTGAGTCCTGTCCCTTCCCCAGGCCTCAGTTTCCTCACTTGTAAAATGAGGAAATTGGACTAGTTCTTGGCTTCCCAAACTCCAGTCTTCACTTCCCACCTTTCATTTTCCATACACATTACTTTTTCCACGTTTTTCTTTAAATCATCTCACTTTCACTTCACTAAATTCCTCTAAAGAGGAAACATGTTTCACCACCATAAGCAGAAAATCATTCTCACTTACCATAAACAGAAGGTGGCTTGAATGTGAAATGAAGACAAAATGATGTTATTCACAACTAGCTAAGGCTTCGTCTGCCCAAAGCACTGAGCCCGACACCAACCCACAGGGGTTGAAAAATCAACCACCACCAGGGGCCAGGATGGGGTTTTATTTGCATGTTAAAGTGATAATAAGGAGGAGGAAACTTAACAATCTATGTTCTTCAGGTGTACGGGCTCACCCAACCCTCGTAAGAGCCAGAAAAGGGGCCGGATGCGGTGACTCACCCCTGTAATCCCAGCACTTTGGGAGGCCGAGGTGGGTGGATCGCTTGAGCCCAGGAGTGTGAGACCAGCCTGGGCAACAGATTGAGGCCCCATCTCTATTAAAATTGTTTTTAAAAAAGAGCCAGAAGTGGCAGGTGCTGTTCTCATTGCCACTCACAGACGAGGAACCTGAGGGTCTGAGACACAGGAAGCTGCTCGATCCTCCAGCCAGGACGAGGAGGCTGAGGGAGAGCCCAGGCCAACCGGCTCTCGGAGTTTGGACTTTCAATCGCGAATTTTCCACAACTGTGCGGAAATGTTTGTCCAGAGGTTCTGGAAACACTCATGGTCTATCTTCTCTTTTCCTATTTTTGGTAAACATAAAACAAAACAAAACAAGACCAAAAAAAAAAAAAACCTTCCCTTTCTCTGTTGGTTCGTTTCGAGGAAGCATCACCCAATGTGGTGACAAACAGCAAGTGGCATCAGCCCCAGCGTGGGAGTGACAGGGCGTGGTGGGGACGGTGGCGCCAAGAGGGCGCAGTCCTCACCCAAAGCAGCAGCTCCACCCACAGATGCTCCAGCAAGGAGAGCCCCGTGCCAGCCGCCCAGGCTGTTGGATCCAGTCAGGGATCTGGCTTGGACGTGGGCCCACGAAGGGGCTCTGCACACAGGTCGAGTATCTGTTCCCAGCACCCACGGCAGTGCCCAGCTCAGAGCGAGGGGGCGATAAATGATGTGTGAACAGATGAGTTCATGGAAATCTCCCACTTTTTACCTACTGGGGATTAGTTCCGTGTTTTAAGTCTGGGCTGGCAGTGCCACGGGGTCCTCCAGGTGTGTCCTCTGTCCGGTGCTAGAGGACACCCCAAGGTCAGCAGGGGCTTCTGCTGGGTCTCTGAGCTGTTGTTCTCTCGCCTGCCTCACGTGGACACAGGTTTCCCGGGTGGAGTCTAGTTGAGGGATCTCAGTCATTCGCAGGAGGAAACCTGCTGCTCCCTCAGGGGCACAGTGAGTTTCAGGCATTAGGACGGAGCCAACACCCACATTTCCTAAAGCCCTGAACAGAAATTTCTCTCCACTCCCTTTTCTTGGGAATTAGCAAATCAAACACTGTGTTTTTCAGTGTCTCAAATCTCCCTTCGTCCCAGCTGAGCCCAAGGACGGTGAAGGGCAGAGGGTGGCACAGGGTGGAGATTTGAGAAGTTTAATTAAAGCGTCAGGTTCAGGTGTGGGGTGATCCTGATCCATCACTGAGGTGCGGCCGCTCCCACTTCATGAAGAGACAGCCCAGCCCTGAGGATCAGAGCCATCTCTCAGACGGAGAAGAAGTCAACGCCTGACAGCCTTCGCTCATTTGACAGATGCTTCCCTGAATTCTCCTCTTGGTAATAAAGTGGTCTCCATGGTAACTGTTGAGGTCTTGATGATGGATTAGACGGGCTCTTTTTAATCATCCTGAAAACAATGCTGGCAGGTGCATAAAATCCTTCCAGAACCTTCCAGCTCAGCCCAGTCCCCAGCAGGATGCAAGTGAGGAAGTGAACCCAGGCAACTCCACAGCAGAAGAGCCACCCAGCTGGGCCCTGCCAGAGATCCTGATCAAAGAATTGTGAGAAATAATGGATTATTGATTTTGTTTGAAGTGACAGCATTTTTTGGATGGTTTGTTAAGCAGTGAGACATGAGTCAGGACAGGTGGCACAGACTGGGCAAGGCTGGGACTTTAGTCAGCCAGGAGGAGCTGCCTGGCAGAGCTGTCCACTGGTCTAGGACCCAGGCCACACCGCCCTGCAGCTGGTTACCTGCAGCTCCTGTTAGTGCCGCATGGCTGTGTGTGTCTCCTCTTTCTCATTAGGTGCTTTACTGCCCTCCTGGAATGTCAGGATTTAATTTCCCTTCAGCTTTAATAAGTCCTCCTGACCATGTGCTCACACACTGAAATTAATTTCTCCAACCTGGCTCTGGCGATTTTCATCCTTATTTCTTCCATGTCCCAGGGTGCCTCCAGGCATGCTGTTGTCTTAATTCATCTTCTGTGATTCAACAAAGGGATAGTCACAGCATGGGGCACCCACATGCCACGCATGTCTCACCACAGCCACACCTGGGCCAGATAGGATTAGTTCAGAGATGCTTTTGAGGGGCAGTTGTCATGGACACCAAGGGGCAGGTTCATTTCTGGTCACAGACATGCGTTCAGCCTCTGTCTGCCACCAAATGGAAGCAGCTACATTTGCTGAAGCCACAGAGGCCTGTGGTCACTGGTCCTGTGTCATTTTGTCTGCCTGGCATTTGTTCCCTCTATTTCCAGTAACAAGCCCTGATGGGCTCTGTGCAGCCACACCTTCCCTGCTCAGCTCTCACAGCCCCGTTGGAATTGCTTTCTCCTGGCCCAAGCATTTCACAGAGGCTGCACCACTCAGTCCCTCCTAGTCCCCTGGAGAAAGTGGCTGAGGGGGTGGTGGGGCATAATTGCATTTCCAAAGCCCGGGCAATCAGCCAATGTAAACAAGCACCTGAGTAAATGCGTTGGGCTCTCTAGGAAACAGGTAAAGTAAATTAAATACACACAATTTCCAATTTCCTGACATTCCAATGCATTTCTGCATGAGCTGGGTTGGAGGAGGCCACTGTTCCTCCTCTGTTTCTCCTCTCAGCTCTGAGCCGAGCAGCAGGTGGGCTCCTGAATCCCCATCTCCAGACTCAGGGCTGCTGGCCCCTTGCCTGACAGCCCCTTTCTCACCTGAGCCAGACACTCTCTGCCCTGCTCTGCAGAAACCTCCGGGCCTGGCCAGCAGCCTCAGAGGCCTCAGAAAATGTCCTGGCTGCAGGTGAAAGAAGACAAGGGTGCAGCTTCCCCAGTGTGCTCTGAGTTCAACTCACCAGACACAACCCCTTCTCACAGTCACACGGGCTCCCAGGCTCTCCTGTGGGAAAGGCCAGTGGAAATGGCAGCATGGACGGAGGTATCCGAGGCCCCGTGATGCATGGCTGTGTCAATGGCAGATCTGAGAATGGACGGAGGCATCCGAGGCCCATGATGCATGGCTGTGTCAATGGCAGACCTGAGAATTCACCCATCCCCGCTACCCCATCCTGCTGCTCTTCTCCTTCTCTCTCACCACCTTCTGCCCCTCTGGGCTCCTCACTGAGGACCACCAGGACTGTCCCTGACACTGATGCTGGCCAGGATGTCCGGGCGTCCCTCACACACAGTCTGTGCCTGGACAGGGATGGGGTGTGAGGCCCACTCTGGGGGGAGACCAAGGGTGGGCGGC
The DNA here is from genome assembly GCF_037993035.2 of Macaca fascicularis. Lineage (NCBI taxonomy): Eukaryota > Metazoa > Chordata > Mammalia > Primates > Cercopithecidae > Macaca > Macaca fascicularis. Next base: position 138,352,812 of record NC_088385.1, read on the forward strand.
TCACCCAGGTGCCCAGGGAATCCAGGCAGAGCACAGTGTCCTTTGCTGCAGGGTCTGAGGGATCTTGGCCCCTAGAGCTGCTGCGGCTATGCACTGTTACATCTCCAGAAGATGTGCCTTGCTATGCTCTCAGGACTTATAAAAAAGGAATTCTCTGTCCACAATTTATTCCTGTGCTTTAAAAGTTTGAATTCCAGTGGGAAAGCAGCAAGAAGACGTGAGCCTCAAGGATGATTTTGGAGATGGGTCTGATGATCGCGTTTGGTCCACCAAAGCTTCCCATGAGAACAATATGTTTGTTTTTGCTGACACCACCAGCCCCCAGCTCAGCTCCTCTCCTGGGAGGCTGTGGGGTCATAGGGCCCTGAAGTGTCCCAGGGCTCGCACCCAAGCGGAAGACCTGTTTTCCTCAGGGAGTAAATCCTCGCCCAGCACGTCAGGTGTAGGACCCGTACGTCAGAAGTCACAATGGGAGGCCGGGCACGGTGGCTCACACCTGTAATCCCAGCACTTTGAGATGTTGAGGCGGTTGGATCACCTGAGGTCAGGAGTTCAAGACCAACCTGGGCAACATGGTGAGACCCTGTCTCTACTAAAAATACAAAAATTAGCCGGGTGCAGGGCGCATGCCTGTAAATCCCAGCTACCTGGGAGGCTGAGACTGGAGAATTGCTCGAGCCCAGGAGGTGGAGGTTGCAGTGAGCCGAGATTGTGCCACTGCACTCCAGTCTGGGTGACAGAGTAAGACTCTGTCTGAAAAAAAAACAAGCCACAACGGGAGCTGATGAAAAGCAAGACAATTTCATCTGCATCTCTCCAGTTCTTAGCAGGCTTCCACTGGGCTCTGAGTTCTAGGTCTGTATTTATTCACCGTCCGTTAAGTCACTGAATTTGAATTATACACTTTTGAGGACTCTGGATGGAAAGAGGCGCTCATAAACTGTCTGCATGTATAATCCTGGGCCTTGCTGCTGTGTCAGCCCCACGAAAGCTTGTTTATCGGTAAACATCAAGATGCAACATTTCCCTCAACTTACCTTTAATCCTCTTTTTATTATGTTTTCTGGACAGGAATTTCTTCTTTCAAGGAAGGCTGTCATAGAAAGACATGTCACCTTGAGGTGTCCCTTATCATTGTCAATAGCGGAGGACACTTTGTCTCTCTTCTCTTCTGTTTCAGCCCCACTGTGGGTCCTGAGAGCCCTGCACCTACTGTAGCTCCACCCTGCTGCTTGTGCACTTCCGCCTCAGCCTCCCTGGATGGCTCTTTAAGTCAACTTGCGTTTCCCCAGGAGAGGTTATCACTTCGTGGGTAGCTGGGCAGAGCCTGGTCAGGCAGCAGTGGTGGAGCCCTGGCTCTCCTTTCCCTGGATGTGTGGCCTTGATAAAATCTTTTCATCAGGCACAGAGTTTCATGCCTATAATCCCAGCACTTTGGGAGGCTGAGCTGGGCTGATCACCTGAGGTCAGGAGTTCAAGACCAGCCCGGCCAACATGGTGAAATCTCGTCTGTAGTAAAAATACGGAAATTAGCCCAGCGTGGTGGCAGGTGCCTATAATCCCAGCTATTCAGGAGGCTGAAGCAGGAGAATGGCATGAACCCAGGAGGCGGAGGTTGCAGTGAGCCGAGATCATGCCACTGTACTCCAGCCTGGATGACAGAGAATCCATCTAAAAAAAAAAAGTCTCTTCATCTCTGTTACCGTCAGTTTCCTCCTCTAGGAATGATTGTAGGACATGTCACATAGAGCCGACGGACGAGTTACTAAATATACAGAGGTTAGCACCAAGCCTGGCTGGAACACAGCAAGTACTCAGTAAATGCTAACTGTCACTATTGTGATTATTATAATTCTAAACATTTCGTTGGCTTTCTATATTTCTTTCTTACCTCAGGAGACAGAGTTTCTCTAGAATATTTCGATTGTGGCTCCTGGTTATTTACAAAGTTTTGTCAAATTTGAAACAAAAGGAGACAGACAGGAGAAATCCCTGCTGAAAAAGAATAGCCACCATGTCTTGGGCATCTGCCATGTGCCAAAAACTGTATTAGGGACAATTGTGATCTGTCTTTTAATTCTCACAACATCCCAGTGAGATTTATACTATGATCTTTTTCCTTTTTCAGACAAAGAAAACCAGGCCGACGCCTGCAGCTAGCAAGTGGCAGAGCCAGCATTTAGATCAAAGACACACCCCCACTTTTCACCATGGGTGTTTCCTTCCTGGTCCATCCCTAATTACCTTAAATCGAATCCTCAGTTCTCTCTAGCACAGTCCAAAATAGGACAGAACATCTCTCATTTTAGAGTGTGCTGAGAACTTACTTGGAGAAATGAAGATTTAAAAATTTGTCCCTGCTCTTTCAGGTTTAGCCGTTTCCCATGGAGACAGGTCTACTGACCTATCTCCATGATTACTTATTCTTGTCTCCTTACCTGTGTGTCAAACAGACAGTCTGGGGAAAGCATTCTGCAGCTCCTTTGCTGAGATTTTTCTCTCGCATGAGCGTTTCATCTTCTGTGGTCATTTCCATCTCTCTGCTGAAATTTACTATATTCATTCATATTCTTCATATTTTCCATTGAAACCTTTAATACATTAATCCAAATTATTTTACATTCACTGACTTACAGTTTCAACATGTGTGATATCTGAGTCTGGGTTTATCATGTTGTTTCTTGACGTTGGATTTTTTTCCTTGCCTTTTCTTGTGTTTTGTAATCTTTGGTTGGAAGTTAGACATGAGGACCAGGCACAGTGGCTCATGCCTGTAATCCCAGCACTTTGGGAGGCTGAAGCAAGCTTATTGGTTGAGCTCAGGAGTTTGAGACCAGCCTGGGCAACACAGCATGATTTTGTCACCACCAAAACACAAAAAAACTAGCTGGGCATGGTGATGTGTGCCTGTGGTCCCAGCTACTTAAAGACTGAGGTGGGAGAATTGTTTGAGCCCAGGAGGCAGAGGCTGCAGTGAGCTGAGATCATGCCATTGCAGTCCAGTCCAGGTGACAGAGTGAGACTGTCTCATTCAAAAAAAAAAAAAAAAAGTTAGACATGGGATAGATAATAGAAATTGAGGTAACAGTACTTGTACCTGAATTGGGCATATGTCTCTTCTTTAACTAAGCCTTTATTTGGGATAGGAGGTAAATGATCCTAGACAGTGAGCTGCGTTTAAATGTCTCTATTCTGTGGTTACTCTCAGTGTACCATAAAGCTTCAAATTATGCTAGTGTTACCTGTGTCTACAGTAGGGATTGAGTCAATGGAGAATTTTTCTCAATGTTCTTGCTTCACGCTCTGCTTTAGACTGTATTTATGAGGCTGTGCCTCAGACAGGGTCTCTCTATACCAGCTTACCCCTCTCCCATGGGTTCTGTTTTGACTTGTCAATGCCTGCTAACCTCATGACGAGGGCTGGGACATTCTCTGCTGTCCTGGGTTAGCACAAGTATTAGGTAGGCTCTGTGTCACTGAGACTCAAGGGAGAGGCTCACCTAGTGCTCCTGCTCCCCCTCCAGCCGCATCCAAACTCTGTCTTGTTGTTTTGGTGTTTCTTGTGTGGGAGTTTCCAGCCCTCCCTCAACAGAAAGCATCTCTTACAATCTGGGCCTACGGTATTTCTGGCTTTCCCCCGGGAGGGTGTTTCTCTGTTCCCTTTGTCTAGTCACAGTGGGTCTCTGTCTATGGCCTGGAGGCAGCATGATTTGTTGTCCCATCCCCAATGCCCTCAGTTGTTTAGGACTTTTGCTCCATGGGTGAGATTGGAGAGAAAGATCTAGGAAGGCTCTATCCATTTTCTGCAGTGACAACTGTACCCTACTCCCAGGCTGGTTCCACAGAAGGGAGCTTTCTCCACTCTCATCCTAGCTCCAATATTTCTTTTGAGTATATAGCAAGCTCCACGGAGAAACCTCTGAAAATGGTTGCACACTGCCCATGTATCTGTGCCTACTAGAATTCTATACTCACTGGATAGAACATACATATACAGACTGTAGAAACTTGCTAAACATTTTGGAAGTAATCTTCCTAACAGCATTTATAGAAGCCTTGTGTTGCCCCCACTCCCTGCCCAAGTTAAGCCAGTTGCTCCCTCCCCATCTCTCCTTGGAGGCACCATGAAACCCCAGCTCTCTAATGGCTTTAAGGAAATCCAGTATGATTTTGTAGATTACCTAGATTTTCCTTGTTGTCAGTATAGGAATGATGTTTTTTATAGCATTTTACAACCTCAGTGGAAACCACACATAACCCTTTTTGTTAAGGGTGCTGTTTTTTCTTCATGACCTATTAGTCAGAAACTGGTTGCTTCACCACACATAGCTAAACGGAACACTGGAGAACGTAGTTTGTGTTCTAAATAGTAATGTACCTAGCTAAATATTTTAGATGACAGAAGATGCAAGGAATGGTCATTGAGGTATAACCAGTAGACTCTGCCACACCCTGGAATCATTTTATTCTTCACATTTTCCCCCTTAATTTTATAAATAGAAATACTAAGGTTGAGAGAAGTGGCATCCTTTGCCCCAGTCACATGATTCCACAGCATCAGAGCTGAAGCATGAGCCAGTGTCTCAAGCTGGGAAAACTTACCTATTCAAGAACCATTCACCCAGTGCCCACTCTGCACTGTGCACTATTTTAAACATAATTGTGATGATGTGAGTGAAAAAAACTCATTGCTAATTGTGACGTGATATGGGGAGAAGAACAGACGATGCAGCAATTCACTATCTGGGCTCACCAGTGTGGCTTGCTTCATATTTCCCAAGTCTTTGCCTGGAGATAACTAATATAAATGCCTAACGCTTTCTGTGCTGAAGCTTGTTATTTATATTGGGTTCACTGAAGACACAAAGATGGACAGCAGATGAACGTTTTCACTTGTCTTACTGTGAGTTATCTGATGTAGGTTTTTTAATTGGGAATAACATTTTATAACACATATCTCGTACATATAAAAGTCTGTTTAACAATTTAATTTGAGCCTGGGGTAGAAACAGGGGTTCAGGAGAAACTCTCCTGCCTGTGCAAGTAAGATTTTGCAATTTTCCAGTATTTTACATCATTCTGATGGGGAGACATTTCTCGTCTGTTGATCCATCCTAAATCTTCTGCAGCAGTCTGGATGTTGAGGAGGTTCTTCCTGTGCTGTCCTAGGGAGGGGCAGAAGAGTAGAGTTCAGGAATTGAGAGACAGTGGCAGGGAGGGGCTGCAGAAGTCACTATGAGCACCCCAGCTGGGGGCTACCCACCCTCTTCCCAATACAGGTTGCAGGCTGCTGAAGGCCAGCAGACACCTCTGCACCAGACTCCAGGGGCCTTGTTGTTGTAAGTAAAATGTTTACTTAGAAATAGAATGCTTGTTCCTCAGTACCACAAGGAAAAATCAGCATTCAGACAAAAAAGTTTTTCTCAGCAAGGCAATTTTATTTTCTGCAGACAGGGTGCTCCTCGCAGATAGAACAATGGCGAGAGTACACCTGAACAAAGGAGGGAAGCAATTTTTATCCCTTATGCAGCTTGTCCCTGCTACTGTGTCCTGTCTCCATTGGCTGGAGCCAGACTGCACAATCTAAACTAAATTCGACTGGCTAATAATTTAAAACTTTCTTAAATAGGTAAAGGCAATAGAGAACAAAGGAAAAGAGGAAATTGCTTATGAAAAGACTTAGAGAAGTAATAATATTTCTAAATAGGGAAGGGGCATAGACTGTGAGCTGGGACATGACTGTGAGCATGTCTAGCACAGACATCTTGGTTAAAGTACAAGGACATAGAACGTACTTATTCCCTTATGTCTAACAGCTACATAGGGTAGGGCTTAACAAAGAGTTATTAAGAAAAAGTAAGAAGGCTTTGAAGAAAGTTAGCCTTAAAAGAAACTATTATTTCTAACACTTATGATTTATTCTTTAACGAGAAGGGAAACTTTGAAGAGGAACTTTTTACTTTCAACATTTGTCCATGGCTGTAGCTCCACTGTGAAACACAAAACCTGGCACATAGTAAGTGAGCAGAACATGGTTAGAATGAATTAAGGGATGCACACTACTGAGGACCTAACAACCCCATGTCCCTGAGGAGGCAGGAATCTCGGCTGAGCAACAGGGGAGAGGAGTCCATGGCTCCATGTGTGAGAGGAAGTGCATAGTCAGGAAGGTTCAGCTGTGGGGTTCAGCCCCAAATAAGCGTGGCTTAAATGAAATGGGGATTTTCTTGTTATCCACACTCCAGGCATAAATTGTCCAGGGCCCTGTGTTGACCCCAGGATTTCAAGGCCCCAATTCTCTTATATGGTTACTCTACCAGCCCTGGCTGCCCCTTCCCTACTGTGATCCAATATGGCTTCAGGCATCCACTATTCTTGAGGGGCAAGTGGAGAGAAAGAAGAGGGCAGGCTTTAGGGGCATGACCTGGAAGTACTACACACCATTTCCTCTCTCATCCCATTGGCCAGAACAGGGTCATGTGACCACACCTTGCTGCAAGGGAGGCTGGGAATTGTAGTCTTTATTCTGGGAGCTCATGTATCCTGCTAAATCCTGGCAACTCTATTACCACAGCACAAAAGAGGAGGAAAGCACACTGGGAGCAGCAGTCACTGTCCCAAGGCTGTGCCCAGGGGAAGTCTCAAAGCCTTGAGGGTCCTTCCCATTTCTAACTGCAAATAATTAGAGATGAACAAAGCAGAACTCGAGGTAAATCTCAGCTGGGTCGGGTGATCACCCACAAAGTTAGGGAGAGAAAAAGAGGGAATTTCAAACAAGCTGGAATTTTAAGTTCATGAGTAATTGTTTTCCTAGAAATAATTAGATAATACAAATTTAAAAATTAAAAAGAAAAAGAAAACAGCCAGCTCCACTTGGGAAGGATGTGGAAATTGCTTCTTAAAACATTTATGCTACAGCAGCCAGAAAAGCCTACCATGAATGCCTAATGATATTTTTAAGTTGCTTTTGTGCTATTGGACTCTCTTTAGCAGTTATTGCTCTTATTATTTGTCATGAGGACAAGCCATTTAATGCATTTCATAAAAATCCATGTGTCGGCTATCTTCCCTTTGCAATGTGAATTCAAACACAGCAATCTCCCAAACAACTATTTCCTTCCCTGGTATCTGATATCACTCAGAAAGCTCACGTTGGGGCAGGCAGGTGCTCTGTCCCTCTGCCCGTGGAGCTCCAGTCAGCAGGCATGGGCAATACTGCTGCTCCATGGGCACACAAGGCCCAGACGCCACATGGGAAAATTGCCGTCTGAAAGGAGAATTGGAATGCACAGCCATTCTGACTCTTGTCTTGCTGAGACATTAAAAATGAACACCCCCCATATCTGTATGCACAGAAGACAATACCACCAGCTGTGTGAGGACTAGTCTTTCTCTCTCTTTTCGTGCACAATTTTCCTGCACAATAGCCACTAACTTGTCTTTCATTTCTGGGGATAATTGTCCACCCGAGTGTCAGATGAAAGAATTATCTCCAAGATACAGTGCAGGAGCACGACCATGTTTCCAGTGCTGAGGGTTTCTCTGCAGCTCTCTGAACCTGTGTCAGTGCGTCTGCAGGTGGACACCTGAGTCTGTGCTCGGAAGGCAGCCCCTGAAAGGGAGCCAGGAGGCCCAGACACACACAGGCACCTGTGCCCAAATCTGGCAATGATCCAGAAACTAAACGCCCAGGTCTGTCTCTAATTGTGTTTCAGCAACGCTGCCCACCTGATACATCACTCTCTCATGTGCAGGGAGGGGGAAATTGCAGCCAGCGAGTCTAGTCTTTCCTCTGGAAGGGTTGGAAGATGTCAGGGAAGTGGCAGCAGCAAGTCGTCTCACGTGAACCCTGAGGTGCTCTGTGGTCCTCACGGGGCAGAGCCTGCAGCTGCTGGGGTCTGGGATGGAGGGGCTTTGCACTGGACCACCTGAGCTATCCAGGGCGTGGGGCTCCATAGAGGCCTAGACAGGGGCTCAGGGACCACCAGCCAGGGCAGAAGAGCTCAGGGGTGGTTGCCAGGCTCTGTGCAGTGAGTAGGGTGTTAGAAGACACCAAAACAAGGCCCCTCCCCCTTGGATCTGCAGGGGATGGGCTGGTCGTATGTCAGCTGTTGCTGCCACAGAAGTCAGGGTTCCAGGGGTAGAGTGAGCCCTGGGGTGACCTGGTGATTCTGCAGCCACTGTGAAAAGGCATGGAGTGCCTTACGGGTCCCCTGTGGTCCAGTGTTAGAGCACCGAGTTACGTAACCCACGTGACCCTGGGCTTCCCAACATGGCGCAGGCTTTCCCGTAGACCCTGCTTCATGCTGGAGCCCCTTAGACAGGAAGGGTGAAATCAAAGGAATCCTTCTCTCCATGAGGAATGCCAGCGCTTGCAGCAGCTGCTCTTCGAGGGCCCGCATGTCTGCAGACCCAGACCTCAGGAAGGGAATGCAAGTGACCACAGCAGCGCATTCGGGAAGGTTTGGGGCCAGCTGGCGGCCACACGAGGAGCCTGCCCTCCCAGGTCAGTTGGTCTCCTGGCTCTGGTGCTCCAGGCCAGCGTGGCACAGCTGCCTGTGCTCTGCTCAGAGGACTCCAGGTCTCATCTAGGACTGCCCATCTCTCTCTCTGCAGGTTCCTCGGTCAGGGATGGAGGTTGCAGAGTCTCTCCCTCTCCAATGTCCAGGTCCCGCCCTCAGGGAGCAGAACAGGAGCCTCCCATGTCCATCACAGAACCCTCCCTTCCCAGGAGGAGGCCCAAGTGTGGCTGAGGGCACCTTCAGAAAGCGGCAGCTGCTGTCCGCATGAGACTCCAGGAGGCTGGAGATGGGTGCTGCAGGGCCTCCTTCCATTGCCAGCACCTGCCCTCTGTGCCTCCAGTCCCTGGTGCTGCAGGGACCCAGGGTGAGGGATCCACTGTTGCTTGAATGCTGGTGTCCTAGTTCCATGACTCTTTCTGCTGGACCGGAAGCTTCTCAAAGAGACTGTGGCTGAGCACAGGCCCTGCTGGACAGCCAGGGCTCAGGGATATTCGTTGAGTGGTTCCTTGGATGATAGTGACGTCCACAGCAGAGTCTCCACCATCTGGCCATAGGCCACGCTGATGTAGACGCTCGCCATGGTAGGTCACGTGATCTTCTCTTCAGGTCTTAGGTGGGAAATGCATCATGTGACCTCTCCAAGCTTTTCTGTGTGGGACACATGGAGGTGTTTGGGAGAAAAAAGTTCAGTCTTTCTCTCCACACCTTTCCATGGATGCCCTGCCTGGCCACTGGCCAGGGCATTGAATGAATGAATGAATGCTAGTGACTGCCGCCATCTCTGAAGGAAGCCGGGGAACCCTCCCACAGAACCACCCTGGGGCTGGGGTATCAGAGGCCCAGCTAACACTCATCTATGGCCCTCAGAGCTCATGGCCACACCAGCACCATGAATCAGGCCTAGGGTTCCAAGGCCCCTGCTCACTCATTCTACGAGTCCCACCCCAGCAGCCCACGGAGGCTGTCCCATTGGTGACTGCCCCATCGTTCTCAAACACGCCTGGGCTGGGCTCTGCTCCTCCCTTCCTCCATCAGCTGAATAGGGGCTGCTCTCCCCACCCCGAGAGCTCGCATCTCTGAGGCCTCAGAACTCTCCACCAGCAGCCAGCACCTGGGACTTGTGGAGGTGTCAGGTGTGTGCTGTGAGGAGAAGTGCATGAACTCAAGCAGAGGGAAGGAGCCCCCACTTGGGGGCAGGAGGGTTGGCGGCAGCTCCAGCGTTGCTCTCACCCGGGCTGAGGCTGTGTCCCAGGGACATTTATAGCAGGCTCGTCTCCCGGCTCTGTGTGCATTTCTAGGATGATCCTCACCTGTCCCTCTTTCCTGACCCAACCCTCTGGTTCTCCAGACTTTACACAGCCTAAGTCACTGGCATTCGTCAGGTTCATCCCTTCTACTGTAATTGGGCTGCGTCTCCCGAGGTTGGTCAAGTAGCTTCCCCGAAATCACCCCGCAGGGTCCCTGAACTGACGTTAATCAGCCTCAGCCTCAGTTATTTCCTGGACTGGGTCACCTGTACCCGAGGCTCCCAGCTTCAGCCAGACTCAGGCCTCTGATATTCCTCAGCTTGCCCTGGTCATTAACCAGACTTTCTCTCTACTCATGAGCCAGCCTCAGGCATCTAAATGTGAGTCCCCCCCACTTCTGTGCTCACAGAAGTTGAAGTGGGGCGCTGCGGGGAACCAACCTCTTGTTTTTGATGAGGTATTTTCCCTGTGAAATGGCCTGCACATTGCCTTCCGTTTCCAGCAGCAATGGTCCATCTGCCTGTCGGATAAAACACCCAGAGGCAGTCCCTGATGCAACCGTGACTCTCAGCACCGAGGCGTCCCCCCTTCAGCGTTCAGCATGTGAGTCCATGCTTTTCAGACACGGACATCTGAGTCTGTCCATCAACAGCAAAGCAACCTCCTTAAGTAGTTCCCGCAGGACCCAGACTCACACACACACACACACGCGTCCAACCCCATCAGCAGCAAAGCAGCCTCCTTAAATAGCTCCCGCAGGACCTGGACACACACACACACGCACATGCACACGCACACACGTACATGCCCACACACGCACACGCGTCCATGGCAGTGATCTAGAAGCCAAACCCCAGGTACCTCTCAGTCAGACATTTCAGGAGTGCCGGCCACCTAGTAATCACCCTAGATTCAAAGTGCGGAGAGAAACTGCAGCTTCCAACCTCTTTAAAACTGCCAGAGGGCCGGGCGCGGTGGCTCACGCCTGTAATCCCAGCACTTTGGGAGGCCGAGGTGGGCGGAATACAAGGTCAGGAGATGGAGACCATCCTGGCGAACACAGTGAAACCCCGTCTCTTACTAAAAATACAAAAAATTAGCCAGGCGTGGTGGCGCCTGTAGTCCCAGCTACTCGGGAGGCTGAGGCAGGAGAATGGCGTAGACCTGAAAGGCGGAGGCTGCAGTAAGCTGAGATTGCGCCACTGCACTCCAGCTTGGACGACAGACTGAGACTCTGTCTAAAAAAAAAGAAAGAAGAAAAAAAACTGCCAGAGCATGTAAAAGGCCTGGAGTGGGGTGGGCGGTCTTGGTTCTCAGTTACCGACGCTGTGAGTGACCCGTGTCCCTCGTGGGGAGCTGAGCCTGGGACTGCTGTGCATGCGGGGGTGGGGGGAACGGGGGAATCCAGACCGGCGGCCTGAGTCCTCCAGCAGCGCGTGGGGTGCAGAGCCCCAGAGGACAAGGGCAGGGCTTCAAGATTATTGATCTTCGAGGGCAGATCCAGGCTGGGTCACCCTCTCAGGGGGCGGTTGTCCTGGGTTTACCTGCAGTGCCTGGGGCTCTGAAAGCCCTCAGACAAGCCCCCTCCACCTCTTAGATCTGGGGCTCAGGGCACCTTTCAGTACTGGGGCTGTTGCTGCCATGGGCATCTGGGCTCCTGGGTTAAAAATGGATTGGACAGGTTTTCAAATTTTCATAAGTGCTGTCGGTTTGATGACATCACGACGGCCACAGGTAACGGAATCCACATAGGGGCTTCACTTCTCGTCATTCCAGCAGCCCCCACCGTGTGTGGAAATGCACCTTCTGTTCTCAAGGGAGATGTTCCTCCCATCCAGCCGTCTGGTTCCAGGAATATACTGTGCTCATATATGACTCCGCCCCCATAGCCACCACTGATTGGTCTATCGGTGGTCACTTGACCCCGCAGGCAGGTCTATTGGAAGCATTCTCTGGGGTTTTTCAAACTGGAACTACATGAAGCCAAGAAGAGGAAGAGACCACATGTTTTCTGTCCTATGGAGAAGGCTGATCTACCATGACAAAGACTTAAGCCAGTCTCATTAGAAGACAGAGGAGGTGGGGCTGGACCATCCAGGGCGGCTGCTCCGACACTCACCTGCACATCTGACCTGCTCTTTGGCTGCACAACCTGAGTCTGAGAGCAGAGCCACAGGGCTCCCTGCAGAGAGTTCAAAGCAGAGGCTATTTACAGAGGTCTAGGTAGGGATGGGGAGGCTGCACCCCAGGAACTGAACCGCAGGGAAGCTGTTATCTGCCGTAAGCCCCAGGGCACAGGTGTGGGGCTTTGTTTCTGGAATGCAGGGAGGGTTGTAACTCTGGGAGAGGAGTTATCTGGCAGGATCGGAGATCTTATTTGAAGGAAAACCTCCACTGCCAAACGTCAGTCAAGCAGGCTCCAACTTCTGTCTCCTCCCACCCTCAGGCTTCTCCTGCTGACTCTCATCAGCCAAATCCAACAGAATCCAGAGGGCAGGGAGCCCCACTGGTGCCATTTATAGAGGTCAGCCTGCTGGGCACAGCGAGGTCAGAGAAGGGCATGGAATTGATGCAGAGGGGCAGTCAGAGAATAACTTGTGCAAAACAACCCTTCTTGGATTCCTTGAGTCAGTAAATGTTCCCATTGGTCTTAGCATTTCTGACTTGCATTTCTCTGATTTGACTCCAAAAGTCCTGTTCCTGTGACCGACTCCCCAAAAGACAATAAGTTTCTTAAGCCAGTTACTAAATCAAGTACAGGGGCAGGTGAAGCTAAGTAATGCTTGTTGCATGGCTGGATAAGAAGGCGAGAAAGCCCTGCAGAGGCCCCATCAATGTTACATAGATGCTGCCCTGGTTTCATCATCTGCCACCCACCCTTAGGCAGTGTCTTTGTTAAGGCATCTTATGACCTTGCCCAAGATTACCTGTGATGGAGTATGAAGGCCTTTGGCAGCACAACCACTCTCTTCATGGTCTTTTACAAAACCAGCTGCCCTGCAGTGTCTGAGATTGAGCAGACATTCGATTAATGTTGTTTGAATGAAGGGACAGATGAGTCAGTGACGTATAGATGATGAATGGATGGATGGATGGATGGACGGATGGACGGATGGATAAGTAAATGGATAGAAGAGGAAATAGATAAATAAGTAAATGAGTAGATGGGTGATGGATGAATGACAAATGGATGGATGGGTGAATGAGTAGATAGATGTGTGAATGACAAATGGATGAGTATGTGGATGGGTGGACGAATAAGTAAATGGGTAGATGGGTGGATGGGTGAATGAATGGATGATGAAGGTACAGACATGTGGATGGGTGAATACATGGGTGGATGATGGATAGATGCTAGTGACTGTTTCCACACCATTAGGAAGCCACCTACCCCCTAAGATAATTAGGGGCTGAGACTTCAGAAAGGCAGTGTCCCAACTCATCTCTGTGACCCTTACAGCTCCACTCCCACACTCCAGCAACTTCCCCCTGGGAGGACCCTGACCACGAGGAGTCCTTATTTCATAATCTCACCAAGATGAACAGATGACCATCCCTGGAGGGCTTCACATTGAGTAATTGCACTTATAGTTCCAAAACATCCTCTTGAACTGAGTTTTGCCAAGGGCTGTTTCTAATTGTAGTTCATATTTTATTGCATAAGTTTAACAAGTACTGGTCTCTCCTAATTCTAGTACAGAAGTCCGTGGATCTCAGAGTAGCTCAATGGGGAATTAAAATCCAGGAAGTGGTGAGATGTTTGGTGTGTGCTGAGCTGGGGAATGAATGGACCCAGGAGCAGGAAGGTGAAGGGCCCTTCACAGTGGACCTGAACCAAGGCACCTATTCAAGCTCAGACTCTCACTCACTGTGGGAGACTTTAGAGCAGGCATTTAACAATCACCTTTTTACCTTTTAAGAACAGACTGGAGTATTTGCTTTTCCTTCTCCGTCTGGGACACAAGAGCTTTAGTCTCTCAACATTAATCAGACTGAGTCACCTGGTATGAAGATTTATTCCTCTTCATGGACCACACTGATTCTCCAACCATTAACCAGGCTGACTCCAGACTACCCAGGCTGAATCTCCTGGAAATATCCAGGAGTCCCTGGATGTTAACTGTCCCCGTTTCTCAGTTATTTGTGAGACTGAGTCTCCAACCATGAGCCCACGCCAGGCCCCCACATTTCTTAGAATCATTTCCCAGGAACTGGGCCAGGAACTGTGGCATCTGCCAGGCCCACATGCTGGATGCTGCCCTGGTTGACTCCCCCTCATTCCCCATGGTGGATTTCTAGACATGAGGCCACCCCAGGCCCTGCACATGAGTCAGCTGACGGGACAGCGTTCAGTCTTAGCCCTTTGAGCATGGGCCAGCTTGGCCATGAGGCTCTTGAAGCTGCAGGTCTTGGTGCCCGGGCCTCTGGAGAAGTGCTGCTGCAAAATGGAGAGGAGACAGTGGAAACAGCTTCCAGAGGAAAGCTGGAGAGATTCCAGGAGTGCACGGCCGGTGGCCCTGGTTCTCAGGGGAGGGTTGCAACTCTGTCCGGAAGGGATAATTAACCGTTCTCGGGTGGCGTCTCAGCGCATCAAGGTGTCTGGGCATCCTGGCCCAGTCCTCTTGGCAGTTCCTCTAAGAGACTAGTCGTCTACTCCCGGGACAACCCGGGATCGATCCCGTCCCACAGCCCCGTGCAGGGTCTGCAATGCTGCCCAGGCTCTGGTTCCTTCGCACCTGAGATCTCCATGTTAGGAAGAAGGCTTCTGCCTGATACACCCGGCCTTCTGTGCAACATGCCGTTTGGTCTGAACTCATCAAAGAACCCGAAGCTGAGCTGGGCTCAGGACTGACGTTAGAGCTGCACACACTGGCATCTCACTGTGAGGACACGGGGCCAACCAGGCCATGTCCCTGGAGTCCCAAATCCCAGGTCCACATCCCTACCACACTTTCCTCTGACTGACAGCGGGTCCAGGCTTGGGCAGTGGGTACAACCGGAGGGAGGCAGAGGCAGTGCCGGGTGCCCCTGGAACACGTCCATCAGGGCCTCTCAGCGGCAAGAGAAGGAATACCCATTCAACCCGTATTAGAGCATGCAGGAGCCTTCCAGACTCCTCTCACCAGCCAGAATGAGCAGAATTGAGAGGCTGAAAATGTGCACATCCAGTTTTCCTGGTCCATCTCCTGGTTCATTGTCCCTGGGTTCATTTATGTGATGACAGCACCTGTGTTCTTTTACGTAATTCCAGCCCCCGTGTTAGTTTATATTAGGACAGTCCCTTCACTAGCTTATCTAGGAGCCGGGGCTTCCTTGCAGGTGGCCACTCCATCTCCAGCCCACACCCCAGGGCTCTGTTCCCCAATAAATGAACTCATTCTGGGACCGCCCACACCAGTCTTAGGACTCTGATTGGACCCACACAGGTCACGTGCACATCGTGAACCTACCACTATTGAGTTCAGGGGCTCGGGGCTCTGATTGGCCCTTCCAGGAAACCCATGTGACAATCAGAGGCCGTTATTGCAGGGAGGCAAGTCTGGTGTCACAAGGGTCCCAAGGTGGGGAGGCTTACTATTGGCTCCCTCACTAACTGTCCCGGCTGTCTGAGTTCCTGGGAACTGGGAGGTCACAGAGGGGCCGCCCTTTCCTGATACCCACAAGGAAACAGTGTAGCTTCTCATTCCCCAAGTTCCCTAGAGCCTGTGTGGGGCCCAAGCCCTGGGCGGGACCATGGGAACAGGACCATGGGACCGAGACTGTGGGATCGAGACCGTGGGAACAGGACCATGGGAACTGGATCGTGGGACCGAGACCATGGGAACAGGACCGTGGGACCGAGACCATGGGAACAGGACTGTGGGGACAGGACCATGGGAACAGGACCATGGGACCGAGACTGTGGGACCAAGACCATGGGAACAGGACCGTGGGAAGAGGACTGTGGGACCGAGACTGTGGGACCGAGACCGTGGGAACAGGACTGTGGGGACAGGACCATGGGAACAGGACTGTGGGGACAGGACCATGGGAACAGGACTGCGGGGACAGGACCATGGGAAGAGGACTGTGGGACCGAGACTGTGGGACCGAGACCGTGGGAACAGGACTGTGGGACCGAGACTGTGGGACCGAGACCGTGGGAACAGGACCATGGGAACAGGACTGTGGGACTGAGACCATGGGAACAGGACTGTGGGACCGAGACTATGGGAACAGGACTGTGGGGACAGGACCATGGGACCGAGACTGTGGGACCGAGACCGTGGGAACAGGACCATGGGAACAGGACCATGGGAACTGGATTGTGAGACCAAGAACGTGGAAACAGGACCAAAGGAACAGGACAGGCTGCAGGGCTGGATCCCCATCTGACCCCACTCAAGGATACACCTGGCCTCCTATGTGGAGAGGAGGGCTCAGCCCCAACGGGAGTCAGGGTCCTGGACTGCCCTGTTCTTGGGTCCTGCCTGTGAATTCTAGGGACTCAAGTCCAACCTGCTCTTTTGTCCTGGAGGGATTTCCAGCCCTGATTCCCGGAAGACGTGGGTGGTGGGTTTTACCTGCATGACTCCAGAGGTCGTGTTACTTCATCCCGGGCACTGCACCTGTCTCCTGGATCTGATTTGCTTCTCATTTGTCTGTGCCCTGCCTCTGGCTCCTGGGAACTCTAGACAGTGACAGGCGTAGGGAAGCTCAGGCCGAGAATGGACCCATTTCCCAGCATCTCCCTCACTCTCAGGAAAGGGTGTGGAGCTCTAGAGAATGGTGGTGGGGAGGCCATCTGATGGAAAGCTGTCCTTGCTCTGGTGAGAGAGCTCTGACCTTTGGGGACCAGCCCTTCCCCACTATCATCCTACCTGGGGCAGATAGCCCAGGCCAGGCCCATACATCACACACATGTGACCACAGCACCTGGCACCTGGCTCAGCGGTGAGCACAGGAGGGGTGTGTGTGTGTGTGTGTGTGTGTGTGTGATAGAAACAGAAGAGAGAATATATTCTGGGGAGGTAAGGTAGAGCCCATCGATCTAGCCAAGCCTGCACTTTTCAGATACATTAAAACAAATCATTTTTTTTCCAGACCTGGTTTCTGATTTGCCAGTGCTCTATCTCCTTCAGAAGGCATCCTGCTGCTACACGTCTGGGGAGCCCAGTGTGCTGGGTAGGGGTCTAGGTCCCTCTCCTGCTTGAGTAGTCTTAGGGAACCAGGTCTCCCACCAGGCCTGTTCCTCCTGTGTCTTTGAGGGGCTGGGGTGATGCTGTCTTCACCTTATCTGCTCTGAAAGCCCATGTCCTGGTGATTTAAGCAGTGCCCCTTCCTATCCAGGCTGTGACTCTCTGCCTTCTCTGGAGGTTGGAATGCAGTTGGGGGAGAGGGGACCAACATCTAGGTGGCCTTTCCTCCTGCCTGTCCTCAGCTCCATCCCAGACTTGAGTTATATGTCATCCCGAGCCCTCTGGCCAGAGAATTCATGCACACCTGCAGGGGCCACCTCGGTAGACACCCCCTGCCATGGAGCATGGACAAAGCCCAGGTGCGTACAGCTCTTTACTTTCCTGCACATGGAGGATGCAGGTGATGCAGCTACCTTAGCTGCGGCCCCCTAGTGTAACAGAAGTTACTGAAAACCCCAGGATCTAGACTCCCCTAGGAACAAAGATTCCATCCACTGCAGACCTCCGGCAGCTTTAGATCACTGGGGGTAGGAGATGAGGGTCTGATGTTACAGGAAATTTCATTCTTTCAAATCCAGAATCTCCAAGAAAGTTATATGCAATGAAAAGAGAAAAGTCAGTGTCTGTTTCAACAGCCAAACCAGATTTATCCAAAAAGGAAAAGCTAAAGTTCACATGTCATGGTCTAGGTACCTTCTCACAGGGACATGAGATAATGTGGCCATGAAAAGACTTCGGTCAGCTAAACCTGAGCTCATGTCTTTACTCTGAAACCTTGTTGCTGTGTGACCTTGACTGAGTTGCTTACCCTCTGTGCCTTTCTTGTCTGTAAAAGGGTGAAATGGCAAGTCTTAAGATATGGTTTGGCTCTGTGTCCTGCCCGTCCCCACCCAAATCTCATCTCAAATTGTAATCCTCATGTGTCAAGGGAGGGACCTGTAATCCCCATTTGATGAGGGAGGGTGGTGATTGGATCGGGGCCAGTTTCCCCGTGCTGTTCTGATGAGAGTGAGTGAGTTCTCACTGGTTGTCTGGTAAGTGTTTAGTGCTTCCCTCTACTCTCTCCTGCCACCATGTAAGATGTGCCTTGCTTCCTCTTCCCCTTCTGCTGTGATTACAAGTTTCCTGAGGCCTCCACCTCTATGTGGAACTGTGAGTAAATTAAACCTCTTCCCTTTATAAATTACCCAGTCTCAGGTAGTATCTTTATGGCAGTGTGAGACCGGATGGATATACCCTACTTGATGGGGCATCGTGAGGATTAAATGAGATGGCACGGTAAGGTCCTCACCATGCCCCCCACACGGGACATGCTCAGGGGATGTAACGCACCCCGGCAGATCAGCCCAACCTCCCAACCTACTCCCCACCACCTTCCTATCTTGGCAAGGCCTTTACCATCCTCCTGCCTGCCTGGCGCAAACCGTCAAAGCCTCTGGCCCTCTTTTCCCCACTCCCACCTGTCAGCATCCTGCAGGATCTGTCTCATTCAACGTGTCTGTCCTCTTTCCTCCACCTGAATTTCAACCCCCAGATCTAGCCACACTCACCCCAGCTCTGGGTTATGTCATCAGACTCCGCCCACCCTCTGCCTACACAAAAGCAGAAGGAACGCTCTAAAGAGGAGTCAGACACCCTCACTCTCTGCCCAGAACCTGCAGGGGCTCCTGCCTCACTCCAGGTGGAATCTGGAGTCTTGACAAAAGCCTGCCAGGCCTCGTGACCTGGCCCCATCCCCCCAGCCCTGCCATCTCTCTGTGCCCACCTCTTGCCCTTCCTTCTGGCTCTACATGCACAGGTAACCTTGACATTCCCTACCACACCAGGCATGCGCCCCCACAGTAACCTCCTGGCTGGGGATCCTCCCCCACTCGCCAGGTGCAGACCTCCGCAGTGCTCCAGGAGGTGACTGAGCTTCGGCCTCCACTGCAGTCTGAGGAGCTGGCCTCTGAGCCTCAAGGCTCAACCCTACATTTGCTGCAAAAGTTCCCAGGGGAATCCTCAGCTTGGCGGTACAGCAATGTTGACCCAGATCCCTGGTCTTGGATCCAAGAGTGAAGGCAGAGTAATGGTGCTGTATTGAGCTGGTGGCCCTCAGCACTGTGTCCGGAACAGGGACCCAGGGACCCATTTGCTAGAGCTCGGCCTCCACGTCTTCTTTTATTTTAAATGTATATCTATGTCTATATCTATGTATCTATATCTATGTATCTATATCTATGTCTATGTCTATGTGTCTGTATCTATGTGTCTATATCTATATCTATATCTATATCTATGTGTCTATATCTATGTGCCTGTATCTATGTGTCTATGTCTATATCTATATCTATATCTATATCTATATCTATATCTATATATTTTTTACACAAGGTCTCTCTCTAGCCCAGGCAGGAGTGCAGGGGCATGATCTCAGCTTATTGCACCCTCTACCTCCTGAGCTCAAGCAATCTTCCCATCTCAGCCTCCCAAGCAGATGAGACTACTTTGTATCTTTTGTAGAGATGGAATTTCAGCAAGTTGCCCAGGCTGGTGTCATACTCCTGGGCTCGAGTGATTCACCTGCCTCAGCCTCCTAAAGTGTTGCAATGATAGGCGGGCACCTCTGCACCTGGCCCCCGACCCCTTCTTGAGAGAACAACAGAGTTCACCTGCCCCATGTCCATTTCCGTGGACACCTCGGGGCGAGGTCTGCCTGCTGTGGCCAAACCTGCATTCTCATCTTCCTGGATACATAGCCACACCACACGCTGGGCCCCTTGGTATTATGTGAAGTTGAGAGATGAGATCAAGGTCAGGGGAAGGGAGCAGAAGTGAAGCCATCCTGCTGGGCAGACCCAAAAAAACCTCCCTGGAGCCTCTTATCCCACTCTTTACCTCCCACCCACCTGACCCAGGTGACCTTGGGACCTTGGAGCCCAAACACTGGAACTGGTGGAGTTACAAGAAGGTAGTGACTGGGGTCCCTAAGTTGCCCTGGGAGGGGAGACATCCCCGTCGGGAGCTCACATGCTGGGCTTTGCTAAGCGAGGACACATGGCTGCTTACCTGCTGAGCCATCTACATGGCTGCATCTGTTCCAGTAGCTGGCATTACCCTCATCAATCCATCCACCCCTGGATCTCCACAGCAGGATGGCTTGCTGTGGGGAGTCAGGTTACTGTGTCCATTCCAGGTGAGACCAGAGGCCAGTGACCTGGCAGGAGTCCTGTTTTGCAAAGGGCATGAGAGTCTGGCACCATGCCACAGCAGGGTGTTCAAGCAGGCCTCAGTAGGAGGTCACACAGAACTGGCTTTTTACAAGAAAAAGCTTTACCAGCAAAAATGGTTTGTTAGGGGCTCCAAGGATCCTAAGACATCTTTGAACTTCATGTCCCTTAGCATGGACAGTCCTAGCCAGGTTCTCTCTTTGGGTCCCTCCCAAGCCCTGGCTGTTGTCCTTTGAGGGAAAACACAGCCACCTGTTGGATCATATGACAAGAGGAAGCCCTCATGGGTTAGAGACAAAGGCCACTCAATGCCGGATGATGGGTCCTCTTGCTTTCGATTCTGGTTTTCCCCAGTCAGTGATTCTTAAGCTCTGCCACATGTTAGGATCTCTGGGGAGATTTAACTATTCTCAGCCTGCCTCAGTGAACCCAGAGTCTGGAGGTGCATAGGTTTCCTGGGAGATGCTGAGGCACAGCAGGTGTGAGCACTTGAACCATCCTTGCATCCTGAGATCACTCCCACTTGCTCTTCACAGCAGCTTCTCAAGCTGCATATGCACAGCGGCACCTGGGGTCAGTTAAAGTGCAGGTTCTGAGGTTCTGATCAGGTAGCTCTGGTGTGAGGCCTGGAGTCCAAACTTCCAGCAAGCACCGAGTGACATCAAACTGTCAGTCCATGGACCCCACCTAGAGAGGCCTCAGAGCATCTAGAGCCAGTGGAAGGCCATCTTTGGATGCACCATTTACAGACACTCCTTGACTTATGATGGGGGCTACTCCCTGGGAAACACATTGTGAAGCCAAAGCATCACCAGTTAATCCATCACAAGTGCAGGACCATCTGTATCTTCAATTGATTTTCATTTGGGTCTTTGGAATCAAGTGGTGAAAACCAATTGAGCTTTAAGCAGCAGGAACAAACCCCCCCCCAAGTGAGTGTCCTATGAATAATGGGCTAAACGCTGCTGCCACTGCTTTTCAGGGAATGAGCTAAGGGGAAACCAGCCATGGTCACAAACACAGATGCATGATGAACAAGAAGCAGAAGCAGAGAAGTTCCTGCAGCTCAACTTCCACTCAGTGCTCCTGGGTGGAAAACTCACCCAGAACAGGCAACTAGGTGCAGTGGCTCATACCTGCAATCCCAACACTTTAGGAGATCAAAGTGGGCAGATTGCTTGGGCCTAGCAATTTGAGAGCAGCCTGGGCAACAATGGTAAAACCCCATCTCTACAAAAAATGCAAAATAAATTAGCTAGACATGGTGGTACATGTCTGTAGTCCCAGTTACTTGAGAGGCTGAGGCAGGAGGATGACTTGAGCCGAGGGAGGTCAAGGCTACTGTGAGCCATGATCAGGCCACTGCACTCCAGCCTGGGCGACAGAGTGAGATTCTCTCAAAAACAATTTTTTTAAAGAAACAGGCGACCCCTTTCTTGTTCTCCCCTCAGAGTCTCTGGGTGATCTCAGGGAAGAATTCTTGCTAGGAACCCACAAGGAATGGGGAGCAGACCTGGAGGTTCATGAAACCCAGGCTCTTTTCTGAGAGGACAAGAGTTAGGGTTTCTCAGAGCTGCTCCTCCTTGGACAGTTCTTGTTTCAAAATAAGTTCAGAGACTGCACAGCTCTGAGTACCTCTGAGAATCTGGCAGCAGACGGGGGCAGTTTGGAGTGGTGCCTGACTCAGACCTAAAAGCCGCATCGAGTGAGATCTCAAGAAAATGCCTCCCCGTGTGACAGAGACATGATGGCTCCTACTGCATCAGAACGCTGGACCCTCATTTTCAAGACAGTCTGGCAGCTTAGAGAAAAGAGTGCTGGGTGGACAACCAGGAGTTCCTGTCCTCATCTGCACTGGACCCACTCTAACCCCGCTCCAGGCCTCAGTTTCCCCAGCTGCAGTATTTGTACTGGGCAAGCTCTAAGGTTCTGCACCCGATGGTCAGCCCCAGGGTGTGGCTGGTAACAATGACACAGAAGAGAAGATGCAATGAAGAGTTGCCGTTAGATAGGGAAGGGAGGAAAGGCCTTGCTGGGGAGTGGTCTTTGAGAAGAGACCCGAACAAGGAGGCTGGGATCTTCCAGAAATCCAGGGGAAGAACAGTCCAGACAGGAAGCAGTGAGCACAGAGGCCCCCACGCTCATTCAGGAATGGAAGAAGCCCCTGTGAGGCTGCAGGTGGTGACTTGGGGAGTTGGGGAGTGCAGCTCATGGGCAGAGGCCTCCTTGGCCTCGATGGGAATTTTATTCCAAGCACTGAGAGAGAACAGAAGTGTCCCACCATGGGAGGGACACCATCTGGCTCCATCTGGTGATGGTTTGTGCTGGGGAAGATGAGCTGGGGAATTGGAAAGCGGAAGGAGGGAGATGGATTACTTCATCCCAGTGGGAGGAGCAGGGTGACTTGGGCCCCCTTTATGCCCTTTCCCATTTACTTATTCATTCATTCATTGCCCATCTCTCCCCTCCCTCTAGAACGCATTGTCCAGGAAAGCAAGAAAACCTTGTTTTATTCATTTCTGTGTCCTCAGTACCTGCCATGTGCTTGAAAGATGATCAAGACTCAGTAAATGTTTGTTGAATGAGTGAATGAAGAAATGCATGCACAGGTGAGTGAGTGAATGAATGATGCATGGGTGAGTGAATAAATGAATGCACATGTGGGTGAGTGAGTGTATGAATGGGCACATGGGTAAGGGAGTGAGTGAATGGGTACATGGGTGAATGAGTGAGTGAATGGGTGCATGGGTGAGTGAGTGAGTGAGTAAATGGGCACATGGGTGGGTAAGTGAGTGAGTGAATGGGCACATGAGTGAGTGACTGAGTGACCGAATGGGTGCATGGGTGAGTGAGTGAATGAGTGCATGGGTGAGTGATTGAATGGGTGCATGGGTGAGTGAGTGAGTGAGTGAATGGGTGCATGGGTGAGTGAGTGAGTGAATGGGTGCATGGGTGAGTGAGTGAATGGGTGCATGGGTGAGTGAGTGAGTGAATGAGTGCATAGGTGAGTGAGTGAATGGGTGCATGGGTGAGTGAGTGAGTGAGTGAATGGGTGCATGGGTGAGTGAGTGAGTGAATGGGTGCATGGGTGAGTGAGTGAGTGAGTGAATGGGTGCATGGATGAGTGAGTGAATGAATGGGTGCATGGGTGAGTGAGTGACTGAATGGGTCCATGGGTGAGGGAGTGAGTGAATGCGTGCATGGGTGAGGGAGTAAGTGAATGGGTACATGGGTGAGTGAGTGAGTGAGTGAATGGGTGCACAGGTGAGTGAGTGAGTGAGCGAATGGGCACATGGGTGAGTGAGTGAGTGAGTGAGTGAGTGAGTGAGTGAATGGGTGCATAGGTGAGTGAGTGAATGAGTGAGTGAATGGGCGCGTGGGTGAGTGAGTGAGTGAATGGGTGCATAGGTGAGTGAGTGAGTGAACGGGTGCATGGGTGGGTGAGTGAGTGGGTGAATGGGAGCATGGGTGAGTGAGTGAGTGAATGGGTGCATGGGTGGGTGGGTGAGTGAGTGAATGGGCGCATGGGTGAGTGAGTGAGTGAATGGGTGCATGGGTGAGTCAGTGAGTGAATGGGTGCATGGGTGAGTGAGTGAGTGAGTGAATGGGCACATGGGTGGGTGAGTGAGTGAATGGGCACATGGGTGGGTGGGTGAGTGAATGGGCACATGGGTGAGTGAGTGAGTGAATGGGTGCATGGGTGAGTGAGGGAGTGACTGAATGGGCGCATGTGTGGGTGAGGGAGTGAATGGGTGCATGGGTGAGTGGGTGAATTAGTGAATGGGCGCATGGGTGGGTGAGTGAGTGAGTGAATGGGTGCACGGGTGGGTGAGTGAGTGAATGGGTGCGTGGGTGGGTGAGTGAGTGAGTGAATGGGTGCATGGGTGGGTGGGTGAGTGAGTGAATGGGTGCGTGGGTGGGTGAGTGAGTGAGTGAATGGGTGCATGGGTGGGTGGGTGAGTGAGTGAATGGGCTCATGGGTGGGTGAGTGAGTGAATGGGTGCACGGGTGGGTGGGTGAGTGAGTGAATGGGTGCATGGGTGGGTGGGTGAGTGAGTGAATGGGCTCATGGGTGAGTGAGTGAGTGAATGGGTGCACAGGTGGGTGGGTGAGTGAATGGGTGCATGGGTGGGTGGGTGAGTGAGTGAATGGGTGCATGGGTGGGTGAGTGAGTGAGTGAATGGGCTCATGGGTGGGTGAGTGAGTGAATGGGTGCACAGGTGGGTGGGTGAGTGAGTGAATGGGTGCACGGGTGGGTGGGTGAGTGAGTGAATGGGTGCACGGGTGGGTGGGTGAGTGAGTGAATGGGTGCACGGGTGGGTGGGTGAGTGAGTGAATGGGTGCACGGGTGGGTGGGTGAGTGAGTGAATGGGTGCACGGGTGGGTGGGTGAGTGAGTGAATGGGTGCACGGGTGGGTGGGTGAGTGAGTGAATGGGTGCACGGGTGGGTGGGTGAGTGAGTGAATGGGTGCACGGGTGGGTGGGTGAGTGAGTGAATGGGTGCACGGGTGGGTGGGTGAGTGAGTGAATGGGTGCACGGGTGGGTGGGTGAGTGAGTGAATGGGTGCATGGGTGGGTGAGTGAGTGAGTGAATGGGCTCATGGGTGAGTGAGTGAGTGAATGGGTGCACAGGTGGGTGGGTGAGTGAATGGGTGCGTGGGTGGGTGGGTGAGTGAGTGAATGGGTGCATGGGTGGGTGAGTGAGTGAGTGAATGGGCTCATGGGTGGGTGAGTGAGTGAATGGGTGCATGGGTGGGTGGGTGAGTGAGTGAATGGGTGCACGGGTGGGCGGGTGAGTGAGTGAATGGGTGCACAGGTGGGCGGGTGAGTAAGTGAATGGGTGCACAGGTGGGTGGGTGAGTGAGTGAATGGGTGCACAGGTGGGTGGGTGAGTGAGTGAATGGGTGCATGGGTGGGTGAGTGAGTGAGTGAATAGTGAATACATGCATGGGTGAGTGAATGAATACATGCATGCACAGATGAACGAGTGAGTGAATTCACGTCCGGGTGAATGACTGAATCAATGAATAAATGCATGCATGGGAGAGTGAGTGAGCGAATGAGTGGGTGCACAGGTGAGTGAGTGCTGAGTGGTGGTGACCTGCAGAACAGACCTGCCCACCAACTCCTGCCTGTGTCTTCCGCCCCCTTCAACCAAGACCCGCCTGTGTCTGGGTGGGACCTGCATTCTGTCTGAACAGTGGAGCCCCTGCCCCGCTTCACACTGCTGCATCTCAGGCACCTTCATTCTCTGGGAATCTGTGCCCCCACTTTATCTCATTGGTCCTGGCATCTCCGCATGGTAAGACAGGCACCCTGTCCAAGAGGAATAGTGGCCTGGCGCCACCCCCCTGGCAGGAGGAGAATGAGTCTGGTGAAGGCTGAGCAGCTGTGATGGGGCTGGGAGGGGTATGAGGATGGTTTCTCGGGGTCTGGGCCCAGCGCTGACCCAGGAGCCCAGGAACTATGGTTTCTGCACAAAGTCAGCAGCGCAGGAGACGGGACAGAGACCCGGGTGCACCCGGCATGGTCACCATCTGAGAAGAGTCCACATGGCGGGCATCGGACCCCACCTCTAAAGACAGCCGAGTGCCCGCGGTCTCAGGCCTGGGGTCAGGGTGGGGTCTACCTCCAGCTTTGCTTCACAGGGGGCATGGGCCTCCGACCCAGCCAGTCCGACACTCGCCAGCTTGACACTCGTCACTCGTCAGAGTGACCGCCGACCGGTACCAGCCAGGCCAGGCGGAGCCCAGAGGCTCTGCTCCCCTGGAGACGCTTGAGGGGAGACCCTCTCCTCCCACACACTCTGCAATGTTTAACTCCTATTTACATAAAAGCTTTTGAATGCAAATTTTTTGTATAATTAATCCAAATTTTTTAAAGTATGGAGTAATGTGCAAGATGCTGTATTTGTCTTCTTGGGCTTTTAAAATAAATATTTTCAAGCTCTGCAGCCACAGCCTGCGTGTCCTGAGTGGCCCAAGCGTCCTGTGACTCTTCAGAGTGCCCAGGAAGCGTCTGCCCTGTGGATGCCGGGATTGTGGTTCAAAATGAGCCCGACAGAGAGGAAGATGAACAGCTTTCCAGAACCATAAAAAAACCTCCTGGTGAGGCCCCCTGGGGATCAGAGGGCACACGCGTGTGTCTCCCACCCTCACTATCCTGGGAGATTTGTGAATGACACATTCTCTGTCAGCCCATGCTCACCTCTGGGGTCCAGAAAATAGACTCGATATTCATGGAATTTCACACTCCATCCTCGTGGGTCTGAAGGCATCTTCGGAGCTTGAGGTGTCTGAAGCAGATCTTCTGTTATTCTAGGTACGAAGCAGGATCAGGCCTGAGTCGCTATGACCTATCACTCCTCCGAGAAAGGACTCTGGCTTGGCCTTCCTGAGACCCAAAATGGAGGTGGATATTCCACCAGCCCGGGCTCGGTCCTCCTCCGTTTCCTTTCATGATTTCCCCTCTTCTCTTCGGCAATTCAGTCTCAGCCCTGGCCCTAATTCAGGCTCAGCCCCGGCCCTAATTCAGGCTCAGCCCCAGGCCCAGCTTTGGCCCTAATTCAGACTCGGCCCTGGCCCTAATTCAGGCTCTGCCCTGGCCCTTTATCTTTTCCAGGCATATTCTCTGTGGCTTCAAACATCATCCAGCAGCCCTTCTGTTCAGATCTGCAATCTGAAGCCCCTTCATCCAGGGACCCGGCCGCAGCCTGCTCTGGAATGAGGAAAGGAGCAGTGGCCAGGTCCTTCCACATTGACCCCCGCCCCTCCACTGGGTCTAATTTGGCCACTGACACCCAACAATTCACCCAGCAGGCCCACCAGAGACCACCCCTCACGATGCCACTGCAGACATCAGAGAGGGCTTCCGTGTCTTCCCTCTCTCCAGGCCCTCCCGGGGACCACCTTTGCCAAAATGTAACTGGACACCAGCTGGCAAGAAGTCGAGTGGTGGAAAGGAGTGGTAAAAGGCTGAACACCACCGGTGGTGTTCGGGGAGATGCTGGGTGGGAAGGTCTCAGGTCCATGAGGAACTGAGCCTGTGAGAGGGAACATGAAGAAACAGCATTGGATGCTGAAATCCGTAGGTGTGGCAGGTGCGGATCCAGGATGCAGCGTGTGGGTGGATCGGAGACAGGATGGGCACCAGGCAGGGCAGAGCCCGCTTTGGCAGGCCCACAGTCTGCAGCGAACCTCACAGTCACACGAGGGAACCCCACGGCCCTATGCTTGGCGTAAAGTAGGGATCCATGTCTCGGGTGCAGGAGCCCCTGAAATTTGAGCTGCAGAGAGTGGCAGGCAGCTGGCTGTGGAAGATGGCGTGGGATCTGCCCCTTTGCAACTGGCTGGCTGTAAGAGTGGCTCTGACGAGGGCCCTCTAGGAACCCCGTGTTTCAGGTGTTTGAGAGCAAAAGAAGGTTAAAGTCCAAGCTGTACACATGGAGAGGGAGGAAGGGAGAGGGAGGAAGAGAGAGGCACAGCTGACAGCCGGAGGGAGGGAGGCAGCAATCGACAAACGGCGGGTGAAGGACACACGGCTGGATGGCGTGGCTGTGAAGCAGAGGAGCCCGTGCCCCACAGTCCTCCACGGGTTCAAAGAACCGGATGTTACCAGTGGCCTCCGTGGATCAGACACTTGTGGCAGAGGCACAGGCTCGAGGAAGACATCAGAAGACAACACAAGGTGATGAAAACCGAGGTGGCGGCGCTCAAGGAAAAGGAGGAAGGAAAAAAGTCAAACATCACAGAAGTGGAGATCATCATCACAGAAAGAAGGACAGAGGGCATGGATGGAAACAGAGCAGCAACAAGAAGGATACATTTGCAAAATAAACGGAAAGAAATAATTTCAAGAAGAATTAAGGAGAAAACAATTCATATGAAAGCACAAACAGAGCCAGGTGTGGTGGTTCATGCCTGTGATCCCAGCACTTTGGGAGGCCAAGGCGGGCAGATCTCCTGAGGTCGGGAGTTCAAGACCAGCCTGGCCAACAGAGCAAAAACCCATCTCTACTAAAAATACAAAAATTAGCTGGGCGTGGTGGCGCGTGCCTGTAATCCCAGATACTCGGGAGGCTGAGGCAGGAGAATTGATTGAACCCGGGAGGTAGAGGTGGCAGTGAGCCGAGATCGTGCCACTGTACTCCAGCCTGGGTGACAGAACGAGACTCTGTCTCTCAAAAAAAAAAAAAAAAAGAAAGAAAGAAAAGAAAAGAAAGCACAAAGAGATAAGGCTTACGCGTAGTTTGTTTCTGCAGAGAAGAGAAAAGTGAAATGGAAAAGTATCCAGAGATACAATGAAGAGAGCTTTCCTGAAATCTAAGAAGGGTTGAAATCCAAAGATGTAAGATATTCCAGGTAAACTCAGTACAGATTTATCAACCCCAGGCTACTTTCTCATTGCACTAAACTTCAGAGAGAAGCGGTTTTGGACAACAATAGCAACAAAAATCAAGTCATTTTTCAGGACTGGTCAATTTCCTGAATTTACAGGAAAATTCAGACTGGCTCAAACTTTTCAGAGCAAAATGGAACATTAGAAATAAGTAACCATGAGCTCCTCTTGAAAAAAATCTGTGAGTGCCTATGAACATGGGCCACTCGGGAGGGGCAGAGAGGTCCTTTGGGGAGTAGGACAGCTGGTGAGAGGGGATGACCCTCTGCGAGGCACCCAGGGGCCCAGCAAAACAAAGGCAGCCTGTGTCACCCAGGCATCACAGAAAGGTCCCCACGGCCGCCGCTAATGCAAACCTCTGTATACACAGATATCTATGTCCATGCACACGTGCATATTTTAGCAGAAATGGACATTTAACTGCACATCCTTCCTTTTTTATTTCCCAATCTGGCAACCCTAGGTGTCCCTCCGATTTCTCCCAAGTTGACCCAGACCTGGGTTGTCTCCAGCCCCCATGACTTCTGGATATCAAACCTTATTATCCCTGCCACCGCCCTCCCCTAACACAGTGAACCCAGGCGGTGTGGGTGGGAGAGTGTGCCACCTCTCCCTGCAGCAGGGACGGGGTGATGTCAGAACAGGCGTGCCCCTTGCTCAAGGCTCTGCTTCAGCCACCGCTGGGCACCTTGTGAGCCTCCTCTGGGGACTACGACATTCCAAGTGCATCAGTGCATCCAGCTTGCCCCTGTGTATCTTCTGTGTGTCGGGGTAGTGGGGAGGGCTGGAGGCCCCTCCAGGAGCTGTGCAGCAGGTAGCCCGGTGTATGCAGGTGACTTTGAGAGAAGCGGTATTTGCTGGTAGTCACGGGGGCTGCAAACCCTCACACTGGCATCCGGCCCCCCAGTGCTTTCGGAAGTTAGCGCTGCCTCTGCCCGTCAGGCTCTGAGCTGGGGGTAGTGTGGGGGCAGAACAAGTGCAGACTCGGTGGTCCCTGGAGAACTGGGACAAGGACAGGAAGGTACTGATGGGGAAGCATCACTGCCAGGCAACTGGGAATCCCTGGAAGAACCATTCCTCATCCCCACTGCCTGGCCCCCTTGATGTCCCCAAAGCATCTCACTCCACGT
Organism: Macaca fascicularis; assembly: GCF_037993035.2. NCBI lineage: Eukaryota > Metazoa > Chordata > Mammalia > Primates > Cercopithecidae > Macaca > Macaca fascicularis. Next base: position 138,382,495 of record NC_088385.1, read on the forward strand.
CACTGCCTCAGATGTTGCTTCTGAGTCTACACTGAAGCTGGGAGCCTGAGGGCTGAGCACAGGCACCCAGCAGAGCGGGGTGAGTGGACAGGAGGAGCCACCAGGCCATGCAGCTCCTTCCCCCACCTGCATGCTGGCCGTGCACCCAGCATGGGCTCGCCCAGCGGGAGGACATGGCAACAACCACCACGGCCAAGAGGCGGGAGCAGCCAGCGGGAACTGACAGTGAGGGGATATCGGAAATGCGGGATGTCCACACAATGGAGCATTATTCACCTGAAAGCAAGGAAGCCCTGCCACTTAAGACAGCATGGGTGAGCATGGAGGACGCTGTGCTGGGCGAAATGAGCCAGCCACAGGACAATGTCACACAATGCCCTTATATGAGGCATCTGAAATAGGCTCGTGGAAGCAGAGAGGAGCACGGGGGTACCAGGGCCTGGGGGAGGGGGACGGGGAGCTGTGAGTTCAAGGGCGTCATGTTTCCCTCATACAATATGTATTGGTCTCTTCTTGCATTGCTAAAAAGAAACACCTGAGACTGGGTAACTTCTAAGAAAAGAGATTTAATAGGCTCCTGGTTCTGCCGGCTGCACAGGAAGCATCGCGACTTCTGCTTCTGGGGAGGCCTCAGGGAGCTTAGACTCACGGCAGAAGGTGAAGCAGGAGCAGGCATGTCATGGGGAGAACGGGAGCCAGCAGGTGGGGGTGGGGAGGGCCACACGCTTTTAAAGGACCTGATCTTTTGAGAATTCATTCACCATCACAAAGACAGCACCAAGCCATAAGGGGTCTACCCCCCTGACCCAAACACTCCCCCCAGGCCCCGCCTCCAGCACTGGGGTTACAGCTCAACACGAGGTTTGGGTGGGGACATGGATCCAAACCATCTCACAAGACGAATATGCCCTGAGGTCTGCTGCAGGCGTGGAGCCTTGTCTCCAAGTCCTGTTGTGGGCTAAGAGGGTAGATCTTATGTGAAATGTTCTTATCACCCTCAGAAAAAAACCAATGAACACAGAGGGTGGGGGGAACTTTTTAGAGGGTGTTGATGGCATTGGCGGTGGCGGTGGTTTTGTTTTTTAGACAATGTGTTTATGGCATCAGTGGTGGTGGTGGTTTTGTGTGTTTGTGGCCTCGGTGGTGGCGGTGGTTTTGTGTGTTGATGTCATCAGTAGTGGCGGTAGTTTTGTGTGTTTATGGCATCGGCAGTGGTGGTGGTTTCATGAGCGTACACTCATCTCCAGACCCACCCAGTTGCACACATTAAATATGGACAGCTTTTTGTATGTCAATGATTCCTCAATGAAAAGATTTTAAAAATGTTAAGATGGTGAATTGTATGTTATGTGTATTTTACCACAATTAAAAGTAATTTTAAAAGGAAAAAGTTGGTATTATCATTGTGTCTATGGTATTATCTTTTATCTTACATATATATGTGTGCAGGACTTGTAAATTTTATTTCCTCTCTAATCATTTCTGTTTTCAGGCATTCTACAGTGAATCATTGCAATAAGAAAATACAATGTGGCAACGTCTTTTGAAGATGCCTGGGAACCGCCTCTGTGTCTTTAAAAGTCTTATGTCGAAATGTTTGTGAAAGTTACACTGATCAGTGTGGGCAACAGCTGGAAGATCTCTTCCTCCCTAAACCGGGTGGAAGAGAAAAGCAAAGTAACCTCGAGGGTCCTGTGGTCACCTAAGTGCACAGACTCAGACACCCGTGAAAACTGCAGCCAGCAGGAGGGAAAGGAGACAGGCTGGGACCTGGAGCTCAGAGACCAGCCACAGTGACCCCTGAGACCCGAGCTTCCCCATCCCAGGCCTGTGTTCAAGAAAACCCTCATCTTCCAGCCACCAGCACATCCTCCCGCCTTCTTGAAAGCACAGTCAAGCTGTGATGTTGCCTGTCTCCTTTGAGGCCGCTTGGGGGAGAGAGGGGTCACGTGGGAGCACAAGACCGCAATGAAGGGCCCCAGCTCCCACCGCTCCTGACCAGGCTGTCCCTGCTGATGGAGGGGTTGGGGTCGCTCAGCCGCCCACAGTCCTCATGGACCACAGGCCCAAGGAAGGACGGCAGTTTCACCAGCTGACCAGACCCTGCAAGGGTCCTGCTGCCCCAGGCTGCCCTGAGAGGTGGACACAGGGACCCTTTCTGAGGGTGCACGAAGGGCCGTCGTGGCTCTCTCTGGGACCAGCCATGCCTTCTGAGCGGGGTGATGCGGGTGGAACCCACAGTGCCGTTGAAACATAGTTCTCAAGGCCAATTACACTCTCGCACACTCACATGCACTCGGTTACCTCTAATACAATTTATGATAGTTCTGGGACCATAGGAGCCCCCTTTCTATTTATCCCTTGTCCACAGTGCTAGTGGGGAGGCCCCGGGCACCCCCATACGAGTGTCCTTCTGCTCAGAACCTCCTCGTAGTCAGCGTCCTGCCTTTTTCCGAAACCGTCTCTTCACCTCTCTCCTCTCCCGGCCCCCAGCTTTCTCCAGCTTTGGGGCCTCTGCACGTGCCCTTCCTGTGACTGGAGACGGCCTCTCCCTTCCATTCTTTGCTTGGCTCGTTTCTACTCACGCTGTAGGTCTCAGCTCACACTTCGAGGTCTGGGATGTACATCCACCACTTCTCCATCCCATCCTTCATTTGAAATGATCTCGAGCGACCTGTCTTTTTTTCTTCCCAGAACTTATCACAAGTTATAATGATTTATTTGTTTCTATGATTATTTGTTAAATGCAGGATTTCCTGCCTAGACTATAAAATCCATGCAGATGAGGAACAGAGAGTCATTTTTATGACGGTACTCGGCATGATGCCGCTAGACATTTGCTGAATGCGTAGATGATTCTTCCAGGGCCTGTACTTTACAGGAGGAGCAATGGAGGCCCAGAGAGAAGGCAATTCAGCTCCTCCACGCTGTTCAGGATCATATCGTAAGGACCAAGACATCTGTCTGCCTTGACACTGAGACCCCTGCTCCCCGCCACCTCCCATGAGAGACAAGCTCTCCCTGCCTGAGCTTGGACCCAGGCCCCTTCTCTGCAGAGCTCTAAACACATGCTTGACTGTGATGTGACAGGGTGGTAGTCCCCACAGCATTGCACCTGCCCCATACTCAGTGTGGGGAGAAAGGAAGCGTGGACCCCACATTTGCAGGACAGGCCGCAGATGACCAGCTGTCACTCAGCTTCCATCGCTTGTGATAGAATTTTGGGCTCAGTCTTTTCCTGGAGTGCTCAGTGGTCACAATGGGTGTCTTTCAGCCTCCCTGGAAACTAATGTCAATAGCCTCATTTAGCCCTGATGCGTGCCCCCCGACCTCTGTGAATGATCCTGAACTCCAGGACACCCCCACAGAGCAAGCCCAGAATAGCAAGCACGGGTAATGAGCCTGTGAGTGACAGTTTACCGTTGCAGGAAAAGAAATGGCAAATGAACAGCGGAGATAAACAGGTCCGTTAGGGAGACATTAAAAGAAGAAAATAAAATCAACGTTACCTTCCCTGCTAAATTTCCCACAACACCCCTGGGCGGCCGTCCCTGAGGGCACCCAAATGAGGTGGGGAGGGCTCCTGCCAGATCCTCCCCTTGCATCCGCAGTGATGACTCAGCTCGGCAGGACAGGAGAGGCTCTTGCTCCAGCAATAGCATGGAATTCGGCGACTCAAAGGGCAAATGTTCCTGGGGTTTGCTCTGCATTTGCTGCTTCCAGCTTTTCTTCTTAAACTACATTCGTCGGGGTCTTTTTTGTGGCAAGTGACAAACGCAACTGAAGCTGGCTTAGGTGAAAAAACAAATACAACCCATGTGCCGTTTCGTGGGACGGGAGCCTCTGTCCAGACCTCAAGGGCAGTCGTTTCCGTCTCTCAGGCTCTCTCCAGCTTTAACTTGCTTTCCTCCGTCGCCTTTCCTCACAGGGTTTTCTCCGTGCGATGCTCTCAGCCATCCCAGGCTGACACCCCAGCAGCCTCCCAACGGCGGTGGAGAGAGAGCTCCCCGCTTCTGCCGGTGCCCACAGAGGTCTGGAATTCAGCCTCCTGGCCTGGCAGGGGCCGTGAGCCCATCTCTAACCCATCGCTGAGTCCAGGGCCAAGGCTGACGCTGACCAGGCCTGGGCTACAGGAGCTGGGGTGGAGGATGGACCAGCCTCCTTCAAATCACAGGTGATGGAGGGAAGGTGGGAAAGGGAAAGGTAAGAACTGTCTCAAAGGGATGGAGAACAGACGTTTGGCAGGATCCAACCGAGTGTCCACAAACGAGGTTAATTCCTGTACACTGCAGGGTGAGATCCTCAAGTCAGGAGGAAAGAGGACATGGGTAATTCCAGACAGAATTGACTTCAGGCCCTTCTCCTGCAAGGTGGACAGTCTTCTCTCCTTCGTCCCCATATCAGATTCCCCCAGAGCATCATGTCCGCTGGAATAAGGGAGCTAATACATTCAGACCAAGGTGGGAGGAACTGAGTCCGGACTCATGGCTGTTTGGTCAGGGTGGGCGACAGACCCTAACAGCCAACCCCACTCCTGTAGGGACTTCAACCAGTGTGAGTCGAATGTTCATTTGGGACATTCCAAAGTGGGGCACAGGATCACCGCCCACCCCACGGTCATTCAGGGCCCGGACTCTTGCAGCGACTCCCTCCACTGTCCTCTGAGCCCCTGGGGTCCTCTCTGTCTAACTGGCTCCTAAGGAAGAGAAAATGTGAGAATTGCGGCTCTTCTTCATGGGCCTGCCTGGAAGTGCTGCGCTCTGGGCAGAGCTTGGTCACCTGACCCCACCTGACACAGGGAGGCTGGGAATGGGTCTAAATGTACCCGGGGTGGGGGGAGGCGGGGACATAGGGTCTGGGGCACTGCAGACTCTGCCCCCGTGAGGACCTCTCTCTGCGGGAACCCACAGTTTACCTGGGGACACAGCATTGGGCAAATGACAAAGCTGCCCTGGAGTAATTCCAAGCATTCCCCAATGAAGCCAGTGCATGGGGAAGAGGATGGAGGGGGCGGGAGCTAGCCTGGGGCATGCTGGGGTCTCCCCTTCTGAAGCAGGGCAGGAGAGCCCCAAAACTGGGGCTTAGCCCAGGGCAGTGAGCTGAGGGGAGCGGCTTGGGGAGGCTCTGCAGTCATATGTATCTATATATACCCACTCTTAATTACATGCAAATTAAGGAAAGATTTATGCAGAAATTTCAGGAAAACGGTGGTAACTTCCAGGTCCTGGGTTGTTGCCATGGAAAGGTGAGGGAACTTCACAGTGTTGTCATGGCAATGGTAAACTGTCTTGGCACTAGTGGGCGTGTCTTATGGAGAGGCACTGTGGCCTTTTCTCTGTTTCAGTCAGTCTTCAATCTGCTCCAGGGTTGACCCCTCAGTTCCTACCTCACTTCCATGCACACAGCCCCATACATGATCTCAGTGTCAGAGCACCCATCCCCCGGGACCCAGCCAGGCTGTCATGGGGGTTAAGGACAGTCAGAGCTCAGAGAACTCACCCTGAGGAGCTGAGATTAGGTTGGCTCCGTGCCGGGGACGTCCCATTAAGACAGTCACACACCTCCTCATGAGAGCACAGCCTCCTGGGATGGCACAGTTCCTGTGCAAAGCCGAGCAGCGTCATCAGATAAGGGCAGGGTCCCGAGGAGTCTGGGCGCCCCACCAGCTGCATTTCTGGTAATTGATTTTCCTGCAGGCAGCCCCGGAGCGGGAGCCAGAGCAATGAGATGTTTAATTGCAGCCTTGCCCCTGACAACAAAGCTGCCCACCCGCTGCCTGGTGGTCCCGCCTGCAGAGATGTGGCCCACTCAGGCCTCCAAGACGTCTGGGACGACTTCATAAGGGCTCAGCTGCCTCTACTTACAAATTCACCCCAAAGTCTCCGGATGACCTGGGAAGGGACCAGGGCTCCCACGGTGCTGCTGACTTGTGTAGAGAGAGAAACTCTCACAGAAGCATGACCTGGATCTAATTCCCAACGCTGGGCCCCACCCTGGCTGCTGCAATCCACTCAAATGGACACACGTCCCTTGATTTGCACAGTAGTGTCCTCGGCCAGGTCAAGACATTCTAGCTCCTGGAAATGGGGTGTGTTAGGAGCGCCTTTCCCAAACATGACCACCTCAGAGAGGGCTCTTGCTGTCCTGCTCGTGATACATTTGTAATTGCTGGGAGCAGATTCCTCCCATTGTCCCCAGAACACAGCAGAGGCCTCGACCTGCCCCATAGCCCAGAATCAGCATGACAGACTCAGGCATCATGGAGTGACTGAGGTGACTCCCTGCAGGGGCTCCAGGGGCTTCCACCCACTCACAATAAACCCACACCGTGTCCCATGGACTGTGAGGCCCCCATGGCCCAGGCTCCATCTCCCCCTCGCTTATTTTGCTTCAGCCTCTCTGGCCTTCTTGTTGTTCCTTGAATGCTCCAAGCTCACTCCACCCCAGGGCCTTTGCACTTGTTGTGACACTTGCCTGAACACTGCTCAGAGCCTCATCCTTCCCCTCCTCAGTCAGTGTCTACTCAGAGAGGCCTTCCTTAACCTCTCATCAAATGCAGCCTCCTCACACCAAGTCACACTCACATCACCTGCTTGATGGTCTTCATGATGCTTGTCACTGTCTAAAAGTATCTACCTATTAGTTTACAGTGTTGTTTCTGAGTCTGCTGCTTATGGGACAAGGTGCCTGCTCTGAATCCCAGCACTAGCACATCCTGTGTGCCTTTAGGAAGGTGACTTAACTTCTCTATGCCTCAGTTTCTCATTTATCAAATGGAGATCATGAGCACTTACCTCAGGTAGTGTGGTGTCAATTGAGTGACCTGACATATGTGAGGAGTCTAGAACAGCATCTGGTGCATAGTAAGGGCTGTGTAATGTTTATTCAGATTGCTACTACTGTGCCTGCTTCCTCTGCTGATACTATCATGATCATCATTATCACCATCATCACCACCATCATCATCATCACCATCACCTTAATTATCACCATCACTGCCATCACCATCACCATCACCACCATGACATCACCATCGTCATCATCATTGCCATCATCATCACCATCCCCATCACCGCCATGATGCCATCACCACCATCATCACTGCCATGATGCCATCATCATCACCATTATGACCATCATCATCATCAACACCATCGTCACCATCATTCCATTAGGGACCACAAGCTCAGTGTGACCTGTGAGCTGTTAGTTCACTCTGCCCAGCATCTAGATCTGTGTCAGGCACACAGGATACATGTGGGGTATTTATTGAATGAACATGGGTGTTATACAATGAGTACCTGGGCAAATATCCGGGTTGCAGTGGAATTCTGCTGCAGTGCCAGCATTACAGGGAATAGACATCTAATCGCTGGAGCCTGACATTACAGGATCAAAATTAAAACCGCCCTTCCACCCACTCTGGATGCTGTCCTCGCCTGGCCTTCACTCCCAGCACCCTCTGAGTCACACGGGGCTCCCTGCAGCCTCATTGATTAAATGCCCAGACTCACTAAGTGATGGATTTTGCATCAATACATCGTGCCCTGGAAGCAGGCCTGGGCAGGAAATCTCCCTAAATAAAGACATCCAGTGACGGGTTTGTGAGCCTGGGCACAGGGAGGCAGGGGAGGGAGCTTCCATCTCATCAACCGAGGCCAGAGGAGGCCGAGCAGGAGGAGGTGTGGGGGCTGAAGCCTGTGCTGGCTCTGAGTCAGAAAAGCCTGGATCCCAAGAGCTGATTCTGGTGAGGAGCCCTGAGGCAGCTCAGAACTTCAAAGGAGCCTGGGAAGGTGAGTGAAGTACTGAGTTTCCAAACCGTCTGCCTGGAGAGGGCCAGGAAGAAGAGGTGGGGAGGACGTCGGGGTGGCAGTCCATAGTGTCTGGCAAAGAGGACATCAGACAGCATTGTTTATATACAATTTAGCCCTCTGGGTTACAGTAGGAATTTGGTTATCTAATACTAATAATATTTTACTAAACTAGGTCAAGAAAATATATGTCTATGTATCATTCATGCTTCCAATAGAAAATTATCACTGAAAACGGTACTTATACCTTCCTTTGATATGTGTTTGTTAAATTGTTAATATCCTCGCACATCTTACACCCCAGCAAATGATACAGATCTTTCCTCAGGATTCTCTTCTTTGGATTTCAAAAGTTCAGTGGGGTCCCAGGTTTTCACATATGCCCGGGGAGATGGTCTCCTCCGGCACTCAGCTCCCGATCACTTCATTCATTTCTTCAACTCACACAGCGGCTTCCATTCTGCCTGGAGTGGTTCCCATTCCAGGGAACACCAGGAGTTGGGAGGGAGCTTTGCTCTTGATTTCCCAAAGGAAGTTGGAGAGAGACGGAGAGAGAGAGAAGGACACAGAGAGAGAGAGGAAAGTGGCTTTTCCTTGAGGGAACGTAGGCACTGTTGAAAACTACAGCTGAATATTCTGGTTCACAATGCTTACCTGGGACCATAGGATTCGTGCCAGGCAGGTTCCCCATCTGCAAATCAGATGAACTTGGCCAAGATGGACAGGGAACTGCAGGTTGGAGAGGAAGCCAGAGAGAAGGGCCTTATCCTGTGACCCTGTGCTGGGTATAAACGTGGGGTGATCTGATGGGAGATGGGCCCTGGCTTTTCCCAGGTGGAGATTCATATCACAAAACACCCACCCTCCATATCACACCCACACCCACCCTCCATATCACACCCACACCCACCCTCCACATCACACCCACACTCACCCTCCACATCACACCACCTGCACCCTCCGTATCACACCCACCCACCCTCCAAATCACACCCACACCCACCCTCCACATCACACCCACACTCACCCTCCATATCACATCCACAACCACCCTCCAAATCACATCCACCTGCCATATCACACCCACACCCACCCTCCATATCACACCCACACTCACCCTCCATATCACACCACCCACACCCTCCATATCACACCCACCCACCCTCCAAATCACACCCACACCCACCCTCCACATCACACTCACACCCACCCTCCATATCACACTCACACCCACCCTCCATATCACACCCACACTCATCCCCCACATCACACCCACACCCACCCTCCATATCACACCCACACCCATCCCCCACATCACACCACGCCCACCCCCCATGCCCTGGCCCCCGAGACGCAGGGTGGGCTGGGCAGGGTGACTGACTGATGGATGCTGCTGGTCGTTCTCCATGTGCTGCCTCTCAATCCTGGTCTCTGACCCCGGAGACAGAATACAGGGGCTGCTGCCCACAGATGCCACTAGTAATTTCTGTTGAGTTTGGCCAAGGGAGGCCCCAGTTGGAGAGTGGGACTGGAGAAAGGGAATCTGTTTCCCCCCAGCAGTGAGGGAGACCCATCCCAGGTCACACCAATTCCCAGAGACAGAGAGCCCCCCTCTGCACACCTGGGTATGTGGTCTGGGGTCTCCCTTGCCCCCGGTTCCCAACGCCTCCTCTCTGCCCAATGCCACTCCCTCTCCTCCCTTAGAAATGGACTCAGAACTGCCTGAAACTGCAAACAGAGCTCCCAGAGCACCTGACAGGTACTCACAGTAACAAGGGCACAGCCCAGGGAGCAATGTGCCATCACGGAGAAGACTGCAGGGACAGGGCAAACCCGAGGCCCCTGGGTCCCAGCCCTGGCCTCCTTCCCTGCATCGGAGGTTCCCAAAGCGGGGGACACCCCCGGGAATGTGGGAAAGGCAGCCTCCATCTCAGCGTCTGGCTCGGGACACGGATGAACAAACATGTATATCTGAAGCCCTCCCCTCCCCCCGCCAAGCTGTTTCTGAGGCAGGTTGTCTGCAAGCCACCCCTGGGGGACACGTCCCTGGCCATACCAGGGCTACACCTCAAAACCTCCTTCCGGGGACAGAGCCAGGAAGATCTCCAGGGCTGGTACGGAAGAGTGTGGGCCCAGGAGTCATTTGTCACCCAGGTCACTGCAAGGAGGATGCGTCCCTTGGAATCAACAGTAGCTCTTTAGGACAAGGGAAAATTGTTGTCCAAATAACTTGGCATCTTCGCAACCATGGAACATTGCTTTGTCCTGCCCTTGATGGGGATGTCTTGTCACTTAATTTCAAACCCCTGCCAGAGAGCTTTTGAAATATGGTGTGTGTCCACTGTATTACAAATGTGCACACTGTTTGCATACAGCTGCCTATTAGTGGCACTAGCGTTTTACGAGGAAAATGCTGGGAACGTTTAGGTGGCCAGGACTGCTATCAGCACAGGTCATTTTCCTCTCACCATCATATTAACTGGGAGCATTAAATGGCCATGTAAAAGTCACAGCCGTCGCTGGGAAGGACAGTGTCCTCACCCACCCGTGTGCTCTGGAAGTCAAAGCGGAACATGATGGAACATGATCTACGGGTGGAAGGCAGCCTGCGCTCCCCACTGTTACTAAATTACCCAGCCTGGCCGTGAGCGCAAGCATTGAATTATTGAACACAGAAATGCGGGCCCCATTTAAGTGGACTTCCTGTAAACTCGGTGCTGGGGAAAAAGGTCACGGCAGAAACTGCATGGAGATGAAAGAAAACCCACACAGAGGCTTGGCCCAGTGATCGGATGCCACAGCCGGAGGAAGAAGAGCGCAAATGTCTGGTACTAGAGGAGCAGAGAACCCCATGTGGGCCGTGATTCCCAGCCCTCAGAGGGGTTTTTGTTCCGATTCCTGAGCGAGCATCCTGAAGCAACGCTGATCTAATGGGAGCTTCCGAGAGGAATCTAAGTCAATGCCTGTTCCTCCTAAGGCTGCTCCGGCACCTGCTAACCTGGTTCTAAGGATCTGTCTCCCCACTGTAACCATGCCAGGGTGCAGGTGACCCAGCAATGACATGAAACTGCCACATGCCATCCACGTAGGGTCGCTGGACTATTTGAACTTGAGTTCTCTATCCTAGGCTTAGATTTTGGAGACAGAAATGAACCCCAGATCTTCAGACCTCAGTCTAGGACTCTTCCTGACTGTGAAACGATTTCAGACCAAATTTCTTCCCTTGGGAAACTTAAGCAGCCACCCAGCCTCCAGCCTCCGGGCCTCCAGCGTGGTGTGGCTGTGTCTGCCTCGGTGGCTTGGCTGTGATTGGTGAGGCTCTCCGCACTTCTGTCCGCACTTCTGTCCTCACTGAGCTGAGATTCTCCGTCTCTGGGAGCCTTACCTATGAAACAACACAGTAAAGTAAGACCCAGTTGTCCACACAGACCCCAGGCAAGAGCCTGCTGTGATGGACAGACGCTACCGATGGGAAGACGGTGCTCTTCTCCAGAGGCTGAGATCAAATCCCCTTTCTCCAGGATGAAACTTCAGCGCCCACGGCTAGGGCTTCCAGCTCTTTCCCACAGCCTGGCCTTGAGGACCCCCAGCTGGGGACCCCATGAGCTGCCCTCAGGGGTCTGAGCCTAAGGACTGGCAGGTGGGGAAGGTCTGGTTTGGGGCCCTGGGAGGGAGGCTGGTGGGTTCTCTGCTCTCCCTTCAGGCTGCGTCCTCTGCCCGTGGGAAGGGATCTGCCCGTGTCTGGGGTGTGAACCTAGAAAATATGAGACAGGTCTCAGTTAATTTAGAAAGTTTATTTTGCCGAGGTTTAGGATGCACCCATGACCCAGCCTCAGGAGTCCTGACAACACGTGCCCAAGGTGGTTGGGCACAGCTTGGTTTTACACATGTTAGGGAGACATGAGACATCAATCACTATATGTAAGAAGTACATTGGTTCCGTCTGGAAAGGAGGGACAACTGGAAGCAAAGGCAGAAGGACCGGAAGCCGGAGGGGGCTTCCAGGTCACAGGTAGGTGAGACACAAATGGTTACATTCTTTGGAGTTTCTGATTAGCCTTTCCAAAGGAGGCAGATCAGATATGCATCTATCTCAGGGAGCCAAGGAGTGACTTTGAATAGAATGGGGGCGGGTTTGCCCTGAGCAGTTCCCAGCCTGACTTTTTCCCCAAGTGATTTTTGGGGCCCAAGATATTTTCCTTTCCCAGGGGGAAGGGAGTTAGGGCCAGCTCCAGCATCCTCGGTCAGGAGGTCGCTTCCGTTCTCGGAGCTCCCGTCCTTAGAACCGCCCACACCCCCATGAACTCAGGGCCCACCGTGGGGCAGAAGCTGTATCGTCCTTGCTTGCACCTCCACCCGTCACTAGGTGAGTGGCACTGGAGACACTCAGCCCTAAGTGTGGGTGTGGTCTCCCCGGGGCCTCAGCATCGTGCAGGTCACCTCCAGGTCAGCCCGGAGACTCCAGGGCACCAGTGTCATCTCTGCTCTGCTGCGGGGTCACCTCTGGTTCAGCCCGGGGACTCAGGACACCAGTGTAGCCTCTGCTCTGCTGCTGTAACTGCCAGCTTCAGCTGCAGGAGGAGGAGGAGTTGGGACATCGGGAAAGAGGCATGGAGCTCCTTTGTAGAGAAGCTCAGAGGTTTCCAGAATGCTAAGCAGGCCTCCTGCCTCAGAGCACACCCTGCAGTTGGAATAGCAAAGCATTGGCTTTCTGAACCCCAGCCCCAGTGGGCGCTCTGCCTTGGGGAGCAGCAGACTCCAGGCTTCAGGGTGAGAATTCTGTTCTCTCTTTGCATTATAAATGTGAATCTAACAATTATAGCTGATTAGCATGCAAAAGTCAAACAACATTTGGCAGAGCCTCCTTTCACCTCTAATGGTTCCCGTCTGAGCTGCCCAAATGGTTGCCTGGCACCTGATTTCAGTGGGCCCAAGGGGTTTGCTCTGCCCCACGGCTGCAGGGGGGAGATGGGGGAGGCCTGTGAGGGAGGCAGCAGCTGGAGCCCAGAGGACTCCAGGCCTGTGGTTCTTTCTGTCCCAGGCCCCAGGTTTGCCTTTTCCCCAGGTTTCAGAGTCTTCCTGCACTTGTTGAGTGATGCCCAGGATATTCTGCTGTGAAAGGGAGAAGCCAGGAGGGCGGCACTGCTCTGTCTTGGCAGGAACTGGAGGGCCCGTCTGATTGATTTTTGTGTGGCTGTTGTAGTTGTAGCTTTGATGGTTGTGCTTAGTTTATGGTCAGCAAGGTCACTCGGTGTACTGTCACCCAGGATGTGAGAGCACCAATGCACCCCGATCTAGCCCCTCTGTCAGGCCCCACTGCCCTGACAACTCCCTGATGTGGATGCCACAATGAGGGACATGTGGCCACAGCAAACGGAAAATGGGCTCTGGGATCCCTGTGGCAACTTGATCGCTTTTTGCGGCTGGCAGCTGGGGTGTGTTCTCAGGGATGGTCTGCGGTTCCAAGCCGGACTCTCTCCCCATAGCTCACAGCAGCATATGCACGGACTCTCCCCATAGCTCACAGCAGCATGTGCGCGGACTCTCCCCATAGCTCACAGCAGCATGTGCGCGGACTCTCCCCATAGCTCACAGCAGCATATGCACGGACTCTCCCCATAGCTCACAGCAGCATGTGCGCAGACTCTCTCCCCATAGCTCACAGCCTCAGAGCAGACCCGGTCCTGAAACAGCTACAAACGCCCCGAGGACCATCCACCCATCCACTCTAGGACGGGGCAGAGGGGGTCAGTCCAAAGTTTTACAAGCCCTGAAACAACCACCAGCCCCTTAGGGCACCCACAGTGTGTGGAGAGGGAGAGGGGAAGGGAGAGGAGCTCTACCCCGGAGACCAGGATCTTCTCTTCAACCGAGCTCTGTCCCTTTCCACCCAGAATCCTCCCAGCCTCTCAGAGGGGCCTTGAGTGGTGGGGGAGGGGAGCCAGCAGGAGCAGTTTCACGCAGGGCTTCTGCTGGGGGGAGCCTCAGAGGAGGGGTCCCCCAGAGGCCACATCCCTGGGGGTAACCGGAGGACACCTGCCCGTGGGGTGTGGGCGAGACCCCAAGGCCTCCAGGCATGCATGAGTTAGAAGGAGTGGGTGTCTGGGCTCCGTGGACCTGTTCAGGCTTTCTCCTCCTGGGGGTCGCTTCCATCAGGGTGGGGAGCGGGCTCTGTCTGACACGAGGCTCAGCACAACTCGGGCACCTGTTCTTGGAAGCCCTCCAGGGGCACGTGAGCTTGACGTCCAGGAATGAGCTCCCCCGGGGGTGAAAGCCATTTCCCACCCACCCTCACCTCCCACCCAGTGCTGCCCTTGAGAAGCCTCTGCCTGGGGTCGGGGGTGAGCAGGCAGGGCCTGCACTTGCAATTTGCAGACATCGCCCCCATCCCAGGGCTACATCAGACTGGGGAAGATGAGGTGACCATCTGCTCCCCTGAGAGCCTTGGCGATTTCTGTTAGAGATTTGCAGAATCTCCCTGAAATTTCCTTAAAATGTTATTTGCCCCAACTTTACTGAACTCTCATTAGAGTAATCAATCCATACGCTTTGCATAAACATTTGATCTTAATAAGAAATAAGAATGTTGGAACTAGGACTGTTTTGACTATTTCTTAACATCTAAGTTTAACTAACTTAAATAATTCAGTAGGTGGCCATAGAAAACCTGGAGACATTTCTACCTAAGGACAACATATTCAAAGACTTATGGGTTATTTATTCCTTTAATTTCCCCTCAAATACAGCCATACAAGCATCCATATTATGTGGTTTCAATGAATATTTATTTCTCAAATGAGCTACGCGGCTGTTCGGATTTTCTAATGAAAGGCGGGGAGGAGGGAGGCTTGGCCTTTTGTAGGCTCTAACGGCCGCGACAGTCCCAGATGCTCCCAGAGTCCCCAGCACAGGAGGCCCTGACCCATCAGGGTCTGCACGGGGCTCCAGAGAAAGGAGCGTCTGCCCTCCACCTCACGCGGAGCAGAAGCCAGTGAGAGTAGCAAAGGCGCTCCCACCCCCTGCTGGGGTGCGCTGCACTTCACAGTCTGCAGGGGCCACACTGTGTCTAGCAGGGCTGGGGTGCAAGGAGTTGGCTGTCAGTCTCCTTCAGCCTCCCGTGCCTCAGCTACCTGGAAAATGGACACAGGTGTCACGGGGTGGGTCCTGCCCTATAGGAGGAGTCCACACGTCATTACCTGTGGTCTCAGCATAAGGGACACAGACTCTGGGCTTAAATCTGGAGGCCATATGGGGACAGTGCCATCCCCTCAACCAGCATCACCACGATGGGATTTTGGAGAGGGGCTGGGGGTTATGCACCTCTGATTTTATTATTGCCCTCTTTCTCCATCTCCCAGCTTCCAGCTCCCTCCTCTTAAGATCACGGAGTCTCTATTTCCTTCCACATCTGCATCTCATTCCTTATGTATGTGAGATCCTCCGAAGGCAGAGCTATAGAGCAGGAAATCGGTTTTGCAACAGACCTTCCGCCATGAATTTTCAAGGTTCTGAAGGCAGAGCTATGGAGCAGGAAATCCGTTTTGGAGTTGACCTTCCACCATGAATTTTCAGGGTGACTTGCATGGAATGTCCATTGGTAGAAATGGAGATTTCCTTTCCTGCGAGGAGATGTTTCCCTGCTCAATCTGGGTGCTGAATCCCAGCCAGGCTCTCTCCAGGGGCAGGCAGGGGACACACCAGATGTCAGCAGTGTTTCCATGGCACCTGTTTCCTTCTGAGGCCTGGGGCAGTAGGACCACGGGAGGGGTCTAGGGCAACAGACACAGCTCCGTGGGGTTCCCCAGTTGCTGGAACCTCGGGGTCTGGGGCCCTCCTCCCTCATCCCTCCTGGACTCAGAAGCCATGTCTGGTGGAGGCTGATGCATGGGCTTCAGAGTCTGGCAACCCTGGGATTGAGCCCCAGGCGTCCCTTGTGTCATGCAGGTGCATCTGTGCCCCTGGAGGGTATGTATGAAACGAGATGAAGCAACAGCAGACCTAGCCCAGTGCCGGGCACTTAATAGGCAGGAATACATGGTAAGTGTCCTCAGGAGACATGCAGGGACCAGCACCAGCCTCCCCGCCCCCACCCCCGCCGTGTGGGGCGCAGATGGACCCTCTGCTGCCTCATGGCACACACCAACTCCAACCCTCCTGGTGCCTGACCCAGACCCCTGCCAGGGATGGAGGTGGGATGCAGCCTCCCTCGACTGGCCTGGTCGCTGCATGAGGGGAGGCTGGACAGGGCTGGGGCCTCAGCGTTCAGTGAGTAGTGAGGGGGAGCTGAGAGACCCAGGTTCCAAACCCCCAGAGCAAGCTCCATTGAACTTCACTTACAAAGCCCAAATTCAAACATAAAATTAAGAATTTCAAGATCTTTGCAGCCAGACTGCAGGGCCTCTGGGCATGGAGGGAGCCACTGACTGTCGGATGCATCTGTGCCAGACTCGAGTGAGAGACACACCTTGGTCACAATGCTGAGTGCTGGGGGCGCTCCAGTGGCCTTGCCCTAACTGGGACAGTGCCACTGGTGTGATCCCCATTCTACAGAGCAGGAAACAGGCACAGAAGGCTGGGTAGCATTCCTGGGGTACTTGGGAGGGAGATGGAGAGCCAGGCTTACTTGCACCCAGGTGTCCGGGTCTGCTGAGATCCCTGCTGGCCACGCAGTGAGCTCAGCGTCATCATCACCACCCTCGACGTCAGCCCCACAAGGAGGTTGCTGCCTGCCGTCCCGGCCTCCCACTCCAGAAGAAAGAGGCTTGGCAAAGAAGGAACGGGGCTCAGAGTCCCAGCCTCTGGGCACTGGATTAGAAACGGTGCTTCCAGAGTGCCTGGAAGGAGGGAAGCAGCTGCCAGCGTCATTGTCATTATCTCTGTTGAGGATGACACAACAATGCCCTCGATGACGCTGAATGGCTGTTTCCAGACTCAGGGGCTCCCTGCCTCACTCAACTGAGGACCTACCCTGGCCGCAGCCCGTCCTCAGCCCTCAGCAGAGCTGGGGCCTGGGCAGCTCGGCCGTCTTCTTCCAGAGGGGCTCAGACATCCTCGGGCGCTGAGGGTCATCCCAGGACCCAGTGTGTCCCAGCCCTTGAGGTGGGTTCATCCACGTGAGTGCCAGAGTCAGACAGCACCCCCGCGGGTGGGAGAAGCCCTTCCCGGGCAGGAGTGTGCCCCATTGCAGCTCCATTTGGAGGGAGATTTAACACGTTCTGACATGCAATAGGCTTTCTCTTCAACTCTTCCAAGACGTGGGCACTGATTTTCTCGTCTACAGGCTGAAGGACGGGGCTCTGGAGTGGAGATGCAGAAATCGAGGTAGTGGCCACTGACCGACGGTGCGGGAGAGAAGCCCTGGGGCCCATGGGTCCCCACATGTAACCGTATGTCCTCTGTGCAGAGCTCGGGACACTGGTGCCATCGTGTCCCCATGTGTCACCTCATGTCCTCTGCACAGAGCTTGGGACACTGGTGCCATCATGTCCCCACGTGTGACCTCATGTCCTCTGCACAGAGCTTGGGGCTGTCCTCTCATGGCCGCTCCTGGATGGTCAGGCCCTGTGTTCCAGGCGGCTTTGACAGTGACTGTCCCCGGTGCTGCCGTCACTAACCCAGCCTAAGAGCAATAAAGCCACCTGCCCTGGAGTGGAGAATGTGTGGGTTGCTATGCACCAGTCGCCATGGCACCAGCACCCGTGACTTCAGGTCGGATGAGTGTCTGGAGAACAGTGAGCAGCGTCAAATGGTCAGGGGCCCAGGGTGCCTGAGGAGGTCAGCCTCTGCCCAGTTCTCTGCGGGGAAATCTGTGGGGCTGTCCTGGGCCCCACAGAGCTCACAGTCGCCCTGGGGAGCAGGGAGGAGGGGCCCAGGAGGCCTTCTCATCTGGGACAGTCCTGGAAGAGGCCCCTCGGGGACACACATGGGAAAATGGGGCATCCAGCAGCCAGACTGAGCCAGGACCTTGAGAGAAGAGACAGCTGTCCCCGGAAGTCCTGTAATGTGGCTGCTCCATCCACCAGCCAAGTGGAGCATCCTGGACCACTCACAAGGAGCTCTGCTCTTCATGACTTTAATGCAACCTGTCACCGTCGTTGTGGGTGATCACTAACACAGCATAGCAAGGCAGGGAGACTACAGGGTGAGGAGTTTCTGCAGAAGATGTTGGAACCAGGAATGTGCACAGACACCATGAATGTGAATTGTAACTTCAAAGGGAAGGCACAGGCAGCCCAGCAAAAGCAGCAGCTGATGGGAGCTCGCGGCGAGCCCACCTCTCCTCCAGGTGGCGAGAGACCCCAGAGGAGAGGCCCAGGGTGTCGGCCCCCCTGGAACAGAGAGAAAGATGCCTGGGTGGACGGGTCCCCAGAGGTGTGGACAGCAGGGTCCCCATGCTGACCGCGGCAGGACGAGCTCGGGTTCAAGCTCCTCAAGGAAAGCTTTAAGCTCATCCCCAGCTTCTGAGCAGGTGCAAGCCGGTCCCAGGGACGCTTTGTTCCGTTCGCTGCTCTCCAGGGGAGGCGGGTGGGGAAGGGAGGAAGACAGGGGCCTCTCCCTCCTCCCTGCACAGCCTCAGACCTTCCAGCCGGAAGCAGTGGCATCTGATAACGATGGTGACTACGCTACTAATTATTAGCATTATGATTTAATAGGCAGGGAGCCAGTGAAGTGCAGGGCCTGGGGGAGCTGCAGCACAGAGTCCAGGAGAGTCCATCCCGGCCCCGCTCCTGAGCCCGGGTGACCTTGGGCCAATCCCCCAAGGTCAGCCATTCTGTTGGTTTCCATCACCTCTAAATTGCAGTTCCCAGGGAGCACAAAATGAGAAAAAGCGCTTAAAACCCTGAGCATGGATGGCTCCTGCCTCAGGGCTGTGAGCTGCTGCCACCATTAGTCCTGAGAAAGCCAGTGGGGCGGGGGCTTCACCCAGCCTGGGACGCTCCATGTGGTCCATATGTCGTCCTGTGAAATTCTGAGTCTGTTGCCAGTAGATCAAAGTCGGGATGTTCCAGGTAAAACCTGGATTTCCACCTCCTCCTGGAGAACTGGAAGTCCTGGCATCCCCAGGTGCACCCGGCCAGAGTTGGCTGTCAGAGTCAAGGCTGGGGGCTGCTCCCCAGTGACCCAGCTCCCACCAGCTCAGCTGGACTGGCAGCCACATCCACCCAGCCCTGGGCATTGGTGCTGTGACCCTGATGTGACCTGGGCCTTTGCCGCCGACGACCTGAGCCCCACTCCCCCAGCGAGAGGTCTAGGGCGTCCGGAGTAAGCTCAGTGGGGAGCAGCCTGCTGTGGGGACGCCTCTCACCACAGGTTCCCCCTGAGTTTAAACAAAATGCACATGTGCACACATGCACACACTAAAACACATATCTGCACGCACCTGCACACAGCTACACACCCACACGGATGCACAGCACACACATGCCATGCACACACATAGACACACAGGTGCACTCACACTCACACATCCCACAGACACGTGTGCACACTTACGCACACATGCTCAAGTACACACCTGCACAGAACACATGTATGCATACACTCATATCCACTCACCCCATGTACATGTGCACATGCATACTTAAGTACACACCTACACATAGTACATGTGTACACATATACACACTCATATCTCTACATCCCAGGTACCTGTGTGCACATGCATGCTCAAATACTCATAACACATGCATGTACACACATATGCACACATGCACACTCACATCCATACATCCCATATACCTGTGTGTACATACATGCTCAAATACACACCTGCACATAACCCATGTACACACATATGCACACTCTCAGATCCATACAACCAAAAACACATCCATGCACACACATACACATGCACATGAAAACACGTCTGCACATTCATGCATACTAGACGCACACATCCACACACCCACATGGATACACAGATACACAGGCACACTGACATCCACACAACACACACATGCATGTACACACCCGCACACACCCCTGCACACACATGCCACATCACATCTATATGAACACCTGTACACACACATGCCACCTGCACACCTGCACACCCAGCCTGTCTCCCAGCCCTTTGACAATGACATTCCCCCTTCAGGGTTCCCAAATCCATGACTACACTCAACCCCTCTGCAGGGCCGTGCAGACCCCGAGTCTGCTGCAGGAAAGGAAGGCAGTGGGGGATGATGAGAAGCTCCCCTGACATGGCTGGATCCAGTGTCCCCTGCACCCATGGGGTTGGACAACTGGTCACTGAGGCCGTGGCATTAGAGAGGAGAGGCATCGAAATCCCCTGTGGGATGGCTGTGGGAAAGGATGTGTGTGGGGTGAGGACGAGGTGCTCGAGCTGGAAACCAGAGCTCCAGGTTCTCCCCAAGAAGGATCAGATGAGACCACAGGCTGGGAGTCTCCAAGTCAGGGGTCAGCAGGAATCAGCCTGGGGCCCCGGCTCCCTGCAGGGGGAAGGGGCTGGATGGCCACCGTGGACTCAGCCTCTGTGGACTGTGAGGGAAAAGCTCTCGCCCTGCAAAGCCAGCCCATGCCTGCCTCGCTGAGGGACTGATCAGCACCTCGCAGGACCCTCCACTCAGCACTGGAAACAGAATGTGCTTGGGCCGCTGACTTACTTGGGCCACCCTGAGGGAAAGTTAGGAGGCACCAGTTAAGTTAGAGCTTAGGGGATGCAGGGACCTTTCGTCAGGAACTCAAAGTAGAAACAGAGCCCAGGCCCTGTTATTCCGCATCTACTCACCCCTCCCTCCGCAAGGGATCAGAGGCAGCTGGGGGTGGGAGACCCTCCAGGACGTCTGAGCCCAGGGGAGGCCCCGTCCTCTCTCCTCTGACGTCTGAGCCCAGGGGAGGCCCCGTCCTCTCTCCTCTGACGTCTGAGCCCAGGGGAGGCCCCGTCCTCTCTCCTCTGACGTCTGAGCCCAGGGGAGGCCCCGTCCTCTCTCCTCTGTGGGACGTGCCCAGGCTCGGGAATGGGGGACCAACAACAGGCTCTTCACACAGAACCAGACTGCTTCATCGACCCGGGGAGTGAGGGTTCGGGTGCTGTGTGTCCCTGAGGAATGACTCACCTTCCTAGCAAACTACAAGGAAATGCCATCAAATCAAGCTGCTGGTTCTAACCCCAGAACTTACATGAAATGCAGGGAAGGGAGGAGCACCTCCAAGGATGCCTGGGGATGTGATCAGCACCATCTGGACAGGGGACTCACAGGACAAATGGCACAGCCCTGTCCTTCTGCAAAGAAATCGTGGGGAGAAAAGAAGGGGCTGGAGGAAAGGGGAGAAGGAAGATGGCAGAAATGTGTGGATACTTTCCCCCATAACCAGTGGTGTGCTGGCAGAGGCAGAACAATGGGATCTCTTGGCATGTGTGTATGCTCACACACGTGTGCACAGATTTTCATTTTTACTGACACAGAGGCTCTGCAGCACCCAGATTTTCAATAGTGAAATACACCACGCCCTTTATTGTGAATTCCATATTGCAAGTGGTTGTTGCAGGATGTTCTCACTGATTCTTACTGAACTGTTCTATTCATAGTTGACTTCTGGGTGCCGGCTATTGATTTATTGCCTCTGAGTTCCAAAGTTGTCCTGCGTTGTCTGCTCGGTGGAAATGCATCTGGGCCCGGCAGCGGCTCTCCTGTATCAGCTGGTGCTGTGTTGAGCACAGTCAGCAGAGGGCGCCGAGGAGGCCTGGCAGGAGGAAAGGTGCTGCTCTCGGGTCCCTAAACCAGCTCCAGTGGCTGGACTGGAAGGTCTGGGCTGGGCTCCCTTGCAGGGTCGTGCTGGGCTGGTGGCTTCTCCAGTGCCGGTGCCTGTATGAGCTTTCTCAGGTTCTTTGGAGTTCTCTGTACTCCTTAATCCTCAACTCCTCCTTTCTGCAGTCCTCTGTTAAATTGAACAAACCATTAAATAAAACCTGCCCGGTTCAAATCACTGTGGGATTTCTCTCTCCTGACGGAACCCAGGCTGACACACTGTGGCTGCAAATCAAGCAAGATTTGGCAAAGATAGACAATGAGTAAATGTTTTCACTGTCAGATTCAGCAAGAGACTCGCAGGACTGGCAAATGGGTGCAGTTCGGATGTGTGTGTGGGCTGTAATTTCATTACACTGACCTAAGTGAGATGACGTCACATGTGTCGGCTCAGGTCAGACAGAAGTTGACACTGGAGCCCCACTTGTCATCAGTGAAGTGAGCAGATTCCTCACTTAATCAGAAAATCACTTTCAGGCCAGGTGCAGTGGCTCATGCCAGTATTCCCAGCACTTCAGGAGGCTATAGTGGGAGAATTGCATGATGCCAGGAGTGTGAGTCGCCCTGAAAGATCTCATTTGTCTCTACAAAAGTATTTTAAAAATTAGCTGGATGTGGTGACGTGTGCCTGTAGTCCCTGCTACAGGGGAGGCCAAGGCCCAGAAATCTTCCCAGACCATGGGATTTGGCTCCCCCTTTCCTGCCTGACTTCTTGAAAGTTGCTTGTTTTTTTGTTTTTTTGGGTTTTTTTTAATTGTAATAAAAGACACATAACATAAAATTTCTCATCTTCACCTTCTTTTTCTAAGTGTATATATAGCAGAGTTAACCAAACTCACATGGTAGCACACGAGATCTCTAGAACTTTTTCATCTCTCTCTATCCATTGAGCAACTCCTCTTCCCCCTCCCTGGCAACAGCCATTCTTTCTGCCTCTAAGAGTTTGACTGCTTTAGGAATCTCACATGAGTGGACTCATGTTGTGTTCGTCTTTTTGTGACTGGCTTATTGACTTAGCATAATATCCTCAGAATTAATCCATGTTGTAGTGCATGGCAGGATTTTCTTCCTTCTGAAGACTGAAGAGGATTCTGCTGTGTATAATCCCAAACTTTCTCTGTCCGCTCACTCTTCAAAGGACATTTAGGCTGCTTCCACCTCTTGGTTATGGTGAGCAAGGTTGCAGTGAACAAGGGTATGCAGATATCTCTCTGAGATCCTGTGATCAGTTCTTTTGGATAAATAACCAGAAGTGGGATTGCTGGATCATAGGGATTTTTTGAAGAACACCACACTGTTCATTTGACCACACCTGTGAGGGCTTATTTCTGGGTTCTCTATTCTGTTCCATTGATCTGTATGTCTGTCTTTATGCCTATATCATACTGTTTTGATTACTGTAGCTTCGTAACACATCTTTGGTTTTCTTTCACCAGATTGTTTTTGCTATTCAGGGTTCTTCAAGATTCCATATGAATTTTAGGATGCTTTCCAATTTTTCTATTTCTGCAAGAAGTCCCGTTGGGACGTTGATAGGGATTGCATTGAATCTGTAGATCATGTTGAGTAGTATGAATATTTTAATGCTACGAAGTCTTCCAATCGATGAATACAGCATATCTTTCTATTGATGAGTGTCTTCTTTAACTCCTTTCAAGAACATTTTATAGTTTTCAGTGTTCAAGTATTTCGCCTCTTGGTTAAGTTTGTTCCTAAAATTTTTTTTCTTTTGACAGTGTTGTAATGGGGATTGTTCATTGTTAGTGTATTGAGATGACACTGAGTTTTGCATGTTGATTTTGTATCTTGCAACATTGTTGAATTAGTTTATTATTTCTTCATTATTATTTCTTTTCTCTTTTTTTTTTTTTTAAGATGGAGTCTCACTCTTTCATCCAGGTTGGAGTGCAGTAGCCTTGTGATCTCAGCTCACTGCAACCTCTGCCTCCCAGGTTCAAGCAATTCTCCTGCCTCAGCCTCCCAAGTGGCTGGGATTACAGGCAACCACCACCATGCCCAGCTAATTTTTGTATTTTTTTTTTTAGTAGAGATGGGGTTTCATCATGTTGGCCAGGCTGGTCTCAAACTCCTGACCTCAGGGGATCTGTCTGCCTCAGCCTCCCAAAGTGCTGGGATTACAGGTGTAAGCCACTGTGCCCAGCCAGTTTATTAGTTCTAACAGGTTTTTGTGGGAGTTTTTAAGTTTTTTTAAATATAATATGTCTTCTACAAATAGACATAATTTTACTACTTCCTTTCTGATGTGGTTGCCTTGTATTTTTTTTCTTGCCTAATTGCTCTGGTTAAAACTTCCAATATTATGTTGAATAGAAGTGGTGAGAGTGGGCGTCCTTGCCTTGCTTTTGATGTTAGAGGAAAATCTTTCCATTTTTCAGCACTGTTATGTGGGAGCTTTTTATAAATGGACTTTATTATGTTCCATTTATAAACATAAATAGAATAAAATTTCATCCTATTTATAATTTCCTTCTGTTTATACTTTTCTGGGTTTTTTAAATAACGAAAGAGTATTAAATTTTGTTGAATGTTTTTTCTCCATCAATTGAGATGATCATGTGGTTTTTGTCTTTCATTCTGTTTATGTGGTGTATCACATTAATTTCATATGTTGAACCATCCTTGCATTCCAGGAATCCATGCCACTTGGTCATGATGTGAAATACTTTTAATCTGTTATTAAATTTTGTTTGTTAGCATTTTGTTTAGGATTTTTGCATGAATGTTCATCAGAAATTTGGTGTAATTTTCTCTTTGTGTAGTATCTTTGATTTTGGTATCAAGATAATACTGGCCTCATATGGCCCTCTTCTGCAATTTTTGGAAGAGTTTGGGAAGGATTGGTGTTGATTCTTCTTTAAATGTTTGGTAGAATTCTCCATGAAGCCATCTGGTACTGGGCTTTTCTTCTTTGGGAGGTTTTTGATTATTGATTCAATTTCCTTACTAGTTATAGGTTTGTTCAGATTTTTAATTTTTTCATGGTTCTATCTTGGTAGGTTGGATGTTTCTGGAAATGTATCTATTTTTTTCCACTTTATCCAATTTGTTGGCATATGATTGTTCTTGCTAGTTTCTTATGATCTTTTTTTTTTCTCCTGTGGCATCAGCTGTAATGTTTTATTCCTGACTTTTGTTATTTGAATCTTTTCTCTTTTTTTAGTCTAGTAAAGGGTTGTTGATTTTATTGATTCTTTTCAAAAAATAGCTCAGTTTTATTGATTTTTTTCTATTGTTTTTCTATTTTCTATTTTATTTTGACACTAATCTTTATTATATCTCTTAAAGTTAATTTTGGATTCAATTTGTTCTATGTCTAGTTCTGTGAGGTATGAAGTTAGGTTGTTGATTTGAGGGTTTTCTTTTTTCTCTTTTTAAAGTTGGCATTTACCATGGTAAGCACCCCTCTTAGTACTGCTTTTGCTTAGTACCATATGTTTGTACCTAATGTATAACTTTGGTATGTTGTGTTTTTATTTTCGTTTGCCTCAAGATATTTTCTAGTTCCCTTGTGTTTCTTCTTTTATCCATTGATTATTCAAGAATGTGTTGTTTAATTTCCACATATTTGTAGGATTTTCCAATTTTCCTTTTGCTGTTGGCTTCTAGTTTCATCCCATATTTAGAAAAGATACTCAGCATTTCAGTCTTCTTAAATTGCTTATGATTTATTTTGTGGTCTAACATATGATCTTTCCTGGAGAATGTTCCATGTGTGCTTAGGAAGAATGTGTGTTCTGCTGTTGCTATGTGTGTCTGTCAGGCCCAGTTGATCTATGCTGTTGCTCAAGTCTTCCGTCTCCCTGTTCTTCTGTCTGGCTGATCTATCCATTATTGGAAATGGGATATTGAGACCTCCTGCTGCATTTCTGTGTATTTCTCCCTTCAGTTCCGTCAGTTTGTTTTACATA
This sequence comes from Macaca fascicularis, assembly GCF_037993035.2. Taxonomy (NCBI): domain Eukaryota; kingdom Metazoa; phylum Chordata; class Mammalia; order Primates; family Cercopithecidae; genus Macaca; species Macaca fascicularis. Next base: position 138,408,007 of record NC_088385.1, read on the forward strand.
TTAGTGTGCTTTGTTAATAGGTCCATATATATATTTATAATTGCTATATCTTCCCAGTAAATTTACCTTTTCATCATTGTATAAAGTCCTTTTTGTCTCTTGTGACAGTTTTTGACTTGATGTCTATTTTGTCTCACATGAGTGTGGCCACCTCTGCTCTCTTTTGTTTACCATTTGCATGGAGTACCTTTGTTCATCCTCTCATTTTGAACCTGTGTATGTCCTTATATCTAAAGTGGTGTGGAGTTAGAGAGTGGAAAGACAGACAACAGAGACTGGGAAGGGTGAGTGGGGATAGGGGGAGGATGAAGAAAAGTTTGTTGAATGGTACAAAAAACAATAAGATAGAAAAAATAAATTCAAGGTTTGATAGCAGAGTAGGGTTCATATAGTTAACAAAAGTATATTGTACTTAGGTGATGGACACCCTATACCCTTACTTGATCACTATACATTATATATGTGTAACAAAATTTCACATGTGCCTCATGAATTTGTACAAATAAAAAAATATAAAGTGTCTTGTAGACAGCATATAGCTGCATCTTATTATCCATTCAGTCACTCTATGTCTTTTGACTGGGGAGTTTGACCCATTTACGTTTAAATTAATGACTGACGGGGAAGGACTTACTGTTGTTATTTTATTGTTTTCTGTTTGTCTTATAATTATTTGTTCCTCTTTTCCTCTCTTGCTGCCTTTCTTTCTTTCTTTCTTTCTTTCTTTTTTTTTTTTTTTTGTACTGACCTGCTTTGATTTCTTTCTTATTTTCTTTTGTGCATCTTCTATAGGTATTTTCTTTTGGAAGGGTCTGATCTTATTTGTTACTCAAAAAATCTTATTTTTGCCTGGATGCAGACTTAAAAGTAGAAGCTCATCGCTGGAGGATCTGCATTTCCCGGCAGTCTGTTCCTGATGTTTTTCTTTGGCCTCTTTCATTCTCGTGGCCAGCGTGCAGCATATTCTGCAGCCTCTGCCTTATTTTTCGTAGGATACTGTTTCTTCAGAGCAAGATTCCAGCGTTTGTGCTGCAGGACACGTGGAATAACAAGACGCTGACTGGGTGTGGTGGCTCATGCCTGTAATGCCAGCACTTTGGGAGGCCAAGGTGGGGGGATTACAAGATCAGGAGTTCGAGACCAGCATGACCGACATGGTAAAACCCCATCTCTACTAGATATACAAAAATTAGCCCGGTACGATGGCACTTGCCTATAGTCCCAGCTACTCAGGAGGCTGAGGCAGGAGAATCACTTGAACCTAGGAGGCAGAGGTTGCAGTGAGTTGAGATCGCACCACTGCACTCCAGCCTCGGCGACAGAGTGAGACGCTATACAGGTGTTAAAAAAAAAAAAAAAGACACTGAATCTTGGGTGCTTTGGTCCTAGGTTTCTTACGTTCTTTGTTTAAGGGCTTTCAACATATTCCCAGACCAGGAGGGAAAGGCCTGCTGGTGAGGGTGCCCTTGGCTGGTGTCTGGGAATCTAACTGCAGCAGTTCCCTGCACAGACAAACAGCCTCCCTCAATAGTGAGGAGCTCCTGTGTCTAAACTCCTGTGGAAACCACGTGGTCTATCCTCAGCCCGTTGCCTTCTGGGGATCTGGAATGTCTGTGCGCGCCAGGCAGAGGTGCCCCCGTGAGCAGCCCCATAGTTGCTGGGCGCTGAGTCTCCGTGGGCTTCCCTGGTGGGCGATGTCTCACTGTGCCATCACGTCACGTTGCTGGAGGAACTCAGCACACCTGGTATGGCTCCACAGGGAGAGGACAGGGACGTTGGTGCCTGGTGCCCTGGACTTGGCCGCCCAGTCCCTGGCTGTGCTCACCCCTTTCCGGCCCCTGCAGCCCTGGATGGCAGTGGCTTCCTGCTGATGCCTAACTCGGGGTCACTGCCCCACCCCGTTTCTTCTGCAGCTCCTCCAGCCCCTCTGTGACGAGTTCCATGATTAAGTGGCCCCCATGGGACTCCCTGGGTGGCTCTGGCTTCCTGTCTGCCCCGGCCCACTCAGAGGACCCTTTTCTACCGACCATGGCCTCCCGAGAGCCTCACACCCCAGGACACAGAAGGGACCTGGGCCCAGCAGGGGGTTGCTGACCCCGGAGACAGTGTGTCCACTTTGCTCATGGCCAGAAGTCATTTCATTATCTCTAAGAAGCAGACGGTCTGCTCCTCCTGTGTCTGTAATTTTATTTACTTTCACACACACACAGAATGTCAATGTGACTTCCTACCTCCAACTCAGCAAGGAGGACACAGATGCTCAGATGGGAAACGGCTGCTGCAAACGCAGCCTGAGTGTGAAGTCAGGGGCTGTGCAGACAGACAGGCAGACAGACAGATGGAGAGATGGACAACAGACGGATAGATGGGCAGGCAGACACACAGACCGACAGACACACAGACAGGCAGATGAGTGGACAGATGACAGGCACACATGGACAGGCAGACAGACAGACAGATAGATGGAGAGACAGCAGAGACACACAGGCAGACACACAGTCAGGCAGACCTGGTTAGATTCCCGCCAGCCACCCTAAGTAGTTCAGTTAACTGTTCAGAGCTTTTTTTGCTCACCTGAGAAGAGGGGTGGGGCTCCGTCTCCTGATCTTCGGACCACCCTCCATCCCCACCTACCTGTGGGGAAGCCCCCTCCCTACTCTCAGTGGACCTGGGGGTGCACACAGCACCGCTCCCTGATGCCAGGCTCCTAGGGCAGTCGTGTGACCCAGGCCTGGGGAGTCCCTGGACTCCATCTCCTGGTCATAGGGACAGGCCCAGGACCAGCGGGGCACGTGGGGTGGAATTCCAGGCCGGCGGGGATGTTCCGGGCTGGTGGGACCCTGGGATGCGGATGCAGCTCCCCATTTCTTGCCTTTCAGGGTGTTGTGTTTCTGAAAGAGAAACCCCAGTGCAGTGGGCGAATGCGTGCCCCAGAAATCCCCCTGGGGGTCCCGGTCACAGTAGACAGTGAAGCCATGACTCACACAGGCTCCCCAACCCCGAGTCCCACTGTCCCCTAGTCAGAGCCCACGGGGACCCGGCCTGGGTCACTGCGCAGGAAATGAGGCCCCCAACCCCGAGTCCCACTGTCCCCTAGTCAGAGCCCACGGGGACCCGGCCTGGTTACTGCGCAGGAAACGATGCTGGACTCACAGAGGAGCCCGCGGGGCCCAGTGATCTGGTCTGACCCAGGAGGGCTTGGGTGGCTGAGTCCCCAGGGGCTTCCTGTGTGACATCGCAAGCAGACTGAGGCCCGTCAGAGCCGACCCCGGGCAGTTGTGTGACGTGCTCTCAACTTACAACCTTTAAAACAAGGACCCACTTGTTCCCAGGAGCTTTCCAGATACACCCAGGGCAGGTGGAAGGAGATGAAGTATCAGGATTCGAGCCCCGAGAGGATATCCAGGGGGACCCCCTCCTCCATCTGACTGAGGAATGGACTCCCCGTCTCCACCAACCCCAAGTTGTCACGGCTGCTCAGAAATCTCATATTCAACTCAAAAAAGGAATCGAAACTCTTTTCGACGCCTGCATTTTAAGCAGCGGCTTCTCGGCTCCTGTGTACTGTTCAGGCACTCGCAGATCGTCCCTGCTCTTCCCTCCACCCTGCAGTGAGCTCCTGGCAGCTGGGCTGGATGCAGCTTCCCGTGAGCAGAGGATCAACCTGGGAGCCTGGTGGGTGATCTCCACCCAGACCAAGCATCAGACCCCGAGTCTAGTGGGACAGGCCACAGCCCGGGGACTGCTGCCCACACCTGTTCTGGGGACTCCAGACAGTGCCAAGGGGAAGGGGAAATCATTCATTCAGCCATTCATTTGCTGACCCAGGCAAGTATTCATTCGACAGATATTTATCGAGCCCTCCCTTTGAGGCAGACACTGTTTTATGCACTGAAATACAACTTTTATACAACAGACACTCTTCCCTTCCCCCTTCATGGAGGTTCTGTTCAAGCAGGGAGACAGACATTTGTTAAATGAAACATAAAATCTCAGTGAAAATTAGAGGTCTGAGGGAGAATGAAGGAGCAGGAAGAGGAACCAGGGCTGCCAGGTGCAGTAGCCCAGGTAGCACACTGCTCAAGGTTGCTGTAGGATTCACATCACAGTCATGTGCCAGGATCACACAGAGTCTGGGGCCCTCACTTTCCTCCCACCAGATGATGCCCAGGCTGGGAAGGCACCGAGACCGCAGCAGAGTTGGCCAGGGGGGGCAGTGAGAGGAGGGGAGGTGGGTGGGGCAGGGCTGGGGCACTGGAGGAGCAGGTTAGGCAGGGCCTGTCAGCCCAGGGGCACCCCAGGACTCAAACCTACAGCCGACCCCGCTCTCCTAGGCCTCACTGCAGCTGTGGGAAGGGGAAGCATGGAGCCCTCCCTCAAGGTCAGTGCAGCACCTGGCTTCAGCTCACGACAGTGACCATTCCCTGCTGCCACCATTGCAGTCACTGCCCTGGTGGGCAGCCTGGGCCCCAGCTCCACTGCACATGGACGGTGTGGCCTTAGGCAGTGCTGAGCTCGGCCTCACGGGCCTGTGGGGAAGGTCACAGGAGGTCCACGTGCCAGGCCCGGCTTTAATGCACAGGGTTACCACCACTGCAAGGTTGCCTGCCCCGTCTTGTACCCGGCCGTCCATGCCCTCATCTCAGGGGGCAGGACAATGGCAAGTGGGACTCAGAGGGGAGAGAGAGGACAGAGTCCCTTGAAGCCCTATCCCCAAGACCAGTGCCAAGAGAGACCTCAGAGGAGGGACCTGGGAGTGGCTGGTTCCAGTCCCCACACTCCGATGGGAAAGCTGACCCTGGGTGACCTGCCAAGGTCACAGGGCAGAGCTAGGGCGAGGTCTAAGCACTCAGGTCTGAGCAGAGGAACTCACTCAAGGCCCACCAGGACCCACACGGCCAGCGTTGTCATCACTGAGACATAGACATGGGGGCCCCCGAGCCACACAGCTGGACAGTGAGAAAACCAGGCCCCCAGCAGTGAGCTGGCCATGCCCACGGCCTTCCATGGCTGCACACAGCCCAGCCTCAAAACCGACTCAGGACGCGCCCAGGGCTCAAATGCCCCCAGGGCCCAGGCAGAACGTGGGAGTGCATGTCCCCAGGAGTGGAGTGGGGAGTGGTGGGGACTGTGGAGAACTGGAGAGGGCCCCTCCTAAGGGCAGTGAACCTCAAAGTTCCCTAAACCTGAGCCCACCAAGCTCATCTCTACAGGGGGCTTCAGCTCAGTCTCAAGAGTGGCCCCTGATGAAGGGGGATCTTGGGATGTGACAGTGACCACCGAAGCCTGGACATTTGCTCTGCAAGGAGGGGGTCTGGGCTTTTAAAACGTCCTGCTGAGAAAAGGGAACACACAGGGTGGATTCAGGCACAAGGGATTTAAGGGAAGGAACAGCCCCTCTGCAGCGGCGGGGTGGGGGGGTCAGAGGGTCCAATCCACACAGGACACCCACCCTGACCGATGCAGAAAGGCAGGCCTGGTGCAGAAGCTGAAACTCGAAGCCCACCAGGAAGGGCCCCACAGACGTCAGTCATGGGGTGCGCCAGAGGCAATGGGGGCCCCGTGATGAGTGCGACCCTAACTGGGTTATGTTGAGGAAAGCAGGGATTTTCACATCAGAGTTAGGAATGGCGGTGACAATAAACTAAGGAATGGTTTCCGTGGTTACAGTTGATAGGCGCAATCTTGTGTCTTGGAAAGCCTGCCTTGAGGTTGGTTACAGTGGTTCATGCCTATGATCCCAACATTTTGAGAGGCCAAGGAGGGAGGATCGCTTGAGGCTAAGAGTTCAAGACCAGCCTGGCCAGAATAGCAAGACTCCATGTTTATCAAAAAGTTTGAAAGGCTCACTGCTTTGTGTCTCAGGATTGCTCTGTGCTGTGTCAGACAACAGGAGGATGAAAACAAACTCTCCAATCTCGGGCCGGGAGGAAAGAGGGTGCCTGTTATCATGACACGGGATGAATTGATCTTTCATTTAGTCCTTCTGCAATGCTCGTTGGTTCGTTCCTTCCTTCCTTTAACAGGCGTTTCTTGCGGCACCTACTACGTGCCAGGTGCTGTCCTGGGCTCTGCAGATCCAAAAGCGAAAGAAAATCCCTGCCCTCCTGGAGCTCCCCTGAAATAAGTGCATCCGTTAAAGAAGGGATGAGACGAAGCCAGAGGCGTGGAGGGTGGGAAGGGAAGAACCGGGCAGCGCCTCGTGGGCATCTGGGGGGCGCCAGCGGGGGCCTCTCCAGCTGCGGGGCCTGTGGGGTGAAGAGCGGCCCCCACGGAGGGCAGGAAGCCGCGCGGGATGGGGAACCGCAGGGCAGAGCCCGAGGCGCCTCCGGGGACGGGCCGGGTGTGCCCAGGAGGGGTCAGGGCCGTAGAGGGGGCGGCGGGCGGGACAGGCCCTGACTCAGGGTCCCGGGCAGGAGCGTGGACTTTGTGCATTCGGGAGCCGCAGGTCGAGGCTCGGTGGCTGCTGTGGGGCGGCGGGCGGGGAGGGCAGGAAGCGGCTCTGTCTCCACCTGCTTCTCCTGCTCGAGGACACGAACTAGCGTCCTCCGGGCGGGGACCCGGCGCTGGCTGGAGGCGTCCGCAGAAGACCCGCGCTGGGTCCCAGGGCCGCGTGGGGGCCGCAGACTCGCCAGGAGCGCAGCCCGGGCGGGCAGGGCCGAGCGGGACCCGAAGCCGGGGAGGGAGGCGCGGGGCGGGCTCCGCGCTGGGATGTCAGCGCCGCTGGGGGTTCCAGAGAATTCTCAACCGCCAGCGTCTCTCCCCCGTGGGACAGCGTCTGTTCCAGTCTGACACGGGCGCCAGAAGCTCGCGCTATTTGTCATTTTAAAGAGAAAACACAATTTACTTGTCCAAAGTGGAGACGAGAAAGCTCGCGGATGCCTGTTAGTAGGATTTGCGGGGTGAGACGGGAGAATTCACACCGGTCCCAGCGACCCTCCCGGGAAAACAGAATCCACGAATGTGTCAAGTCTCCGTTTATCCATAACCGCGTGTGCGGGGAGGGCTGTGCTCAGTGTCCCGCGTGAGGCTCCTGGGAGAGCTCCCTCCCCTTCCGCGTCTGGCTCTGGGAGGGTCTGTGGCCCTGGGCGGCCAACCGGGATCCCCACTGCCTTCGCCAAAGTGCTGGGTCCGGGACAGGCCTGTGAGCCACGTGGCCTCCAACAGTGTCCCTGTGGATCGCGCTGTGGTCGTGGGGTTTGAAGAAGAAAGCCCAGTGCCTTCGCCATTTGGTCTCCCATCAAAGTTCTAGCCAGGTCCGACCCTGCTTAGCTTCGGAAATCAGACGAGATCGTAGGTGTTCAGGGTGGTATGGCCTTAGACTTTGGCCACTTGGTACCACGGTGGGCTGAGGGGCTGTGGGTGGGAAGGCGATCTGAGGAGCACATTTGCAGACAACAGCCTGTGGCTTCCAGAACTGACTGTCCCCGAGGATATGGCCTGAGCTTCAACAACCCTGCAAGTGGGTTGAGCAACCCATTTCACAGTTGAGGAAACAGAGAGCGCTGGCTCAGCCTGGACCCGGAGCTGAGATGGGCCTTGCAGAAGCGGTGGGGGGCTCGGACTGTGCATGGGGGAAGCGCCACACCAGGAGCTGCAGTACCCCTTCCTGACTCCCCCAGGACAGGGCACCTGTCATTTCTCTAGACCCCATTCTCCCTGAGCCTTCTCCTTTGGCTTCCCCCGCATGAAGGTGTTTGCTGGGAAGCACGGAATTCTAGCAAGCCTGAGAAATCCATGCAGGCCCAGCACCCAGTGCCCCAGGGCCCCAGTGCTAAGGGTCCCACAGGATCCACTATTTGGGGTGAAGGCCCTGGGTGTGCCCGGGAGCAGAGCTGGGCTCTCTCCTGCTTGGAGGAGGGCATGCTTTTGTTTCAGAGCCTTGTGAGCAGACAACATTTCTGAAGGCTGCAATTTTTTTTAACAAAAACTCCTTTCGAAAATTTATGAGCCTGAGCAACACATTCATTTTTGTGACACAGAGTGAAATAAGGCTGAATTTTTCACATTTCTTTTCTCATTCATTGGGCATTACATGCACAACTCTTTGGCTTGTCAAAATGTTTTAATTTGTGGATTTGTTTTTAAAAAGTGTATGATTGGCAGGAAGTGGAGGAGGGTTCCCCTCATGAGAACACCCACCACGTAGACAGGAGGCCCCAGTTCCAGCTCAGGACGTGGGGGTGGGAAATATTTAACCGGGATGGGGAATCCCCTCCATGACAGGTTCCCGTTCCCTGGTTCACCTGGAGGCTCCTGAATTTGGCCAGATGAGACCCCGACGTGGAAACAAATCTCTGGGGCACAGGCACACTTCAGGGTGAGTGCAGCCTTCACAGGGGATGGGGCCTCACTGGGCTCCGAAGGCCGGGACCTTCTCCTCCTCCTCCTTCCCGGGGATTCCTGGAGTCCCCTTCCCATTCCCATCCCCCAGCCTCCAGCCTCCATCCTAGGCTTTAAAGAGATGCATTCACCTGGTGAAGACAGTGACCCAGGCAGGAAAAGAGCAGGGGCCACAGCTGCCTTGTTCCCCAGGAGTGCAGGACAGGAGTCTTCGAGACCCACATGTGTCCTGTGGCTGTTCCACCCGGACTGGGTCAGCGGAGAGGGCGGCCCAGAGCAGGAGGCCTGGCCCAGGGCAGCTGGGTTCTCCAGGGCTCCCCTCCAGAGGCCGCACCTCAGACCTTGGCCCCAGCCCCCAGCTCTGTGGATTCTCCAGGAGATTTTTCCAAGCTCTAGCCCTGACCCTTTAATTCACACTGGGAAGAGCCTCAAAGAACCCGGCAGGGACGGGCCCGTCAGGGACAGATCTCCCCCCACCCTCTGGGCAAAGATCAACTTGGTTAAAAGGGCCTCCAGCTGAAACCCATCTCCTGGGGAAATTTATTAAAACAGAAACTCTGCTAGGAAAATGGTTTTGCTCAGACTTTCTTCTCCTCCTGGGTTTCTGCTTTTACAAAGCCTTGACCTGAACTAAATTTAATGGAGAAACCTTCACTGGTTGCTGGGAGAGCAGAGTGGAGGTTTAGGTGAGAAAACTAATTTCAAAGAACTGTAGGGGAAGGAAAACTTTTCCTCTACTCTCTCACGTTCAGTGGCTGGGGGCCTGTGAGTTAAACTGACAAAAGTCATTAACAGGAAGAAACTGCCTGGGTGCGGTGGCTCATGCCTGTAATTCCAGCACTTTGGAAGGCCGAGGCGGGTGGATCACCTGAGGTCGGGAGTTCGAGACCAGCCTGACCAGCATGGGGAAACCCTGTCTCTACTAAAACAAAATACAAAATTAGCTAGGCATGGTGACACATGCCTGTAATCCCAGCTACTCGGGAGGCCGAAGCAGGAGAATTGCTTGAACATGGGAGGTGGAGGTTGCGGTGAGCTGAGATGCGCCATTGCACTCCAGCCTGGGTGACAGAGTTAAACTCTGTCTCAAGAAAAACAAAAAAAATCAACAGGGAAAAAAGCATGCATTTGGACATTTTAAACTTCACATGCATGAGGGTGTCCCAGAAATAAGCAAACACCAGAGGAGCAGTGAGATTCTGGAGCTCACATCTCATCCTAACGAGGGTGGGGAGGGCAGAGGCGCACTTACGGAAACACAAAGGACTTTACTGAAAGATAAATGGGCCCTCGGGAGGGCAGATGGGAGACATGGTCCTTTGTGACAATGTCTGCCGGGATGTGGCGGGGGCGCTTCTCACCTCCAAGAAGAGCCACTGTACTCCAGCCCGGGCTACAGAGCAAGACTCCGTCTCAAAAAAAAAAAAAAAAAAAGAGATTACAGTTGCTCCTGGGGAGAGACTTACGACAATGGAGTTGTTTGGGGAGGCTCTGGTTTTAGGCAGATAGAGAATTTTAGGAACTCTAGTGCTTTCTGCTCAAAAGAATTCTGATGCCAAAATGGCATACCTCAGTTTGGCATATCCTGATTTCCTCTAGAGCCTTGCGATGAACTGTAGACCTCTTCCTGTAAACACCACCACCATACGCAAATGAAAAGACATAGGTGAGATTGAGGAGCGATGTTTGCCTCATGCTTAATAGTCAACAGTTTGTTATATGCAACATCTAAGTGGCTTCCATAAGTGAATAACAAACAGAAAGAAAGAGCGATAGAAAATTGAGCAGATATTATGAGCAGGTAATTCACAGAAAAGGAACATCAAAAAACAGTTAAACAAAAGAAAAGATGTCCCACCTCACTAATAATCAGCCAGTGAATTCAGCAGGTGTGTGACATTTTTGCCTGCCCCCTCCACGCTAATGTACTAAGACGCGCAGACAGCAGCCTGGGAGACCAGCTGCACCTCCCTTAAAGCAGTAGCCCTGGGCCAGGCACAATGGCTCATACCTGTAATCTAAGCACTTTAGGAGGCCAAGGCAGGAGGATCATTTGAGGCCAGGAGTTCAAGACCAGCCTGGGCAGCATAGTGAGACCTCCCCCTCATCTCTATGGAAAACAAACAAACAAACAAAAAGCGGCGGCTCCAAAGCCACTGGAAAACTTCTCATGATGTGGGCAAGGCAGAGGCTTCATTAGTAAAATGGTTCAGCACCTGCCATCTGATGTCCGTTATCCCATCCCTTAGCCAAGCACAACTCAAATGCCATTGATCATGGCCTATTTCAAGGACACAAGTTTCCTTATATTAATGACTCTTTCCAGGATGCCAGGCACAGTGACCCCCTTGGTACAGGGTCAGGACCTGACCCACCTGTGTCTCCTCCTTGTCTGGGGGATGTTTACATGCTCTATGGAGGGCGTGCTGCTGAGGGGAAGACCAGAAGGGAAGTTTTCTATAGGGGAGCTCAGCTCCTGTTTATAAAGAGGGAGCCCAGGATAGGGGAGATGGCCCCTGGGAGGGGAATGTCTCCACATACCTAATAATTTGAGATGATTATAATAATAATAAGTGTACTTCATACAGCATTTGTGGTGGGATTGTGCTTTGAGCCTTGTCATGATCGCACCTCATGCTCTTCTCTCTCTGGGATACCAACATCACCATCATCACCATCACTATCATCACCATCACCATCATCATCATCCTCATCACCATCATAATCATCATTATCACCACCACCATCATCACTATCATCACCACCATCACCACCATCATCACCATCATCACCACCACCATTATCATAATCATCATAATCATAAAAATCATCACCATCATCAACATCATTATCACCATAATCACTGCCATCACCATCATAATCATTATAACAACCACCGTCATCACCATCATCATCACCACCATCATTACTATCATAATCATAATAATCATCACCATCATCATCATCATCATGGCAGTTATCACCATCATAATCATCATTATCACCACCGTGATCATCACTGTCATCTTTATCACCATCATCACCACCACCAACACCATCATCATCATAATCATAACACTCATCACCATCATCAACATCATTATTACCATCATCATCACCATCACCATCACCATCGTCATCATTATAACCACCACCATCATCATCATCACCATTATTACCATCATAATCATAATAATCATCACCATCATCATCATCATCATCACCACCATCACCGTCATCATCATGACAATCATCACCATCATAATTATCATTATCACCACTATGATAATCACCGTCATCGTTATCACCATCATCACCACCACCATCATCATAATCATAACAATCATTACCATCATCAACATCATCACCATCATCACCATCATAATCATTATAACCACCATTATCACCACACCATCATCATCATCATAATCATAACCATCACTATTATCATCACCATCATCATCATCACCATCGTCACCACTACTGCCATCATCATCATTGTAACAATCATCATCATCGTCAACATCATTATTACCATCATCATCACCATCATCACATCACCATCATTACCATCATCGTCACCATCACCATTATTGTCACCATCATCACCATCATCCTCATCACCATCATCACTATCATCATCACCATCATCACCATCATCATCATTCCTATGTCACAGCTGAGGAAGTGGAGGAGAGGAGGAGAAGGGGAGGGCTCACCTCTGTCAGGAAATGACCAGGAAGTGGCTCCCATGGCCTCTTATCTTAGTGCATTGGTCAGAAATGGGTCACTTGGTCACACAAGGCCACAAGGAGAGCTGGGGAAGATTGTCCTCACTCTGGATATCCGTGGGTCCAGATCCCACGTGGGGCTCTAATCCACAGGTGGGGCAGATATGGAGGGAGGGCCTGAGAGTCTGCAGTTCTGAGAAGCTCCTGGTGATGCTGATGCTGCTGGTCCCAGAGTAGCAAAGCTTTAGGGCCTCCAATTCCCCGTTTTCCTTCACCATGAGAGGTACCTTCTTAGGGGCCATGAGAGGATTCCTTCTGTCCCATAACTAATTGTTGCTCAGGGTCCTCTCTGCAGAGCCCCCGGTTGACTCCCAGAGACAGACCTGTACGGTTTCTCAGCTAATTGTGGCAACATTTCCTGCATTGGATTCACCCCCAGAATGTGGCACCAGGCTGCCTGTGCCTCTCTTTGTTTTCCTGCTGCTGATGTGGTACCTGGGATAAGAGTGCAGAGCTGGCTTGGAAGACGGGAATTTCTCCTGTCGATATCAATCACTTCCAGTGTATTGCTGAACCTGCCTCATTACAATGTCAAATGTGTTCAGAGATGGGAGCTTAAACCGCCATTATCCTCACCCATATCTCTCTCTGCCTTGAACTTCTGTGAGCAATGAATTTGAGTCCCAGGACAGGGATGAGAAGATGCTGAGTTCCAAAATGAGGGTATGGGCTTTGTGGCATCCTGGGCAGAGAAGTTTATGTGTTTAGTGCACAGGCACCATGGGGGCAGGGGATCACCCCACAGTGAACCTGGCCACAGGGCCATGGATGGGATACATCTCTCAATGGGGACAGCAGCTCCATCACCTCCAACCCAGCAACCCTTTACTCACATCTGCAGTCAAATGTCTGCTCCTCCCCTGACTGCACAAAAGGCTGAGCACTGCACACACCAAGAGATCTGAGACCCCTGCCCTCTGGCTGCTCTCTGGCTGAGCCAGGGAAGGAAATGGGATTTTTCCTGGAATTCAACTCTCCGCACTGTGGCCACCCCTTGAAGGACTCGCAGACTCTCCTGATTCAGCCTCATGGCATCTCAGGGAGGTTGGGCGGCTTCCCTCTGCAGTTGGAGGCCGACTGCCCCTCCCACCTCCAATCCTGCCCTTCAGCAAATTGACTGACAGGCAAAGGAATCAACCTAGAGCCTCCAGAGGTTTCCAAGGCCCAGCCAGGGGAGCCACACCTGCCCAGATGCTGCAGGAGAGCAGCACTCAGTCATGGCCTGCGCTATTTCACACAAGAGGAAACCGGGTTTGGGAGAGGGGAGGAGCTACGCAGACTTAAACAGACGCAGCTTTAAGCAAAGATAAACTCACAGAACAGAGAAAGTGTTCTCTACACTCTGCTCTGTCTAGATTTTAGAATCATGAGTGTGTGACCTGAGACTCTATTAATTAGATGCTTTAAGGTGATGACTAAAATTGGTCAAAAACTTAGATTAGTCAATTCACAAAAGAGGATTCTCACATGTCTCATAAGCACAGGGACAGTTGTGCAGCATCGACAGGCATCAGGGAAGTACAAATTAAACCATAGCCAGGCTCCAGTACATGTCCACAAGAATGGCTAGAATTGGAACAGCTGACCTCCTGCTGAAGACCAAGTGAGGCCCTTGCAACTCCTGTGTGTAGCTGGGAGGAGTGTGCAATGGTGCACCCCTAGGACACCCTCTTGGATGGCTTCTGGGGAGGAGTGTGCAATGTTGGACCCCTAAGACACCCTCTTGGATGGGTTCTGTGGAGAATTGTGCAATGGTGCATCTCCAAGACACCCTCTTTGATGGGTTCTGTGGGAAGAGTGTGCAATGGTACACCCCTAAGACACTCTCTTGGGTGGGTTTTGTGGAGGACGGAGTAATAGTTCACCCCTAAGTCACCCTCTTTGATAGGTTTTGTGGAGGAGGGTGCAGTGTTGGACCCCTAAGACACCCTCTTAGATGGCTTCTAAGAAGATTATACATAGAGTAACCCCATGACCCAGAAAATTCATTCCTGGGAACATAAGAAAAATACATAAATATGTCAACAAAAAACAATTACACAAGAATGACACAATAGTTTTGTTCAAAATAGTGAAACCCAGAAACAACCCAAGCAAATGCAGAACAAATAGCAGAATCTTCATACAATGCAATGTTATTCTACAATCACTCCTGAGAACGACAGCTTTAGGGAGAAATCTCAAGAAATCATGTTGACAAAAAAATGGGAGTCATGAAATACTACACGTCACAGAATTCCATTTATTTCCGGTTCCTGTCACTTAGGTTTCTGAGCAGGCAAGACTGTGTGGAAACCGATCACAGGAGCAGTGACCTCTGGGTGTGGACTGGAAAGGGCGTGAGGGGCTTCCTGGGGGTGGTGATGTCTGTGCCTTAACTTGGGAGTGGTCACAAGGCCTGTACATATGTGAAGTCCCATCCATCTGTGCTCGTAAGATTTGTTATTTAACTGAGTGTAAGTGATGCCTCAAATAACTACTAAAAAAGGGTGATGGGTAAATCCTGCCTGATTCTTCAAACCCCATCTCCTCCTGCCCCGCCCCTCTTCTCACATAGACCCTTTCCTTAATCTCCCAGCCACACACCATCCCCTAGAGCAAAGACGTTGTTTTTGCTGTTTTTCCCCATACATGGATTCAAGATCATTGCAAATATCAACTGTGCATTTGAAGATTAAAGTGAAAGTCATTCTTGACTCCACCCCGTCCTTTCCCTCCTGCTCACCACATTCCTCTTCATTTCCAGAGAAACACTGTGGCCTGGGTGGGGGACTCTTCTTCCAGAGGGTTTCTAAGCTTTTACACCCATACATCCATGTGGATGGAGATAATTGCCCCCTTCACCATGGCTTTTATACACACACACACACCACACACACACACCACACACACACACACACACACACACACCCTCCACACTGGGGCCATGTTTTCTTTCTTGCTTGTTTTGTAGAACAGCAAGCCTTAGAAATCTTTCCACATCCATATATATAGTTCTACCATTCTGCATCAGCTGCTACACAATATTCCACAACATGGGCATACCATAGGCTTTATTTAACCAAATCCCCCTTGGAAGACACTAAAGTTTTATTTTTCCCCAAGTCTCCAGGATGACTGTTGACGTGGCAGCACACAGTCTAGCACCCGCCTCCTTTGCCCATGCTCATGTAGATGCTGAGAAGTGAAATTGGGAACCACGGCATGTGTGCACTTCTTGCGCCAATAGATACGTCCAGATGGTTCTCCAGAAGACCGTTCAAACTTACATTCTCACAAACAGCATACACGAGTCCTCTTTCCACACATCTTGGCTAATAGTTTTTTCTTTTTTCTTTTCTTTTTTTTTTTTTTGAGACAGACTCTCACTCTATTGCCCAGGCTTGAGTACAGTGGCACAATCTTGGCTCACTGCAATTTCTACCTCCTGGGTTCAAGCAATTCTCTTGCCTCAGCCTCCCAAGTAGCTGGGACTACAGGCCTGTGCCACCTCACCTGGCTAACTTTATATTTTTAGTAGAGACGAGGTTTCACCACGTTGGCCAGGCTGGTCTCGAACTCCTGACCTCGTGATCCACCTGCCTTGGCCCCCCAAAGTACTGGGATTACAGGCATGAGCCACCGCGCCCCGCCCTTGGCTAATACTTGACATGATCATGTCCTCATTTCTCCCATCAGATAGGTGAGACATTGCATCTTGTTTTAACTTGTTTGCCCTCATTCCTACTGAGTTGAGCATTTTTCCATGTTGCCCTTTGTCATTTCTCTCCCATAAATTGTTTGTGTCCTTTGCCTGAATTTTTGCTGGGTTGTTTACCTTTTCTGTATTACTCTAGGAAGGCATTTATAGATTCTGTGTGTGAATCTTTTGTTCTATGTCGTGTAATGTTTTCTCCGAGTCTGTAGCTAATCTCTTCACTGTATCTTTACTGACATGGAAATGTTAAATGTTGATGTAGACAAAAGTATGTATTTTTCATTTTAGCCCTATGTGTTTTTGTCTTGTTTAAGTTCTTTTGATACCCAGGTTACATTTTCTTTCTTATTTTTTTATTTATTTTTTTTTTAATTTTGAGACAGAGTTTCACTCTTGTTGCCCAGGCTGGAGCGCAGTGGTATGATCTCGGCTCACTGCAACCTCTGCCTCCTAGGTTCGAGCAATTACCCTGTCTCAGCCTCCCAAGTAGCTTGGATTACAGGCATGTGCCACCAAACTCAGCTATTTTTTGTATTTTTAGTAGAGACGAGGTTTCATCATGTTGGCCAGGCTTGTCTCGAACTCCTGACCTCAAGTGATCCACCTGCCTTGGCCTCCCAAAGTGCTGGGATTACAGACATGAGCCACTGAGCCCGGCCTATTTTCTTATATTTCTGTCCATCGTTTGTATAGTTCTGCTTTATATTTAGGTCTTAAGTCTGTCTTTGTTTTAGGTAATGGTGTGAGGTTGAGGCTTGATTTTATTTTTGCTCCCACAGAACACGCAAGCATCTCAATACCATTCGTTGCCACCCATTAGGGTGTGAAACAGCTCCCTTATTGCATCTTAAGTTCATGGCGAACAGCTCTGTCTCTGAACCTTCCATTATATCCTATTGATCTCTTGCTCTACTTTTGCCAGTGCCACGGTGTTTCACTCACAGTGCCTTTATTATCTATTGAAAAGGGGGAGAGAATCACTGCTCTCCACTCTTCGTCCTCTTCCTCTCTTTCTTCCTCTCTTTTTGCACTGTTTTAGCACTTACTCTTCATGGTATATTTAGAATCCATTTGCAAATGTCCCTGACAGTGTGTGTGGAGATGTGGGTTGACGCTGCGCGGAACGTGTGGATTCGAATGAGAAGAATGGACGACTGTGCAGTCTCAGGCTCCCTGCTCAGGAGGGTAGCAGCTTCCTCCTCCCTTTCCCGAGAGCACGGTAACGGCTTGCAGGAGAGTTTTACAATCATCTTCACAAAGATCTCACTCATGAATTAGGTTTACTAGCACATGTTTTAAACGTCTTGCTGCTATTGTAAATGGAATCTTACGTATTCTATTGCATCTTCTAATCAGACAGTGCTGATCAGTAAGAAGTGTTTTGTATTTGCAATTTTTCTTTTAGTCCTTATGATTTATGATGTTGGTTAATGAGGTTTTCTACGTAGGCCATGACATATCTGCAAATATTGTTAATGGTGTCTCCTCCTTTTCAATATCTATGCTTATTCTTTTCTAGTCCTATGCATTATCGAGGACCTATATTAAATACTGTTTGTGACAGTGATATCAGGCATCTTTATGGTGTCCTTGACATCAATGGGACAGCTTCTGTTTTTTGTTTTTTTTAAGACAGGATCTCATTCTGTCACCAAGGCTGGAGTGCAGTGGCATAAACATGGCTCACTGCAGCCCCAACCTCCCAGGCTCAATCAATCCATTTACTTAAGCTTCCTGAGTAGCTAGGAATATAGGCACACACCACCATGCTATTTATTTATTTATTTATTTATTTTTGTAGAGACAGGGTTTTGCCATGTTGCCCAGGCTGGCCTTGAACTCCTGGGCTCAATCAATTCACCTGCCTTGGCCTCCCAAAGTGCTGGGATTACAGGTGTGAGTCACCATGCCTGGCCCACCATCCGATATTTCTAAATGACACATGACAATAAGCAGTTTCTCCCAGTTTTCTGAATGTTGCATGTTCATAATATCCTGGATTGTATTTCTGTTTAGTGCCAAAAAAAATGGTTTCAAAATTATAATCCAATTCCTTGCAGATAAAAATGATGCTGGAATAAAACAAATCAGAGCTGCTCCCACAAACCCCAATGAGGTTCCTGACTCTGGGCAGGTAGGAGTGGCCTTTGCTCCCTAGAAAAGGAACTAAAGAGAGTCCTGGAGGACGTGGAACTCTTGCAGCCTCTGAGATTCTCAGGCCTCCTCTGGGGGAAAACACAGCCAGAACCTGAAAAAGACAAATGAAAATCCATGCACACTGACCGGCTGCTGCCCCTAACCCCACAGCCTGGGAGCGTCTCAGATGGTTCCCTTTCTGCCCAAAGCGACTGCTTCAGGGCTGGGCCGACAGCAGAAACTGGACTAGGTAGAGCAGATATTCTCCCCAAGACTGTTTATTGATACATAATAGACGTACATATTTGGGGGTGCCGTCATAGAATGTGTAGGGATCAAATCCAGACGCTTGGGATACCCATCACCCCAAACATTTATCTTTCCTTTCTGTGGGGGACATTCACATTCTTCTCTTCTAGCTCTTTTGAGATCTACAAGGACAGTGAACAGACATCATGGAGGGAATGCTGGAGTCGGTTACCCACGTATCTGTTATGCCAGAGGAATGGGGTCCACAGTGGTCAGTGTGAGGCTCAGCCAGTGTGAGGGGAGGAACCAAGTTTGCACAGAGAAAGACGCAAGAGCGCCGTGCTGAGCTCCCGCTCCCTATTCCAGCCTCACAGAGACCCAGTCACACCTCGCTCTTCCCCTCATGTGGACTTCCCTGACCTACACCAGTGCCAGCCGCATTTCTGCCACTTTAAGCTGAAGCCGAGCCCGGACTGACACAGTTTTCTCATTTCCCCGAGAGCAGCACCACTCCTGATTATCCCCTCCCAAGCCCCAGGAAACTCGCAACAAAAGCAGTCTTAGATTAAATTCAGTGAGTTTCTGGATCACGACAGGAAACTGTTTCGAGCACAAAGGTGTCCTGCGAACAGGCTCAATCACAAGCTCCGCCAAGACGGGAGGTGACAGAGGCCCCAGAAAGCCAGTTCCCGACAACGCCAATACTGCACGTTTATCAGCTGCGGCGAGAGTTGGCTGGAGGCGGTGGCGGTCCCTCAATGCTCCTGCCTCGTCTTCGAGATTCTTCTGTTTGATGATGCCTCCTCACTGTTTCTATAGTGTGGCTATGGTGTGGCTCACAACCAAGCGATGACTCTCCAGATTCAAAGGCCACATCTCACCCTCTAAAGCGCCCAGGTGCCCAGCGCAGTGCCGTGTGCAGAAAGGGGTTGATGAGCATTTGCTGAGCTGGGTGATGATCCCATGGGCATTGTTTCCTCTGCCCTCAGTCTCCAGCCTGCAGACGCCTGAATGGATTCTGGAGAGGTGTGTGTTGGACTCTGAGGGTCCTCTGAGCCCATCCGGGATAAAGATGCTCCTCCCGGGCGTCTGCTTGGCAGCGTGCTGTCGGCAGGACATTCCGCACCAGGTATCTTCACGCTGCTTCTGGCTGGATTTAGGGCACGATGGAAACATAGAAACAACTGTAGTTCTGCCACGGGGCCCCACATCTGCTCATCCTGGGACAGTCACGCCATCGCCACCCAGGAAGCGGCAGCAGATTTCAGCACCATGGAGAGGGCCAGGCCCCAGTGGCTGGTCAAGCTCCTCAGGGTTAGGGGAGCAGCTCAGGAAGGCCCCCCCCAGGACGATGAGGGGAACAGGAATGAAGTCAGCAGGTGGGCGGGAGGAACTTGACTCAGAGCAGTGGGAGGGCAGGAAGCACGCTGGGGAGGGGCCCCTGAGAGGCCACCACCTGGGGAAGGCCCTGCTGTCCCAGGGACAAGGGAAGGCTCCGCCTTGATTCCCCAGAAGAACAGCGTGGCTGCCGTCAAATCCGTCCACGGGGCAGGTTTTCCCCACGACCCTGTCCCCTGACCCTAGTGACCCTCCCACAGACATGCCCTGCAGGGCCCAGGACACTGGCCCTCGATGGGCCCTGAGCCAGTGCCACCTGTGTGTGCACTGATTTATTGGAGGGAGGAGGAGCAGAAAGAGGAGAAGGAAACGTTGACTCCTAAATTACAAGGCAGAAAGGATTCCTGAAACAAATCAGCCGAATCTGCCTCCTGGGTGGTTCTGGACCTGCCTCCCCTCCCCTCCCCGTTTCTTAGGGCGCGGCAGTAACATTAACCCGGCTCCACTGCACATCCTCCTGGCCCTGGCCCTGAGCCCTTGGCCCCCACACATCTCATGGCTGGACCTCCATGAGGGCTCTCATTTCACGTTCCACCTTCAAATCGTCCTCTGTGAACACGTGTGTGCACGCATGTTTATTGATCTGTTTGTTTACATTTGTTTGACGATCCAGTTGCAGTCTCTTTTCATTAGAAAGCGAGGCTTGTTCCAAGCATAATATGTGCTTGTTTTGACTTCTTCTGAAAACGAAAGCACCTGAAACCTCCCGTAGCTAATTAACCTGCCAGGATTTGTTTAATGGCAGAGACAGAAAAACCCCCTCAACGCAGCCACGCAGCTGAGCATGAGGGCGGAGGGGAAGGTGCACCCCAGCCTCTTGGCTCAGGTGTTTAAGAGGAAGACACGTCCTTCCGGGATGGGCAGAGGGCGGTGGCCTGCAGGCCGGAGTGGGACAGGAGCGCCTGGGCTGACACCTTTTCCTTCTCCTGCCTTTCTGCTTTGTGTCTGTCTCCCCAGAGACAGCAGATACACCCAGCACCACGTTGGGCACGGGAGACTCGGCCCAGGCCCGAGAAGCAGCCCCAGGTCCTGAGTTATTTCACAAGTGGAAGGGAGTACATGATGTCCGAGGCTCCATCCCTCCCATCCCTGCTGACGGCTCATCAGTCACAAGCAGTTACAGGGAACGGGAGAAGCCGCCATCAGGGAGGTCCCTTGGCTGCAGGATAGATGATTCGTAAATTAATATTTCCACCTCCAATCCAAATCATGAAAATGAGACTTTACATTCGATTACAGCCAATTAAAATAGCAGTCATCCTACCTTGGAGTGGTCTCCTGCCTTATGTTGGCAAAGCCTCCAAGTCTTTCTATGTTATTTCCTCATTTGTGCCTAAAAAGTTCCTTCTAGGGAAGAAGGGCCCGGCATCATCCTGCCCACTGTGCAGATGGAGAACCCGAGGCTCTGCGGTGCTTTCATGCACTTCCCGACCACCCAGAGGCCTCAAGAGCAGGGGCCGGCTGTACTTCTCCTCCCATGCTCTGCTCCTGAGCCAGCAGTTTCCCCAGCCAGGCCCCTGCCCCAGGCCTAGCTTGGGCCATGATTTCCTCCTTAGCCTGCCTCTCCCTCATCCTCTGGCCTCTAAGCACAGAGCACCTCCCTTCTTCCAGGCAGCCGAGCCCAAGCCTGGAGCTCCTGCGCAGCTTTTCAGGATGTCCCTGTGCTTCCACCTTTGAATAACCCTAGTGGCAGACAGGTCCCAGTGCTGCTCTCCTGATATTTGCCCTGGGATTCTCTTCTGCACCCATGGCCTCTCCTTGGGGTCCTGCGGGACACACCCCAGGCTGCTGCCTGCACCCAGGCCCTTGCACTCCCCACACAGCTGCCTAGGGTCCCTCCCCAGCCTGTGTCAGAGGGTGTCACCTTCTGCTCCCACCCCACACGGGCTTCACCTGCCCTACAGAACTTGTGTCATCCCAAATGGCAGCAGAAGAGGCCCTGGTCCTCTCCAGGAGCCCATGTGCTCCCCAGGGTTTCAAGGTTATGAAATGGACCACTTCTGGCTCATGGGCTATGAACTGTAGGGACAGGAGAGGGTCCACGGAGCCCCCCTTTCTCTCTCCCAGAGGCTGGGCCGAGTTCTGTCCCTGCATCACGACTTTCACAATCCTGGAGACTTAAAACTGCCCCAGTTATGGTCTCATGGTTCCTGTGCTGCAGCCCAAGCAGCCCTTTCCTCTCTCACACAAGAAACTCCAAGGAAGGGAGCAGAGAAGGGGCCCAAACCCTCCCATCCTGAGATTGTTCCCTGACTCTCCTCTCCTGAGGGCTCCCTGCAGTGAGGCAAACAAAGGGCAATAACAATAGACTCAGCAGGGCAGTCGCAGCAGGTGCACACCAGGCTTGCTGGTTGTCCCCAGTCCAAGGCTCCCTCTGTCTTCATGAGCCCACCAGGGGGTGGCCCAGCCCCAGGAGGCCCTTCCTCTCTTCACGGCCACACTCACTGGGGACGCGTCTGTGTTCGTGGTGCTGCCTGTGCCCTCCCTTGTGTCTGACGGGGCTGGGACAAGCCCCGCTATGAGCTGAGTCCCAGAGAAGGTGGCAGGGAGTGGGTGGGGAGAGGAGGCACACTAAGAATTCCATGCAAATTGTTCTCACTCATAGGTGGGAATTGAACAATGAGATCACTTGGACACAGGAAGGGGAACATCACACACTGGTCCCTATTGTGGGGAGTGGGAGGAGGGAGGGATAGCATTAGGAGATATACCTAATGTAAATGACGAGTTAATGGGTGCAGCACACCAACATGGCACATGTATACATATGTAACCAACCTGCATGTTGTGCACATGTACCCTAGAACTTAAAGTATATTAAAAAAAGAATTCCATGCAAATGATATTCTAATCAGCAGCACTTGCTTGGGTCTGGATCCTGTTTTCTTCCTGGCCTCATTCCTGCTGGGCTGTGAACCTGCCCAACCTTCCATCGCCCAGTTATAGACGTTTTGGGAAAAAGCATTTTTAGCTACCAGCACTCTCCAGATCCAACAGAGCCAGAGCGAGGCTGTGAGACCCCACCCACCACCTGGGGATGGAACCCCCTCCCCAACAACTGCAGGCTGTGTCCCCACCCCACCCCCAAGTTCTTCTCTCCTCCATGCTCTGCCTGAGTCCCCTCCTCCAAGAAGCCTTCTCTGACCAGTGCAGGCCACAGGGTCCTCCTGGAGTTCAAGGAGGCACAGCGGGCAGGACACTGGGCAGGTGACCAGGGACAGTGAAAGTGGGAAGGACTCAGAAAAATCATTTGAAAGGAGAATGTGAGCTCTGCAAATTTGTACCCATCTGCCCATCCACTCATCCATTCATTTATTCACCACTCATCCATCCATCCATCCACTCTTTCACCTATCCATTCATCCATCCATCTATTTATTCATTCATCCACCCATTCATCCATCCACACATTCATTTACCTATTCATCCATTCATCCTTTCATTATTTATTCATTCACCCACTCATCCATCCATCCATCTATCCATCCATTCATTCACCTATCCATTCATCCATTCATTCATGTTTCCATTATTCTTTAATTCACCCACTCATCCATCTATCCATCCATCCATTCATTCATCTATCCATTCATCCATGTACCCACTCATCCATCCATCCATTCACCTATCCATTCATCCATTGATTCATTCTTCCCCTTATCCATCCATCCAGCAATCCATTAGTCCATTCATCAATCCATTCATCAATCCATTTTTACCTTCAACAAATGGGGCACAACTGAGGCCGACACCAAGACCAAGTCCTGTCCCTTATTGGACTTGTTTGCATTGCAAACAAAAAGTAACCGAAATAAACTACATTACAGCCTCAGGTGGTGATAAAGGAAGAAAACTGAAATAGGTGAAGGTCAGTGTGACATGGCAGAGGTGTGGGTGGGCCTCCCTCAGGTGTGTCATCAGCAGCAGTAGAAGGTGTTTGAGCCACAGGGGCTGACGCTGGGGACGGGGAGCAGGTGGAGAGGAGGAAGTTCGGGATGAGCCTGGTCCACTGCTCAGGGGAAGAAGAGGGGCACCCACCGAGGACACCCAGGGGCAAGTGTCTCACAGGGACTGTGGGGTCAGGGACAATGCAGCAACCCCAGCTCTGATGAGAATGATGCCCACATTTGAGACTCACACTTCCATTTGGACTTCATTGGGCTGAAATGGTTCATTCTACCTGCTACACCTCGGGGAAATGAGGGGCACCCCAACAGCAGGAGAGTTCCGTATACTAACAGCAACCTCTATTTAAGGGTTCTTGTGGCCAGGCACCAGCATCACCCCCTGTTTCAGGTGCATTGTCTTACAGTTCCCTGGTTATTCTCTGAAATAGGCCCATCTTGTCCTCATTGATGTTAGTGACACAAACCCCATTCACAAGGCCTAAGCCCCAAAGGGGATGAATGGGTGCTTCTAGGGGAGGGCAAGAGTGACCTGTTTTCAGATCTGAGTGTACCCAGAGCTCAGGTCACTATCACCAAGGCCTGGTCCACTCCTGGCTCTGCTTCCTCCAGGTGGATTTCAGTCTCAAGCAGCCTCTGCCCACTGATCCCAGCAGGGCAATCTGCGCCACGCCCACCTCAGATCACAGTCAGTGAGAAAGACCAGAGCCTTTCAGCCAAAATCTCTTTGCATCTGATTGGCCCTGATGGCTTCGCACCCCTATGCCTGAGCCAGTCACGTCCCATAGGTGGGCGTTATGCTGATTGACTGTGACTCGGTCATGTGATCTGCCCCTGGACTGGGGATGTCCCCAAACCACATGGACTGAGGCTGGGTGAAGGGTGATCCTCAGGGGGCTGTTCCAGGCACTGGGGGAATGGCTGCCGAGTGGTGTCCCTAGGAGAGCATCAGTTTCCCTGCTTTACAGAGGAGGGAACCGTGCTCAGTGGTGAGGATGGCTCCGGGATCACACAGCACAGCTGTCAGGGTCGGCACTGAGATTTGGACTGGCACAGCAGACCTGGGCTCTGACCGCTGGCTGGACTGTCCCAGACCTGCCTCTTGCCCTGAGCCACAAGTCAGCTCTGGACACACCTGGGTGGAAAGGGCACCTCCCACAGACCCTCTCCATTTTACCTAGAGCCTGACGAGCCCAGTGCAGGCAAGGACCTGCAGACAGTGCTATAAATCTACCCCTCGATTGTAAACTGCAAAGCAGTCATAAAGTCTTCAGGAAACACATACTGTATGGCAATTAAAATGATGTTCTCCCCCTCCGTCTCAGGGATGAGACATGTGAGGACCATTGAGAAGTACTCATCTTTTACAATGAATGTCAACAGACTCTTACAAATGAATTCACCCCAGACTACATTGTCAGCTCCTGGGGACACATTTAAATCGCCTTCTGTCCAGTGCTTTTAAATCGCCTTCTGTGTCTGTAAGTATCAGCTTGTCCTAGAATCAACCCCAGATGTGAGGAGCACAAATGCTAGCTTGGAAGCCTGAGGCTACCTGAGATCTCTGGGCTCCTGCACAGACAGACAGCTGGACAGACAGACACAGTGCATCCCTGGGCTCCTGTCCCTCTGCCCTTCATGGTCCTCTCTCAGCGTGGGTGTCCCATTGCACAGGCAGAAGTGGGGCTAGGTCTTGGCTCCCCCAAACACCTCTGTCTCCTGACCCATGGCCTGGGGTGGCAGGATAAGAAGGGAGTCTGGTGAGTGCAGCACCATGGTAGACACTCAGTTGGACACAGTGCTCCCTTTGTGCTGGGTTTTGGACAGGTGTCCATTGTGATTTGCCCATGCTCCATTCTGAAGGGAAAATGTTCCAGCCTGATTGGCTGGTGCTCCATTGCGATAGGCTCAGGCTCCACTCGGACTGGAAAATGCTCTAGCCTGATTGGCCTGTGCTTCATTGTGATTGGTCCATGCTCCATCCTAATTGGCTTATCATCTCATAATCCATTTTCATTGATCTATGCTCCATCCTGATTGGAAAATGCTTCATCTTGATTGGCCAATGCTCCAGTCTGTGTGGTCTGTGGTCAATTCTGATTGGTCCATGCACCATTCTGATAAGTCCGTGCTCTATTTTAATAGTTTGGTGCCTTGGGGAATATGTTCTCAACTGGAACTTCCCACTGGTTTGGAAATGGCTGGGAAATTCTCCCCACCCCATCATTTCTCTGCGGTTCATCCCCAGAGGTGAGATTCCTGCCCAGCATTCTGCACCCTTCAGCACATTCTAGCCCATTCCATTGTCTCTAAAAGAGAAAAGGCTCAGGGAAGGGTTGGGAACAATCAGGAAAAGGGAACAAGTCTGGGTTTCTTTTAAATTCTGAAGTTTTCTGAATTTGCAGATTCTCCAGGACTGGAAGTTTAGCCATCTGCATGGAGCACTCTTCTGAAAACGATTTCCTGCCTCCCAAATGGCACAATTCTTGACTGTGCTGAGGGTCATATCACTGTTTCAGGAACAGACACTCTAGCTGTTGGCACCCAGAGAGGGAAGACTGTCTGGTTCTGGAATCTCATTTTCCAATTCAATAATGATATGCAAATGTGTTCACACTATGCTCTGCAGCTGAGAGGCCCCTCCCCAGCCTGGGCTCAACCCCTCTGGGCCCTCCTCTGCACTTGGGGTTCCCCTGCCCTCCCAAAATGTCTCCTCCCGTATGAATGAGTTAATAAGTGATTGAATGAGTGAGTGAATGAGTAATGAGGAGTGAATGAGTGAGTGAATAAATGGGTAAGTGAATGAGTGAATGAATGAGTGGGTGAGTGAATGAGTGAGTGAGTGAATGAGCGAGTGAGGAAGTGAGTGAATGAGTAATGAGGAGTGAATGAGTGAGTGAATATATGGGTAAGTGAATGAATGAACGAATGAGTGAATGAATGAGTGACTGAGTGAGTGAATGAGCGAGTGAGGAAGTGAGTGAATGAGTAATGAGGAGTGAATGAGTGAGTGAATGTGTACGTGAGACAGTGTGGGGATGAAGGAGTGAATAACTGAGGGAGTGAATGAGTGAGAGAATGAGTGAATGAATGAATGAGAAAGTGAGCAAGTGAGTAAGTGAGTGAATGAGTAATGAGGAGTAAATGAGTAAGTGAGGGAGTGTGTGAATGAAGGAGTGAATAGTGAAAGAGTGAAGGAGTGAATAAGTGGGGGAATGAAGGAGTGAGTGAGAGAATGAGTGAGTGAGAGAACGAGTGAGTGAATGAATGAGTGAATGAGAAAGTGAGTGAGGGAGAGAGTGAGGGAGTGAATTAATGATGCAATAAATGAGTGATTGAGTGAGTAAGAGATTGAGTGAGGGAGGCAGGGAGTGAGAGAATGAGTGGGTTAGTGAATGAAAGAGTGAGTGCAGGAGTGAGTGAGGGAATAAATGAGTTTTTGAATGAATGAGTGAGTGAATGAATGAATGAGTGAATGAGTGAGTGAATAAATAAGTGAATGAATGAGTGAATGAATGGGTGAGGGAGTGAGTGAGTGAATGAGTGAGTGAGAGAATGAGAGAGTAAATGAGTGAATGAATGTGTGAATGAGTGAGTGAGTGAATGAGTTAGTGAGATGAATGAGTAAGTGAGGGAGTGAGGGAAGGAGTGAATGAGGGAATTGTCAACTCCAAATAACTGAGACAAGTCTCAGTTAGTTTAGAAAATTTATTTTGCCAAAGTTGAGGACAGATGCCCATGACACAGCTTCAGGATGGCCTGATGACATGTACCCAAGGTGGTCAGAGCACAGTTTGGTTTTATTCATTTTAGGGAGACATGAGACATCAATCAACATATGTAAAATGAACATTGTGTCGGTCTGGAAAGGTAGGACAACTCGAAGTGGGGAGCAGGATTCCAGGTCATAGGTAGATAAGATACAAATGGTTGCATTCTTTTTTTTTTTTGGTGGTTGTCTCTAATATTTATTTGTCTGGTTATAAAATTAATATGTGAGGAGCACTGGATTAGGTGAGAACATTTTGAACCCTAGCTGTCACGTGCCACCTGTGGAATCTAGACCAGTGACTTCTCAGAACTGCCATTTCCTCATCTGGTAGGATGGTGAGCCCTGTCTTGCTCACTCCAGGTATGGCAGTGCAGATGAAATGAGATCACAGAGATCACAGCACTTGGCAAGCTGGAAAGTGCTGACAAATGGAAGGGATTAGTGTCACCACCCTCAGCTGAGGTAGTACCAAGGTCCAAGATCCTGCCCCTCCCCCTCCCCTAGCCCCTAAAAACACACATGAATGGAGGGCCACTTGCAGCCTTGGTTTCTTGGAATTAGGGGAGAGGCCACACATCTTCCTCAAGCCTGGCCAGATGGGGCCTCACTAGGGCCCTTCCAGAATCAGGCATCAGCTGTGGCCAGTTGTGTTGAGTTGTTGATCAGGCTCTCCAAAGGAGGCAATCAGATATGCATTTATCTCAATGAGCAGAGGGGTGACTTTGAATAGAATGGGAGGCAGGTTTTTCCCAAGCAGTTCCCAGCTTGACCTATCCCTTTAGCTTAGTGATTTTTGAGGTCCCAAGATTTATTTTCCTTTCATATTTCTCCCCTTTTCTTAAAAAAATCTTTTGGAGAAAGCATTTTAGAAGAAAATGAGTCTCTGGTCTCAGGTTTCATCTGATATCTCTTGACTAGGATGGTTGATTCCTAGACTGGTAGGTCCAGAGTTATGAGAAAAGTCCATTTTTAGTAGCTTGTTAAGTCTCTTGTCCTATGAAGAGAAAATAGGTGGATAAAGGCAGAAAAACAACAACAAACAAAAGAACAATCCTGGAAAATTGATATAGGCTGCATTACTCTGAAATCTATACATCAATAGGCAGGTATGAAAGTGGTTTATGTATGTAAATATGTATGTTATTTTTTTCTGAAGTTTAAGTTGTCTAGCTTCCATTCACAGGGTTTTAAGAAAGCACAGCTTAGTATTTAGTGACTCTAAATTAGGAAAAATAGGGGAAATTTTTTTTCTTTCTAAAGGAAAGAAAAAATGGAAAACACTATTTTGAAGACTGTAGCCAAGAAAATTATAATTCAGCCCAAACTGTAGAAAATAATAAAAATTGAAAAGCATTAGGCAAGACTAGAATCTAACAACAGGTATGCTATAGTTTTTGAAACATATGTTTTCCTCTCTAGTTTTTTATCTTTATTAAAGACAAGTCATGGTAGGACTGATTTAATTTATTATACTTGGCCTGATTATTTGGCTTTTAAATTAATTTTTATGGAATTTTGCTCCACAGAGGGAATCTCAGATAAGACCTTTTTAAAGCTGAGCCCAGTCATGGATTTTTACCATCAAATACCTGTGAGTTGGGTGAATTCCTCTCCTTTTGAGGTCTCAAGAAAAACTCAGGGCTTCTGGGCCTGTTAAAAAGTAACATTTTTTACTTGCCACACATGAGGAACCCTGTACAGGGACTGTGCAGACAAGTCATGAGGCTAGTTGTTCCCAAAGGGCTTTTATTGGCTCTATAAGTCAAGTTTGATTCCTCTAAGGAAAACACATCATTCCAGTCAAAATCCTGGTAAAATAACTAGTTTCTCCTATTGTTTTATGTCACAAGTGAAAACAGATTCTTATTGCACTTATGGAAATAACAGTATTGCCATAAGTTAAGAATACTCACAAATAGTTTCTAAATTCTGGAGAAATCAGGTAGAAAGAAACAAATATGCTCCAAATTTTGTTCATAAGAGTATACTAAATTGTTAAAAGCTGTCAAAAGCTCAAAAGAAAAGTTTCCTTGAATCTGAAAAAACAAAACAAAGGATCAGCAATGGTTTAAGCTTCAAAAGATCATTTCAAAAAGATTACTTCATGCCAAGACCAACTTGGTCAGGGGACCCTAACCCAGCGGTGCTAGAGGAATTAAAGACACACACACAGAAATATAGAGGTGTGAAGTGGGAAATCAGGGGTCTCACAGCCTTCACAGCTGAGAACCTCGAACAGAGATTCACCCACATATTTACTAACAGCAAACCAGTCATGAGCATTGTTTCTATAGATATTAAATTAACTAAAAGTATCCCTTATGGGAAATGAAGGGATGGGCTGAATTAAAGGAATAGGATGGGCTAGTTAACTGCAGTAGGAACATGCCCTTAAGGCATAAATCGCTCATGCTATTGTTTATGGCTTAAGAATGCCTTTAAGCAGTTTTCCCCCTTGGGCGGGACAGGTGTTCCTTGCTCTCATTCCTGTAAACCCACAACCCTCCAGCTTGGGTGTTAGGGCCATTATGAACATGTTACAGAGCTGCAGATATTTTGTTTATGGCCAGTCTTGGTGCCAGTTTGTGGCCAGATTTTGGGGGGCTTGTTCCCAACAACTTCAGTCTTCTCTTAGTTCAGTCCATGCAGTAAATTCTTGTTCTGCCTTATATTCATAAACATTTCAGCTATCCATGATTCCTGAAAGTTTTTTCTCTATTCTAATTTCACAATCTCCAAAGTTATCAGAAATCGGTATTCAAGAGCACCTGCTGAAGTTTTATACCTGATTATAAAAACACCTTCTAAAGAGGACCAAAACAAGACAACAGTTTTCTGTGGATGACAAAAGTTTTAGGGAAGCCATAGTCAAAGACAAAATTGACAAAGTAATTTGTTACCTCTGTGGCACATGACAATTTAACATAGCAATTATATTATTACTGATAATGTACACTAAGTCATATCAGAATTGTAGGAGTTTCCCATAATTTTGGAGCACACATTTATACAAATACAGCTGAAAGAAAACCAACACCATTTCATATTTGACAAAGCTTCCTGTATAATTTTTATACCAAATAAAACAAATTATGTCATTTTTGGACATTAGGGAATCTAATATCTTAAAGGATTAATTAGGTCAGAAAAGGGCATAATTTATAATTTGATTTTGGAAAGTTTGTCATATATCAAAGGCTTAAAACACTTGATATCACAGGTCATTGTAAAATAAGTCATTCATTACACCAAAGAGATAACTCAAGGATTTTTTTTTTTAAAAAAAAGCAAAAACCTTTATTCTTTCAGAGAGGAGACTTAATTTTCCAAACAACAAGCTCTAATAAAAACAGTATGAAGTCAATTAAATTTGTTTTTCAAAATTTTATAAATAACCTATAAAATTTAAATCTTGACCATAAGATATAACTTCCATAAGCTTTCTGTAACCTTTATAACCTTTATTAAGCAGTTGGTGAATGCTTCGAGAAAATGTTGTTAATGTGACACAAGGGCCTATATGCTGGTCTTGTATCTGTGTGCCTTTGACATTAATGATTAATTTATACAGAAACTGAACTTATTTTATCTCTCAAAATTGGCCCTTACAATCTCACCTACCCACCTCTTCTACAATAGTCCCTGGGACTTTAGGAATTGAATAGCTTTAATTTCTGGCCCTGTGTCTCAGGAATACAGTTTATTCTGATTGGCATCTTCTACTGGCCCCAAGGATGAGGCTTTAACTATTGTCAGTGTTTAAGATTTAGCAGGACTTTTTAGATCTAGGAGTCAAAGCCCTGTCACACAATGTCACAAGGACTTTAAAAGCTTATACAGAAAGATACAGGGATGTAATAACCTTAATTTAAAAAAAAATTATTTTAATCTGAGTGTTTTTCCTAAACAAACCAAAACTTCATAATAATGGCATAGGAATTGTTTCAATAAACTGTAAACTCTGTTAGGCCAGTTACCAAATGGCAAAAGAAAAGACCTTCTGCACTACACAGAATACTATATTGGAAGAAAACATTTCCTTTAGAACTTTAAGAAAACATTGTTACCATCAGGCCACAACAAATAGAACTCGAAGAAAAAAATTTATATGAGCTGAAAAATGAGTTGAAGGAGAGTGTTACTATTTCTCACCCTTTAAAAGGGAAGAGAAAACCTAAAATGGTGAGATGCAATGAAAGTTGAACTTTGGGTTAAAAAAATTAAAATCTCTTATAATTAATTAAGAGTAAATTAATCCCTTAAGAAAATTTTATTGTTCTTATATGTGTTTTTTACATTAAGCCCAATCTCTAGAAAGACCATTAACATTTCCCTTTAATTAATAGACAACTTGATCTAAAAGTTTTTGGTCTTTTTCTGATAAATCCTCTTACTGTGACTTACACAGACCACTCATGACATGCTTGGACTTTCTGGTGTGTCCTGAATGTTCCTCTTTCTTAAACAACCAGTCATTTTATTTGAGGACTAAATTTACCACACAAGATTCTTCTCATACAAAATTATTTCTCTTTAAGCTTTCTTATCTTTAAGCTTTCTTACCAAAAAAATCACCTCTTTATTTTTATAACTTTTTTTACATTTTTCTCATTTCCTGGTTCCTTTTACCTTGTTTTATACATAAACTTTAAATAAGCTTTGAGTTATACAAAAATCATTCACTTTTTTAAAAAGGACACACTTTTTTAGAAAAAACATTTTTCTACAAATATATTTTTATTGGAAAATACCCAAATAATGAAATATATATTATTTAATTTAATATAACTTTAAATTCTAAATTATGATGAATTTGTCTATAAGTATTTATCCCATTACATATATCTAATTATCATTTACCTAGATTATTTATGAAAACTGCAATAGCCATCACTTAAAGTTATGGAACTGCCATTGTAAAATTATAACTGAGACAGTGAAAAAGATCTGAACTAATTGGCCTTATCTTGCTTCTAACCTGCAAGGTGTCCTTGTTCATTCCTGGGCATAGGCTGAAATAACTTTTGGAGGAACTTAGTTTATAGTTTATCTTTGAAACAAAGATAATAACAGTCCTTTCCTAAAACAAACCTTACTGCCTGTGGACTAGACTGCCTAAAGCCACAGATTACAAGTTATGGTAATCTTACTAAATTCAGGATGTAGCTATTTTCATTAAACCAATACCAATGTCTTACTTATTAAAAATTACACAAGCAGACATCATTCTGTTTTGGGCTAGGTTTATGGTTTTGAAACCCCTATGCCAAATTTCGACACCGTATAGTACTTGGCAGGGATAAGTATGAAATTGCTTGATTAGTAAATGCAAACAAAAATGTATGCTGGCAATTCTTAACATATTTATATTATTATTATACTTTACCAATAATTTTAAAGATAGCTTATTTGAGATTTTACTTAAGTTACATAAACTTGATAAAAAGCGTTTGACTAATCTTTTCCTTTTTCCTGATAAAGTATTTGATTCAAGAGCTTTTATTTTCTTAAGCCAATTAACTAGAACCCTTTTATACATTTTCAGCAGTGAAACATTTTGTATACAACACATAAACACATAGATGTATTAGGTATGCCCATAGAAGTACATCTTATAGGTTAATAAAAACATTTTTTTCCTATCTTAGACTTTCAAATTATTGATACCCTGTTTCATGACTCTAGACAGTTGTCAGCTAAATAACCTTAAATTTGTATATTCAAGGAAACAACTCAGGTAAAAATCAAATAGCAAAATTTACATCATAAGATACAGGGAGAAAAAATAAAAGTGTGCTAGAGGGAAATTAAAATAGATTTAATTGCCAATTAAACATAAAATTATGGAAATTATAAAGGCCTTTTAAATATATACACACACAGGGATCCTATAGCTTTTACTTCAGAACTTTAGCCATGAGATAAATAAAAATTCACCAGCTTATAAAAAAAAGCCTCTTGGATCCACACAGTGGTTTTTATCTTAATAGAAAAATGACATCAGATTTAAACTTGGCAGAAAAGAAAATAGACAAAAAGAAAACTTAGGAACTCTATTGTTTGTGGGTTGACCATAGGGCTCTTTTTCCTTAGTGTAAATGTGCACAAAGACCATATTACTTCCATTTTACATAAACTCTGGCAGTAGAGGTGCCATAAAATCTACAGAGTGTTCACAAGGGGGCTATTCTCCTTGTTTTCTCCTCATTCTTAAGTTATTTGTTTCCCACTTTTTTTAAGGAGGAACTGAGCTGTAGCCTAGCTTTTTTATGTGGTGGATCGATGTGTGCTACTTGTGGACAGGATGCCACAGTGTGTCACCACTGAGTCATTTCTGCCCTCTTATGTGTCTCTGTTTCTCTCTCTCCAGAGGTCTATGACCTCTGAGAGGGCTCAAAATGCTGGGTGATCAGCCCTTTTATGCATTTCCTGAATGAATCTTTTTATTAAATTAATTTTCAGTGGAGATTTCCCTGCAGGGCCACTGTATGTCATGGGGAGTCAACCTCCCAGACACCTCTATGAGGCCTCCAGTCAGCCAGTGGTGCCTTTCAGCTGGGAGGAGCAAAATGCCTCTTCTCTTTGGAACTGAGAAAACTTAGCTTCTCATTTACCTATGAAAACAACAGTTCAGTTCCTCCCGCAAATGCACACAGACAAGCTAAATTTAGATTAATTTGGGGAGAAAAACCAATAGAGAAGGCCCTTTAGAATGCATCTCCAGATTAGAATTAGGATCCTTAAACAACTTTCCGGGAGAAACAAACAAACTAACAAAAAACAGCCAAGACCACCTCCTGTAAACTGTGTTCAGTCCCTCCTAACTTTGTAGCTCTCGTCCGCCATTACACAGGCCAAGGTCAAATCCTCTCACAGTACAAGGTCATCTCTGCTACCCCCAAAGCCCAAGAGGTCAGGTCATGCAATACAGGAAAACAGAGCTTTAGGCCTAGGAAGAATCTGCCCATGACTCTTGAAACTCCATAAAGAAAACCGAACACCCCAGAATGGGTGAGTGGCACCTTCGTTCTGAATTCTTTAAAGGGGTTCAAGTCCTTAAAAGCCTTCTCTAGATTTTTGGCATGCAGATGTCAAAGTGGGAGAAAGGAGGCATAGGGTAGAAGAAAAGTAAAGAAAGAGCATTTGTTTTTTTAAGGCAGGAAGCAAACACAGAAGCCAAGCACATAGTTTTTTTAGGTTTTTGATTTTTGTTTTTTTTCCTCTTTTTCAGCTGTGAGAAATTTTAGC
This sequence comes from Macaca fascicularis, assembly GCF_037993035.2. Taxonomy (NCBI): domain Eukaryota; kingdom Metazoa; phylum Chordata; class Mammalia; order Primates; family Cercopithecidae; genus Macaca; species Macaca fascicularis. Next base: position 138,442,546 of record NC_088385.1, read on the forward strand.
CAAATTAGAGCAACTTTGTTACCCATAATTTGGAATTCTCACTTGGATTTGATCAAGTAAGGTAGAGTTGGTCAAATCTGATGAGAGAAAGACTGGAACAAACAACAACAAAAACCAACAATATGATCACTGAGCACTCTAATGATAAAGATAAGTTAAGACTCTAATGATAAAGATAAGTTAAGACAAGCTGGTTGTTAAACTTAAGCCAAGACCATATCCCAATTCAGCTACTTACCGAGGGATGGGTCTCAGGCTAAAAACTGTTCTCTACCATCCTAGAGGCAGGAAAAAGCTTAAACTCGTCTTCCCTGCTGGGAGGGAGCTCACACTCCGTAAAGAAGTTACCTGCTTTCCATCATCACGGAAACAGGAAATTTTGCCTTCCTTGTTGGAAGCAAGTAAAACTCCAATAAAAGGAGCTGTATAGCAAAACAAACTTTAGATCTTGACCAAATTTGGGGAGATCTGGGATTCTCTGGAGGGGGTGCCCTCAGACCTCAGCAAATTGTCCTATTGGTTTGAGCCATAAAGTTAGCTCCTGCTGGTACCAAGCACCGATAGGAGATCTGTCAAAGGTCAGGGGTATCTCCACTCGGAATCCCTTTGTGGTTGCCAAAATGTGAACCCCAAATATCTGAGACAGGTCTCAGTTAATTTAGGAAGTTTTTTTGGCCAAGGTTGAGGATACATGCCTGTGACACAACCTCAGCAGGTCCTGACAACATGTGCCCAAGGTGGTTAGAGCAGTTTTGTTTTATACATTTTAGGGAGACGTGAAACATCAATCAACACATGTAAGATGAACATTGGTTCAGTCCAGAAAGGTGGGACAACTCGAAGCAAAGGTGGGACAACTCAAAGCAGGGAGGGGGCTTCCAGGTCATAGGTAGACAAGAGACAAATGGTTGCACCTTTCTGAGTTTCTGATGAGCCTCTCCAACGGAGGCAATCAGATATGCATTTATCTCAGTAAGCAGAGGGGTAAGTTTGAATAGAATGGGAGCAGATTTGCCCTAAGCAGTTCCCAGCTTGACTTTTCCCTTTAGCTTAGCGATTTTGGAGCCCCAAGATTTACGTTTCCTTTCACAGAGTAAATGAGTTTTTGAGTGAATTAATGAGCCATTGAGTGAATTAACGATTGAATAAATGACTGAGTGAATGAGTGAGTGAGGGAGTGAGTGACGGAGTGACAGAGTGAGAGAATGAGTGAGTGAATGAGTGAGTAAATGAGTGAATGACTGAGGGAGTGAGTGAGGGAGGGAGTGAATGAGTTTTTCAGTGAATGAATGAGTGATTGAGTGAATTAAGGATTGAATACATTATTGGGTGATTAAATGAGTGAAGGAGTGAATGAGTGAGTAAGGGAGTGGATGAGTGAATGAGTTTTTGAGTGAATGAATGAGTGATTGAGTGAATTAATGATTAATACATGATTGGGTGATTAAATGAGTGAGGGAGTGAATGAGTGAGTGAACAAATGAGCGAATGTGTGAATGAGTGAGTGAGAGAGTGAATGAATGAGTAAGGGAGGGAGAGAAGGAGGGGAGGGAGTGAATGAGTTTTTTAATGAATGAATGAGTGAGTGAATTAATGAATAAGTGAATAAGTGATCCTGGGCCCACCTGCCTTCCAGTGTGTCCGTGAGAGACAGTCTCGGGCTGCCTGGGGCTGTGCTGGGTGATCCCCACGTGGTCATCCAAGGGCACATCGGGGTGAAGGGTAACCCCACACACTGAAGTGAGTGAATGAGTGATTGAATGAGTGAGTGAATAAATGAGTGAATGAGTGAGTGAGTGAGTGAATCAGTAAGTGAATGACTGAGTGAGTGAGTGAATGAGTGAGTGAATGAGTGAGTGAGGGAGTAAATGAGTGAGTGAATAAATGAGTGAGGGATTGAATGAGTGAGGGAGTGAATGAGTGAGTGAATGACTGAGTGGGTGCACAGGCCCTGCTCCCCAAGCACCACCCCATGGGGTGAGCAGGCTCCCAGTTCCTGACTCCCTTCTCCTCGGGTTCCTCCCTCTGACCGCCCCGCGCCTGCCTACCCAGCTGTATTCAGGAAAGTCCAAGGCTTCTGTTTGAAAATCATTTTCCTTCCACAGGGCTCTGAGCCTGGACCAGGCCTGGTCAGGGGGTCTCTACGCCGCCCCCCCATCGCTGCAGACCTGCACACAGGGAAGACGCACATGGCTGGGCTCTGATGCAGCTCAGGCCGCGCTCCTCCTTGGTGCCGCGTGGCTGAGAAGAAGCTGCCTCCCGTGTGCCGTACCCTCCCGTGGGGAGTACTTGCTGGGCGCCTCTTGGCCCCGAGACACTGCTGCAGAATGGAGATAAAGTCACCGGCTGGCTGCCCCCGGGCCCACCCGCCATCCCATGTGTCCACAAGGGACGGCCTCGGGCTGCCTGGGGCTGTGCTGGACGATCCCCATGTGGCCACCCAAGGGCATGTTGGGGTGAAACATATACCTAGGTTACTATCCTGGGCACACTGGGGTCCTTCGGGGCCTGCCGTGTGGGCTACCCCGGCGGGCGGCCTCTCCTGAGTCTACAGATGGGAGCTGGCACCAGCTCTAGACTCAGGCTGACCCCTCAGAGGACGACTGTGCAGCCCTCCCCAGCCCTCCCCGCGCGGGGCTGCCGGCCGCAGGTGGCCTGTGGCTCTTCTGCTCATCACGGGTCCAGCGTGGGGTGGGATACTGGTCTCCTTCTCCTGCAGGGACCCCTATGTTCACACAGGATCCCCAGGAGCCCCTCACTGTGGTCAGCTGAGTCAGCACTCACTCCTACAGGGCCTTCCCATCAGGCAAACAATCCTCCCGCCCGTGCCCGCCCTCCCTGGTCCTGTCCAGGCCCAGAGTGGGTGATCGTTGTAGAGTGACTGTCCGTCTCCATCTCTTCTTAAGCCGTGTGTGTGTGTGTGTGTGTGTGTGTGTGTGTGTACGGGGGTTACAGTAACAGAAAAAGCCTTGCTGGACCTCCTGTTGCCAAGAGAAAGGTGTCTCTACCTTCAACTTAGTAGAACAGAGTGGGTGTCCGGAGGGTGGGAGCTGAGGCCATGTCCAGGCGCTCCTCACTGAGTGGATTCCCCAGACAGAGCCTTCACCTCCCACCCTGCCAGCTCCTCCTCACACACCTATTCCTGTTATTTCCATGAATGGCACCATCTTCCTCTCATCGATCTGGGTACAGAGCCCTAGAAACAGGGCCCAAGAGGGCCTGAAAGAAAGTAGAATAGGATTCCATGGTTACCTTCAGCCCCTTCCTGCACTCACTCCTCACCCACACCTCCAGCCCCGGGCTTTCCTGGGGTGCCCTCCTGAGTCTCCCGTGGTCCCTTCCTTGGTCTCCCATGGTTCCCTCCTGCACCTCCCGTGGTCGCCCCTGCAGGGGGAGTGGCAGCTCCTGGATATTCTCAGATTCACCTCTCAGGTCTGCACACCCTCCCAGCCCCCCTGGTGTTTCTTTCTCATCCGAGCAAATCCCTTTGGGGCCTATTCTAAGAACGATTTAATGTATTATCCATCAGAGAGAGGCCTGCGGACAGCCCACAGGAAGGCATCTAGGACAGTGAAACTCAAAGCACTTCCCTGGTGTGGGGGCGAAGGCTGATGTTTCCAGAGAAGACATGTTTCCACCACCCTGTATGTGGCTGCTTAGTTCTCCTCTGTTCACACGAGCCTGGCTGTCAGGAAAGGCATATTTGCATGGAAGGGGCTCGGGGTGTGGAAGAAAGGCAGACTCAGGGCGGACTCAGGAGGAGCAGAACCACATGCATCGCATGAAAAGCATCATCAGTGGACAGAAACCCTTAGCCAGTTTTCACATTATTAACAGCTCCATTATAAAATAAATTGCTCTGCGTGCCTCCTCCCATCTCTGCTCATCATGTGTCAGACGGCTAATTGACTCCTTTGGGGAGCAGAGGCTGGGTCCAGGCAGGAACAGTGGTTCCGGTGTGATAATGTGACAATTACACAAAGTGGCATCTGATTAAGTGACCACATCGATTCTCTTAACATGGAAGAACAATAGCTTCTGACTTTGTGGCATAAACCTCACTCTCTTTGGAGAGTGATGAATGACGGGGTCGTTAAGGAACAGAGGAGAAAATGGGCAGACAAATAAATGGAAAATTGGTAAAAACAGGGACAGGTGTGCAATGGAGGACTGGATAATTGCAGGATAAACGGTGTAATTGGTTAAAATCCAGATGACTGGTTAAAACAGGGGATGGGTGTATAAATGGATGAGAGGGTAGATGGAGGTTGTATGGGCAGATGAATGGATGGGTGGATGGAAGAGAGAAGAATGGATAGTAACCTGGGTATATGTTCAGATAAGTGGATAGATGGATGGATGGATGGACAGATGGATGGATGGATGAGAGAAGAATGAATAGTAACCTGGGTATATGTTCAGATAAGCAGATGGACAGATGGACGGATGGATGGATGGAAGAGAGAAGAATGCATAGTAACCTGGGTATATGTTCAGATAAGTGGATGGATGATGGATGGAGGGAAGGATGGATGGATGGATGGATGGATGGATGGATGGATGGAAGAGACAAGAATGGATAGTAACCTGGGTATATGTTCAGATAATTGGATGGGCAGATGAATTGACAGATGGATGGATGGATACATGCATGGAAGAGAGAAGACTGGATAGTAAACTGAGTATAAGTTCAGATAAGTGGATGGACAGACAGATGAACAGATGGATGGATGGTGGATGGATTAGTGAGAAGGTGGATGGACATACACAAAAATGACAACTTTGAGAGCGAATGTTTGACTTAAATCTTAGGGTCATCACGTTCCCAGGAGACACGCAGGTGGTGCATTAATCCTCACCTGCTGTTCCCAGCAGCCCACACTTCCTGTTTCCACCACTTCCCCGATCGATTCAGACAGTCAGGGAATGAGGGGGTCACAACCTGAGTCAGCAGGTCAGCCAACCCGGCCAGCGGTGTGGATGCCCCAGGCAGCCCACAGTGGGTGGTGACCTGAACCTACACAGGCCACGGGGGAGGAATTCGGGCAGTTATGTGGATAATTGGGATAAAAACAACTCCACTCAAGAACCTGGAGGACTCGGGCCTCATGGGCTCTGGTGGGACACGATCCTCAGGTCACTCCCCTTCCAGTCCCTGTGCAGGTCCTGACCCAGGGAGCCCCTCCCCTGCAGAGGGCAATGCTGAGCTGGCCCTAGGCACAGACAGGTCTGAACATTCCTGTCTTCTCCCCCAGGGGAACCACAGCCCGTCTTTCCTTCAACACAAACCTACCACATCCCTGGATGGAACTCAGACAAGGCACTTCCTATTGATTTCAATTTGCATTTTAAATGGACTAAGTGGCTCTGGAAAGAAAGCAGAAGTTCATTAATGTTGTGAAATGCCATTTCCATCAACTCCTTGCATGGGAAGCCTAATTACAGCTCCCTGGGGAGCAGTGACAGGACCCAGGCCCACCCAGCCAGCCGCTGGAGCAGCAGTGAGTGGGGACCACTCTTGGCTTCCTGGGCCCTGGCCGGGACAGCGCGGCTGCCTGGGAAAAGGAGCCCTTCCTCTAACTCAGAGGCCCTTGGACCCTGACCTTGGCTGGCCAGCGGCCTGACCAGCAGCCGTGTCAGCAGCATTGCCCCAGGAACAGGGATTCTCAATCCTGGTGCACTCTGGAACCCAAGGAACCTGAGACAATGCTCATGCCTGGGGACCACCCCCAGAGATGCAGGTGGGTGTGGGAGTCAGCACAGACCCCAGGGGTAACTATGTGCAGCTGATTGGTGACCACCTTCCCGGGCACCTTCTGCCTCCCCCACAGAGGCCCACACCTCCCCCCACAGACAGAACCCATCCCCACCCCGCGCACTGAGCGCCAGGATGACAAAGCCCCATCCACCTTTAACCATATCCATTCCTTCACCCATCCTTCTATCTACTCATCCATCCATCCATCCATCCATTCATCCAACCTTCCACATATCCACTCATTCATCCATCCTTCCATCTACTCATCCGTCCATCCATCCATCCATCCATCCAACCTTCCTCATATCCACTCATTCATCCATCCTTCCATCTACTCGTCCATTTATCCATCCATCCAGCCTTCCACACATCCACTCATTCATTCATCCATCCATACATACAACCTCCTACCTATCCACCATTCATCCATCCTTCCATTCACCCATTAATTCATGCATCCATCTATCCATCCATCCATCCATCCATCCATCCATCCAACCTTCCACATATCCACTCATTCATTCATCCATCCATATATACACCCACCCACCACCCACCCACCTATCCTCCATTCATCCATCCTTCCACTCACCCATTCATCCATCCTTCCATCCATCCACCCATTTGTCCATCCTTTCATCCACCCACTCATTCATCCAGCCAGCCAGTCACCCATCCACCCACCTACCCACCATTCATCCACCAATTCATCCATCCATCCATCCCATCCACCCAACCATCCATGCTTCTACCAATCCACCCACCTGTCCACCATTCACCCATCCACCCATCCATCCATCCTTCCCATCTATTCTTCCTTTCATCCATCCACCCATGGATCCATTTGTTCATCCAGTTCACTGAGCACATGCTGTGGGCTAGACTGTCTGCTAAAGCTGGGGATAGAGCCATGAGGAAGAAAAACAAGATCCCTGCCCTTCCAGAATTAGTGCTGAGTCAGGGAAACAGACAGTAGCCACACACTCTTCCTTCTACTTAAAAAAATTGCTTACTGAGAAAATCATATTGCAATAATAACACATATTAAAATTTTTAAAATGTCCCATAGGCTGATCAAATCTGTAATTTCATTTTTCCATATTATTTTGTATGATTAATATTTGTCCATTGGACCACTTACTTTTTAATTAATTTGGACTATTATCATACATACAAACAGATAGTCCAATGGTTCAACTTATGATTTTTTGACTTTACAATGGTGTGAAAATGATCTGCTTTCAGTAGGAACCGTACTTTGATTATCTGTACAGCCATCCTTTCACTTTCAGTGCTGTGTTCAATAAATTACAGGAGATTGTTCTGGGCACATTTAAGGTAGGCCAGGTAAAGCCATGCTGTTCCATAGGTTTGGTGCATTGATGCATGTTGAGTTAGGACATTTTCAACTTAGGATGGGCCGTGACACAGCCCCACTGTAAGTCGAGGAGCATCTGAATTTGTAGTTTACATTTTTATTTCTCACTGTACCCCTTGTGTATCCGGGACAGGCTCCCAGGCCCGGGAATTCCGCTCATTCTATGCAGCAGCTGCTGAACATCCCGCAGTGCCCATGGACCGCCATGTCTCGGCTGCCCTCCCACGGGTGACATCGGGTCACTATTCCCAGTTCTCAGCCACCACACACAGAGCAGCCACAAACACACGTGTGGGTACATCCCTGTGTGTTTGTGGCTCTTTCCATAATATATAAGAATTAACTTCAAGTCCCCAGTCTGATAAGTTCCTCTGTCAGTACAGGACACCCATCCTGGCTGCCCTCAGGAGGCTCCTCTGAGGATGTGATGTGTGGAGAAACCTGGGAGGAGGGGAGGAGCTGGCTCAGGAAGTTTCCAGACTCGGGGAAGTGTCCAGTCCCTGGGACTGGCAGGACCATGATGTAGGGAGAACAGAGAGGAAGTGAGCAGGGAGGCCCCATGAGTCGGGGTGTGGCTAGACAGAAAAGTTCTGCAAGTCCCTGCCTGACCCAGGAGCTCAGCCAGCTTCACCTCTCAATCCCCGCTCTAAACAGGACACCCCAACTGCTGTTGGGAATTGGGCAATGACCACTCTATCTGCTTCCTGCTGGATAGGGGCAAAGAAGGGGCCCTGCAGTTGTAGTGTCCTCCAGAGGGGACCTCTTTAGGCCAGTGGGTTGGTCCAGGGGTCCTTGGTAGAAGTTGTTAGTTGAGTTCATTTGGGGTTCCATTTGTAGACCATCTGTAGCTTGATGGCCTCAATTCTAGAGGAAACAAATTTGACAAGGAGGTTAAACATTCAGGGCTTGAAGGTGAGTAATAGCAAGATGGCTGCCACGGGACCTAGAGAGGGGAGAAGCCATATTGCCCAACTCCAGAGGTTGGTATAAGAGTTTGAAAGGCGTTGTCTGATTTCATAAGCCTTTTGCTGTAAACACTGGGTGGCATCTTGTACTATCCCTGACTGGTTAGTGTAAAAACAACACTCTTCCTCTAGGAAGGTGCAGAGTCCTCCTTTCTCAGCAGTGAGGAGGTCTAGGCCTCAGTGGTTTTGGAGAGTCACGGCTGCCAAAGAGTCTGTTTGGGATTGTAGAGTAAGGATAGATTTTGCTATTTCTTCCAGACTGTCTGAGAAATCCTTTGAGAGTGTGTGGTAGTAGGATAATGAAGCAGATACACTGGCTATTCCAGTTCCTGTAGCAGTGGCCATTCCTAACCCTATAAATAGGGGTATTAGTTGTATGGCTCTCCACTGACAGACTTGAGCTTTGAGGGGTACTGATAGGGTCTGATTTCCTGGGGCAGTGTCAATGTTGGGACTTAGAAAGACTAAGGTACAGGTGCCTGTCCAGTTGGTAGGGAGGCAGATATAGGTCTAAGTTCCACATAAGAAGAATATACCTTGGCTGGGTAGACAGAACTGACTGTGTATGTTAAAACGGTATGTGAGTTTGTTGTTTTCATTTTCCCATACTCCTAGGGTACTTGGCAAGGTAGCTCCAGTGAGTGGCTGGAAAGGAGTGTTGGGAGCAAACTGAGTGGCTCCTTGTGTTCTATTTTCCCATTGGAGAAAAAACCGTTTTGTATCTACTAAGAACCATTCGAGAGAGTGATTGAAACAGGGGATGAGAAGGCACTCACTAGTGGTGGGGGCACTGCTGCAGGGGTCCAGGGGTGAATGGTCATGCAGGGAGTATGTTTGCCATTACAAAACCTGGCCTGTTTGTTAAGCAGGGAGGAGGTGATGATTTTTGGGGTCCCTGAGAAGCAGATAAGCCATCTGAATGGAGCTATTTGGGTGACTCGGATGTTACTATGATCAGTTGGGGCTTGAAGTTGTAGGGTGTAATTACACTGATGGGGTAGGAGAGGCCCCAGGGGCAGGCCTGATAACAGGTTGCACTGGCTGCATGAAGGGGCTTGGAAAGTGAAGATGGTATTCGTGGTTACAGGGCTGTGTATGGGCTTTTCATTGCTTGTGTAATAGGTGAGGTTGGAAATGTAAGAATGTAGAAGTTGGGTTGCACGTCCTATTAGGGTATTCTTGGTCCTATCAGAGATTGGGAAGTCAGCTAATGATTCATATTTAGAAGTCGGAAATGGTCTTTTCCTTCATAACAAGGGTTGTAGGTTACGTTGGTAAAGACCCAATTTTTTGCGGGAATGAGACTGGCAACGTAAGCAGAGGTTGATAGAGAGATACAAAGCCAACAGTCCTTTGCCAGGGAAGGACTGGACTAGTTTAACAGAGAGTGGGTTAAGTTGAGAGTCTCGTAGAGGTAATTAGGAGCTAGTGGAAGGAGAGGGGTGATTGTATGAGGTATCCTAGGAAGCAGGAGGGATAGACAGGCAAAGAGTAAATCGGAAGGTAAAGAGGGTGCTCTGGAAGACGAGATCATTTTATCCAGGCTGAGTTAAAGGTAGGAGTCAATTGCTGTCAGAAGGAAGGAAGATAGAAAGAAGGTTGATGTGATTAGGATTTTCACCCCAGTAGGAGCTACAGTATATAGTCCTATCGCAAAGAGTATGGTTAGTATGCTGCTAAACAATATGATGAAATAGTAAAAGGATTCCATTAAAGGGATAAGGAGAGGTGTTAAAGATAAAGATTATGTAGATCTTCACCTTTCTAAGGAGGAAGGGGTTTTTCTTCAGGATCAGTGGTAGGAGCCTTTTTAGTCTGGGATGTTTCCTTCCGAAATAGGAGATGCGAGTCCTCCAACGTTCGCAGGTGTATCGAGGCTGGTCTGGCTGATCCTGGGACTCCTGAGCTGATGGTCCGGCAGGTTCCTCAGGGGTTGCGGACACTCTCACACCCAGTGCAGCCGCCTGTAGCCACCCAAGGACAGTGATGTGGTGCTGAATTCTCCTCCTGTGTGACGTCGGGACCCTGCTCCCCAACAGGGGCCTCCTCCACAAAAATGTCTCTGGAGTCTTTGGGTTGCTGCTGTTGACACATGAGATCAGTCCTGCCGTCTGCTGCTGGCCCTGCTGTTGGTCACTCGACTCCTGGCCACCATGCTGGGGTCTGAGCCCCACGGACGTCCCCGCCTCTCAGCCCAGGCGCAGGAGGGACAGAGGGAGTAGAGTGGGGTGATGCCTCCTTCACCTCCCGAGGCCCAGGAGTGAGTGCCGGGACAGTCTGGCCTCGCCCTCTGCCTCCCTGGGTGTTAACGCACCCGGGCAAAGCGTGCGGTTCAACGCCAAGGCCAGGGCCATGGGCCCTGCGTTTCCCTGCAGAGTCCCTGGGCTTCTCGGCCCATCACAGGCTTGAGGATCAGCGCCTGCAGCCCGTGGTGGTTGTTTCCAGTCTGTAAAGCGGATTTGGGTTTTAGAGCTGACACTTTGTCACCGGGAGCACAGCCCGTCTTCTCCGTTCCTTTCCTTTGTGACTCAGAGGCCCTCTGCGGCTTGGTGGGAGGAAGGGGAATGGTCCTTGTTGCTGACGCCCTGTGACGGTTACTGGCTGGGGGGTGGGCATCGTGCCAGGAGCTGGTCCCTCATTCAACCTCGCAGCAGCCCCCCCAGGCTCGCCTACTGTGACTTTCACTCCCATTTCACAGACGAGGTCCCTGAGGTCCGGGAGGCTGAGTGGGCCGTCCTCCCAACTGGAGCGTGGAGGGGATTTGAACTCGGGCCTCGGGGCAGAGCCTGTTGCTGGCTGGGCTGGGCTAAGTTGACTCCCCAGGGCCGTCAGCCCCACTGCATCCTGACCGCTCAGGAACCGTGGCCAGCACTTTCCAGGCTGGAAGGCAATGGGTGCTCACAGCATGCCCGAGGGTAGGTGTCATCGTCCTCACCCTGTGCACTCACTGTGCCCGTCTTTGCAGGGTGAGGGCCCTGCCGGGTCCTACTCTGGGCACCGAGGTACAAAGGGCAGCCCTCCTGCCCTGCCCTGGGAGGCTGCTGGTCTCCACCAGGGCGCAGAGGGAGGTGGGCAAGGCCACAGCCCAGAGAGGGAGGGCAAGGTGGCAGGGGTGGGGTGTAGAGGGGTAGGACTGAGGGTGGCAGTGGTGGTAGTGAACTCCAGGTGAGGAGGGGCATGGACTATTCTGCACATCAATGGGGAGCCACAGAAGGTTATAGAGGAAGGTCATCCTGTCCCAGGTCCCCCAGGGAGCTGAGGCCTCAGCCACGTCCACCCTCACAGCTGGGCCCTCCGGCCCCTCCCGCCCTGGGAAGTGTGGCCTCTGTTTTTGGTGAGGTCACAGCTGCAGGGAGGGCCGGGGGGCCGGATGCTTCAGGTTGCAAACGGCTTCACTCAATGCCTCCGGCTGTGGGGCAGAGGCCAGAGCTAGAAATAGACCCACAGCGACCCCCACCCCAGCCACACAGTGCAGGCCTCCTGACCACAGGTCCTGGGCCATCTCTTCCTGCTCATGTGGGAGGAAACCCTGAGTTCGGGTGAGGCTGTTCCCCAAACAAGGCCGCCTTGTGTAGCTCTCTGAGGGCCTTTTATAATCTTCTTCCCTCCCCCAGGACAGCCCAGCTGCAGCCCCTCCTCACCAGCGACCCCGGGCCCTTCGCCTCGGGGCCAGTCAAGCAGGGAGCAGACAGCAGTGTGTGAGGAGGAGAAAAGAGCCGGACTACAGGGACGCCAGCCGCCTGCCAGCCCCTCCCCTGCAGCCTCTCCTCCCAGACACGGATGTCCCTGAGCTGCCCAGTGCAGGGAGCAGGGCCAGGTGAGGTGCAGGGGAGCCCAGGAGCTGTGGCAGGAGCAGAATGGAGGAAGCCCTGGGGGAAAGACCTGGCTCCCATCCTCCCTGTGTCCCCTCCCCTCCACACGCCTGCCCTGCCTCCCGCAATGGTGGGATGGCCTGGAAGTGCAGAACGAGGCTGGCCCTGCCTTCTCTGGGGAGCTCAGCTACTGAAGGTGCCTGAGTCTGGGTTCATCATTGCAAAGATAGAACCTGTTCTGCTGTCTTCAGGGAAGGGAAAAGGGCCTGGGGGAGATGGGGCAGTCCCCCTCACACCGTTGGTGGCAGTGTGCATAGGAGCAGTCTGTTTGGAGGACATTTTGTGTAACATTTATTCAAATCAGGAGTGCCCAGCCTAACCTAGGGGCCAGCCCTTTACTATCCTCACATGCTCACATTGGCAGGCAATACCTGGACCCTCTAACCGATCAACTGGTTCCATTGATTCACTGACTGGCCTAACGCAACAGCATGAGCAGGGCTGGGGCCACAGGGGAGGAGCAAATTTAGACAACAGTACAATTTGCCATATCCCCAGAAATTCCTTAGGACATTCTATTGTGCCTGTCCAGGCTCTAATGCTGGCCTCAGCAGCCCCCATTTCCTCCTCACATGAGGTCCTGGGCTGTTCCACTGAGCCCTCCACTTTCTGAAATGAATGGGGACACTTTCTATAGTTATTCGAATTGTGGGAAATTCGACAGTTATTCGAATTGTGGAAAAGCAGGCTCCAGAAGTCTTGGAGAGGTGACTTAGCAATCTGCAGGTGTCCACGGTGAGTCCTCCCGGGTAGGAGGGGAGAGGAGTCTCCCTAGAAGGCGAATGACGCAGCTGCCCACATGTTCTCCTGCAGGGGAACCAGACACCGTCATGACCCAGAAGGGCTGCACTTCTCCGGGGTTTGCAGAATGTGGCAGGGGTGGAAAAACTCAAAAGTCCTTAAACACAGGTAAGCAGACAGCACAGCGGTGGTGTTTCCCGCACCTTGAGTCTGTGTTTGCACGTGGGTGCACACGTGTCTATGTGTACATTTGTTTGTATCTGCTTCCTCCGTGTGTGCATGCATGTCTCTGTGCATGTATGTAGCTGCGTGTACATGTACTTGTGTCTCTGTGCACATATGTGTGCATGTGTGTCTGTGTAAATGTGTTTGTATATCTGTGCATGTGTGTGTTTGTGGTATACATGCATGCGTATATATGCATGTGTGCATGTGTGCTTGTGTGTGTCTCTGTGTGCACATTCATGTGTGTGCATGTGTGTCTGTGTAAATGTGTTTGTGTATCTGTGCATGTGCGTGTTTGTGGTATACATGCATGCGTATATATGCATGTGTGCATGTGTGCTTTGTGTGTCTCTGTGTGTACATGCATGTGTGTGCATGTGTCTGTGTGAATGTGTTTGTGGCATACATGCATGCGTATATATGCATGTGTGCATGTGTGCTTGTGTGTGTCTCTGTGTGCACATTCATGTGTGTGCATGTGTGTCTGTGTAAATGTGTTTGTGTATCTGTGCATGTGCGTGTTTGTGGTATACATGCATGCGTATATATGCATGTGTGCATGTGTGCTTGTGTGTCTCTGTGTGTGCATGCATGTGTGTGCATGTGCAGATCCATGTTTCTGTGTCTGTGTCATGCACACGTCTGTACATATGCACATGCGCATGGGTGCATTCATATGCACACGTGTCTTGTATACATGCATGTGTGCCTGTGTGTGCGTGCCTGTTGAGTCAGTTCTGTGAGTCCCCCTGAGGGCCAGGAGGCCGTGGGCAGGGCTGGTCCTGGAGAGCACTTTTTTTTTTCCCACGCACTTTGGCTTTCCCCCACCGAGCGCACCCCCGCACTTGGCTGGCTGCTTTCACCCCAGCCCTACTCCTCCTGTGCCCAAGAACCTCCTCCTCGTCTCCTCCTCAGCCACACAGCTGGTGCAGCACAGCAGACCTGCACAGAAATGCATCAGGGAGAAAATAGGAGGTGAAGTCAAACATCCCATCTGCTCCTGTCCTCGTCCTCAGGTTCACTGCCAAGTTCTGACACTGCCAACTCCCCCACACTAACCGGCCTCCCCGAATGCAAATCTCATTCCCTGCTTGCCAGCGCCCAGAGACTCTTTCTGAAGATGTTTATCTTTTCTCATTCACTCTTCAAAATCCTCAGCGTGGAGAAAACGCCTTAGAATTTCCTGAATAAAGAAACAATGGGCAGCATCCTCGTTTAGATCCTGTCGGGATTGCTGAATGGAACGCAGAGAGGAGAGGAGAGTGGAAAATAGCCCCTGGGTTTAAGGAAATGTTAAGCAGTTTTTCAAGAGCCCAGACCCTTGCAGGAGGCAGGAAAGGATATTATTTTTCAGTTTTGCATGCGCTTTTCTCTGCGAGTAGCACTTTTCTACCAGAGGCTGACATTGGAGGGACCACCTGACATCAGATTAGACATTTACAAAAGGGCGCTGCAGGCAAATGCTTCATAAACGACCTTCACCAAAGATGCATGAGAGACCCCCAGGCTCAGGGATGCTCTGGTTAAATGGAGGATGTTATGCCTGCTCTATTTATAGTGGGGCCTGCTTGGGGCTCCTTGGAGGTTGCTTCAAACCTGTGCAGGTAGATGTATTCCTGCAACAATACCTCACCTCTACTATTTTTTTTTTTTTTTAGCAAAAGATACTTACTTTCATTCAAGTTTTCATCTTTCTATTGTGGACAATTTTAAACATGTAGAAATGGAGGGAGAAGGGATGGAGAACACCCACTCACCATCAGCCGGATGCCGCAATTACCAATAACTTCCTGCACTTGCTTCTTCTCTAGATTCTTTGGAATTAATTCGAAGTACATTGCAATCACGATGGCCTTCTACTTCTAAATTCTACACTCTGCACCTCTAAAATATACAAGCATGTCCCAGGACCATCCTCAACTACTTAGGGTCCCTCGGAAAAGGGTAAGGTCAGCCAGGCTGGACACCACGCTGTGGGTGGCCTTAGGTCCTGCAGGCAACTGTGGCTGCCAGCGTCGCAGCGGCAAGGTGAGCCTGAGCAGGAGCACACAGTCCCTGCCTGTCTGTTTCTTCCTGCCCCTTGGGGTGTGGGCACCTTGCCAGCTGGGAAGCTGCAGTCTAACAGTGATCATCGTGCTCTTTGCTGCCATCATTTCTAACATCACCAGAGAATTTATGAAGTGCCAGGAATCCCTCTTATGGCTTCTCCTATATTCAACTACTGAATCCACACAAATCTGTTTTACAGATGGGCTTATGGAAGTTACAGCGATGCAAATCCAGACCGTTTGGCTTCCAAGTTCGTAGCCACCATCATCTGCTCAACTGCAGAAGCACTAGGGTGAAGCGGGCCATGCTGGGCTGGTGGGGCAGGTGGCAGTGGCCACCATGCAGGTCCCTGTGGGACTCCCCAGGGGACTTCCTGCTGCATGATTCCCACCTCATGTGTGGACCTTGGTACCAAACTTGTGCTTTGGATTTGATTCCACAAGTGAATTATTCCAGGATTCGTGTTCTGTATGTGTTCTCAGTGTAGGTTCACGAAAAACAGACCGAGAAACATTATATCAAACTGATGGCTCTGCCTAAGGCTGTAACAGGATTGATAAGGAATCAGAGACCGACCGATGGGGTTGAGGAGGATATTTATTATTTAGGTGCACTGGCCTAGTCAGATTAACACCCAAAGGACTGAGCCCTGAACAAAGAGTTAAGTTACATTTTAACCATTTCATGGGGCGGGGTGTGGAGGTTGGGGTGGCGGGATCTGTGCAGGGGGAAGCATATTACAGAAGCAAGAAACAAAGACAGTTATTTAATTGAAACATGCATTACATCATTTCTTACTTTTCAAGGAAAAACATGTTTTGTGACTTGAGTTTATCTGCCTGGGGACCTTGCAGCTGCACAGCTAGAGAAACAGGGTCTTCACAATGCCTGGGAAGGGAGGAGAGATAAGGCTCGCTAGCCACAGAAAAACAGGCAGTTAATTTTTTTTTTTTTTTTTTTTTGGAGACGGATTCTCGCTCTGTCACCCAGGCTGGAGTGCAGTGGCGCGATCTCAGCTCACTGCAAGCTCCACCTCCCAGGTTCATGCCATTCTCCTGCCTCAACCTCCTGAGTAGCTGGGACCACAGGTGCCCACCACTGCACACAGCTAATTTTTTGCATTTTTTGTAGAGACGGAGTTTCACCGTGTTAGCCAGGATGGCCTCGATCTCCTGACCTCGTGATCCGCCCGCCTCAGCCTCCCAAAGTGCTGGGATTACAGGCGTGAGCCACCGTGCCAGGCCACAGGCAGTTAATTTTTAAAGGACTCCAGCTTTTTCTCTTTCTCAGGGGGAACTGCGTTTTCTTACATTCAACTGAGTGTCTGCTTACACATTCTTAATTTCTTTTAATTCCTGTTTTAAGACCAGAAAGAAGATGTGGAATGTGGAGGGAGCTGGGATGATGGGACATGGAGTTTTGATTGACTTTTATTACCAGGAACTTCACAGTGAGAATTCCTCAGAGAGCATGGTGTGGTAATGCTGTTCATACTCAGAAGCCCACACTCAGATGCCCATGCTGGACAGGTGTTCACACACAAGGGCTCACTCTCAGGGTTCACCCCGGGCGGGTGTTCACACACAGGGGCTCACTCTCAGGGCTCACCCCGGGCGGGTGTTCACACACAGGGGCTCACTCTCAGGGCTCACCCCAGGTGGGTGTTCACACACAGGGGCTCACTCTCAGGGTTCACCCCGGGCGGGTGTTCACACACAGGGCTCACTCTCAGGGCTCACCCCGGGCAGGTGTTCACACACAGGGGCTCACTCTCAGGGCTCACCCCAGGTGGGTGTTCACACACAGGGGCTCACTCTCAGGGTTCACCCCGGGCGGGTGCTCACACACAGGGCTCACTCTCAGGGGCTCACCCCGGGCAGGTGTTCACACACAGGGCTCACTCTCAGGGGCTCACCCCAGGCAGGTGTTCACACACAGGGGCTCACTCTCAGGGGCTCACCCCGGGCAGGTGTTCACACACAGGGGCTCACTCTCAGGGGCTCACCCCGGGCAGGTGTTCACACACAGGGCTCACTCTCAGGGGCTCACCCCGGGCAGGTGTTCACACACAGGGCTCACTCTCAGGGGCTCACCCCGGGCAGGTGTTCACACACAGGGCTCACTCTCAGGGGCTCACCCCAGGAAGGTGTTCACACACAGGGCTCACTCTCAGGGGCTCACTCCGGGCAGGTGTTCACACACAGGGGCTCACTCTCAGAGGCTCAGCCTGGACACGTGTTCACACACAGGGCTCACTCTCAGGGGCTCACCCCAGGAAGGTGTTCACACACAGGGCTCACTCTCAGGGGCTCGCCCCAGGCAGGTGTTCACACACAGGGCTCACTCTCAGGGGCTCACTCCGGGCAGGTGTTCACACACAGGGCTCACTCTCAGGGGCTCACTCCGGGCAGGTGTTCACACACAGGGGCTCACTCTCAGAGGCTCAGCCCGGACACGTGTTCACACACAGGGACTCACCAGAGCCCACCTGGTGAGCACAGGGGCTCAGTTCCACACTTTTCACCAGCAGTTCCTTCCAGGCCTCAACAGCCCTGCTCAGCAGTGTGGGAAAAAGAGGGGCATTTAGAGAACAGAACTATGGGAGATGTTATGTGACACGTCCCCCCTCTTCCTCTTCCTCCTGTCGCAACATCAGGATTTCCCTGAAGAAAGGGACCTGCACTTTGCCCCAGCCACTCACATCACCAGTGAGCATGTGGGCTAGTGCTGGCCAATCAGAGTCATATACAGCCCAGCCTCATCATGGTGATTGGATAAGAGGTGGGCACATGACCAAATCAAGCCAATCATAGTCCCAAACATCCTCATCACAGTGATTGGATAACACATAACCGCCTGACCAGATCAAGCCAATCAGAGTTACACACACTCTCATCACAGTGATTGGATAAGGGGTGGGCACATGACCAAATCAAGCCAATCAGAGATGCACTTCCTCCTCCTCGCTGGGATTGGGTGTTAAGGACAGTAGATATTGATTTTTGTTTCGGAATATGATGCAAATTTTTCTTTTTAAAATTGAGTTATGTAAAATAAGGTAGTCGATGGAAAGAAAAAATTAAGTAACAGGTGATAAGCTAATACCTCAAACAGGGAGCTCTGTGAAAAGCCAGCCTTGAAGCCCTGAGTTCATCCGGCCACTAGAGCCTCCCTGTACCCCGGCTGAGCACTGGCCCTGGAGGGTGCAGGGGACGTGTCCGCGAGGCCTCCCTGCAGCTCTGCAGCAGGCTGCGGGTACCGGCCATTCTAAATGCCAAGTACGTGTCCGCCCTATGAATTATGAAGGGTGTTTACAATTCCTCCAACACAACCGAGCCGTCAATCATTTACAGCTGCACCAGTGGCTCTGCCACTCTGAGGTCGCTGGAGGAGAAGGACTGACCAAGCCTGATGGGCGAAGGAGAAGCCGCCGGAGGGGCTGGGATGGCCTGGCCGGGCCTGCTGGAGCCAGAGGGAGGCCGATTCCAGGACCAGTGTTCTTTCCGTGGAAAACACCGCATGAGCTTCCTGACATCGCCGGCCACTTCCATGAGAATGGAAGAAGGACGCACCCCGGAGGGGCAGAATTTCTTGTCCTGGAATGCCGGCGGTCAGCCCCTCACTCCCGTCTTCCCGTAGAGGAGGTTGTTTGCCTTCTCAGGCTCTTCAGGAAACAGATTCCACTCCTCACCGACAAACCAACTCCAGGTTTGGTTATCCGCGCTGCCAGGCTGCCGGGCTGTGTCTGGCCTTACCTGATGACCGGGCACCACAAGTGGGTGCTGTGCTGTGTGCTCACCAACAGCTGCGCCTCCTTCCTGGGTACATGGTGAAGCCACATTGCCCAGCCTGCCTGGCAAGGAGGCGTGGTCACCTAGCTGCGTTCTCATCAGTAGATGGGATGGAAACCATTTCTGGCCCAAGGAAGTATGATTACCGCTTTTATGATGTCTTGTCCATTCTCCTGGAAAGACACAGACATCAGTGAGATGGTGATCCACATCATGGCAGGGGCTTGGGTCTCAGAAATACACCATGGAAGAGAGTTACCTGTCTGAGAACCACTTGGATTGCCGTAAAGGCAAGACATAAACTTCTACTGAATTTGAGCCGTCACGTGTTGTATGAATGTGTGCAGTTGTTTAAAGAGAGAAACTGCTCACTGACACAGACACCATGTGTTGAGTATTTAATATGTGCAAAACATTGTGCTAAATGCTTTCATATACAGCATTGCCTAAGCCTCAAAACAACCTGCAGACCTGGAGATTATTATTTTCCCACTTCAGAGTGAAGACATTTAAATTTAGAGAGATTAAACTTGCCCTGGGTCACACACCTACTGACGAACAGAATCGGGACCCCACAGCTCAGGTTCTCAGTGCCAGCTAGAGTAACCTCAAAGCAACATGGTGAAGGAGTATTGGCCATGAAGCTATTCTTTCTCCCTGCTCCATCCAGCAGGGAAGGGGCCCCCCTGGAGCTCCACAGCAGCAAGCCCCAATAAGGTGGGCAGACAGGAAGGGAGGTCATGTGTGCCAAGCTCAGCCTGGGCTGGGGCCTGCATGTCAGGAACCTCTTTCTGCAAATGGCAGAAACCCAGCTCCCAGTGGCCAACACAGAAAAGGCCACGTATCTGCTGCTCATCGACCCCAACATTCCAAGCAAAGCTGGATCAAGGTGTTTCTTGATGACCTCGGGAATCTCCTTCTCCATCTCTGTCTGTTTTCCCTGAAGAGGAAACAAGGCAAAAGAAACTTGAGGCTCGTGTTCTGAAAGCTAGATAGTGAAGTGCCCTCTCCTCTGTAGCAATCACTGAAGACCATCCAAATCACTGAAGACCATCCAACCAATCACTGAAGACCATCCAATCACTGAAGACCATCCAATCACTGAAGACCATCCAACCAATCACTGAAGACCATCCAAATCACTGAAGACCATCCAACCAATCACTGAAGACCATCCAATCACTGAAGACCATCCAATCAATCACTGAAGACCATCCAATCACTGAAGACCATCCAAATCACTGAAGACCATCCAACCAATCACTGAAGACCATCCAAATCACTGAAGACCATCCAACCAATCACTGAAGACCATCCAATCACTGAAGACCATCCAATCACTGAAGACCATCCAATCAATCACTGAAGACCATCCAATCACTGAAGACCATCCAATCAATCACTGAAGACCATCCAATCACTGAAGACCATCCAATCAATCACTGAAGACCATCCAAATCACTGAAGACCATCCAACCAATCACTGAAGACCATCCAATCACTGAAGACCATCCAATCACTGAAGACCATCCAATCAATCACTGAAGACCATCCAATCACTGAAGACCATCCAATCAATCACTGAAGACCATCCAATCACTGAAGACCATCCAATCAATCACTGAAGACCATCCAATCACTGAAGACCATCCTCTACACTTGTCACCTTGCAGCAGCAACTCAGGGTCACTGACCTGCCCCTGCCACTGCAGCAACCACTTGGGGTGACTCACCTGCCCCTGCCACTGCAGCAACCACTCGGGGTGACTCACCTGCCCCTGGCCACTGCAGCAACCACTCGGGGTGACTCACCTGCCCCTGGCCACTGCAGCAACCACTCGGGGTGACTCACCTGCCCCTGCCACTGCAGCAACCACTCAGGGTGACTCACTTGTAAATGCTGCTGCCTAAGCAATAAGGGTGCAGGAGGCAGCAGCTGGAAGGGAAATGCACAGAGAAACGCTGGGGGGTTCCAGATGGGACAAGTGATCAGCTGACAGCCCTCCAACCACAATGTGCAGTTTCCAAGCCACAACCCCTGTCCCCATCCTGCCCCTGCTGAGGAGTCTGAGAGCTTAGTCCTTGGGGTCACCCTGTTCATCCCTGCATATGTGCAGATCTGCTCTCAAACTCCTGAAGTGCTGGAATTCTATGCAAGTTCAGAATCTCAATGATGTGTGACCTCAACCCTATAAGCCTCAGGTAAGGCTTCTTCCTTTGTCTGAACTCACAATAGCCACTGAACGGGGAGATTGGGTGACTTCATTCAACATTTGGTTATTAAGCACCCCCATATACCAGGCTCTGTCCTGGGTGCTTGGGACACAGCCCCAGGAAAGCCATGGCTCTGCTCTCATGGAACTTATGTTCTGGTCCAGTGGAGAGACTTGCAAGTGTGTGAGAAAATGAATAGCATAATCCTTGGTTGTCAAAAGGGCCGTCGATGAAACAGAACGGACCATGTGACAGTGTGGCTAGGGAGAGGTCATTATGAGCTGAGGTAGCCAGGAAAGATCTCCTGGAGGGTGTGACATTGGCACCAACAAGGAGCCAATAGCATGCAAACTGGGGCAGGTACATACTAGGCAGGGGCATCACCAGGGAAAGGTCATGCAGCAGAAACCAGTGTGGCCCCGTGAAGAGCAGAAAGGAGGCTGAGGGCAAGGAGAGGAGGCCAGAGCTGCAGGAGGTCAGCAGGGGCCAGGCCCCGTGTGCCTTACAGGCAGGGAAAAGGGCCTAGCTTTTGCTAAGTGCCCTGGCCACTAGTAATGTGGGGAGGCAAGACAGTGTGCAACATGCTCCGCCCACAAGAGGCCTCCTAGGCTGCACTGCAGAGAGAGGTGGGAATGGAAGGAAATGAGTTTGCAGTCTATGGCATTGGTCCAAGCAGGAAATGACTGTAGCTCAGACTACAGCGGTGGCAGTGGAGATGGACGGGGGGACATTTTTTCCAGATGTGTCTTGGAGCTGGAGATGACAGGATTTGCAAATGGTTTGGCTCTGGGGAGAGACACACACAGAGAGAGAGAAAGAATTGGTCTTCTGATATTATCTGCAGAGGAGGAAACAGGTTTAGGGGAGATGCAGGTAGGTTGATGAAGAACCACTGGTATTGGTTTTTATGCACGTTTGGAAGCCTTGGGAAGGCCTGCGTATTCTCTGGAAATGAATTGCTCATGATTCCAGTTAGTTATCCACAAAATAATGCAAGGTTTACAATAAATTGTATTTCCCAGCTACTGGGAAACTAAGCTGGTAGGAATGAAGGGAGCCCACACCTGACGCGGGGCAGAAACACACATTCCATCGTTCTGAGCTGAAAGGGAGCAGCCTGGGCAGAGCACATCGTCGGGGAGCGGCCTCTGTTCCCTGCTGTGCCGGGCCAGGGTGACTGGCAGTTGATAAACAGCCCCGCTCCTAACAGAGAGCCCCGGAGCGGGAGCCGGCACGGTCGACGTGCCATTTATCTTAAAGCTTTCATGGAGGGAAAAATATGTTTTAAAAGCTGCCGGGAAAAGGACAATTATTAATGCAACTCTTCTATCAATGTCTTCTCTCATTTGCCAGGCTGGGAGATGCTGACATACAAGAGTGAGGCCAGGCGGACTTTGGAAGGGGTGGAGAAGGTGGCCAGGAACATAGTGTCCTCCCTTGGCTGTCACTGGTCCGCAGGCCGTGGACGCCCTCTTTGAGGACAGCTTTGGAAGTAAGGGCCGCTGCGAGCTTCATCCACCTGATGTCTGGGGAAGCCCGGGACTGGCTTTGCAGGAGCCCACACTCGTGACACAGAGGGGCCTTCTCTGCAGCTCTCTGCTGCACGTCTGTCACAGAGCAGCCGCGCTCCCATCTCTGGTGCAGATGGCTCCACCTGCAGTCCCAGGCAATAGCACAGACCTCAGGACTGCATGGGGCAGCTTCTCCTGGGAGGCCCAGGTCAGCAGTGGACACACGGCTCTCCAGACCAAGTCACTGACGCTGTGAGGGTGATGTCCTCACTCAGGCTGGTGACAGCATGGACAGCTGCTCCACATGGAGGGATGCAGGCCCAGCTTGTCCCTGAAATCCAAACCCAGCAGGCCCAGGGCTGCCATCAGGGACGCTGATTCTAAGGTGGAGGGAGGTTTCCAGGAACCGGGAGGTCCATCTGGGGAAAGAAGCGAAGGCCACCCAGAATGACGGAAAACCACAGAGCACAGGGAGCTGCAGGCATGGGGAGAGCGGGCCCAGACGGGCACAGGACAGAGGACGCGGGAAGGGGAAATGGTCAGCACTGCTGATCCCAGCGAAGGTCTTGAAAACTGACTTCATCAATTTATGGAGAATTGGGGTTGAATTAATGATAACAAAGCAGTTCTTTTAAGCTACTGATTTGAGGGAAAAGTGAAATATCCAGGTGAGGAAAGTGCCGTGGTCTCCGTCAGCTTCACGGTGAACGGGGCTCAGGTGGGCTCGGTGATGTCAGCAGCCAGTCTCGATTTGAGGGAAACAAATTCCTGGTAAAACACAAACTACAGGGGTGGACGGGGGTGCCTGTGGGCGGAGCAGGCGGAGGAGAAGCAGGTCCCAACCTCCCCTGTCGAAGGTGGTGCCTCTCGTGGAAGCATCAGGAAGTGGAAGCACAGGCGTCTCATTTGGAGATGGGAAGACAGACAACACGAGAGATGACTAAAAGAATGAAAGGTGGTCTCTGGGGAGGGACAGTGGAGGAAAGAGGGAGAATATAATTTTCGTAGCTATGGAACTCATTAAATTGGGTGCAAATACCATTTCTTTTTGAAAAGTAGAAAAAAAAATATTAAAAGAACCAGTCAGTGAGAACTGTGGTGACCAGCCGGCGTGACTGGAGGAAGAGATTATAATTCATTCACTCCCCTTGACCCCTCCTCTCCACCACAGTCTCTCTGGGCTGGGGCCGAAATTCCCAGATTACAGCTGTGGAATGCATCTGCTTCCTCCTGTACTGCTCCTGCGCATATAATTTAAATTGCCCCTGATGAGGTCTACTGCTTCAGAGTAACATCCAAT
The DNA here is from genome assembly GCF_037993035.2 of Macaca fascicularis. NCBI lineage: Eukaryota > Metazoa > Chordata > Mammalia > Primates > Cercopithecidae > Macaca > Macaca fascicularis. The sequence goes on from NC_088385.1 coordinate 138,466,350, forward strand.
CATTCCAGATACTTTGAGCATCTAGAAGCCTATGACAGCTGGAGAATCTAATCTTGAAGCAATAAATGAGATAAAGCTTGGGTGAGACAAACACCATAGGCCACCTCTTCACCTCCATTATTCATGAAACTATCTCATTATAACTGTGGGTTGCCATGGTGACAGGCAGTGAAGAGACAATTCTAAAAAGTTTGGAGAAGATATTTTATAACTAAGGGCTTTTGGCTGCAAGCGACTAAAACCTGATTCTTGATGGCTTAAACTGAAAGTTGTTTTGTTGTAATTGTTTGCCAGCATTGCGGGGAAGGCCTCAGGAGTGCTAACAGCCAGCACCAGGGCCCAGCAGTGTCATCAAGACCTCAGTCTCTGCCCTGGGGGCTCTGCCTTCTGCTCTGCTGCAGTCATTGCTGGGCTCCACGTGGCATCCCCTGAAAGCCCCAGGCTCAAATCACCCTTAATATTAGCAGGCCCAGACTCTAAACAAATAATGGCCAACCGCTGAAAACAATACCACCAAGGCAAAATACTGTCAAGAGGGGCTGGATAAAGTCTGTGGGGCACAAGGGAGGCATCCAAGAAGGACATCTAAATGAAGACCTGAAGAATAAATATGAACTGTACCAAAAATGGGCACAGGAGAGCACTCCAGGTCAAGGGAATTATAGACACATAAGATATACGTCTGGAGGATCCTGAACCATTTGAATAACTGATTCCAGGTCCTTAGTAGGAAATATTCAAGATACACCTGGGTGATATGGTATGGCCCTGTGTTCCCACCCAAATCTCATGTTGAATTGTTAATCCCTAGTGTTGGAGGTGGGGCCTGGTGGGAGGTTATTGGATCACGGAGGTGGTTTCTAATGGTTTCGCACCTTCCCCCTAGTGCTGTCTTGTGATAAAGTTCTCATGAGATCTGGTTGTTTGAAAAGCGTGTAACACCTCCCCCTTTGCTCTCTCTCTCTCTCTCTCCTGCTGGCCATGTGAAAACTGTGCCTGTTTCCCATTCGCCTCCTGCCATGAGTGTAAGTTTCCTACGGCCTCCCTAGAAGCAGAAGCCTGTATAGCCTGCAGAACCATGAGACAATTAAATCTCTTTCCTTTATAAATTACCGAGCATCAGGTATGTCTTTATAGCAGTGTGAGAATGGACTAGTACACTGGGCCATCTCGGTGTCTCACAGATCAAAGATGCTGCCATGGACTCATGAAGTGGTGTCGCCCAGACACAGGAGCCAGCCTGATGCTCTTGCTGAACAGGGATGTGTTAACACAACTCAACAAGAATAATGACTGCAATGGATTAGAAGACTCAGGGTACATCAAAAGCCATGACACAGAGTCAGAAATGAATATGTGGCCATTATTACCTACCTTACAGAAATAAAAGGATTATAAGAGAATACTATGAGCAATTGTATGCCAACAAATTCAGAAGTTTAGGTGAAACAAATTCCTGGTAAAACACAAACTACAATAACTGACTCAAGGAGAAATAGAAATTTGAACAGACTTATAAAAAAGAAAGAGACTGAATTATAATCAGAACCTCCCACCAAAGAAGACTAGAGGACAAGGCGGCTTTGCTGGTAAACAGCACAAACATTTAAACAAACACCCAAAATTATCAAACTCTTCCAAAAAAAAAAAAAAAAAAGAGAGGAAGAAATACTTCCTAACTTATTTTATGAGACCAGCATTATCCTGATACCAAAGGCAGACATCACAAGAAAAAATTACAGATTAGTATCCCTTATGATTATTAAATCCTTGACAAAATACTAGAAAATGTAATACAGCAGCATGGTAAAATAATTATACAACATAACCAACCAAGTGGGATTTATCCCAGGAACACAAGGATGGTTAAACATACAACAATTATTTAATGTAACACACAAAATTAGTAGAATTAAGGAAAATATTACAATTGTCTCAATTAATGTAGAAAAAGCATTTGACAAAACTCAACAGCCTCTTATGATTTAAAAAACAAAAGCCAACCAAACAAAAAACCAACTCGACAAACAAGAAATGGAAGGCAACTTATTCAACATAACAAAAAGCATTTAGGAAAAACTTACTGCTAACGTTGCACTCAATGTGGAAGGACTGAAGCCTTCCCAGCTAAATTCAAGAACAAAGCATGCCCACTTTTGCCACCTCCATTCAACATTGTGCTGAAATTTCTAATCATAACAATTAATCAAGAAAACAAAATAAAAGACATACAAATTGGAAATGAAGATGTAGAACTATATTCCTAGATGACTTGATCTTGTACATAGAAAATCCTAAAGAATTCACACACAAAAAAACTACTAAACATAATAGAATTTAATACAGTTGCAAGATACAAAATCAACACACAAAACTCCGTTGTATTCTTACACACTAGCAATGAAAAATCCTAAAATGAAATTAAGAAAACAATTCAATTCACAATGACACTAAAAAGAATAAAATAACTAGGAATAAATTTAATTGAGGAGGTGTAAGATTTGCACTCTGAAAAAAAAAACATTAATGAGAGAAATTAAAGAAGACCTAAATAAATGGAAACACACCCTGTGTTAATGTCTTAGAAGATTTAATATTGTTAAGACATCAAAACTTCGCAAAGCAATCTACAGATTCTGAGCTATTTCTGAATCACAATCTCAGTGGATTTTTTTCTTTTTTTCTCTTTTTTTCCTTTTTTTGTAGAAATGGCAAATCAGATATTAGAATTCATATGAATTGCAAGTTATGGCAAATAACTAAAATAATCTTTAAAACTAACCAGTTTGGAGGACTCACTTTTTTTTTCATTTCAAAACATATTACCGTGCTGCAGTCATCAAAACAGTGTGGTTCTGGCATAAGGATAGACTGATGCAATAGAGAGTCCAGAAACAGGCCTGTGCATCCACAGTCAAATGACTGACAAGGGTGCAAAGAGGATTCAACAGGGTGAGAATAATCTCTTCAACAAATGTTGCTGGGAAAACAAGATAATCACCTGCAAAGAATGAGATTAGACCTATCCCACTCCATATACAAAAATTAACACAAAGTGGATCAAAGACCTAAATGTAAGAACTAAAAGTATAAAACTCTTAGAAGAAAGGGGTAATGACTTCATGACTTTGGATTTGGTAATGGACTTTTAGCTTTGACACCAATTGCATAAGCAACAAAAGAAAAAAATAGATAAAGTTGACTTTAGCAAAATTAAACTTTTGTGTATCAAAGAACACTGTCAACAAAATGAAAAGGCAACCTACAGAATAAGAGAAAATATTTCTGGTTTATGTAACTGCTAAGGACCTAGAAGTCAAAATGTACAAAGAACTGATACAACCTAATAACAAAAAGACAACCCAATTAAAATAGAATTTAAAAACAGGCAAACAACTTGGATATTTCTCCAAAGAAGATATATAGATGGCTGGCAAGCACATGAAAAGATGATTATAACATCTGGGGTCATTAGGGAAATGCAAATCAAAACCTCAGTGAGGAAGCACATCACACCCCGTAGGATGGTAACATAGCAGTAATAATAATAGCGACAAAGGTAAGAAGTGGGTCAGGATGTGGGGGAAGCAGAATTCTCATGCATCACCGTATGTACAATGTGTATGTAAAATGGCCCTGTGGAAAATGGTTCAGCACTTCCTCAAAAATTTAAACATGGAATTACCATCTGAACCAGAAATTCCACCCCTAAGTCTATACCCAAAAGAACAGATACTTGTAGATGAATGTTCCTAACAGCACTATTCACAACAGCCAGAAGTTGGAAACGGCACAAATGGCCAATCAATGAATAAACAAAATGTGGTCTGTCCATGCAATGGAACATTTTTCAGCTTTAACAAGGAATGAAGCACTCACACATGTGACAGCATGGATGGGCCTTCAGAATATCCCTACGTGAAAGAAGCCAGGAACAAAAGATCATATATTGCATGATTTCATTTATGTTAAAAATATCCAGAATAGTTAAATCCAGAGACAGCAGATAAGTGGCTGCCATGGGCTGTGGAGGAGGGAGGACAAAAGGAATGAAAGTGTTTTGGAGGTGACTGTCGCACAACAGTGTGAATGTACTGAATGGCACTGAATTGCACACTTTAAAAGGGTTAATTTTATGTTATGTGAGATTCACTTCAATTAAAAACAAGCTATGAGTAAAAGAATGTGTATAAGGGGTGGTACAGACGAGATATATACAATAAAACTTATTGCACGCTTCTGGAGGTTGCTAGGATGCCAGTCCATTATGCTGAAAATTGATAAATAAAGTGGAAAACTAAGCATTTATCCTGGCTTCCTGGTATTAATTGTATTTCATGATAAATCATAGCCTTAGTGGATAACGGATGGCTCTTCTAAACAGAAGCACTCAAGCAAATAATTTCAGGAGGAGGAAGAGAATTAGAAGTTCCAACATCTTATTAAAAATTGACTAGGTTAATGTCATCAATAGATGGTAAAACTCTTAAGTGGAAGATTGATAGAGAAACTTGCAATGAATCATTGTTGCCATCTGAATTCACTGATGGGTCTCAGCATCATAAAAGGTGAGGTTTAATCATTATGTGTCTCCTGATATGCTGCAGTACAAAGAATACAGCTTCACCTACCACGTATCCGTGCACAGAGCAAACCTGGATCTCATCAGCTCTGGCATTTAATTTCAAGCCTGCAGCAATGTGTGAGGCAGGGAAACAAGTTAAACAGCCCCGGAAGCCATCGGGCAGATCCTAATGTGAACATCTAATGGGACTTGCTTTCCTCAAAAAGCCAGCATGAGGTAGGAGACCTGTGAAATGGAGCTGGAGGTGGGGGCAGAAAGAGACAATTCTAGATTTCAAGAGACTTAACAGATAGAGCTTTCTGACACGACATATAGAATTTGCTTGGATCTGGATTCAAATAAATCAGCTACTAAAATTCAGTTTTTTCCATAATCAAGATATTACCGGAAAGGGCCCCTGATGCAGACCCCAAGAGAGGGTTCTCGGACCTCACACAAGAAAGAATTCCAGGCAAGTTCATAGAGTAAAATGAAAGCAAGTTTATGAGCGAAGTAAAGAAACAAAAGAATGGCTACTCCATAGACCGAGCAGCACCAAGGGCTGCTAGTTGCCTATTTTTGTGGTTATTTCTTCATTATATGCTAAACAAGGGATGGATTATTCATGAGTTTTCTGGGAAAGGGATGGGGATTTCCCAGAACTGAGGGTTTCTCCCCCTTTTAGACCATATAGGGTAATGTTGCATTTGTAAACTGTCATGACGCTGGTGGGAATGACGTTTAGCACCTGATGTATTATATTTAGCATTTAACAAGCAGTGAGGACCACCAGAGGTCACTTTCATCGCCATCTTGGATTTGGTGAGTTCTGGCTGGCTTCTTTACCACATCCTGTTTTATCAGCAGGGCCTTTTTGACCTGTATCTTGTGATACCAATTCTGTCCACCTCCTGTCTCATCCTGTGACTAAGAATGCATAGCTTCCTGGAAATGTGGCCCAGAGGGTCTCAGCCTCATTTTATTCAGTCCCTGTTCAAGATGGAGTCGCTCTGTTTCAAACACCTCCGGCAAAGGGAATTTGAGTATAGACTAAGTGTTTGTCTTAGTCAGTTCAAGCTGCTGTAACAAAATGCCTTAGACAGGGTGGCTTATAAACATTTATTTCTCACAATCTAGTGAGTCCAAAATCAAGGCTCCTGCAGATTCAGCATCTCACAAGGCACACTTCTTGGTTCGTAGATGGTGGTCTTCTTGCTGCATCCTCACATGGTGGAAGCAGCGAGGCAGCTCTCTGGAGCCCATGTATACGGGCACTAATCCATTCATGAGGGCTCCATCCTCAGGACCTAATCACCTCCCAAAGGCCTCCCCTCCTAATCCATTATGTGGTGATTAGGTTTCGACATACGCATTTTGTGGGGACACAAACCCTGAGCCCACTGCAGTGTTTGATTAAATGAAGGAGTTGTTTGTTTTGCAAAGCATGAGTGTCGAACGGTAGTCATGGAAGAAGAGATTCCCTACTTGGATGACTATTGAAGGATTTAGGAATGTGAGGACATGGGGTGTGCAATTTGCTTTAAAGCACTCAACCGTGCTGCAAGCCTCCCTTTCCCTCCATATACATCTCTTTCAGTGCTCTCTACCCAGTCCTGTGCCTGGAGGCTGACCCTAATATCCAGTAGTAAAGGGACTCTGTGTCCTCTGGAGACCTTTGGCTTAACCAGAGATGAGGGGCTGTGCTCAGAACACCTGCTCCCCTACCCCTGCTCGGTGAGCTACAGTTCTTTTCTGGCAGCCCCTCATGCAGAGCCAGCTGCTGCCCCGCTGGGTGAGTAACCACCCGCCCCGGCCATGGAGACACAGTGATCTTAGCTACACTGCTGAGACCCTGCTAAGATCCCAGCCCTGAAATGCTGCACTGGCCCTGCAGACTTCCTCCACCCACCCACGCCTGTGGGAGCCATTCCTGCATACACCTCTTCCCTGTCCCATTTAGAGTCACTTGTTACCTGTGGGACTCTGACTCTGGGGGAGGTAAAATGTTTGTGGTTGTTGATGTCGGGCAATGGGTATGTGAGAGTTTTATGTATCCTCTACCTTTCTGTACATTTTTGAAATTTTTCATAAGCAGACAGCAAACATAAATATATACACACAGTCACTCTATTTTTCCATTATTAACATTATAAATTTATGTTTAAAGGTACACATGAGATGTTTTAGAAGGATACACACCAGATTCCAACTGTAGCTACCTCCAGACAATGAGACTAGGAGGGAGCAGAGCAGGAGGGAGCGGAGCGAGCTGGGAGGTGTCCTTGAACTGGCATGTGAACTGTCCTCCCTTCCTCCTCATGACCTCTCCCTCCTCATGATCTCAGGGCTTCCACTTATTTAAAATCACTCATTTAAATGAGTGAACGTCCACTCATGCAAAATCACAGCTCAACATCACTCCCTCTGGGGAAGCTTAAACAGGGAGTGCGGTGGGCACCTGCACAGGCCACCACTGCTCATACACTTCATCTTCACAACATTTATCTCAGCGGTCATTTACTTTAATCTCTGTGAAAATTTGAGAATTCTCAGGGGGTGATTCTCCACTGTTCTCTGTGGGATTTTCTGTTCCCAGGGCTAGTTTTATACCTATCCATGTGATAATTTGCGGATGCCTCCTAGCTATGAGCTCTAAGGAAGCAGAATTTTTCATTACATTCCCAGCCTTGATCACAGGGCCCGGCAAATGGCCGGTCCTCAAATACACAGGTTTTGGCAAATTCTTTGAAATTTCTACTAGAATGTATTCATTTTTCTGCCACTTAAAATAATGTTTAAGTTATTGCTTTAATTTTGTTGTAAATTTTGTTTGATTTTGAGGAAAGTGTAGAAAAATAATCTAAAATCTTGAAGGAAAGAAAGAACTTAGGTGTAATGTCCATGGAAAATAAGCGAAAGATAGGTTATGGAATTGCACAGATTTTAAAGTCTCTGAATGCAGAATGCATCATCATGACTTTGTAAGGCAAGTGAGTTGGAGGAAAGCATTTGAAGACATGACAAACAACAAGTTTGTATCCTTAATATGTAAAAAGCATATTCAAATCAATATGAAAAAAGATATCTGTATACAAAGGATTGGCACGAATAAAAAGTTCAAGAAAGAAGACACACAAAAACAATAGAGCCGCAATGGAAGCAACATCATTAATTATCCAAGATACGCAAACAAAATGAAAATAATTCATGTTCATTGGGTCAGAAAAGACTGAAACTAACTGCAATAGCTGATGCCAATGAGGGTCTGGGGGATGGAGTCTCAGGACCCCTCTGGGGGCTGGTAAGTGTCCACTGTTCGAAGCTTCTGGGGGCAGTTTGGTGAAATGTGCCAAAAGGCTTTCATATTTGGAGATGTTTGCTCCATGAAGAAATGCCCTACAAGGACAGACTCACAGGACCTGTGACTAGGGCCACGCCCCCGAAGCATGCAGGGCTTAGCTGCTCCCACTAAGATCGCCAGCCCTGAGTCACTCCCTCTGCGCACTGCCCCTACCCTCGCATCCCTGTGGGAGCTGTCCCTGCCTCCACCTCTCCCCCACTCCCTGATCAGGGACATTTGATCAGCACTGTTCGAAGCTTTATGCTGGAGGAGCAGTGACAACAGACCCAGCCCCTTTACAGGGCCAGGGGTGGGAACCTACACAGTGAAATGCCACACAGTAGGTCCACAGTCACTGCGAAAATGCGCACACCACAATGTTAAGTAATTTTAAAGAGGACCTTTTGTGTATTAGGATCCATTTTGTTTCAAAATACAAACATGGCATTAATATGTAGGAAATGTCAAAGCTGTAAAACCATGAACGGAATGCCTGAAGTGTGGGGCATGGAGGGACACGCTGACCTGAACACGCCTTCCACTTCATGGGAATGCCTTCGCGCTGCTTCCTTTCTTGCTTTTCTTTCACAGGAAGCTTGTGTCACTTTCACAACCAGCGAAGCCATGTGTAGGTTCCGTGTCGAGGAAGAGAACCCCCCTACTCCTGGATGGCAGGTGTCCCTCTCAGCTGAGCAGGGCTGTCTAGGACCATGACATCCACCTGGGCTCTCCTGGCCCCCAGAGAAGAGCAGTCCAGCGCATGTGCTGGCTGCACCACAATGTCTCCTATGAACAAGGCCCACAGGCAGTGGCTGGCTGGGCAGACGCCCCTGCCCTGAGCTGGAGTCTCCCCAGGTGGCTGCTTCTTTCCCACCCGGAGGGTCACAGCCCAGCCCAAGCCCCAAGGGAATGGAGCAGCTGCCTGCACCAAGCTTCCCTCCTCTGGAGAAGGCGCCTCCTCTTCTCCCTCACGTGCTCCCTGATGGCCACCATCCTCCTTGACATAGTTCCCAGGACCAGCCTCTCCCGGGGTCAACTACTCCCAGTACCCCAGTCATCACCATCTGTGACACTTCAGCCCTGGCTGACCCCCGCCAGCCCCAGGACAGGCCACAGCTCTCAAGCCACGTCCCAGACATGAGAAACAGGGAAGGGGGAGCTGCCTGACCTTGGGCTGGGTTCAAAAGCAGAGTCAGCCCAGGCACAGAGGCTGTTTGTTTGAGTGAATTGAGTGGGAGGCTGTTTTCTCGTGGGGATGGGGAGGGTTCAGAGGCTTGTGGTATCTTTGTTTTCATTCCAGGCTCCATCCGTCGGGGCCCTGGCAGGAACCAGAGTTCACTCAACCCTTCACAGAAGGGTGCCTTGCAGAGGCGCTGGCTAGGCAAGCAAATGTGGTGTGGAACCCACCTCTGGCCTGAGGAGCAGGGCAGGAGCCATGCTGCGGGGTCCCAGGGAGGCCATGCGGGGCGCTCCACAGAAGCTGGGCCTGGAGACTGGGGGTCCCAGGGAGGCCATGTGGGGCGCTCCACAGAAGCTGGGCCTGGAGACTGGGGGTCCCAGGGAGGCCATGTGGGGCGCTCCACAGAAGCTGGGCCTGGAGACTGAGGGTCCCAGCTCTTGCCAGCAGTACAGCCCCATGCAGGGAGCGCATGAGGAATAAACGCCCTGACCTCAGCCTCTTTCTCCAACCCGCTCTGTGCCCCAGGGGAGACTCCACTGGGAGCCCAGCTTTAAAACAGCAGGGAAGGGAGCCTGGACAGATGGAGGGCCCCAGTCATCTTAGGGCGGGTGGAGTGGGGTCGGGGGAGCCGGACAGGGCCTGGAGGGCAGCGGGTCCCACTGAGGGCCACCTGCAGACTTCAGGGGCCTCAACTGGGAATGCGGCGCCAAGATGCTCTTGAACAAATGGAAGTTTTGGCAACTCTGGACCCTGGTGGTGATTGGCTGGAACCACAGAGCTGTGACCCACAGCTCCTGTTCACGCTGGCTCTGATGGCCACTGGGCTCCCTCACTTGGTCTGCGGCCTGCCCTCTGCCTCCGAGTCTGCCACTCCCCATCCAGCCTCTGTCATTTGCACCCTGTTGATGAACTGCCCAGCACGGAGGTGGAAAATGATAATCTCTGCCTCCTCAAACAGCTCGGGTTCCACTAAGCCCAGTAATAAGGAGGAAATGCAAAATGCATCTGCCGCAGGAAACCAATAAACGCCGAGGCTCAGAGCCTTTGGCAGGGAAGAGCACAAAAATGCCAAATACAATTTTTTTCTATTAACATTATATCCACAGGCTCTTGTCAAGGAAATATCAGATCCCAAATCGAGCAATTACGAGAGCTCACTGTCTGAGTGAGACGCCGCTGGCAGAGGAATTTAGTTTTGGAAAGTGTCCTATCTCAAGCCATGGGTCTGGCCTGCTTTCTGGGTCAGGAGGCCAGCCCACCAGGGAGAGACTGCTCTGGGCCATGCGTCCCTGTGGCAGAGGCGACCCCCCGGCCAGGCAGAGGACCCAGAGAGGTTGGAGGCTCAGCCCTCAAGGTTCCCAAGTGTGAGGCCTTTGAGGTTGGGGCTGGCGATGAGGCTGGGGAGACACAGAGCAGCAAAAGCCTGGGGTCCTGTGTGCAGCGTGGACAGCAAGACGTGGCCACTGATGGAACACAGAGGGGACAGGCCCTGGAGTGACAGCATGGCCTGTCAGGGCACATGGGGCCTAGGCTGCCACCAGCAAGTGTGCAAAGAAGGAAAAGGTGCCCTCTCAGGACTGTTGAAATGGGAAGGTGCCCACCCCTTCTAGGGGAGGACCTGGAAGAGGCCCTTCCTGAACTCAGCCAGGGTCACAGCAGGCACCCTGGGAGCTGGTGGTGGCTAGACCAGACCCTCACCACAGCCAGGAGCCCTGGGGTGCAACTGCTGGCAGCTGGACCCACCTCACCCCTGGTGCGTGTCCCAAGGGCCTGCCTGCAGGGTCCCTCATTAAGGCCCTGGCCCAGGTGGTGACAGATGGGAACAGAGGAAGGGGCATGGACAGGACTCTGGACTCGGAGCACCCACCTGGCTGCTCAGGGGACAGGGAGGCTGGCGGCCACCACACAGGGGGTACCTGGACATTTGCTCTGAGAAGTGGACTCACTGCTGAGGGTCTCCTGGCCAGGGAAGATGCCTGCAGGGCCCATGGCAGTGCAGGAAGGATCTGGGGGCTCAGTGGAGCCAGTGTGAGAAGCAGGGAGGTGTCCACGAGCTGACAGCCCCTTCCTCAATCCCACATCTCTGGGTGAGCAGTGGGCCCCTGTCTTTGTCCTCTCCATGGATGGCCCAGATCCTGAGATCCTGGGAAGGGTCAGGCTCCCCCGGACCCCAGAGGCAGTCCTGCCAGGCTCCGGAGTCCCAGCACAGTGCAAGCCATCCGGTGACCCCAGGTCCTCCGAAGACACCTGCTCTCCATTTGTGGTCTCCTCCTCTCCTCACCTGATTCCCTCCAGGACTCCTTCCCTCAGCCTGGAACCCACCTCACCGGAGCCCCAGCTCCTGCCCTCCCCAGCACTGTCCTGGAGTGTCCTGGCCTCTCTCTAGTGGGGCTGGGCCTGGAGCTGAGTTCTTCTTTCCAGGGCACTCACCTTGGCAGGCCTGGACGGAATGAGTTGGGGCAGCACCTGCAGGATTTCTGTTCTAACAACATGCCCCGGGCAGTTCTCCTGGGCCTGAGTTCGGTAGAATTGGCCCCTCCGCCCAGGAACCTGTGTGGAAACTGAAAACGTGGCTGGGAGGGGAGGTGGAGGTTCAGCCCCATGTTCCCATCTTGGCTAAACGTTGGAGCAGATGCACTCGCAGGCTCCAAATGTGCACATACACAAGGGTTTGGGGAACTTTTGCAACGCCGCCTAGACAACTCGCCTGGACATCAGCAAGTGAGTTGTTTGTTTGAATGGAACCGGCTGTCTTTGGGGCTCTGGAATCACTTGCAGAATGCACGGTGCCCTCTCTCTACTCCCTGCCTCCCTTTGACCATTGATTTGTCCAATGGATGCCGGCATCAAACCAGCAGGAAAACAAAATGCCAGCGTCCGTGACAAGGACCTGGGTTGTTGGCCACGGAAGCCTAGTCACAGCGGGGAGCCTCCCTTGGCTCACAGGTCTCCTTCGCCGTAAGCAGTGAGAACCGGGGCCCTTCAGAGGGAAGCAGACAGTCGGGCTCCAATGCGGCCCCAGAAGGGTGTGGCCCACCCCAAAAAAAACAGTGTTGGGGAGGTCTCCTTACCTCAAGCGAAGCCCCCTTGGGCCCCTAGCCAACCTGGGGTTCCAGGAATAGATGAGGGAGGAGGAACCCCCATGCAGGAGGTGACTTCCTGAACAAAGCGACCTCCCAAGACTCTTAGAATCTGATAACCCTTCACTCTTTCTTCTGGGGGAGAAGAGTCTCTTCTGGCCAGGCCAAGGCAACCATGAGTTTGATGAGCTGTTGAATTTCCTACTAGAAATTAACAGCCCGGAGTCCTGCTTCTATGGCAGGGTCAGGCAGGGTCAGGTAGTGCTCGCGGCACGGACTTGGGAGTGAGAGGGATAGTGTCGGGGTTTACGGAGCGTGGGGTGCAGGGAGCTGATTATTCACTCTGTGTCTCCATTTTGTTTTTTGCAGAATGAGCTTTGGTGTGGATTTAACCTGAACAGGGCAGGCACAGAGTGTATGCTCTGTGTGAGTTGACATTCTGCATTTTCATCCTCCAGACATGGAACGCATAGAATCTCCTTTATAAATGCGTCAATCATTTCTGCCCAGAATCTCTTCCTGTTCCTAATCACTTGGCCTGAGGCTCCACTCTTGACCCCAGAACTGTACAGGGTTCCCTCAGGCAGCAGGCTCCATAAAGAAAAAACTTTACTGTTTTGTTTTTTTTTTAATGGAGTGAGTCACATCCTTTTCAGAAGTGGCATTCTAACGTTAGTACATAGGGTGAAGTCACAAATAGCAGAATGACTGACGGCGACACCTTCGTAGCCCTTGAAATACAGTGACGAACACAGCACCCCTCCCTGGACCCACGGGCGGTGCTTCCTGCAGCCAGGACCAGGTTCCTGTGTCTCCAGCTGAGCCCCAGGCCAGGGACTGGGCCTGAATTTAGGGCCGTGTTGCATGAAAAGCGTGGGTCTCTCTGTGGCACAAACATTCATCTTGGCTCCCTGGAGGAATGAAGGGAGATCCTAAGTGGCAGGCAGTGACCACTAACCAGGGACCACAACTTCACTGTCAGGGTCTGCTGGAGCCACGGCCTCATTAGTGTCCTAGGCGACTCATCTCTGTGGCATAAAGGCCAACTAAGTTGGTGCAGAAGGAAAATAAATCACTGCACGCACAGTGAAGTTCTGTTGGACGTTGAGAGGGTCGTGGCAACAGCTCTCCTGCGCACTTACCTGTGAGCAGCAGCCCTGTGGAGCGCAGCAGCACTAGTGTGTTCTCACGAACCTCCTGTCCCAATAGAACAGATACTGTTGCAGGCGTGGTCTAGTGGAGAGACAGAACTCACTCAAGACGTTTCACGGGGAGGTTATGTAATGCAGAGAACTGGCGGAAGAATTCAGAAGCCAAACCCGGGGGCGGACAGCAGCCCCGAATTTAGCAACAGCAGGAAGCCAGCACGCCGCTCTTTGTCTTGGGTTGAAGGGAGAAAGACGGAGGCAAAGCTGGGACTTCAGTAACGGCAGGTGCTCCCGGAGAAGCCAGACACACTGGAGGGGGCGAGACAGAAAAGCACCAGGCTGTGGCCTCCCCACCTCTCCCTCTCGCGGTGTCCTGCTGAGGCCTCCCATTGGCCACGGATGCTGTGGGTGGGCCTGTTCAGGTTCTTGACATCAGTGCAAGAAATAATTTAGGAGCAAGTCCAAAGTAAGACTGGGCAAAGGAGTTTATTGCAAAGCGAAAGTGCGCTCCAATAGCTGGGTCAGAGAAGGCTGCCCTGGAATGAGATGGTGAGACGGGCACTGGGAAATTCCTTTGATGGGAGTCTCACGTGATTATTCCTGAAGGAGCGGGAACTAAGCATGTTGTAGGTGGGATCCTGGGCCTGCAGATGCCATCACTGTCCATGCTGGTACATACATTGCATGTCTCATTAGCATTTTAAATCTCCGCCCAGGCATGTGCTTTTCACTATTGCAGTGAGCAAAGTTCAACATAAGGACATGGTTCTTGGCTCGGCCTTTGGGACTTTTCCTCCAACAGTCACTCCTCCTTCAGCAAGGAAGTTGCCCACTGCTGGTGACCACAGATGTCTGTCCCAGCCCCTTTCTGGAGCATCGGTTACTGACTGGGGCCCCTGTGCTAACCTGTTGGCCCCCTTTGGCTTGCTCTTAGCCGTCTGCAGGTAATCATGCCTGTTCCCTCGGTAACTGCCTGCTTGAGAACTGCCCAGAAATGGAGGACAAGGAGGCCAGGGAGCACAGCACCCCTGGGAAGCAAAGAAGAGCAAAGCAAGGTCAGCGATTGGGCCCAAAGGCAAAAGCAAGTGAGCCGCATGTCCACACATCTTTGAGGTTCCTGGAAAGTCGGTTTAAATGTTTGCTGTTCTTAATATATTGTGGGGCTTGGGGGCCAATTTTTTTTATCATGGTAAAATACACATAACATAAAATGGACTATCTTAACCATTTTCAAGTGTACAGTTTGATGATACTAAGTACACTGTTTTTGCTGTGCAACCATCACCACCATCCATCTCTCCATCCATCCATTCCCTCCATCCATCAATCCATTCCTCCCTCCATCCATCCCTCCATCAATCCATCCCTCCATCAATCCCTCCATCCATGAATCCATCCATCCATCAATCCCTCCATCCATCTCTCTATCCCTCTATCAATCCATCCATCCCTCCATCCATCTCTCCATCCATCCCTCCATTCACCATCCCTCCCTCCCTCCATCCATCCATCCATCCCTTTATCTATCCTTCCATCCATCCCTCCATCCATCTCGCCATCAATTCATCCATCCATCCATCCATCCATCCCTCTATCCACTCATCAATCCCTCCTTCCATCCTGTGAGTGGGATCCCACTGCACCTGCCTCACCTCCTCCAGGTGCATCACACTGTGGCATGTGTTGGAACTTCCTCCCTTCTTAGGCGACTGATAACGGGGGCAGCAGGAGGGGCTCACCTCTGTCCTTCTGAAATGTGTTTTCTACGTCCTTTATCGTTTTTCTGGTCCCTCCTTTTCTGCATTGTCTTCTTTTGTGTTTAGTCGATTTTTTGTAGTGAAATGTTTAAATTCCTCTCTCATTTCCTTTTGCATATACCCTGCAGTTATTCTCTTTGTGACTGATAGAATAAAGTTGCTACACTCTAACATGAATTTATCCCGGTTAAATGTCAATAACACAAAACCTTCCACTCCTTCACATCTCCATTCCCACTTCCTTCAGTTGTTGATGTCACGGAAATATATCTTTATATGTCATGTGTCTAAAAACAGAAACAAATAATATTTAAATGTATCTGCCTCTTAAACTATGTAGAAAATAAAATGTGGAAACACAAAACAAAGTTATAATAATACTGACAACTTTTGTACAACACCTGTTTACTATTCAATTGGGTTGTCTATTTCTTACTGACTTACAGACTTTAAAAAATACATTCTGGGTATGAGTCCTTTGCCAGTTACGTGTGTATAAATAGCTTCTCCTCCTGGGTGGTTTATATCTCTACGTTCTAATTTTTTTTTGAGACAGGCTTTCACTCTGTCATTCAAGCTGGGTGCAGTGGCAAGATCATAGCTCAATGATGCCTTGATCTCCTGAGTTCAAGCCATCCTCCTGCCTCAGTCTCCAGAGTAGTTGGGACTACAGGCGTGTATCACCACATCTGGCTAATTTTAAATTTTCATTTTTGTAGAGACAGGGTCTTTCTATGTTGCCCCAGGTGATCTTCAACTCCTGGGCTCAAGTGATCCTCCCACCTCAGTCTCCCAAAGTGTACAACATGTTGTGTTTTTTTAACTTAATCCCAACTGTAATAGTATAAAACGTTTTTTTAATAACCACAAATTCCTAATTTTAATTAAGTGCAATCAATAACTTTTTAACCCTTTATATTTGTTTCCTATTAAACGTCTATCTCTGCCACGAGGCCAAGAGTTATTCCCCTGTTATCTTCTAAAAGTTGTTTCACAGTTGGACTATGCTCTACCCGGAAGTGATTTGGGGGAGGATAAGGAACATTGGAAGATCCATTTATTTGCCTATGGATATCCAATTGGCAAGGCATTACGGGAAAGACTCCTGCCACCCTGCAGGGTCACCTTTGTCATAAATGAAGTCTTGGCGCACATGTGTGACGATTCCTAGGCCCTCGGGGTGACCACTACCTCGCTTGTCTTTCTGACGTTGTTTCTTCATCGCCGGCGTAATGTCTGAGGGCACCGTCCTGCACCCCGGTGGCTGCTGTTCTGCTCATCTTGGCTGTCCTCTTTCCTTGTGTGGTTACACACCTGTTAGAATCAACACATTTATTTTTGCAAAAACAATCTTCCAGGATTTTGAATAGGCTTGCCTTGAATGCATACATTTGAGGAGAATGTCATCTGGACAAGATCCTTTCAAGCTAAGGATGGTTTGGGAGGGTATATGTATCTATTGTGGTGGTAGTAGTAGCCCATTAAATACTGTTTATAAACAACCTCTTTCAAAGGCAATTTGGCAATGTCTATTAAAATAGCGAGTGCACTACTCTGTTAGCCAATAATTCTACTTCTAGAAATTTATCCTAGCGATACGCTCACTCAGATTCACAAAGACAAGCTATTTTAATTGGATCTTAGTAGTATCTTTGTTTGACAAGATGAGGAATAATCAAAATGCTGTGTAAAGGAACTTGGCAAATAAACTATGGTGCATCCATATCATAGAATACTGTGGCAACGTTAAGAAGAATGAGGTTGGTCCATATTCCCTATGTACAGTTGTGGACCCATATATTGTCAAGTGAAGAAAAAAGGAGAATGAAACAGAAAGAAAGAGGGAGAAAGAGAAAAGAAGGAAGGGAGGGAGGGAGAGAGGAAGGGAAGAGACAGGGAGGAAGGAAGGAACAGGAAAGAGAGGGATGGAGGGAAGATGGGGAAACACAGACCTGGGGCCTTCCAGAAAGAGGTTGTCTCTGTGTGCATGTGGAGGTGTGTGCGTGTGTGTATAGGTGTGTGCGTGTGTGTATAGGTGTGTGCGTGTGGAGGTGTGTGCGTGTGTGTATAGGTGTGTGCGTGTGTGTATAGGTGTGTGCGTGTGGAGGTGTGTGCGTGTGTGTATAGGTGTGTGCGTGTGTGTATAGGTGTGCATGTGTGTATAGGTGTGTGCGTATATAGGTGTGTGCGTGTGGAGGTGTGTGCGTGTGTGTATAGGTGTGTGCATGTGTGTATAGGTGTGTGCGTGTGTGTATAGGTGTGTGCATGTGTGTATAGGTGTGCATGTGTGTATAGGTGTGTGCATGTGTGTATAGGTGTGTGCGTGTGGAGGTGTGTGCATGTGTGTATAGGTGTGTGCGTGTGTGTATAGGTGTGTGCGTGTGTGTATAGCTGTGTGCATGTGTGTATAGGTGTGTGTGTGTGGAGGTGTGTGCGTGTGGAGGTGTGTGCGTGTGGAGGTGTGTGCACGTGTGTATAGGTGTGTGCGTGTGGAGGTGTGTGCATGTGTGTATAGGTGTGTGCATGTGTGTATAGGTGTGTGCGTGTGTGTATAGGTGTGTGCGTGTGGAGGTGTGTGCGTGTGGAGGTGTGTGCATGTGTGTATAGGTGTGTGCGTGTGTGTATAGGTGTGTGCGTGTGTGTATAGGTGTGTGCGTGTGGAGGTGTGTGCATGTGTGTATAGGTGTGTGCGTGTGTGTATAGGTGTGTGCATGTGTGTATAGGTGTGTGCGTGTGGAGGTGTGTGCGTGTGGAGGTGTGTGCGTGTGGAGGTGTGTGCACGTGTGTATAGGTGTGTGCGTGTGTGTATAGGTGTGTGCGTGTGGAGGTGTGTGCATGTGGAGGTGTGTGCGTGTGGAGGTGTGTGCACGTGTGTATAGGTGTGTGCGTGTGGAGGTGTGTGCATGTGTGTATAGGTGTGTGCATGTGTGTATAGGTGTGTGCGTGTGGAGGTGTGTGCATGTGTGTATAGGTGTGTGCGTGTGTGTATAGGTGTGTGCGTGTGGAGGTGTGTGCACGTGTGTATAGGTGTGTGCGTGTGGAGGTGTGTGCATGTGTGTATAGGTGTGTGCATGTGTGTATAGGTGTGTGCATGTGTGTATAGGTGTGTGTGTGTGGAGGTGTGTGCGTGTGGTGTGTGCATGTGTGTATAGGTGTGTGCATGTGGAGGTGTGTGCGTGTGGAGGTGTGTGCATGTGTGTATAGGTGTGTGCATGTGTGTATAGGTGTGTGCGTGTGGAGGTGTGTGCATGTGTGTATAGGTGTGTGCGTGTGGAGGTGTGTGCATGTGTGTATAGGTGTGTGCATGTGTGTATAGGTGTGTGCGTGTGGAGGTGTGTGCATGTGTGTATAGGTGTGTGCATGTGGAGGTGTGTGCATGTGTGTATAGGTGTGTGCGTGTGGAGGTGTGTGCATGTGTGTATAGGTGTGTGCATGTGTGTATAGGTGTGTGCGTGTGGAGGTGTGTGCATGTGTGTATAGGTGTGTGCATGTGTGTATAGGTGTGTGCGTGTGGAGGTGTGTGCATGTGTGTATAGGTGTGTGCATGTGTGTATAGGTGTGTGCGTGTGGAGGTGTGTGCACGTGTGTATAGGTGTGTGCGTGTGGAGGTGTGTGCACGTGTGTATAGGTGTGTGTGCACATGTGTGTGCGTATTTGTGGCATGTGTAGGAGATATATGTGCCTAATCTTAAGATACCTCTTAAAGGACACTAAGCATCTGCTAAGGGTTGTGCCTCCAGGAACACGGCTGCTGGCTAGAAATGGGGGTGGGAAGATGTGACTGAGATTGCCAGTCGTTCAGCAGTCTTGGCCCATCTTCCTTCTGGGCACAGCGAGACCACATTGCTCAGCCCGTGGTTGGCATGGGAATGTCTCCGGCAGTGGTCAGGTCACAGTCCCGTCCTGTGCTGCTATCGTCTTCCTCTCTGAGGTCTTCCAGCCAGGACAAGGCCTTGTCAGCAGGCGACCCCTTGCCCCCACACCGCGGAGCATTCTTTTGCTCTGAAGTGGCGCTCCCCAAAGCACATCTTCAGGCCTCTGCCCCACGCAGGGTTGCTCTGACACAGTTGAAATGCAGATCTCTGGCACCATCTCTGCAGAGTCAGACTCTAGGTACAGGCCAAGGATCTGGGGTCTGAGTTACAAGCAGCCCCGGGGGGCACTGCCTTTGAGAGCAGCACTCCCCAACCTGCCTGAGGCATGGGGATGATCCTCACACACCCAGACCTGGAGCCCCGGCCACGGAGATGCGAGTTCGGGAGCTCTGGGGGCCCAGGAATGTGTATGTCAAGCACACATCTGCATCCCCAGTTCTAACCATGCAGAGCGCTCGGGAAGCTGCTTTAGGAGACCCCCCTTAGACGGTGTGGAACCCCCTCATTCTAGGGCATGTGCACGCACAGGGACTCCCTCCCCACCAGCTTCGGGGGCTGTGATAGCATCACAGCTGGGGGAGGAGAGCCAGGCCGTGCACTCACAGTGGCCAGTCAGGGGCCAGCCTTTGTTGTGTGCCACTGGCCCGCCCTGGAGGGCCCTGCTAGGAGTTTTGCATCCTGCCAAACCCCTCAGGGTGTGGGCGGCTCCCAGTCACTGGGAATGACAGACTGGCAGCAGGAAGCTGAGACACACTTGACTGAAATGGGTGACCTTCCTGGGGAAGCTCAATCCACAGCCTCTGCTGAGTGCCATTGTCAGCTGTATTCTCCATCTTGACAAAATCAGCCTCCCAGTGAAAGTCCCACGGGCATGAGCTTGCCAGCCAGACTGCATTGATCATCTCTCTCACTTTTCTTTCTATTCTATTTTTAGGGTTTTCTTTTCTCCTCTTCAAAGAAGCAAGTTGTGTAAAAGTTGCAAAAGATTGAGAAATGCTGAAAGAAATGAAAGGCCTCGTTTCATCCAGCCCTCAGGGATGAGCCCCGTAGCAGGTCAGTGCTAGTTTTTCAGAGCCATTGAACACAGTCATGTGAATGTGTGTGAGTGATGCGTGTACATGCACATACGTACGTGTGCACATATAGTCTTCTGGGGCACACAGGATGGTCACTTCTTCAGTAATTGCTACTTAATATTTCATGGCGTAATTATGCTGTGATTTGTTTAATACGTTCTCTATTGGTAGAATTTTTGCTCTTACAAATTTGTTTTACTTTGGGCTCCTATAGTTTTGCCATGAATAGTCCTAAAAATGCACATTTGTGTAGTTGTACAAGTGGCTCTGTCCTGCCATGGTTGAGAGAGGAGACTCAGGAGTCGGATGCATGGGTTAGAGGCACAAATCCAGGCTCAAGGACTGACTACCCATGTGAACACTGTCTTAGTCCATTGTGTGTTGCTCTGAGAGAATACCTGAGGCTTCATAGTTTATAAAGAAAAGAGGTTTGTTTGACTCACGATTCTGATGGCTGAAAAGTCCAAGTCTGGGCAGCTGCATTTGGTGAGGGTCCTAGACTACTTCAACTCATGGCAGAAAAGTGAAAGGGCAGCAGGTGTGTGCAAACAGATCACACAGCGGGGGAGGAAGCCAGAGAGGGAGACCCAGGAAGCCAGGCTTTTAAAGCATCCTCTCTCTCAGAAACAAGTGCATTCCTGGGAGAGCCAGAACTCACTCACTACCAAGAGAACGGCATCGAGCCATCCGTGAGGGATCCATCCCCAAGATCCACACACCTCCCACCTCGCAACGCCACACCCATGTCAACCTGAGTTTTGGTGGGGACAAGAGAACCACATCCAAACCGTAGCAACCATGGACCCATTACTCAACTCCCCTTTGCTTTCATCTGCCAAGTGTGGAGAATTTGTACTGTCAGTACTTACGTAAGTGCTTACACAAGAGAGCTGCTGTGAAGAGTAAAGTAACATCCTCAGGCAGGCTGGAGCCGTGCTCCCTTCATAGTAAGTGCTTGGTGAGTGTTAAGTACAGTTTTATTACTGGTGAGGAGTTTTCTGGTAAATGCATAGAGGTAGAATTGTTGAGCAAAAATATAGGTCGGCCGCTTCTTTGTCCTTGGTCAGGTCCTGATCTCCTGTAACTCTTTTAACAAAACATAGTCAGTGATTTACATGCTTCTCCTTTAATCTCAGACTTAGTTTTTAAAACTAAGTGGTTGCCGTCTTTGTGTTTCATCTCAGGGCTGTAAAACGATCCCAGCCTGTGTGCAGGAAGGGGTAAGGGCCCTTAAACGAAGGTGGAGTGAGTGATGTCCGTTCTCTTGCTGTTTCACTGCCACGGCAAGAGAGATGGGAAGGGGCAGGCAGATGAGGAAAACATTTGGAAGGAGATCTGACGACATGTATCAGTGTGGGAGTGAGAAGGGGAGAACCAGCGCTAACTCTCACATTACAGACGTGAGAAACTCAGCGTCACTGAGTCTGCAGGAGGCCGTGGGGAGTGTGGTAGAGGGGATACAGGTAGGGTTCGTTCTGGGTAAATGTGAGAGGCAGTACAGGGTGGCAGACAAAGCTGCAGACTCTGTATCAGATAATTAAGCGAGACAACCCCGGCAGTGGACTAAGTACACAGCAAGCGCTCAGTAATGCCATCATGATGAAAGTCAGACGTGCCAGGGTCATTCAGGTGTCCACCAGAGACATGACCGCAGGCTCCAGGGCGGAGACGTAGAAGCTTGAGATCTCCGTGGTGATCGCGGTGGAGGTGGGAACGGATCGGGCTCCACAAGCCGTCCTGCTGGCTGGATCTGCTGGCTGCTTTAACGAAGGCTCCCTGGAGCCATGCCACACCTGCTCATGTGTGTGTCGCCCGTGGCCGTCCTCACTCTACCACGGCAAAACTGAGTGACTGCAACAGAGACAGTAAGGCCACAAAGGCTCCAGTCCCTACTGCCCATCCCTTCCCAGGAAGCCCTTGCCAACCGCTGGATTCTGTTCCTGAACAGGAGCACGAAGAGGAGGGGTCGGCACAGGGCCCCAGGGGTGTCCCAAGAGATGGAGGAGACAAGTCAGGAAAAGGGAGAGTTTCCTTAAGAGAAGGGACAGCCCACCCCTGCCGCGTTCCTTGCGGTTGCTTTTCTCTTTGCCCGACAACCAGATTTCTCTGCAACCTAATCTCTGAGGCAGACAAAACCCCCAGCCCCTAAGGTGACGTCTCTTCTGCCTCAGAGGAGATGCTCAGTGTGAGCATCTTGGAGTGTCCTGGAATCTTCTGGCTCCACGGTCAAATGCCCAGGAAAGGGCTGGGGTTCGGCTGGCTCCTGTCAGGTGCTCGTAAGGACCTAGTCAACTGTCCCTAACAGGCGGGGTCTCACTGCAGGCACTCGGCAGCCGGCCCACCCTGGGTGTCTGTAGTCCCATGTCTTCAAGACACCCTTTCAGTGGTTACCCCCCAAACCGTGCCAGTGGGAGCCCTTTATTCTGGGAGCCTTATGCAGTGAGGAGGTGCGATTCCACAAGGCATGCCAGGCCTCTATGCAACTGTCCATTGGAAACTCCAGATCCCAGCTGCAGACAGGGTCACAGAGCATCCCCTGCCCACACACACAGCCTGACAGGCGACATCAGCTCAGCGGGGACACGGAACTTTCACGTGGTGCTTTAGTTCAGGCCAGCATGACGTGCTTAACTCTGCTACCTACTGAGCCCCAGAGTTCCCCCAGGGACCCCACGTCTGAGATCCTCGTGACCACAGACACCAGGGTAGTGACCAGCTGCCTCCCTGGACAGCCTCCCCTGCTGTGGGCGGCTCAGGGCTGCCCCACCAGGATACCCCCATCAGCCCCCCGTTCTCTCAGGGTCTGCCGCGGCTGCCCCATTCCTGATTGTAGTCTTCGCTTTTTGAGACAACAGAGCACAAATTCTGTTTCAGAGGCAACCGTGAGGCATGTGACATGGCTGCAAATGGGGTTCGTTTCTTGGATTTTTCTCTCCAGTGTCTCGTCTGATCTCAGCACCGCTCATCAGAACTCAGGGCATTTCTTGCTGATTGAGTGAGAACTGACACAGAGCCCTGAATTCTCCTGGAGGCTGCTCATTGGAAAGTCTGCTCCAGTTCACTGCAGATGTATAAAGCCTCACACCAGACTGCATCTCAGGACGCACCGTTCTGCTCTGTTCTATTTTGTCCTGTTCTATTTCCCCCAAAGATTGAGTGCAGAGGTTCCTGAGGCAAAACTCCTGTGGACCCACCATGAAGCTGGTCTTGAAAGATGCTGCACCGGACGACTCGTCCACTCACTAGAGACTCACTTTGGCAAAGAAGGGCTAGGGCGTCACTGGAAGAACCCACAGCCAGGCATGAAAGGACATCAGCCAGGCAGGGCACCACATTCAGCACAAATGCTGCGTGTTCCCATGGAAACAACACAAAACCTGACCGAGGAAATGAATGCCGAATGTAAACTATTTGTTTAATTTTAATGGGAGTCAATTCTAAGCAGTGTATTCCCAGTGCTATTTGAAATTTTCATAGGGTAACAGTAAATGCCTCTAATCTCTTTTTATTTTTAATTGGATTTTCCAGTGGACTGATTCCCTGTGAATAAAGGGAGAGAAACACAAAGCAATGTAAACAAAGCCAAAGGCATGAGCAACTCCAGGGCAAACCGAGGCAGAGTCCCCGCATATCTGTGATCCTGGGTGCAGGAGAGCCGGCCGCCAACTCGCCCCCGTCACACCAGCTTCCTCAGCGTCCCCAGCCAGCTGTCCCTAGCCCTGGCCCTCACCACACCTGTCAGCCTGTGCCATCCTCAGTTTCGGGGCTCGCTGCGGCCACTGCTGGGCTTGGGGAAGGGCAGTGGTAGGCGGGAGGGGTGGGATGCTCTTCTCCAGTACCAGCGGAGTTGTTACCTGCATGGCGCGCAGGCTGCCCAGCGGTGTTCACTGTGAAAATCTACCCAGGCGCACGCTCATGATCCGTAAATTGAACTTCAATAAAAAGGTAAAATGTAGGTCACTCCCTGAGCTGAGAAGGAAGCTCTCATTTGTGAGAGGGACTGTGATGGACCACGCCCCGTTTATGAGCTGCTCACCCCGGACAGAACTTGTGTCCAACTCGGGGCCTCCAGGGCCCAGTGAGTCGCTCTGAACTCCGAACGTGAGACAGAGCTACGGAGAATTCTAACAGCTCCTCTCCTCTCCCTCTCCCTCCCTCTATTTTCTCTCCCTCCCCCCACCCATTTCTCCCTCTCCCTTCATTTCTGTCTCTCACTCTCCCTTCCCTCTTCACCCTCCCTCTCCCCCTCCACTTCTCCCTCTCCCTCCATTTCTGAGGGACATGGCCTGGGCACTGGCACACGCCATGGTGAGCCCCAAGGGCGGACACAGGCTCCCTGCCACTCCCCTCAGGGGTCACTGAGCATGTGGGGAATAAATGAGAGGACTTGGAGCCTGACAATGGTAGTCTCAGGCCCTGCTCCCAAAGCCTGATCCACACCCAGCAGCCTCCGCCGAGGGCCTGGGCAGGCCACAAAACGGGAGCCTTGAGCCCCTGAATAGGTCTGTGCGTTCCGGGGCAAGGTGCTTATGTGGCCGGGAGAAGACCTGGCTCCGGGGCAGAGAACTGTTCTCAGGGCTCTCCAGAGTCACCGCTGCTGTTAACAGTTAGCCTGATGGGCAGCGAGGCCCTCAGGGAGCGAGGCTCCCAGTGGGGAGAGGGGCCTGTCCCCTGTCTGCCTGTTTCGGGGTGCCAGGGTCCCAGCATGGTGGCCATGGCTGGGCAGGGAAGCTGAGGTGGAGTCACACAAGAGTGACAGAGAGGAGACGCAAACCTCCTGCCTCGGCTGGGAAGCAGCCTCTCCACCTGCTGCCTGGACCCCTGAGGCCAGAGGAGCAGGACTCACAGGACAGAGGGGAACGGAGGCCTCAACCCTGCAGCCGCAACCAAGTGGTTTTCGGGGCTCAGGGGAGGCAGCGGACAGAGTCTCTTGTTCTTCCTAACTGCAGCTGGACCCTGCTGTGACCCCTCCCTATACCCCTGCCATCCACCCCCCTGAAAGATAAACGGCCTGGAGCGTTTCACCCGCAGACATGAAAGACCCAGGGGAGGAGCTCGGGCCTCCCTGCTCCCTTGGTCAAGTAGCCCAGAGGTTCCCAGCGCAGGGAAGGCTGTAGAGCAAAGGTCACTGGGTGGTATCCGGCGACCAGTGAAAATCAGTGCCCACCCTTAAGCAGGACCCTGCCAGCCTGTGTAGCTGACCCCTGAAGGAGGGTGCATTGGATGGCAGGTTTGTGGGCGATTTGCTTGGGTCCAGGCTGGGGGGTTCTGCCTGACCCCCCAGGCCAGACTGTCCTGTGAGTGGGCTGGTGCCAGCCTGGCGTCGGCCTCCTTGCCCACCTCCCAGTAGGAGGGCCTTGGCGCAGGCCACACCTTGCACCTCGGTTACTCAAGGCACAACCCAAACAGGCAGGGATTCCCCCATCTGCAGGCTGTGAGCTCTGCATCTCCAGGGAAACCGCCCAGCCTCTGCCAGCACCAAGAAGGCAAAGCTCAGGGCCATAAAGGATCTCAAGCCCTGCAGCCCCTGGCGCCGCTGAGCCACCTCCCTGGAGCACGGTGCCCTCTCTGATTCCTGCTCCCTCCTGGGGGTGACCCTGCCCCGTCTAGGGTCGGGGGCCTCACCCGCAGGCAGCCCCTCCTCACTGCCAGTAAAGCTCTTTGTGGGGGTCACACCCACCACCCTGGGTCCTGTCTTTTTCTTGATTGGCCTGGAAATCCCCTAACTTGTCTCACTACGAGAAGCTTCCAGCCCAGACATCTGATCAGGGTGGGCCACACCCGGCTTCCAATTCACAGGAAGTGAAAGCTTCAGTCCTAGTCACTGACTTGGCAGCCGCTGACCAGACAGGACTCGGGAGCGTTTTCGGGCACCCAACCGCACCCAGGGGTGGGGCAGGCTCTAGTCCTGTCATTTTCCCACCCCAGGAGTGGGAGGGAGCTCTGAACCTCAGCCCTTCCCCACCTGGCTCCCCAGGTGGAGGTCTGGCCTCAGAACCCCCCAAATCCGAGAACCCTTCTCCAACAAAGGGTGGTGCTGGGGTCCAGCCCTGACTACAGCACTTAGTGGCCCTTCCCGTCCCCTGAGGCTGCCTGCCCAGCCAGAGGGCCCCGCCTGCACTGGGACCACCCTACTCACCTCCCTGGGCCACATCGATCTGGGCGGGGAGGTGGGAGCACAGACACAGCCCCACAGGCGCAATGGGGGCAGGTGGGGATGGGGAATCCTGTCTTCCCGTAGGCTCCCGGGGGCTTCCGCCACGGCTTCACACGGTCCACCCCTCCCAACCCCTGCCCCTCCCTGAGGGAGCCTGAGGACCCTGGGCACCGTAGTTTGTGCACAGCATTGAGAGACCCCAGCCCTCCCGGGAGCCTCTGCATCTTGCTGGCAAAATCACCTGCGTGGGCAAGAAGAGGCACAGAGCCCCTTGCTCAGCTGGCGCTGCCTGGAGAGCAGGGGCGTGGTGCAGATAGAAGCTTCTGGAGAGCGGGAGTGGGCAGGCTGCCCTTCCTGCACTGGGGGCAGCACCTGGCCCAGCCCAAGAGACCTGCAGAGGCCAGCAGCTGGGCCTGGGTGCCTGGAACTCAAAGACCGCAAGAACTCGCAGGTCCGGGTGTGGTGTGGTTCCTGTGACAGCCGCAGGCATGAGTGTGCATGGAGAGGGAGTGGAGGGCAGGCAATCTGCAAACTGTGAAGTGTGGCGCACCCTGGCAGGCGCCACCCTCACCTGCTTCTGCTCCTTGTGGGGTGAGGGGCGGCCGCTCCTTTCTCCAGAGCCTCCTGCAGACCCTGATAGGTCCGGGCCTCCTGCACTGGGGGCTCTGGGAGCATCTGAGGCCGTCTTGAACAGTAGAACCTGCAAAAGACTGAGCCTCCTTCCTCCTCTGCCTTTCATTAGAAAATCCTAACAGCCACATATTTCATTTGAGAAATAAATATTCATTAAAATCATATAATATGGATTTATGACTGCATTTGGGGGAAATTAAAGGAATAAATAACCTGTAAGTCTTTGAATTTGTTGTCCTTAGGCGGAAATGTCTCCAGCTTGCTTTCCAAGCTTATTCAAATGAACTTGACTCACTTGTTAGGAAATATGCTTAATTTCTACAGTTCTAGAATCCTTTTTTAGTTTAAATTTTTATGTAAAACACATGGTTTTAATGTTCTGTTGAAAGTTCAGTAAACTCAAGGCACATAACATTCTTAAGCAACTTTCAAATGATTCCACAAAGCTCCGACATAAATGACCACATCTGACAGCGCAGAACGCTGCCCCTCCCCCCTCTGACGGAGTCCATGGGGACCCTATGTGGTCAGAGCTTGAGTGGGGGTTACTGCGGGTTTGCACCCTTGGAGCACTGGGGAGTTTCACTAAAGTACCAGGAAGAGGTGCTCTGAGCTGAATCCTGGGTTCCCATGGGGTCAGAGCGGCCGCCCTGGAGGGGGCTCTTGTCTGCAAATTGCAAGTGCAGCCCCCAAGCCCCCGACCTTAGGCAGAGGCTCCTGAAGAGCAGCACCAGGCGGGAGGTGGGGGTGGGTGAGAGATGGCTTTTTCTCCCCTGGGAGAGCTCACTCCTGGGCATCAAGCTCTTGTGCCCCTGGAGGGTTTCCAGGATCAGGCGCCTGAAGAGCGCTGAGCCTCGTGTCAGACAGAGCCCGCTCCCCACCCTGATGGAACTGGCCCCCGGCGGGGGAAAGCCTGGCCAGGCCCACAGAGCCCAGGCACCCCCGTCTGCCAACTCATGCGTGTCTGGAGACCTTGGAGTCTCGCCCACACCCCACCGGCTGCAGCGCCCACCCATATCCTCCTGTTACCCCCAGGGATGTGGCCTCCGAGGGACCCCCTCCTCTGAGGCTCCCCCCAAGCGGAAGCCCTGCGTGAAGCTGCTCCTGCTGGACCCCTCCCCACCCCGCTGCTGGAGACGCCTCTGAGCCCCCTGGAGGGCCCGTGTTTGGGAGGAAGTGAGTGCTTGTTGGCCCCAGTGCAGCCCAACCTGGCAGAGCGGTTGACATGAGGCTCCTGAGTGGGAAGCAGCAATGGGGGCCTGACGTCTGCCCAGGAGCACACACCTGAGGCCAGGGCTGCTCCTAAATTGAGTTAGGCTTTGAAACAGGCTCTCTGCCAGCTGCTCAGGCAGGGGAGGGAATCGGTCAGCTAGTCCTTGGCGGGAAGACCCCTCGTGACCCGTGACGCTGTGGGCTGGGGGACAGAGGAGTCAGCACTGTGTCCTCTCCGGCGCCCCCATGGTGCAGTGCTCATTTTCTCAGGCTGCGTGGCCCAGGCCCCAGGGTGGGGCTCCTTGTCTCCTAGCCCGGGGGTGGGGGAGGAGAAGGGGGCAGTGTCCTCTCCCTCATATTCAGTCTGTCCACAAAGGCCAGGTGAGAACTCGCTACATGCCTGGAGCTGCTCTGGGTTCTGGGGCCCTGGTGGAGAATTGAGGCTCCGAGACCCCTGCCCTCCCAGAGCCCCTACCTGCACTGAGAGGGTCCAGGGCCAGCCTCAGGCCTAGGGCTCACGGACGCTCAGAATCAGGGCCCTCAGGCCTGAGAGGGACAGCAGAGATGAGAGGGCCCTCAGGCCTGAGAGGGACAGCGGAGACGAGAGGGCCCTCAGGCCCAGCAGACTCAGACTCACCAGGGAGACCTGGGAGGTGAAGGGCTACATGGATGCCATTTTCTATCAGGCAGCTTCGGGGATTTCTGGTTGGGACCACCCTCTCCGAGAGGATGGAGCTTCCTGGGCATGGATCAGTCATCTCACCTCTGCTTGAACCTTCCCAGTGACAGGGAGCTCGCCACCTCCAGGGGACAGTGAGAAAGCCCTTCCTTTCCCTGCCCAGCCCGGCAGACCTTACTGCCCGCTCCTCTGCTCCCCTTGCCCAGGGCAAACTTTCCTGAGTCTCTTCTCCAGCTGACACCTCCCCACCAGGCTGTTCCTGCCTCTGAAGTCCCCTCTGGCCAGAGCGAGTGCCCAGTCAGTGCCAGCAGCTCCAGCTGCTGCCTCCCCTGCCTCCCCGCTTTAGCCTCAGGGCTGAGCAAACCCCCTGGGCCCACTGAAATCAGGTGCCAGGCAACCATTTGGGCAGCTCAGACGGGAACCATTAGAGGTGAAAGGAGGCTCTGCCAAATGTTGTTTGACTTTTGCATGCTAATCAGCTATAATTGTTAGATCCACATTTATAATGCAAAGAGAGAACAGAATTCTCACCCTGAAGCCTGGAGTCTGCTGCTCCCCAAGGCAGAGCGCCCACTGGGTCTGGGGTTCAGGAAGCCAAAGCTTTGCTATTCCAACTGCAGGGTGTGCTCTGAGGCAGGAGGCCTGCTTGGCATTCTGGAAACCTCTGAGCTTCTCTGCAAAGGAGCTCCTGCCTCTTTCCCGATGTCCCCACTCCTCCTCCTCCTGCAGCTGAAGCTGGCAGTTACAGCAGCAGAGCAGAGGCAACAAGCCCTGCATGACTCAGGACTGGTGTCCTGTGTCCTGGGCTGAGCTGGAGGTGACCCCACAGCAGGGCAGAGGCAACACTGGTGTCCTGGAGTCCCCGGGCTGAGCCAGAGGTGACCCTCAGAGCAGGACGCTGAGGCTCCGGGGAGGCCACGACCACACTCAGGGCTGAATGTCTCCGGTGCCGCTCACCTGGTGACGGGAGCAGGTACAAGCAAGGATGACTTAGCTTCTGCCCGCAGTGGGCTCTGAGTTCATGGGGTGGGGGCAGTGCTAAGGACAGGAGCTGTGGGAACAGCGGCGGCCTCCTGACCGCCGATGCAGGAGCTGACCCTAATCCCATTCCCGCAGACATAGGCAGGTCCCTTCCCACAGGCAGAGGACACAGCCTGAAGAAAGGGCAGAGAGCCCACCAGCCTCCTTCCCAGGGCCCCAGACCAGGCCTGCCCCACCTGCCAGTCGTTGGGCTCAGACCCCTAAGGGCAGCTCATGGGATCCCCACCAGGGAGTCCTCAAGGCCAGGCTGTGGGAAGAAGCCAGAGCCCTCCTGGCTGTGGCCTGAGGTGCAGGGAGGGGTCAGGCTCAGGCGGTGGGTTTCCCGTGGCAGCTGCCCCTCACCCCTCCTCAGGTGGGCTTGGAGAACAGGGATCCCCTCAGGCTCTGGAAGAAGAGCTCCGTCTCCGTTAACAGAATCATCCCTCACAGCAGGCTCATGACCAGGCTGCCTTGTGCCCAACCAAAGCGCCGCTGGAAACAGAAGAGTCCCCACTAGACTGGGGCTAGAAGCACCAGGCCAGGTGGCTGGTTACGCCTCCTGAGGAAAGAGATTTTGTCGGAAACAGGTTCAAGTCTTGAAGCCTCAGTCCAGTAAAGGAGCCCTGGACTGAGGTCTCAAGACTTCAAGAGCAGTGGCTAAGAGAACTCACAGGCTCAGGACAGAGGGTGGGGTAGGGAGGGCCTCCCCGACCTGCCCCAGGCTGCTCTCTAATAAAACCTTCACTGATCTCTTTGAACAATACAGGACCTAAGTGGGGCTAGAGACACATCCAGGTCAGTGTAGACACACCTGGGGGTTAGGAAGACATCCAGGGTAGTGTAGACACACCTGGGGGTTAGGAAGACATCCAGGGTAGTGTAGACACACCTGGGGTTGGCACAGGTAGAGAGAGAGTGAGACGCGATGTTGAGTGGGTGCTTGGCCTGAGGCACCTTGTGGTGTCCAGGTCCTCACAATGTGCCCCCCAGTGGTTCCTTTGTCCCACCTCCCAGGGCTCCACTCGCCCCCACACTCCACCCCACGTGCACCCTGACTCCCCAGCCACTCTGTGTTCTCCCCCATGCTGCTTCCCATGGGAAGACCTGCCCTCCTCTGCCGGCTGCAGTTCTGCACCTCTGTGCCCCGTTCTCCCGTTTCCCCCGAAGGCCCCTCTCTCCACAGAGACGTGCATCTGTGCAGACTCTATCTCTTCAGCGCCTTTGCCCTTGGGCTTCTGGTTGGGTTTAGTCCATGGGAGCCCTGGTGAGACCAGAGGGAGGGGGAAGCATGAGGTCGGAGTATTTATGTCCCCGGCTATCAGTGGGGTCATGGTGGCTGCTGTAGACTTTGCATCTTCTCTTTCCCTGCCTTTCTCTCTCTTTCCTTCTCCTTCTGATTCCAACCCACACACTCCACCCTCATTCTCTCTGGCCTGGGGTCTGCAGGGCAGGCCTGCTGCTTTCAGCTCTTCCTCCCATACCCCTGCCTCCTGTCTGCACCCTCCTTGGCAAACGTCTTATTAACACTCCTCAGCCTCCTGGCTTTGTGTGCCATCTGTGTCCTGCTTGGATTGTGACTCACGCCTACCTTTCAGGGCCCGGTTCAAGTCCCTGCCTTGGTGTGTAGACACATGTGCATTGTGCACCTGTGTGTGGAATTCAGACGATCACTCTGGACTTTCGTAATTCTGTTTCTACCTCCCTCACTCATGAGCTCCCTCTTGAGAGCAGAGGCAGCTCTGTCTCATTTATCTGCAGGTGTCTGCAGGTGGCCTTACACACCCTAGGCGCTTAGTAACAGCTGGATTCCCTGAGCATGGGGAGCTGTCTGCAGCTCTAGCCCTGGACGTTTTCAGGACCCTGGAGAGGTCCACGCAGGTGTGGGAGGGTGGAGGTCTCTATTCAGGGCAGAAACTAGCAAACAGAGGCTTTCTATGAGCAGCTCTGGAATGAACGTCTGCTTTGGACAGCTGCTCTTTAACATCTTCAAACCTCATAGGAAGAACAAAGGCTGACCCAGGAAAAAGCTCCACTGGGAAGTCTGGGCAGCTGGTGTTCTTGGCTCTGCACCACCTCGCGCCCTTCCCAGCACCAGGGACAGAGAGGCTCCCTCCCCCTGCGCGTCTGGCTGTAGCATCTGACCACTGGGTCAGGTCTCTGTGCAGGTTTCCTTTCATCTACACACAAAGTTTTTGCTGTGACCTTTTCCCCCAGCACCGAGTTTACAGGAAGTCCGCTTAAACGGGGCCAACATTTCTGAATTTAATAATTCAACGCTTGCGCTCACCGTCAAGCCAATAATTTAGTAACAGCGGGGAGCTCAGGCTGCCTTCCACCGGTAGATCATGTTCTGCTTTGACTTCCAGAGCACACGGGTGGGTGAGGACACTGTCCTTCCCAGCGACAGCTGTGACTTTTACATGGCCATTTAGCTCTCCCAGTTAATATGATGGCAAGAGGGAAATTACCTGTGCTAATAGCTGTCCCTGTCACCTATAAATTCCTGGGGCATTCACCATATAAACTTTACCAAGGAATGCTCACCACCTCCTCATAATGACCCAGGTGACAAATGGCTCCTGGGCCCACGCTCTTCCCGTACCAGCCCTGGAGATCTTCCCGGCTCTGTCCCAGGAAGGAGGTATTGAGGTGTGGCCCTGGTATGGCCGGGGACGTGTCCCCCAGGGGTGGCTTGCAGACCACCTGCCTCAGAAACAGCTTGGCGGGGGGAGGGGAGGGCTTCGGATATACATGTTTGGTCATCCGTGTCCAGAGCCAGACGCTGAGATGGAGGCTGCCTTTCCCACACTCCCGGGGATGTCCATGTCCCCCGCTTTGGGAACCTCCGATGCAGGGAAGGAGGCCAGGGCTGGGACCCAGGGGCCTCAGGTTTGCCCTGTCCCTGTAGTCTTCCCTGTGATGGCGCATTGCTCCCTGGGCTGTGCCCTTGTTACTGTGAGTACCTGTCAGGTGCTCTGGGAGCTCTGTTTGCAGTTTCAGGCAGTTCTGCGTCCATTTCTAGGGGAGGAGAGGGAGTGTGTCGGGCAGAGAGGAGGCGTTGGGAACCGAGGGGAAGGGTCTGGGAGGCAGAGGGAGGCTCCCTGGGTCTGGGAGTCAGTGCAATCTGCCATGTGTCTCCCTCTCCCCGGGGGTAGATCCCTCAACAGTCAATTCCTTGTGTCTCCGTCGGTGGGGTTTCCTCCAGGCAGCAGGCAGAACCCTGCAGGAGGCAGAACTGGCCCAAGTGTTTCACAAGGGATGGTGTAATGCGGTTGCTCTCAGAGCAGCAGCCAGGGAACAGAGATCCTACAAGGATGTGGGTGTCCTGAGGACTAGCAAGGGCAGGAGGCGCCCCTCCCTTAGGCTCCAGGACAGGGAAGGAGGGGGTGTCCTGACCAAAAGCAATGGATGCGTCTGGAACCACAGATACAGCAGGAAGGGCTGGGGGGCAGTCACCAGCTTCCACCTCCTCCTGTCCCAGTCTCCAACTGGGGCCTCCCTTGACCAAACTCAACAGAAACTATTAGTGGCATCTATGGGCAGCAGCCCCTGTGTTCTGTCTCCAAGGTCAGAGACCAGGACTGAGAGACAGCACGTGGAGAACGACCAGCAGCATCCATCAGTCAGTCACCCTGCCCAGCCCACCACCCTCTGTCACAGGGGCCAGGGCATGAGGGGTGGATGTGGTATGATGTAGGGGGTGAGCGTGGGTGTGATATGGAGGGTGGGTGTGGGTGTGATATGGAGGGTGGGTGGGAGTGTGATATGGAGGGTGGGTGGGAGTGTGATATGGAGGGTGGGTGAGGTGTGATATGGAGGGAGGGTATGGTGTGATATGGAGGGTGAGTGTGGGTGTGATATGGAGGGTGAGTGTGATATGGAGAGTGGGTGTGGGTGTGATATGGAGGGTGGGTATGGGTGTGATATGGAGGGTGGGTGTGGGTGTGATGTGGAGGGTGGGTATGGGTGTGATATGGAGGGTGGGTGTGGGTGTGATGTGGAGGGTGGGTGTGAGTGTGATATGGAGGGTGAGTGTGGGTGTGATATGAAGGGTGGGCGTGGGTGTGATATGAAGGGTGGGTGTGGGTGTGATATGGAGGGTGGGTGTGGTTGTGATATGGAGGGTGGGTGTGGGTGTGATATGGGGGGTGGGTGAGGTGTGATATGGGGGGTGGGCGTGGGTGTGATATGGGGGATGGGTGTGGCTGTGATATGGAGGGTGGGTGAGGTGTGATATGGAGGGTGGGTGTGGGTGTGATATGGAGGGTGGGTGTGGGTGTTATGTGGAGCGTGAGTGTGGATATGATGTGGAGGGTGGGTGCGATATGGAGGGTGGGTGTGGGATGTGATATGGATGGTGGGTGTGGTTGTGATATGGAGGGTGGGTGAGGTGTGATATGGAGGGTGGGTGAGGTGTGATATGGAGGGTGGGTATGGGTGTGATATGGAGGGTGGGTGTGGTGTGATATGGAGGGTGGGTGTGGTATGGAGGGTGGGTGTGGGTGTGATATGGAGGGTGGGTATGGGTGTGATATGAAGGGTGGGTGTGGGTGTGATATGGAGGATGGGTGAGGTGTGATATGGAGAGTGGGTGTGGGTGTGATATGGAGGGTGTGTGAGGTGTGATATGGAGGGTGGGTGTGGTATGGAGGGTGGGTGTGGGTGTGATATGAAGGGTGGGTACGGGTGTGATATGGAGGGTGGGTGTGGGTGTGATATGGAGGGTGGGTGTGGGTGTGATATGGAGGGTGGGTGTGGTGTGATATGGAGGGTGGGTGAGGTGTGATATGGAGGGTGGGTGTGGGTGTGATATGGAGGGTGGGTGTGGGTGTTATGTGGAGCGTGAGTGTGGATATGATGTGGAGGGTGGGTGCGATATGGAGGGTGGGTGTGGGATGTGATATGGATGGTGGGTGTGGTTGTGATATGGAGGGTGGGTGAGGTGTGATATGGAGGGTGGGTGAGGTGTGATATGGAGGGTGGGTATGGGTGTGATATGGAGGGTGGGTGTGGTGTGATATGGAGGGTGGGTGTGGTATGGAGGGTGGGTGTGGGTGTGATATCGAGGGTGGGTATGGGTGTGATATGGAGGGTGGGTGTGGGTGTGATATGGAGGATGGGTGAGGTGTGATATGGAGAGTGGGTGTGGGTGTGATATGGAGGGTGTGTGAGGTGTGATATGGAGAGTGGGTGTGGGTGTGATATGGAGGGTGTGTGAGGTGTGATATGGAGGGTGGGTGTGGTATGGAGGGTGGGTGTGGGTGTGATATGAAGGGTGGGTACGGGTGTGATATGGAGGGTGGGTGTGGGTGTGATATGGAGGGTGGGTGTGGGTGTGATATGGAGGGTGGGTGTGGCTGTGATATGGAGGGTGGGTGAGGTGTGATATGGAGGGTGGGTGTGGGTGTGATATGGAGGGTGGGTGTGGGTGTTATGTGGAGCGTGAGTGTGGATATGATGTGGAGGGTGGGTGCGATATGGAGGGTGGGTGTGGGATGTGATATGGATGGTGGGTGTGGTTGTGATATGGAGGGTGGGTGAGGTGTGATATGGAGGGTGGGTGAGGTGTGATATGGAGGGTGGGTATGGGTGTGATATGGAGGGTGGGTGTGGTGTGATATGGAGGGTGGGTGTGGTATGGAGGGTGGGTGTGGGTGTGATATGGAGGGTGGGTATGGGTGTGATATGGAGGGTGGGTGTGGGTGTGATATGGAGGATGGGTGAGGTGTGATATGGAGAGTGGGTGTGGGTGTGATATGGAGGGTGTGTGAGGTGTGATATGGAGGGTGGGTGTGGTATGGAGGGTGGGTGTGGGTGTGATATGAAGGGTGGGTACGGGTGTGATATGGAGGGTGGGTGTGGGTGTGATATGGAGGGTGGGTGTGGGTGTGATATGGAGGGTGGGTGTGGTGTGATATGGAGGGTGGGTGAGGTGTGATATGGAGAGTGGGTGTGGGTGTGATATGGAGGGTGGGTGTGGGTGTGATATGGAGGGTGGGTGAGGTGTGATATGGAGGGTGGGTGAGGTGTGATATGGAGGGTGGGTGTGGTATGGAGGGTGGGTGTGGGTGTGATATGGAGGGTGGGTGTGGGTGTGATGTGGAGGGTGGGTGAGGTGTGATATGGAGGGTGGGTGTG
Source organism: Macaca fascicularis (assembly GCF_037993035.2). Lineage (NCBI taxonomy): Eukaryota > Metazoa > Chordata > Mammalia > Primates > Cercopithecidae > Macaca > Macaca fascicularis. The sequence goes on from NC_088385.1 coordinate 138,502,209, forward strand.
GGTGTGATATGAAGGGTGGGTATGGGTGTGATATGGAGGGTGGGTGAGGTGTGATATGGAGAGTGGGTGTGGGTGTGATATGGAGGGTTGGTGTGGGTGTGATATGGAGGGTGGGTGTGGGTTTGATGTGGCGGGTGGGTGAGGTGTGATATGGAGGGTGGGTGAGGTATGATATGGAGGGTGGGTGTGGTATGGAGGGTGGGTGTGGGTGTGATATGAAGGGTGGGTATGGGTGTGATATGGAGGGTGGGTGAGGTGTGATATGGAGAGTGGGTGTGGATGTGATGTGGAGGGTGGGTGAGGTGTTATATGGAGGGAGGGTGAGGTGTGATATGGGGGGTGGGTGAGGTATGATATGGAGGGTGGGTGTGGTATGGAGGGTGGGTGTGGGTGTGATATGAAGGGTGGGTATGGGTGTGATATGGAGGGTGGGTGAGGTGTGATATGGAGAGTGGGTGTGGATGTGATGTGGAGGGTGGGTGAGGTGTTATATGGAGGGAGGGTGAGGTGTGATATGGGGGGTGGGTGAGGTGTGATATGGAGGGAGGGTGAGGTGTGATATGGAGAGTGGGTGTGGGTGTGATGTGGAGGGTGGGTGAGGTGTGATATGGAGGGAGGGTGAGGTGTGATATGGAGAGTGGGTGTGGGTGTGATGTGGAGGGTGGGTGAGGTGTGATATGGAGGGAGGGTGAGGTGTGATATGGGGGGTGGGTGAGGTGTGATACAGAGGGTGAGGGTGAGGTGTGATATGGAGGGAGGGTGTGGTGTGATGTGGAGGGTGGGTGGGTGTGATGTGGGGGGTGGGTGTGGGTGTGATATGGAGGGTGGGTGAGGTGTGATATGGAAAGTGGGTGTGGGTGTGATGTGGAGGGTGGGTGTGGCTGTGATATGAAGGGTAGGTGTGGGTGTGATATGGAGGGTGGGTGACGTGTGATATGGAGGGTGGGTGTGGTATGGAGGGTGGGTGTGGGTGTGATATGGAGGGTGGGTGAGGTGTCATATGGAGGGTGGGTGAGGTGTGATATGGAGGGTGGGTGTGGTATGGAGGGTGGGTGTGGGTGTGATATGGAGGGTGGGTGTGGGTGTGATGTGGAGGGTGGGTGAGGTGTGATATGGAGGGTGGGTGTGGGTGTGATATGAAGGGTGGGTATGGGTGTGATATGGAGGGTGGGTGAGGTGTGATATGGAGAGTGGGTGTGGGTGTGATATGGAGGGTTGGTGTGGGTGTGATATGGAGGGTGGGTGTGGGTTTGATGTGGAGGGTGGGTGAGGTGTGATATGGAGGGTGGGTGAGGTGTGATATGGAGGGTGAGGGTGAGGTGTGATATTGAGGGAGGGCATGGTGTGATGTGGAGGGTGGGTGGGTGTGATGTGGGGGGTGGGTGTGGGTGTGATATGGAGGGTGGGTGAGGTGTGATATGGAGAGTGGGTGTGGGTGTGATGTGGAGGGTGGGTGTGGCTGTGATATGAAGGGTAGGTGTGGGTGTGATATGGAGGGTGGGTGAGGTGTGATATGGAGAGTGGGTGTGGGTGTGATGTGGAGGGTGGGTATGGGTGTGATATGGAGGTTGGGTGTGGGTGTGATATGGAGGATGGGTGTTTTGTGATATGAATCTTTACCTGGGAAGAGCCAGGGCCCATGTCCCATCAGATCACCCCACGTTTGTACCCAGCACAGGATCACAGTATAAGTCCCTTCTCTCTGGCTTCCTCTCCAACCTGCAGTTCCCTGTCCGTCTTGGCCAATTCATCTGATTTGTAGATGGGGAACCTGCCTGGCACGAATCTTATAGCCCCCAGTTCGGCATTATGAATCTCCCAAGGCCAAAAGCAGAATATTCAGCTGCATGTTTCCACAGTACGTATGTTCCCCCAAGGAAAAACCCAGTTTCCTCTGTGTCCTTCTCCCTCTCTCCCTCTCCCCAACTTCCTTTTGAAAATCAAGAGCAAAGCTCCCTTCCAACTCCTGGTGTTCCCTGAGCAGAATGGAAGCCGCTGTGTGAGTTGAAGAAATGAATGAAATGATTGGGAGCTGAGTGCTGGAGGAGACCAGCCCCCAGGGAATATGTGAAACCCCGCCACTGAACTTTTGAAATCCAAAGAAGAGAATCCTGAGGAAAGATCTGTATCATTTGCTGGGGTGTAAGATGTGCAAGGATATTAACAATTTAACAAACACATATCAAAGAAAGGTATAAGTAGCATTTTTTAGTGATAATTTTTTTATTGGAAGCATCAATGAGACATAGACATTTTTCTTGATCTGGTTTAGTAAAATAGTACTGATATTAGATAAGCAAATTCCTACCCTAACCCAGAGGACTAAATTGTATGAACAGTGTTGTCTGATGTCCTGGTTGCCAGGCACCATGGACTGCCACCCCGACGTCCTCCCCACCTCTTCTTCCTGGCCCCCTCCAGGCAGACAGGATGGAAACTCAGTGCTTGACTGACCTTCTCAGCCTCCTTTGAAGTTCTGAGAGGCCTCAGGGCTCCTCACCAGAATCAGCTCCAGGTTGGTGCCCAGCAGACCCTTCAGGCAGCTTTCTGAGCCAGGCTTCTCTAACTCAGAGCCAGCGCAGGCTTCAGCCCCCACACCTCCTCCTGCTCGGCCTCCTCTGGCCTGGGTTGATGAGATGGAAGCTCCCTCCCCTGCCTCCCTGCACCCAGGCTCACAAACCCGTCACTGGACATCTTTATTTAGGGAGATTTCCTGCCCAGGCCTGCTTCCAGGGCAGGATGGTATTGATGCAAAATCCATCACTTAGTGAGTCTGGGCATTTAATCAATGAGGCTGCAGGGAGCCCCTAGTGACTCAGAGGGTGCTGGGAGTGAAGGCCAGGCGAGGACAGCATCCAGAGTGGGTGGAAGGGCAGTTTTTATTTTTGATCCTGTAATGTCAGGCTCCAGCGATTAGATGTCTATTCCCTGTAATGCTGGCACTGCAGCAGAATTCCACTGCAACCCGGATATTTGCCCAGGTACTCATTTTATAACACCCATGTTCATTCAATAAATGCCCCACATGTATCCTGTGTGCCTGACACAGATCTAGATGCTGGGCAGAGTGAACAAACAGCTCACAGGTCACACCGAGCTTATGGTCCTGTGATGGAGGGATGGCGATAGTGACGGTGATGATGATGGTGATGATGATGGTGATGGTGATGATGGTGATGGTGATGTGATGTTGGTGATCATGATGATGATGGTGGTGGTGATGATGATGGTGATGGTGATGATGATGGTGATAGTAATGATGTTGATAGTGATGGTGATGGTTATGGTGATAGTGATGGTGATAGTGATGGTGATGATGATGGTGATGGTGATGATGATGATGGTGATGGTGATGATGATGGTGATGGTGATGGTGATGTGATGATGGTGATCATGATGATGGTGGTGATGATGATGGTGATGGTGATGATGATGATAATGATGGTGGTGGAGATGGTGATGGTGATGGTATGACGATCATCATGGTGATGATGATGGCAATGGTGGTGGTGGTAATAGGATGATGATGATGGGATTATGATGATGATGGAATGATGGGATGGGATTATGATGATGATGGAATGATGGTGATGATGGTGGTGGTGGTGATGATTATGCTCATTGTGGTGGAATGATGGTGGCAATGATAGTGATGATGATGGTAATGTGGTGATGATGGGAGGATGTTGTGATGGTGATGGTTATGATGATAATGGTGATGATGATGATGGGATGATGGTGATAATGATGTTGGTGGTGATAATGATGGTGATGGTGGTGATGGTGATGGGATGATGGTGATGATTGTATTAGCCTGTTTTCACACTGATATAAAGATACTGCCTGAGACTGGGTAATTTATAAAGACAGGTGGTTTGACTCACAGTTCTGCATGACTTGGGAGGCCTCAGCAAATTTACAATCATGGCAGAAGGTAAAGGGGAAGCAAGGCATGTCCTGCATGGCATCAGGCAAGAGACAGCAAGGAAGTGCCACACTTTAAAACCATCAGCTCCTGTGAGAACTCACTCACTATCACAAGAACAGCATGGGGGAAACCATCCCCATGATCCAATCACCTCCCACCAGGTACCTCCCTTGACACATGGGGATTACAATTTGAGATGAGATTTGGGTGGGGACACAGCCAAACCATATCATTTTCTTTTTTTGAGACAGAGTCTCACTCTGTCACCTAGGCTGAAGCACAATGGCATGACCTCTGCTCACTGCAACCTCCACCTTCCAGGCTCAAGCAATTCTCTTGCCTCAGCTTCCCAAGTATCTGGGATTACAGGTACCCAGCACCATGCCTGACTAAGTTTTGTATTTTTAGTAGAGACAGGGTTTCACCATGTTGGTCAGGCTGATCTCAAACTCCTGACTTCAAATGATTCACCTGCCTCCGTCTCCCAAAATGCTGGGATTACAGGTATAAGCCACCATGCCCAACCTCCTTTTTACATTTCAAAACCAATTATGCCTTCTCAGCAGTTCCCCAAAGTCTTAACTCATTGCAGCATTAACTCAAAAGCCCAAATCCAAAGTCTCATCTGAGACAAGGTAAGTCCCTTTCACCTATGAGCCTGTAAAATCAAAAGCATGTTAGTTACTTCCAAGATACAATGCAGGTACAGGCATAGGGTGAATGCTCCCATTCCAAATGGGAGAAATTGGCCAAAACAAAGGGGCCACAGGCCCCACGCAAGTTGGAAACCTGCCTGAAATCTTAAAGCTCCAAAATCTCCTTTGGCTCCATGTCTCACATCCAGGGCACACTGATGCAAGGGGTGGGCTCCCACAGCCTTGGGCAGCTCTGTCTCTGTGGCTCTGCAGGGTAAAGCCCCACAGCTGCTTTCACAAGCTGGCATTGAGTGCCTGTGGCTTTTCCAAGTGCACAGTGCCAGCTGTCGGTGGATCTACCATTCTGGGATCTGGAGGATAGTAACCTTCTTCTCACAGCTCAACTAGGCAATGCCCCAGTGGGGACTCTGTGTGGGGGCTCCAACTCCACATTTCTCTTCTGCACTGCCCTAGCAGAGATTCTCTATGAGGGCTCCACACATGCAGCAAACTTCGACATCCAGGCACTTCCATACATCCTCTGAAATTTAGGTGGGAGGTTCCCAAAGCTCACTCTTGTCTTCTGCGCACTCATTGGCCCAACATCATGTGGAAACTGCCAAGGGTTGGTTGGGGCTTGCACTCTCTGAAGGAATAGCCTGAGCTGTACCTTGGCCTCTTTTAGCCACAGTTGGAGCTGGAGTGTCTGGGACACAGGACACCGTGTCCTGAAGCTACACACAGCAGTGGGGCCCTGGGCCCAGCCCACAAAACCATTTTACCCTCCTAGGCCTCTGGGCCTGTGATGGGAGGGGCTGTCTTGAAGATCTCTGACATGCTCTGGAGACATTTTCCCCATGGCCTTAGTGATTAACATTTGGCTTCTCCCTACTTATGCAAATTTCTGCAACCAGCTTGAATTTCTCCCCCAGAAAATGGGTTTTTCTTTTATACCACATGGTCAGGCTGTAAATTTTACAAACTTTTATGCTCTGCTTTCCTTTTAAACATACATTCCAATTTCAAACCATCTCTGTGAGCTCATATAACTGTATGCTTTCAGGAAAAATTAGGTCACTTCTTGAATGTTTTGCTGCTTAGAAATTTCTTCTGCTAGATTCCCTAAATCATCTCTCTCAAGTTTAAAGTTCCATAGATCTCTAGGGCAGGGGCAAAATTCCTCCAGTCTCTTTGCTAAAGCATAACAAGAGTGACCTTTGCTCCAGTTCACAATAAGCTCCTCATCTCCATCTGAGATCACTTCAGCCTGAACTTCATTGTCTATATCACTATCAGCATTTTAGTCAAAACCATTCAACAAGTCTCTAGGAAGTGCCAAACTTTTCCACATCTTTCTGTCTTCTTCTGAGCCCTCCAAGCTGTTCCAATCTCTGCCAGTTATCCAGTTCCAAAGTTTCTTCCACATTCTCAGATATCTTTTAGCAATGTCCCACTACCTTGTTCCCAATTCTGTGTATTAGTCTGTTTTCACACTGCTATAAAGACACTACCCAAGACTGGGTAATTTGTAAAGAAAGAAGATATAGTTGGCTCACAGTTCCATATGACTGGGGAGGCCTCAGAGAACTTATAATCACGGCAGAAGGTGAAGGGGAAGCCAACCACATCTTACATGCTGGTAAGTGAGAGACAGTGAGGAAATGCCACACTTTAAAACCATCAGCTTTCATGAGAACACACTCATTATCACTAGAACAGCATGGGGAAACCAAACACCCCTGCCGTGATCCAACCACCTCCCACCAGGTTCCTCCCTTGACACATGGGGATTACAGTTTGAAATGAGATTTGAATGGTGACACAGAGCCAAATCATATCAATAGTGATGGTGAAGATGATGGTGATGGTGATGATGGTGGTAATGATGATGATGATATTGGTGATGGTGATAATGGTGATAATGGTGATGATGGTGTTGGTGATAAAGGTAATGATGGTGATGGTGATGATTTTGTTAATGATGGTGATGATGATAATGGTAATGTGGAGGTGATGATGGTGATGATTATGGTGATGGTGATGGTGATAATGACAGTGATGGTGATGATGGTGGTGATGATAATGGTAATGTGGAGGTAATGGTGATGATGGTGATGGTGATGATTATGGTGATGGTGACGGTGATGACAGTGGTGATGATTATATTAATGGTGGTGATAATTATGGTGATGATGGTCATGACAGTATCAGCAGGGGAAGCAGGCACTGTAGTAGCAACATGAATAAACATTATATGGCCCTTATTTGTACCAGATACTATTCTGGACACCTCATATATGTCAGGTCACTCAATTGACACCACAACACCTGAGGTAAGTGCTCATGATCTCCATTTGATAAATGAGAAACTTAGGCACAGAGAAGTCAAGTCACCTCCCTAAGGGCACACAGGATGTGGCAGTGCTAGGATTCAGAGCAGGCACCTCATCCCGGAATCAGTGGACTCAGAAACAATGACCTGAGCTAATAGGTAAATACTTTCAGTGACAGTAACAAGTGTCATGAAGACCATCAAGAGGGTGATGTGCGTGTGACTTGGGGTGAGGAGGCTGCATTCAATGAGAGGTCAAGGAAGGCCTCTCTGAGTAGACACTGACTGGGGAGGGGAAGGATGAGACTGTGAAAACTGTTCAGACAGGTGTCACAGCAAGTGCAAAGGCCCTGGGGTGGAGTGAGCTTGGAGCATTCAAGGAACAACAAGAAGGCCAGAGAGGCTGAAGCAAAATAAGCAGAGGGGGAGATGGAGCCCGGGCCATGGGGGCCTCACAGTCCATGGGACATGGTGTGGGTTTATTGTGAGTGGGTGGAAGCCCCCGGAGCCCCTGCAGGGAGTCACCTCAGTCACTCCATGATGCCTGAGTCTGTGATGCTGATTCTGGGCTATGGGGCAGGTCGGGGCCTCTGCTGTGTTCTGGGGGCAATGGGAGGAATCTGCTCCCAGCAATTATAAACGTATCACGAGTAGGACGACAAGAGCCCCCTCTGAGGTGGTCATGTTTGGGAAAGGCGCTCCTAACACCCCATTTCCAGGAGCTAGAATGTCTTGACCTGGCTGAGGACACCACTGTGCAAATCAAGGGACGTGTGTCCATTTGAGTGGATTGCAGCAGCTAGGGTGGGGCCCAGCGTTGGGAATTAGATCCAGGTCGTGCTTCTGTGAGAGTTTCTCTCTCTACACAAGTCAGCAGCACCGTGGGAGCCCTGGTCCCTTCCCAGGTCATCCGGAGACTTTGGGGTGAATTTGTAAGTAGAGGCAGCTGAGCCCTTATGAAGTCGTCCCAGACGTCTTGGAGGCCTGAGTGGGCCACATCTCTGCAGGTGGGACCACCAGGCAGCGGGTGGGCAGCTTTGTTGTCAGGGGCAAGGCTGCAATTAAACATCTCATTGCTCTGGCTCCCGCTCCGGGGCTGCCTGCAGGAAAATCAATTACCAGAAATGCAGCTGGTGGGGCGCCCAGACTCCTCGGGACCCTGCCCTTATCTGATGACGCTGCTCGGCTTTGCACAGGAACTGTGCCATCCCAGGAGGCTGTGCTCTCATGAGGAGGTGTGTGACTGTCTTAATGAGACGTCCCCGGCACGGAGCCAACCTAATCTCAGCTCCTCAGGGTGAGTTCTCTGAGCTCTGACTGTCCTCACCCCCATGACAGCCTGGCTGGGTCCCAGGGGATGGGTGCTCTGACACTGAGACCACGGATAGGGTTGCCATTATAGAGGGGGAGACCCCAGCATGCACCAGCCCCTCCCCTTCCCCCACTTCATCCTCTTCCCCATGCACTGGCCCCATTGGGGAATGCTGGGAATTACTCCAGGACAGCTTTGTCCTTTGCCCAATGTGGTGTCCCCTGGTAAACAGTGGGTGCCTGCAGAGGAAGGTCCTCACAGGGGCAGAGTCTGCAGTGCCACAGGGCCCATGCCCCCTCCCTCCTGGGTACACTTAGAGCCCATTCCCAGCCTCCCTGTGTCAGGTGGGGTCAGGCGACCAAGCTCTGCCCAGAGCGCAGCACTTCCAGGCAGGCCCATGAAGAAAAGCCTGCAATTCTCACATTTTCTCTTCCTTAGGAGCCAGTTAGACAGAGAGGACCCCAGGGGCTCAGAGGACAGTGGAGGGAGTCGCCGCAAGAGCCCGGGCCCTGATTGACTGTGGGGTGGGTGGTGATCCTGTGCCCCACTTTGGAATGTCCCAAATGAACATTCGACTCATACTGGTTGAAGTCCCTACAGGAGTGAGGTTGGCTGTTAGGGTCTGTCGCCCACCCTGACCAAACAGCCATAAGTCCAGACTCAGTTCCTCCCACCTTGGTCTGAATGTATTAGCTCCCTTGTTCCAGCGGACATGATGCTCTGGGGGAATCTGATACGGGGACGAAGGAGAGAAGACTGTCCACCTTGCAGGAGAAGGGCCCAAAGTTAATTCTGTCTGGAATGACCCATGTCCTCTTTCCTCCTGACTTGAGGATCTCACTCTGCAGTGCACAGGAATTAACCTCGTTTGTGGACACTCGGTTGGATCCTGCCAAACGTCTGTTCTCCATCCCTTTGAGACAGTTCTTACCTTTCCCTTTCCCACCTTCCCTCCATCACCTGTGATTTGAAGGAGGCTGGTCCATCCTCCACCCCAGCTCCTGTAGCCCAGGCCTGCTCAGCATTAGCCTTGGCCCTGGACTCAGCGATGGGTTAGAGATGGGCTCACGGCCCCTGCCAGGCCAGGAGGCTGAATTCCAGACCTTTGTGGGCACCGGCAGAAGCGGGGAGCTCTCTCTCCACCGCAGTTGGGAGGCTGCTGGGGTGTCAGCCTGGGATGGCTGAGAGCATCGCACGGAGAAAACCCTGTGAGGAAAGGCGACCGAGGAAAGCAAGTTAAAGCTGGAGAGAGCCTGAGAGACGGAAACGACTGCCCTTGAGGTCTGGACAGAGGCTCCCGTCCCACGAAACGGCACATGGGTTGTATTTGTTTTTTCACCTAAGCCAGCTTCAGTTGTGTTTGTCACTTGCCACAAAGACCCTGACGAATGTAGTTTAAGAAGAAAAGCTGGAAGCAGCAAATGCAGAGCAAACCCCAGGAACATTTGCCCTTTGAGTCGCCGAATTCCATGCTATTGCTGGAGCAAGAGCCTCTCCTGTCCTGCCGAGCTGAGTCATCACTGCGGATGCAAGGGGAGGATCTGGCAGGAGCCCTCCCCACCTCATTTGGGTGCCCTCAGGGACGGCCGCCCAGGGGTGTTGTGGGAAATTTAGCAGGGAAGGTAACGTTGATTTTATTTTCTTCTTTTAATGTCTCCCTAACGGACCTGTTTATCTCCGCTGTTCATTTGCCATTTCTTTTCCTGCAACGGTAAACTGTCACTCACAGGCTCATTACCCGTGCTTGCTATTCTGGGCTTACTCTGTGGGGGTGTCCTGGAGTTCAGGATCATTCACAGAGGTCGGGGGCATGCCTCAGGTCTAAATGGTGCCATTGATGACACTGGTTCTCAGGGAGGCTGAAAGGCACCCATCGTCACCACCCACCACTCCAGGAAAAGACTGAGCCCAACATTCCATCACCAGAGATGGGACTCAGTGGGGGGTGATGCTGTGGGAGCCGCCACCCCTGTTACTTCAGAGTCAAATGTCCTGTCCATGATGGGGGTCAGTTGGACCTGATGGCCAAAGGAGACACGTGGGCAAGGCTCACAGAGCTGCAGGGTGTCGGGAGCAGACAGCAGAGTAACCATAGTAAAGTCAGGCTGTGGGTCCCGGCCATGTGAGGGGGCCTGAGACACCCTGGTTGAGATTCAGTGCCTGGAGGAGTGTCCTCCTGGGAGCAGCTAGAACACTGAAAGCCATGTCTAGGAGGCCTAGGGGTGTGTGGGGGGCTGGATGCCTGGTGAGGCCAGTGGCACGTCCCACACGCAGAATCCCGAAGGCAGCACGTGGCCAAGCCCCCCACCCCATGGCAGGGGCAATGGAGAGGATAGCCACTGGGCGGTCTGCCATGGCAGCTCCTGTTGGGGGCTGGACACATGAGTCCTGAAGGACAAGGGTCTACTGGGGAAGCCCTGGGCCAGAGCCATCTAGAGGCAACCCCATTTACACAGCCACAGAGGAGCTGCAGAGTCCACAGGGCGTGGGAAGACCAAGCAAGGTCTGCTGGAGAGTGGGTCGGTGGCCAGGCTTTGGTGGACAACATGGTGGAGCCTCCCAGGACAGCAGCACGCTGGACGGACCACAGCAGACAGGCTGACATGCGGTCACAGACACCCAGCCAGGGAGAATGTCCCTGACCTCAGAGCCCCACCCTGCCGCTCACTCACTCACTCCTCCCTCATTCCTGCATCAATGAGTGTTCACTGAGTGCCGGCCGGGTTCCAGGGACTGGGACTCCCACGGGGAACTGAAGAGCCCAAATCTCTGTGTCAGGGGTCATGCAGTGTAGCAGAAACTGTCAAGGGAAACAGGGAACAGAAGTAAACATAATGTACATTAGGAAATTACCCATCAGTGATTCTACGGAGGGAGGGCTGGCGCCCACAGGAAAACAGCTGTTTCCAGTGGCAGGTGGTGCCCTCAGGGTGGGTGTGTTCCCTGAAGGTCACCACACCTGGGTCCCCTGGAACACACCCCTGCACCTGTCCCTGCCTTAGTGCAGACACCTGAGTCTCTGGGCTCCCGGATCAGAGCTGGATCGGGGCGCCCAGAAGCCATCCCTCCTGCCCCTGCCAGCCCCATCACAGCTGCTCAGCCTTCACTGGACCCCTACCAGGGAGGCCACACCAGGCCATGAATCCTCCTGGAGACTGTGCTCATCATCCTTGGGGATACAGGACCAATAAGATACAGAGAGGACATAGCTTTCTGAAGAAGACAGAGGGATAACTGAGAGGCAGCCGTGTTGACACAGGGGAGAAGCTCCACTAGTCAGAGGTGGATGCAAAGTCCCAGCCAGGACACAGGTGGGGCATGTGATGAAGGGAACAGGACACTACTAGGCAGGAGTTGGCTGGCAGTCTGTTCTACTGATCACCAGCACTCAGCCAAGAGGCCTTGAGAAAATTATCGCCCCCATGTGCCTCAGTTTCTCCATCTGCTCAAAGAGAAGTTGTGTGAATGGAGCCCAAGTTCCCCTCCATTCTAAGAGCCTAGGCAAGGGGACCTTGTGAAGGACCTTCTGCCAGAGCAGGTGGCAATAGTGGGGACAAACTGGGGGACTGTCTGAGCCTGGAGACCCCTGAGCAGGGCTTTAGAGAGCAAGAAATATCTAGAAGGAGAAAATCAAGAATGAAAGGCCAAGTCATAAATTTCCAGACTGCCTCTGTCCAGAGGTCCAGTAATTGGTCTGTCACTCATTAGGTCATCCACCCCCTCATCCATCATCCATTTATCCATCAACCCCCACACCCATCCATCATTCATCCATCCATCCATCCACCCATCCACCCACCCACCCATTTATCATCCATCCATTCATCCACGTACCCACCCATCCATCCATCATCCATCCATCCATCCACCCATCCATGCATGCATCCATCCATACATCATCCACTCATCCATCCATCCACCCCCCACCCATCCCTCATCCATCCATCCATCAACCCCCCACCTATTCATCATCCATCCATCCATCCACCCATCTACCCATCCATCCACCCACCCATCCCTCATCCATCCATCCATCAAACCCCTCCACCTATTCATCATCCATCCATCCATCCACCCACCCATCCATCGTTCATCCATCCATCCACCCATCCATCCATCATCCATCCATCCACCCACCCATCCATTCACCCAGCCATCCATCCATCATCTATCCATCCATCATCCATCCATCCACCCATCTACCCACCATCTACCCATCCACCCATCCATCTATCATCCATCCATCCACCCATCTACCCATCCATCCACCCATCTACCCATCCATCCATCCATTCATCATCCATCCACCCACCCATCCATTATCATCCATCCACCCATCCATCCATCATCCATTCATCCATCATCCATCCACCCATTCACCCATTCATCCATCATCCATCCATCATCCATCCATCCATCCATCCACCCATTCATCCATCATCCATCCATCTATCCACCCACCCTGCCCACCCATCCACCCACACACCAATTCAACCATCCACTCACCCATCCATCCATCTATCATCCATTCATTCATTTATCAATTTATTCAGCCAATGTTTGATGAGTGTCTGTTGTGTGTCAGTGACTGTTTCAGGTACCATGGACAAAAGTGAACAAAGCAAAATGGCCCCTCCTGAGCACTGCATTTTAATGGGGAGAAACAAGCAATAAATTAATACGTTGGTAAAATACATACCATGTCAGATGATGTGTTGTGGAGAAACATAAATGGAGAAGTGGGTACGGAGATGCTCAAGTCACCCTGCTTCTCCCGCTGAGATGAAGTAATCCGTCTCCCTCTTCTGCTCCCCTACTCCCCATCTTATCATCCTCCAGACAAACCTTCCTCAGATGTAGCCAGATGGTGTCCCTCCCACATTGGGACACTTCCGATTCTTCCACAGTCCTTGGAATAAAATTTCTATCAAGGCTGAGGAGCCCTCTCCCCATGATCTGACCCTACCTACCTTCCCAGGTCACCACCTGCACTGCCCCAGCCACTGGTTTCTTCCCATTCCTTGGTTCTGGACACTCACTATAGATGACTTTCAGGTCTGAGTCACACACCACACTCACTATGGATGACTTTCAGGTCTGAGTCACGCACCACACCAAACTACCGCTGACTGCTGCAAACTTCTCAGAGGTGCTCAGAGCTGTGCAGCGTCTGCAGGATCCTTTGTCAGGAACAAGAACCACCCAAGCAGAAGCAGCTCTGAGAAGCCCTGGGTCTTGTCTTCTCTCCAGAAAAGAGCCTGGGTTTTACGAACATTCGGGTCTGCTCCCCATTCCTCATGGGCTCCTAGCAAGGATTCTTCCCTGAGATCACCCGGAGACTCTGAGGGGAGAATAAGAGTAAGGTTGCTGATCTTTTGACTGTTTTCCGCCTGGGAGCGCTGAGATGCACCAAGATGCAGGAATTTCTCTGCCATGTGCCTCTTCTTCATTGTGTGTCTGTGCTTGAGACCACAGCTGGCTTTACTTTAGCTCATCCCCTGAAAAGCAGGAGCAGCATTTGCCCATCAGTAGTGGGATTTTGAGGGTGGTTTGTTGCTGCTGTTTAAACTAAGGTGGTTTAAATTCCAAGTGCTCCCTCCAAAATCCTTCCAAAATAAATGGTGTGTCAAGAATGGGCTTCAGGACACCCTGGGGCCCCCTGTCTCCACCTGCAGCATCAGCACCACCTGGAGCTCATTAAAGATTTGAATTCTTGGGCCCTCCCCCTCACTCATCCAATCAGAAAAAACATTTTAACAAGACCCCCAGGAGTCCCTGTGCTCATCAAGCTTGAGAATTGCTACTTTGATAAATCAGTTCTCACACCTGCTGCACAGTGCGGCCTCCTGAGGACTTTAAAAGGTTCTGATGCCTGCTTTGCACCCCCAAAATTTCTGAGAGCTAGTTGGCATGTGGTGGGGGAGCAGTTAGAGCTGCTGGGTGACCCCAATGTGTGGCAGAGCTTCGGAATCACTGATATAGGGAAACCAGGAGAAAGGAACCAGGAGGCCCTGTCATCTGACAGTGGGTGGTCTCTGTCTATACCCCAGAAGGGCTGTGCCCCATTGTACCATCCAACAGAGTGCTGTGTTTCCCCTCAAAGGACAACAGGCAGGGAAGGGAAGGGAGGGACCTGATCCCAGAACCTGGCTGGTGTAGGATGGTCCCCGCATGTGTGTGACTGACCCAGCCTTCCCCTTCTCAGTTGTGGTTTCCAAACAACTGAAGAATGTGCTGAGGAATGCAACATCCCAGGATAAGGAGGGACTGGAGCAACCCAGCCTCCATTCCTGACCCTCCTAGAACAGGATGTCCTACCTCGAGTTAGCCCATCAATTACGTGTCCCCAGGGTAGAAAACCCAGGGCGGGCGCTTTTCCAAGTTCTCAGCTGCAGTGCCACACAAGGGCCACCCAGGTGAGATTCCCTGCACCCTGGGCAGCTCAGCTCTCCTGAGCTGGGGAGACTGATGTGTCATGGATCCAAGGGTTCTGCGGTCCCCTGCTGTCTGTCTGGGAGTGATAAAGCTGATTTGTGTTCTGCCTCACCAGAGTCATGTGGGTGGGAGTGTGGGCTAGAGATTGGGCAGCCAGCTGCAGGAGGACCCCACTTAGATAAACTACCACAGGGAAAGAAATTAAATAAACACTTTCGGGCGCTGGGCTCCAATCCAGGTTCAGTGGGTTTTCCCTCTCTCGGCCCTGGAGAGATCCTGACGGACACATTCCAGAGGCACCCGGCCCTGCTTCTGTCTCCCTGTGTTTTACCCACCACTCCAGCCTGGGCCAACTCTCAGTCAGAGAAACATGTGGTGGGGACACGGTACGAGATTTGGGACTCTGGGGGCATGGCCTGGTTGGCTCCGTGTCCTTACAGTGAGATGCCAGTGTGTGCAGCTCTCAGGTCAGTCCCGAGCACAGCTCAGCTTTGGATTCTCTGATGAGCTCAGATCATCCCATCTGATGCATAGAAGGCTTAGTGTGCCAGGCAGGTGCCCACGGACACGTGCCAGGGCTGAGCCATCCTTACTCCTCTGCAGAAGAACTGTCTGTCCTGACACAGAGATCTCAGGTAAGAGGGATCTGGAGCCTAGGCAGCATTGCTGACCCCGCACGGGGCTGTGGGACTGGATCCTGGGCTGTCTGAGGCTGGGAGGTTTCCACAGAGAACATGACCAGTCTCTTAGAGGAACTGCCGGGAGGACTGGGCCAGGATGCCCAGACACCCTGATGGGCTGAGACGCCACCTGAGAACGGTTAATAATCCCTTCTGGACAGAGTTGCAACCCTCCCCCGAGAACCAGGGCTGCCTGCTGTGCACTCCTGGCATCTCTCCAGCTTTCCACCGGAAGCTGCCTCCACTGTCTGCTCTCCAACACGCAGCAGCACTTCTCCAGAGGCCCGGGCACCAAGCCCTGTGGCTTCAGGAGCCTCATGGTCAGGCTGGTTCACCCTCAAAGGACTAGGACTGAAACGCTGTCCCATCAGCTGACCCACGTGCAGGGCCTGGGGTGGCCTCATGTCTAGAGATCCACCATGCTGAATGATGGGAAGTCAAGCAAGGCAGCGTCCAGCGTGTGGGCCTGGTTGATGCCACAGTTCCTGGCCCAGCTCCTGGGGAATGATTCTAAGAAATGTGGAGGACTGGCGTGGGCTCACGGTTGGAGACTCAGTCTCACAAATGACTGGGCAACAGAGATAATTAACGTCCGGGGACTTCCCTGGATATTTCCAGGAGATTCAGCCTGGGTAGTCTGGAGTCAGCCTGGTTAATGGTTGGAGAATCAGTGTGGTCCATGAAGAGGAATAAATCTTCATATCGGGTGACTCAGCCTGATTAGTGTTGAGAGACTAAAGCTTTTGTGTCCCAGAGGGAGAAGGGAAAGCAAATACTCCAGTCTGTTCTTAAAAGGTAAAAAGGTGATTGTTAAATGCCTGCTCTAAAGTCCCCCACAGTGAGTGAGAGTCTGAGCTTGAATAGGCGCCTTGGTTCAGGTCCACTGTGAAGGGCCCTTCACCTTCCTGCTCCTGGGTCCATTCATTCCCCACCTCAGCACACACTAAACATCTCACCACTTCCTGGATTTTAATTGCCCATTGAGCTAATTCTGATCCCACAGACTTCTGTACTAGAGCTGGGAGAGACCAGCACTTGTTAAACTTATGCAATAAAATATGAACTGGAATTAGAAACAGCCCTTGGTGAAGCTCAGTTCAAGAGGATGTTTTGAAACTATAAGTGCGATTACTCAACGTGAAGCCCTCCAGGGATAGTCAGCTGCTCATCCTGGTGAGATCATGAAATAAGGACTCCTCATGGTCAAGGTCCTCCCAGGGAAAAGTTGCTGGAGTGTGGGAGCAGAGCTGTAAGGGTCACAGAGATGAGGTGGGACACTGCCTTTCTGAAGTCTCAGCCCCAGTGCTAATTCTCTTAGGGGGCACGTGGCTTCCTGATGGTGTGGAAACAGTCACTAGCATCTATCCATCATCCACCCACTTATCCACCCATCCACACATTTATCCATCCATCATTCATCTATTCATCCATCTGTCAACCCCTATACACATTCACTTACCCAACCATCCATCCATCCATCCATCCATCCATCCATCATCCATCTATCCACCCATCTACTCATATACCCATATACCCATTTGCCTAGTCACCCATCCATTCACTTACCATCCATCCATCCACCCAACTACCTATATACCCATTCACCTATCCATCCATCCATTCACTATCGATCCATCATCCATCCATCCATTCACCCATCTACCCATTTATTTATTCATTCACCTATCCATATACTCATCCATTCATCATCCAACCATCTATCCACACATCTACTCGTTCACCCATCCATCAATTTATGACTTATCCACCACCCGTCTGCCCATCTACTCATTTACTTATCCATCCATCCACCCATTTACCCATTTACTGGTTCATCCATCCATCCATTTACTTCTTCATCTCTCCACCCATCCATCATCTATCATCCACCCCTTCATTCAAACATGAATCAAATGTCTGCTCAGTCTCAGCCACTGCTGGGCAGCTGGTTTTATAAAATACCATGAAAAGGGACATCCTGCTGCCAAGAGCCTCTATGCTCCATCAAAAGTCATCTTGGGCAAGATCCTAAGATGCTTTGATAAAGATACAGCCTAAGGTTGGGTGGCATTTGGATGACCCCATGCAGGTGGGTGGCAATTTGGATGACCCCGTGCAGCATCTATCTAGCAGTGGTGGGGCCTCTGCAGCGCTTTCTTGCCTTCTCATCCAGCCATCCAACAAACATTACTGAGCTTCCCCAGCCCCTATACTTGATTTAGTAACTGGCTTAAGAAACTTATTGTCTTTGGGGAAGTCGGTCACAGGAACAGGACTTTTGGAGTCAAATCAGAGAAATGCAAGTCAGAAATGCTAAGACCAATGGGAACATTTACTGACTCAAGGAATCCGAGAAGGGTTGTTTTGCACAAGTTATTCTCTGACTGCCCCTCTGCATCAATTCAGTGCCCTTCTCTGACCTCGCTGTGCCCAGCAGGCTGACCTCTATAAATGGCACCAGTGGGGCTCCCTGCCCTCTGGATTCTGTTGGATTTGGCTGATGAGAGTCAGCAGGAGAAGCCTGAGGGTAGAAGGAGACAGAAGTTGGAGCCTGCTTGACTGACGTTTGGCAGTGGAGGTTTTCCTTCAAATAAGATCTCCGATCCTGCCAGATAACTCCTCTCCCAGAGTTACAACCCTCCCTGCATTCCAGAAACAAAGCCCCACACCTGTGCCCTGGGGCTTACGGCAGATAACAGCTTCCCTGCGGTTCAGTTCCTGGGGTGCAGCCTCCCCATCCCTACCTAGACCTCTGTAAATAGCCTCTGCTTTGAACTCTCTGCAGGGAGCCCTGTGGCTCTGCTCTCAGACTCAGGTTGTGCAGCCAAAGAGCAGGTCAGATGTGCAGGTGAGTGTCGGAGCAGCCGCCCTGGATGGTCCAGCCCCACCTCCTCTGTCTTCTAATGAGACTGGCTTAAGTCTTTGTCATGGTAGATCAGCCTTCTCCATAGGACAGAAAACATGTGGTCTCTTCCTCCTCTTGGCTTCATGTAGTTCCAGTTTGAAAAACCCCAGAGAATGCTTCCAATAGACCTGCCTGCGGGGTCAAGTGACCACCGATAGACCAATCAGTGGTGGCTATGGGGGCGGAGTCATATATGAGCACAGTATATTCCTGGAACCAGACGGCTGGATGGGAGGAACATCTCCCTTGAGAACAGAAGGTGCATTTCCACACACGGTGGGGGATGCTGGAATGACGAGAAGTGAAGCCCCTATGTGGATTCCGTTACCTGTGGCCATCGTGATGTGTCATCAAACCGACAGCACTTATGAAAATTTGAAAACCTGTCCAATCCATTTTTAACCCAGGAGCCCAGATGCCCATGGCAGCAACAGCCCCAGTACTGAAAGGTGCCCTGAGCCCCAGATCTAAGGGGTGGAGGGGGCTTGTCTGAGGGCTTTCAGAGCCCCAGGCACTGCAGGTAAACCCAGGACAACCGCCCCCTGAGAGGGTGACCCAGCCTGGATCTGCCCTCGAAGATCAATAGTGCTGAAGCCCTGCCCTTGTCCTCTGGGGCTCTGCACCCCACGCGCTGCTGGAGGACTCAGGCCGCCGGTCTGGATTCCCCACTCCCCCCGCCGCATGCACAGCAGTCCCAGGGTCTGCACCCCACGCGCTGCTGGAGGACTCAGGCCGCCGGTCTGGATTCCCCCGTTCCCCCCACCCCCGCATGCACAGCAGTCCCAGGCTCGGCTCCCCACGAGGGACACGGGTCACTCACAGTGTCGGTAACTGAGAACCAAGACCGCCCACCCCACTCCGGGCCTTTGACATGCTCTGGCAGTTTTTTTTTCTTCTTTCTTTTTTTTTAGACAGAGTCTCGCTCTGTCGTCCAAGCTGGAGTGCAGTGGCGCAATCTCGGCTCACTGCAGCCTCCGCCTTTCAGGTCCACGCCATTCTCCTGCCTCAGCCTCCCGAGTAGCTGGGACTACAGGCGCCACCACGCCCGGCTAATTTTTTGTAGTTTTAGTAGAGACGGGGTTTCACTGTGTTCGCCAGGATGGTCTCCATCTCCTGACCTTGTGATCCGCCCGCCTCGGCCTCCCAAAGTGCTGGGATTACAGGCCTGAGCCACCTCGCCCGGCCCTCTGGCAGTTTTAAAGAGGTTGGAAGCTGCAGTTTCTCTCCGCACTTTGAATCTAGGGTGATTACTAGGTGGCCGGCACTCCTGAAATGTCTGACTGAGGGTCGGGTGCGGTGGCTCACGCCTGTAATCCCAGCACTTTGGGAGGCCGAGACGGGCGGATCACGAGGTCAGGAGATCGAGACCATCCTGGCTGATACGGTGAAACCCCGTCTCTACTAAAACATACGAAAACTTAGCCGGGCGAGGTGGCGGGCGCCTGTAGTCCCAGCTACTCGGGAGGCTGAGGCAGGAGAATGGCGTAAACCCGGGAGGCAGAGTTTGCAGTGAGCTGAGATCCGGCCACTGCACTCCAGCCTGGGCGACAGAGCCAGACTCCGTCTCAAAAAAAAAAAAAAAAAAAAAAAAAAGAAATGTCTGACTGAGAGGTACCTGGGGTTTGGCTTCTAGATCACTGCCATGGACGCGTGTGCGTGTGTGGGCATGTACGTGTGTGCGTGTGCATGTGCATGTGTGTGTGCGTGTGTGTGTGCATGTGCGTGTGTGTGTGTGTCCAGGTCCTGCAGGAGCTATTTAAGGAGGCTGCTTTGCTGCTGATGGGGTTGGACGCGTGTGTGTGTGTGTGAGAGAGTCTGGGTCCTGCGGGAACTACTTAAGGAGGTTGCTTTGCTGTTGATGGACAGACTCAGATGTCCGTGTCTGAAAAGCATGGACTCACATGCTGAACGCTGAAGGGGGGACGCCTCGGTGCTGAGAGTCACGGTTGCATCAGGGACTGCCTCTGGGTGTTTTATCCAACAGGCAGATGGACCATTGCTGCTGGAAACGGAAGGCAATGTGCAGGCCATTTCACAGGGAAAATACCTCATCAAAAACAAGAGGTTGGTTCCCCGCAGCGCCCCACTTCAACTTCTGTGAGCACAGAAGTGGGGGGGACTCACATTTAGATGCCGGAGGCTGGCTCATGAGTAGAGAGAACGTCTGGTTAATGACCAGGGCGAGCTGAGGAATATCAGAGGCCTGAGTCTGGCTGAAGCTGGGAGCCTCGGGTACAGGTGACCCAGTCCAGGAAATAACTGAGGCTGAAGCTGATTAACGTCAGTTCAGGGACCCTGTGGGGTGATTTCGGGGAAGCCACTTGACCAACCTCGGGAGACGCAGCCCAATTACTGGTTGGAGACTCGGCCCCGTCGGTAGGAGGGATGAACCTGACTGACTAATGCCGGTGACACAGGCTGTGTAAACTCTGGAGACCCAGAGGATCGGGTCAGGAAAGAGGAGCGGGTGAGGATCAGCCTAGAAAAGCAAACAGAGCTGGGAGAAGGGCCTCCTGCAAATGTCCCTGGGATGCCCCCCTCAGCCCGGGCCAGAGCAACGCTGGAGCTGCCATCCCCAAGTGGGAGAACAGAAGTGGGTCAGCTTCAGGAAGAGGGAACACAGCAGTGGAGAACAGAGGAAGACCCAGAGGAAAACAGATGTAGCTATGTTTTGCTGGATAATAAAAGGCCGATGTGGCAAAGATAGAAAGTGAAGCTGGGGAGGACGCAGCTGCCGTGTGTTGCGGGCAGGATGAGGGAGGACTCTCCTGTGAGGAGGGAGGATGAGGATCTCCAGGGCCTCTGCAGGAGCCAGAGTCTGGGGGTGGATTCCAGAGGGGAAGCGCAGCCGGGCCTCGTTTCTAAGGCTAGAGCAATGGGCCTCAGACAATTTGCTGACATGGTCAGGGCGGCATCTTCCCAGCACTGAGGCTGAGAGCAGAGACTTGAGGCGAGGCTGCCTGGACGTCCGCCCAGCCCCCGATGTTTCTTAGGAATAAGACACGGGGTGGGAGACTTAAGCTCCCTGTGCCTCAGTTTCCTCCTCTGCACGAAAGGGAGAATGACAGTGCCCGCCTCATGGAGCTGCCACAGGATCTCATTACTGAATAGATTCTGAGTGATTTAAGAGGCGGGCATGCAGCCAGACTCTACCGTGCCAGGTGATGAGCCCAGGATGGGAAGCACCTGCACTGAGTGGCAACCTGATGTGCTTGAAAATCACAGCCCATGCTTGTATCCCAGTCTTTCTGGGCCCCCTCATTACCTGCACCTGGTATGGGCCGCGCTTCACCTGTCCCTGCCATGCTGTAATATCTGCCCCGTGGACACTGCGATTTGTCTGCCTGCACTGGGGAGGCATGTGCAGATCCCTTATCCTGGGCTCCTGCAGCGCCAGGGACTGGAGGCACAGAGGGCAGGTGCTGGCAATGGAAGGAGGCCCCGCAGCACCCGTCTCCAGCCTCCTGGAGTCTCATGCAGACAGTGGCTGCCGCTTTCTGAAGGTGCCCTCAGCCACACTTGGGCCTCCTCCTGGGAAGGGAGGGTCCTGTGATGGACATGGGAGGCTCCTGTCCTGCCCCCCGAGGGTTGGGCCTGGACGGTGGAGATGGAGTGACTCTGCAGCCTTGAAGCCTCCATCCCTGACCTAGGGATCTGCAGGGAGAGAGAGGGGCAGTCCTAGGAGAGACCTGGAGTCCCTTGAGCAGGGCGCAGGCAGCTGTGCCACGCTGGCCTGGAGCACCAGAGCCAGGAGACCAACCGACCTGGGAGGGCAGGCTCCTCGTGTGGCCGCCAGCTGGCCCCGAACCTTCCCGAATGCGCTGCTGTGGTCACTTGCATTCCCTTCCTGAGGTCCGGGTCTGCAGACATGCGGGCCCTCGAAGAGCAGCTGCTGCAAGCGCTGGCATTCCTCATGGAGAGAAGGATTCCTTTGATTTCACCCTTCCTGTCTAAGGGGCTCCAGCATGAAGCAGGGTCTACGGGAAAGCCTGCGCCATGTTGGGAAGCCCAGGGTCACGTGGGTTATGTAACTCGGTGCTCTAACACTGGACCGCAGGGGACCCGTAAGGCACTCCATGCCTTGTCACAGTGGCTGCAGAATCACCAGGTCACCCCAGGGCTCACTCCACCCCTGGAACCCTGACTTCTGTGGCAGCAACAGCTGACATACGACCAGCCCATGCCCTGCAGATCCAAGGGGGAGGGGCCTTGTTTTGGTGTCTTCTAACACCCTACTCACTGCACAGAGCCTGGCAACCACCCCTGAGCTCTTCTGCCCTGGCTGGTGGTCCCTGAGCCCCTGTCTAGGCCTCTATGGAGCCCCACGCCCTGGATAGCTCAGGTGGTCCAGTGCAAAGCCCCTCCATCCCAGACCCCAGCAGCTGCAGGCTCTGCCCCGTGGGGACCACAGAGCACCTCAGGGTTCACGTGAGACGACTTGCTGCTGCCACTTCCCTGACATCTTCCAACCCTTCCAGAGGAAAGACTAGACTCGCTGGCTGCAATTTCCCCCTCCCTGCACATGAGAGAGTGATGTATCAGGTGGGCGGCGTTGCTGAAACACAATTCGAGACAGACCTGGGCGTTTAGTTTCTGGATCATTGCCAGATTTGGGCACAGGTGCCTGTGTGTGTCTGGGCCTCCTGGCTCCCTTTCAGGGGCTGCCTTCCGAGCACAGACTCGGTGTCCGCCTGCAGATGCACTGACACAGGTTCAGAGAGCTGCAGAGAAACCCTCAGCACTGGAAACATGGTCGTGCTCCTGCACTGTATCTTGGAGATAATTCTTTCATCTGACACTCGGGTGGACAATTATCCCCAGAAATGAAAGACAAGTTAGTGGCTATTGTGCAGGAAAATCGTGCATGAAAAGAGAGAAAGACTAGTCCTCACACAGCTGGTGGTATTGTCTTCTGTGCATACAGATATGGGGGGTGTTCATTTTTAACGTCTCAACAAGACAAGAGTCGGACTGGCTGTGTGTTCCAGTTCTCCTTTCAGACGGCAATTTTCCCGTGTGGATTCTGGGCCTGGTGTGCCCATGGAGCAGCAGTATTGCCCATGTCTACTGACTGGAGCTCCACGGGCAGAGGGACAGAGCCCCCTACCTGCCCCAAGGTGAGCTTCCTGAGTGGTATCGGAGACCAGGGAAGGAAATAGCTGTTAGAGAGATTGCTGTATTTGAATTCACATTGCAAAGGGAAGACAGCTGACACACAGATCTTATGAAATGCATTAAATGACTTGTCATCATGACAAATAATAAGAACAATAGCTGCTAAAGAGAGTCCAACAGCACAAAAGCAACTTAAAAATATAATTAGGCGTTCATGGCGGGTCTTCTGGCTGAGGTAGCATAAATGTTTCAAAAAGCAATTTCCACATCCTTCCCACGTGGAGCTGGCTGTTGTCTATTTCTTTCTAACTTTTAAATTTGTATCATCTAATTACTTCTAGGAAAACAAACCTCATGAACTCAAAATTCTAGCTTTCTTGATATCTCCTCTTTTTCTTTCCCTAATCTTGTGGATGATCACCCGACCCAGCTGAGATTTCTCTCTTAAGTTCTGCCTTGTTCAACTCTAATTATTTATGTTTATAAATGGGAAGGGCCTTCAAGGCTTTGAGACTCCTTCTGGGTACAACCTTGGGGCAGTGACCACGGCCCCGCAATGTGCTTTCCTCCTTTTTGTGCTATGGCAATAGAGTCCCAGGATTTAGCAGGACACGTGAATTCCCAGAATAAAGACTACAATTCCCATGCTCCCTTGCAGGAAGGTGTGGTCACATGACCATGTTATGGCTAATGGGATGAGAGAGAAAATTGTGTGTAGCACCTCCAGGTCATGCCCCTAAAGCCTGCCCTCTTCTTCCTCTCCCCTTGTCCCTGGAGGGAAGTGGATGCCTGGAGCCATCTTGGATCACAGTAGGGTAAAGGGGCATCAAGGGCTGGTGGAGAAAAATTGAGACCTTGACACCCTGGGGTCACCACAGGACCCTGGACAGCTTATTCTTGGAGTGTCTATAACATGATAATCCCCATTTTATTTAAGCCACTCTTATATGGGGGTCCCTGTTCCTGCAGCTGGACCCTCCTGACAGATGCACCTGTTCCCACACTGGAGCCGTGGACTCCCCTTCCCTTGTCCCTCAGCCCAGAGTCCTGCATCTTCAGGGATGTGTTGCCAAGCACCAGGGGTTTGGTTAGGTCCAGTTACTCACCACATAGAAAGCCAATCACTGAGACAAGTACTGCCAGAGAAGAAAGGCTTGAATATAGACCAGTCCCAAATGAATCTCTCTAACTCACTAGTTAGGAGTAAGGAAGAGAGGAAGAGCAGTTGGCCAATAAGCAGCAGGTCTCATTGGTTGGATGCAGTGATCTGGAAAAGTTCAGTTCCTTGATGCTATCTGGAAGTCCTGACGGTTGGTTTCCTGAGACATGAACTCAGATGCCAGTCTTCTCAAGCTTCGGTTCTATGGAGAAATTGGGCCAGTTCCAGAAGCAGGTTTGTCTGGGCCTCAGTAGAGAGGGAAAGGTCCCAGGCATGGTGGTCCAAGGATGCTCTACGAAGCCTGGCTCTGCTGTCTGAAGTTCAAGTACATTCATCTCACAGAAATGCATCCTCCACCTCCTCTTTTCCAATGATGTGGTTTGGCTATGTCCCCACCCAAATCTCATATTGAATTGTAATCCCCAAAATCCCCAGCTGTCATTGGAAGGACGCAGTGAGAAGTGATTGGATCATGGCGGCAATTTCCACCCTGCTGTCCTTGTGATAGTGAGTGAGTTCTTATGAGATTTGATGGTTTTATAGATGTTGGCAAGTTCCGCCTTCATTCATTCTCTCACCTGCTGCCTTGTGAAGAAGGTGCCTGCCTCCTCCTCACCTTCTGCCATGACTGTAAGTCTCCTGGGGCCTCCCCAGTCAGACGGAACTGAGTCAATTAAACCTCTCTCCTTTGTAAATTACCCAGTCTCAGGCAGTTCTTATAGCAGTATGAGAACAAAATAATACATCCACCTTCTCTCTTTCTTTTTCCCTTGCATAGTGAAAGTATCAGGTAATGACACTGGCCATTTTTGGAGCACACCCTTCACCAGGCACTGTGCTAACATGTGTGAATGATCTCACTGATACTCATGGCAGGCCTATAGGGGAGGCCATGTTTGCCTCCCCATTCTATAGCTGTGGAAACTGAGGCCCGGGTCCTGAGTGCCAGCACATAGCTGGCAAGTGGGCAGGGTATGGACAGGGCAGTCTGGCTCCCGAGCCCTCTGACCTTACTGCACAGGGAGATCCTGTCACTGCCCCTTGTCAAGCAGTGGAGCCCAGCCTCTGTTCAGGATTTGTTCCTTTCATAATATATCCCATGGAACAAGCCATTGGTCCCCCAGTGGTGCTCTCAGCCAATACTTCAGGTGGCTTCTCCTGACTGCCCCACTTGTGCAGGGTGTGGGAAGACCAGATGTTCTCTGAGGGCATGGCCTGTGTGGCCAAGACTGTGAAGGCCCCACAGCCCTTTGGAAATGTATGGGAGGTTGGCCACAAGGCCTTGACCAGCTAGGGCCTGCCATGGTCCTGCTGGCCTAAGCTCCAAGAATGGTCATCAAGAGCCTGGAAGGAGTGTCTAGGGCTCCCCCTGGAGTGGACACGGCAGCCTGTAGGGGGTCTCTGTCTGCACCTCTCCATGGTGTAACCCGACAGCCTCTGTGCCCACCCCAGGCTTGGACCTCACTTTGAGGCTGGGTGGGCAAGCCTCTCCCACATCACTTCCCACAGCTGTGTCAATATCTCCTAGGTAAGGAGCTCCCTGCATTCCCATCCCAAACTTGCTTCTGTAGAAAAGAGTTTGCTGAACAACTTCTGGGCTCAAGACCCAGGGGGTTCTTCTGTTTCTGACTTCTTTTACTTAGTGTGATGCCCTCCAGGTTCATCCGTGTTATAGCAAATGGTAGGATTTCCCTCTTTGTTGGCTGGCTAATGTTCCATTGTGTGTGTACATTCACATTGTCCTTATCCATTCCCCTGTTGATGGGAATTCGGGTTGTCTGCACATCTTTGCTATTGTGACATTGCTGCAATGAGGAGTTCAGATATCTCTTCAGGATCCTAAGCTCAATTCGTCTGGGTAACTGCCCAGAAGTGAGATGGCTGAATCATACGACAGTGCTAGTTTTAATTTTTTGAGAAGCCGCCATATTGTTTTCCATAGCAACTACATCATTTTACATTCTTTTCAGGGGTATACAGTGGTTCCAACTTCTCCATCTCCTCACCAGCACTTACCTCTTGTATTTTTGATAATGGTCTCCCAACAGGTGTGGTTTGGATTTGCATTTCCACCATGATTCATGATGTTGAGCATCTTTTTCATACACCTGTTGGTCATTTGTATGTCTTCTTTGGAGAAATGTGTATTCGGGTCCTTTGTCTTTGATTCCATTTGTAGGAGGCCTCTAAAATAGTCAAACTCATAGAAACAGTAGAATGGTGGTGGCCTGGGACTGGGGAAGGGGATGTGTGGAGTTGCTGTTCAGCTGGTATAAGTTTCAGTTCCCCAAGATGAGTAAGTTCTGGGGATCTGTTGTACAACACTGTAATGCACACTTAAAATGTGACAAGAGGGTAGATCTCTAGTTAAGGGTTCTTAATACAATTAGAAAAGAAGATACATTGGGTTCCTGTCCTCTGATAACATCCACCCATCCATCCATTCTAATGCCTGTTCTGAGCATGTACTATGTGGGAGGCATTGGTCTTGGCACTGACGCTACAGCCATGGACGTGGGGCTACAGCAAGCTCCCGTGGGGTGGACAGTGTCTGTGCACCTCTGGGCGGTCACATCCTGGGTAGGAGGTGGAGATCAGCAGCACCTAGCTGGGGCCCAGGCAGCTCCACCTGCTCCTTCTCTTCAGCCCCTGACACCCTCCTCTGCTGCTCTTCCTTCAGGCGCAAAGGCTGGCTGATAACAATGGGTATTTATATGGGTATTTACTCTTTCACAGCTCTGAAGGCCAGAAGTCCAAAACCGAGGAGGGTGCAGGGATTGTTCTTTCTGGGGGCTCTGAGGGACAATCCATCTCACTTCTCTCTCCAGCTTCTGGTGGCTGCTGGAAACTTTGGTGTTCCTTGGCTTGTAGATGCATCACTTCAATCTCAGCCTGTGTCTTCACATGGCTTTCTTAGGTCTTCAGGTTTCAAATATTCCTGTGATTTTTCTCTTGCAGGGACACTAGTCACTGAATTTACACCCTTAATCCAGGATGATCTCTTTTTGAGATCCTTAAATTAGTTACATCTGCAAAGACCCTGTTTCCAAATAAGGCTACATTCACAGCTTCCAGGTATTAGGACATAGACATATTTTTTCGGGGACCATGATTCAACCCACTACACCCTCCATCCAGACGTCTAGCCAAGGAGTTAATGAGAACTTAGCTTAGGCCACATGTATGGATCAACAGTGCAGAAATGTCTCCCCATCAGAGTGATCTAAAATTCTGACAATCACAAAATTTTCTTTGCACCAGCATAAGACTTTATCCTGAAACTCCAGATTCAAATTAAAGTGTTAATGAGACATTTATTCATTTGAGGTTTTCTTGTATTTTTGTTTTGTTTTGTTTTGTTTTTTGAGACAGAGTCTCGCTCTGTCACCAGGCTGGAGTGCAGCGGCGCAATCTTGGCTCACTGCAACCTCTGCCTCCTGAGTTCAAGCGATTGTCCTGCCTCAGCCTCCTGAGTAGCTGGAATTACAGGTGCTCACCACTATGCCCAGCTGATTTTTGTGTTTTTAGTAGAGATGGGGTTTCACCCTGTTGGCCAGGGTGGTCTCGATCTCTTGACCATGTGATTTGCCTGCCTCGGCCTCCCAAAGTGCTGGGATTACAGGTCTTTATGTATTTTTTTTAACAATCCCAACTGAAAATCCCACATCAGATAGAATAAGACACAACAAAGATATTCAGCTGCTGTCGATGGTTGTGACTTACATAAACCCAAAGTCAATAAACCCCTTTCAGTACTGAAGGTGTTAAGCATGTAGTTTAATTATCTCCAGGATAAGTCTTGGGATAGATGAGGGACAACTCCTTGGTCAACCCAAAAGTGAACAAACACTCCTGCCCCTCCACACCCCTGCCCTCCACACCAGCCCTCTTCCCTCACCAGGTCACTATTAACGTTGAGATTTTCTCTGATCATCACATGCATGCTTAATAGGTGCTTGCTTGGCACAGCAGGGGTGCTCCGTGAACGGTTCTTGGATAAGTGAGCTTATGCCATCCAGGGGCTCTGGTCAAGGCTCAGGCAGCCAGATCCCCCATCCAGGCCCCTGGCTCACTGGCGCTAAGGTGACTCCAGGATCCAGGTGCTCTTGGGGTGGCCGGCCAAAGCAGTCAGGACTTTTGGGGTCACAAGCAATGGAAACCGAAGGGGACGGTAGAACATCTGGCTGGGAAAGGACAGCTCAGGGTCCACCAGCAGGAGCTGCTCACAGATCCTGTTTGGGGTCTCCCTGGATGTGTGAGTCCCACGGACTCACTCTGCCCACGCGGGTCTCACTTAGGACCCGAGGCAGTGGAAAGCGGAGGCTGCTCGGGTTAAGAGGGGCATTTTCACCTGGATCGAATGGTGCCTGCCAGGGCTCTTCCCAGCAGGAAATGGGATGTTGTTGTTGAAGGAGGGAATGGACATGAGTGACAGTCGTGCAGCGATTGTCCACTCATGACGGGTCCACTCATGACGGGTCCACTCATGACGGGTCCACTCACTGATGGGTCCACTCACTGATGGGTCATGCAGCAATTGTCTACTCATGACAGGTCCACTCACGATGCGTCCACTCACTGACAGGTCCACTCACTGACGGGTCCACTCACTGACAGGTCCACTCACTGACGGGTCTACTCAACACGGGTCATGCAGCAATTGTCCACTCGTGATGGGTCCACGATGGGTCATGCAGCAATTGTCCACTCACTGACAGGTCCACTCATGACGGGTCCACTCATGACAGGTCCACTCACGACGGGTCCACCCATGACGGGTCCACTCATGATGGGTCCACTCACGACGAGTCCACTCATGACGGGTTCACTCACGACGGGTCCGTCATGATGGGTCCACTCATGATGGGTTCACTCACTGACGGGTCATGCAGCAATTGTCCACTCACGACGGATCCACTCATGACGGGTCCACTCACTGACGGGTCATGCAGCAATTGTCCACTCACGACGGGTCCACTCACGACGCGTCCACTCACAGGTCCACTCACTGACAGGTCCACTCATTGACAGGTCATGCAGCAATTCTCCACTCACTGACAGTTCAGATCAATAGATTTGTGCAAAGTTAATTACAACAAGACATGTCATGAACTCACAGGGCATGAGGGCCAAAGCTTAATCACCAGTGGCACACGTGTTGTGGCCCTGAGGGCTACAGGGCATTTCCTCCAGGGTATGGGTGACCAGGGACCTGGTGGCAGCTGCTCAGTGAAGGAGGACGTATCCCCGCGGTGTGCAAACAAATCCTGCCCTTAGCCCTCCACGGTGGGCTGAAGTAAGCTTTCCTGCCTTCTTTCTTTTTAGTCAGATTAATTATCCTCCGTGGAGCAGTAAATCCCACCGCCTTTCAACAGCCAGGAACAGGAGCTGCTAAACAGAATTTACTGCAGGACAGTCTGCTTTCCTCCCAGGCATTTGCACGGGTGCTTCCCACTCAGAAGGCTGGGCAGGAGCTTGTGCAGAGAGAGCTGGAACTCTGGGAAAACACGTTTCATCACCATGGCTGATTTGGAGTGAAAAACACATTAACTAGGAAGCTCGGTCTGCAACTCCACGTGCAAGAAAGTAACTTTGAAATCATCTTCCTATAATGGAAACGCACTTCCGTTTCTTCCTCCTATCTGCGTCCTTGGTGGAGAGGTCATCACAGCCAGGTCAGGGTCTCCACTCTTTCCCTGGTGTTCTAAGTTCTGCAAGGGTAAAACGAGCATTTCTGAAATACATATGTTTGGCAAATTTGCAGACGTATGAATGTGAGCTGGATCAGAAATCCCACCTCCTACCCTAGCATCCAGGCGTGTGTGGAGCTGGCAGCAGCGAGGGCTGATTCCTCACCTGGCTGGCTCTGTGCATCCTCCCAGCCCTGTCCCCAGCCCTCCCGAGGATGGTGCTGCACACTCCCCGAGACCCTTTACGGGAGCTCATGTTCACCTAATCAGCCAATGTCATCGTTTGTTTTTAAGGTAAGGGCTTTGACACATGTGTGGGGGCCATATGATGCCGTGACGTTGTCTGGGAGGGCACCTGGCCCAGGTGTGGCTGTCCTTGTGGCCTCACTGGGACATCCTCACTCCTGAGTCCCTCAGAGGAGTCTGGCCCGCTCAGGTCTCTGTGGCTTTCTCCTCTTCCCCTTACCTTCCTCTCCCACCTCCTCCTCCTCCTCCTTTCCTCCTCCTTTTTCTCCTCCCTGTCCTCCCCCCCTTCTCCTTCTCCTCCTTGTCCTCCTCCCTATCTCCCTCCTCCCTCCTCCTCTACCTGTCCCCTCTGAGCCACCTGCAGAGTGGTCTGTGGGTGCAGCATGTTCATGATGCCCTTGCATGCATCCCTCATGGGCAGAGGATGGGAGAAGGAGGAGTGTGCTGATGGCGGGCAGTGGGGGGCCCAGACTGTGCTGCCACTGAGCCTCCTGGGGTCTCCCCTCCCTGCTGGCTCAGGAGATTTGAGGAAACCTCCTGTGGCAGGCTGACATAGGGACAGTAAATCAGGATCCTTCTGAGTAGGGCCTGGAGATACGAGGTGCAGCTCCCCAAGCCCGGTGCTGGGCCATTCAAGAGCAGAGTCTCCAGGGCTGGCAATTCCCCTCCAGGAAAGGCCAGCAATGCCCACGCAGCAGGATGATATTGTGAAGCTTTGACTGATGTATGTTTGCCTTGGGTGTCTCTTTTATTCCCTGACCCTTCCCCATTGGGGTCCTCACTGTTGGGGCTTTAGCTCCCAAGAGGAAGCCCTTCAGCCAAAATAGAGAACAAAGCAATAAATTACTGCTTTTAGAATGTGTGCGTTTCAAGTACATTCCCCTGCTGCAATGCAGAGACACTTGGAAAACGCTTTCTAAGCCAGTTTTTTTTCCTAGTCCTAAAATAGGTAGAAATTATTTCTGGGTTGGGGAAGAGAAAAGAATCAGAGAAGAAATAGAGACATTGGGGAGGGTCTGCAAGAAGGAACCCTGCACCAAATGCCATCTCTTAGTCCTGAAATGGAGAATGACGCATGACCCTGAAACACCTGGGGTCTGAAAGCAAAGAGGACTTTGGTTCATTTCCTACGTGGGAACCTGTAAGTGGTGACCTCACAATGGGCCCCACACTGCCAGATGATGGTAGACAGAGAAGAGGTGACTGGTGAGGCTTCAGGGCACAGAGACTCAGGAGGGGCTGTTTGGGTTCTTACCTTCCAGTACCTGGGGGAGGGAGTGATGCACCCTGGGCCCCGGAGGACCAGGTCCAGGCCGTGGAGGGAGGGATGTGGCAGCAGGGCTGCTCTGGGCTAGAGGAGCTGACACCAGGCACGCTGAGCACTGCACAGCCAGATCCTGAATGGGACAGGCACGGACAGCAGGTGTCGGCATGGGAGGGGATGGCTGAGGATCTTACCCTGGCTACATGAGAACTAGCAACATAGAGGCAACAGAGCAGGGAAGGGAGAAAATCCTTAATGGTCTAAAAAAAAAAAAACTACCACCCCAAATTGATGCCATTCACCTGGAACTGAGTCTACTCTTTTCTGCCATTAGGCAGTGTGTGGGCTCCCGAGAGAGACTATACTCAGTTATAAAGGAACCAGGCGATTCTGCACATGTGAGTTGATGGCTTGGGAAGAGATGCCCACTGCATTTACAAGAGTGCTTTGGGAGAGACAGTTAAATTCAGTGTAACAAATGTCAAATTTGTTTTAAGGCCAAAGAGAAACAAACATATATTTTTTTCTTAACCAGGAAGTAAGATTGGCGCAGGGCCAACAAGGCTGATCTGAGTCCGATACCACTCTGGATTTAGGGCAGTAGGGGTTAGGGTGAACACTCAGGTGGGCACACTTCAGGGTGGGCTCAACCAAGTTCTGGGTGCAGCTGGGCTGAGGAGGAGATAGCAGAAGCAGTAGACAAATGTAGGAAAGAGGAAGAGAGACAGGGCTGGGCTGGGAGAAGAAGCACTGCATTGAGGACGCCACAGGTGGAGATCTGATTCTTTCCTCACCCTCATGACTTGGGAGCACCACCTCCTTACAGTCCAGGGAGGAGGGAGGAAGGCTTCACAGCAAAGGAGGAAAAACCAGCAGAGTTTCTTCATTAGACTCATAAAAACTTGCTTAATTCATTCATTTGTGCACCGGTTTCTTCATTGCTTCAGGAGAGTTTTGTCTACTTCATCACTGACACTGTCCAGGTACTGTTGACCAGTGGAGATCAAGGCTAATAAGGGCCCTGCTCTCTTAGAAAACAGACACAAAATGACAAAATGAGTAGCAAAGCAAGATAATTTTAGATAGTGATAATTGCTACAAAACCAACCAAAAAGTGAAAAGATAGAGAAAAACTTGAGGAGGCCATTTCCACAGGGTCAGAGAAGTTCTCACTGAAGCGACTTTTGTGCTGAGAACTCAACGCTGAGAAGGAATCAGACATGTGGATGTATCAGGAAGAATATTCCAGACAGAGGAAAGAGCAAATGCTACATTCCATGAAGAGGGAAAAGATTCACTTATCCTTTAACTCTCAAATAAAGACCTATTAAAAGAAGAGGCATGCCAATTTCCAGGTATAAATACTATTTATCTCAATTTGTATTGTCCAGTGTTTATCTTAATTTTGAATTATATATGTGGATGTCCACCTTCCAACCAAAAATTACAAGACACAGAAAAAAAGCACAAAAGAGTTCATTGTCAAGAGACAAAGCAAGCAACAGAATTAGACAAATA
The DNA here is from genome assembly GCF_037993035.2 of Macaca fascicularis. NCBI lineage: Eukaryota > Metazoa > Chordata > Mammalia > Primates > Cercopithecidae > Macaca > Macaca fascicularis. The sequence goes on from NC_088385.1 coordinate 138,535,428, forward strand.
TGTCACAGATGTTGGAACTATAAGTCAGGGAATTTAAAATAATGATGATACTATGTTAAGGGATCTAATGCAAAATATGAAAAACATACATTAACAGGACAGGAATTTTACTAAAGAGATGGCAACTGTACTGAATTAAATGTTAATGCAAGAAAAAATAACACAGTGACAGCAGGTGCAGTGGCTCACACCTGTAATCCCAGCACTTTGGGAGGCTGAGACAGGTGGATTACCTGAGGTTGGGAGTTTGAGACCAGCCTGACCAACATGGAGAAATCCTGTCTCTACTAAAAATACAAGATTAGCCAGGCGTGGTGGCGCATGCCTATAATCCCAGCTACTCGGGAGGCTGAGGGAGGAGAATTGCTTGAACCCAGGATGCAGAGGTTGCGGTGAGCTGAGATGGTGCCATTGCACCCCAGCCTGGGCAACAAGAGTGAAACTCCGTCAAAAAAAAAAAGGAAAAAGAAAGAAAAGAAAGAAAGAAGGAAGGAAGGAGGGAGGGAGGGAGGGAGGGGGGAAGGAAGGAAGGAAGGAAGGAAGGAAGGAAGGAAGGAAGGAAGGAAGGAAGGAAGGAAGGAAGGAAGGAAGAAAAACAAAAAAAGAAACCCAGCTCATGCAGAAATGCATTGGAATGTCGGGAAATTGTGTGTATTTAATTTACTTTACCTGTTTCCTAGAGAGCCCAAGTGACTCAGGTGCTTGTTTACATTGGCTGATTGCCTGGACTTTGGAAATGCAATTATCCCCCACCACCCCCTCAGCCACTTTCTCCAGGGGACTAGGAGGGACTGAGTGGTGCAGCCTCTGTGAAATGCTTGGGCCAGGAGAAAGCAATTCCAACGGGGCTGTGAGAGCTGAGCAGGGAAGGTGTGGCTGCGCAGAGCCCATCAGGGCTTGTTACTGGAAGTAGAGGGAACAAATGCCAGGCAGACAAAATGACACAGGACCAGTGACCATAGGCCTCTGTGGCTTCAGCAAATGTAGCTGCTTCCATTTGGTGGCAGACAGAGGCTGAACGCATGTCTGTGACCAGAAAGGGACCTGCCCCTTGGTGTTCGTGGTGACAGCCCCTCAAAAGCATCTCTGAACTAATCCTACCTGGCCCAGGCGTGGCTGTGGTGAGACATGCGTGGCATGAGGGTGCCCCACGCTGGGACAGTCCCTTTGTTGAATCACAGAAGATGAATTAAGACAACAACATGCCTGGAGCTGCCCTGGGGACACGGAGGAATTAAGGATGAAAATCGTCAGAGCCAGGCTGGAGAAATTAATTTCAGTGTGTGAGCACACGGTCAGGAGGTCTCATTAAAGCTGAATGGAAATTAAATCCTGACATTCCAGGAGGGCAGTAAAGCACCTAATGAGAAAGAGGGGACGCACACAGCCATGCAGCACTAACAGCAGCTGCAGGTAACCAGCTGCAGGGCAGTGTGGCCTGGGTCCTAGACCAGTGGACAGCTCTGCCAGGCAGCTCCTCCTGGCTGACTAAAGTCCCAGCCTTGCCCAGTCTGTGCCACCTGTCCTGACTCATGTCTTACTGCTTAACAACCCTCCCAAAAATGCTGTCACTTCAAACAAAATCAATGATTTATTATTTCTGACAATTCTGTGGTCAGGATAGAGATCCTGGCAGATCCAGGCAGGGCCCAGCCAGGTGGCTGTTCTGCTGTGGAGTTGCCTGGGTTCACTTCCTCAGTTTCATCTTGCTGGTGGCTGGGCTGAGCTGGAAGGTTCTGGAAGGATTTTATGCACCTTACAGCATTGTTTTCAGGATGATTAAAAACAGCCCGTCTAATCCATCATCAAGACCTCAACAGTTACCATGGAGACCACTTTATTACCAAGAGGAGAATTCAGGGAAGCATCTGTCAAATGAGCGAAGGCTGTCAGGCGTTGACTTCTCCTCTGTCTGAGAGATGGCTCTGATCCTCAGGGCTGGGCTGTCTCTTCATGAAGTGGGAGCGGCCGCACCTCAGTGATGGATCAGGATCACCCCACACCTGAACCTGATGCTTTAATTAAACTTCTCAAATCTCCACCCTGTGCCACCCTCTGCCCTTCACTGTCCTTGGGCTCAGCTGGGACGAAGGGAGATTTGAGACACTGAAAAACACAGTGTTTGATTTGCTAATTCCCAAGAAAAGGGAGTGGAGAGAAATTTCTGTTCAGGGCTTTAGGAAATGTGGGTGTTGGCTCCGTCCTAATGCCTGAAACTCACTGTGCCCCTGAGGGAGCAGCAGGTTTCCTCCTGCGAATGACTGAGATCCCTCAACTAAACTCCACCCGGGAAACCTGTGTCCACGTGAGGCAGGCGAGAGAACAACAGCTCAGAGACCCAGCAGAAGCCCCTGCTGACCTTGGGGTGTCCTCTAGCACAGGACAGAGGACACACCTGGAGGACCACGTGGCACTGCCAGCCCAGACTTAAAACACGGAACTAATCCCCAATAGGTAAAAAGTGGGAGATTTCCATGAACTCATCTGTTCACACATCATTTATCGCCCCCTCGCTCTGAGCTGGGCACTGCCGTGGGTGCTGGGAATAGATACTCGGGAACAAAGACCCGACCTGTGTGCAGAGCCCCTTCGTGGGCCCACGTTCAAGCCAGATCCCTGACTGGGTCCAACAGCCTGGGCGGCTGGCACGGGGCTCTCCTTGCTGGAGCATCTGTGGGTGGAGCTGCTGCTTTGGGTGAGGACTGCACCCTCTTGGCGCCACCGTCCCCACCACGCCCTGTCACTCCCACGCTGGGGCTGATGCCACTTGCTGTTTGTCACCACATTGGGTGACGCTTCCTCGAAACGAACCAACAGAGAAAGGGAAGGTTTTTTTTTTGGTCTTGTTTTGTTTTGTTTTATGTTTACCAAAAATAGGAAAAGAGAAGATAGACCATGAGTGTTTCCAGAACCTCTGGACAAACATTTCCGCACAGTTGTGGAAAATTCGCGATTGAAAGTCCAAACTCCGAGAGCCGGTTGGCCTGGGCTCTCCCTCAGCCTCCTCGTCCTGGCTGGAGGATCGAGCAGCTTCCTGTGTCTCAGACCCTCAGGTTCCTCGTCTGTGAGTGGCAATGAGAACAGCACCTGCCACTTCTGGCTCTTTTTTAAAAACAATTTTAATAGAGATGGGGCCTCAATCTGTTGCCCAGGCTGGTCTCACACTCCTGGGCTCAAGCGATCCACCCACCTCGGCCTCCGAAAGTGCTGGGATTACAGGGGTGAGTCACCGCATCCGGCCCCTTTTCTGGCTCTTACGAGGGTTGGGTGAGCCCGTACACCTGAAGAACATAGATTGTTAAGTTTCCTCCTCATCATCATCACTTTAATATGCAAATAAAACCCCACACTGCCTGCAGGTCACTTCCTGGCCCCTGGTGGTGGTTGATTTTTCAACCCCTGTAGGTTGGCGTCGGGCTCAGAGCTTTGGGCAGACAAAGCCTTAGCTTGTTGTGAATAACATTATTTTGTCTTCATTTCACGTTCAAACCACCTTCTGTTTATGGTAAGTGAGAATGATTTTCTGCCATGGTAGTGAAACGATGTTTCATCTTTAGAGGAATTTAGTGAAGTGAAAACGAGATGATTTTAAAAAAACACGGAATAAGTAATATGTATGGAACATGGAAGGTGGGAAGTGAAGACTGGAGTTTGGGAAGCCAAGAACGAGTCCAATTTCCCCATTTTACAAGTGGGGAAACTGAGGCCCGGAGAAGGGACAGAACTCACCCAGGGCCACAGTACAAGGCTAAGGCAGAGGCAAGACCAGACTCCGTGTGTGGCCTGTCACTCTGATGGCTCACCCACCAGGGACAGGAAGAGGAGGAGAAGGGCAAGGAGGAGGAGGAAGAGAATGAGGAGGAGGAAGAGAAGGAGTTGGGGAGGAAGGGGGGAGGACGAGGAGGAGAGGAGGAGAAGGAACTGGAGGAGGAAGAGGAAGAGAAGGGAAGTAGAGGCAAGAGGAGAAAAGGAGCAGGAGGTATCTGTGGACTCTCAGTGCCCAGTTTCGTCCTCTGTGGGGAAGGCCCGTGGGAGCCTGTCACGGCTCATTGGTCTCTGCACTGCCTGGCGGCTTTCACACAGTGGCAGGTTTCAGTAGCTGTGGGAGAGCCCCCATGGCCCTCGAGATGAAGGTATTTACCATCTGGATCTTTACAGAAGACGTTTTCTGGCCCAGTTCTACCCTGTGGTCCCCTGCAGCGTCCCCTGTGTCTCCTGTGTCCCCTCCCCCATGTCCTGGCATCCCCTGTGTCCTCTCCCCTGTGTCCCAGAATCCCTGGTGTCCCATGCATCCTGTCCCCTGTGTCCTGGCATCCCGTGTCCTCTTCCCTGTCTTCCCAGCATCCCCTGCATCCTCTCCTCTGTGTCCCAGCGTCCCCTGCATCCTCTTCCCCGTGTCCTAGTGTCCCCGGTGTCCCCTGCGTCCTCTCCCCTGTGTCTCGGCATCCCGTGTCCCCTGCATCCTCTCCCCGGTGTCCCTGATGTTCCCTGTGTCCTCTCCCCTGTGTCCTGGCATCCCCTGTGTCCCATGAATCCTCTCCCCTGTGTCCCCGGCATTCCTTGCGTCCTCTCCCCTGTGTCCCAGTGTCCCCTGTGTCCTCTCCCCTGTGTCCTCTCCCCTGTGGCCCCAGTGTCCCCTGTGTCCTTGCTCCTGGACACCAGCCACCAGGGAAAGGCCACACCAGAGCCAACTTTCCCTGTCACAGATCAGTTGACTGGGCTTTTGTGGGTCTATTCCTGGGCTCCCTGTTTCGTCCCAGTGATCCATTTATCTGTTCTTTGATTGATACTGTTACTGGAATGAATGCTTATGGAACATAATTGAATTTCTACCCTGCGCTAACTCTGCTTATCTTTAGGAAACAGGACTCCCGGGATAAAAAGTTTCCTTTGTAACCAGACCAGCTCAGACTGGTTCAAACCAAGATAGCCGACCAAACAGCTTCAAAAAGACCTTCAGCCTCATTATCATCTCATTTCCATGCTCAGTGACACTCCCACCAGTGCCATGACAGTTGGAAATCGCCATGACAATGACTGGACAAAGCCATAAAAAGACAAAAAGGAAAGTCGCACTCCAGTTCTTGGAAGCTCGCTGCCCGCTCCCGGAAAAGACATGAATATTCTTCCCCTTGCTTGGCGTGTCCAACCCTTTCATGAGAGAGTCCTCGTGTGTCAGCCTCCCCACCCCTCCCAGGCTGAGTGGATTTGTGAGCCGTGCTCCCGCTTCTCAATTCCAAGGCCATGGAATAAAGCCTGCACTGCGGGGTACTCACTTTCAGCTTCACGTATTGGCTTCGTGACACCCAACAGGGAAAGCCCCTCTCTTTGGGGGGAATGACTGTGTCGGAGACAAAACCACGCTGTCTTGATTACTGTGGTATTATGGCAGGGCTTGAAGTCAGGTATGTGGGTTCTCCAACTCTGTTCTTTCTTCTTCCTCACGGTGTTGGCTGTCCGAGGACTTTTGCCTCTCCATATGAACTTTAGACTCAGCTGGCATAACCTGCAGAATGGCTGGGATTGCAGTGAGTCACCCCTTGGCTCTAATAGCCAAAATTCATAAAATGTGCGAACTCTCTTTGAAAAGATGGCCAATGATTACACAAGAGAGAATCAAATTCCCATTAACAAATCTTAATATAATACATCCAACAAAACTATGTCTAGAAACTAAGTGACATCACACATATGCTTGTCATAATCACGTGTGTTGAAAACCGTGTTGAAAAGTGCGCCAGATGCCAGTAGGGGCCAAGGGACGCTAACGCATGCTGCGCTGGTGGTGGGGGGGGGGGGGTGCTCCATTGCAAACAGGTGACAGTTGGCTGACAATCTTGATCATTTATTTGCTGATCAAAAAGGGATCCTGCCAGTACTGTGCACCCTAACACAATATTTGGACCTTCATAGGTGTATTAGTCGGTTCTCATGCTGCTAATAAAGACATACCCAAGACTGGGTAATTCATAAACGAAAGAGGTTTAACGGACTCACAGTTCCACATGGCTGCGGAGGCCTCACAATCATGGTGAATGGCAAAAGAGGTGCAAAGCCGCATCTTACATGGCAGCAGGCAAGAGGCCCTGTGCAGAGGAACTCCCATTTACAATCCGTCAGATCTCATGAGACTTACTCACTATCACAAGAACAGCACGGGAAAAACCCAGCCCCACCATTCAATTACCTCCCGCCAGGTCCCTCCCACAACACATGGGAATTATGGGAGCTACAATTCAAGATGAGCTTTGGGTGGCGACTCAGCCAAACAATATCGATATGTAAGCATTTTACTGGGCTTTGGCTGTACTGAAGGATTGATTGGAGATTTTAAGATCATACATTATAATTTTTCCCATTTAAAATAATGCAAAATGTGTTCTTAGTTGGTGCGTCCAAGCACAGATTCTGACATTTTGCCACAGGATTCCAACGTTAAGAGAAAGCTCCGTGACACTTCGTGGCTCTGATGGGTCAGACCTGGACTCGGGGAATGGAGGGGCAGGGTTCGTTCCTCCTAAACCGCGGGGACTGAGGTGGGGCCCAACTGATTACCCAAAAGAACACTGGGGTTCATTTAGCAACAGAATGGGAAATGGATACTGAAAAGCAAAATAACAAATTTTACAAAAATGTTTTCTGTCCAAGAGTTAAATATGTGACACATCAATGTGCTCAATGTCCTTACATATTATACATGAGACATCTGTGCACCGATAGGAAGGCAGGGCAGGTCTGAGCGCCTCCCGCCACCCGTCCCCTCTGGGCTCAGGAGAGCTGCTCATGGCTGCAGCCAACTTGGCCTCCCTGCCCTCACCTGCTCCCCCTGCTGCCTCCAGAGACCTGGGCTTTCTCCCCGTCCACCTGGTTCCTCTCCTCGGGCTGCCTCTCCCAGGCCATAAACATGCCCGGGGCACATCAGTGTTGAAAAGAGCTGTTTCTCTGCTGTCCTCAACCCCAAGCTATAGGCTACACCTTGTTTCCCACCCACGGAGAATCTTCTAGGGAAATTAGTGCACAGGATAAGCTTTTAACAGATTATCACAAGTGTTTTCATCCTATTGTTTCCTGTGACCATGTGGCCCGCCCATCCGGGATGGTCTGCATCTGGGGAAAGACGGGGAAGCCGGGAGGGCAGGCCCAGTGGGGGCCTCCCCACCCACAGGTTCCTCCTCCTCCTGATGGAGAAGCCTCATCTGCTGCGAGGGGTAGGGGGTGGGGGGTCATACTTAGAGCAGCAATCATTCCTGTTTATCTGAAATTCAAATCTGCCTGGCTTCAGGTACATTTATTTACTAACCTGCTCCACCTGGAATGATTTGGGACTGCACTTCCCATCTCCCTGGGAAGGATCAGCGGTGTTTGGACAGGCACTTTGCACCCTGGGTGCCCGTGAGGCGGGTTCCCCTTCAAGAAGAGGCCTAACCAGTGCTCCTGGTCCCCGGGTGGGGTCTCCTCACAGCCTGGCGTCTGGGTGGTCCGTCAGTCTGCAGGGCAGGCTGCTCTCTGTCCCTCCAGTAAGGACGGCCGCTGCAGGGGCGCTGCAGGGAGGCCAGGTGCTACCGGGTAGAGGCCAGAGCTGGGTCGCTCAGTTCCCTCTGCTCTTGTCCTCAGACCCCAATGCCAGCTCTAGAAAGAGGGACCCTTTTGCCTTGGCCTCTCCTGTGGCACAGGCCTCCCTCCCCACCCCACCACGGCAGTGGTGGCAGGTGCTCCAGGGACACCTGCTTCCCTCACAGTCTCACCCTGAGGACACTGATTTGCCTTCTTGCCCACAGGTCCAGAAAAGTCTGGATTTGATCCTGGCACTGAGGGTCTCTGTGAGCTTAGACTCCTCTCCCCACAGGGGGAAGGGCAGGGCCGGTGCGTCTCACGGCCGGGGCAGGCTGATGGGGCTGTCACACAGCTTTCTGGCCCTGAGCTGAGGGCTTAATGCTATCATATCACTTAATACCCCCAGGGACCTGGGTGAGGGACAGCTCCATTCCCATTTGACAGAGAGGAGGCTGGGGTGTACTGAGAAGTAATCACAGCTGTGTTGGTAACATTTAACAGCCAGCTCTCCAGAAACACAAAGCACCCTGATTTGTGGAGATTGCCAGGTTCCCTGGTGCAAATGTCCCCGGCATATCCAATTTCAAGTGCGAGCAGTTTAACAACTGGCTTGTAAAACCCCTGAAAATGTGAGAGTCGGCTCCCGCATGCTGCTGTGGGACAGCTGCAGCTCCCTGATAACCTTCTAGGACCTGCCTCAGTTGGGGAGGAGAGGAATCCCGATCCCGGGGGCCTGGACACCAGGGGGGGGCTCCACTCAGAGCTTCTGGCCCTCACCATTCCAGGACCCCTCTTGGGCTTCTGTGTTCTCTCTCCAGGGCTGGCTCCTGACACTCCTCTTTGGACAACTGTCCTTAGGCCACTGAGCCCGACTGGCCCCATCGCAGTGAGCTGGAGCGGCCTGGGGGCCGGCCTTGCTGAAGCCGCCTCCTCCCAGCTTGTGGGAGATGATTTCAGTGTTCACAGTTGTCAGGAATTATGTAAACCAGGTATGACACGGGCTTAACATCAGTCACGGCGAAATTATTCACACCCCAGGAACCTGGCAGGGGCTCTGCTTCTGCCCCCGGGAGCAAGTTGTTCCATACTCAGCAGCTCACCCTGTCTCATCCTCCCCACGCAGCGAGGCCTTGACCAGTGACGGGGTGTGGGAGCCTCCAACAGGGCGGCTGAGGCAGGTTCATGCTCCAGGGCGCCCCTGCAGGACCACAAGGAAGTCATTGTGGTCAGGAGACCTGGTGCTGACGGCTTTGCTTGTCCTGACCCCGTCCCTGTCCCGGCTCCCAGGCCCTCCCTTCACGCGTCACCTGAGTCCTCATCCCAGCACCTACTTCCGGGGACCAGGCCTGTAGGCTCCAAAGCTCTGCTCTTTTTTTTTTTTTTAGACAGAGTCTCACTCTGTCACCCAGGCTGGAGTGCCGTGGTGTGATCTCAGCTCCCTGCACCTTCCACCTCCCGGGTTCAAGTGATTCTCCTGCCTCAGCCCCCTGAGGAGCTGGGATTACAGGCACGCGCCACCATGCCTGGCTAATTTTTGTATTTTTAGTAGAGATGGAGTTTCACCATGTGTTGTTCAGGCTGGTCTTGAACTCCTGACCTCGTGATCTGCCCTCCTCGGCCTCCCAAAGTGCTGGGATTACAGGTGTGAGCCACCGCGCCCGGCCCCAGAGCTCTGCTCTTAACCAGCACCGCAGCTGAAGGAAAAGCAGGAGGCATTTGGCTGTTGATGATGATGACGTTTTCATTATTCTGTGTGGTTTGGGTTTATTTTCCCCAAGGAGCACAGTGCACAGAAAATAGAACATTTCAGGAATACCAACCAAGCTAAGCAATATGTTCACATGATATTTATTAAAACTATGATGAAACCGGTTCCACAAACAGTTGATAGAAGATGGGCTGTGTAAAACTGGTACTGGGAAAATGGGTTATCTGTGTGGAGGAAAGTAAGACTGAATCTCTAACCAATACTGCAAACAAAGGTGGAGTCTAGATGGATTAAAAGCCTGAATATGAAAAGAGAGAAAACAGGAAAACATATAGAGTCTTTGGGAGCCTGTGCCTGGGAATATTTTTTAAAACACATTTGGAAAGCATAAACCATAGAAAAATGGTTAGTTTTGTCACATCAGAACAAAGGATGCCTGCTTAATGAAGAAGACCATGAACAAAATTATTAGATACCTGGCAAAATAGGAAAAGAGATTTGCAAAGTTTAAAACTGGAAAGTGACCAATGTGTCAAATATACAATGTAACTTTATTAATCAACAAGGAAACCAGGAGAAATCCCAAAGAATGGACAGAGTGATGGGAGCAGCCAACACCCAGGAGAGGAAATCCCAACAGGCCAAGATGCCACACCCAGGCTGTCTCCTTTCACTCCTGGCGGTGATTAGGAAGCTGGCGCTGCCCAACCTGGGCAGGGAGGCAGGGACGCAGGGACGTCCTGCAGGTGGGGGTGGACGGAGGGTCCTGGACCCATAGGTCCCACCTCACATAGACACCCAGGGAGGTGCTGACCCAGGCCCACAGATGACCTCTGAGCCTGTCTGTGGGGGCCGGGAGGGGCACAGGACCCGGGTGGGTGTCCCTGGGAGAACAGAGAGGAAAACGAGCTGGACGCACACGGAGAAACATGCAGTAACGAGACAGAATGAGCTGGTGCACACGGAGTGATATGAGAGAATCTTTAAAACACGATTATTTGTAAAAGTTTAAAAATACACAGAATGAAATTAATCACATGAGACCATCGATGTTCGTGCCCAGAAACAGCAACGGACACTCTCCAAGAACACGTCCCAATAAAAAGATCGTCATTAAACACGGCTCAGTGATTTCCTAAGGGCAGGGAGGGGAATGGGAGGAGGAATGGGAAGGAACGAAAATACATCATAAAGCCTGAAGCCTGAAGGAATCCACGCGCAGACAGATGATATGTGATGTGTCACGCACTGTGCAGTGGGGTTCGTTCAGCCCTGACTCTTGAGGCCAGTCATGAAGAGGAGGAAAAGATGGACACAGTGAGGTAGGGCTGTGAGACCCATGGAGACCTCCAAGGCTGGGCGTCAGGATGTGTGTGTCCTCCCTCCCCTGTTACAGGACAGTGTGACCCCGCCCCTCCAGCCTGGCCCCGCCCCTCCAGCCTGGCCCCGCCCATGCCTGACCCAGCCCCCTCCAATCTGGCCCCACCCCTAGGGCCTGACCACACGTCTCCACCTTGGCCCCACCTCTGTAATTTGACCTTGCCCCTCCATCCTGGCTTCCCCCAATGCTTGACACTGCTCCATGGTTAGACTATGCCCTTCATCCTGGACCCATCCTCTGTCTGGCTCCTCCCCTCATCCTGGCCCCACCCCTATCTCCACACCCATGGCTTGGCTACTCCTGTCCCTCCTATCTCTACTCCCTCTTTCTAGCCATTTCCTTCTCTGATCCCTCACCTCTACTCTGGCCCTGCCCTTACGGTTTAACCGCACCTCTCCACCCTGACTAGCCCCTGTGGCTTGACCCCGCCCCTCCGTCCTGGCCCCACCCCCCATGACTAGACCACACCTCTCGTTCCTGGAGATCGACCCCGCCCCTCCACCCTGACCCCTCCCCTACAGCTTGACCACGACCCCACCGTGGCCCCACCCCTGTGGTTTGACCCCACCCTTCCATCCTGGCTTTCCCCAGTGCTTGACACGGCTCCATGTTTGTTGACCATGCCCTTCATCCTGGACCCACCCTTCTGTCTGGCACCTCCCCTCATCCTGGCCCCACCCCCATCTCCACACCTATGGCTTGGCCACCCATCCTGTCCCTACCCCCTATTTCTAGCCATTTCCTTCTCTGATCCCTCACCTCCACCCTGGCCCTTATGATTTAAACACGCCTCTCCACCCTGACCTTGTGCCTGTGGTTTGACCCTGCCTCTCCATCTTGGCCTCATCCCTTTCTCCACACCCATGGCTTGGTGACGCCTGTCCATCCTGTCCCCACCCCCTGTCTAGCCATTTCCTTCTCTGATCCCTGGCCTCTACACTGGCCCTGCCCTATGGTTTGACCACACTCTCCACCCTGACCTCACCCCTGTGGTTTGACCCCAACCATCCATCCTGGCCCCACCCCCTATGACTTGACCACACCCTGACCCGCTGTGTGCTCAATGTCACAGATGCTTTCAGCCTGCAGCCCCCCTTTGCCCACAGCCCCAGCTCCTCACGAGAGGAACACTGGCTTCCTCAGCTCAGCATGGTGTCCCCTGCGCAGCTGACACAGAGCTGTGCTGTCTCCAGTGTGGATAAGCCTGCAGGCGGCCCCAGCTCAGGCTCCTAAGCGCTTTCTGGAGCCCGGAAGCAGAGCCCTCCTTCTATTCTGTTCTATTAGGACAGGCGCTCCCTGTGGGGCCAGTGCACCCTCCTGCAGGAAACCCTCCAGGGTGGGATGGAGATGCTGAGACCCTCTGGCCACACCCAGACTCCTCTCCAGGCCACTATCCCTCCGCATTTAATGAGCGCCTACTGTGTGCGAGGCAGGGCTGGGCAGTCTCTGAGCACAGGGTCCTGTGTCTGGGACGGAGCTGAACTGGACGCCACGCAGTCCTGCAGTGCTGAGTGGGTGGAGGAGGGGCCGAGGCCTGGGGATGTGGGTGGGGACACCCCGCTGGGGAGGGGCTGGGCAGAGAGGGGCAGGGTGAGCAGGTCCGGCCAGGACACGGAGGGAGCCTCGCTGGCAGAGGGCACAGGGGTCAGGGCCCGTGGGGAGGCTGCGGTGTCCTGGGATTAATGAGGTCCAGCAGGGCTGGGAGAAGGTTGGGGGAGATGGACCCCAGGCTCAAGGGTCAGTCCCCTGAGGACTGAACTCTGCCCGCTCTTTCTCTTGCCCAATTCTTTCCTAAGAGTCCTGGGGAGTCACATCCTACAAACCACAGAATCTCATGAAACGGGTTTTTCTATTCACCTGTATAATGGGGGTCACCTTCCAGCCTGACTGTGGTGCAGCTCATGGAACAGACAGCAGACCCCTCCTCTTAACCCCAGCACCCCTTCTCCGGACTCCAAGGCTTCAGACAAAGCTTGGCTCTCTCAGCCATCTCTGAGCTAAAGAATCCCAGAAACCCACCGGTGACTGGTAAGCCCCGGCCTCCCGAGGTCCCGCCTTTGAGGGCTGAGCCAGTGCATCCCTTCCCTGCATGGATTCGTGATTGTACCTGCAGGCCCTGTCTCTCTGCAATGCATGAAACCAGCTGTAACCAGCCCTGGGGCACTCTCAGGAACTCCCCAGCCTGTGTTCGCTGGGCTGTGGGCACGCACACTGGCTCAGAATAAACCTCTTTCGATAGTTTGGTAGAATTTGGTTTTTCTGTCATTAGCTTTCAGGGCGCTGTCTGTCTCAGTGCTGAGTGTGAATGAGTGTGTGTATGACCTTGCATGCGTGTGAGAGGGAATGTGTGAGCACGTGTGAGTGTGAGCGTGTATGTATGTGAGCGTGTGAGTGTTCATGAGTGTGCATGGATGAGACTGTGTGTGTTGTGTGTATATGAGTGGTGTGTGTGTGAGAGAGAGAGAGAGTGTGTGTCTCCTGCTGACTCGGACACACCATCCCTGCTCTGCCCTGTAAAGTGGGCCTGAGGCTCCCGGGCCATTCTCCCAGGTCCCTGCCCCTGCCCTGGGCCAGGCCACCATCCCAGCTCACTGGGCCAACGGCAAGGGCCCTGCCTCTGCAGGTGCCAGACATGATCCCACCACGTGGCAGGGCTGAATTCAACCATGGCTCTTGGAAAGGAACAGAGAGGCCTGCACAGGACTCATTAGGGACTGAGATGCGGCGGAGATCCTGCCACGCTGGAGGGAGGGAGGGAGGGCGCTGCCAGAATTCTCATTTCACACCTTTGCGTTCATCCTGAGATAGGAACGGAGCCCCTGTTTATGGGGCAGAACCACACACCATATGTGGACTCTGTCCTAATGCTGGCACAGAGGGAAAACTGCTTAGTCAAAATTGCCCTTACAAATCACCCCCAAAACACAATGCTCAACGGTTCTCCAAAATATATACAGAACAGATGTAAACATATTCAGGAAGCAGAATACAGACTAAAATGAACAGCAGATAATAAATGGTGTATGTGTTAAATCTAACTTGGCATTCGATTTGATTTATTTCTCTCATTTTGTCTTGCAAAATGCATATCTTGGAATTCCTATAACTCAGGTGTGTACATGTTGAGAATCCAAAGTTGCAAAATCATGGAATGGCCAATCAGAGCCCAGGCTCCCTGAAGAGCACTGGGCAGCCTCTGCCTCGCAGGTGCGGAGTCTCACGTCAGCAGAACCAGAAAATCAATGACCACACGCCTCGCAGCTCCACAGTGAGGGCCGCTGAGAGCTGAGGGGCCTCCTGGGCCAGGCCCTGCTCTGAGCACCTTCCACGCAGGACTCAGTCAGCCCAGCAGCCCCGTGAGGTGAGCTGGCTGCTGTCTTCATGTTATAGAGGAAGAAACAGAGACATTAAGGAACCTGTCTCAGGTTCTCTTAAAATTACAATTGAGGAAATTACGACAGTGAAAGAAATCAGACCTAACCGACTCCATCTTGCTTGTAATCTTTAAGCTGTCCTCGTTCATTCCTGGGCATAGGCCAAACTAACACGGGGAAGGAATTCAGTTCATGGTTTGACTGAAACAAAATCGATCAAGGCCCTTTCCCGAAAAGGCCCCCTTCTTGCCTGGGGACGGGTCTGCCTTTGCAGGACTAACAAATTAGCTACAAGATTAGAAATTATGGTTTAGGGGTCAGGCAGCCTCCGGCTCCAAGAGTCCGAACCTCCCCAAATTGCTCCTGAGAATAACACCATTGTTGTAAAACCTGAAATCAGTGCTTGAGATATTCTGCAGACCCTGCACTGGATGATCAGCTGCCACCATCCAGACCGGTAATCTGGCCCAATCAGTTCTGCCATCGCACCCAGGACCAGCAGACAGCAAGAAAATCTCACTTCAACCCCCTATGATTCCATCTCCAACCTGACCAATCAGCACGCCCCACTTCCCAAGCCTCGACCCACCAAACTATCTTTAAAAACTCTGCTCCCCAAATGCTCAGGGACACTGATTTGAGTAATAAAACAACTCTGGTCTCCTGCACAGCGGGCTCTGTGTGAATTACGCTTTCTCCATTGCAATTCCCCTGTCTTGATAAATCAGCTCTGTCTAGGCAGCAGGCAAGGTGAACCCCTTGGGTGGTTACACAGGGAACACAGGAGTGACAGGGGAGTGGGGTGGGGCCTGTGAGGTCTGGATTCCTGCTCTGAACTGGCCACACTTGTGTTCAGTCCCCCACGAGGTCACCTGTACACGATTCCTCTTGGTAGCCTCAGTGACACACAACTTGTGAGTGAATGAATGACTGAAAGAACCAACCAACACGTGTGGGTCACTGTCCTCAAGTGATGATGCTCTTTCAGCCAAGCTCACCCCACCCGATCCGGGTTGTCAGGAGAACATTCTCTGCTCAAAGAATTCTCTCCACTCTGCCAAAGACTCCCTGGGCCCGCAGAAGCCACGCCCAGGAGCCCCCTTAATGTTCGACATGGCTGAGTTTCCCCCGGTCACCAACGCCAGGCCTGCGTGGCCGGGTTCCCTGGGAGCCTGTGGTGCTCTCTGGGGTCACGGAGCAGGGGCACCTGTGCGGCTCTGCCAGGCCTGGCTGCCCCCTGCTTGTGAGGGGCTCACTTCAGGGGCACTGAGCCTGTTCACTGGTCCCGTGGCCCTGTCTGGAGGTGCGATGCAGAGCCAGGTCCTGAAAAGAGATGGGCCCCCTGGGGGACTCTGGACTCTATTTGTGCCTTCCTGCCAGGAAAGACCCCAGGACCCGTCAGGTGGCCGACGTCTGCGTCTTCTCTGATTATTTTATCCACGGTCACCTCAAGTCCGCGCTCCTCATCGAAGACACATGGGTGGGGCTCGCTGTGGGGCGGGCTGTGCCGCTGTCCTTCCCAGGCCCTGGAATTGTGCTGGTGCCGACAGGAGGAAGCCCAGAGCCTCACGGGGTCAGTAGAACCGTCGTCCTGGAAGCTCATGCTGAATGCAGTGCAGTTGGGGACTGGCTGCGATTATCAGAACCACCCAACATCATGCGGCAAACACGCTCACAGGGTCAGGACACAAGGGGCTGGGTCCACAACACAGTGTTCCGGTGACAGCTCCAGCCCCGCTCTGGCCACGTGTCTCGTAGGTGTGAAACTGTGGGGAACGTTCCCCCACACGTCTGCCCTTCCCTTCCCCTGCTTAACCCCTGGGGTGACTCCACCTGTGGGGGATGCTGCAGCTGGGGGTCTCTGTCCCCATCCCTCCCAGGCCCAGGCCTATGCTGAGGTCCCAGTGTCCCGGCCAGCAAGTGGCAAGTCCTGGGACCACCCTAAGCCATGGGAGCCCTCTGGTATCAGCCAGTGAGGAAGGGCCCTGACCAGGTGGCCTCAGGGTCAGTGTGGGACAGGAACTGGGAGCTGCTGTCAGAGGAAACATCTGAGGTGACCCCAAAGTCCACAGAAAACCAGAGAGGCCAGGGCAGGCTCAGTCCAGCCTCACATGGGCAGAGACCCCAACCTACCTCTCAACCCCTCTCCACACCTGCCCCCATATTCTGACACCTGCACCCGGGACGCCCTTCTGCGTGAGAATGGCTCCTGAAACTCGGCCTGTGCTGACGACTCAGGGACGCTGGGCTCTGAGCGGTTCTAGCCAGTCCCCTCCACCAGGGGCCCCAAGTCCCTCAGGCTGGGCTGAAGGGGAGCCCATGGCCGGTGAGGCAGGAGAAGCAGCTCTACCCTCAGGAGGAGACTCGCTCCCAAGCAGCCCTGGGCCCATCTTAGGCCATGGTGGGACCGAGGCTGGCAGTACCAGGACCCGAGAGCGCTGGGGCAGCCCGGGAAGCCAGGCCTTGGCAGATGGAGAGGCTGCTGCCCCGGGCTCTGCTCAGAGGCTCCTCAGCCTCCCCAGCTCTGTGCGGTGGGCTGACCCTCGGGGTCCAGGCTGTAAGTCCACTGGCCTCTGCCAGGGTTTGGCCAACAGAGGGCAGAGTCAGGAACTGGAGGAAAGAAGGAGGGGTGCCGGGTGGGCCCCATACCCTGAGATTTCTCACTGCGTCCTCCACAGCCCAGTGTCCCCGGGACAGCCCTCTGCGCCCCCACCTCCCGCTGACGTGGGCAGGGCCCTGCATACCCCCTCCCTGCCCCCCAGGGCCGTGGCTGTGGCTGTGGCTGCTGTCTGGGTGGCCCTGGGCCCTGCACCTAAACCTGCAGTGAACTCCCCCTGTGCTCTCCTGCCTCCCATCAAGTCACCTTCAGCCTCCCGAGGAGATCAGAGCAGTGGTGCCAAGGGGCCTGGGTGGGGTGGGGCTCCCTGTGGGCACCGGCTATTCCAAACCATGGCCCTGGGGCAGCCTCAAAGGACAGGGGAGGATGCAGGGCCACAGGGTGGAGCTTGTCCAGGGCAGGCAGATGAGAGGCCTCTCCCCACTGGTTCTGCCTCGTTCCTCCACCTGGGACGGGCACAGCCTCCTTCCCACCCCAACCCAGGCCACCCCTCACTGGAGCCACTCAGGGTCCCCTTCCTCCCGCCTTAATGCTGTTCAACTGCCCTGAAGTATTTGTCCTGGGCTGTGGACGCCAAGGGCAGGGTCCGACCGGGTGAAATGCAGTTTCCTCCCAGGTCTGGGCATCCCCTGGTCTCTCATTCGAATTCCATTTCATTTCAGAATTCTGGTTTTCAACACACATCAGTCCTCGCCTCGGGGCAGCAGCTCCTCCCAGCACCCAGGTCAGCTGGCCTGGAGGGGGCTCCCGCTGGCAGGGCCCAGCTCTCCCTGCAAAGCCATTTAGGAGGAAGGGGAAACTCCCCCAGAGCCCTGTGGGGAGTGAGGCGTTAACTCTAGCATGGTCCCTGGTCCTGGGGCCACAAGAGCTCAGGAAGGATTTTCCTGCCTCTCAGGGCCTGCTCCTAATCTGACTTGTGAGCTGGAGGCCTCAGAACTTGGAAAAAAAGAAACACGTCGTTCATGTAACAGAAATCAGATATGTCTTTCTGAGACAGCTCAGAGCCCAAGTGAAGGTGAAAAGTGAACGTCGGCTTTCTCTTCTTGCTAAAATTTCAAGTTCAGATTTTATGTTCTCAAATAATTTGTCGTGTAGATCAGGTATCTTAGGTCAAAGACATGTCATGAACGTTCAGACACAGATGACAAATGACTATGAGAGGAACGGCATGTTGTTTCCTTAACAAATCCCAAGCAGCCCTGACACAGGAACCTCTGGGAGCTGGGCTAGGTCATAAGAGCAACCAATTAATTAGGCGGTCAGCATCCCTTAGCAGAAGGAAGGAGGTTCCCTGTGCGCGCTGGAAAAATAAATCCAAGGGAGCAAGCAGAGTGGGATGAAGGACCGCCTGGAGATGGTCACAGACTAACCCGCCTACGGTACCAACTCAACCCCACCCCAGGAATAAATCAGAGCTGCAGTTGAACAGATCAACAAAAGCAAACACACAGAGCCTCCTGTGCTGCCGCAGTTCTCACAGCAACTTTCTCCGGGTGTAGACCGCTGTGTGTGGCTGCCTGGGGAATCCGGGGTCATGACTTGAGACAGAGGGCAGGACACTCCGAACAGTTCTGGTGTCTAAATGGTGTTGGCTGCCCCTCCTGTGCCGTGCTGGGCCCCAGTGAGGGGAAGACGGAGAGGGAGGACCGTCCAGAGTCCCACCGTGCGGCGCTGGGACTATAGGAAGAGGAGGGTCTGAGCAAGTCCCCACCATCCAACCTCTGCTCCCCACATGGGGCTGGAGCACCTGCCTGGGGCCCCATCCTGTTCCCACCCACCTCCTGTCAGAACCCACAGGCTGGGGTGCTCAGAAAGCCAGAGCATCCGGGAGGGATGGAAACCTCTCAGGACAGATGTCCAGGAAAACGTCACTTCTCTTAACGGCTCTCCTTTCTGGGGCTTCCTCGATTAGGATAACGAGGCTCCGCAAGCTTCCCTGCCTGCCAAGCACAGCGGTTGAAATTTTATATTAGAAACATTCATTTCCTCCCATAGTAGAATTATTTTTAAATTTTACTTTGAAGTGTGGTCTCTGCTTGAAATACAAGCCTAATTAGATCACTGTGTAATGTATTCAAACCGTAAGAATGAAAAGTGATTTGAAACCTCTCTCTTGTTCCCACACCCTTTATAATTCAGCAGTAAACAGCATATTTATGGGAGTGGGTGAACAGTTACCGGGTGCCCCACCGGTGCCAGACATGTATCAGGGACCCTGGGGCTCTGCGAGGAGCCAAGAAACCCAGGACATTCAGAAGCTCCTGCTTCAGGGGTGAGCACAGCTGGGCAGGCGGGGACGGGATCCAACACGAGAGAGGAGCTGGGGTCTTGCTGAGCACAGGGATGTCAGGGGAGAGCAGCTGGGGGCTCATCAGAGCAGACAGAAACCTGGGGAGGGGTGTCCAGTCGTGGGTGCTGCGGGCACCAGGGTGTTACCAAAGGCTTCGGTGGAAGTAGCGTTTCCTAAACATCGGCCCACCTGTGTGGCGGGAGGGGTGCAGCGGCCACAGCCTCAGAACCTGGCTCTCCACGGCCCCCGCATTTCTCTCTGAATTTTCCCAGGCTGCTAAGACTGAAGTTGGGGTGGGAGGGACAGAGAAGGGTACCAACTAGGACTCCATTTGTCAGGGACAGAACCCATTTCAAACTGGCTTAAGAATGAAAGGGATGTATTGATTCATGCAACTCAGAGGGGCAAGGGTAGCTACCTTCAGGTGTGGCTGGATTCAGGGGCTCAGGTGATGCAGCCGGGACCTCCCCCAGCCCTCAGCTCTGCCTCCCTCCATGATGGTTCCACGGTCGGTCAGGCTCCCCTTGGCATCTTCATCTGCATCCGATAGAGGTGGGCTCCTCCAAGGCAAAGCAAAGGCTGTTACCAGAGTTGGGGAGGAAGCTGGTGCAGAAACCAGTGCCCCTGGTGGACAGAAGGGTGGAGATTTCCCTGAGATGCAAAAGGCAGACTGAAGGGCACAGGCTGCCGTGACCCAGATTGGTAAAGCCATCGCCGTCTGGTCTGCCTGGCCTGTGGGGACCCTCCTGGGCCTCAGTGCCCCCTCTGCAGCAGAGCCCACCCACCAGGGCCCACTGATCCCCATTCCCAGGGGCACAGGGCTCCTCTGCTGGAAGAGGGTTCTGGGCCAGTTTGTCTCTGGGGCACTGGGGAGGGCAGGGGCTGCTCCACCCACCCCGCTTCCCCGCAGAGATGCCCTGGAGCTCAGCTCAGGTGAGTTTCCGCCTCACGAATGAGGGGTCAGGTTCTCCATGGAGACGGCGCTGGGGATGCTGTGCAGCCGCTAAAACAGAGGCCCAGGAGGGTTATTTTATTGTCGTGAAGAACCGTTTACAAAACACCATGCCGTGAGAAAGTCGGGCTTAAGAATAACCTAGACATGGTGGTTACAATTTTTGTTAACAAAGAAACACATATCACTTGTCTGTATTTGTGCAACTCGGGAAAGCGTTGGCCATGGCTGGGGACATTTTTCTTTTTACTTCTCTACATTCTCTAAATTTCCTGAAATGATGAGTTGTGTTTAGAATAGGAAAATGTCGGGAAAGTTAATTTTAAAAGGAGAAACTGTAGGGCGGACAATTTCCCTTGGTGGGAGCAGGGCTTCTTCTAAGATGCCGCACCCTGGCTGGGGGCCCTGACCCAGCAGGAGGCCCGAACTTGGGGACTGGGACTGGGGAGGCCTCCCTGGACGAGGCGTCTCCAGACAGGAACAGAACTGAGTGAGGTTCATGAAAGAGTAGTCAGGCGTCTGGAATACCCAGAAAATTAGGCACCGGAAGACACCAGGGAGCAGGAGGGAGGCAGGAGAGCCCAGGAGAGGAGCCTGCACCAGCCCAGCACTGCTCACCCCACATGCTGCCCTTGCCTCCCAGTCCAAGGAAGAGATGAGACTTTCATGCTGGCCTCCCAGGTGCAGAAGCCTCAGGTGGGGGCTGCTTCCTGCCCCCACTGAGTGCAAACGCTGGGCCTGCACTGCCCATGCCTGCACCCCCAATGTGTCCAGTTGCTCCCCAGTTCTTTTAGTTTCTACACTTTAAAAACAGGGATATCATTCACATACCACATAATTGCACCAACTGCCCAAGTTAGTAGTTTCTAGTACATTCCTAAGGTTATGCAACAGTCATATTTTCATCACCCCACCCCCCAAAAATTGCATGTATTCCTCTCTCCATTCCCCAGCCCCTGGCAACCACCAGCTGTTTTCTGTGTCTATGGCTTGGCAATTTCTGGGCACCTTATAGGAATGGAATCGTACGGGTGTGGCCTCTGTGTCTGGCTTCTTTCACTTAGCAAAATGTTCTCATGGTCCATCCACTATGTAGCCTGTGTTGGTGCTTCATTCCCTCCTATGGCTAAATAACGTTACATCGTAGAGATGGACCACATTTTCTAATCCGTTCATCTGTCGATGGACATTTGTGTTATTTCCACCCTTTAGCTATTATGAATAATGTTGCCATGACCATTTGTGTATATTTGTGTAAACATATCTTTCATTTCTCTTGAGTGTCTATCTAGGAGTAGAATAGCAGAGTCGTGGGATAATTCTATGAGGATATCCCTAACTTTTTGGGGATAATCCTAACTTTTTGAGGAACTGCCCAAGTATTTTCTCTATTGGCATCACCATTTTACATTCCCACCAAGACTGAATAAAGGATCCAGTTCCTCCATATCCTCACCAATACGTATTTTTTATTATTTTATTTTGCTTTTTTTTTAATTACAGGCATCCCAGTGGGTATGAAGTGGTATCTCATTGCGGTGGTTTTGATTGAATTTCCCTGATGCTTAATGATGTGAATTTTTTCATGTGCTTATTGGCCATTTGTGTATCTTCTTTGGACAAATGTCTATTCAAATACTTTGCCTATTTTAAAATTTATTTTTCATCCTACTATTGAGTTCTAAGAATTCTTCATATATCCTGCATACCAGATACTTCTCAGATATTCTCTGGGTTGCCTTTTCACTTTCTTAATAGCGTTCCTTGATGTATGTATGTTTTAATTTTGACGATGTCCAATTTATGTTTTTTCCCCTTGGTTTTTTTTTTTTTTATATCAAATCTAAAAAACAGTTGCCTAATCCAAGGTCATGAAGATTTGTACTTTTGTGTTTTTTTAAGGGTTTTATATTTTTAGCTATTATTTCTAGGTCTTTAATTCATTTTGAGTTAATTTTTCACACATAATGTGAGAGGAAGATCCAAGTTCATTCTTCTGTGGACTATTCAGTTTGTAGCTTTGCAGTAAGTTTTGAACTTGAGAGTGTGAGTCCTCCAGTTTTGTTCTTTTTTCAAAGTTGTTTTGGCTATTCTAGGTCCCTTGCATGTCCACATGAATTTTATTTTTTTACTCGTATAAATTTATGCAATTTATAAATTTATGGGGTAAACTATAAATTGGGGTACAAGTGCGATTTTGTTGCATGCATAGATTGCATAATGGTCAAGTCAGGGCTTTTACAGAATTAGAATCAGCTTATTCATTTCTACAAAAGAGACAGTTGGGGTTTTCTAGTGATTGCATTAAATCTGTATCAATTTGGGGCATACTGCCATCCTAACAGTATTCAGTCTCCCAATACACGAGCATGGGATGTCTTTCCATTTATTAGTTCTTTAATTTTTCAACAATGTTTCATAGTTTTCAGTATACAAATATTTCATCTTTAGTTAAATTTATTCCTAAGTGTTTTATTCCTTTTGATGCTATTATAGATGGCACTTATTTCTTAATTTCCATTGTAGTTTTTTCATTGATAGTGTTTAGCAGCGCAGCTGAGATTGTGTATTGATCTTGTATTCTGCATCCTTGCTAAACTAATTTATTAGTTCTAATAGTTTTTTTTTTGTGTGTGTGTGTGTGTAAGCGTTTTCTATAGATAAGATCATATCCCCAGCAAATAGAGATAATTTTACTTCTTCCTTTCCAACTCAGATGCCTTTTATCTCATGTCCTTACCTAAGTGCCGTAGCTGGAACTTCTAGTACAATATTGAATGAAAATGGTGAGCATAGACATCCTTACCTTATTCCTCATCTTATGGGAAAATGGTTCCATCTTCCACTCTGAAGCATGATGTCAGCTATAGGCTTTTCATAGATGCCCTTTAGCTGGTTGAGGAAGTTCCCTTCCATTCCTAATTGGTCGAATACTTTTATTATGAAAAAGTGTTGGATTTGTCAAATGCAACTATTTTTTTCCACATCTATTGAGATAATCCCAGAGTTTTAGTTCTTTGCTCTATTAATATACTGTTATATTGATAGATTTTCTTATGTTGAATCAACACGGCATTCCAGGGGAAAAAAATCTTATTTGGGGCCGGGCGCGGTGGCTCAAGCCTGTAATCCCAGCACTTTGGGAGGCCGAGACGGGCGGATCACGAGGTCAGGAGATCGAGACCATCCTGGCTAACACAGTGAAACCCCGTCTCTACTAAAAATACAAAAAAAAAACTAGCCGGGCGTGGTGGCGGGTGCCTGTAGTCCCAGCTACTCGGGAGGCTGAGGCCGGAGAATGGCGTAAACCCGGGAGGCGGAGCTTGCAGTGAGCTGAGATCCGGCCACTGCACTCCAGCCTGGGCGGCAGAGCGAGACTCCATCTCAAAAAAAAAAAAAAAAAATCTTATTTGGTAATAATTTTTAATTTTTATTTTTATATGTTCCTGAGTTTAGAATAGTACCTTGTTGAGGAGTTTTGTGTCTATATTCTTAAGGCCATTGAGCTATAGTTTCCTTTTTTGTAATACTTTTGTCTGGTTTTAGTGTCAGGGTAATAACTGGCCTCAGAGAATGAGTTAGGAAGTATTCCATACTCACATATTTTAGGAGGGTTTTTGAAGGATTGGTGTTTCTTCTTTGAACACTTGGAGAATTTCTCAATGAAACCATCTAGTCCTGTAATTTACTTTGTAGAAATTGTTATTATTATTTATGAACTCAATGTCTTTACTTATTATAGGTCTATTCAAGTTTTCTCTTTCTTCTTGGGTCAGTTTTGGAAACATGCAACTTTCTAGGGGTTGTTCCTTTCATTTAGGTTTTCTAATTTGTTGGTGTACATGGTACATTGTATTTACTTATAATCATTTTTTTTTTTTTTTTTTTGAGATGGAGTCTTGCTCTGTCCACCCAGGCTGGAGTGCAATGGCACAATCTTGGCTCACTGAAACCTCTGCCTCCCAGGTTCAAGCGATTCTTCTGCCTCAGCCTCCTGAGTAGCTGGGATTACAGGCACCCAGCATCATGCCTGGATAAATTTTGTATTTTTGTAGAGATGGGGTTTCACCATGTTGGCCAGGCTGGTCTTGAACTCCTGACTCAGATATCTGCCCACCTTGGCCTCCCAAAGTGCTGGGATTACAGGGGAGGGTCACTGCACCCAGCCATATTTCCTTACAATCTTTTATTCTTCATAAGCTTGGTAGTAGTGCTCTTCTTTCATTTCTAATTTTAATCATTTGAGTCTTCTCTCTTTTCTCATGGGTCAACATAGCTAAAGTTTTGTCGATTTTCTTGATTCTTCCAAATGAGTAGAATTCCACTAATTTCTGCTCTAATCTGTATTCACTTTTTTCTTCTTCCTTTGGACTTAGTGTGCTCTTCTTTTCCCAGTTTCCTAAGGTGGAAAGTTAGGTTAATGACTTGAGATATTTCTTCTTGTCTAATCTAGATGTATGTGGCTATAATAAATTTCCCTGTGACACAGCATCCCATAAATTCTGGTATATTGTGCTTTTGTTTTTATCCATCTCAAAGTATTTTCTAACTTCCCTTATGATTTTTTTCTTGACCCATTTTATTGTTCAGAAATATGTTGTCTAATTTTCACATATAGACCAATTTACCAAGTTTTCTTCCATTACAGATTTCTAATTTCACTCCAGTGTTGTTGGAGAACTTACTTGGTATAATTTCATTCCTTAAAATTTCCTGAGACTTATTTTTTCACTGGAATAGGATGTATTCCTTGTACCATGTGCACATGGAGAGAACGTGTTTCCTGCTGTTGTTGGGTGAAATGTTCTGCCCATGGCCTGCCCCAGATGAGAGCCACTGGGTTATCAGGAACAAAGGGCTCATCCGTAATTAGTCAGTTTGCTGGCTGCTGCAGATACTGGTTCAGTGATGGTGCCAGAGACACTAGGGGAGGAGCAGGCTTCCTGCTGAGAGCTGTGCTGGAGCTGCCCCTTGTCAACAGTTAGAATAACAATGGCTTTCAGCATGCAAACGCTGCAGCTGTGGGCCCAAGCAAAGGCAGGCAAGTCCCTCCCCCACAGTGCCATTCTGATATAACCACCTTCCAACCCTCCTGTGAAGCACCCTGCACACGAATTGGGAGCGGGGCGTCCACACCAGCCATGGGGTGTCCTCTGCACAGCTGTGCCTCTCAGCTCCACTGCCCCCTTCCTGCTTTGGAGTTATTTGCTTTGGAAGAAATTGCATTTTAAAAATAAAACAAAGAGCATTTGCAGTGAGAATGGGCTGCAGTAGGGTGAGCACTGATGGGAACTGAAGTCCACAAGCTGGCAGGTGGGGCCCTCGTCCCCCGGGGACATGGCACAGGGAAGCAGGAGAGGCGCCCAGGCCTTGTGGGCCTGAGGCTTATATGACTGGGAGGGTGTTCCTGGGGCAGACACTACAAACTCACATAGACAGAGTTGCAAGGGACCCTCTCACACTCTGCGGAGCCCCACGTGACACGGCAAGGACAGGAACTGCAAGCAGCTCCACTGCAGGGGCACCTGCCCCACTTGGGGCCATGCAGGGAAGATGCAGCCCGGCCATGCAGCAGCCCCCAGCCACTCCTCCTCACATGCCCACCACAACTATCGCTTAAGGAACAGGTCTCCTGACCACAGTCACCAGGCCACACGCTCCCTCCAATGGCTCCCTTCCTTCCTGGGTCAAAGCCTGACACTCCCTGGCTCCTGCCCCCACCCCTGCCTCAACATCTGTGCCCAGCCCCACTGCTCCATCTGCTCCTTAAACCCCCAAGCGCCTTACCTGGATGTCATCGTGGTGGGGAAGGCTAGCGGGGAGCCTTAGAGGACACGACTTGTAAGCAGAATCCTTAAGTAAGAGTGGAATGTGGCCAGGTGGAAATCCGAAGGGAAGTGTCCGGCAAAGGCAGGCCTGAGTCCCAGGATCCCCGATGGTTAGGAGCTTGGTTGGCTGAAGACGGGTGTGGGCAGCTCCTGGTGAGGCAGGAGAGGTAGGCAGGGCCAGGCAGTCAGGGCCTGTTAGGACGAGAACTCACCCAGCCCGAGGAGACTCTGAGGAAACGTGTGATGCAGACAGACTTAAAACTGTAAGAGGCCCCATGGCTGCTCTGGACAGGGAGGGCTGGCGGGACAAGGACAGGTGGAAGTGCCACGGAGGCTGTTCATGGGGGTTCAGGAGAGTGATGAGGGTGGGCTGGCACTCAGGGGCTCCTCCAAGGGAGGATTATGAGAAATTCCCTTGGGGCCAAAGGGGATAGACATGTGGTTATGGGGAGGGTGGCCCAGAGACTCCCTCCTGAACAGTCACCAAGGTCCAGCTCCCTCGTGCATGGCGGAACCCAGGCCTGTGGGCGGCTGTTCCAGCCCATGGGGTGGGGGCACAGGACAGGGAGGAAGCATTGGGGACCCCTCAGAGCCCCGGTTCAGTGAACCTCAGGAGCCCGTGCAACCCACAGCCTGTTCTGGAAATGGCAGTATCCACTCGGGGGCCCAGTGGAGAGCGGAGGGGGGCCGGGCTTTTCTCTGGGACCCTCTTGTCATCCGCAGCTGAGACCCCAGCCCAGCTCACTCCTGTGTCTTCTCATCCTAATCTCTGATGTGAGTTCAGCAGGACTCACCCGACAGCCGGTGCTCTCAGATCCCTGCCCGTTTCCAGCCAAAAGAGCCTTCAGGACAGCTTGGCAGTGCCAGGAGTTGGGGGGCTCATGGGGACCACAAGGTCTGGAGATGAGAGGGCAGGGGAGTATGTACGTGTGTCTGTGCATGTGTGTCTGTGTATGTGTGTGTGTGCATATGTATGTGTATATATGTGTGTGTGTGTGTGTGTGTGTGTGTGTGTGTCCTTCCTGGAGCTTCTTAGTATAACTGCGAATGCCCCCAAGAGCAACCCACATGCCTGTCCTGGCCTGTGGCCCCGATGCCCTCCCATCCATGCCCTGCCCTTCCTGATCTGTTGTGAATTTGTAGAGCTGGGCTTCCCACACCCCTGGTCAGCTAGCCTCAGCTGGGCTCAGGCAGTGAGAGGCCCTGGTGGGCAACAGGGGGAGGGGAGGAGCCAGGCTATTCCCCATTCTTCTCTGCCTCAAGCACCTCGGGCAGCTACCTGTCTTCCCTGAGGCTCCATGTCTCAGGGGTCCTGGGGCCACCACACACTGCGTGATTACAGTGTGGACTCCATGGCTTATTACAGAGAAAAGTCATGTAGCAAGATCAGCAGGGGAGAAAGACCCAGAGTCGTCTGGACTGGCCAGGTGCAGGCTAGAGCTCCCCCTCGGGGAGGGTGCATCACACCGAACACGCGGCTTGCTCCAGCAGTGAAGTCAGCAGCACATCCAGAGTGTTGCTTCTCAGGCAGGCTGTGTAGGTCTCTGAGTTCGGGGCTTCTACAGAGGACTGGTCACATAGGCACCCTCTACCTGTGCAGCCACTGTGGTGACAGAAGTCGGGCGTGCCCTGATCACACTGCCGAGTCCAGGCAGCTGGTAGGGCAGGGCTTAGTTCCCTGAGTGCACAAATGACCTGGTCAACCAGTCACGCAGGAAACGTCCCAAAAGCCAAGTTCTCGGATGCTGGCTGGGGATCACCCGGATGCTGGCTGGCGATCATGGCTGCACACGGGCCTCTGTGAACACACGTGAGAATCAGGCAGCCGCCGGATGCTGGCTGGGGATCATTGCTGCACACAGGTCTCCGTGAACACGTGTGAGAATCAGGCAGCCTCCGGCCTGCTGTGTACGTCATTCCTGCACACCGAGGCTGCTGTGGGTCCAGCTTCCCCAGAGACCCCAGCCCTGGGCTCTGCCAGCACCACCCACCCCGCTCCATCCCAGGGACAGAGCCGCCACCTTCCTTCCTGGCCTCTGAGTTGCCTCCCAGCTCCTGTCTGACTTCTCAGCTCTCCCGTCCCCTCCGTCCACTCAGTCTCCTGTGTGGTAAATACATGAGTTCTCCAGTGAGGCCCCGACTGCTGCATCCTTGGATTAATTTAAGGATTGAGGACAGAGGCCAAAGAAGCCTGCATAGACCTGGGTATCAGACGCAGAAGTAAAGGAGCATTAGTTACCTTAGTCACCACATTCTCAGTCAGCGAGGTCAGGTGCACGTCCAGACCTGATGGACACTCCTTCACAGGGACCTCTTGTGCGCAAACAGAACTCTGTGGAGAGCAGCTTGGGGGCAAGGACAGGCTTCTCTAAAGCAGGGTGAGGCACCATGGTCACTGAGGATGCACGGTCCTCTCCTTGCCCTGGAAGCAGAGAATGGGAATGTGCAGCCGTAGTGAATGTGCAACCAACCCCAGGCCAACTCAGTCCCCTTAAGTTGCTGAGCAGCGGAGCCCCGACTGCCTCCAGCCAGGTTCTCCACCCACAGCCCCAGTATTTGGGTCTTGGAGCGGTGCTGACGGCCAAGATGGGGAGGCCGTAGCAGGAAGCTAGACGTGGAGCAGGCATTTCCCAGCCTGGCAGAGCCACGGAGAGACCCCCGGTCCCCGCCGCCGCCACCAAGAGCAAAGTCGGAGCAGGACACGGTGGGTGGGGGTGGGGTTCCCAGGGTCCTGACCCTGAGGCAGCAGGACCCCAGGCCCAGCCAGGACCCCGCCTCCCGCCCATGCAGGCTCCTCCTTTCTCCAGACGTCCCTCAGCAAGGAAGAGTGGACCCAGACCAGTGGGAGCTATTTGGTCCAGACTCCCTAGCACCTACGCGGCTGGACCCTAAGGATTCCCACACAGTTCCAGAGGGACCAAACACATGCCCAGGTCCTCCAGAAGGTGACTTGAAGATACGAGTCCTAAATGAATGCAGAGCAGTTTCAATACAGGAGTTCACATGCATGCTCCCAACTGTTTCTAAATGTTAGGGAAAATCCCAACCTTTGTCTCTGAAAAACACCAGAGTGTGTTAGAGTCTTTTATAGTTCGTGATTTTGAAACAGTCAAAGACAAATTGCCAGTTTGCCGTGTGTATTTCAAATCTACTTTCTGTTTATTTAATTTCTTGGCTTCTTTAACCTGAAGCTTCCCACCAGGGCTACAAACCTCTTTTTTACTACCCAACAGTGTGACTACCCAGGCTGCTGAAGGGCACCCCTTGTCATCCATCTAGAAATTACCTTCTCTGCATGTTGCCTGGAAGCGTGGAGGGTTCATCATTGTAAATTATAGTTCAAATTACAAAACAGGGCCCCTATTGATTTCAGGTTCTACGTGTATAATTACGGTGCTTTTGCTAAGGACATAATGAAGAGAGGTGATCGTGTCATTCAAATGTGCTGTTTTTATACCCCGAAGAAGCCGCCTATGTGTAGTCATGACCGTCCTGGGTGTGGTGTCAGAGTGGGCTCTCCCTGGAGGACCCTGAGGCCACCCTACAGGGAACGGGCGGGGGGTTGCCGTGGCGAAATATTTCCTAATCACAGGCTGCCCTGCTTAGTCCTGGGAACGAGACACTTTCAGAGTTAACGCCACGAATACTGTTCTTCCGCTCCGTAATGTTAGGACCAAACAAACCCTTGTTAATCTAATTGTTTGAATTATCCAGTTGAGATTCCGGGCAGTCTTGTTCTGTTTAATGACTGACAATTAGGCTGCAGTGGCGTTCACGCCGACAGGTGCTGGATCGCCCGGCGTGAGGCCTCTCCCGTGGCTTCCCTCCTGCCCCCTCCCCCCCGCGGATACGGCTCTGGGACCCACCTGCCCACGGAGGGAGCGTGGGAACACACCACCCTCTGCACAGGGAGGTCCCAGGACTGACACCGACACGGAATCTCCTCGTCTTCCACGGGTTCCTCGGGTCCCCAAATCCAAACTCAGGCCGGGAAGCCCCTCAACGCACTTTCGCCCTGGCCCGGGCTGCACAAATCCCAGGTGCTGCTGAGCTGGAAACACGCTCTTCCATGAGGTTCATCTTCTTCCACGCCAATGACACCTTCACAGGGGAGGCATTCCGTGATGCGCCCCAGGCTCAGCACCTCCTGAGCAGCTGTGGGTCTGAGCCCTGCACAGAAGCTGGCGGGGGCTCTGGGGGTTTTGTTCACCCACACTGAAGGGCCCCGAGCACCTTCTCACCCACCCACCCACGGGGGTGTCATGAGTCCAGCCACAGGCCTGCCTGGGACTCCCAACAGTTTCAGAAGGAAATGAAATTTGAGGAGGTTCAAAGCAGTGATGGTGGGCGTATTCCCCATTTCCTCCTTTTTTAACACAATGAAAATGTAATTATCCTCCCTTACAAGAACCCCCAGCCACTTGAAGGACTGTCAGCCCAGCTGCGCTGTGACGGTCACATATTCTTGTTTGCCTATGCCTTTTTACTGTTTTCACAGAAGGAAGCCGAGTTTCAGCTAGTTCCATTTCACCATCAAAGGCAGGGCATGAGGACGGGCGGGGAGAGAAATGTGGATGCAAAGGGGCGCCTGCCCCCTGTGTTCTCACAAAGCCACAGTGTGGACCTGCTCCCCTGCCCCCCAGCGCCAGCCTGGCCTGGGTAGGTGACTGCAGTTTGGAGGAGGGGATGGGGACAAGGGAAAGCGGGGTGGGGAGCTGACCCGGGGTGGGGTCCTGACAATTCCCTGATTAACTGGCGTGCAGATAGACAGGGCAGGTCTCCATGGAGAAATATACGTGGCTTATTTAATTAATCCTGAAAAGTAACTCCCCCAAGCCTTGCCCCAAACCGGAGTCCCCCTTCTAATGATGAGAATAGATCATTAAATCAGATTTCACGAAGTCTGCCCAGATTTTTCTTACCGAATTTCATGAAAGTGTTACTTTCAGGACTCTGCCCCGGTGCCCATGGTTCAGGGACATCCTCCGAGCACTGGTTCCTGCTGCAGCACAGAAGGGCCCGGGGATGCCGTCTATGGGATTTCTGCTCCCAGACAGGCTGCCCCATCCACCGGTGCCCTCCTTGTGCCCCCACCCACCCCTGCTTCTCCCCTGCCCTCTCCATTCATCAGCGTGAACTGAGGACTCCACTCTTAATATTTAGCCAAGTCAGGCATTTTAAAATGCCATTCTCCTGGGAGGAGATCATTATTAAAAAGGGAATTAATTTATTCTGAAGCCAAATATAAACCCTCAGTCATCCATGGACTGCTCTTAGATGACTCATCTCCTGGTATCTTTTCCACCAGGACGAGTAAATGAGGCGAACCTAAGTGTGGGTGCACAGAGTGTCACCATATTCTGGAACTCGAGTTGTGTTTGGATCTGTTTTTCTCTGCTTTTCTGATTGACTTTTCCTTGCTCTCAGCTGTGCCAGGCAGAGCTAATGTCCATGCATTTCACAAACACAGGACAATTCAGAAGCTGTTCTTGCTAGGGGATGTGCCCGGAGAGGAAGATGCCAGCCAGGAAACAAAGCCAAGTTTTAAAAGCCTCCTATTTGTTTAACTGCATAAGTAATGAACATTCATTACTCATAAAGGCAGGAAGGGGAAGGGGTCAGAAAATACTGACAGGCAAAGAAAGTAAACCCTATAAATTTGTATTATCAGACAAATCACTGTGAACAATTAGGATTGAATTTTTACCATCTTTTAGAGTCTCACTTTTAAAAAGGCACACATAGAATGTAATAGACGTAACCTTGTTTATACCTAGATGGGACCACTTTATAAACAGTATTTTGTCACCTACCAGTTTCACTAGATCGCAGACACCATTGCTTCTAATTAACGCAGATCTGTGAGATCCCTGATTTCTGCAGAGCACTTGTCGGCCTCCGTCCTAGAGTGGAGGCAGTTCCCTGTGTTCGGTTCTAAGGTTTTCCCCGTGTTTTTGGAATCCTGCACTGGGATGTGAGCAGTGTCCCTGGATGGCTCATGAGCTCTCAGCACAGTCCCTGGCAGTGGAGCGGGCACTGTGCCTGATGACACTATGACCATCCTCCCCAGGTGGCCCGTTTCCATCACAGGGCTGAGAGGGGCTCTGGAAAGTTCCCTGGTCCCCCTTCTCTGCCCACGAGCTTCCCTGCCACAGCGGGCTAGATTTAAGAGGGAAATGGGACATGATTTAAGAGGGAAATGAGCCCTAGAGGGGCTTTCAAGCTGCAGGACAAGGCCCTGTTGTCCCAAATGTCCGCCCCTGGCAACTGTCCACTCTCCTCCCAGCCAGGGGGCAGCCCCAGAGAAGGGCCCAGCGATGTCCTCTCCTTGGGCTTCAGTATTAACTGAAGAAAAAGGGGTGCCCTTTAAAAACTTTTTAAGATGAGGAAAAAATTAAGTCAGAAGGAGCCAAATCAGGACTGAAAGGTGATGCCTGATGATTTCCCAGGGATGCTGTCAAGATTGTCCTGGTTTGGCCAGGCGTGGTGGCTCACACTTGTAATCCCAGCATTTTGGGAGGCTGAGGTGGGTGGATCATGAGGTCAGGAGTTTGAGACCAGCCTGACCAACATGGTGAAACCCTGTCTCTACTAAAAATACAAAAATTAGCCGGGCATGGTGGTGGGTGCCTGTAATCCCAGCTACTCAGGAGGCTGAGGCAGGAGAATCACTTGAACCTGGCAGGCAGAGGTTGCAGTGAGCCGAGGTCGCACCACTGCCCTCCAGCCTGGGTGACAAAGCAAGACTCTGACTCAAAAAAAAAAAGATTGCCCCGGTTTGATGGTAAGAAATAGCAGGAGCATCGTGGTGGAGAAGGACTCTCTGGTGCTTTCCTAGGCAACTTTCTGCTAAAGTTTTGGCTTTCTCAAAACACTCTCATGATAAGCAGCTGTTACTGTTCTTTGGCCCTCCAGAAAGTCAACAAACAAAATGCCTTGAACATTCCCAAAAATTGTTGCCATGACCTTTGTTCTTGGGTGGTCCACTTTTGCTGTGACTGCACCACTTCCACCTCTTGGTAGCCATTGCTTTGATTGTGCTTTGTCTCCAGAATGGTACTAGCAGGGCTGTGTTTCATCTCCTGTTACAATTCTTCTAGGCAATGCTTCAAGATCTTGATCCCCCTCTGGTGTAAAATTTCCATTGAAAGCTCTGCTCTGGTTGGCAGCTGATCTGAGTGTGACAGTCTGGGCACTCATCAGGTAGAAAATTTGCTCAACTTTAATTTTTTGGCCAGGATTAGGTAAGCTGAACCAATTGAGATGTCTACGGTGTTGGCTATTTATGCTGCTAAGCACCAGTCCTCTTTAATTAGGGCATCAATGAGATTGATTTTTTCCTCTCAAACTGAGGTGGTCTGCTGCTGCAGGCTTCACGTTCAACATCATCCAGTTCCTTCTTAAAATGACTTAACCATTTGTAAATGGCTGATTTCTGCGGGGCATTATCCCCCTAAACTGTTTATAAAGCATCAATGACTTCACCAGTCCTCTACCTAAGCTTCACCACAGATTTGGTGTTTGTTCTGCTTCAATTTTAGCATAATTTACGTTGCTTTGATAGGGACTCTTTCCAAACTGATGTCTTATCTTTCTCAGTGTCTCAAACTAGATACTTTTCAGACATATTATAACAAGTTAGTATGAGTTTATTTTGGTGCAAAAGAAATTTGAAATTCATGCATAGTTTTTTTTGTAAGACACATTTTCCATAAACTTTTGAAAACACCTCATAAATATAACTGACTCTTGAACAACACAGGTTTGAACTGGTGGGGGGGCCC
This sequence comes from Macaca fascicularis, assembly GCF_037993035.2. NCBI lineage: Eukaryota > Metazoa > Chordata > Mammalia > Primates > Cercopithecidae > Macaca > Macaca fascicularis. Next base: position 138,568,916 of record NC_088385.1, read on the forward strand.
CTTATATGTGGATTTTTTCCAGTAAATATGTTGGAAAATTTTTTGAAGATTTGCAACAATTTGAGAAAACTTGCAGATGAAACACATAACCTAGAAATACTGGAAAAAAATTAAAGTTACGCATATCATGAATACATAAAATAAATGTAGATACTAGTCTATCTTATCATTTACTACCACAATATTAGACAAATTATTATAAAAGTTAAAATTTATCAAAATTACACAAATAAACACAGACTTTACATGGCATCATTCACAGCCAAGAGAAATGTAAACAAACATAAAGATGCAGTGTGAAATCATAACTGCATAGAACTCACTGTAGTACCTAACATGCCACTGTCATAATTTCATGGCCCCTCCTGTTGCTATTATGGTGAGCTCAAGTGTTCTGAGTATTTGCTTGAAATGCGATGCGATGCTAATCACCCCCACCTGTGCAGCTCATCACTCCAGTAAATTACATATTGCAGTAAAGCGTGATCTCTTGTGGTTCTCATGTATTTTTTGAATCATATTTACTGCAATACCATAAACCTTGAATAACACCATGAGACCCATGAGAAGTGCCACTAGTGATGCTGGAAGTGTTCCAAGAAGCAGAGAAAAGTCATGACATTACAATACAAAGTTGAATTGCCTGATACGTACTCTAGGTCAAGGTCTGCAGCTGAGATTGCTTGCCAATTCAAGATAAATGAATTTAGCATAAGGACCATTACAAAAAAAAGAAAGAAAAGGAAATCCACAAAGCTGTTGCTGCAGCTATGCCAGCAAGCACAAACACCTCACACTTTTTGTGGCAGACGTTTGAATTTCGTATTGAAAATGCAGCTTCTGTGTGGGTGCAGGATGACTATGAGAAAGGCATACATGTAGACTTTAATAAGATTTGAGAAAATCTGACAACTTAAAGCATTATCTGACAACTTAAAGCAAAAGGAAGGTGAAGAAGCTAAAGCTGGAGAGTTTAATGCCAGCCAAAGATGGTTTGATAATTTTAGAAAGAGAGAGAGGTTTGGCTTTCAAAAAATGTCAGGATAACAGGAGAAGCAACTTCTGCTTACCAAGAAGTAGCAGACGAGTTACCAGACACCATTAAGAAAATCAATGAGCATAAAGGCTATCTGCCTGAACAGATTTTTAATGCTGATGAAAGTGCTCTATTCTGGGAGGAAAATGCCACAAATGACATTTATTAGTAAGAAAGAGAAGTGAGCACCAGCACTGAAGCCAGGCAGGGAGAGGCCAACTCTACTGTTTTGTGCAAACGCAGTTGGGTTTATGGTCAGAACTGCCCTTCTCTATAAAGCCACTAACCCCCGAGCCTTGAAGAGAAAAGATAAACAGCAGCCGCCAGTCTTTTGTACAACATGGAGGTCTGGACAGCGAGCACCCTTTTCCTGGACTGATTTCATGGGTGCTTTGTCGCTGATGTAAGGAAGTACCTTGCCAGTAAGGGACTGCCTTTTAAAGTCTGTTTGATATTGGATAATGCCCCTGGCTACCCAGAATGCTTTGGGTTCAATGCCAAAGGCATCAAAGTGGTCTTGTCCCCAAATACAATACAATGTCTCTAATACAACACAACACAAGACAAATACAATGTCTCTAATTCAGCCTCTAGATCGGGAGTCATAAGGACCGTTAAGGCCCATTAAGCTCGGTACTGTACGGCAAGGATTGTCAACGTTATGGAACAGAATTCCAATAGCAAGAATGTCATGTAAGTCTGCAAGGATTACACCGTGGAACATGCCATTGTTAGAAAAAGCTGTGAAAGTCATCAAGCCTGAAACTATAAATTCCTGCTGGAGAAAACTATGTCTAGATGTTGTACATGACTTCACAGGGTTTAAAACAGAGCCAATCAAAAAAAAAATCATGAAAGCGATTGTGCATCTGGCAAAAAAAAAAAAAAAAAGATGGGGGATTGAAGATTTTCAAGATGTGGATCTTGGAGAAATCCAAGAGCTAACAGACACCACACCAGAGGAATTCACAGAAGACAAAAACCAGAAGACGACTTGAAGGAGGTGAGTGCTTCTGAACCAGTGACAGATGTTGAGGAAGAGGACAAAGAAGCCACACCAGAAAATACATTGACCACAGACAATCTGCCAGGAGGGTTCCAGTATTCCATCCTGCTTTTCACTTCCTTACTGACGCGGGCCCTTCTATGACGCAGGCACTGAATCCAAAGCACACGGTGGCAGAAGGATTCACATACAAATATTTTTAGAAAAATGAAAAAGCAAACAGGTCAGACAAAATTTCCATGAAATTGCACCGAGTGTGCCTGCCTCTCTTGCCTTCCCTCCTTCCACCTCCTCCACCTCTTACATCTCGGCCACCTCCAAGACAGCACAACCAACCCCTCCCTTTCCTCCTCCTCTCAGCCTACTCAACACGAAGACAATGAGGATGAAGATCTTTACAATGATGCACTTCCACTAGTGAATAGCAAATAGATTTTCTCTTGTGATTTCAAATAACATTCTCTGTATGCTAGTTTACTTTATTGTAAGAATACAGTATATAATATAATTTACAAAATATATGTAAATCTACTGTGTTATTAGTAATGCTTCTGGTCAACAGTAGGCTACTAATAGTTAAGTTTTGGGAGAGTCAAAAATTATACATGGATTTTTCAACTGCATGGGAGGTCAGCACTCCCAATCCCTGTGTGGTTCAAGGGTGAACTGTACATATATAAACACACACACACACACACACACACACAGACGATTCTCTCCTTGGATTTTTTTCTGCAAAACTCCTACTCATGCTCTGTCTACCACATTACTTTGATCTTATGTAAGTTTCTTTAGAATTTAATAAATTATACTTTTACATCAGTCATAATATTGGCTCAAGGTATGAAATGGATCCAATTATAGGAAAAGAAGGAAATGTACCTTCTGGCAGCTGAGTGTACGGTCTGTACGACCCGGCATCCTGCTCAGCTGTGGTTTCTGTTCACCGAGCCTCAGCCTGTCCTGTGCTCATCCCAAACGCACTTCATTCCTGGAGACTTTGTCCATCCAAACCAGGGCTGTCTAATCTTTTGGCTTCCCCGGGCCACACTGGAAGAAGAATTGTCCTGGGCCACACATAAAACATACTAACACTAACAATAGCTAATGAGCTTTAAGAAATTGCAAAAAAATCTCATAATGTTTTAAGAAATTTTACATATTTGTGTTGGGCTGCATTCAAAGGTATCCTGGGCCACATGTGGCCCACATGCCGCGGTTTGGACGAGGCTGATCTAAACCTGGAGCAGGGCCCTCGTCCCCGAAGTGCATGTTCCCGGGTTGTATTTACGAGGACGATTCTGCCTCAGGACAAGTGAAACAAGGCCTAGGGGTGCTGGCCACTCGGCCCATTCGTTTTGGGAAGGGACTTGTTCAATCAGCTTTTGGAATCCTCAGTGTCTCCCCCAGACCTGACAACTGAGCCAGGCCGGCTTTAGTCCCTGAGCTCGAGTGGTGACAGCGGGGCTCCTGGTCCACATCCCACGTCAACCCAGCAGTTCAGGGGATGCTGGCAGAGGGAAGGACACAGGACTGAAGGGGCTGTACCCGCTGCTCAGCCACAGGAGCCTGTGCCTTTCCAGAGGAAGTGGGAAGGCAGCCACCAACTCCCCCGCCCACCTGCCCACAGGCCCACGGCTCCACTCAAGAAGAGCCAGTCACCCTCCTACACCTGCCCTCCGGCCTCGCCCCTTCCTCTGCCAAACACCCTTTTTCTCTTCTTGGGGAAAGTCTGCCCTCACCCTGTGTATTGGGCCAGGGTTAGCTGTGTTGGCACAGAAACATCCAAAACTCAACCACCTCATGAGGAAAACACTCGTTTCTCTCTCACAGGAATGTAGAGTGGTAATTCCAGTCAGCGGGAAGACTCTGCTCCACGTGGTCATTCAGAGGCCCAGGCTGGTGGCTGCTAAGCTACCACCAACATGCGGTTTGCAGGGTCACCTGGGCAGCACCACCTCAGTCAACAGGAAGATGGGAGGGGCATGTCAGGTGCCTCCACAGGAGGTTTAGGGCCCATCCCTGAACATGCATCATTTCTTGCCCAGCACTGACAGCCCCTCTGCAGGGGGGACTGAGCTGAGACCCTCCAAAGTCATAGTGCCGTGGGTGACAAGGCAGGGCAGGCTTCGGAGCTGCTGCACAAGCCCAAGCCCAGGTGTCTTCTGACCGGCTGTTAAAGTTACAGAGCCCTGGTCATGATCCCAGGGTGGAAAGTGATGCTCCTCCACTCTCCATTTGTGGGTTTTGCAGTGATTTGGTTTATAGGCACTGTTAATGGGGAGTGGGCAGCATGGAGATTGGGGCAGACGGAGATGGGAACAGGGTCTACCCAGTTCATTTCCAGCACAAATCACTGCTTTGCCAAGAGTAAGTGTTAAATCCTGACAACAAACTCTCCTGGAGACTCATCCCTCATATTAAAGGCACTGACAAGTTCTGCATTAAAAAAAAAAAGAAAAAAAAAGTAATGCATTCACTTTGCTAATCCACTACTTGTAAAAAATGAAAAAAAAAACACAGAATACTGTTTTTGTGCAATGTCTTAGCATTCTGTAGAATTCGTGTTTGCAGGAGACACTGTGAAAAAATCAGGCCTTTTTTTTTTCTTCTTCTTTTAAGAAACAGGGTCTCATTCTGTCATCCAGGCTGGAGTGCAGTGGTGTGATCACAGCTCACTGCAGCCTCAACCTCCTGGGCTCAAGTGATCCTCCCACATCAGCCTCCCAAGTAGCTGGGACTATGAGCATGCACCACCATGCACAGCTAATAGTTTTTTATTGTATTTGTAAAGACAGGGTCTCCCTACACTGCCCAGCTGGTCTCAAATTCATGAGCTCAAGTGATCCTCCTACTTCAGCCTCCCAAAGTGCTGGGATTATAGGCATGACCCAATGTGCCTGGCCAAAGCAGGCCTTTGAGATGAAGACCGAACTCCTGAGCCTGGTATTGAAGGCCTTCAAAAGTTTGACTCCCCTCATTATGGCCAACACCAACACAGTGACTACATTGGCTACACACTGATCTAAAGCTTTACTATGCTAACTCATTTAATCTTCATAATAAGTGAATGAGGTTTGATGATGATGATGATTCTCCCTATAGAGATGAGGATGGTAATATCCAGAGTTCCCAAGATGCACCAAGCTAGGAGGAAGCCCAGGTCTGGGACCCCTGGGACAGCTTCTCTAGTAACAAATGGCCCTGAAATCCCAGCAGCAGCACAAAACCTCAGTTCTTTCTCACTCACACCCCATGAGCACAGTGGGCCGGGACTCAGCTTGGCTCCTCATGGTTACTTGGGGCCCTGAGGACCAAGGCTGCGCTCCTCAGGCCCACACTCAAAGAGAGCATGTGGCCCCTTAGGGCGGCAGGAAATATGCAGCTGGAGGGGCCTGGGGTTTTTCTCCACCTCAGCCGGGTGTCACCAGGTCCCTCCTGCCCTCAGCCCATTGGCCAGCACCAGTCACATGACTCTGCCCATCAGCAGGGGGGCGGGACATATGTGGACAGAGGGAAGGTCAGGTGGGCCACACCTCCACCCATCCTCCTGTTTAGACCACACGGAGGAGTCTTAGAGGGTCTTTAATTTATGATCCTGTTTCTGAGATGAACACAAAGACCTCTTGGACACCAGAGACCAGAGGACAGAGTGTGTTTGAGCAGCCTTGTGATCGAGATTGTTTTTCATGCCTTTGATTTAACTTGCATGGCACCCACCCAGGGGGCAAATGCACCCAGGAAAGCCCCTGCTGAATCCACTGAAAATGGAGAACCCACACCCCAGGGGAAGCTCAGAGCCTGCTTCATGGCTGGCAGCCAAATGCACACGGAGCCTCTGGTCAGTGTTACAAGGAAGGTTTTCACTTCACAGAAAACTCTCTTCTCTGGACTTGAGAAACAACCACAGTGATGGCTCGTGGTGGATCTCAGCACCGTGAAACCCAGGAAAGGGGAAGCTTCCAAAACCAGGGAGCGGGGGAGCAACTGGAGGCGCAACATCCGCACCTGCTGCAGAGCAAAGGGCCGCACATCCCAGGGGTGGAATGCGGGGCTTCCTTCCCAGGTGACTGCAGTTTGGCCGCGGTGGCTCAGATCTCAGGGGGGCTGGCTCAGGGTTCTGAGGGCCCGACGGGTGTCAGCTGACCTTGCGCCACTCAGATGAAGAGTGCCCGCAGCTGCAGTGGGGCCGGCTCTGCTCCCGCACTGTGTGTCCTCCCTGACCCCGGAGGCAGCCGGGCAGGTCCTTCCGTGCTGATGGCAGAGTCACAGGGAGTGAGCCTCAGGGAGGAGCTCCCTGGAACCCGGGCAGCGCCTGTCCACCAGTGTTTCACTAGACAAGGCAGGTGACATGGCCAGGCCCAGGGCTGAGGATTAGAGCAGGATATTCCACACCCGGAGAACGGGCCCAGGAAGAGAAAGAACATTGCAGGAAAATCATCTCATCTCCCCTAGAACACAGCAGGGTGTGGGCCTGGGGCTGCCAGGGCCATGGGCCACCCCTCCCAGCACTCACAGCTGCACACCTGCCTGTGTCCTCGGCTGGACTTGGAAGCTCCACCCCCGCAGCCCCAGCAGGGAGCATACCCGATGATGCCTGTGTGCCTGGACCCGCTGCTGCCAAGACCTCCCAAGGCGACCACAACACGTGCCCAGCATTTGTGTCCATTCCTTGCCCCACGCTGCAGGGCCTGCCTCCTGGGGGCATCCGAGCCTCCGAGTCCCATGCTGCTCACGACGCTGAGAACGCTCCTGATCAGGAACGGACCCTACCCGCACGCCCGGTGCTTCACCAGCTCAATCAGGCCATCACCTGACGATGGCTTCGAGGTGTGCCCTGCCTTCTGAACATAAAAGCCGGTTAAAATCCCATCGCCCATTGTGAGCAAACGCCACGTGCATGGCTGCTCAGGAGGAGTCTGTAGGGAGAGAATCTTTCTCCTTAATCTTCCGGTAAGAGACCTATTTTCCCCACTGCAGTCGTGAGACACCCATAAGCAGTGATGCGGTGTTCCTGATGAGCTGTGAATTATCTCGTGTCTAAAAAGTGCCTCAGCCCACAGCAGCCTGCTGCCTTCAGAGGATGCCCTAGAGAACAGTCTCCCCAGCTGCTGGCAGGAGTCCTGTTCCAGTGCGGTGAGGAGCCAGGAACGGTCTCCCCAGCTGCTGGCAGGAGTCCTGTTCCAGTGCGGTGAGGAGCCAGGAATGGTCTCCCCAGCTGCTGGCAGGAGTCCTGTTCCAGTGCGGTGAGGAGCCAGGGACGTGGACACGGGAAGCCTGAGGGATTCTGCACCGTCCCCATCCCTTTCTGCCGGCCAGAGCCACTCCCAGGCTCAAGCCCGAAGCCAAGGGCAGAGAGTGGGGGCTCCGCAAGAGGAGTGAAGCCCTGGGGCCACGAGCTGGGTCTATCGCAGCCCCACAGAGGGTTATTTACAGGTGGGGGCGAGAGAGGAGCTGAGACGTCCCCGAGGGGCCCCGGGGAGAAACAGGCCCTGCGAGGTGACTCCAAGTCAACCTCTTAGGAGGACACCATCTCCCAGGATCCCGGAGGCAGCCACACGTTTCTGAACAGGGCCAGACGGAGAGTAGAAAATATGAGGAGTTCATGAGACTAGAACTGTTTTCAAAGATACAGAAAAAGGAGGGATTAACTCCAGGACCCTCTCCCTATTAGAATTCCTGAAGGAAACGCATAAAGAAGATAATTTGCTGAGAAGTAGTTTGAAATACAGTAAGTTACGGTGAGAAAGAAAATGATGTATGTGGTACAATATTAAATAATTAAATAATAATATCGACAGAGGAAATAAAACCAAACCCAGCTAGAAGACTGTATGTTAACAGCCTGTCAGCCAGAGGGCAATAGTTGAAATTAATAATCATAATTCAGAAAGAAGGCAGAGATGGTTATTAATGAAAGTGTAATGAACTAAATGCACTTGTCAAAAGGTAAGCAACAAGAGATGCAGAATGTCCATCCTAAAAACCAGTAGGGGAAGGAAAATAATGAAAAAAATTCTGAAGAAGACAAGTCCATGCTGTGCTATATTGTCTGAGAAAACACACACATCTCCGTGTTTCTGTGTGTGTTTAACATCTCTCTGGAGGTTCACAAAAGACAGCGTTGTCCACGGAGGGAACATGGAGATTCCTATCTAAGTGGTAGTTGTTAGAGAAAGAGGACATTCATTTAAAATCACAGCATATTCTTCCTGGTGAAAATTAATTTTAAAACTCATCATTTAAGAGAATGGAAAAGTGTGGCTGTAAACTGGAGGAGAACTAGACATGCCAGGAGAGAATGTGGGCTTAGGGAGGAGTTCCCTTGAGACGGGCACTCCTGGGCACATCCCGAGGAGATGGGACACTGCCAGGACAGAGGAGGAGGAGGAGTCAGGAGAGGAGACAGTGGTGCAGGGGAGGCAGGACGGGGCCAGCGGTGCTGCCAGGGCCTGCTCCTGCTCTCCCAGAGCTCCTGCTGTGCCTGTGGTCACACTTTTCCATACCTCCCTGAAGCCAGACGGCCTGGGCTCTAGATAGGCGAAGGCCCCCGAGTGGTGTAGCCACGCCAAGACTTAGGAAGGAACCTGCCCAAGCATCAAAGGGAAATGAGGTCACGGTGAACTCATTGTCACCTCGGGGCTTGAACAGAGGAGAGCGTCTGTCCTGGGATGGAGGACGTGGGTGGAGCGGGACCACGGAGCGTGGCACCTGCAGTGTCAGCGCGACCTGGGCAGGAACTCCCTGGGGAACATTCTGGCCGTCAGTGCACATCTGGGGCCAGCTCTCCCCTCCTGCTATTTGATCCAGGGCAGAAACTCATCACACCCAAGCCCAGAGGCCGTGAAAATATCACAGAGGCCCCGAGGAAATTGATCGAAACCGGACTCATTTCCACAGTTCAGTAGAGTGAGCTCGTCACTGCTCCTGACCTGCTGCTGGGGCCTCCTGGGTGCTTCAGGCTGGAGCAAGGAGCATGCGAGGCTCTGGAGGCTCTAGAGGGGGAAGGAGCGACCCAGAGCCCAGGGAAGCAGGAGCAGCGTGAACAGTGACTTGGGGGCTATTTGCTGGGTGCCTTGCAGACTTGGCTCTGTGGGGAAACAAGCCCCAGAGATGCCCAGGTCCTGGTCTATGTCAAACACACACTGTGTATGTAAGTGGGAATCGGCGGGGACATGCTAGGCTGCCCTGCGGTAACAAACATCCCCGATCCCAGCTGCTCACGAAGGGAAAGGCTCGTACCCCGCTCACGCTCCTCCTCCATTATCCCCTGACTGGGCGTCTCCCCCTCGCCATCTGCACTTCATGTGCTCAGAGGGAAGAAGAATGTGACGAATAACTCATGAAGTACTAAAGCTTCTGCCCAGAAGCGACGCCCCTCACTTCCTCTCCAGTTTTGTGGACAAAGGGGGCCACAGGGCCCAGCCTGATGTCAGTGGTGGGGAAGGTCCTCTGACCACGGAGGGGCTGTGAGTGTTTATGAGCAGCCGTGCTGTGGGCTGTGCCAAGCGTTGTCTCTTCCCTCTCCCTGGTGAGCGCAGGCCAGCGCATCTCTGGTGAGCTGTCCCTTCCCGCTCTCAGTCCTGTCTTTTGGAAAAGGCTCCAGAAGGCCTCAGACAAGACCACGTGACTTCCCCAGGCCTAAGTCAATCAGGGCATTTATTCCACCAGCCACTGTGATTGGCTCAGGGATGGACACGTGACCCAATCCGACCCAGTGGGATCCAATGAGATGATTGCAGGGAATGCTGGGGCCTAGGCAGGTGGCTTCCCAGTGGACTTGAAGCTGAGACAATGTGAGGTCTGGAGCTGCTGCAGCCATTTTGCATCCATGAAGGAGGAGCCTGTCAGAGAAAGGAGTCAACGTGAAAGAACCTAGGAGACGGTGGTGTGGGGAGAGACGCATCGGGCCCTGATGGCGCCACGGAGCCTGAATCCAGTCTTGCAGGAGCCAGCTCTAGCCCTGGACTGTGCAGGAGCTTCAATCCAAAATCCTCTCGTTAAAGTTGGCTTTTCTGTCACTTGTATCCCAACGAGTTCCAGCTGCTCAGAGCACTTAGGGCCCTGTCTGGCCTTCCTCACGACACAAGGCAGGGACGGGGAAGGGTCCTCTGACACGGGGTGACCTCCTCCCAGGCTGGGGCCATGGACTAGTATGAGAGTTCGGGGCTCAACCCTGGATTCTGATGGCCTGGGGTGAAGTCCGGCCTCTCCTCTTGCTCACTGTGCAACGTCCACCTCTCTTTATCTATGTTCCATTCAGGAACAGAACAGAACACACCTCGTAGGGCTGCTGTGAAAATGCAGGGGATTAGACGAGTAAATTCCTGGTGCCTGTAAGGGGTCAAGTAATGTCGGCCGGGCTGTCCCTATGTCCTCAGTACCCAGCCCAGTGTCTGGAGTGGGAGGGCCTCAGGGCATGTGTGACAAAGGTGTGGCGTGAGATCACATATGGGCTGTAAACCCCCTGTGAGGAAGAGGATCCCAGAGGACAAGGGAGCAAGGGTCTCCTGGAAGGTGTAGGTCAGGGGCTGATATCAAGGAACAGTGGGATGAAGATGGAAAGGGAGGTGGGGAACAGAGCATTGTCCCACTGACCAGCCATGAGGACAGGTGGGAGGGGCTGGCCAGAGTCACAGGTGAGGATTCCCTATCACGAAGCATGTGTACAAGGACCACGGTGGCATGACATGGTATGATGTGTTATGACATATTACCCAGTTGGGGAAGCTCATTGTGAAATATCATGGACTGCCTTCTCCCCTATTTGGTGAAAAAATTATTTGCATATCATTTCATTAAATTAAGACTGGAAGGAGAGCTATCAAAGTACTACTAGTGAAAATGAGTGACCAGACTTTTTCTTCTCTTATTTTAGGCAAAAAGTTATCTAGTTTTAATTTCACCCTATCTGAACATATTCCCTTTGTAAATCTCTGAATAGTGCATATATATTTTAAAAAACAGGGCTGGGCATCAGGGCTCACGCCTGTAATCCCAACAGTTTTTGAGGCCAAAGCAGGATGATCTCTTGAGTCCAGGAGTTTGAGACCAGCCTGGGCAACACAGAGAGACCTCATCTCTAATAAAAATCAAAAACATCAGCCAGGCATGGTAGTGTCTGTAGTCCCAGCTACGTGGGAGGCTGAGGGGGAAGGACTGCTTCAGCCCAAAGGGTCAAGGCTGCGGGGTGCTAGGATGGAGCCACTGCATTCCAGCCTGGGTGACAGAGTGAAACCCTATCTCAATAAAAAAAAATTTAAAATAAATTAAATAAAATTTAAAAACAAGTGAATGAACACACAATGAAAAATTACTCACTTTCTCAAATAAATCAATAACATATAGAAAAGACATTTGGGAGGCCAAGACGGGTGGATCACCTGAGGTCAGGCTTGCCAACATGGTGAAACCCTGTCTCTACTAAAAATACAAAACTTAGCCAGACGTGGTGGCAGGCACCTATAATCCCAGCTACTTAGGAGGCTGAGGCGGGAGAATCGCTTGAACTGGGAGGCGGAGGTTGCAGTGAGCTAAAACCACATCACTGCACTACAGCCTGGGTGACAGAGTGATACTCCGTCTCAAAAAAGTAAAAATAAAAAAGTAAAAAAAAAAGCCATTTAGTAAAAGAAAGGAAGGGGTGACTGTGATGATGATGACGACGATGGTAATGGTGGTGGTGGTGGTGATGGTAATGGTGGTGATGGTAATGGTGATGATGGTAACAGTGGTGGTGATGGTAACGGTGGTGGTGATGGTAATGGTGGTGATTATGGTAACGGTGGTGATGGTAACGGTGGTGGTGATGGTAACGGTGATGATAGTAATGGTGGTGGTAATGGTGGTGGTGATGGTAATGGTGGTGCTGATGATAACGGTGGTGGTGATGGTAACGGTGATGATGGTAATGGTGGTGGTGATGGTAATGGTGGTAGTGATAGTAATGGTGGTGGTGATGGTAATGGTGGTGCTGATGATAACGGTGGTGGTGATGGTAACGGTGATGATGGTAATGGTGGTGGTGATGGTAACGGTGGTGGTGATGGTAATGGTGGTGATGGTAACGGTGGTGGTGATGGTAATGGTGGTGGTGACAGTAATGGTGGTAGTGGTAATGGTGGTGGTGGTGGTAATGGTGGTGATGGTAACGGTGGTGGTGATGGTAATGGTGGTGATTATGGTAACGGTGGTGATGGTAACGGTGGTGGTGATGGTAACGGTGATGATAGTAATGGTGGTGGTAATGGTGGTGGTGATGGTAATGGTGGTGCTGATGATAACGGTGGTGGTGATGGTAACGGTGATGATGGTAATGGTGGTGGTGATGGTAATGGTGGTAGTGATAGTAATGGTGGTGGTGATGGTAATGGTGGTGCTGATGATAACGGTGGTGGTGATGGTAACAGTGATGATGGTAATGGTGGTGGTGATGGTAACGGTGGTGGTGATGGTAATGGTGGTGATGGTAACGGTGGTGGTGATGGTAATGGTGGTGGTGACGGTAATGGTGGTAGTGGTAATGGTGGTGGTGGTGGTAATGGTGGTGATGGTAATGGTGGTGGTGATGGTAATGGTGGTGATGGTAATGGTGGTGGTGACGGTAGTGGTGGTGGTGACGGTAGTGGTGGTGGCAATGATAGTGGTGGTGGTGACGGTAATGGTGGTGGTGGTGGTGGTAATGGTGGTGGTGATGACAATGGTGGTGTTGATGGTAATGGTGATGATGGTAACGGTGGTGGTGACGGTAACGGTGGTGTTGATGGTAACGGTGGTGTTGACGGTAATGGTGGTGGTGGTAATGGTGGTGGTGATGCTAATGGTGGTGGTGATGGTAATGGTGGTGATGGTAATGGTGGTGGTGATGGTAATGGTGGTGATGGCAATGGTGGTGATGATGGTAATGGTGGTGACAGTAATGGTGGTGGTGATGGTAATGGTGATGATGGTAACGGTAGTGATGATGGTAACCATGGTGGTGATGGTAACGGCAGTGGTGATGGTAATGGCGGTGGTGATGGTAATAGTGGTGGTGATAGTGGCGGTGATGGTAACGGTGGTGATGATGGTAACCTTGATGGTGATGGTAACTGTGGTGGTGATGGTAGTTGTGGTGGTGATGGTAGTTGTGGTGGTGATGGTAATGGTGGTGGTGATAGTAATGGTGATGATGGTAATGGTGGTGGTGATGGTAATGGTGGTGATGGTAATGGTGGTGATGATGGTAGTAGTGGTGATGATGGTAGTGGTGGTGGTGATGATAATGGTGGTGATGATGGTAATGGTGATAGTGATGATGATGGTGATGTTAATAGTGATGAAGGAGATCTTGATAATGACAAAGATAATGATAATGATGATGGTAAATAATATAATGATAATGAAGAAAATGACAATATAACAGTGACCATGACAATGACAATGTTGGGGATGATGGTGATAATGAGGATGATGGTAATGATAATATTGGGGAATAACTAGGAGGTCAGAATAAAATGCTTGAACTCCTCCCCCTTTGCCTTCCAGACCTCCGTCCTCAACTCTATTCCCATCTATATCCTTTCATTTCCCTGAGGCAACAAAAAACGGGGCATGGGCTCGGCACCCACGTCCCATCCATGAACTCAGGCAACCTGCTCGCAAGCTAGAACCAATGCTGTACTGAGGCCTTACATGGCTGTGAAAAGAGGCACAGGCTCTGGTTAAATCAGACGTGGGTATGGCTGCAGGCCCCACTATCAGGAGCTGAGCCTAGCCCCCGCCTCTGTAGAATGGGGATAAGATAATCATTACACCTTGCCACAGGATTACCTTAAATACGCATCAGAGGATACACAAAACACAGAGTCAGCATCTGACGCACGTGCACACACACACACCCCCCAGAGAAATAAACGGTGCTCGCATGGCCTTCCCTCTCCTCCGCCTGTAGTTCTTCCATCATGAATGTCAGTAGGAAGCCACTGCAGATCCTGGAGCAGGGGCTATGCATGCTGCATCTTGTACATGTATTCCCTTCTCCCCTGCCCTGTAGAAAAGCACCCTTGACTTTCACCCTCCCAGGACAGGGCAACAGCGCCCACTGCCTGCACGACCAGGACCTGAGGAACTGACCACCCTCTGAGGATAGCTCCTCCCTTCTGAAGCCAGGGATACATCCCCATTAACCACAGGGAGGGTGTTCTCTGCTACAGGCAGGGAGGGGACTGTTTATAGACTGAGAGTTCCTGCTAGTTTATGTCAAAAACAAAATGCTGCAATTACACAAAGCTATAATAAAGAAGCTCTTAACCTTATTGTGTTGGAAAATTTTTCCAGCGATCTACTGAGGAGATGCGATAAAATCATACACTCTCTGCCACTCATGTGACAAACATCACACTAGGTAAGAGACATTCTGCCTTCAGGGAAATGGACACTATTTTATTTCTATTTTTAAAATAATTTTAATTAACAGAGATGCATGAACACATTCCTAGTCCACCATCTTGGGAAACTAATTTTCAGTTGCACACCCGTGTAAGAACATTTTCTCCTCTAAAGCTAACCCGTAACTCCTCCAATCTAACCACACCTCACAAAACCCCTGTAACCTGTGGCCTCTGTGGCGAACCTCTGCCACCCTGTGTGGTGTTCTTACAAACACACTGATGCATGCACAGAAGCACATGGCGCATCTGACAACACAACCAAGATCTATCTGCTGACATTTTTCAACCCAACAAGGCCTCACTGGTGATGCTCTGGCTGTGATATTGGGCTGCAGTTTTGCCAGAAGTTACTACTGGGGAAACTGGGTGAAAGCTGCAAAAGGTCCTGTATTACTTCTTACAACAGCACGTGAATCTACAATTTTCTCAAAATCAAAGTTTGAATTGAATATATGTAATACTTCATTGTTTACACACATGTACTTGACTTGCCTGAAATGTATGCTTGGTTCATTGGGCCTGTGAGTCAGGCACAATCAAAACCCTGCATTCCCCTGACCACTTACAGGAACACAGATGGATGTGTGATCCAAACCAGACCTCTGGGAGACAAGGAAGCTAAAATTTGAAACTCAGAGGAGGTTTTGAAAGACTGGAGAAATCAAGCACCTCCCCTTCCAGCAGGGTTCCTGGGAGGCTGAGACACAAGCCTCACGATCCCTAGAAGATAACTTGACACCACAGTGGGATTCTGTCTGAGGATGCAGCTAATACAGAGGAAGCACAGTAAGAGGCAACAAGAGAGAATTCTGGAGATCTCCTGGATTCAGCCATGCCTGAAGATAAACTATCCCTGGGTGGTTATTTGCATCAACAAACAATGGTGTGTAAGCCAATTCTAGAGATTTCTGCCACTTAGAACTGAAAATAAATTCTCATTATACTGTTGCAGCTCCATCACCAACATGAAGTAGAGCCAAGAAGGGCAAAGAGACAGCCTTCAGAGACCTCAGCTGATCTAGATCCAGCCATGCCTGAAGCTGACATACCTATGGATGGTTATATGTCAAAAAACTTTCCGTCTTACTCAAGCCAGTTTGAGTTGAGATTTCTGCCACCTACAATGGAAAAAGTCCTGATTACCCTGCTGTATCACAGTGATTTACATATAGTTAGCCTCAGTGAATACTTGGTGAATAATTGAATAAAAGGAAGAATGCAAATGAACACGTTTGACTACCGCAGGATGCACATGCAAATGAACATGTTTGACTACTGCAAGACGCACTCTTGCTGAGCACTTAAGCGAGGACAGAAAACGGCTCTGGAAGGTCGCAGCAGATGCCATCGGCAGGTGGGAGGCTCAGGACTGGTGACCTCGGAGATGACCCGTGAGCAGGGACTTCACACAGGGGATGTTTCTATGGCGGGGACTCCAGACAAGCAGGCAGCAGGAGCAAAGGCGCTGGGGCTGGCGTGGAGGACAGCAGGGAGTTTGGGCACCAGGGCAGAGGGTGTGTGAGGGTGAGAGGAGGACGAAATGGGTGGGGTAGAGGCCTGGGTGTCCTGGTGAGGGGCACATCTGCACCATGGGCCAAGGAAAGAGGGGTCACTGCAGGTGCTTCAGCCATGAAGGGACAATGCAGGGATCTGCGTTGTAAGCTGAGAAGGCAAAGGCGGCTTGTGAGGTGAGGATCAGCCAGCACAGCAACCTGTCACTGACCCTAGGGTAGACCATGAGAGGGAGTAGGGTCCCCAGCTCACAGGCCACAGCAGGGACTGAAGCCATGGGGGAGATGCAGCCACTGCAGAGGGAGGCGCCCTGGGTCCTCCTGCCCCCACTCTCCACCACAGCCCCCAACCGCTAATCCAGGCAGACACCAGCCCAGTCAGAGCCTGGGAAATGCAGCCCAGGGGGGTGAGCCCAGAGACTCATGGGAAGGGGGATGAAGGGGCCTGAGGACAAGCAGGCCCAGGGCAGCCCCCATGTCCCTCCAGACCAACCCTGAGTCCCAGAGACTTCCAGAAGCCCCTCATGGTGCTGCTCTGAAGACCCTACTCTTCAGGAATGAGACAGTCGGCCCTTAGAGAAGCATCATTCCTCATCAGAGCAACAGGAAATGTAGTTATAATAATCAAAACTCAATCTCTTTTAGTCTAGACATAAATAATGAGATTTCACAGAATTCTAATTTCAAGTGTAATATATTGCACAATTACTATCCCTCTAGTGCAATTTTATTCCTCTGAAAAGGATTCATGGATAGATTTGGCCTGGGTATAAATCTGTGTTTACAGCTGGATCATGGGCACAGGCTGATGTCCCCTGTCTCTGTGCCCAGTCCCCTGCTGCTGCACAAATGGCACATATCACATTGTGCCAACCTGGGTCTCAGCAGGTAGCCTGAGACGCCCTGTGGAGGGCGAAAGTGCCCCCAGCAAACACACTGCCCATGGTCCTGCACTGGGCTCTAGCAGCCCCAGCTGAAAAGCCATTAGCATTTGATCCACATCGATCTGCGGCCCTCAGCAAGTGGGCCGAGGGACCCTCCCGGACAGAGGCTGGAACGCCTGCATTTCATCTGGCCTGGAGCCGCGACACTCATTAAGGACCCATTCTCCAGAACCCCAAGGTCACGGGCTTGTGGATATCCAATTTCACTTTCAAGGTCTAGTGGTGAGCGAGGGACCAAAGTCAGGCAGGCTCGGCTCCTTCCTGCAGATCCAGGGAAACAAGAAAGGAGACGTTCTGGGGTGAAGTCGCCCCAGCCCTGCTTGTGTCTTTGTGGTTCTGTGCGCCTGTGTAGATGGTTGCTTCTGGGTTTGTGTGTGTGCGTGTGTGTCTCAGTGTCACCTGCAGGTGTGTGTGTCTGGGTCACAGGTTTTGCGTGTTTGTCTGGTCAGAGATGTGTTTTCTCTGGATATGCGCTGGCCTCCTGTCTCGCCCCTCTGCAGTCAGCAGCAGGATGGATAAAGGATGAACCCGATCATCTCACTCCCTGGTCACATCCCTCCCATGGCTTCTGTACCACCTGGTTCTCTGCTGTAACCACAGAAGCCCACCCCCCAGCTGCATTAAGCAGGAGGAGCTCGTTACAGATCACGTTTCTCCAACTCCCATTACACACAAAACCCCAGGGGTCTTGATAAAATGCAGGCCCTGACCAGCAGGTCTGGGCTGCGGTATGAGATGGTGCATTTCCAATGAGACCCAGGGGAAGCGGATTCCTTGGGGCCAGTGTGGACATCAGGAAGGTCTCAACGCTTCATGCAGGCAAAGACTCCATGGCTACAAATGCCCAGCCCACACCAGGGGCTGCTCCAAGGAAGGCCACTCAACCTGACCCCACAGCTCACCCTGCTGGCCCCGGGAGGGGACATCAACCTTCTTCTTTCCCACTCCCACTGAGTCCACCAGCCCCACCAGCCCCAGTGCCCACACAGGGATCCACCCAGCTGCCATCTTCCTCCAGTTCTTTTCCTAGGCAAAGGCTCATGGGAGGTTTCTGATTGGTTGAGCCTGAATCACATGACCGGGCTCAGGTCACATGAGGGACCTGGCTGCAAGCAATCCTGGGAAATGGAGTCTGGTTTCCCCTTGGAACTGTGAGAGACACCATGAGGGATGTGTGCCCATAGGAAGGGCGCTCACAGGGACCATCAGAGGCCACAAAACGCCCATGGCAGCTTCACCCAAATCCTGAACTCAGAGAAGATGGGCCTGAACTCGGCCCATCCCCATGGGCTTGGTCTAGAATATTCTCTCCCCACATCTCTATCCAGGCCTCAGCCCGAATGTCACCTCCTCAGAGAGCTTTCCTGAGCATTCCGGTCATTTCAGAACATGATACCCAAATCCAAGGCTGCAGCACTGAGAAAACTGCCCAGAAGGTTCCCCAATGCCCCACCCCCTTTCAACACAAAACTAAAATGACTTTCCTGGGCCAGCCCAGCGAGGCACCATGATGCCAGTGGATCTGGCCCACGGATGCTCCCAGGCATCTCCCAAACAGAGGCGGGGTCCTCCCAGAAGAAGTGATCTGGAGATGAAGCTGAGTCTGTGCTGCTAACTGTGTCCACGTGCGCGGCTCCTTCAGAGGTCTGGTTTCTTTGCCAGTGCCCTTCTCCACTGGCGTGGTCAGTGTTCTTGGCCCCAGCATTTAACAAGAATCCACTGTCCCTGCATGACACTTTTAAAGGGTCTTCCCCTCAACCAACCAAATGCTGTTGGCAATGCAGGTGCCCAGGGTGGGGAGGAAGCCTCGGGATTGGGGTCTGTGGGGTCTGTCTGCCTGCCTGATTGCCTGAAGCAGGGTGAAGGAAATACTCTTCCGTATTTGAACGGCAAATCATTTCTCCATGCTCAAAGAAATAAGTCCAGTAATTCAGGGAAGGAAGGAAGACAGAGGCCAGTGGTGCTGGGTGCGCTGGGGCTCTCAGCTGCTGCCTGTTGTGGGAGGGGCTGTGGTGATCGCAGTGAGCCCATCCCCACAGCCACTCTGAGGAACAGCTGAACAACCATCTGACATCTCCTGCACGAACTGGAGACCTCTAGCCGGTATGTCTCCAGGAAGGGCACTGGCTCTGGCAGGATGTATCCAGGGGCCTGGAGCCCCTCTGTGTGCACAGAATGGATCACACTTGAAGAGCATGAACAGTGGGTGGAAGAGATGCCTGCTGGGACTGAGCCACAGGGACAACTGGCATGGTGTTGGATGCTAAGAGACTGCTGGGGGCTCCCCTCATCTGTCCATGCACTCACTCCCTCACTAGGTTTGGGTAAAGTGAGCCACGGCTCAGGAATGTGGAGGATGGAATGGATGGGGTTGGGGAGAGAAAGAGAAGGGAGTGGACAGAGGAGGAAGTCACAGCATCACCCATGTGAGTAGAAAGTAAGTCTGGAGGCAGCAGGGAGCCATGAAGATGGAAGCCAGAGATGGGGAGGGGGAAGATGAGGGCAGAGCTGTTGGTGATATGGGAGTGGGGTGCTGGGCAGGGAAGGGCATGGTCCCTTTAAATGATATGGAAGTGGGGAAGTGCTGGGTAGAGAAGGGCATGGTCCCTGGCCCCATGGAACTAGGTGAGGACAGGCATTTCCTGCCCAAATGTTGCATTTCCCAAGACCACCCTGGCCTGCCATGCCCCCATCCTGTGCCTACAAAAACCCAAGACCCTAGCAAGGCAGACACACAAGTGGCTGGATGTTGAGAGGAGCACATCAGTGGAGAAACACACGGGTGGCTGGACATCAAGAGGAAAGCACCGACAGGCACCGGCAAATGCGGAGTTTGGCTGGGGCAGTTGGAGCACAGCCCAGACCCCAAGCGGCCCAACTCCAGGGGAAAACCATCTCCCTTCTGGCTCCCCCATCTGCTGAGAGCTACTTCCACTCAATAAAACCTCGCACTCATTCTCCAAGACCACATGTGATTTGATTCCTCTGGTACACCCAGGCCAGAACCCTGGGACACAGAAAGCCTCTGTCCTTGCGATAAGGCCGGGGTCTAACTGCGCTGACTGACACAAGCCACCTACAGACAGCTAAACTAAAGAGCACCCTGGAACACATACCCACTGCAGCTTCAGCTGTAAACATTCTCCCCTAGACACTGCCGCGGGGTTGGAGCCCCACAGCCTGCCCGTCTGTCTGCTCCCCTAGAGGTTCGAGCAGCAGGGCTCTGAAGAAGCGAGCCACTCCATCGCACACCTGCGAGGGGGCAAGGGAACCTCTCCCGTCTTACTAGGATGATGGAGGAGTCAGAGGTCACCCAGTGTTGAGCTTAACGGAACTAAAGGTCAAAGCATAAAGGACAGATGAATCTCAGTTCTAAAAGTGAGACTCTCTTTTTCCTGCCTATGAGCTTCATATCAGAATAGACATCTCTTTAGTTGGTGAACTGAATAAAGCTGGGGAAAGTGGCAAATCCTGAAAAAAATAAGATCTATACTTCTTTAAAATATTTTCACACAATGCATGGAAATGTACAATTGTTTGTCAATGTTTTCAGTATGGGTTTCGTAACTGAGGTCTACTCACTTTCTCTTCCATCAACCACAGCCACAGTATGGTACTCAGGAATCAGAGTTTTAGGGGTTTTTGTTCATGTTTTTAAACAAAGCAACTAAACCAATAATTCCACTACAAAATCCTCCAATAATTATACCTAGTTATCTACGGTTGCTTTAGCTACACTTAAGACAAAAGAATTTTTTTTAGTGTGTCTATTAAGTAAACCTACTGCTTTCAATTTAGTTTTCATAGAAATAACCCTATTTTGCCCTCTTATCTCATTGACTTATGATGCTTTATTGAAGCACCTAAATTCAGTAACACACACAACTTGCATAAGCAAGTTAGGAATTAGACACGCTGACTCCTGGCCAACCAGTACCTTCCCTGGTAGGAACAGACGTGGCTGGGAAAGGAGAGGGACTGACCCCATACACAGTCACATGCCCCGGGCTGTAGTCAGCATGTGCAGAGGGAACAGAAAGTCAATGTGGGGGGGTTGCTATGGGAATATCGACCAAGGAACCTTCCACTAATTACTATATGGTACACAGTGGGATCCTGCCACGCTCATGTGATTACTAAGTCCAAATGTATATACCCAAAAACAGAGAGAGAGAGAGAGAGAATGAATGTAATTTGAACTGTTCAGCTAATTCAAGTCAAGAAGCCCAATCCCCCAAATGGAGAGGAGCTGTCTCTCATCTGTCTCTCCAGGGGTGAACATCTCACCATCCAGAAACTGATCTTGATGTTTAAAATTAAGCTTTTCATTCAAAATAGCCCTATAAAAAGGAAGCTACTTCATCTGATACTGGACAGAAAACAAAAGCAAAACACTGCAATCTGCTCTAATGCCAGGCAAATGGTGCTGTTCAAAGGCCCTGAGTGTAAACCTAATCCCTGAGTGATGTAAACCTAATCCGAGTGATGTAAACCTGATCCCTGGCTCAACTGCATTGTCTGTATTTTTAAAACCCCCGCATATTGTGTGTCACCATCCCACTGTGCCACATTCTGGGTGTTAAGGACCCAACTCGGAGCGGGACAGACTTGTGTGGGAATCCTGGCTCTCTCCTTTGCTGGATGTGTGGCCTTTGTCAACTGTACACCCTCTCTGCGCCTCGGTTTCCTCAAGTAAAATGTGGATGATAATAGTACGTACCTCACTAGGCAAAGACTAGATGAGATAATCCATCTAAGGCCTTTAGCACAAGGCCTGCCACACAGTAGGTGCACAATAAATGCTGTGGTTATTAACTTCAAGTTCACAAGATGGACTCTGCAGTACAGGATGCAGAAATGATTATTTAATTTGTCATGCCTTGCTCCAAGGCTTTTGTGAATAAAGCACTGCATTTGAAGGCTTTTATCAAATACTTTCTCATCTTTCTCATTACTAGGACCCTGGATGCAAATATTTCTTCCTGTTGAATGTACATTTTTCTTCCTCTCCTGGCTGCATTAACCTGTCTTTCTTATCACTTCAGTCCTAATGCTTCAACCTAGACTTTAGAAGAATAACAGCAACAGGAAGTATCATTGCATTTTTTCCTTCAGATTAAAATTGATTTTTTGATTTTATACAATCTTGCCTTTCACACAAGCCTATGGGTCATTAACATTTACTCAGAACATCTGTTTCATTTCTATACCCCATTTCCTCTGCCTACCAACTGGAAGAAAAATCTCCTGAGTTTTCCATCAACCCCCTTTAGGTGATTTTTGATTTATCCCCAAGTGAGAGCTGAAATTGCTCAGCCTTCCCCAGTGTTCCCTCAAGCTCTTACGTCAGCCAACAGCAGCTTTCTCTCCCTCCTCTTTGTCTTCCCTTTTCACACTTGCTCACACAAAGCAAACTTCACCCCAAATGCAAGGGGACATCTCTCTAGGATCTCTGTCTTAGCCCAGGTTGCTATAAGAAAGTATCACAGACTGGGTGGATGAGCAACAGCAATGTACTCCTCGCAGTTCTGGAGGCCAGAAGTCTGAGATCAGGGTGCCAGCAGGGTGAGGCTCTACCAGGTTGCAGGGAGCAGACTTCTCACCATTCCCTTGCATGGTGGAAACTTGCCAGGGCCTCTTTTATAAGGGCACTAACCCTGCTCATGAGGATTCCACCTGCACGACCTCATCACTCCCCAAAAGGCCCCACCTCCTAATACGATCCCCGTGGTGGTGGTTAGGATTTTAACTTACGAACCTAAAGAGACACAAACATTCAGTCCACTGCAGAACCTAGTTTATAACACTGGGGCAAAGTCAAAAGAAAATACGCCCCTCCTGGTATTCAGACGGTGCCGACTTCATCCTGCCACCATCCCACTGTCTCTGCTCCCCGAGTCTCTGACATGTGAGATGGTTTACAGGACTTGATCTTCCCACTGATGCTCACACCCAGCATCCAGGGGAGGGCCTGGCCCACAATCCACACTCAGGAAAGAGCAGGTGAAAGGATGAATGTCAGAGAAGTGGAGGACGGGCCCAGGTTCCCCGAACCATTCCGTCATGTCCTTGTCACAGACACAGACTTGTACACAGGCTCCAAATCATCGTAAGCACTCAATGTGGACTCTTTCCAGGAAGTCGTCACCTGCCACAGGTCACAGACAACGTTCTAGGATCCACACCAGAGCTGGTACAGCTGGTGATCACCAGGGAAGCCGAGAGAAATTGCCCAACTACTCTATAAATAATGGTGTGTGATTCAGACCCGCCAGTGAAAGAAACAAGACCCCTCCCTGAGAACCTTTCAAAAGTGTAAGATCACAGCAAGCAAAGCGCAGCTTCTTAAAATCCATCTTTCGATGTATCATTTCACAGTTAGGACACAAAAAGCACAAACACGACATTCTCGATAGAAAATAAAAACATTTCAGCAGATCACACACTTTCCAACCTGTTCCTTTGCCCCAGCACTTCTAGGAAGCCGTTCTGCTGATCCTCTGCCAAGTCTGCTAAGCAAATGGCAGAATCAGTACTCTGCTAAGTGGGTAATTAGCTCTCAGGATTCCACTTCACAGTGGTGGTTATTCGGGGCTGACTCACCCTGTTCTCCCTTTCAGGATACTGGTGAACACTGCCAACGTTCTTTCCTGGGCAGATGGATGCATCCTTTTCACCACATCTGTTTCTGTTCTCCATCCTAAGGTCAACTCTCCCCACCCAATACCTTGCACATACACCCCTGGCCTCAGGTGGAGCAGCCTTCCAGTCTCTGCAAGCTGAAGGTTAGTTTTCCTTTACTTCCAGAACCATAACCACCTGTATTACATTCCCACTGCTGCCATAACAAATCACCACAAACTTAGTGGCTTAGACAACACAAATACATTTTCTTGCAGTTCTATAGGTCAGAAGTCTGATGTGGACCTCACTGGACTAACATCAAGGTATCCACAGGCTGTTTTCCTTTCTGGAGCCCCTAGGGGAAGATCATTTGCTGGTGTACTCAGGTTGCTGGCAGAATTCCCTTGTGGTTATCGAACTGAGATCCCTGTTTCCTCGTTGGCTGGCTGGCTCAGGGCCTTCCCAACTTCAAGGGGCCATGTGCATGCCTTGGCACCATCCTCTACCTACTGGGCCAGCAATAGGGTAAGGCTCTCAAACAATCTCCCTTGCTTCTGGCTCATCTCTCTGGCCAAGCTGGGAAAGTCATCCTATTTTAGGGACTCACATGATGACACAGGGCTCACCTAGACACGGGCTTACCTGGACACTAGGCTCACCTGACAACCCAGGATGCTCTCCCGATCTCAGGGTCCAAACCCCTCATCACATCTGCAAAGCCCTTTATCCTATGTGAGGTGACATATTCATAGGTTACAGAGATTAGGGTCTGGGCATATTTGGGGCCATTGTTCTGCCAAACACACCATGATGGACTTGAATCAAGGGTTGCTCAGAGCAGCAGCTGGGTGAGCTCGCCTAAGGACAGCGCAAAGCCAGGGTGAGAAGGGGGCTGTAGACTGAGCCCCAGGATCTTTACCTTCCCACTCCTGCCTACGACTGTGCTAATTTCACCACTGACACATTCCATTAGGGAAGGAATTGCAGTATTTTAATTGTCTATTAACCAGAATACCTTTGACAATTCCCAGGCATGGTCAAAAGTAAAGTTGAAGAAATCCATTTACTAGTTAGAAGCATACACTCTGCTAACTCACAAAGCCCTGAAATAAATTTAACTAAATTCTGCAATGGATTCACCATCAGCGCAAACCAAGCATGAAAATTTAATTCTTAAGAGGAACCTTTTAATAAAGTCATGTGTGACTGAAAATGAGGTGGCTAATGAAATTATTTTGAGGACAGTGTCTGAACATTTTACACACAAATCCTGCTCATTGGAAGTTATTTGAATATTCCATTGCCAACAGATGATAGAGAGATTTTCTAATGCTGTAAGGCAGGAATGAAAAGACCCACAGAAGACATCCGCAGTTTGGGGCGACTGAACTGATGGAATATTCACAGCCCGTCGTCCTGGGGCTGCCAAGGAAGAATTTAGATAATGTGACTCTCGAGATTTTACTGGTATTTTCCCAATTCTGGAATGTTTTTCTTTTATAAAATCCATGAGTCTACAGCAGTGCTGCCTTCATGTTCAGGCCAAAAACTGTAGATTTCATCCATTACCTCCCTCATCATCTCACGCCCCATGTCTAATCTCCTGTAGGTCCTACAAGGTCTGCCTCTAATATATATCATCTTAGTTTTTGCCCTTCAGGAACAAGCAGGCCTGGGACAAAGATTCAGGACTAGCAATGTATTTGCTAGGTGACCCCAGGAAACACTGGTAAGAGAAGGGAGAATGGGGCAGGATGAGGGGGCAGTTAGTAAATAATTTGTTTTCAAGTGTTACCTCTGGGGCAACCAGAGCTTTATCCCACTGGGAAATCTGAGAATCCAGGCAGGACATATGCCTCAGAGTTATCCTCCCCCCAAGGATGAGGGAGTTGGGGTACTGATATACCAATTCCCATCAGTCATCAGTGGGAGGCTGTTCCCGGAGGGTGTCAAATGCCCGCACTCTCTGTTTGTCATGCAAGTGAGGGCGTGGTTGGAGGAAGGTTTGGAGAGTAATGGGCTATGTTCACAACCTTGACTGTGATGACGGTTTCATGGGTGTGTGCATGTGTCAAACCTTATCAAGCTTTATCAAACTTAATGTGCAGATTATTACATATCAATTACCCTTAATAAATGTGGTTTTGAAAAAACCCCAAGGGCTTCTCATAGGAATCAGAATAGAAACCTAAACCCCTTACTTCAGGCTGCTGCTCCTCATAGAACCTGGCCCCACGTACATTGCTTTCCACATCTCTAATGAAAATTTCTCTTCTCTCCACACTCCAGCCCAGGTCCCACCTTAGCTCGTTTGTTCTTGCCATTTGCTCTTCCTGTAATACTTTTTCCCAACACCTCAGCTTGACTGAACTCCCAGAAAGTTCCCCTTGACCATTCTTTCTAAATTAGCATGCATGTACACACACACACATAAAAACACAAACACCTACACACACCTCCACACTTACGGATACACACATACCCCTATAAATTCACATATACACACACACACCTACTTACAAGTCCACCCACACAAACTGCATTTATGTTTGTATATAAACACACATGTACACACTTACACACACATGCACAGACACACTCCCTACTGCTACCCTGCAACACTGTCCTCAGAACACACATCACCACCTGGAATCATTGTGTCCATGATTCTGTTACTTGCTTATTGTCAGCCTCTGCCCCCATAACATTAACTCCATAAGGGCAGGAACCGTGTCTGACCTGTTCAGTGTCTCATCCCCACTTTCCAGAACATTCCCTGGCATGTGGTAGGTGCTCAATGAAGAGCTATTGGATGATAAATGAGGCTTCAACAAGGTCCAGGAGGGTACCAGTGACCCCACACCCTGGGGATGAATGGGATGAACCACATCCATTCAATACCATCCTCATGGTTCCCAGTGTCTTCCTTTTCCAATGCTGTGTACCCACCAATCACAGTATCCTAAGGATATGTGCTAGTAGACAGCTGTCCTGTCTTCCCCATTAAACACAAGACCATGGCCAATTCTGGAACTTAGATTCTTCATCTATAAATAGGGATAACATCATACCTGTCCTATAGGCCAGTATGAGGATTCACTGAGACCAGGCAAGGCATATGAGTGCCTGGTGCTCCAACACACGGGAAGCTCTCACCAATATGGGTCATTTCCACACATCAGTCTGAAGTCTGTTCGTCAGCGTTTGTGGGGTAGATTTTCATGTGATCACTCTAGGCAGGGAGTGTGCACCATCCCAGTGATTAATGGAAACCACTCGTGTTAACTTATAAATGTAGACACTGACCAGTGGCAGATGTCGAATGGTTCTGTGTAAAGTCTGCATGTGATTCTGAATATTGGTTTTATTTGATCTCTTCTAAATTTATTTCTACAGTGTATAGCTTTAAACATGTATGTCTTCTTTAAAATTTGTACAGTGCCAACCAGTATTATAAGATTTGTTTTTCTAAACTTTTAAATTAATGAAATAGTTGTGTACCTGCCCCTCGGTCTTACTGACCTAAGCACAGGTCTAACAGATTTAGAGAGCACACACTCTGAGCCTAAGATCCCCTGTTTATAAATCGTGAACTCTCCATTCAGAGGTGATAACTCATTAGAGATGCTCTAACCCATGTTCATGAGCTTTGAAAAACCATCTGAGAGCCCAGAGGAGAGATTAACGGACAACAACGCTAGAATGAAACCCCAATTCTATGGCATAAACAGGAGAAACTGAAACAAAATATAAATAAAATATTTAAAAAGTAGTTGGAAATAATAAACAGAATGATAAGGATAATAAATCAGAATTAATGAAACAGATGTACCAGTTGCAAATAATAAATGAACCCTAATCCTTGCAAAAGAGGTTGTTATAGGGAATAAAGGTGAGTGACAGCTCTGGGCCCTGGAATGCAAGATAACAGGACAACAGCTGGACCTGGGCAACGGAGAAGTCAAATGTGACTAGAAAGAAACTCTGTCTGACTGCTGTCCAAGACTGCTCTTCTGTTACAGGAGCTGCCTTTGGCTAATCCATGCAAAGCAAAGGTTTCAGGCAGTAACAAGCAATCACCAAATCTCCAGGGCTTAAAAGGCCACTGTCAGTTTCTTCCCTGTGCCCTGTCCATGGCAGATTCACAGGGATTCTCTGCTCACTGCAACCACTGCAGGGCCCCTGGGGCTGCTGCCCTCTGCGTGCCAGAGGGAGTGGGTTCTGGAAAGACTCACCACTCAAATCAAACGCTCTGGGATGGAAGCCTCAATTCACCCACGATGCCTCAATTCAACAATCCCATTCTTCCAGGTGGGGGTGACTGACTCCCATACACGGGGAAAAAGCAGTCTCTCCAATGGGGCCACACTCTGCGTTGTGGGGACAGAGGGGGAGCAGCAGGGTTGACTGGGGGTCTGGAACAGCTTCCAGGGAGCTCAGGTGAAAAGAGCCTTGAAGTTGAACAGTATCTCAAGGAAGGCCCAACCTCGGATGTTTCTGGAGGCACATGGAGGTCTGGGTACTGTGCAGGGCTCAGCCTTGGCCATTTCAGATTCCAGCTCCTTGACTGCTGACGTGGATTCCCTCTCTCCCCCTGCACTAAGAGTGGACCACAGGGCCGTGGGGTCTGGGCCCTTTCTCCACCACTGGACAGACCTGTCAGCATGGGCGAGTGGTCCACCCATCTGGACACAGCTGTGGGGCTGCTGTTGCCCCATCTTAGGCCTTGTCTCTAGGAGACGTTCCCACCAGAGAGTGTCTCTCGTCATTTTCCTCGGGTGATTCAGGAGCTCCGGGTGTCATTAGGTTGCATTTATCATTCCCAGATTGAGCGAAAATCCCAGGCCTGGAGCCTCCTGCCGGCGTTCACGTGCATATCTGCAGCTGATACCTTGGGACGCCTGCGTGATGTCAGCTTCCAAGTTCAGGAATCAGACAAATAGATTAAAAATTCAAAATCCTCAGCCTCCCGAATAGCTGGGACTACAGGCAGGAGAATGGCGCAAACCCGGGAGGCGGAGCTTGCAGTGAGCTGAGATCCAGCCACTGCACTCCAGCCTGGGCGACAGAGCCAGACTCCGTCTCAAAAAAAAAAAAAAAAAAAAAAAAAAAAAAAAAAATTCAAAATCCACTTGGAACTCCCAGACCTCCGAAGCTCGGCGTGTTCTGCACTCAGTGGCCACAGAGCCCGGGTCCTGGCGCAGATGCACTGGGGCTGAACACCTACTGACAGCGCCGTCCAGAGAGGTGCGGCCTGCGGCGGGGCTGGGGGAGCCGGGGACCCGCGGGCCCGGAGGAGGCGCAGGACGGGGGGCGCCGAGCCCCACCAGGACCGTCCAGCCGGCCTGAAGGCGGTGCCCGGTGCCCGAGCAGGCGTGGGGAGCTGAGCCCCCGACAGCAGCCCCTCTCTTCGTTCCCAGTCCCCATGTGGGGCCTCGGGGCACAGACTCCAGATACGCGGAGGGTCTCGCTCCCTCCTTCCAGGACCCCCGGAGTTTCACTCAGGAGCCTGCCCGCCCCAGGCAGGGACCCTGGCACCCCCACGAATGCCTTTGGTCTACGGAGAGGCCTGTGGCCCCGGCTGTGGTGGGAAGCCACTGTATTCTGGCTCTGTGATTGGTGCAGGGCTGGTCACATGGCCTGAGCAAGTCCAATCAGAGTGAGCATCAGTGTTTGTTCCCTGGCCAATGGGAAAGGCTCTTACACTTTCCACTGGTTGTCCTCTGGACCTGTGATTGGTGCAGGCGTGGCTACATGGCCCAGCCAGTCCAATCAGAGTGCAGGCCAGGACTTACCCAGGGGGAGCGGCAGCGCCTCTCCTATGAGAGGAACTGGAAGGACTGTAGCTGCCATCTTGTCCCATTGAGGGGCCCCTGAGGGGCACTCTGAGGGGCGCAGGCCCTAGATTGGGTCATTAGCGGGGCCAGAGCAGCTGAAGGCCCAGATTTGAGATGGAAAACAACATCACTGGAGCCCTGGATCCAGCCGAGCCTGCAGCCAGGCCTGTGCTGCAATGTTGCCAAGGCCAGGTCCGCTGCTCGCTTTTATTTCCTTGAGCTCATTCGAGGGTTTCTGTGGCTTCCAGCCCGAAGAGTTCTGATCCACACAAAGCCGGATCAGGATCCAGAACCCGGATCTCACCCCTTCCCCCTCTGTCGTTCTGAGCCTGGGCTCGTGGCCTCAGTTTCCCTGGCTGTGAAAGGAGCCGGGAAAGGGCGGGCATCAGGAGCACGAGGGGCCTCAGGGCAGCGCGGGTGGCCCTGGGCCAACCCTGCCTCGATGCCAGCCCCAAGCCCGTGGAGCCCGCTGTGCCCTCGCATGTTGGTGCCAGACAGAGGAACAGAGTCAGGTGGGGCCGAGTCCACAGAAGGCCCACTGTGCTCACCACCCGGGCAGTAGGGGCGCCGCCCAAGCCGGGCCTCTGACATCCCTGGTTGGAGGGCAAGTGGCTCAGGCTCGCTCCCAAGGGTCCTGGCCAGCGGAAGGAGAGGCCCAGCAACAGGTGAGGAAATGCAGTCCTGGTCCCGGCGAGGACAGCGGCCGGCTGTTCCCATGACCCGGAGGGCCCTGTCAGAAGCAGCTTGAGGACCCGGAGTTCCCAGGATTCTCCTGCCAGCCTTCGTCGCTGCCTGCCCCTCTTGCCATACTAGAGGGAAGGGTGGTAGGAGCACGTGGGTATTCATGAGGCCCCACGCCTGGAAGAAACCCAGACGTCACATCGGGGTACTAATTGTGACGGCAAAACACACAAGTAAGGCTCATGAGACAGACATCACCACACAGACACCGCCATACAGCCAGTATAGGCAAATAACCCACAAAATCAGATCGGTAGTTCACATAGAGGAACATATGAAACTGTTAACACACAGAGCAGAGGCACACGAAACATGGGGTGGCACACACAGGTCACAGAGGAAATACACAGGAATCACACCTCAGCAGCATGCATGGACCAGGGACACACCGGAGAGGACACAAAGGAGACTCACATAGCAACACAAATAAGCAGCAACACACGCAAGGGACATGTACAAGTGACAAAAGATGGTGATACATTCAGTAACATGGGCAGCAAGGACACAGATAACGTCACAACACACAGGAGAAGCCCACACTATAACACTGACACACCACACGAGTGACCCACCCAAGTGAGTGCACGTGCAGGCTGCACACAAACGGATGACACACAGAGGCAGCAAATTCAGGTTACATGTAGTCAGCACACATGAATAGTACATGGGAAAACACCAAAAGAAATGCAGCCAAATGGTACACATATAGAGATCACACATGCACACACACACACACCAAGTAGCACAGGAGGGCGTGTGGTGGTCAGGTAACACAGATTTAACATACATCAGCATAAATGTAACAAACCATGTACAAAGATAACGGACACCAGTGCACAGGAAGCACTCCCAGGTAGTATAGTCACAGGCAGCACACATAGGCAGCACATCAAACACAAGGAAACAGCACACATATGGCACTCACAGGTGACACACAGCATTATGCATGTAGGCCATACCTATGTTAACACACATGGGCAGTCCCTAAGTCACACCCATGGGCAATTCACATGGGAACCAGACAGGTAAGGCACAGGCCACTCGCACAGGCAGCACACATGTAACACATACACGGGCTTACTCTGGACCCAGGCTCAGATACAGGACTGAAGAAGGACCATATATGAGCCCAGTGTTCCTTCTAACCTGAGGGCAGATGCTCTGGGAGAAGCATGTTTGGAAACTGGGGCATGGGGTAGAGAAGGTTAATCCATTTGGCTTTAGTGCTTGGTCCTAAGGGAGGGAGGAGGGCTTTGTCGAGCTGGTGTGACCCCTCCTTTATACGGCATGTCATGTTCTAAATCATCATCCTTTGATCTTCCACAGTGAAGAACACCATGATGTTTAAATACAATAACCCTCCTGAGTCGATTTCTTCTCCAGCTTCATGGGTGCAGTAAATACCTTGTAGTGAAGCCTTTATCTCTTAGATAAAAAAAGAGCTTATGCAGACGTTCCCCCTTGACTTGCTTCATAAATCTTCCCAAGTTACATCCTGCTGCCAAGTCCTCAACCTCCCTCCCATTACTGGAAGTGGGGCTTAATTGGGATGTCAAAACTGCTGAGCTGCAATGTAGAGAAACCCTGAGATGGGATGCCTTAGGCACCTCCAGGAATCAGGATGGAGCTGGTGTTACAGGAGGGAGCACTTGTTTACCACATCCATTCTGAAGAACTCAAAGACAAGACAAAGCCCAGGACTCTCGCAAGGCTGTTCATGAAAAGGTGGATGGAAAGTGATGCTGCACCTTGACTTTCTATCTTGGGAGTCTTTTCTGTCCTTCACCTTTAAAGTGACTTGGGGATGCTCTCCCCGCTGCGGGTCCACACTTGTGAAGCTGTGGATAATTCATCAAGGTGGGGCTGTAGAAGCAGCTGTCCGGCTGGGCGCGGTGGCTCAAGCCTGTAATCCCAGCACTTTGGGAGGCCGAGACGTGCGGATCACGAGGTCAGGAGATCGAGACCATCCTGGCTAACACGGTGAAACCCCGTCTCTACTAAAAATACAAGAAAATTAGCCGGGCGAGGTGGCGGACGCCTGTAGTCCCAGCTACTTGGGAGGTTGAGGCAGGAGAATGGCGTGAAGGGGGGGTGGAGCTTGCAGTGAGCCGAGATCGCGCCACTGCACTCCAGCCTGGGGCACAGAGCAAGACTCCGTCTTAAAAAAAAAAAAAAAAAGAAGCAGCTGTCCCTGGTTGGTGGTGTCTTCTGCCAGGACCCTGAGGGGACACCCAACCAGAATGGGCGAGGACACAAAGAGACCACGCTAAGCCAAGCTCTCTCCTCCTCCTTCCTTTACACTACGTGCACAGAGTGTCAGAACAAGAGGAAAGACTCAAAGTTCTGAGTGAAAATTCATTACATTTCAAAGTGTTTCAGTTTTCTGATGCTTTTCAGGGGCCAGAGTCCAGTCTGCAGCTTGGACTCAAAGAACCATGACCTATCCCTGGCAAAGACCATAGCCCGTGGTGCAGCACAGCCTTGGACTCTATCTAGTTCCTTAGGAAGTGAAAGACCCTTCTGCAATCTTCCCTGACTGTAATGTTGCAGCCATGATAGGACTGGCACCCCTCTTGCTTTGCACCCAGGCTTCAGATGCTTCCAAAGCTGCCCACCATAGGATGGCTTGGGAGCTAGCCTATCCCTTTACAGTGTCTCTCTCCCAGAATGTTAACTGTCCCTAACGCTTTCAGTGGAGCAGAGAACTGAGAAAGGAGGTTCACCATGAGTTAGAAACGCAATAAGAACCTCAAAAGACATCAAAGTCTAATTTCAGCTTCCAAGAACAAAATGGGTTTCATGGAACAGCATTGCAATTACCTTGCATTATAAACACCCAAACCCTTTTAGCACCATCTCCACCTTCTCATTTCTTATGCATGATCTTAGTGCAGAATGATATCTTAGTTTTAATTAAAAGCTCATAATGCACAAGTATATTTAGAAGGGAAAAGGACTCAGATCCCCTTTAAGGATAATTATACGCTTATTAAAGCCCATTTCCTACACCCTGCTGTGTGTTTAACTTGGCCCATGTGCTCAACATGGACCTTACTGGAGCTTTGCTGCTAGTTGCAGGTGTTGAAGTCCAGCAGTGAGCACCCTCCTGATCAGGTGACCAAGAATATGGACCCCATCCATATCCCCAAGCCCACTACAGGCTGAAGGGGTGTCTACAGGCCCCCCTGCTTCAACCTTGAAGGCTAGCGAGGAAGGAAGTATGGGATGGCATCTCCCAGCCTGCACACCAAGGCATCCCTCTGCCCTAGAATCTCTGCAATGTTGGATGATCTCTCTGAGTCACTTGAGCCCCAAGAGGAGATACAACATGGTATGTAAAGAAACTAGAGTTGGGTAGGGTCAGAGCCAGATCATGAGAACCTGTAGGCTATTGCATCTGTCAGGACCATTTCTGTCAGAGCAACGTCTGAGTAGTAGTTGGGCAACATTTTCCCAGTGAAGGAGTTGCCCCTGAATGGCCAGACCATTCTATTTTTCATTCATTCAACATGTATTTTCTGATGTGCTGGGTTGTGTTATTGGTTTTGAAGACAGAAGCTGCAGTGACACAGACTCATCCCCTGCCCTCAAGTTCACAGTCTAGAGAAGGATACAGAAGAGGAATACCTAAAAACAGAATTGCCAACTATAATAGATGTCAGGATGGAAAATTACAGGGAGTTCTGGGAACATATAACGAGGCTTAAGGAGCTAATATTTGAAGGAAATGCAATCAAAGGATATGGCATTCCAGGGAGTGGGACCAACAGGTACAAAGGCCCAAAGTAGGAGGATGCAAACCCTTCAGGTACAAAAGTTGTTGTCATAGCAAGAGCTGACACTGACAGGAGGCTCACTGTGTCTAGAATTACTTTCCACTGCTTTAAATTAATCTCCCCATTTAATCCTCAGTCTAGCCTCAGGAGTAAAGACACCTTAATGAACCTAGTACAATCATGATTCCCATACTGTAGAGGAGGATATTGAGGCAGACACAGATAAGTAACTCGCCTAAGGTTATACAGTAGCTCATGAGTGGCAGTGCCAGAATTTGAACCAGGCCATCTGGCTCCGTGCTGAACTTCTTTAAGATCCCTCCAAGTGATCTGAACCCCAAGAGGAGATGCAGCATGGTTTGCAAAGAAACTAGAGTTGGATAGGGCCAGAGCCAGATCATGAGAACCTGTAGACCATCGCATCTGTCAGGATCCTTTCTGTCATAAGCAACAGCAAACCAAAACCAAGCCAGCATAAATAAGAAGAGACATTAATGGTGCACTTACCTGGAAAGTGTGGTGACTTCAGGCCTGGCTTGATCCAAGTGCCCAGGTGACATCACCAGAGTCCAGTCTCTGCTGTCCTTCTCTGTGCTAGCTTTATTCTCAGAGCAGCTCTCTCCAGTAACTCCAACCTTAACATCCCCCAGTTTATGATTCAAAAATCTCAAGGAAGGTCCACCACCTTTCCTCAACCATTCAAGCAGAAGACCAGGGTTTCTTCTGTTTGGATGGCAGAGTCCTTGCCTGAATTGCATGCTCGTTCCTGAACCCATCACCGTGGCCCAAATGGAAGCTCTGATTGATCCAGGCTAGGATGCACGACCCATTCCCTGGAGCCCAGAGCAAAGTCACATCTGGAGTCCTGGACTGGGGGAGAGGATCTGGCAGGGAATGTAGACCCAGATATGGAAGAAGAATGTGAAGACTGAATGTCCAACAAACAAATGTCACTCTTCAGGCCCATCCAGGACTTCGGCTATTGAGGAGAACTCAGCACCTATTTTCCAGGTTCTCTGTCAACTGAGACCATGGCTTTGAAGAGGAAAGAGGAAAGAAGGATGGCCCAAGGGAGGCAGCAGCTCCAGAAGCAGGAGAGCTGTAGACTGCCCCCAGCATTCACCCATACCCCACCCACCTTGCACCCAGGCCTGGGTGGGACAGAAACCCACAGAGCCCAATAAGAAGGGGACTTTAAACTAGTGGCTCTCAAAGAGGCTGCCCACTGGAATAATCTGGGAAGCTTTGCAATGACTGGATCCTGGCTGGCCTCATTTTCACAGATCCTGATGTAACTGGGCTGGGACACAGTTTGGAAATCAGGATTGTTAAACCTCTCCAGGTGACTCTTATGTGCAGCCAAGACTATAATCTACAGTCATTCTCTGAGTCATTCTCTACATGCACCAACAGCGTCTACTCCTCAAATGCCACCCAGGGATATCACTCTATTTTAATTCATCTCATTTCTATACATTTGTTTAAAAAAAAAATTGGTAGTTCACCCACTTAACTCTCTATTGTTAATTTTTCAAATTCTCCCTGGGGCTCCTTCATAGTAACTAGGGGAGAAACCAGTATCTGACCTGGGAGCTCCTTTTTCTCTTTGCTGTGCTGATTTGCTCAAGATGTTTCAGGTGATAGTGAGGCTGTAGTTGGTGTAAGGTCAGTCTTTGCCTTTCTAAGTCTTGCCAGGAGAGGAAATGACTGGAAGAGAAGATGATTAATATCCTCCCAGGCAACCCTGACTGGGGCTTGTGGGGAGGCCCTCAGTGCATTTGGCATAACTGGTCTGAGCTGTCTCCTCCTCTTCCTTCCATCCATCTGTCCATCCACTCATCAATTTGCAAGAACCAGATGATGATGGACATTTCTCCAGAGGTCTCTGAGGAAGGGAGATGATGGGCCAGAAGCCAGATGCATCAGACCCATGCCTTCCCAGAGAAAAGATGGAATTGAGTGACAACCCAACCCACAGAGAAACTTATACATCATACGCCCCATCACGAGTTACCTAGTCATGACCACCTGCACTGACTGGGGGCCTACTCTATGTAGGCCCTCCTCTGAGTAGAGTTGGTCCTATGTATCTGCAGGTTCTGCATCTACAGATTCAACCAACCTCAGATACAAAATGTAGATAGGCCTACAATGGTTGCATCTGTACTTCATGTGTACAGACTTCCTTTTCCTTGCCATTACTCCCTAAACAATAAAGTATAACAACTTTTCTTTCTTTTAAGAGATAGGATCTCACTATATTGCTCAGGCTGGTCTCAAACTTCTAGTCTCAAACTTCTGGTCTCCAGTGATCTTCCTACCCCAGCTTCCTGAACAGCTGGGATTACAGGCATGAGCCACTGCATACAGCCAGTATAACAACTATTTACATAGCATTTACATTGTCTTAGGCATTACAAGTAATCTAGAGATGATTTAAAGTAGAGATGGTCCCTGGCTTACAATGGTTCAACTTACAATTTTTTGACGTTACGATGGGTTTATTGGGATGTAACCCCATGGTAAATAGACAAGCACACAGACTTACGATAGTTTCACTTATAATTGTTCAACTTTACCACGGGTTTATCAGGGTATTATTAACTGCAGTTTTGACTAAATGAAATTGTCTACTTATAATGGGTTTATTAGGACATAGCCCCATCATAAGTTGAAGAGCATCTGTATATGGGAGGATATGCGTACACTGTCTGCAAATACTACACCATTTATATAAGGGACTTGAGCATCTGCAGATTTTTATGTCCATAGGGAGTCCTGGAACCAATCCCCTGCAGATTCCAAGGGACAATTGTACTCTCCCACAAAATCGAGCAGCATAAGATCAGGGGCTATGTCTGTTCTGAGTCACCATAGAGGCCCCATCACCCGAATGAGCGTGGCCCAGAGCAGTTGACCAAAATAGACCCAATGAATGAGTGAATAAGTGACTCAGCCTATAAAATTGGAAGATAGGAAAAACATTTAACACAGTGCTGGCTAAGCTGTGGGCAGATGGGCACTGCCACTCCCTACTGTGCAGTGCTCACTGGTCTGTTCTTTCTGGAGTGTCAATGACAGTTTGCAACAGATATGACAAAGATGCTTTGGCCCACTGATCCAGTTTCCATCCACAATACCTGATGTATGCAGATAGAAACATTTTTTTTAACCTACAACAGGAAACCATTTGGGAAAGCCTCCATTTTCAGCAACAGGGTATTGAATGAATAAAAACTCAGAAGTCATAGGAGAAGATGCTCTGATCCACCCATTAGATTACTCTCTGCAGTGAGGTGCCTAGAGAGCCATTTATTATTTAAAAACACCCTGGGTAATTCTGACGTTCACCTGAGGACATCTTCATTGTCAAAGGAGGATGTTTAATGACTTGAAGACAAAGTCACGTATTATTGAACAAAAACACAGGCTACAGTAAAGTGTGCATAAAGTGAGCCAAGTTTCATTCAAAAAACTTCACTCAAATACATTGTGTCACACACATACATGCTCACAACCATGATCTGAAAATCCCTGCGCCAAAATATCTCCAGTGGTTGCCTCCTAGTGATATAATCATAGATGATTTTTTTTCTTCTTTTTGGCATATAGAGACTTTAAATTTTTCTACAGTAAATATGTAACTTGTAATAAAATGTTATTTTTAAAAATAGCAGATGACCTTTCAAATACAGTGATTGGCAACAGGATACCAGGGACTACACAGACCAACTGGGAAAAGACCAGAACCCAAAAGCTTGAGGTTATACCCCAATTACAACCATGGCAATTGATGAGAATTGGAAGAAAATTTAAAGAAATAAATGTAGTAGAAGTATGATGTTCATAAGCTGGTTATGAAATTGCTCAAGCACCTACTTTTTTAAATTAAAAATAATAAATTGTGCTGTCAGCATAAAGTTAAAACTTGATTCAGTTAAAAAAAAAAAATGTGTGGGAGTGTTTGGCTCGGACAGCAGCAGAAATCTTTAAGCCAGGAAGACTGAACAGGCACAAGCAGAGAAGCCTGAGGATGCATCACAGAAGCCAGGCGAGGCCCAGGCCAGCTGACTGCAGGGCACTGAGTAATGAGGAAAGGACCAAAGAGAAGCCGGGGTGACAGTTCCCCCAGGCCCGGCCCTCCAGCCCAGGACTGCAGCTTCCCCATCAGTGTTTACAGCAAGAGCCTGTGCAAGAGCCAAAGGGAGGAACAGAAGGAGGTGCGGGAGAGTAAGCTCTTCCGACTATGGGCAGATGTGCTGTCTTGAAGAGTGCTTAGCATCTTCAAGTACAATTAGGGCTCCTGGGCCGCAGCCTCCAGTTTCTAACCTAGCATCGGAAGGGATAAATGAAGCTGATCTTAAGCGAGCAACCTGATAACCCACCTGCCAGATTAGGAAAAGCAGAAATAGACTGCTAATGCATCTGCTGGTCCGTGCTGGGCCTTTAATATGTAACCCCCACTGATACCCCAGCTTCCTGTCTTACAGGTGCAAGAAGACTGCTGTGAAGTGAAGCTTACAGGGGCAGCCAGGTGAGGAGAAGTAATATATTACCTGTCACTTGCAACTGAAGAGTAATGAGGCGGCCTCCAGGACTCAGTCATTGCAGAGCCCTCACTCCCCACCAGGCACGTCTACGTTAGAATCCTCTTTGCTGATTGCTTTTTTCTGGATACTGCCCTTGCAGGCAGGGCTGGACAGAAAATGTCCTGGGTAGGACGGATGAGGACGCCTGGGCTGGGACTGCAGAAAGCAGGTGAGTTCTAAGCCCCTGCTGCTCCAGGTGTGGCACTGGGACATGCAGCACAGGATCCCCTGGGAGCCTGTCAGAAATGCAGAGTCCCAGGCCTAGCAGTCAGCATCAGGTGGGTCATGAGCACCCTGCTCTGAGGAGCCCAGGGCTGAGCCACAGCCAGGAGGGAAGCTGCTTTCTCCAGTCAGCACCACACAGAGGGTCAGGAAATGCACGTGCTATGGCCATGTTGGTTAAGGTGAGATCAGCTGTGAGCCACTGACAACCACAAACACAGGAGCTTAAACAAGACAGGAGTTTCCTTCTCTCTCATGAAACAGTATAGAGAAATGCAGTCCCGAGCTGGCGTCATTGTTCACCTTCACAAAGGAGGGGGACTCCTCCATCTTGCTTCCCACACGTCCTCAATAGTTGATCCTCCTCATGTTCCAAGATGGCTGCTTGAGCTCCAGCCCCCGCACTGCACTCCATCAGCCTGGGACAGGGAGGCCACCATCCTTATCTGACTCTACTCTCCCACCTTCTCCAGTCACCTCCACACCTGGGCACAGCTTCATACAAAGTCCGGCAGCCGTGGCCTGCATCCTGGGACGAGCCCTGGAAAAGCCTAAGTAATTCTCCCGTGGAGCCCGGCAGGAGGATCTCTGTGCCCTGTGTCCCCCACCCCACATGGAAAGAGCCTGAGCGGCATCCATCTACAGGGCCCACCAGGGAGGAAAGAGAGAAAGTCACTTCACTTTGGAAACGTCTCTCAAAACCCAGGAGATCTGCAGGACTGGGAGTAGAACAGAGGGAAGGTGCTGTTTGCAATCTCACTGACAATCACAGCTTGTTAACCTAATAGAAGTAGAGGAGTTGCCTGCATATCCAATTATGTGAGCAGGCTGGCCAGAAGTCAGGCCATTATCTCACTCATCTGGACGGACTCCATTACGCCATTGCTCTTTCTTGATTAAATCTTCTCTAACGATGTCTGTCCAGGGAGG
Source organism: Macaca fascicularis (assembly GCF_037993035.2). NCBI lineage: Eukaryota > Metazoa > Chordata > Mammalia > Primates > Cercopithecidae > Macaca > Macaca fascicularis. Next base: position 138,608,563 of record NC_088385.1, read on the forward strand.
GAGAGAATAATTGCATCTGCTGGAGGAGATGTGAGGGTGGCAGGTGGTGTCCCCAAGGACCAGCACCTCGTAGCCTCTCCCCCAGCCCTGGGGCCTTGAGTTGGTTTCACCCCTAACCTCTGCCCTTGACCACAGTGAGGAGCATTGTTCCTGCTAATGGTCACTCCAGCCTGTGTCTCCTCTTTGATTCTGTCTTCTTCATTCTCTCAGAAACATTTTACACAGCTGACTAGTTCTTCCACCTTGTAAATGAACTATCGATTGTTTTCTCTGGTACTGCATTCTCAATTTTCCTCCTGCCTCTGTGACTTTTTATCTGTCTCTATTATTGTCTTGTCTCCGCCTCATGACACCTAAACGTAGATATTCCCCAAGGCTCGATTATCAGCCACCTCTCTTTGGAAACTCTCACTTGGGACTCCATCTCTCTAATTTGAAAAACTTCCTTCCCTGCATCTCCAGTTCGACTCTCTCCCCACACTCTGTCTCCTCTGAAGTCCTGCCGTGTGACATCCCTGGCATGAGCAGGGCACATCCAGTCATCCGACACTCCAACACCCAGGTCCACATCGTCTCATGATCCACAACTAAGGTTTACGAGTGTCTTGGATCTGACCACTGGGAGAATTTACCACCCAGCACCAGCAGCCCCCTTAACTTCTGCAGCACAGACGTGGACTCTTGACCAACGAGAGGCCATGGAACAAACAACTAGTCTGATGGTCATTGACAAATTGGATGTCATTGATGGCACTTGATGGCACCAAGAGCTAGAATTCTTCAAGTCTCAATTTCCTGAAAAGCAGGGCTGTCTCCTTCCATTGAGCACTGTTCTCTCATAAGAGACATCGGGAAACACTGCCTAACGGTCCACCATAAACATCTAAAACCCCATGTGGAGGAGGTGTGACTGAGACGGGCTGCAGACCAAAGTCTCTCGCCCTTCTTAGCTGGGTGGCCACTTAGTAAATGCAAAAGATCAGCTCCCAATGCCAAGGCATCCAAGCATTTCACATGCAAAAAACAAGTATCTAAGGTTGAAACGTGTCATGCATCCCCTGGAGGTGCCCTGATCTCCACAAAGAGCCATTTGGAACATCTTGGCACAGTTAATTACTCCCTCTTACCAGGAAAGGTGACTGAGTTAATGCATGTCCCACTGAGATACGTCAGCTTTGGTAGGAGATCTCTTGTAGCTAAGAAGCAATCGTGATACAGAACTTTAGAAACCAAGCAGACCACCAAATCAGTTCTTTGTTACATGGCCTCTCACTCAGTCAGGGGAGTCCACATCTGTGCATGCTGGAGAAATTAATAGGGCTGCTAGTGCTGGGTGATGGGGCATAAATTACCCCAATGGTTAGTATTGATGGCTACGGCCTCTTTCCAAAGAAATAAGCTCTCAGAATTACACACAGCGGCTGAAGCCATTTTTAGCAGGTGGAGGCCATATATCACAGTCACGGAGATTTGTTTCCTTAGACCTTAACAATTATTTGCTCATTCTGATGGTCAGTCCTTCACTGAGAGCAAAGATAAAATGGTTTCCAGGAGGACAGACACAAACCCTGTCTCCCATGCCCCCATCAGTGCTGCCTACCTGCTCATTGACATGACTTGAGGAGAGTCCAAAGGTTCCACTTATCGCAGAAGATGAAAATGCAGAATCTCAGAGTGCCCAGTTCCATTTCTCTAAAGAGTACAGAATGTTGTCAGGATACACTGATCCTTCCAAGCACCATTTAGTGTGAAGAAATCTCCTAGGGCTTATTATAGCAGAGTCTTAAATGTCAGCATGCATGGGAATCACCCAGAGGGTTTGTTAAAACATAGATTGCTGGGTTCTGCCCCCAGAGTGTCTGAGCAGGTCTGGGAAGCAGGACTAACAATGTGTATTTCTACCAAGTTTCCAGGTGATGCTGATGCTGCTGGCCCAGGAACCCCACTCTGAGAACCACTGGATTTAATGGGAAAGGAGCAATATTGCCAGATGGCACAGGACCCAGTGCTATGCTCCTCCTAAAGAACTATTATCCAAAAAGCAGGCCCCGTAGGGCTGGCTGCTGACCTGAGGGGTTTGTGAGAGTCCACCCAGGGTTCTTGGGAGATGTGGCCCCAGCTAACCTGGAGTCAGAGGTGGCTCTGGCAAGCATCCCCCTCCCACCTGCCCTTTTCACAGGCCCACACTCAGGGTCGTAGCAGTCGGAAGCCTGTGGTGAGAGCCACTAAGTCATCATCGGCTTTCCATAGGGCTGTGTGGCAAAATCCCCACATGTCAGTTCGAGGCCACGCCCTGCAAGTCAGTTCCTCAGAGAAGCCGTCCCTCTGACACAGGCAGAGGACGAAAAAGAAGCCAACAAAATGTAGAAGCTGGCAGTGGAGTAGAGGGCATGGGCAGGGGAACAAACCCTTCCAAACCCCACTTCCCACACACGTGGCCGTTCCCACTCTGCACACTGTCTCCCTCAGCGTGGGTGGAAGTATCTCTGGGCCATATGCTCAGGGAAGCACTGATCGTCAAATTAGCCCTGCTCTTGCTCTAATTAAGACTCCCATCTGTTTCACTCATTAACCACCGCTGGCCTGTTCCTGCTTCTGGGGTTTCATTCCATATTTTAAAGGAGTCGACTGCCTCTCTTCAGCCAAAATCACAAAGGGTCCAGGTCGTAAATCAGGTGGGGCTCGAGGGCAGCCCCTCCCGAGTTCTGAGTCACTGTAGTCACACTTCTGTTCAGGCCCCTTGGGGTCCCCGCCCACCACACAGCCACCTGATGAGCCCCATCTACTCCCTGTCACTCACGGATTCTCTCCTCTCCTCATTGGGGTCTTCCTCCCACCCACAAGTGAGCTCCAAGGCTTGATCCTTCACAGCCCATCACACCTGGTGTGTGCCTCAGTTTACCCCTCATCACCTGGCCCATTGACTGAGACTCTGTCTCCCTCATAGACTGCAGGTTTCCTAAAGGCTGGGACTTGGTCTTTTTGTCTCTGTAACCCCGAAGTGCATCCCAGCACCAGGACTCAGCAGCCCTCAGGAAATGAACATTGAAAGAATGAGTGAATGGTGAACAAATGGACGGACGTGTAAAACTGCTGCACACGGATCTGGTACCTCCCCAGAGGAGGTGAGACGCGGCCATGAGCTTCCTTGTCAAGAAACCAAGAGCCTGGCGCTGACAGCTCCTGGCAACGGGTGCCTATAAAACCCAGAACTGTTCCAGCACTTCAGAGCGCAGAGAAACTGCAGCCAGCTTGTTCTCATAATGCTAATGCAATAAAAACAAAACACCTGTTTCTGGGAAACAAAAATATCATGCATTATTCAGCTACAATCTTTAGATCCCGGGAAACCATATTTGAAAGGATCAATCACTGAGAAATAGGCACCAAAATGTGCTACTTTTAAAGTGATGGTCTGTTGTTTCTTAAAATGAACAACAAAAGATCTTGGGGGAACAGGCCTAGTTGAAGCTCTCTGAGGACTCTCAGCATAGGCAGAGCTGTCAGTGTCCCTGGTCAAACACAGGAGAGGGGTCCCTGGATCTGCAGGAGGCTCTGGGCAGGGGAGATCGTAGCTAAGATGCACTTTCCTCTCTGATGCCATGACCCCTTCTGTTTCCCCAAGGCCAGCCCTGGTCTGGGGGGCTCCGGCCCTCCCATATCCACCTGCTCATGGGTGCGCTTCCGTGGGGCTCTCACCCTCACTCCCCCACCCCCAGGATCCCAGATCCCACTCCTAAAACCCGAACATTCTCTGCTTCTTTCTCGGGAGTCTGGAATCATGATCAGTTAGTCCAGACTTTTTTTGAAAATGCCAAATTCAAAGCCAGGCCATAGGGCCCGAGGGAGGATCCCTCTCATCATCCTCTGAATCCTGGGCACGAAGAAAACCAGGAGACAGACTCAGAAAGGGCCAAGTGAGTTTCCTAAAAATGCTACAATTGCTCACTTCCTGGCTAGCTCTGATGCCTGCAAGCTCTTCACCATCCTCAGGAGGTGAGCGTCATGCAAATGATACCAATTTCCCACCCCGTGTCCTGTCTCTGAATAGACAGGAAGTACATGAGGTCAGTAGCATTTGACACACACAGAGGAAGGTGCTGCCGAGAGAGACCCAGGACAAGCAAGAGGAAAGAACAGACTCGGGAAGACTGTGAGGGTGGCATGTGGCAGAGCCGCCCACCAGCACCCAGACCACCTCCTAGGCCCTGTGCACGTGGAGACTGAGTGAGGACTTAGAGTCTGCAGGTGGGACCCACCCTGTCCTCCCAGGGAAAGTGAGACCGTCACCCCAGGCTGGGCTGAGCAGCCCATGGGTCGCTGCAGCCCTCACACTGCACCTCACTATTCCCTAAAGGGCCCTGCAGGACTGGCCCTATCCCTTCTCTGGCCACATCTGTGTCAGAGATTCCAGGACCATCCCCAGGTTCAGAGACTCCCAGGACTCAGGCTGCAATTTATTACAGTGAAAGGACAAGCTGCAAAAACAGTAAAGAGAAAGGCACAAGGGGAACCAGGCACAAGCTCCCAGAGTCCCCTCCCTAGGGAGTCTCACAGCACGTTTAATTCCCCAGCGACGAGATGTGACAACACCTGGGAGAGCTGTCTATGAGGGACACTCACTAGAGACTCGGCGCCCAGGGTTTACTGGGGTCTGGTCATGTCAGCACCTGTGCCTGGCACAGTACAGAATCCCAGCCTCTCAGAAGGAAAGCAGGGCCTCAGCATAAACCCTATTGTTTGCACACGCAGCCTGGCCAAGGTCAGCCCCTCTTACCATTCGGTGAATCAGTGTGGGGGCCTCTTTATCAGCAAAGCTCCCAGGTCCCAGCTGAGGACCAACCTTGCCAGCAGGCCTCTGCAGGGAGGGCATCTTTGGCCTTCACAGTTAATTACTTCGGCACAAGTACCACCTCTGTTCCGCCCACGCTCACTGTCCCCAGCCACATGAGCTCCCACCAGCACCTTGACCTCCTGCAGGCTCAGCCTGGCGCCGCTCTCACCTCCATCCATGCACAGCTGGCTCCTTGTTGGCATCCAGGGCTCAGATCAATGTCACCTCCCCATAGCCACCCCCTCCCCACAACCACCCAGTCTACAGTAGCCTGTGTCCTGCTTACCACCACACAGCAGTGTTAGGCCTTCCCCACACTGTTCTCAAATGTTCTTATTTGTTTACTACCTGTCCTTGCTGGGATGCCAGTTCCCAGAGAACAGGAGCCTGGTCTGTACCCTCAGATCCTAACCGGGGAACAGGAGCCTGGTCTGCACCCTCAGATCCTAACCGGGGAACAGGAGCCTGGTCTCTACCCTCAGATCCTAACCAGGGAACAGGAGTCTGGTCTCTACCCCCAGATCCTAACCGGGGAACAGGAGTCTGGTCTGTACCCTCAGATCCTAACCGGGGAACAGGAGTCTGGTCTGTACCCTCAGATCCTAACCAGCATGTGCACATGATGAATGCAGGTGTGACGGTTACTACTTAGTATCAACCTGATGGGATTGAAGGATACAAAGTATTGATCCTGGGTGTGTCTGTGAGGGTGTCACCAAAGGAGATTCACATTTGAGTCAGTGAACTGGGAAAAGCAGACTCACCCTCAATCTGGGTGGGCACCATCTCATCAGCTGCCAGCTTGACTCGAATACAAGCAGGCAGAAGAATGTGAAAAGAGAGACCAGCCTAGCCGCCCAGCCTACACCTTTCTCCTGCGCTGGATGCTCCCTGCCCTCAAACATTGGACTCCAAGTTCTTCAGTTTGAGAACTCAGACTGGTTCTCCTTGCTCCTCAGCCTGCAGATGGCCTATTGTGGGACCTTGTGATCGTGCGAGTTAATATTTAATAAGCTCCGCTTTATATATATATTATATATATAAAACATATATATATATTATATATGAATACACACACACACACATATATATGTGTGTGTGTGTGTGTGTATTCCATTAATTCTGTCCCTCTAGAGAACCCTAATACAGCACATAAGAAGAAGGGTGTTAATGGATACCTGAGTGAATGAAATGAAATTAAAAGTGCTCTGGGAACTGAGATGTTAATACACTCCTGTGTTGGAACTGTTCTCAGAGGACCTGGCTGTAGCATTCACAGCAAGGTGAGGCATCCCAGGGCCATGCTGCCTCTGGCCTCACTTCCTGCTCCTCTGCCCCTCACTCTGTACGCCCAGCATCTGGGCCCCTGACTGCCCCCCTCCCTACAATCTTCATCTGCCCAAGGTCCACGCCCTAGCTGTCCATGGGGCTAATGTGTGCCTTTATGTTTGCTCAGATACCACCTCAGCAAGGCCTTGCCTGACCAGATAATTTAAATGGAACTTCCTCAGCCCTGACGGCCTCATCCACCCCTGAACAGAGCCATGGCTGTATTCATCCAAGGCACGTTCAGACTCTTCTAACAGTTTCAATACTTATTTATGACGGGCATCATTTGTCTATCATCCCTGACTAGAATGAAAGCTCAAATAAAGCAGTGACTTTAACAAATCCCCAGTGAGTCTTCCATAAAGATTTGCTAAGTTGGTGAATGACTCTTCGGAGGCAGGGCCACACACACACGTCCTATCTCACAGAGCACTGAGAGGATTAACCGAGACGACGGTAGATCAAAGGCTCAGCTCAGTGCCTGCCGAGGGCGTTCTGCACACCTGCCACCCATTCCCTGCATTAGCTGACACTGAGCACCCCACAGTTCCGAGTGACCTTGTACAAACAAGGTCTGAACCGGACCTGAGGAGCAGGTGGGCACTGATGGCAGAGAGGGAGGGAGCAGCAGGTTAGAGACAGGTGGTACACAGGTGCAGGGTGGACACACAGGTGTGTCTCTCTGGGGACAGTGAAAGTAGTGGTCTCAAGGGTGCCAGGGTTTAGAAAGGAGAGAGACTTTGCTGGAGACAAGAGCTGGGGACAGACTTCTGGTTCCAAAATGGTGACACAGAGCCAGGTCCAATGGCTCATACCTGTAATCCCAGCTACTTGGGAGGCTGAAGCGGGAGAATTGCTTGAACCCAGGAGGTGGAGGCTGCAGTGAGATCATGCCACTGCACTCCAGGCTGGGTGACAGAGTGAGACTCTGTCTCAATTTTTTTTTAAATGGTGACATAGAAGCAAGCTGGCTTCACTATCCCCCATCCCCACCCACTGCCACAGAAAACTAAAAACAAACATATAGGGCCAAGATGATCCCCAGCAATATCCTAGAACTCAAATGTGAGGATGGGCCACTTCCCAGGGCCACAGAGAAGTGACAAAACTCTGAGAAGATGGTAAGAGAATCAAATTTTCATATCCATGATGCCCCTGCCTTCCATGACCCAGCACCAAGCACATGAAAAATTTCCCCTGTCTCAGTTTCTACACTGGAAAAAGTGAACTTGAGGTGGGCAATTACCTTCCCCCGGATCTTAGAGTCCCTGGCAGGAAACTTGTCTCTATCTCAGCCCATGGAAGCATTGAGAGAGTGCCTGAAGGGAGAAATATTCCTGAGGACAGCCAGAGACAAAGTGTGGAGGTGGGACTACCATCCCAGCCCCGGAAACTCTGCTCTGTAACTTGTCAAAGGAGACACCAAGCCAGAGTGACTATTCAGCAGCACAATGCGTAGGAGGTATGTTCCACAGGACACCTGGGCACGACCCTAAGCCAGCCTTCCCACACTACTGGGATATCCCTTTTGGAACCTTCCCCATTCAGACAGGGAGCACTCCTATAGTTTGCTAGAGCCAAGGCAAACCTGAGGTTAAGGGATCATGTACTACTAAAAAGGGGCAGCAACCTAGCAGGAAAAAAAAAAAATAAGAAATTCAACAGGTAAATTGCAAACATACCCAATAAAAACACAAGCCAAGCCAGATAGAGAACACTGGAATAAATAATCTTCAATGCAAAGACATAAATATACATTCACAAGAAACAACAGCAAACAGGGAACCCTGGTCTCCCCAAATGGACAAAGCAAGAAACCAGTGACTGGCTCCATATGAGACGGTGATAACGAGCTCTCTCACCAAGAATTCAAAATTACGGTTTTAAGGAAACTCAGTGACCTCCAACATAACACTTAAGACATCTGTCAGAGAAATTGAACTAAAACATTGAAATAATTTTAAAAATCAAACAGAAATCTTAAAAGTGAGAAATACATTTACTGAACTGAAAAATTTATTAGAGGCTCTCAACAGCAGAATGAAGCAAGCAGAGAAAATAATCAGTGAGCTTGAAGACAGCCTATTTGAAATTATAGAGGAGAAAAAAAGGATGAAAAGAAATGAAGGTTGCCTACAAGATACAGAAAATTACCTCGAAAGATCAAATCTAAGAATTTTTTTTTGTGAGAGACAGGTCTCGCCTTCATTGCTCAGACTGGAGTGCAGTAGTGCAATCACAGCTTACTGCAGCCTTGACCACCCAGGCTGAAAGGACCCTCCCACCTCAGCATGCTGAATAGCTGGAACCACAGACATGCAACCACCATGCCCAGCTAATTTATTTAGATTTTTGTAGAGACCAGGTCACATTATGTTGCCCAGGCTGATCCCAAACTCCTGGGCTCAAGCGATCCTCTCACTCCCACCTCAGCCTCCCAAAGTACCAGAATTACAGATATGAGCAACCACACCTGGCTCAAATCTAAGAATTATTGGTGTTCAAGAGGAAGTTGAGCAAAAGCAAGGAGTGGAAAGATTATTCAAAGAAATACTACAAAAAGCTTTTCAAAACTTGAGAAAGACATAAATATCCTGATATAGCTAGGCTTTGCATCCCCACCCAAATCTCATCTTGAATTATAATCCCCACAATCCCCATGTGTCAGTGGAGAGACGAAGTAGAGGTCACTGGACCAAGGGGACGGTTTCCCCCATGCTGTTCTCATTATAGCGAGGGGGTTCTCATGAGATCTGATGGTTTTATAAGTGTGTGGTAGTTTCTGCTGTGTTTGTTCTCCCTCGGGCTGCCTCGTGAAGAAGATGCCCAAGTTCCCTTTGCATTCCGCCATAATTGTAAGTTTCCTGAGCCCTCCCCAGCCAGGTGGAACTGTGACTCAATTAAATAAATTACCCAGTCTCATGCAATTCTTTATGGTAGCGTGAGAATGGACTAATACATATCCATATTCAGGAAGATCAAAGAACACCAAACAGATCTGACCCAAATAAAACTACCTCAAGGCATATGTAGGGTCCAGCCCTGTGGGGCTTTGCGGCTGTTCTCCCCATGTGTGGAGACATGAGATTGTAAGAAATAAAGACACAAGACAAAGAGATAAAGAGAAAACAGATGGGCCCGGGGGTATCACCACCACCAAGATGCAGAGACCGGTAGTGGCCCTGAATGACTGGGCGTGCTGATATTTATTGCATACAAGACAAGGTGGCAGGGTAAGGAGGGTGAGTTGTCCAAGTGATTGAGAAGGTCGAACAAGTCACGTGATCATGGGACAGGGGGCCCTTCCCTTTAGGTAGCTGAAGCAGAGAGGGAAGGCAGCATATATCAACATTTTCTTCTATGCACTTATAAGAAAGACCAAAGACCTTAAGACTTTCACTATTTCTTCTACCACTACCTACTAAGAAGTTCAAAGAAGAACCAGTAGTATGGGAGGAATGTGAAAGTGGACAAGGAGTGTGACCATTGAAGCACAGCACCACACGGAGGGGGTTTAAACCTCCGAATGACTGTGGGCAGGCCTGGATAATATCCAGCCTCCCACAAGAAGCTGGTGGAGCAGAGTGTTCCCTGACTCCTCCAAGGAAAGGAGACTCCCTTTCATGGTGCCTTCCCAGGCACTGGTGTTACCACTTGACCAAGGAGCCCTCAAGCGGCCCTTATGCGGGTGTGACAGAGGGCCCACTTCTTGCCTTCTAGGTCACTTCTTACAATGTCCCTTCAGCACCTGACCCTATACCCACCGGTTATTCCTTGGTAATATGAGTAACACAACAAAGAGTAATATTAAAAGCTAACGATTAATAATGTTTATACTAATGATTGATAATGTCCATGATCATCTCTATATCTAATTTGTATTATGACTATTCTTATTCTATTTTCTTTATTATACTGAAACAGTTTGTGCCTTCAGTCTCTTGCCTCGGCACCTGGGTAATCCTTTACCCAGAGCATAAACTCTCAAAGGTCAAGGACAAAGAGAGGATCCTAAAAGCAGCAAGAGAGAATAAGTAAATAACATATAAAGGAATTCCAGTTTGTCTGGCAATAGACTTCTCAGTGGAAACCATGCAGACCAGGAGGGAGTGGGACAAAATTTTCAAAGTACTAAAAGAAAAAAGCTGCCATCCAAGAATACTCTATCTAGCAAAGCTATTCTTCAAATATGAGGGGGAGATAAAGTCTTTCCCAGGCAAGCAAAAGCTAGGAGAATTCACCACCACCAGACCTGTTTTATAAGAAACATTAAGGGGAGTTCTTAAATCTGAAAGAAAAAAAAATGTTGGCCGGGCGCGGTGGCTCACGCCTGTAATCCCAGCACTTTGGGAGGCCGAGGTGGGTGGATCACAAGGTCAGGAGATCGAGACCATGGTGAAACCCCGTCTCTACTAAAAATACAAAAAACATTAGCCAGGCGCGGTGGCGGGTGCCTGTAGTCCCAGCTACTCAGGAGGCTGAGGCAGGAGAATGGCGTGAACCCGGGAGGCGGAGCTTGCAGTGAGCCGAGATCGCGCCACTGCACTCCAGCCTGGGTGACAGAGCAAGACTCCATCTCAAAAAAAAAAAAAAAAAAGAAAGAAAAATGCCACACATACAAAAAAGAATGAAATCATGTCCCTTGCAGCAACATAGATGCAGCTGGAGGCCACTATCTTAAGCAAATTAATGCAGGAACAAAAAAATCAAACTCTGCAAGTTCTCACTTATAAGTGGGAGTTAAACACTGGGTACTCATGGACATGAAGATGGACCCAATAGATCCTGGGGACTACTATAGGGAGAGGGAGGGAAGGGGCAAGGGTTGAAAAATGCTTGGGTACTGTGCTTAGTACCTGTGTGATGTGATCAATTGTACCCCAAACCTCAGCATCACAGAACATACCCATGTAACAAACCTGCAGATGTACCCCTAAATCTAAAATAAAAGTTGAAATAAAAAAATTAAACAAGACTAAAAAAAAAAACTAACATGCAAAAAGAAAATACTTGAAGAAACAAAACCTAATGGTAAAATTCAGTACAATGAAAACCCCAGACTACTCCAGTACCGTAATTGTGATATGCAATCCACTCATAACTCTAGTATGAAGCCTAAAAGACAAATCTATCAAATACAAAAGTAGCTACCACAACCCATTGAGAGATAAGCAATATAAAGCATGTAAACTGAGACAAGTGTCAAAATTTGAGGGATTGAGTTAAAGTGGAGTTTCTTGAATAGTTTTTTCAGTGTTGGTTTTACACTAAACCAGCCTGGGCAACAGAGCAAGACTCCATCTTAAATAAATAAATAAATAAATAAATAAATAAATAAATAAATAATATAATACTAGAAGTCCCAACCAGAGCAACTAGGCAACAGAAAGAAATAAAGAACATTCAAATTGTAATGGAAGAAGTCAAATTATTCTTGTTTGCAGATGACATGATTTTATATTTAGAAAAACCTAAAGACTCTACCAAAAACCTATGTGAACTGATACACAAATTTAGGAAACCTGCATGATACAAAATCAATGTACAAAAATCAGTAGCATTTATATATACCAGCAGTGGACAAATTTGAAAAGGAAATCAAGAAAGCAACCCCATTTACAACAGCTACAAAGAACATAAAATTCCTAAGAATAAATTTAATCATATAAACTATAAAACACTGATGAAAGAAATCGAAGAGGACACCAGAAAATAGAAAGATATTCCATGTTCATGGATTGGAAGAGTTAACATCATTAAAATGACAACACTACCCAAAGCAATTCACAGGTTCAATGCAATCTCTATCAAAATACCAGTGACATTCTTCACAGAAATAGAAAAACAATCCTAAAATTAATATAACCACAAAAGACCCTGAATAAACAAAGCCATCCTGAGCAAAGGAACAAAGCTGGAGGTATCATATTACCTGACTTCAATATGCTGCAAAGCTTGGTAAGCAAATAGGCGTGGTACTGGCCTAAAAACAGACACATAGACCAATGGAACAGAATAGAGAACCCAAATAAAAATCCACACATTTACAATCAAGTCACTTTTACCAAAGGCACCAAGAACACACAATGTGGAAAGGGCAGTCCCTCTAATCCCTCTAATAAATGTTTCTGGGAAAACCATATAACCATATGTGGAAGAATAAAATTAGATTCCTATCTCTCACCACGTAGAAAAATAAAATCAAAATGGATTAAAGACTTCAAAGCTTCAACCTGAAGCTATGAAACTACCAAAAGAAAACATTGAGGAAATGCCACAGGACATTGGTCTGGGCAAATATTTTTTTGAGTAAGACCTCAAAAGCATAGGCAACAAAAGCAAAAATAGACAACTGGGATTACATCAAGCTAAAAAAAAAACTTCTGCACAGCAAAGCAACAAAGTAGAGACAACCCACAGAATGGGAGAAAATATTTGCAAACTATCTGTCTAACAAGGGATTAAAAACCAAAATATATAAGGAGTTCAAACAACTCTATAGCAAATAATAATAATAATAAATAAACCGATTAGAAAAGGGGCAAAATATCCAAATAGACATTTCACAAAAGAAGACATACAAATAGCCACAAGTATATGAAAAATAATCAGCATCGCTAATCATCCAAGAAATGCAAATCAAAACCACAATGAGCTATTGTCTCACCCCAGTTAGAATGGCTTTTATCTAAGGGAATAACGGATGCTGTTGAGGATATGGAGAAAGGGGAACCCTTGTACACTGTTGGTGGGAATGTAAATTAGTACCATCACTATGGAAAACAGTATGGAGGTTCCTCAGAAAACCAGTTTTCTATGATCCAGTAATTCCACTAGTACTGGGTATATATCCAAAAGAAAAGAAATCAATATTTAAGTGATATCTGCACTTCCATATTGAATGCAGCACTAGTCACAACAGCCAAAATATGGAATCAACCTAAATGCTCACCAGTGGATGAACGGATAAGAAAATGTTGTGCATATACACAGTGGAGCGCTGTTCAGCCAGAAACAAGAATGAGATCCTGTCGTTTGCAGCAACACAGATGGAACTGGAGGTCATTATGTTAAGTGAAACAAGCCAAGCACAGAAAGACAAATGTCACATATGTTCTCACTCCTATGTGGACGCTAAAACAGTGGATCTCATGAAGACAGAGAGTAGACTGGTGGTCACCAGAGGGTGGGAAGGGTAGGGAAGAGAGGTGGATGAGTCGGTACAATCTGCAGTGTGTGGTATATGCAGGAAGACCTGGTGTTTGGTAGATCAGCAGAGTGGCTACCGTTAACATTAATCTGTTCTACATTTCCAAATAGCTAGAAGAGAACAATTCGAATGTCCCCAGTATAAAGAAAATATAAATATTTCAGGTGATGGACATCCCAATTACCTTGATTTGACTATATGAATGTATGAAATTATCACATGTATCCCCAAAATATGTACATCTATTATGTATCAATTTAAAAGATTAAAAATTTTAAACATTAACAACAACAACAACAACAAAGAGCCAGGGACAGACTGGCCAATCTTGAATGCCGGGACGAGGGCCTCAGGAGCCGAGGGTTGGAGTGACCAAGGGTCAGGCTCCTCCCTGGCCAGGTCGCCAGAGGGCCAGGGGACCAGCCCCTGTGGCCGATGGAAGAGGAAAGGACAAGGCTCCTGACCCCACGAGCATCTTTTCTCAAACAGGGCACAGCCCTCAAAGGTGTCCAGGGTCTGAACAAGCCCAGGAAGGCTGCAGCCTCTTATCCATTTAATTTACAGTGTTTGGAATTCATTACAGAATAATTCTCTCATTGATTTGCTGCTGACATATTTACTGTTTTTCTTTTCAGATTAAGAAAGATACGGAGATGCAAAAGTAACTTTATGTCAGACCTGGGAGATCTGAAAGTTGCTGGCACTTTAAGTAGTTTTAGTTTAAATTCTGTAAGACGGAAATGACCATCCACAACAAAATTTCAGTACGGTGGGGTCAGTGGAAGTCACATGCTCTGTCTTCACATTTCAGCCCCCCTCTGTGTCCCAACCCCAGGGCGGGGGTCACCTGTACTCCGTCAACGCCTCCAGGGTAGGCTTGCCGGATGCTCCCTCTTGCTCCGGAAGTGAAGGCCTCATCCCAAGTGTGATGTCCATTTATTGGTCATGGCTACCCAGTGTTCAGGCCAAAAAGTTCGTAACTGCTCCAAATTCCCTGTGAGGAGCAGTGCCCCAGCTTTCAGGCCCTGTGGTTTAGGGGTGCTGGCTGCACCCCAGAGCCAAGGTGGACGATGAGATTCAGGTCAGGGTGATGAGTGAATCCCCTCTACAGGGTCTGGCTCAGGGAGGGCACAGGCCCAGCCTGAGTTCCCCTCCTCCTCCAGGTGCAGGCCTCTGTCTGAGCAGGTGGGACAGGGACTCTCCCATGGGCCTGAACCCCTGCCACAGCCATTCTGCCACCGAGGGGGCAGAGTCGACCTCAGTCTGAAGCCAACACAGAGGATACGAAGGAGAAGCTGGGCCCTGGTGCTGCAATTACCAAACAATTCCTGCCACGCCAAAGCTTCTCAGTTCTGGACTTTACAGTCACCTGCGTCGGTCAGTCCCCCTTCTGCTTAGGCCAGTGCATGCTGGGATTTCTGCAATTGGCTGGGCCCTAACAGATGCTGTCAGGACACCCCGATGGCAGTGAGTTGTGTGGGTGGAATCCCTCTCAGAGACCCCCGCCCCTTCTCCAGGTGGGCAGCCCAGAGCACGCCAGGACGTTACTCTCGTTGTTGAAAGGGTTAAGAATGCATATATGTGTGCATGTGCTCGTGTGTGTGTGCGTGTGCTCGTGTGTGTGTGCATGGGTGCTCGTGTGTGTGTGTGTGCATGGGTGCTCGTGTGTGTGTGTGCTCATGGGTGCTCGTGTGTGTGTGTGCATGGGTGCTCGTGTGTGTGTGTGCATGGGTGCTCGTGTGTGTGTGCATGGGTGCTCGTGTGTGTGTGTGCGCATGGGTGCTTGTGTGTGTGTGTATGCATGGGTGCTCACGTGTGTGTGTGTGTGCATGGGTGCTCGTGTGTGTGTGTGTGTGTGTGCATGGGTGCTCGTGTGTGTGTGTGTGTGCATGGGTGCTCGTGTGTGTGTGTGCATGGGTGCTTGCGTGTGTACCCCAGCACAGTGCCTGGCTCTCACCTCCTGCCCCACCCTGGGCCTTCGGCTGTGTGAGCCATGGCAGAGAGGACATCATCTCCTGCCAATGCCCCCTGCTTGCTGGGAACCTGCTGGGGCTGGGCTGAGCACTGAGGGCGTCTCTGGCAGAGGCTCCAGCACATCCTGTCCCTTGCCCCCTTGGGGGGGTTAGCTCCACAGCGTCCTGAATGGGGGCGGGGGTTGCAAGGCAACAGACAGCAAGGGGAAGGGAAGGCCACTAACTTCCTTCTGCTACGGGGCCCACCGCTGTGTTCAGGGCTGTGCTGTGTTCAGGGCCCTTTTCTTCCTCTTTTAAAAATTCTGTGTCCTCTGGAAAATCGGAACGGCCTTATCTGCCTGTTCTGTGTTTGTAAGATGAGGATAATGACACGTCTCCCAGGATCTTGAGCGAGTGAGACGAGGTCCCAGGCATCGCCGCCATAGGGTGCCTGTGCGTGGTGAGTGCCAGTAACACGGGTGCCCTCCCGACCCTCCCACTGGAACACTGTGGCACAGCCACAATAAAGACGCTCGCTGTTCCTAAAAGCCTGGCTTCCTCACTCCCAAGTCATGCAGTGGTGACCAGAGCTAGGATTACTAACAGGATCATTGCTTTAGTGAATAAAACCAATTTATAATGAAAATTTAATACAACAACAAGAAAATCAATGTTTATGATGCCTGGGGATGGCAGTTCTCTTAAATCAGGCAGGCATCTGCCTGGTACCTTTGTTTGTCTCTAATGCGAGGGTCAGATTCAATTCAGGTTATGCCTAAATTGTCAGGAACTCAAAATGAAAGGGACATATTTAAATGAGGATTATGGTACTTTCAAGTTGCTCCTGGTGTCTCCCTCAACTGGTCAGGACCCCAATTCCTACCATTTCAGAATCAGTTCCTATGACTCTCACCAAAAGTCTACACTGCAGGACAGGGCGGCAGGGCTGGGTGTCTGCTTTCCCCACACCTGCTCCTGAAGCAGGAAGGCAGTGTCCCAAGGAACCTGAAAGTCAGGGGTCTGGGGAGATGAGCAAGCGTGGGAAACAGAGGTCTCCTCTGGAGTAGATGGGTCTAAAGGTTGGAACAGCAGGGAAGAAGCCCTCACCCATCACCTCCCAGAGGCCGGGTCAGCCACGGCCGAGCCCACACCACCTCCCAGGGGCCGGGTCAGCCACGGCCGAGCCCACACCACCTCCCAGGGGCCGGGTCAGCCACGGCCGAGCCCACACCACCTCCCAGAGGCCGGGTCAGCCACGGCCGAGCCCACACCACCTCCCAGAGGCCGGGTCAGATACAGCCGAGCCCACACCAGCCTCCCCTCGCACCCCTCTCCCCAGCTCACTCTGCTGCAGCCTCAGAGGCCTCCTTCTGGGGGCTTGAACATCAGGGTCTTTGTGCTCACTGTCCTCTGCCTAGGAAGCCCTCCTTCCCTGTTTCATTCCTTGGGTCTCAGGGTGACTGTCTCGTCCCCAGACGCCCTGGGAACACAGTACAGGCCCTTGGGTTGGGCCTCCGCTCATCACTCCCACCTCCCTCTGTGATGAGGGGCCTCTCTGTGGATTGCCTGGTTTAAGGACCATGTTTGCAGCTAGAATGTCAACTCCAGAGGGCAGGACCCTGTCTGTCCCACTGTCTTCTGCAGTTCCCGCTAAGCCCACCGGCCGGGATTTCCAGCACCTGCCACAGGAAGTCCCGACTCATGCCTACGGCCCTCCTGCCGGCAGGAGCATGGTCTCAAAGACACTGGAAGTTTCTGGAGCAACAGGGCAGAGTGGACCTCCCGCCGGCCCTGGGAAACCTGGACCAACAGCATCCGTGGCCCTGCTGCCTGGGCTGGATGGAAGACGGCGGAAGAGGAGAGAGCAAATCAGACCACTGGCAAAGACGACCCCGCTGCTGTCTGCACAACTGGAATGGAAGCCCACGGGCTCCAGACTTCTGTGGGAATAATAAATGCTGGCTGCATGTTCCAGAAACTCTAGAGTGTGTCCGAGTGATTAACGAGGGACAGTGGACCCTTTGTTGTTTCTTGGCCTCTGTATTTAAGACCCAGAAGGAAGCATTTCCATAACGCTGATGCTGCTCGCACTGTGGGCTGTTACAGTCCATCATCCCTTCGAATTCTCCAGAGACTTTGCTGAGGGTATTTATCCCCCTGCTCACCAGCCTGGGTCCGTCTGGTCTCATTCGGCGTGCACGTGTCTTCCACCTCGCCAGGACAATCACACTGGCTGTGGCATCACCGGAGGAGTGGCGGCTCACCACGGCCTCTGTTCCTGCATCAGCACAGTTAAGTGGGAGA
The DNA here is from genome assembly GCF_037993035.2 of Macaca fascicularis. Lineage (NCBI taxonomy): Eukaryota > Metazoa > Chordata > Mammalia > Primates > Cercopithecidae > Macaca > Macaca fascicularis. The sequence continues at coordinate 138,626,192 of NC_088385.1, forward strand.
CAGCAGCTGAGAGTGGCACAAATCTGGCATTTCCAGAAAATGCAAAGCAAGCAGGCCTGGCCGCTCTTCCCTTGTCCTCACCCTTGCCTGGCTGGAAGGTGCGGGCTCATCCTGCCACAAGTCGGAAGAGGCCCTGGCGGCGAGGAGTGCGTGAGCCAAACACCAGGGCCTTTCCTCGCTCGTCAGAACAGCCACAAGCTACTTACCCAGACGTGGAAGAAACGGCTTGAGGGGCCACTCAGGATCCTCATTTCAGCTCAGGTGAAAACGGAGGCTGCCTTCTCTGGATGCTGGAGCATGAATACAATGTGATGTTGTATTTCAGCTGGTGATTGAAGCTGGATGGAATTCTCAGCCTTTGTTTTGTTTTACATCTCAGCAGAAGCTATTTTAAAAGCCTTGTCCTGAACTATGGCTGAAGTTTAGGGAAGCAGAAAGTAGGAAAGGGTGTTGCTCCCACCCGGACAAGAAGAAGAAAAAGCTGCAGGACTGCTCTCCTTGAGTCTGTGGGAACTGAGACTGACCCGGAACCTAGAGGGGGAAAGAGACCGGCGCCTGCAGGCAGAAGAGGCCCCGAGCACCTGCCTGGGAGGTTGAAGTGAAAATGGAAACGTGCTAGCCATGGACTGCGGGCTGGTGGGAGACTCAGAGGCACACACAGCAGCAGACCTGGGGCTCCACACCCGCAGGTTCCAGGCCTTTTCTCTGGGAAACCCAGCCGGGGCCCACAGGGAGAACTGGGGCCCATCCCGAAGCAGCGCTGCAGTGGGGAGGGCTGGGCTGCTGTGGAGACACCACCCAGGGCAGATGGGACCACGGCGCCAGTGCTGGGAGCCCCCGGGGATCCCACTGCAGATAGGGAGGGGAACAAGGAAACAAAAACAGCTCTGCCCTGAGAGAGGGGAAGGGTCACTTGGGATGCCAGACCCCAGATCCCATTTTACAGCTCCCCACTCCCATAAGGCCTGACCAGAGCATCAGAGAATGTGTTCCCACATCCCACCACCGTGGTAAGAAGCCACGAATAAGATGATCAGTGGACAGCAGTTGCTCTGAAGCGCAGCATGGAAGGGGGACCCAAGGCAAAGAGAGAGAAAATGCAAAGTGTCTCTGGTCTCTAGAGGAGTGGGAAGTCCCCAGTGGAGCAAGGTAACCATAGCAACAACAAACTTCAAACCCAACCGGGTTCCTGACTAGGTCAGCACAGGCCCTCACCCTAGGCGCCCAGAAGGAAAAAATTCCACAAATAGTGAAACAAAATCAGCAAGTCTAAAATGGCTGTACTTGGATTTGTAGATGGAGAAGAGAGAATGGGACAAAAAGAATATTTGAAAGAATGATCACTGCGAATTTACCAAAATTAGTGACAACAAATCACAAACCTAAGAAACTAAAGAACACCAAGAAGGATGAACAATGACAGCACCAAAAACAACACCGAGACACACCACATTCAAACTGCTGAAAACCAGACAGAAAGAAAATCCTGAACACAACCAGAAAGGGGGTGAACGGGAAGCATTCCCCATGGAGAAACAGGGATAAAAGTTATGGAATACTTCTCATAGAAATTATGCAAGCTTTTTTTCATATGTTTGTTGGCCACGTGTACGTCTTCTTGTGAAGTATATGTTCACGTCCTTGGCCCACTTTTTAATGGGGTTATTTGGTTTATTCTGGTAAATGTGTTTAAGTTCCTTGCAGACTCTGAATATTAGACCTTTGTCAGATGGATAGATTGCAAACATTTTCTCCCATTCTGTCAGTTGCCTGTTCACTCTGATGATAGTTTCTTTCGCTGTGCAGAAGCCCTTTCGTTTAATTAGATCCCATTTGTCAGTTTTTGCTTTTGCTGCAATTGCTTTTGGCATTTTTGTCATGAAGTCTTTGCCCGTGCCTATGTCCTAAATGGTACTGCCTAGATTTTCTTCTAGGGATTTTATAGTTTCGGGTTTTACATTTAAGTCTTTAAAACTCAACATCACTGATCATTAGAGAAACGCAAACCAAAGCCACAATGAGAAACCACCTCACACCAGTCAGAATGACTATTGTTAAAAAGTCAATAAACAACAGATGCTGGTGAGGTTGCAGAGAAGAAGGAGCACTTTCACGCAGTCGGTGGGAGTGAAAATTAGTTCAGCCATTGTAGAAGACAGTGTGGCGATCCCTCAAAGACCTCGAGGCACAAATGCCATTTGACCCAGCAATCCCATTACTGGGTATGCACCTAAAGGAATATAAATCATTCTATTTTAAAGGTACGTGCATGTGTATGTTCACCACGGCACTATTCACAATAGCAAAGACATGAAATCAATCTAAACGCCCATCAGTGATAGACTAGATAAAGAAAACGTGGCACATATACACCACGGAACACTATGCAGTCATAAAAAGGAATGAGATCATGTCCTTTGCAGGGACATGGATGGAGTTGGAAGCCGTTATCCTCAGCAAACTAATGCAGGAACAGAAAACCAACTGCTGCATGTTCTCACTTGTAAGTGGGAGCTGAATGATGAGAACACATGGACACCTGAGGGGAACAACACACACTGGGGCCTGCTGGAGAAGGGGTGAAGCGGGAGGGAGAGCACCCAGAAGAATAGCTAATGCATGCTGGGCTTAATATCCAGATGATGGGACGATCTGTGCAGTAAACCACCATGGCACACGTTTACCAATGTAACAAAACTGCACATCCTGCACATGTTTGGGGAAACTGAAAAGTTGAAGGAAAAAAAGAAGTTATGCAAGCAAAAAGACAAGTAACATCTTTAAAGTGCTAAAAGACTAAAAAGCTCTCAGAATTCTACATCTATTGAAAGTATCCTTCAAAAATGAAGGAGAAAGAAAGACTCTCCCAGGTAAACAAAACTGAGGGCATGCACTCAGCAGACCTGCCCTATGAGAAATGGTGAAAGAAGTTCTCCAAGCAAAGGGAGTATGATATAGGTCAGAACATGGAGCAAAAAAGGTATAAGTATCATAAGAATGGAATAAACGAAGATAACATATCTATTTTTTCTATTTTTAATTGCTCTGAAAGATCAATGACTAAGCAATACTAGTGCTATGGTTGGAATGCTGGTGTCCCCTGTACAACTCATTTTTTGAAATCCTAACCCCTGAAGTGGTGTCATTAGGAGGTGGGGTCTTCCGCAGGTGATGAGGTCATGAGGGTAGAGAAGCCTTCATGAGTGGGATTAGTGCCCTCATAAAAGGTACCCCAGAGAGCTGCCTTCCCCTTCCACCATTGAGGACGCAGTGAGAAGCTGCTGTTGGTAAGCCAGGAGGTGGGCTCTTACCAGATGCCAAATCTGCCCATGCCTTGATCTGAGACTTCCCAGCCTCCAAAACTGCAAGAAATAAGTGTTTGTGTTTAGAAGCCACCAAGCTGATGGTATTTTGTTAGAGCAGCCCAAAGAGACTAAGACAAATAGTACCAATGAATTGTGTGTACAACATGGAAAATGGAAATGCATGGGAACGACAGTGGCACGGGGATGGCAGAGCGGGGTGGGGACATCCTGCCATAAGGTCTGCACGATGGCAGAGGGCTTGGGGACATCCCGTTACCAGGTCCGCATGATGGCAGAGGGCTTGGGGACATCCCGCTACCAGGTCCGCATGCTTCCAGTGAAGCAATAGTATATTACTTGGAGGTGGACTCAGATTATTTAAAAAATGAATATTACAAACCACAATTCACAACCAAATGTTTTAAAACAGGTTCTACATAATATCAGCTGAGAAGATGAAATGGAATAATAACAAATGTACCATTAAACTCAGGAAAGGCAGAAAGAAAGGGGAAAAACAGAACAAATGGAAAAATACAAGACAACTGACAAGATGGTAGTTATTACTCTCGTTCCATCAATAATCCTTTTAAATGTGGGTGGTCAAAGCCACCAGTTAACATGCAGAGAATGCCAGACCGGACAGAAATAGGCAAGCATCAAATACAGGCTGTTTACAAGAAACCCATTTTAAACATGAAAACATACATCCGCCAGGAGTAAACCAAGGAGAAGGAATACTATGCTAACACCACCTGAAAGAAAGCTGGAGTGAAACATTGATTTCAGGCCAAGTGGACTTCAGAACAAGGAGATTCTACACTGACAAACAGGCACACGTGCCAGGAAGTCAGGACGATCCTAAATATCCACTGCCTAACAACAGAACTTCAAATTACATGAGGCAAAAACTGCCAGGACTGAAAGGGAAAACTGACAAATTCACAATTAGAGGACTCCTCTATTCTGCACTCTTGGAAATTGGTAAAACAAGTAGGCAGAAAATCAGTAAGGCTATTGATGACCTGAGCAGCATTATCAACCAACCACCTTGACTTCACGGACACTCCAGGACACTGCAGTCGGTAACTGCAGAATGGGCATCGTTCTCCAGTGCACAGAGGCACTCGCAAAATCAGGCCATCCAATGAAAACATGTAACTCATTAAAGTATGTTCTTGAGGCATAATAGAATTCAAGTGGAAATCAATAACAGCAAGACATCTGGAAAATCCCCAAATATTTGGAAATTGAACAACACATGTCTAAATAATCTAAAATCAAAGACGAAGTCTCAAAAAAATTAAGCATATAAATATACATAATAAGTGAATATATAAATAAAAACATAAAACATGAAAACATGTGAGTTGCGTTTAAAGCAGTACTGGACTTTTAGACCATCACAAGCACAGAGTAAAAAGAAGAAACTGTACCATTATTCACCAAGGCTGCAAACTCAACTACCTTCTCAGCTTCACTGTACCTCGAAGGAAGGTGCGGCAGTCATTTATTCTCCCGAAGCAGAACTTCAGAATCACTTCATCTTCTAAGGTAGACCCTCGAGAGAGCACACAGTCCTCTTTTCAATGGTAACCTGCCGTCCTCAACAAAGCAAACCACATCCGATGTGCCCACAGGTAGAGTCTGGGTTTGGACAGTTAGTACATTTTCTTCTCTGAATGGCTTACTATAGAATTGATTTTTTTTTTGGTAAATAAACAAGGATGTGATTCCTAAGCAGCCAGCACCCCTCCCGCTAGAGCATGGGGTGGGACTGATCTGTCCCAGCTGGACTCTGGCTGTGGAAGGACACCCTTAGATTTTCTGGCTTTGCTGGCCTTCCCCAGCAAATGGTTGTCACTGCATAGAACATTCCGGGGCCACGTGTGGTGCCTCAGACACACAAACCCAAGAAAGGCTAGTAATTAAAACTCCCCAACAATAGGGCTGAAACACACTCGTCATCTTTAAGGAGGAATAACCTGTCTTGGAAGGACAGTTGTCAGTTCCTTCTGTCAAGAAATAAAGCATCTGTTTCCACCCGAAGAAAGAAGATGCCTTCGATCCAGAAACTTCGCTCTAGCAGAGACTGCACAGTGGTGGCCACGGACATCTTGTAGTGTCCGAAGTATTTTTAGGGTCTGAACGGTCTGTTGTAAAATCTCTTTGAAATTGCACCAACTTTTAAGAATCAGATTTCAGGTCAAAACCTGGATTTCTGGCTTTGCTTGAAAATTCAGAAACCTGACAGCGCCAAGCCTGCAAGGAGCAGAACGAACCCAGCAGCGGCGGCCGCTGTCCTCGGTCAGGTGGGCTGCGGGTTTGCGCGCCCCCAGCACATACCGCCATGGCCTTCCTGGCCCTGTGGGCCTGCTGGCCGCTGACCGGGGCTACAGCGTCTCTCCTCCTCCACACACCCGGGGGATCTGGCTCCTCAAGCCCCGCTGAGCCGTGAATTCCGGACACCGTGCAGCTGGGCTCCGGCTGGACCTGCCCCTCCACCAGCTCCCCTGCTGCACTGGCCAGGACCATGCCGACCAGCACAGCTCCTGCAGCTGCTGCCTGGCAGGGTGGCAGCTCGGCCCCAGAGCTTTTGAGTGACTGGAAAAGGCATCCCTCCTTCTGATGGATGCAGCCCTTGGGCCCCTCTAGGGCTGGGGAGTGAAATTCGAGGGACACATGAAGGCCACCCCCACACCATGCCCAGTCTCAGGCTTCCGGTGAGCAAGACAGAGTCTTCAGGGTGGGAGCCGCTTCCAGATTTTTCTTTTTGAGACAGGATATCACCTTCTTGTCCAGTCTGGAGTGCAGTGGTGCAATCTCAGCTCACTACAGCCTCCACCTCCCGGGCTCAAGCCATCCTCCCACCTCAGCCTCCCAAGTAGGTGGGACCACAGGTGCACACCATGATGCCTGGCTAATTTTTGTGTTTTTTGTAGAGATGAGGTCTCATCATGTTGCTAGGCTGATCTCAAACTCCCAAGTTCAAGCCATCCACCTGCCTCAACCTCCCAAAGTGCTGGGATTACAGGTGTGAGCCACCACGCCCAGCCTGCCTTCAAATTTTAAATCTCCCTGGTGATGACCTCTGCACACGAGCCCCACAACTGTTGTCCCAGGGTTGATGGATATTAACACAGCGTGACCAGGGGGCTCTGGGGGTGAGAGCCCCCATTACCCTGGAAGTAACGTCTCCACAGGAATGACAACAGGGGCTCTAGACAGGCTGGGAGACATAGGGGTACTGGGTTCTTGGCGCTGGGCCCCACGCCGTGTGGGTGGTGAAGGAGCCAGGCAGAGCCACCTCAGAACCCCAGCTGTCACTGACCACGGTCACAAGTAAAAGCCAGATGACCAGGGCAACGTCTGAGACAGGGACCTATTCTGCCCAGGTCCTGTGGTTCTAGAAGGTTTAAGTCAGCAGGGAGAAAGGGAGAACAAGGAACAGCAGACTTGAATACAACTTCCCCTTCCCACCCTCTGTCACAGAACATCCCTCAAACCCCCTCCCAACTGACCACGCTTCAGCAGGAGTTTGATGACCGAGGGGCCTGGAGTCTGTTCTGAAGACATGTCGTTCCTGCATTTTGGTGGACAAGATGAATGGTCCTCCCAGACCTCCAGGAAGCGCGAGGACCTCTCACTGAAGCCTCTGACGCTCTTTAAAGGGCTGGGTTGGTAAAGCGATGGCAGGTGATCCTCACACAGCCCCTGGGAGGCGCTGCAGCCCCTGAACCGGCGGAGCTGAACCACACAGCCCCAAAAGCATCTCCTCCCCGCAGCTGACAGCGATTCACTGAAAGAAAAATCACTCACGCCTGTAATCCCAGAACTTTAAGACGGTGAAGCAGGAGGATAGTTTGAGGCCTGAAGTTCGAGACCAGCCTGGGCAACATGGCAGGACTCTGTCTCTATAAAAAATACAAAAATTAGCCAGGTGGGGTGGCACACGCCTGTGGTCCCAGCTACTTGGGAGGCTGAGGTGGGAGGACCACCTAAGCCCAGGAACGCAAGGCTGCAGTGAGCTGTGATGGCACCACTGCACTCCAGCCTGGGTGACAGAGCAAGACCCTGACTCTAAAAAACAATACTTTAAAATTTTTAAAAAGAAAAATCAGCCTTGCTCAGAGCTCTTTGTAGGTGCCACTGATGGAAGCTCAAATTCCACAATCCTTTCCCTTTGCAACAGTCACTGCCTCGCAGGCAGATCTCGCCTCAGAGCAGGTGTGCGCCTTGCCCTGGACGTGCGCACTCCACCCATTTGGGTCATGACCACATCCAGCTAATCAGAAACTCCTCCGGCGGAGGAAGCTGTCCTTGTTTGTGGCTCCCCCAGAGAGTGGCTCAGCCCCTGAGGGTGTGGCCAGGCCCTGACTGACGTGTAAGAGGGAACCTGGGCTGAGAGACGGCTGCAGCCAGGACCCCGCCCAGCTGGTGACCTCAGTGCTGTTCAGGGTCCCCTCCCATACAGCCCACTGCTGCCTGTGGACCCTCAGAACACAGGGCTCCCAGCAGGAGACAGGGCGTGGAAGGGAGCCCAGTCAATGCGGCCAGGACAGTGGGGGTCATGTGCACACAGCTGGCACCACCCCGACCTGCCCACATCCCGAACAGCAGCAATGATGGCCTCTCATTCTCTGTCCCCCTGCTAACTCCTCAGCCCAGAAGATGCCAATGAGCCAGATGTGGCCCCTCGTGTGTCTGAGTAGAACTTCAGGGAAGAGGGAGTAAACCCAGTCTCTAAGCGCCTGCCCCTGCTTCACGCCTCATCAACCACCAGGGCCCATGGCCTCGGTCAGCGCCACCAGCCGGGAGCAGAGGCAGACGAGCTTTCCTGTTAGAGCTGGGAAAGGAGCAAGGGAGGTAGGAGAGGCAGGGCTGGTTTTATAACGTTTATGAAATACACACGTGGAGGAGGCGTCTCAGTCCATTTGGGCTGCCATAACGAAATCCCTCAGACTGAGTCATTGGAAACAACAGAGACGTGTTGCTCACAGTGCTGGAGGCCAGGAAGGCCAAGGTCAAGGGGCCAGAGGCCTCCATATCTGGTGAGGGCTCTCGGGCGCCCTCTCACTGCATCCTCACAGGGAGAAGGGACAGGCGCTTCAGCAGGTCTTGTATTAGGCCGTTCTCACGCTGCTGTAAGGAAACACCTGAGATGGGGTAATTTATAAAGAAAAGAGGTTTAATTGGCTCGCAGTTCCACAGACCGTACAGGAAGCATAGTGGCTTCTGCTTGGCTTCTGGGGAGGCCTCAGGAAACTCACAATCGTGGCGGAAGGCGAAGGGGAAGCCGGCATATCACACCAATGGAACACCGAGGGATGGGAGGTGCCACACATTTTTAAACAACCAGATCTCATGAGAACTCTGTCACGACAGCAGCAGCAAAGGGCCGGTGCTAAACCACTCATGAACAATCCACGCCATGATCCAACCACCTCCCACCAGGCCCCACCTCCAATACAATTCGATGTGAGATTCGGGAAGGGACATGGATCCAAACCAAATCAGGCCTCTTTTCGAAGGCCACAGATCCCATTCAGAGGGCAAATCCCCACGACCTCATTCCCTCCTGAAAGCATCACTCTTCAGAAGCAGCAGCTCAAAGGACAAGACCTCCAAAAAACCCAACTGTGCTGTGCCTCAGTCTAGGCCACAAACACAGGCCGGGGTCCTGCCCTATGGCCCACGACTTTGTGACTTTGGTGATCTGTTCACCCACTGGCAGAGACACATCACAGGCAGCTTTTCCTGTGGACCAGTGTCTAGCTCCCGGTACAGCCACTCTGGCCCTGATGCAGGGTTGCTGTGGGAGGTTTTGGTTGCGGGCACAGCCCAGAGACGCCCCTCGCTCTGACACGGCCCCAGGCCAACCTCAGCTCTGCCCTGACTGGAGGGGCCGGGATGATCAGCATTTTTCATGTATCTGTCAGCCCGTATGTATATACTATTATTATTTGTCAATTAAAAATAAAATATTTTGGTTTGAGTGGGAGTTGAAAGAAAAAACATTAACTTTAATTTGAAAATCAGAGAAGAAATGGGGTCAGGAACACAAGACCTACGATAAGGAGGACGTCAGGACTGGCAAGGCGCCCCCCTCACTGTCCCTGGGGGTCCTCCGCAGGCCACAGACGGGGCAAGGGAGCCTGTCAGGCATTCTCCGCACCCTGCGGCCTCGCTCTGGGAGTCCAAGGCCCTCAGAGGCACGGATGTGGAACCACAGAGCGGACAGGGCGGGCTCTGCTGCTGGCACCTCTTCTCTGCACAGCGACCACCCCCCCTTTTCTGTGGTTGGATGCTGACCTCACAAGGGGGTCATGTGATGCAGGTCTGACCAATCAAGCAACTCCATCCCATTCCCAGTGATTGGTTCTGGGACAAACATGTGACCCACTGTGGCCAATCAGAACCAGGCTGGGACTTGCACAGGGAGTGCTGGGAAAGAGCCTCCGTCTCTATCTAGGACCCTCAGAGCTGCAAGGGGGGACCAGTCGCCCTCAGGTGTCCATGCTGGGAGAGACCTGGGATGGATCAGGGCCCAGATGGGGGCTGGGCAGCGGGTCAGAGCCAGGACAGGAGGTGCCACAAAGTGGGGGTATGGGGTCACAAGACCAAGCCAATGCAGAAGATCAGCCCAGGCTGAGCAGAAACACCTGCTACCTCCACTGAGCCTGGAGCCCGCCGCCCCTGATCCCCCACCTTCTCAGAACTTAAGTCCATTTTACTTATGGGAGTTGAAGCTGATCTGCTATTCTTTAAAAGCTTCCTCTCTGTAACTGTGTCATTTGAAGAATATTACACAAATGGAGGCATTCACCCTGCAGCATTTTGAGACCAGCCTTTTGCACTATTCTCTTGCAATCTGTCCAAGTCGTTATGTCATCAGATGGGAGCCGTCCTGGTGCTCACAGTCAGGCGAAGCTGTTCTCCTGGTGAACCCACACTTTACGGAACACCTGAATCACACAGAGCCATCTGTGACATGATGAAGCAAGACAAAAACAAGAACAACTGTGATCATATCAGATTACAGACAAAACACGAGCATGTTCCAAACCACAAAACAATCAACGTTCCCTCTATCTTGGCCAGTGTGAGAGACTGCAGCCTCAGCACCAAGCACAGCCGCAGGCTTGCTCTTAGCTTCTATCTAAGAATTGTTAAGATGCCTGTCTTCATCCATTTTCTGTTGCTATAACAGAATACCACAGATTGGGACCAGGCACAGTGGCTCGAACCTGTAATCTCAGCACATTGGAAGGTGAGGTGGGCGGATCACTTGAGGTCAGGAGTTCAAGACCAGCCTGGCCAACATGGCAAAACCCTGTCTCTACTCAAAAAAAAAAAAAAAAAAAAAAATAGCCAAGCATAATGACGGGTGCCTATAATCCCAGCTACTAGGGAGGCTGAGGTGGGAGAATAGCTTGAACCCAGGAGGTGGAGGTTGCAGTGAGCTGAGATTATGCCACTGCACTCCAGCCTGAGTGACAGAGTGAGACTCCGTCTCAACAACAACAACAACAACAAAGGAATACCACAAACTGGGAAATTTATAATAAACAGAAGCATATTGGCTCACAGTTCTAGAGTCTAGGAAGTCCAATATCAAGGTGCTGGCATCTGGTGAGGACTTTCTTGCTGTATCATAACAAGGCAGAGAGACAGAGAGGAGGTAAACCATCATAATAGCATGAATCCATTCATGAGCTGAACACCTCTTAACAGTCCCACTTCCCAACGCTCTCACATGAGTTTTGAAGGGGGCAAACATTCAAACCATAGCAATGCTTAATCACAGAAATACCCCCCACTTCCTAACAGCATCTAATTCGAGAAACTCCACTTCGCAAGTCACTTAACACAGGTCCCAGTCCTACGCTAAGTCCTTTTGATGCTCTCTTACTGAGAAGTCCACACTTCCCCAAGGTATGTGTTCTCCCTCACCACAATAACATCAATAAACTGAGTTTATTAAAATACACACCAAGGGGCTCTCCCACACTCACATCCTGCCTCCATCTCTCTTGGGAGCACCAGGTAAGGATCCAGGGAAGACAGCCCCACTAGCATGTGACCCCTCTGTGTCTCTGACCCCTGGGGTTCTGCATCCTCATCCAGGCTCTCAGCGATCCGAGCAGCATTTGAGAAGAATTCTCCTCACTGGCTTTTAGGGCATCTGGCACCCCCAGACCCCTCAGAAAGTACATGCTCACATCATGCCTTTCCTTGGAAACACCTGTCTTTCCTTAGGGAGGCGGGGGTGATATTGCTCCCAGTCTTTCCATCCTCTGAAGAACTCTCCTTAAATCTCAAGTTACCATTCTCTGAAGTTAAAATTCATGGGTAGAGCAGGTTTCACTGGCTCTGGATGTGTGTTTATTGAACCTTCTGGACTCAGGTTTTCCGAAATTCCCCACCTAGAATAAGAGGCAGTTCATGACTGGAATCTCAGAGGCCAAACCCACATTTAGCCCCAGCGCATCTGACTTGTCTCCCTCACACCCGACCACACTCAGACGTCCTCCCTCCATCGTCTACCTGTGAGCTGCCGTCTGCCTCCCCCAGATACAAAGAAAGACTGCAGAGGAGGGTTGCTTCTCCTCTATCCTGGGTGAGTCTGCTGCCCCCAGGAGTTTGCACCCTGGGTTGGTGAGTTTATAGAGCAGCCATTACCAATGCTAAGTGTGATCAACACCAGATGTGTTGTTATTTGTGTAAGGAATATTAGAAGTGGGTATCTATGGGTGAAGTTGCTAACTTATTACAAATCATTACAGGTCTTAGAAAAGCACTTCTGTTAGCGATGAGGGGACTTTCTAAGATATTTTGGGATATGTCCCCAACCCTGAATGTACAGGTAGAGGAAACACAGGCCTGCTGGCCTGTGCCCACGGTCCCCACATGGCCCTGTTCAGCCTGTGGATCAGAGGATGGCTGAGCATGGTGCTGCCTAAGAAGGAAAGACCCTGCCCCAGGACTTCCCTTTTCCTTCCTCTAGCAAACGCTTCCGGCAGGGTGACGCTGGGTCAGGTTTAAAGAAGGAGATCAGGATCTTCCTGGGCTTACAGAAGAGTTTGATATGGGCCATTCTGTGTTTGCCTCCTAATGAATGTCCGTGTATACGTGGCGGAATTGGTCCAGAGTTGCCTTATCATAGATTTGTATGCGAACACATAACCGTCACCACTTCAAATTCTCTGGATGTAACTACTGTCCGCCAGAAATAATCTAATAGTTGTCCAAGGACAGATTTATTCAGGCCCTTTAACAACTGTCTCCACTCCAGGAGGGCTTCCTGCGAGGCCGTGGCCAGCGATTCAGCCCCATGAAACACGCCGGGACAAAACTGCATGTGGAGATGGGATTTTGTGCCTCCAGTGAGGGGAGCTTCTCAGATACTCTGAAAGAGGTTTCTGGAACTGGGGGAGGATGGATGGCAGATTTAGTTTGAAGTGAAATTAACCAGCAAGAGTTGATGGGATGTGACTCCCGGAACTCAGGCAAGAACGCCAGCTCCTTACAATTTCATTTCCAGAGCATCAGAACTGCCAAGAGCCTGGGGTTCCCTAAGGACATCTCATCTCCCTGGATCTGGGAATAGCTTCCGGATGCCTGGGCTCTGGACAGGTGTGTGGTGCAGTCCTCACTAGCCCACGAGGTGGTGTCTCCACGGGGCTGCCTCAGTTTATTCCCCCAGTGACCGCTCACTGAGCAGTGGGCCTGTCCATGTCACTTCAACCCCATGTGCTGCATCATCTCACCTCATCCCCTGCTGCCCCCGAAGTGGGCGCTGTGACCACTCCATCCTGCAGATGAGGAAGCTGAGGCCCAGAAAGCTCAAGTGGCTGCCAGGAGCACTCATGGGCACAGCTGCCTCTCTGCCCGCATTCCTCCCATGACACCTCCCAGACCGGGAGTCACTAAGTGCCTCCAAACAGATGACAGCACCTGTAAGACACCCAGAGCAGGAGAGAAGAAACCTCTCATCTGAGGATGCACCGTTGAAAAGGAAAATGCACCACAAGTCTGAACGGTACCTCTGCAGAGGCGCGATTCAAACCAGGCTCTCTGGAGAGTGGGATGCTTCTGCAATGAGAGAGATTGTGCTTTCCAGCATTTCATGCAGAATTTTAAGTCAACGAGAGGCTTCTGATGGATACTCTGTCCTGTTCAGAAACCCAGTGAGCTTCCTGAACCCGGCTGGTGCTGCCTGGCTTTCATGCTGAGTGTGGGGAAAGGCTTATATTAGAGTCAGACCCTGGGACTCAGGACTGTGGGTGAGCCCAGCATCCCCACGCTCCAGATGGGAGAAAAGGGAACAAATGCTGTCGAGCTGTGTTTGAGGAGAACATTCTTCTTGTAATTAGTCCCTCAACTTCTAACAGCATCCAGAATGAAAAGAACAGGCCAGAACAGTGGTCTGCATAACACGCTTGTTTCAGTGCGCACTCAGACACTGCCTTCTGTCAATGCTTCACCTTCAGGCAACCTGCACCAATGCAGAAAAGACTAGATTTCTCCCAGTATCATTATTCAGCTGAAACGTTGTCTCATCCTGAAGCTGTGAAAATGCCCAACTTCCTTTCTCGTCTCCAGCACTCTCAATGAGTCCTTTCCGTTTCCACTCGATGGTTCCTCAGCTTGGCTGAAACCAGCAGCAGCTTCCTGAAGACATTGGAGCTAAAGCTTTTTTTAATTTTCCAAAAAGGAAGGGAAGTAATCTTTCAAGAGCTTGAACACCTGACCTGGCCCTGCCCCACCATCTCATTCCCTTCCTGATTCAACTGTGGCCCTATCAGCTGCAGTTTCAAAACGGCAGCACAGACCTCAGACCCCATAGATTCCCTTCCCTTCTAACCAAGTACAGACCCCAGACCCCATAGATCCCCTCCCCTCCTAACCAAGTAACAGTAACCACCTGCCTGGTGCACAAGAGACTATATCATGTGTGCATTCATATAGTCACACGACTGTGATTTACTGGGCAGCTTTTTTGTACTAGGCACTGTGCTGACTGCCCAAAAAAGGGCTACAGGGTCATGATATTGGGCTCCATGTGTGACCACAGCTGTTTCTGGGAAGAGCAGAGCTGGAGTAGTTTCTCAATCCTTCTAGTCCTTATTGTCCAGGGCCTGGGAAAACCCAGCCTTATGCGCCACCCCCACTCCCACACGGGAACAAGGCACTGGACCCAGGTCATGAACATTCAGACCCTGATGTGATCTTACCCGTGGAAGTCACAGCCATCGGGGGTTGGGGGTGATCAGAAAACTCCTGCTTCCTTATCTAAGTGCCTCTCTGTAGCAGATGACATTGAAATGATACAGACTGAAAGATGAGAATCTGTAAAAAAACAGAACAGAAAATTATGTTGGTTTGTTTCAAGTTGCCTTTCAATCATTCTCCTTTTTTCTCATTCTGTGTTGAGAATGAACTTAACACTTGATAGATATAGACACTAAGAGCTAATACACTATGTGCACAGAGCAAATGTGAAATAAGATACCGCTCTCCAAAGAGCTTAGAATCTAATCAGATAGATAAGAAAGACACAGCCCCACACAACACAAGGGATAATGTGCATGACAATGAACGACCTGGGCCAGGTGTGGCCCTGCAGTGATGGAGGAGGGAGACCAGCTGGTCTAAAGACATGAGGAGGAGGTTGGAGAAGACAAGATTATCTGGAACTTGAAAAACGATGAGCGTCTGTTGGTGTGGCTGGAACCGCATGCAGTCCCCCTTCTCCTACAACTGAGCCTCATTTTCCTTGGTGAGCCACCCATCTCATCATTCTATGTGTTTAGCAGGGCTGATCATTTTCCTGGATCTAAGATGCTCATGTGACTCACACCTGGCTAACTGCATCATCAAAATCCTTACCAGAGACAGACTCAGGGACAGACATGTAGGCTTGGGTGGACCAGTGAGACTCTGTCCTGAATTTCATTGAAACTATCAAAAAAGAATAATTCTGGGCTTTCTAGGAAGATGCAAATACAGTTGGCCTTCTGGGTCTGCAAGAGTCTGCCATCTGTGGATTCAACCAACCACAGGCAGAAAATTTTCAAAAAAGAAAAAAAAATACAACAATAAAAATCACAAATTTTTAAACTATAGTATAATAACTATTGACATAGCATTTACATTGTATTAGGTACTATACATAATCTGGAGATGATTTAAAGTATATAGGAGGATGTGTGTGCATTCTATGCAGATCCTATGCCAGGAGGATGTGTGTGCATTCTATGCAGATACTATGCCATTTGCATAAGGGACTTGAACATCCATGGAATCTGGCATCCTTGGGGGCTCCTGGAACCAATCCCCTGAGGATACTGAGGGACAGCTGTATTAGTGAGACTCAGATCCAGGCAGCTATCTTGGTATCACTGGGGACAGCCAAGGCACAAATGAGAAATCAGATCTGTGAGATGGAACAAGACAACATCTCAATACTGTCACTTGAGCCCCTAGATCTAGCCATCCCTGAGGCCATCTCTTCGGATATTTTTGTTATATGAGCCAATAAATTATAGTTTTTGCAAAAGCTGCTTTGTGTTTTGTTTCTGCCACTTCAGACTGAATTAAAACCAAATAAATCTGCCTGATACTTTGCAATGCCATGTAAGAGTCTGTTTGAGGATTGAGAGTTGGAAGAAAGCTCTAGTATTAAGAATAAAGTTTTCCAAACTTGATCTGGATCACCCCCAAGAAAAGGCTCCACATTTAGAAACAGCCCTGGGAACTCTGGCCTAACCACGGGGCGCCACTTTCTCCGCCAGAGAACACCGTGTAGCTTGTTTATGGGCTGATGTGTCTCATGACTCTCAAACAAGGGCGTAGGAAGGTGGCGTTTCCCACCACAGGTGCTGGGGGAGCTTGATCTGGCACACACACGGAAACACAGCCCTGCCCGCTTCCCCACACCATTATGAACTTTGAGGCCAACCCTTCATGAATCTGATTCTAAATCTGAAAACACACTCCTGGCTGCTTTGGAAGTGGGGCATCGTCCACAGGGTCTGTGTGTGGTGCTGCCGCCCTGAGCCTCTGCTCTCTGCTCCTCCCGTCAAGGAAGGCCAGGAGTGAGGTGGGGAGATGGCAAAGGACCAGCTCCTTTCTCTAACCACAGAGCCTCTCCCCCAGGAGGATGCTCCAGAAAAGCAGCTCCCAATGAGGAAATTGCACATCTTGGATTCCTGGATTAAGGAGGGGAGCCGAAGAAACCAACTGAGCACGGCCAGGCCGTGCAGCTCTGGTTGCCATCCCTGACCAAGGGTCCTGCCAACCCAAGGGCACTCACCCTGGCAGAAGCCTCAGCCTGGCCCCTCCAGGCGGCAGGAGGAAAGTGAGGAGACAGGAAGGTTGCTCCTGGCTCCAGGGCCTGGAGGCCTCAAAGCTGGAGTTCTCCAGGGGCTTCTGGTGGCAGAGTCAGCTTCAGGCGACCTCTTGAGTATCAGATTTAATGACCTGGAAAAGAAGCTGCCTGGAGCTTTCCTGGCCAGAAAACTGTGCTTGCTTTAATTGTTGAATGGAACAACTACATTACAGAAAGTCTAGGGAACAGAGGGGAAATGGTGCCCAAATACCAGCAGCATAACACAATAAAATGTCATCTTGCTTATTGCCTTCCAGGGTATAAGTGTTTTATGATTGCCGTCCTGTTTTTCAAAAATGTGGCAACTTTTCTAACTGCTTGACATGAAACCATTTTCAATTTTATTGCTTTAACAGCAGCATGATTAATGAGTGCCTGTCAGTTCAATGAACTGGTGTCACCCCATCTCAGGAAATCATTGGTAAATAACTTGATAAATAACTTCTCCAACTTGATGGCCAGTGGAAGGCTCAGGAGTCCCAGCACAGGGCCTGGAGTGGACCTACGGCTGCAGCCATGGTGCAGTGTGAGGAAACTGGTTTCAGGTGCAGAGCTGGTACCTGGGCAGGTGCAAAGAGCTGAGCCCGCAAGTTTGCCTCATCAGGAGAAACTGATGCCCCTGAGGCCCTGTAGTCCGGCCCCGAAGTCCGTTGTGAACACACTCCAGGATTTCACACACGCAGCCTGGCACCAGTGACAGGCTCTGGAAATACTGCAAATAACACGAGAGCACAGAGGTCTCCCTCTGCAGAGCAAAGCAGACCGTGAGAATCGGCCAGCACCCGTTCTTGACGAGTACAGACATTAAGCCTTCACTTAACAGGGGACTCTAATGGGTTCGAGTCCTGCAGAGTCTCTAAGCTTGACCCTCTCTGGAGATTGAGTACGGCACCTCCAGACCGTCAGGGCATAGAAGACAGGCGTGGACCAGGACCGCATGCTCGCCGACTACAGCTGCAGGTCTCACCACTGCGAACATGAGAATGATGATAGAGACCACCCTGCGCTGCTCACATGTGGCTTATTTTTTTGTCTCCATCTGTTCCAGGAATTTATTCTGTTCTCTCTGTCTAAAACACCATCCATCCTGTGTAGCAAGGAAAATTTTAGGCCCTCTCAAGTCCTACCTTGATTTAAAATATGGACTTGTAATAAAGAGGAAAATGAAATGCAGAGATTCCTGGCAAGATGCTAAAATGTCTGGAGCTAAAACCTGAGTTGTCTGCGTAATAAGCCAACTTAGTGCCAGATCAGAAAATGTGCGCAGCCCATACACATTTCCCAAGCTCTAGCCACAGAGATTAAAGGTAAAGATGGAAAAGAACATTCTTTCATACCAGGATTTCATGACCATGAATTTTCCCCACTATCTTCCTAATTCGGGGTCTGCAGACACACTGAAAGATAATCTTTGTAAGGATGAATGGCCAGGCCAGAATGTTAGTGGCCTGTGTGTTCAGGAGGCAGTGACATGATCCTATTTGATCCCAGACTGTGAGGCAAGACTCCCTGGTTCAAATCCAGGCTCGAACACTCCATAGCTGGGTGATGCTGGGATGAGTGAGTTCACCTCTCTGAGTAAAATTTAGCTGCCTCATTTATAAAATGGAATGACAACAGTCCTCACTGCAAATGATTATTGAGGAAATGAAATAAGTTACCTATCATTCTTGGTTCGCAATATGAACTCAATGAATGCTAGTGGGAGGATGATGGAGGACGAGGAAAAGTCTTGTCACAGATACAGTATTTAAGATAAATAACTCTTTTTTTTTTTTTTTTTTTTTTTGAGACAGAGTCTCGCTCTGTCGCCCGGGCTGGAGTGCAGTGGTGTGATCTCGGCTCACTGCAAGCTCCGCCTCCTGGGTTCATACAATTCTCCTGCCTCAGCCTCCCGAGTAGCTGGGACTACAGGTGCCCACCACCATGCCTGACTAATTTTTTCTATTTTTAGTAGAGACGGGGTTTCACCATGTTAGCCAGAATAGTCTCAATCTCCTGACCTCGTGATCTGCCAGCCTCGGCCTCCCAAAGTGCTGGGATTGAAGGTGTGAGCCACCACACCCAGCCTAAGATAAATAACTCTTAAGGTCCCTATTGATGTCTGGTGGTTTGATGAATTGATTCATTCAACAAGTGATTATTGGAAAGATTAAATAAAATGATGCATGCAAAGTTCTTAACTTAGCATCCTCTAAATTAAAGTGTCCAATAGATGTTCATTGTGAATATGATAAAGATAATGGTAATAGTTATAATAATGATGGTGGTGATGGTGATGATGATGGTGAGGGTGATGGTGATGATGATGATGGTAGTAGTGGTGATGTTGGTGATGATCATAATAGGATGATGAGTATGGTGGTGATGATGGTAATAAGGATGATGCTGGTGATGATGGTGACGATGCTGATGGTGGTGGTGATGTTGGTGATGATTATCATGATAGTGAAGATGACAATAGTGGTGGTGATGATGGTGATAATGATGATGGTGGTGATGATGGTGATGATGGTGATGGTGGTGATGATGGTAGTGATGGTGATGATGGTAATGATGATGGTGGTGGTGACAATGGTGATAATGATGATGGTGGTGATGATGGTGGTGATGATGCTGATGGTGGTGGTGATGTCAGTGATGATTATCATGACAGTGAGGATGACGACAGTGGCGGTGATTGATGGTAATGATCGTGGTGGTGATGATGGTGATAATGATGATGGTGGTGATGATGGTGATGATGGTGGTGGTGATGATGATGGTGATCGTGGTGATGATGATGGTGATCGTGGTGATGATGGTAATGATGATGATGGTGGTGATGATGCTGATGGTGGTGGTGATGTCAGTGATGATTATCATGATAGTGAGGATGATGATAGTGGTGGTGACAATGGTGATAATGATGATGGTGGTGATGATGGTGATGGTGGTGATGATGATGGTAGTGATGGTGATGATGGTAATGATGATGGTGGTGGTGACAATGGTGATAATGATGATGGTGGTGATGATGCTGATGGTGGTGGTGATGTCAGTGATGATTATCATGATAGTGAGGATGATGATAGTGGTGGTGACAATGGTGATAATGATGATGGTGGTGATGATGCTGATGGTGGTGGTGATGTCAGTGATGATTATCATGATGGTGAGGATGATGATAGTGGTGGTGACAATGGTGATAATGATGATGGTGGTGATGATGCTGATGGTGGTGGTGATGTCAGTGATGATTATCATGATGGTGAGGATGATGATAGTGGTGGTGACAATGGTGATGATGATGGTGGTGATAATGGTGATGATGGTGGTGGTGATGATGATGGTGATGATCTAATGATGATAATGGTGATGATGATAGTGGTGATGTTGGTGGTAGTGATGATGACGGTGATGGTGATGATATGGCTGAGGAGGATGACAGATAAGAATGAGGAGAATCCAATAGATACATCTAAAATAAGTAACTACCTGTGTGACCCTGCTAATCACAGGTGGATTTAGATAAATTTGTCCATATTTATCAAGAACTCACTAAGGACCAGGTGCTCTGCTAGGAATTTTTTCATCAGAGAGGCTTCCACATGTGCACAATAACTCAGGTATAAAAGTATTCTCTGTGGCCTTGATGGTAGCAGCAAAATAGCAGAACTGTCCAAATGCCCATCACTAGGCAAGCGATGAAGACTCGGAGGCTCTTCTGCATTCTTAGCTGCCACATTCCATCAGATCCCAAAGGCAACACCAGAAGCTCCTCTGACATTTCTTCCCCTGCATCTCCCCCTGTGTCCAGTGAGGCTGGGCCACGGGCGGGGACCAGAGGGTCTGCCTAAGAACAAGGTGGGCTCCACTGTCTGCTTTCTCTGAAGAAAGCTACAGGAGCCACAAAGTCTGGGTGAGTGAGTGTGTGGGGGTTTTTAAGATGAAAAAGTTCCCAGGGAAGAGGATGAGGGGAGGGGTACCAGGAGGGAGAAGACAGCAAGTGGGAAGAGCCTGGGCTTTGGGGCCAGATGACACCCAGTTCTATTCCTGAGGCCACCCGGGCCAGCTGTGCAGTCTCAGAACATGGCTGAACCTCTCTGGGCATCCATGGTCTCACTGTGGAAAAACAATGAGTGCCTTCCTCATGAGGATGGATGGGTGGCCAGGTATATGTAAACTAAGACGTTTGATGTATGACGCTATTTCATATCATAACATTTTCTGATGTTACCCAACTCAAATCCACACCCACTTTTCTCTACTACCAGTGTCTGAACTGTGAGATGCCTAACAAGGTTAGGTATAAAATATGGGGATCCTGGTCCCATTTTACTGAAAATATGCTTCTTGGAGTTTAAGCTTTCTCCCTCCATTAAACATAGAAACTTTTCAGAGGGATCAGCCTGTGCTTTCTTCACTGGGGTTTTCATATAATGAGTGGAGCCTCCTTGTATTAGTCCATTTTCACACTGTTGATAAAGATATACCTGAGACTGGGTAATTTCTGAAGAAAAAGAGGTTTAATGAACTCACAGCACCAGATGGCTGGGGAGGCCTCACAATCATGGCAGAAGGTGAGAGGCACATCTTACATGGTGGCAGACAAGAGAGAATGAGAACCCAGTGAAAGGGGTTTCCCCTTATAAAACCATCAGAGTTCGTGAGACACGTTCACTCCCACAAGAACAGTCTGGGGGAAACCGCCCCCGTGATTCAGTTGTCTCCTACCGGGTCCCTCCCACAACACGTGGGAATTATGGGAGCTACAATTCAAGATGAGATTTGGGTGGGGACACAGCCAAACCATATGACTCCTGAATCTACATGAAAGACATGAAGTGTGCGCAAGGGGAGAAAAGGTTTTAAGCCAGTGAGCGGCTGGGGGCTGTGTCACTGCAGCACCGCACAGACTGCTCTGACTGATGCCTCTCCCATTCATTGGCACTGTGCAATGAAGCCTCCTGGAACTAAGATGTGGCCTCAGTTGAAGGTGGGATCCAAATTGACTATGATTAATTCCACCTTCCAATTAAACATGAGTTCCTAAAAGAAATCTGCCAGCATCACAAAAAGAAAAACAAAACAAATCCCTTTCTTCCATGTCCATGTTCTGTGATCTGGGACGCATGTCTGCTGTACCGGTATTTAAATTCTCACATGCTTATCCTTAACTCCACTCCTGGCTTCCTCGTGGGCTTCTGGAGGAAGGAGGGTATTTGTCATCCACCCCTGCTCACTGCACATTCTTGACAGGGCCTCGCATCTGACAGAAAATCAGGGGAAGGTGACCATTTGGCACCACTCCCACCAACTTCAGATTGCTTGAAGGCTGGATTAAGGCCAGGGTGAAATGTACGGGAAGAAGCCACTCTCTTCCAGGGGCCCTCCCTGCAGTGAGGCTTCGTCGTACTCTGCGTGAACCTCCAACTCTTTAATTAAAACTGAAGGTTGAGGGAGCCCAGCTGCCTGCAGACTATCTGACTTTGGCTCATAGCCAGTTCCAACCCAGTTGGAGTAAAATACGCAGTTCCTGGGCTCCTGATAAAATTAATTAAGAGAAAGCTGACAGAGAGATAGATGGAGGTTGCAGGACTCACAGAACCAGCCAGCGATCCATTCGTGGGGAGCTTGTGTTGGGGACCACAAACTCAGTCTCCTACCAGGGCTGCTTTGGTGACATGAAGTCCTCAGACCTAGCCAAGGGCTGTCAAGAAGGAATAGAGCCCAGGGTGCCAAGCCTTACTGCTCACCTGGAGAAATCACATGGTGTTGACATCTGGTCCAGGTTCTTCCTAAACAGGCCAAATTCAGCAGGTCCAGGCTGGACTGGGATGACAGGTCACTGCCTTGTGATCCTGTCTGACAAGCTACAAGAAACCGGTGCGCCTGACCAGAGAGACCAGGATGAGGTGAGCTCCATGGAGGCTCCCAGCTCACTCAGCTGAATTCACTGCTGCTTGTGAATTGTGTGATGTATGTGCATATATGCGTGCATCTGTGTGTTTCTGTGTGCATGTGCACACCTGTGTGTGCATGTGTGTGCATCCGTGTGTATGTATGCACCCGTGTGCACGTGTGCATATGTGTGCATCTGCGTGTGCAGCTGTGTGCATCTGTGTGTGCATGTGTGTGTATCTGTGTGTCAGTATGTATGCATCTGTGTGCGCATGTGTGCACGTGTGTGCATCTGTGTGCACGTGTGTGCATCTCTGTGTGCATGTGTGCTCTATATTTCAAAGGGGGGCCAGAGGATGCCACACAGAAGGCCCCATGCAGAGCTGGTCATGGAGGAAGGAACATCAGGCCCGATCCCTCTGCATCCCCGCAGCGTTTTTTTCTGGGAATTCTAACACAAACTGAAGCCCTTCAGCCTCACTGCATTAATCTACTTGCCCCAGGAAGCTCCAGCTCGAGCCATGCACCACCCACGCCCCTCCAGAGCTCAGCAGCCACACAGCCCCGCCCCATTTTCCATGCACCTAAGCTGCCCACGGCTGTGCTACAGTCAGCCCCAATAACTGTGATCAATGGGCCTGGCGGGGGAGGTGCCAGGGTACCAGCGGGCAGGGGAATGGGAGGAAGCCCATGAGGTGGGACCCTTTCCTAGAAGAACCACTGCTTTTGCAGGCCTTATTTAGAGGGACCCCCTTTATGGGGCTTTCCACCAAGAAAACGATCACCTGGATTTAACCAATGCCCTAAGAGGCAGCTGTTCCCATCACCTTCGTGAGTGCCACAATTCACGAAATGTCTCCTTTATGCACGGGTATTTAAGCTGTGGGGTTTGGAAACGGGAGCATTACTGACAGAAGCAGGCCTGGTCAGCAACCCGCTGGGGGCTGGGTCCAGCTCTCAAACAGCTTTGCCTGCACGCAGTAGTGCCTCAATCCTTTTTTATGTCCATGCTTTCAGGTAGGTCAAGCATTGCCCTCACTCCCCCTGTGCCCCCTCCTGTACCCAGCCACTTCACAGCTCTGTGTTCCCTGTCTGGTCTCAGAGGGCAGGTGGGTTTGCAACCCCTGACCAGGAGTCGGTCCTGGTCCCAGCATTCCTTGGAGAGACTACATTTCCCAGCATTCTTTGCAGCTAGGTCTGGTCCAGTGCTGGGTTTGGGCTAAGGAAGCAACAACAAAATGATGTAAGCAAATTCCAGCCCACAGATCTGTAAGGAAGCTCACTCTCTCTTCCCCAACCCTCTGAGCACATGTTGCAGGGAAGCAACTTCAGACAGCTGACGAGAACAGACTGGGGCATGGCAGAGACTTCAGTCTATGACACAATTCTCCCATCCCTCTCCCTCTCCTCAGACCTTGCTATTCCCTGTGATACAATAGTATTGAAATTAGGCCAATTAATAACCCTACAATGGCCTCTAAGTGTTCAAGTGAAAGGAACGGTCGCACATCTCTCACCTTAAATCAAAAGCTAGACATGATTAAGCTGAGGGAGGAAGGCATGTGGATAGTCGAGATAAGCCAAAAGCCAGGCCTCTCACACCGAACAGCCAGCCAAGTTGTGAATGCAAAGGAAAAGTTCTTGAAGGAAATTAAAAGTGCTTCTCCAGTAAAACATGAATAAGAAAGCAAAAAGGCTTTTCTTTTTGCTGATACGGAGAAGGGTTTAGTGGTCTGAATAGAAGATCAAACCAGCCACAGCATTCCTTTAAGCCAAAGCCCAATCCAGAGCAAGGCCCTAACTCTCTTCAATTCTGTGAAGGTTGAGAGAGGTGAGGGAGCTGCAGAAGAAAAGCTGGAAACTAACAGAGGTTGGTTTATGAGGTTTTAAGGAAAGACACCATCTTCATAAGATAAAAGTGCAAGGTGAAGCAATGAGTGCTGATAGAGAAGCTGCAGTAAGTTATCCAGAAGATCTAGTCAAGGCCATTGATGGTGGCGGCACTAAACAACAGATTTTCAGTGTAGACAAAACAGTCTTCTAACAGGCATTAGAAGATGCCATCTAGGACTTTCACAGCTGGGGAACAGAAGTCAATGCCTGGCTTCAAAGCATCAAAGGACAGGCTGACTCAGCTAGTTAGGGGCTAACCCAGCTGGTGACTTTAAGTTGAAGCCAGTGGCCATTTACCATTCCCCAAATCCCAGGGCCCTGAAGAATGATGCTAAGTCCACTCTTCCTATGCTCTGTAAATGGAACAACAAAGCCTGGATGACAGCACACCTGTTTACGGCATGGTTTATTCAATATTTTAAGCCCGCTGTTGAGGTCTACTGCTCAGAAGAAAAGATTTTTTTCAAAATACTACTGCTCATTGACAATGCACCTAGTCCTCCCAAGAGCTCTGATGGAGACATACAAGAAGATTCATGCCTGTAAACACAACATCCGTTTTGCAGCCCATGAATCAAGGAGTAATTTTTTTACTTTCAAGTCTTATTTAAGAAATACACCAGCCTGGGCAACACAGGAAGACCCCCATCTCTATAAAAAAAATTAAAAATTAGCCAGGCATGAGAAAGACACCAGGCCTCGCTATTCACAGGCATGTTCTTGTCGTCCCTGCTACTTGGGAGGCTGAGGTGAGAGCATGGTTTGAGCCTAGGAGGTTGAGGCTGCAGTGAACCATTATTACACACCACTGCACTCCCACCTGGGCAATAGAATTAGACCCTATCTCAAAAACAAAAAAAAAAAAAGGAAATACATTTTGTAAGACTATAGCTGCCATAAACATCAATAGTGATTCCTCTGAAGAACCTGGACAAAGTACATTGAAAACCTCTGGAAAGGATTCACCACCCCACGTGCCATTAAGAACATTCACAATTCATGGGAGGAGGTCAAAACAGCAACATTAACAGGAGTGTGGAAAAAGTTGATTCCAACCCTCATGGATGACTTTGAGGGACTCAAGACTTTAGTGCAGAAAGTCACCGCAGATGTAGCTGAAATAGCAAGAAAACTAGAACTAGAAGTGGAGCCTGAAAAGGGACTGAATCACTGCAGTCTCATGAGAAAACATGAACAGATCAGGAGTTGTTTCTTATGAATGAGCAAAGAAACTGGTCTCTCGAGATGAAATCTACTCCTGGTGAAGATGCTGTGAGCATTGTTAAAATGACAATAAAGGATTTAGAATATTTCATAGACTCAGTTGTTAAGCAGTGGCACGGTTTGAGTGGATTGACTCTAATTTTGCAAGAAGTTCTACTGTGGGTAAAATGCTATCAAACAGCATCACTTGCTACAGAGAAATCTTTCTTGAAAGGAAGAGTCAAGCAATGTGGAAAACTTCATTGTTGTCTTATTTTAAGACATTGCCACAGCCAGCCTAACCCTGAGCAATCAGCTCTCTGATCAGTCAGCAGACATTCACACTGAGGCAAGACCCTCCACCAGCAAAAAGATTAGGACTCGTAGAAGGTTCAGATGAACCTTAGCGTTTTCTAGGAATAAAGTATTTTTAATTAAGGTATGTGCATTTTTTTAGACATAATGCTATTGCACACTTAATAGTCTATGGTATCTTCTAAATGTAATTTTCATATGCACTGAGAAAACAAAATATTCATGTGACTTGCTTTATTGCAGTATTCGCTTTACTGTAGTGGTCTGGAACTAAACCCACAATATCCCTGAGGTGTATTGGCCTCAGTTTCTTGAAATATTCTTTGGGGTCACTAAAGTGTGT
The DNA here is from genome assembly GCF_037993035.2 of Macaca fascicularis. Lineage (NCBI taxonomy): Eukaryota > Metazoa > Chordata > Mammalia > Primates > Cercopithecidae > Macaca > Macaca fascicularis. The sequence goes on from NC_088385.1 coordinate 138,652,527, forward strand.
TTTGTTTGCTCATTAAAAGCAGATATCAACTATGCACAGCTCATCTGTTGGCCTAGCACCCCCTGGCCCTGTATCTTTTAGGACAAGCTAACCCTTTCCTTTGGGAAGCAGGCTCTCCTCACCCCAGAGGCTCTGGTGAGAACCAACCATCACTATCATCCTTTCTCTTTTGCCACAGAGGTTTACCCTAAGGCACACCACTCAAACAGCGCCAGTCAGAGCCTTCCCCAGGATTTAGACACAGAAGTCTGGGAGAACAGGACCAATGAGAGCCCTTCCCTGGGATTTAGACACAGAAGTCTGGGAGAATGGGACCAATCAGAGCCTTTCCCTGGGATTTAGACACAGGGCTCTAGGAGAACAGGACCAATCAGAGTTCTTCCCTGGGATTTAGACACAGAGGTCTGGAAGAACAGGACCAATGAGAGCCCTTCCCTGGGATGTAGACACAGGGCTCTGGAAGAACGGGACCAATCAGAGCCCTTCCCTGGGATTTAGACACAGGGCTCTAGGAGAACAGGACCAATCAGAGTTCTTCCCTGGGATTTAGACACAGAGGTCTGGGAGAACAGGACCAATGAGAGCCCTTCCCTGGGATTTAGACACAGAAGTCTGGAAGAATGGGACCAATCAGAGCCTTTCCCTGGGATTTAGACACAGGGCTCTAGGAGAACAGGACCAATCAGAGTTCTTCCCTGGGATCTAGACACAGAGGCCTGGGAGAACAGGACCAATGAGAGCCCTTCCCTGGGATGTAGACACAGGGCTCTAGGAGAACAGGACCAATCAGAGCCCTTCCCTGGGATTTAGACACAGGGCTCTAGGAGAACAGGACCAATCAGAGTTCTTCCCTGGGATTTAGACACAGAAGTCTGGGAGAATGGGACCAATCAGAGCCTTTCCCTGGGATTTAGACACAGGGCTCTAGAAGAACAGGACCAATCAGAGTTCTTCCCTGGGATTTAGACACAGAGGTCTGGAAGAACAGGACCAATGAGAGCCCTTCCCTGGGATGTAGACACAGAAGTCTGGAAGAACGGGACCAATCAGAGCCCTTCCCTGGGATTTAGACACAGGGCTCTAGGAGAACAGGACCAATCAGAGTTCTTCCCTGGGATTTAGACACAGAGGTCTGGAAGAACAGGACCAATGAGAGCCCTTCCCTGGGATGTAGACACAGGGCTCTGGAAGAACGGGACCAATCAGAGCCCTTCCCTGGGATTTAGACACAGGGTTCTGGAGGAAAGATGCTCCCCCAGTCCTCTGGGGCCACCAGCTGGGGTTATGGACACCCAGATATGCTACAGACCTGCCTCCCCTCCTGCTGCCAGCACACAGTAGGACCTCGCTCCCCATTGTGGGCTTGGACAGGCAGCATCAGCATCACTGGGATGACTGATAGAAGTATAGCACTCTGAGCTCCACTCAGAGCTCCTGAATCAAAATCTGCACTGTCAGGAGTCCTCATGGGAGGTGTCACACCGGAGCCTGAGAAGTGCCCAGAGGAGAACATGAGGCCGGTGCACGCCCTGTCCAATCCACGGCGCATCCAGGAACTTCTCCGATGCTCCCTTGAGTCTGAGGTGGGGTGCCCTGTGAGGGAGGCTGGCCCTCCTCTGCTAACTGTGCCCCCAGATGCCCTGGAGTTCAGCCAACACACTGGGATTCTCACATATAATCCCATTCACAAGGCCGTGAGGGCAAGTGCACAGCTTGAGAAGTCACCCTTCATTTATTTGTCTTTGGAATGAACTCCTGAGCCCCTTTCTGGAAGGGATCCCAGCTGGCGTCTCACTCTTTTGTCTCTTGCAGGGCAAGGACTGAATCAGCCAGCAGTTGGCCTCTCTGGAAGTTCCCCAGAAATTCACTGAAGGATTTCTGTAAGGGGCTCTGGCTCTGGCCCTCTGCTCCTTTTGCTCTCTCCCGTCCACTCCGCCTGACTTTGCTTTGGGAGAAGTGACCTTCCTCTCCTGGACACACCCAAGAACTGTCCATCATGGCAACCCCTGCCTGCAGCCAAGTGGTGGACATGTGACTCAGGCTGGCCACTCACCCCCTGGAATGTGATGCCAGAGCGGAGGGACCCCAAACTCAGGAGCGTGGAGGTAATTCCAGGGATCTCTGTTCAGAAGTGTTTGGCCTCCAGTATTTCATTACCTTTTTTTATTAATAGAGACAGGGTCTCACTGTGTCACCCAGGCTGGAGTGCAGTAGTATAATCACAGCTCACTGCAGCCTCAACCTCCTGGACTCAAGTGATCCTCCCACCTCAGCCTCCTGAGTAGCTGGGACTACAGACACACACCACCATGCCTGGCTAATTTTTATTATTATTATTTTTTTGTAGAGATGGGTCTTGCTGTGTTGCCCAGGCTGGTCTCAAACTCCTGGCCTCAAGCAATCCTCCTGCCTCAGTCTCCCAAAGTGTTGAGATCACAGGCATGAGCCACCACGTCCTTTTTTTATGGCCGGATAATATTTCATTGTATGCATATACAATCTTCCCCCTTCATCTGCAGGGGATAAGTTCCAAGACCCCCAGTGGAAGCCTGAAACCATGGATAGTACTGAACCTTATATACACTGCTTTTTTCCTATACACACATAGCTATGATAAAGTTTAATTTATAAATTAGATGAGGTAAGAGATTAACAACAATAACCACTAATAGGACAATTATAACAATGTACTGTTCACAATGTCACGGAAAGAAGATTCATTCTTACTGTAGATCCTGGCAACCTCATTATGTGATTGTTTTTCTTTCCTCATTAAGTACAGAACTTTCACATTTTACTTAAAGGAAGCACTTTATGGCTTTCTTGGACATGTGCAAATTGCCGGCACCACTAGCCTTGCGCTTCTGGCTGTTCATTAAGTAAAATCAGGTTTTCTTAAGCACAAGCACTGAAGACACAGTCCAGTGACGCCAAGGCAGTAAATCTGATGACCAAAGCAGCTACTAAGTGGCCAGTGGGCAGATAGAGCATACAGCATGGGTACGCTGGGCAGAGAGGTGATTCACATCCTGGGTGGCATGGTAAGCGTTAGTCACGCTACTCATAATGGTGTGATGACTTATTTCTGAAATTTTCTATTTAATATTTTTGGACTGTGATTGACCATGAGTAACCAAAACCTCAGAAAGCAAAACCTCAGATAAGGAGGGGCTCCTGTGCTACATTTTGTTAAACCATTTGTTATTTGATGGACGTGTGGGTTGTTCCCAGCTTTTGACTGTTATGAATAAAGCTGCCCTGAAGGTTGGTGTACAAGTTTTTCTGTGCACATTATGTTTTGCTTCTTCTTGGGTACGTAACTAGGAGTGGAGTTGCTGTGTGGTGTGGTGACTCTATGTTTAACCATTTGAGGAACTGCCAAACTGTTCTCCAACGTGGCTGCACCATCTTCCACCCCCACCAGTGGTGATGAGGATTCAGATTTCTCCACATCCTCGGAAACATTATTATCTGATTTTTTATCATAGGCATTTTAGTGTGTGTAGAGTGGCATGTTACTGTGGTTTTGATGTGCATTTCCCTGATGACTAACTGTGCCAATTTTTCTTCATGTGCTTATTGTGTATTTAATGTGTCACTGTATATATTTTCCTTGGAGAAATGACTATGCATATCCTTTCCATTTTGTAACTGGATTATTTGACTTATTGAGTCCAAAGAGTTCTATGGTAGGATTTGCAAATATATATATACACACACACACACATACACACACATATATACACACATATATATACACATTATATATACACATATATACATATATATACACATATATATAATTTTTTTTCTAAATATAGAGACAGGGTCTTGCCATGTTGTCCAGGCTGGTCTTGAACTCCTGGCCTCAAGCAATCCTCCTGCCTTGGCCTCCCAAAGTGCTGTGATTACAGGCATGAGCCACTATGCCTGGCCCTCCACTTTCTTGCTGGTATTCTTTGACGCACAAAGGTTTTTCATTTTGATGAAATCCAATTTATCTATTTTTTTCTTTTGTTGCTCATTATTATTGTTGTTGCTCATGGTTTTAAACCTTATCTAAGAATTTTTGGCCAAATCCAAGGTCAGTAGTATTTTCCTCTAAGAGGTTTTATAGTTTTAGCTGTGACAGGTAGGTCTTTGATCCACTTTGAGTTAACTTTTGGGTATGGTGGGTGGTAGAGTCCAGCTACATTCCATGGCATGTGGAAATCCAGTGATCCCAGCACCATATGTTGAAAGAACAATTCTTATCCCATTGAGTGGTCTTGACACCATTATGGGAAATCAATTGGCCCCAGATATATGATTTTATTTCTAGAGTCTCAATTTTATTCCATTAATCTTGATGTCTATCCTTGTGCCAGTACCACCCTGTCTTGATTACCACTGCTTTACGGTAAGTTTTGAAAGCGAAGCTGTGGGCTGTCCTACTTCATTCTCCCTTTTCAAGATAATTATTATTCGGCATCCCTTGCAATCCTGAATGAATTTTGGAATCAGCTTGTCAGTTTCTACAGAGAAGTCAGCTGGGATAATGATAGGGATTGTGTAGAATGTGCAGATCTGATTCAGTAACATGAGATGCTTTTTCACTTATCTAGTTCTTAAGTTTTTCTAAACAACATTCTGTAGTCTTCAAATTATATATTTTATACTTGTTTGTTGTTAAATTCATGTCTAAGTATTTTGTTCTTTTTGATGCTATTGTAAATGAGATTATTTTCTTAAACTCATTTTTTATTTTCTATTGCAAGTGTATAGAAAGACAATTGATTTTGTATATTAATCTTGTATCCTGCAACCTTGCTGAATTCATGGATTTTTTGTTTTTTGTGGGTTTTTTTTTTTGGCAGGGGTCAGGGGGACAGTCTTGCTCTGTCACCCAGGCTGGAGTACGGTGTCATGATCTCTGCTTACTTCAGCCTCCACCTCCCAGGTTCAAGTGATTCTCCTGCTTCAGCCTCCCAAGTAGCTGGGATTACAGGTGCATGCCACCACACCCAATTTTTGTGTTTATTAGAAACGAGCTTTTGCCATGTTGGGAAGGCTGGTCTTGAACTCCTGACCTCAAGTGATCCACCTGCCTTGGCCTCCCAAAGTGCTGGGATTACAGGCCTGAGCCACTGTGCCTGGCCCACATCTGTTTTTAATATCAACATTTTTTCCTTAACAAATGTCAGATCTAACAAATGTCAGATAACAAATGTAATCTTCGGCTCAACTTGTACCAACTAATTTTAAATCTCATCTCTTATAGCGGGGGATATAGGGGTTATAATGGCCTAATGGTAAAGATCTTGCTTGACTCAAAAGCATTCTCTGGGTTAGAAACACTTCTCTTCACTGTGTAATTCCCATGCAAATAAAACAAGGCCATTTATGTGGACAGCATCAATAACCACTTATGTGGCTAATGTCAATCAGCTGCTAAAATTTCAACTGCTGGTGTTACAGGAAAGGGGTCCCGATCCAGACCCCAAGAGAGGGTTCTTGGATCTCACACAAGAAAGAATTCAGGGTGAGTCTGCAGTGCAGAGCAAAAGCAAGTTTTTTTTTTTTTTTTTTTTTTTTTTTTTTTTTTTTTGAGACGGAGTCTCACTCTGTCGCCCAGGCTGGAGTGCAGTGGCGCGATCTCGGCTCACTGCAAGCTCCGCCTCCCGGGTTCACGCCATTCTCCTGCCTCAGCCTCCCGAGTAGCTGGGACTACAGGCGCCCACAACCGCGCCCGGCTAATTTTTTGTATTTTTAGTAGAGACGGGGTTTCACCGTGGTCTCGATCTCCTGACCTTGTGATCCGCCCGCCTCGGCCTCCCAAAGTGCTGGGATTACAGGCGTGAGCCACCGCGCCCGGCAAAAGCAAGTTTATTAAGAAAGTAAAGTAGTGAAAGTACAGCTACTCCGTAGACAGAGTAGGGCATTTCTAAAAATAAGAGAAGGAAGGCGACCGCCCTAGGTACGGTGCTTGTGTACACGGGGAGATGGGCCCTGGGTACGGTGCTTGTGTACATGGGGAGATGGGCTCTGCTACGAGGGTCTGTGGTAAAGGATTAATTTTCTTAATTACTATATTTTGCAAGGATCGATATTAGTATCTTTAAAACAAAATTAGGAATGCCTTTGTTCTCCAGATTTCAGAATATCTGCACACTCCCAAGTCTGGGTCTGTTTAGTAAACATTAATTTGTTCCCTTAACTGTAAATATCTAGAAAGCCAGGAATGCCTAACTTTCTGGAAACGCATCCCAGTAAGTCCTAGCCTCATTTTCCAGCCCTCACTCAAGATGGAGTCGCTCTGGTTCAAACGCCTCTGACACTGGGGTAGAACAGACTGCCTCGTGAGACAAAACACATGCGTACAGGATCAAGGTGATTACACATAATGAATCATGCGAGTTGGATAGAGAAAAAAGGGTGATGCTACCAGACAGAACAAAGTGACCACAGGGAGTGGTGGAGACTGCAGTAAGTCAGAGTGCAGCACTGCCCCTGAGCTCCAGCCCATCATCCTGAAAGTCGGAGGGCACGTGTCCTCTCCAGAGTGCGGCACTGCCCCTCAGCTCCAGCCCATCATCCTGATGTGGCCCAGGGGCAGCTTACTGCCCCGTTATTCAAATGAACCTATAAATCTAGCTTTGCAGTGAAATCTCTCAAATGTTAATGTTAGCAATGAATAAAATCTGGGTTGGCCGAATAACAAAGACCCATGGATTAGATGTAGCCTGTGGGTCACAGTGTGACTCCGCCGTGCATTTTCAGCCAGAGGGCTCAGTCCCCATGAGGAGAGCTTCTTGGAACTCCCCAGCGGGTTGTTCTAGTTTGGGGGAAGGGGTGGGCGTGGCTTTGGGGCAACGTGTGCTTGCTGCCTATTGGCTGGGGGTGCAACCACAGGAGCATGGGAAATGATCGTCCTGCTGACTGAGTCTCTTCCAGGTGGGGCCACAGGAGCAGCTGGCAGGATCAGATGGAGCCATCAGTCATCGGGTATGCAAAAAACCTGAAAGGTATCTGAAAAGGCCAATCTTACATTCTACAATAGTAATGTTATCTGCAGGAGTAATTGGGGAGTTCCATGTCTTGTGACCTCTGGAATAATGGCTGGCAATGGTTTATGTCTACACCTGAGAACAATTCAGCCTGCTCTATCCTCCCAGCCAGGTGGTCTCTCATTAGCTTTACAAAGGCAGTTGAGTTTGGGGGAAAGGCTTATTATCATTTAAACTATAAACTAAATGTTTCCCAAAATTCGCTTGGCTTAAGCGGAGGAATAATTGAAGGCTAAAGGCAAGAGGGGGGTTGACTAGATCAGATCCCCCGCACTGCCACAATTTTCTCACTGATATAATTTTTGCAAAGCGATTTCATTCTTATCCCCCCAGGGGACTCGCTGCCTCAGTGCAATCAGAGTGAGTCTGGGGCAGACAGAATATTCCTGTATGGAGCCATTCTTCAAGAAAAAGAATACATGGTCAAGGTGTAGACCTGGAATCCCAAAACTCCAACCTCACTTTGTGAGAAGCCAAGAGGAACCACCACATGTCACCCATTGTGTTACCAGAAAGGGGTCCCAATCTAGACCCCAAGAGAGGTTCTGGATCTCTTGCAAGAAAGGATTCGAGGTAAACCCGTAAAGTGAGAGCAAGTTTATGAAGAAAGTAAAGGAATAGAAAGAATGGCTACTCCATAGGCAGAGTAGCCCTGAGGGCTGCTGGTTGACTATTTTTAGGGTTATTTCTTGATTATATGCTAAACAAGGGGTGAATTACTCCTGAGCTTTCTGGGAAAGGGGTGGGCAATTCCTGAAAGGTTCCTCCGCCTTTTCAGACGATACAGGGTAACCTCCTGATATTGCCATGGCATTTGCAAACTGTCAGGGCGCTGGTGGGAGTGTCTTTTAGTAGCAAATGCATTATAATTAGTGTATAACAAGCAGTGAGAACGACCAGAGGTCACTTTGGTCGCCATCTTGGATTTGGCAGGTTTTGACTGGCTTCTTTACTGCAACCTGTTTTATTAGCAAGGTCTTTGTGACCTGTAACTTGTGCCGACCTTCTATCCCATCCGTGACTTAGAATGCCTAACCTCCTGGCAATGCAGCCCAGCAGGACTCAGCCCTATTTCACCCAGCCCCTGCTCAAGATGGAGTCACTCTGGTTCAAACACCTCTGACAATTGGTTCCACAGATGAGACTGCACCAGTGCCCTCTGGCTGGCAGGAGGTGCCCAGCCTGACCCTGTCCAAGCAAAGGGCTTTGAGGTACAAGTGTGTGAAGCACAGAGTTAAGTGAATCTCCCAGGAATGACAGAGCCATTCTCCAGCAGAACCCAGCCCCGTGAGCCTTGATGAGGATCCTGAACTAAACAGAGCGGGAACCTAGTTTATCAACTCCTCAGGTTTTCCAGGAATTCCTAAGCCCAAACACGGCCAGGGCTGGGAGGGAGATCTGGTGACAAATGAGGCTAAAATTCTGCTCTGTCCACCTGCAGCTGAACCTGGGGAGGACCGGACGCCTGGCTGTGAGGAGACTCAGCCTCTGGCTGTACTTGTAGCCCCTCCAAATCCTCACCTCGGGTCCGGGGGAAGGCAGAAGGGAGGCAGGGCACGCAAAAGGTGTACTTGTAGCCCCTCCAAATCCTCACCTCGGGTCGGGGGAAGGCAGAAGGGAGGCAGGCCACGCAAAAGGTGTACTTGTAGCCCCTCCAAATCCTCACCTCGGGTCCGGGGGAAGGCAGCAGGGAGGCAGGCCACGCAAAAGGTGTACTTGTAGCCCCTCCAAATCCTCACCTCGGGTCCGGGGGGAAGGCAGAAGGAGGCAGGCCACGCAAAAGGTGTACTTGTAGCCCCTCCAAATCCTCACCTTGGGTCGGGGGGAGGCAGCAGGGAGGCAGGCCACGCAAAAGGTGTACTTGTAGCCCCTCCAAATCCTCACCTCGGGTCGGAGGGAGGCAGCAGGGAGGCAGGCCACGCAAAAGGTGTACTTGTAGCCCCTCCAAATCCTCACCTCGGGTCCGGGGGAAGGCAGAAGGGAGGCAGGCCACGCAAAAAGTTCTGCACGGCCATGTTCCCGTGTTCCGCCCGCCGTCCCTGTCCTCCTCGCCCTCCCCTCAGGACCAGACCCTCTCCGCAATCAGGGAGGGCCTGTCAGCTTGGGGCTGCCCCTCCTCCATTTGACGTTGGCATTTCAGTGGTCGGTTTTGCTCTTTTTCGCTTCCTGTTTACAGAAGCTCTTCCCACCTACCTCTTCTGTCAGCAACATGGAGCCTTCCGGGAAATCTCCAAGAGGCCTCTGTGAAAACGTCTCACTTGGACGTTCATGTTTTTCTTCCTCCCAGATGTGCATCTGTATCATCCTGAAGGCTTCTCTTGCTACATCTGGGGAGGGGGACAGGCAGTGGCAGCACCGGGCCCAGGGCCCGTCAGGGAGGTGACACCAGGGTGGACAGGCCCGAGAGCCTGCAGGGTGGCCACGGCCCTGATGGGCAGGAGTGCCCTGGTGTCCATACAGGCTGGAACAGGCCATAGCCGGGGCTGTGACCACTGCGGTCCCTGTCCTCAGCTGTAGGACTGTCACCGCCCTCCAGGGTGTCCCAGATAGCAGGGACAGCTGTACCCAGCCCACACTCCCTGCCCATCAAACACCGCGCCCAGCACAGGGTGGACGTTCCGTGAGTCTCTCTTAAGTGAATGAATCCACAGCGTTAATGAATAACTGTTCTGCTTTGTACTACTTCAAAGGGATGCCAACTCAGCGGGCTGAACTGAGATGAAGTCACTGTAGGTGGTGACAGACGCCATAGCAGGGACAAGACAGCAGTGGCCTCAGGCTGGAGGCTGACACCCCCCACCAGCTCCACCTACTATGGTGGCTGTCGGCTCCAAAGCACAGGGTTGGTCTCTCAAGTTCAGACCTCTAGACCTCTGTGTCTGACCCTGGGCTCCAGGAGCCCAGAGCTCCCCAGGCAAGGTCCCCAGAGCACCCATTCCTGAAGCGTGGTCAGACACAGGCCAACGCTCGGTCAACATGTAGTATTCTCGCTTATGTTTAGCAGCTGTTCCTACAGCAAAAAACCCAGACCTGCTGATCCTCAGGTCTACAACAACAATGCCCACATCCTGCACCAAAACTCAGCCTCGGCCAGAGCTCTGGTGCAGCGGTTCTCAGAGTGTGGCATCAACCAGCAGTGTCAGCATCACCCGGGAACCTGCTGCCTCACACTGCTGGGTCAGCGGTTCCCAACTCTGCTGCAGGTTAGACTCACCCGGGAAGAGTTTTAAATCCCTGCGGCGCAGGCCCCATCTGATACCAGTTATAGCCCATGTCTGTGTGGGAAGCAGATGTCAGTAACTGGAAAAGGCCCCGGGGTGGTCAGGGCAGTCTGGGAGCTACTGATCGTGGCGCAGAGGCCCTGCAGGTGATTCTGATGCCGCTGCTGTGTGGGCAGCACCACCTGTGCCTTCAGCCGCAGGCCTCCCACCTGCAGATGGCAGCTCAGCCCTCGCTTACCAAGGCGTGGGCAGATGATGAGCGTGCCAGGCTGCGGGCAAGCAGAGAGGGGGCCCAGCCAACTCCTGCAGGAGCCGAGTGAGGCCAGCCAAGGCAGCCGTTCTGGAGCCAGCAGCGCTGCACTCAAGGACTGGATAGCCTGGAGGGTTTTTTCTCAGCCTCTGTGATTCACAGCCGACTGAATCACTCCTGGGGTTACAGGAATCCCACTCCCTCTGTGGGAAGGACAATCCCTGGCTGTCTGAGGTTGGGGTAGGGGGAGGCCTAGACTCCGCAGCCTGCACCTCCCCTTTTAGTGGGGCTCATTTTCCCCCGCAGGCCCTGGCATCCTCCCTGGGACCCAGCGCATGCAGGAGGCAGGGCCTCAGCCTGACCCGGGGGGCTGCGGCATCGTCCTGGCCCCCATCAAGAGTGGGACAGCTGTTGCCGGATACCTGTGGCAGCGCCCCTGGAGGGGCTCTGCGTGCTCTCAGGCTCAGAGACAAAGCAGAGGGGCCGAGGCCGGTGGAGCTGCCTGTGTGGAACGCTGGCTCGGGCCTTGGCAGTGAGTTCAGATTTCCTTAGGGCCGGACTTCCCTCTCCACGGGCACCATGGCTGTCACGGGAAAGGTGGGCACTATGTGGCCAGGGAGACAGAAGTGTCCCTTTCCAGGTTCATGAACTCCCCAGGAGAGGGGAGAGGGCAGTCACAGGGGAGCCCGCCAGCATCCCTGAGGATGTGGGAGGACTTTGAGGACACTGGGCTCCTGGCCCCTTGGGAGAACAGCCACAGTCTCTGGTTCTCTTTCCTGGCTTTTGTCAAACCATCTCAGCTTGGGTCCTGAAGTAAGCCCATGAGGTGGGCATCATGTACGGCCAAGAGGACCTTGAAGACCTGGATCTCCCACAAGCAGGAGTATCCGAAGCTCCTTCCTGTAGCCTGGTGATTCCTGCACAGCAGTCTCAATGGCACTAGGCAGGCTGCGAGCGGTCCCAACAGGAACCCACCCCAGGACGCCTGGTCCTCCACCCGCTGTGCTTTACCACGGCTGACCCGCCCACAGAGCAGAGCGGGCAGTGACAATCTAGGAGATGCTGCTGGACCTCGTGACCGCGAGTCAGTGCCAGCAGCTACAGGGCAGTTTCACAGTTAACCACAGCCTTTCCCCAGGCGGGCAGGGGCAAAGCCAGGGACCTTAGAGCCCTGGGGTTGAGAGGAGCAAGCCCCATAAATAGCTCCATCAAAGGACATAAGATGGGTCGTCTCTGACCCCATCTGGTTCGATTTTCCAGAACCTTCTGAGGAATCGGCAAAGCTAGCAATGGTGGCCACATTACATTGTCCGTCTGGTGGGTGCATCATGCCCTGCCCTGCTTGACAGTAAGGTCAGAGATTGACGTGCGATGAATGAGGCAAACACAGGGGTCGGGGGGTGGGGGCACCGTGGGCTCCTTCTGCTCATGCAGAGGGCAACTGGAAATTAAGAGCAGGAAGGTCACATTTTCCCACAGGGAGCCGCGCAGGTCACAATGCCCTAATCAGCCAGGGGAACAGAGCCCTGGGTGGCCTCATCTCAGCATGGGGGTGAGAACCCCTCAAGGGAGCCAGAGGAAACTAGCAGGTGGCTCCTCGGCTCCTGCACAGGTAAGTCTACCCTGGACACCAGGCCGGTGAGTGACCATGACAACACGCCAACCTCGAGATCCAGCAATCTGTGTCTACACAGAGAAAGGATCCCACATGTGCAGGAGGAGGGGCACAGCGTGATTCCGGAGCGAGCTGGAGACAGGACAGGTGGAGATACCAGCATGTGCGCCGGGAGGGGTTTGATCAGGACACCTGATGCACCTGGCTGCATCCAGACGACCTCGTGTCAGGGAAAAAACAAGCTGCAGGGCTTAGAGGAAAGATTAATAAAGACCCCAACATGCTCAAGGTTGTGCATGAATTTGAAATGTACATAAATGGACAAGAAAGTCACACAGCACTCACCACAGTCACTGCCTCTTAGAGCAGAGAGGCCACGGGGTTTCCGGCATCCTCTACAATGTCTTACTTGTTGCAATTTTTAATGTGAACATAAATATTAATAATTTGAAATTATGAACAATAGGTGCATGCTTTTGCTGTAACATCCCTTTCAGTTTCTCTGTTATTAAAATGCCTTTAAAAAGAGAACTCAACATGCTACTTTGCTTTTACCAAAACCAACCTGTGCTTTTCATCCATAAATTGTTTCTCCAAAGTTGGATGGCTAGTTCAAAAAGAATTTGCTCCCAAATCTTCCAAGTTTACAAATAAGTAAATAAAAACAGATCTGTAGCCCACTGAGTTAATCAGGGCAATCCCAACAAAGCCCCAGGGTCACTTACTCACTTTGCAAATGGCCAGATGGATGCCTTCCTAAAGGTCACAGCCGGGTAGAACGTTCTGTGGACATAATGGGGCATGTGCCGGGCACTGCAGGGCTCAGCTCTGTGTTCCCCAGGCTTCGTGGGACAGAGATGAAGCAGGCTGGGGCCCCCACCACAGCACCCCCAGTCAGCATCTTGCAATCTCCTGGGCCTCTGGGGACAGGGGAGTAGAAAGGCCCTCTCTGATGGGGGCAGCACTAGCAGGGGAGGCACAGCCCGGGTGGATGCTGCTCTGAAGCAGCAGGAGGGGGAAGCTGGGGGAGTGAGTCCAGGCACAGGAGGATGCCCAGGTGCTGGGGAGCCCTAACCACACACACGGTGATGGGCTGTCAGGCGGGGTGTGAACTGGAGGCCCCAGATGTGTTGTTTGCCTGTGTGGTGCTGTAAATGTTAAGAAATTTCATGTAAAACTCACAAGATCTACAACACTGGGCCTGTATCTGCATGGACCAAGCCCAGGGAAAGGCGGGTGTGGGCAGGGCTGGAGCTGAGCAGCCGCTGAGGGTCCAACAGCCTCCCCATCCCTCCACCCCCTGGTCTCTCCTGCTCACTGACAGCACCCTCCCTGGCCCCAGGGGAGCTGTTTTCAACCCCGCTCAGACCATGAGAGCCACGCACAGAGCGGTCACGTCCAGAAGGACCTTCTCCTGACCCACTCTAGCCCCGACTGTCCTGGAGGCATGTGTAGGTACAACACAGTCACCCAGGAGGCATCAGGGTCAAAGACACCATGAGCCTCCTGGAAATTCAGGTTTTCTCTGTCTGTTCATCGTCGATCTGGGATGCCGGTCTGGTGGCAGACCCACCCTCCAGTGTGATCTGAACTCTAAACTGTGTCCCTCCTCCAAGGTCCCCAAGTCCCTGTCTCCTCTGTGAAACCTCAGGAGTCCGGTTTGAGAAGAAAGGGGCCCGCAGACACCTGATTCTCACGCTCGGTTTATGCGCAGGTGCCAGCCTGCAAGCCGGAGAGGCACACAGAGAGGAAACTGCGTTGCTGTTTTAAAACACAAAGGAAAGAAAGAACTCTGAAATTGCGTGGGGATCTGGAGTTAGGGCAACTTGCCTCGAAACTGAACAGAAAGTGTTTTCGCATCACCCCCTCGCCCCAGGTAGCACCCAGTCATGCGGTGCTCAGTGGAAAGCTCGGCACACGAAGCCAGGCCGGGACCCACAGCCCAGGTTCTGCATTTGGCATTTAGCACCTGCGATGTCTCCGAGAACCCTGCAGAGACGGAGCCCACAGAGGAGGGTAGAGTGTGGACCGGAAGCCACCAGAAGCCGGACGAGGCGGCTGAGTTCAGCGCTGTCAGCCAGAGGCTGGGGAGGGAGCACCCTGATGCCCGCATCCCCGGTGAGCCTTGAACCCGACATCTGAGCCTCCACCTCTCCTTCCTAAACAAGCAGGACCTGCCAGTGCACGTACAAGTTGCCTTCTATGGAACAGCAACGCTGAGGTCACTGGTGCTGAGGCCATGGGGCTCGTAGAGGTGTTCTGTCCGTAGGGGAGAAGCCCTGAGCGTCTGGGAGCCACGAGGAGGAATCTCCAGAGACAAACGTGAGACTTAACCACAGAGGCCCCGCCCCATTATCATAACTCTGCTCCACTCGCAAGACCCCGCCCCACTCAAGGCCCCTCCCCACTCACATGACCCCACCCCACTTACAGCACCCCACCTGTCACATGGCTCCTCATCTACATGACCCCGCCCCACTCACATGGCCCCGCCCCACCCACACGGCCCCACTCCTCTCGAGGGGCTCCACACCCTCTTACATGGCCCTGCCCCTGATGGTGAGACCCACAGCCCCTTCTCAGGCCCATAACCCCAGAACTTTTCTCCACCATCCTGGATGGCAGACTCACCCTTGATTCTCCAGGCCATCCCCTGCAAAGGCTCCACGGCCATATGGGCAAGTCACGAGAGACCAGCCGACCTATAAGAATGCTGCCTGTGGTCACATGTGCTCCACACTCCAATCAGCTAAGGCTGTGGGTGGGGCCAGGAAGGTTCTGCCCAGGACAGTGCTGTGGGTGGAGCCTTGTGGTGACGGACACGCCCTCGTCTCCCTGGCAACCAGCTTTCCTCCCACCTCGGCTCACTGCGCACCTGGCTCTCCTCTCAGCTGGATGATGCAGCAGCTTCCACCCCTGTCCCCCGCACCGAGTCCCCGCAGAGCAGCAGGTCAACTGCCAAAGCGTGGCTCAGACCGCCTCTCCCTGCAGAAAGCCCAGGGGCTCCCAGCCTCCGACTACAAACCAAACTCCTACTCACTACCCACCCACAAAGCCTGCGCCCCCTCTTCCTCCTGAGCTGCGGACACACGACCCCCCCATTTCAGAAAAGAAAAACGGTGTCGCTGCCCTTCGTCTCTGTCTGTATAAGCGGACTCAGCACCAGGGGGTATTCGCGGGGGCTGCGGAGCTGCCTGGAGACCCCTGCCCAGCCACAGAAGGCTCTGGAAGGAGGCGGTCTCTGCTGAGGGCCTGGTTTTGCGGTCACCCCCTAGAATGCTGGAGTCTTGCCTCCTACAGGTCGCGAGCCCATGGTCATCCCACTCGGGTGTGACAGGTCCCCCAACGCTAAGCAGAGACGTGGCCCAAAAGGGCTCCAAGGATGCAGGGGGTGCCCAGGGAGGCTCATCCCAGAGGGAGCATTTTGTCTCTGGGACAGGATGTTCATGCTCAGAACAGACCTGCACACGAACAGGCCTTTGCTTGTGGCTTCATCTCTGTGGGAATAGAAACCTCCACATCGGATCGTCGTGGATGAGTGACGCTCTGAATTGTCTGCAAATCTGTACACAGCAGGAGGTCCATGATTGCCCTGCATAAGAATTCCAGCAATTAAACTGCAAAGGCAACCTTCATGCATTAATATGTATGGTAAAAATTCACAATAACAGTTTAGAAAGTATTTGGCAACTGTCAACCCACTTAAAATATTTTCACATTATTGCCTTTGCAGGGCACAATGCTGAGTACAAAATGTGATACTAGAAGCACTTCTGGGATAGCAGAGTAAAGGCTTCCAAAGTTCTCTCCCTCCATAAAAGCAATCAGAATACTGGAATAAATGTCAAAAGGCCTGTTTCAGAGCTTCGAAAACTAGCTAAAGGCTTGCAATAATCTGAACAGCATGTATTCAAAATAATAATAATGGCCAGGCCTGGTGGCTCATGCCTGTAATTCCAGAACTTTGGGAGGCCAAGGGGAAAGGATCACTTGAGTACAGGAGTTCTAGACCAGCATGAGCAACATAGCAAGACCCCATCTCTACCAAAATAAATAAATACATGTTTTTAATTAGCCAGGCATGGTGGCACACACCTGTGGTCCCACCTACTTGGGAGGCTGAGGTAGGAGGATTGCTTGAGCCCAGGAGGTCGAGGCTGCAGTGAGCTGTGATTGTGCTATGACATTCCAGCCTGGGCAATAGGGTGAATGCGTTTCTCAAAATAATAACAATGGCTGAATCTTGGTAAGAAAAGCAAATTGTGTGGCGTTTTAATTTGCCCAATTTCAGTCCTCTTCTTTCAGCCCCACAGTAGTCCTAAAAAACAAGGAGTGGCTGTAAAAAACCAGCAGGCTGGCAGCCCCTGGAGGAACACAGAGGACTGGAACTCTCCACAAGGCCCATTTCCAGTGAATCGCAATCATCTGACCACGCTGACAGCTTCCCGAAGAGCTGCGCTCTCACTGAAGAACTGCTTTATCCTCGCTACTTGACCTCATCAGAGCTTATTCTGTGCACCAGCCCTACCTATCCTAGGATATTTGTCCTAAAAAATCAGTGGGGATTGTTTATTACCGTAGTTGCCTGAAGCAGCAATACAAGTTGAAGCTGAGAAGAGGCTGGCCCAAAAAAATTAAAAGGAAGTACTGTGGAATGACATGTTCTTATAAAGCTTTGAAAAGCTCTGATATATTCCTGAGAACTTAGAAGGCCAGGTGCACATGCAGGGAGGGCTGTGTGTCTGCTGGGAGAGAACTAAGAGGGCCCCTGCTCACCTGGGCTGACTGGGAAGCTCCCTGCCAGCGTGGGCACCAGCTAAGGCAGAGCTGTAAGCCATCTGCCAGGATGGTGAAGGCATTCCCCAACACACACCCACACAGCCCTCAGCAAAGTCTGAGAAAATCCTCATTTCAAGGAATTTGAGGAAATCTCTGTTCAGTCATTATCTGACCACTAAGCTCACCAGGTACATTTCTGTGTCTTCACAAAACAAGAAAGCAGACTGTACAGAATTAGTCCAGGGAAGTCTAAAGCAAGAAAACAATGACAGCAATAAACAGCTCAAGAAACAAACACTGGCGGGGTGGGAACTGATGTCCAGAAAAAGACTGTATTCATTACATATATAATTTATTTTTTGAAACAAAGTCTGTCTCACTCTGTCACCAGGCTGGAGTGCAGTGTCACGATCTTGGCCCACTGCAACCTCTGCCTCCCAGGTTTAAGCGATTCTCCTGCCTCAGCCTCCTCAGTAGCTGTGATTACAGGCATGCACCACCATGCCCAGTGAATTTTTGTATTTGTAATAGAGACAGGGTTTCACCATGTTGGCCAGGCTGCTCTTGAACTCCTGACCTCAAGTAATCTGCTTGCCTCAGCCTCCCAAAGTGCTGGGACTACAGGCGTGAGCCACTGTGCCCAGCCTTGCAATTTATATAATTTTAAATGTCCAATTTTGAAGAAAACAAAATGAGACATGCAAAGGAAATATGGCATGTACACACACATGCATGCAAACACACACACACACACAAAACAGTCAATAGAAATTGTCCTGTGGAAGCTCAGTTGAAGTTTCTAGACAATTTTAAGTCAGCTGTTACAAATATGTTCCAAAAACTAAAAGAAACCACGTCTACAGAATTAAAAAAAGTATAAGCGCAATGTCTCCCTAAATATATCCACAAACATAAATTATTTTTTTCAGATCAAAGTAGAAATTATGGAGTTAAAAAGTACTAGAATAAAAAATTCACTAGAGGGGCTCAATGGCAAACTTGCACTGGCAGAAGAAAAATTCTGTAGACTTGAGGATGGCTCCATTGAGATTATGGAGTCTGAGAATCAGAAAAAAGAAGAAGAATGAATACAGATGAGCATGGCCTCAGAAACTTGTGGGACACCATCAAGCACATCAAATGCACAAAATGGCAGCCTCTGCCAGAAAGGAGAGAAAGGAGTAAAAGAATGTTGGAAGAAATAATGGCTAAAAACCCCAAATTTGATGAAAAACATTAAACTACACATCTACAAAGCTCAGTAAACTATGACTAGAATAAACTAAAGTATCTGTGCCTGCACATACCATAGTCAAGTTGTCAAAAGGCAAAGAAGGAATCTTTAAAGCATCAAGGTAGTGACTCATCATGTAAAATGAATCCTCAAAAAGACTACCAGGCAATTTCTCACCTGACACCACAGAGGCCAAAGGCAGTGGGAAAATATCCTCTAATGCTGGAAGTCAAAGCAGTCAACCAAGAATTGTACATCCAACAAAACTATCTTTAAAAAACAAAGGAGAAATAAACAAAAACTAAGGTAATACATTGGTACCACCTTTCTTCTATTAACTCACTTAATAAGCAATTGCATAAAGTTGTAGGTAATTGTATTTTGGGGTCTATAACATATTTAAATGCAATATCATCACAAAGAGGCAGATGAGAACAAAGCAGAACAAGATTAAGGAAACAACAGCAAATGGTGATATAATCCACAGAAACAAAGAAAGTGAACCAGAAAGAATAAAAGAAATGAAGAGCAAAATGGAGGAATATTTTTTGTCTAGACTGGCTAGACAAAAAAAATGAGGAAAGGAAAAGACAGAAGACTCTCCTTTCACAAAATCTTTTTTGTTGTTGTTGTTTGTTTTTTGTTTTTTGTTTTGTTTTTTGTTTTTGTTTTTTTGTTTTGGTTTGGTTTGGTTTTTTTGACAGAGTCTCTCTCTCTCTCTCTCTTTCTGTTGCCCAGGCTGGAGTGCAGTGGTGCAATCTCGCCTCACTGCAACCTCCACCTCCCGGATTCAAGCAATTATCCTGCCTCAGCCTCTCATGTAGCTGGGATTACAGGCGCTTACCACCACGCCTGGCTAATTTTTGTATTTTTAGTAGAGATAGGGTTTCACCATGTTGGCCAGGCTGGTCTCGAACTCCTGACCTCAGGCGATCCGCCCACCTCGGGATCCCAAAGTGCTGGGATTACAGGCGTGAGGCACCGCGCCCGGCCAAAAAGTCCTGGTAAGCATGAACAAAGGCGGAAGACTCACACTTCCCTTTGTGGAAACTAACCACACAGTTGCAGTAATAAAACCGTGTGCTATTGCCGTAAGGACAGACACACAGATCTGTGGACGAGAACTGAGAGACCAAAAACAAACCCTAGT
This sequence comes from Macaca fascicularis, assembly GCF_037993035.2. Taxonomy (NCBI): domain Eukaryota; kingdom Metazoa; phylum Chordata; class Mammalia; order Primates; family Cercopithecidae; genus Macaca; species Macaca fascicularis. The sequence continues at coordinate 138,671,822 of NC_088385.1, forward strand.
ATCTACGGTCAGTCGGTTTTCAACAAGAGTACCAATACAATTAAATGGAGAAAGAATTGTCTGTTCAAAAAGTCATATTGAAACAACTCGACATCTAGATGCAGAAAAACGAATTTGGACGCCTACCTCCCATTATACATAACACTATAGCTCAAAATTCATTAGACCTAAATGTAACAGCTAAAACTATAAAAGTGTTAGAAGAAAACACAGGAGGAATCCTTGTGATACAAATTCTGGATTGTGATTCTGGTGGTCACAGGATCTACACATGTGATTAAAATGCACAGAAATGAGTGCATATAAAGCCAGAAATCTGAAGAAGGTGGTGGACTCCATCAGTGTAAACCTCCTGGATGTGATGTACTGCAGTCATATATGATGTTACCCTTGGAGGAAACGGGGAAGTGTATTGGGGATCTCGCTGTATTATTTCTGACAACTGCGTGTAAATATTCAATTATCTTAAAATAAGTCTCAATTCACACACAATATATCATACCATTATATAATGTAATTCTTAATATCATCTTTATCTAATTTTCACATCTTCACTTTGATACATTGTGCTCCCCTTATCCTGCCGATAAACTACCTTTCTGCTCAGGAGAACCGGAGTCAGCATCTGTTGCTGACATCCAGACACCTCTAGCACCCCCTCACAGGCTGCTAGAAGCCTCCACTGAGATCATGTGTGTGAGCCCCTTGATGGTTCCTAACAATGGCAATAGTTAACCTTTTCCAAGCACCTGCGCTGCGCCTGGTCCTGCTGTTTTACCTGAGTGAAGTTATTCAATTGCTTAGCCCTTGCCAGCTGCGCACTCTTGCCCCACTTTACAAATGAAGGCACGAAGCCACATGGTGGTTGGAGGACTCGCGGCAAGTGACAGAGCTGTGAAGTGGCCAATTCAGGACTCAGGTCAAGACCTCCTGGTTCCAGAGCCCCACCCTGACCCACATGTCACTCAGCACAGGTGAGTGACACCTGACCTTTATCTGTCTCTTCATGCCGTGGGGATGGAATTTTCCCAGAATGGCCGCTGGCTCCCCCGGCCTGGTACATCATGGACTTGTAGTGCATGGCCCTGCCCTCAGATGCCTGTGACGTCAGAGATGGAGGATGGGCCTGCTGGGTCCCCCGGCTCTGTCGGCTCCAGGAGCCTCGGGGTCGGGGGGACGATCCACAGGAACCCACGTGCCTCCCAGAACGTGGAAGGCCATGGCCCCAGAGCATCCAAATTCCATCTAACGGCATTTTTCAGGAGTAAAGAAAGAGGCAGAACAGAAAATCCATACAGCTGCTGTGCCCAGAATGAACGTGTTTTCATCGGAAGAGCAATCCCTCCTAATCTCAGGGCTGAAGTCGGGCAACAAAATCAATATCTGAAAACACCTACGAAAGTGTTAGAGCTTTTCAATTTGGCTTCTGGGCCATTGCTAGCTGAAATTTCATCCAGCACATAGAGTTTGAGGGCTTTTTTCCCCTTTGTTCTTTTTGTCATTAAATTAGCCAAAGCGTTAAGTCCATAGGACCCAATCTATCAGTGTTTATTTTCTTTATTCAGCCAAAACTGACCTCTACTCAATTTACATTTATAAGATACACAAAGAAATTAATAAGATGGGAAAGAACCCATTGCTAATGCGAGAATGTCTCTGCATGTAAACAGAAGCACATTCCCCTGCGGCTTCCAGCCGGAGGGTTTAAGGAGTAAAGTATTAGACGGCTAACGGCTGCCTTTCTCTAAGCCATGTCAACAAGAGGCGGCCTCCAGAGACACGCGTGCTACAGAAGTGTCTGTCAATAGCAGTTAGATAACAAATCTTGGCCTAAATATTTACCCAACAGCCTCAGCCACATGGTCCTTCTTCACACTGGAAAAGTCACATCACCAATACTGAGAGTGGCCAAGCCCATCCTACCGCAAGCCTTCCCTCCCCGCCCCGTCTGGTGGGTAAGATGAACATTCTGTCATTCCTAATAGAATATCTGAGATTCTGGTCTGTCTAATGTTGGGCCAGAGGCAGACAAAAAAACCCAAATGCCCGGAGTTGACCGTTCGAGCCCCACGCATGAGACACAAGCAGGCGTCATCAAACCCAGCAACACGGTTTTCCGGAAGACAGCGGGCTGCGGTGTGCAGTCACTCAGCCCCACTCGGCCCCAGCGCCTGTCCAGGGCTCCACCTCCGTGGGAGACTGAAAGCAGCACCGGGTCCTGGTGCTGTAACGGGCTCCCCTGTGGTCACCCTCACGTGGCCAGAGGTGCAGACACTCGGCACTGGGTGTACCGAGGTGGCCAAGCCGTGGCTACTGTCTGGAGAGCTTTGTCACATGGGAGAGTTGGCAAATGGAGTTACTGATCTTTAGACGTGATACAAACAGCCTGGGAGAATGAGCTTACTCGTCAGCCATAACGGGCTCAGAGGGGAAGAACCTTGGGAACAGCAAAGGGGCAGCCAAGGACACGAAGGTCATGACAGCCAGGAAGGTCCGTGAGCCTCTGCGAGGCGGGTGGGCAGGCTGGGCACCAGGCATCCCTGCTGGCTGTTTTCTGTGCACGCTGGCCTGGCCCCCAGCTGACTGCTGTTCCTGGTTCTCTAATTAAAGGACCAAGCTCCTGGACGTGATCCCGAGTCACTGCTCTTTGCACGGGGAGAGGGGATCCTGAAGGGCAGCCTCATCGGTGCCTATCCTAGCAGCATCAAAGAACTCCCAACTGAAGGAGCCGTGGCGCCGCGGGTGGGACGTGGGACGGTGGTTTGTTACACGCATGCCCCCTGCCCTCCCCGTGGGCTCTCCGAGGGCTCCCACGGAAATGGGACCTGTAGCCCCACCCCCAGGAGGGTGTCTGGTGGATAGCAGACCTTCAATCACTATTGAGCAAGATTTGTGGATAAAGAATAAACAAAATGTCGATGGTCAGTAAAAGCTTATTGAAAAATACACTACTTTCTTACACAAATGGACACCATGGTATATGTTTTATCTACTCTTTGTGTCTGTCTTCTCTTCTTTCTTAAACATTTTATTTAGAAGCAATTATCTTTTTTGTTCCTCTCTTTCTCCATTACTGCCTTCTTTTGTCTTCAATGGTTTTTTGTTTGTTTAGTGTACCATTTTCATTCTGCTGTTTATTTTACCATGTTTTTGTGACCTGCTTACTGGTTGTCCCTGGAGCTTCCCAGGTGAGATGTGTGAGTGTCCCAACAAGGGAAGGTTTCCACCTGTGTTATCAAACCACCTGGGGCAGGAACTGAGGGTCTGTGGGGACATCCACTTACCGCCATATTTGGAAACATGAGAGACAAACCTCTCCCTCATTTACTGATAAAAACAAACACACACTCGGTCTCTCACACACACTAACAGCCGAGGAATCACACCTTTAAACACGGCTGGCCTCCTCCCCGCACCCTGACCCCCTCACTCCCATCGCAGACTCCAGCCTGGTCTCAAAAGGGACCCAGAGCCTGAGATCTGTACAAGGGAAGCTTCCAACCCAGGACAGATCCACATCAAGAAACAGTGACAGGCAAGGGCCCGTCTCTGACGCCTCCTCCCACAGGACAGGGGTGACCAAGGGCCCGTCTCTGACGCCTCCTCCCACAGGACAGGGGTGACCAAGGCCCGTCTCTGACGCCTCCTCCCACAGGACAGGGGTGACCAAGGCCCGTCTCTGACGCCTCCTCCCACAGGACAGGGGTGACCAAGGCCCGTCTCTGACGCCTCCTCCCACAGGACAGGGGTGACCAAGGCCCGTCTCTGACGCCTCCTCCCACAGGACAGGGGTGACCAAGGCCCGTCTCTGACGCCTCCTCCCACAGGACAGGGGTGACCAAGGGCCCGTCTCTGACGCCTCCTCCCACAGGACAGGGGTGACCACCTCTGGCTCCAGAGGGAGCTGGGCTCTGGCACCGCACACCAGCCTCGGTCAGCGGCTGCGGCACACGGAGCCAAGAGTCCACATGGAGCACGTCTGAACGGCCCCGCCCCAAAGCTGCCCCTGCGGCCCTCATGACAGCTGCCTGTCAACTGTGGATGACAAATGACAAGTCTGTTATTGCAGCACCTGAGCCTTCTCCATGACTGTTTTTCAGACAAGGTTCACTCTGGTTCAGAAATCAAACCAGGCACGACCAACACCAACAGGTATGCTTTCTCTTGGATCGATCACGTCCCAAGCCATGCTGTCATGCTGTTTTCTCTCACCTCTACTGAGCCACCCACCTGGTGCAGAAAAAAATCAAAACCCCGACACCACTGTCTAACCATAAAGCAGATCGCAGGACAGCATCTGTCCTGTTCTGAACCCGAGGAAAATCTGTCGAGAAAGGACTTCTGAGAGTGGACAAGGGGGTGGACGAGGCTGGGAGAACAGAGATGACTTCCAGTCTAGACCTTCTGTCCTGCCCCGCAGGCCTGCCCACCGCGCACCAGCTGGAGATGAGAAGGAGGAACGCTCAGGCCACTGTGCTTACAAGGGCCAGCTGAACACTCGAGGACTAACTGGTTCTCCGAGAAAACCCTCTCTCCTTTTGTTTCTAATGCAAGAGACAAATGCAAGAAACATTAGGATTTTCTTCATTCATTCAAGCACCACCAATTTCTTTTCTACAGAAAACTACAGGGTCCTCGTGTTTTGACTGTCTCTCCCCATTAGAAGATGGATTTTTTTAAGGGTGAGGTCCGTTACACTACTGACGCACCATGGGCCGGGCAGCAAGTCTCCTCCGTTCTCAGACAGAAAGCCATGCTTCCTTTTCCTGCATCCACAGATGACGTCATCACCAGGCAGTCTATGCACGAGGTGTGGCCGCAGATGCACTCAAGGCACAGGTAGCATTTGATGCCTGTAACCAGGGTCCAACTGAGTCCCCAGGAAACCATCTCTAACAAGAGTACAGTTGGCAAATAAAAGACACTGGCAGCCTAAAGGGGGTACACTGAGCACTCCATGTAATGTAGTCCAGTGATACTCAGTTTATTTTTTATTTTATTGTTATTTTAATTTGGGATTCAACGTCTTTAGCAGGTCATGCACATGCCCTTGCCACCCTCCCTATTGTGCTCACCTGTCTCTCTTTCCCCTAATTTATGTTTCCTCCCTGGCCCCTGGAGACATCTGAATCTTCACCCGTTTTAGATATGCACAAACAGATACATATACGTAAAGAACTGGAAAAGACTCAGAACTGGCAAAGGCTCAGGAAGTCCAACTCAGAAAGCACAATCAGGAGAAAAAAAATAGAACTGAAGGCCCATGTACGAGCTTGATAACTACCCTCTATCCATTTCTCCATCTACCAGTCATCCATCCATCACCTATCCACCTGTTTGTCCATCCACCCACTCATCTATCCACCTGTCCATCCATCCATCCATCCACCCACCCACCCATCCATTTATTCATCCACTCACGCATCCACCCACCCATCTATCCATCTGTCCACCCATCTATCCATCTGTCCATCCATCTATCCATCCACCCATCCATTCATCCATTCATCCATCCACCCATCCATCCACCCACCTACTCATCCAAACATCCATCTATCCATTCATCCATCTATCCATCCACCTATCCATCCTCCATTAATCTATTAATTCATCCATCCATTCATCCACCATCTATCCATTAATCTACCCATCCATCTACCCATCCATTCACCCATCCACCCACGCATTCATGCATCCACCCATCCATCCACCCATCCATCCATCCATTCATCCACCCACCCATCCAACCATCCATCCATCCATCCATCTACCCATCCATCCATCCATCTACCCATCCATCCATCCATCCACTCACCCATCCATCTATCCATCCATCTGTCCATTCTTCAGTTACTGAGTCACTGCTATGTCCCAGCAGCATTCCAAACCCTGGTGATGCACCAGAAACAAGAGAGACAAACATCCACCCTCCTAGAGATATTCTTCTCATAGGAAGGCAGCCCCTGTGGAATTATGAAAATGACAGGTCAGTCAGACCTAGGAGGCAGGTTCCAGCTCAGCAGTGCATTAGCTCTGTGACCTTGGACTGAAGCTCAACGTCTCTGAACTTGATTTGCTGGTGTGGAAACAACAGGACCCACTTTGTAGGGTTGTGTTAAAATAAAATTGTCTCATCTGACTGTGGAGTGGATGATGCCACCTCAGCATATTAACTCAACTTCCTGCCCTTGCCTGCCCAAGGCTGTGTCCCTTCCTCCTCCAAGCCAGGTTCAGTATTCCTCCCACCCAGGTTCAGTATTGCTGCTGGAGGAAATGCAGCTGGCTGTGTCCCACCTCTGCCATTATACTGGGACTTTATTCTCTTGAGCTGGATTCTGTTTGTGCACATAGAGCTGACCACCAAGTAAGTAAGTGAAGGGGCAGCAGGTAACAGATTGCTATTGATTCCAAGAGGACCCGTGTCTAAAGTTCTCAAGAGGCCAGGCTGGATGTGGCATGGGCCCTCCTCCCCTTCCTCAGGACATAATCCCACCCCAGGTCATTGAAGGAGGCAGCCCCAGGGCATTTTGGGGGCCGTGGGTACCACACTGAGAGGCTGGGGCTCCTGACCATGGGTCCTGACGTTTCGAACCTCTTTATAATTACACCACTGACCTGCAGGATTTGGTCTGAGGCCTGCAATAGTTGGGGCTGAGGGAAGAACATCATGACACGGACAGCTCCGAGCTGTTTCACGAGGTTGAGTCTCACGGGGGTGTCCAGGTCCCAACAGCAAATGTTCCGTTACAGGATGGAAATGTTCCATAAAAGGCACTCTAGGAGGAGGGGACTTCAAGGCTCCGTCCACTCTACCCAGGTAACATGGGTGGATGGACTGAGTCTGCAAGAGCCCAGAAGACACATCCCATGAGCTCGGCCCAAGGGTCAAGCAGAAGAATGGTTGAGATGGGCCCTGAGCATCTAGGGCATGAGCAGGCAGCAAGATCGTTAGTGATTTTATATCCCACATCCCAAAGTTGTCCACCAAAGGAAGCAGCAGCAGCTCTTCATAAAAGCAATTAGCAGGAAGAGGGGAGCAGACCTAGATGGGAGGAACCTCAAGATCCTTGCCAGAGGGTGATGAGGTTGGCCATGGAATGAGAACTAAACTCCGGCATTTCTGCCCTAGTGCTTATGGGAACCACTAACCCCATGAGCTCTGATTGACAAGCAGCACGTCCAGGGTCAACCTCACTGGTAAGCACACTGCGCTCAACTGTGCGGGGGGTATGGTTCATATCCCTTCTGCCTAGGAGGTGCCCATGGCAGACAGGTGTAAGGATTCCAGAGACCAGCCCGTCTTCCCATTCCTTGGTGTGTCTACCTCCTGAGGGACAGGTGGGTAAGATGGAAGAGGGGCCAAAAAGGAGACATCTGCTGTTCTCCAGGCATGGGTGGGGGTCTGAGCTCAGAGCTGGTGGAGCAGGTGGGAGAGACGGATGCACTCTTGTTCTAATATTCGATCTTGGCACCGTGTCCATCTGGACTTTGTGGCCACCTGAGCCCTCCCCTCCACCCTGTCCATCTTGGAGGTCAGTCCCCTTCCAAGATCTCTGTGATCCAAAAGTATTCCTCAATCTGCTAGACTGCTCAGATGCATCCCATCCACGTCTACATGCCTCAGAAAGAAGTCTTCGCACAGGTTAGTGGCTGAGAAACAGATGCGGTGCAGGTCTGCAGACTCTGGCTGTCCTGGATCGAGCACGGCCAGCTCTGCAGTGAGCTCAACTCAGGTTACTCACACCCTGTTACCAAAGCATCATCTCTCCTCATTTCATCCCACACCTCAGTCGGACAGCACGGGTAATCCAGCTTCCATCAGTGTTCTTCTCCCTCCCTGGCATCCCGACCCTCGCCGTGCAGGGACTGTCCACGCACGGGAGCCCACATAGGGTTGAGTTGTGACCAGTTCCCCACCCCGGACAGTCTGGCTGGGCCCCTCTCCTCCTGGAGCCACAGCTGCATCCATGCCCCGCTTGCTTCCTGAGGCACATGCTTTGATTTTATTAGGAAACAAGTATCCCAGGTACAACCTGGGTGGGAGCCCAGAGGGCAGTCGCTCCAGCCAGTGTCATCCGGGGCCCCCACGGCCCTGGGTCAGAGTCTCGCCTCCACCCGTTCAGAAGCCTCACTGGCTGCCACCCTCGGGCCTTCTCTAAACTCTTCTCTCCCAGGGCCTCTTGCCCCTAGAACAGGTGGGTTACAAATCATTTAGGCCGGGCACGGTGGCTCACGCCTGTAATCCTAGCACTTTGGGAGGCCGAGGTGGGTGGATCATGAGGTCAGGAGATCGACATGGCCAACATGGTGAAACCCTGTCTCTACTAAAAATACAAAATACAAAAATTAGCCGGGCGCGGTGGCGGGTGCCTGTAGTCCCAGCTACTCGGGAGGCTGAGGCAGGAGAATCGTTGGAACCGGAGAGGCAGAGGCTGCAGTGAGCCAAGATCGCACCACTGCACTCCAGCCTGATGACAGAGCCAGACTCCGTCTCAAAAAATAAATAAATAAAAAATAATAATCATTTGGTCTGAATTCCTCCAAAGCCTTCTGCAGACTACACTCTCACATGCTATTCACACTCCATGTGAGAAGAAGGAGCTGAGAGAGGTGGCTTCAGAAAGACCCTCCCGGCCTTCCTATGTGGACTCCTCCCCGCACCAGGACTCCTGGGGGCTGGCTCTGGGCACCAGCCTTGATGAGGACGTTCTTACAGCAGTGAAGGGACGGGCAGTGGCCCCAGCACCAACCTTCCCAAGTGGTCCTCATTCCCAAGGCCATTTCTCAGGAGACGCAGCTTTCTACAGCCAGAAAAAAAAATCTTCCTTCTAGTTTATTAAACTGCTTTATAGGCTCTAACCTATGACCAAAGGAGTTTATGATCGATACAGGTAAATTACGAATCTGCCTCTCTCTCTCTTTCTCCCAATCTTCTTCTGTCTTTCTCTTAAATGGCCTTCAAATGGGAAAAATATTGTTTTAATAACACAAAGTCCACAACAGGCCTCCCTAATACATCTCCTTGAGAGAGGATTAGTAGGTAATCATACTCTCAACTAGAGGTACAGCCCCCGTGGGGGCAATACCAGCACCTCCCAGGGGGCATCATCATCTTACTTCTGCAATGTTTCCACTCCTATCAGAAGGCTGACAGGTTTCAGCTGCTGTGAAATGCTGATCCACATCCCTGCCTGGCTCTAGGGCTGTCCAGGTAAGATACACCTGTGGGATTCTCACACTTCCCAGAGCTCATGCCCCATGGAAGAGAGTCAGTTCCACCCGGGGTGGGGAGCAGGATTCTAGGAGCTGCCCACTCACGGCCAGAGCTGCCTGGGGAGGTGACAGTCAGCACGTCCCATCCCTGGCTTCCTTTGTTCCAGATCTGCCCCTTCCAGGTTCCATGTGAGTTCAGAGATGGAATAGTTGAGCCCAAACTCCCCAGGCCCTGATCTCAGAAAGATGCTTTTCTTACACCCACTGAACACACAAACACCTTCCCCTCCATTTCCCCTTTCTCTTTAAGGGGGATGTTTTAAATGTAACCCCAAACCATAAGACCCTGTGGGCCCCAAGATCAGACAAACGTCTCTAGGACCCGGAACGGAGAGGCAGAGGGAAGCCTCCTGGCCGGGACTCCGGTCTGGACAGGACCCGGAATGGAGAGACAGAGGGAAGCCTCCTGGCCTGGCCGGGACCCGGTCCGGACAGGACCCGGAACAGAGAGGCAGAGGGAAGCCTCCTGGCCAGGACTCTGGTCCGGACAGGCTGGGGGCTCCTCTGGGGAGTCGGCCCCTGAGGGTCATGAGACCTGTGGGCAGCTTCCGGAGTTGGCCCCCAAGGGCTACAGGAGCGCCGCCAGCCTGGGGCGAGCTGAGAACACAGAAGACACGCAACGCCACCTACAGCCATGAAAATGCTAAGTAACCTTCACAGGACACTGTGTCCCACCAAAATTTAAAATCTGATGCGGTGCTGTGATGCAGAGTGACCCTGACCCCTCGCGCTGCTGGTGTGGGTGTGGCCACTCTGGAGAGCGACACGGCAGACACCGGCCATCCTGATGCGTGGTCCTGTCTCCGGCCACGTGCCCAGGCGGGCACCCCGGAAACTCACGTGTACACTGAGACACACCGGCGGGATTACGGCAGCTTTGTTTATAGTAGCAAAAATAAAAATGAAGTGTTTGAAACTAGCCAAATACCTACCAGGAAGAAAACTACTAAATTAATGTAGAAAATACATATAATTAAACACTGCCCCTTTGAGGGAAATTTGTTTTTGAGACTTACCCGTGTGAGTGTATGAAGCTGTACTTTATTCATTTTAGCTGTTGTTATTGAGAGTTCAAACCAAAAAAGCAATTCTCTGCATGGTTTACAGACACACTCATGTACGGCAGAAGCGTAAGAATTTGCAAAGGAAAGACAGACACCAAATTCAAGGTAGGAGTTACATCTGGTTGAAAAAACTGAAGCAGAAGCGGAGAAGGCTTCAACTCTACCTGAACACTGCATCTCCTCAGAACACACCTCTGACACTGTCACGCTGTCACTGCTGACGGCTTCATCAGGGTACGCAAGTGTCTAAACACATCGAACTGCAGACGTTCAAAACAGGCAGGTTTGTGTCTATCAACCGTACCTGAAGAATGCTGTTAAAACTGCATCTGAAGGAAATGTGGCCAGATGTAAATGTGTGCTGGGGAAGGTAGTTGGTACGAGGCATCTGTTAGGATTCTCCCTGCTCCCTCCCAGAGGCCCCGCCCTGAAAGAGCTCAGGAGACCACAGCATCTCATCAGTCATGCCCATAAAGCAGGGAAAGGGGCTGCATGGTGGACGGCCACTGTCTGGCTGCTCAGCATCTCTGCACCCAGAGATTCCTCTCCCACTCCCCCCGGCTCCCCACTGAGCAGATTCCCCATCACTGGGTCTGAGCCAGTCGAGCCGCTCCCCTCCAGCTCCCGTGATGGTCGGGCAGTGGCATTATCAGGGTAGGTGAGATGCAGTGAGGCTCAGGCTGAGGAAGCGTGACAGGATCTTGTACCTCCTGCTCGGGACAAGGAAAGGGTGGCCGGGGTCCGCGGGGGCCACCTTGTTCTGACAGTGGGCGCAGTGCAGTGGATCCGAGCCAAGAGGGGGCTTCCAGACGCGCCACGTCAGCCCTGACCAACCCGTGCCTGCTGGGTTAGAGAACCCGTGAATCGCCTTTGTGTATCATGAAGCTTGGGTCAGATTTGCTGTCACCTGCCATCAATACTGTCCTGACTGATGCACACAGAAAGAGGAGAAAGCAGGGAGGACAAGGACTGGACGCCAACACCCTCACCAGGATCCCAAGGAAGAGAAGCCCGTGCCAGCCTTGGCAGAGGCAGGCGCCTGGTTGCCGACCTCCAGGAGAGCCCTGGAAGCTGCATTTAACTCCTCCGCGAAGGAAGCCAGAGCCCTCAGGGAGAACAGGAGAGCCCTGGAAGCTGCATTTGACTCCTCCGCGAAGGAAGCGAGAGCCCTCAGGGAGAACGGAGCTCTTGCCCCAGTTGGCAGCTGTGGCAGTTACAGAAGAAGAGCTCGCTTTGGGGACCAAGTTCAGGAACAGATGAGAAGACACAAGAAGGAACGGCAATGTGGCCACAAGGCCAGGGTGAAATGGCAGGAAGCCGGCAGGCCCCCACCCACAGCAGCCTCAGGACAGGGCCCTGAACGGGACGGGACTTGGTGCAGGGGGTCTCAGAGCACCTCCCTGCCACTGCAGCCCTGCTCCACCCCTCAGACATCAGAGCCCATCTGGATCCTGAACCAGCAGCCGTAAAGGAGGCTGGTGCTGCCAGAGGTGGAAAGTAAGCCCGTCTGGGGGGCAGCTCACAGGGCCCATTGTTCCTGGCCAGAGCTCTTTCCGATGTGCGGTGCACCAGCAACCCCCGCTCAGCTCTGCTCCTGCGAGCCCCTTCTCTCCGGGTCATTTGTCTCTCCTGGTCTGACAAACGAGGGTCCTGTGCAGAGCCCGGGAGCTGGAAGTTTTCAGATCAGAGCTCGCCCTGCACGGTTATGAAAGCCGTGATTTCTGAAGCACCAGGAGGAGGGGATCTCAACATAAACCATTTCATCCGAAAACTGAGAGGAATAAAAGAGCTTAGAAGGATCCTGTCTTAAAACAAGTTTGAGTTCTTGTAAATCCAAGCCTCAATTGTCCCCAAAAAGAAAATGTCCATTCCTCCTCCGAACAGTCACCTATTAGCTGAAAAATAGTAAGAGAACTCCAGGAAATCCAAACCCACAGCTATTACCAACACTGCCTGACTTGTTTACACAGATGATTTTCAACGGAAGTGGTCTGTTTAAACATAACTGCCCAAATCATATTCCAAACTGAATAATGTAAGAAAAAAAACGAAGTCTACAGTGTCTGGAGTTGACAGCAAACAAGGGGGACTGGGTGGATCCGGACACTGTTCGGAAGGCCCAGCACAGCCTGGCCCTGCTGGGGCACGGACCTGAGGGACCTGAGCACACCCAGGCTGTTCCTATTTACAGTTGGGGACTTTGGTCATGTAGTGGGTCACCAAAGGCCACAGGCGTGGGGAGCACTGTCCAGCGGGAACAGGCAGTGGTTCCTGCACAAACTCAGAGCATCGGCAGCCAACGGGTGATGTGAACACTTGGACAAGTGGGGCACCCCACTTTTCAGAGGGACAGGACAGACCTAGGGGCAGAGAAGCACCTCTCTGGGTCACGCCTGGGGCAGCAGTAGCCTCAAGTGACCAGACTCGAGTCCCGCTTCTCCAGGCTCTCGGCTCTGGGCTGAGCCCCGCGCTCACACCTCCCATGCTGTCCCCAACCTGGAGCAGGCATTGTCCACACTGACCCCAACACCCAGAGGGTTTCAGCCTACGCAGGTGGGGCACAGTGACTATGGTGTTCACAGACATAATCCAAGCAGACAGGCTCAGTGCCCATAGATACCAGGGGATAAACGAACGGTCAGATGGCAGGGCAGGAATACTAGCTCTGAGATGCAGGGGAATAGAGTAAACCCCAGCAATAAAAAGTGTGGGTTATAAAAGACCGAAGGTTGGGAGGCAAAGAGGATCCCAACACGCGGCTTCCCCCTGCCACCTGTCACCTGCCACCTGCCCTGGGCTCAGCGCACACAGGCCCCCTGCTGCTGTGAAGACGCTGGTCTAAGTGGACAGGGGAAGTCCAGGGCTTCCATGCTGCTGCTTCATTTGAACCCCTCCACAGAGGCCTCATGACCGTCCTCATGTCTCAACAGTTGGAGCAAAATGCACAGAGGAAAGGGGTCAAACCCCAAAACAATGCACAGAGTTTTCTCGCCTCCTCCTCACTGTCAACTCCTCACCAGCCCAGCCCTCCCATGCTGGCTCCTCACCTTCTGTGCCGTCCCCATGGGGGTGAGGTCTCCTACGGATCTGGAAAGAGACATGGACGTTTGCTGTTGGTGGGCTGTAGAATGTGGGCGCTATCGAATTTGGTGCCTCGTTTGTAATTTCCAGTTTCTTATCCTCATAGTTTTATTTTGAGGGATGGCAGAACAGTGCCGTGTCACTTTAGAGGGGCTCCTAGGCTCTGCACCAAGACCCACTGCAAGGAGAGAGGCCCAGTGCGGTGAGTAAGACCCAGTCCAGTGAGTAAAGACCTGCTGCCGTTAATGAGTGAGACCCACTGCAGTGAGTGAGACCCGGGGCAGCAACACCCAGAGCAGTGCAGTAAGACCCAACTCAGTGAGCAAGACGCAGTTTCCTGTGTGAGGCTACAGGGGCGAGCCCTGCTGCCCCAAACCTCTCCAGGAGCCAACCTCAAGGGGCCAGAAAGCGCCTGGCTCATACTGCACCACGTCAAATGACATGGATTTAAATCACAAACATGTTTTTACTAATAAGAAAAAATAAGGAGGTGGGGGACCTTCTTAGTGATAAGATATAATTCGCAGTGGCTGTAGCATGCATGAATCTCTTAGCAATAACCCTGCATTTCATAATTGTACAGAAATAACTGTGAGGATAAAAACCATATCTACAATATAATTACTCTTCTATAAAATGTCCGTACGCGGCCGGGCGCGGTGGCTCAAGCCTGTAATCCCAGCACTTTGGGAGGCCGAGACGGGCGGATCACGAGGTCAGGAGATCGAGACCATCCTGGCTAACACGGTGAAACCCCGTCTCTACTAAAAAATACAAAAAACTAGCCGGGCGAGGTGGCGGGTGCCTGTAGTCCCAGCTACTCGGGAGGCTGAGGCAGGAGAATGGTCTAAACCTGGGAGGCGGAGCTTGCAGTGAGCTGAGATCCGGCCACTGCACCCCAGCCTGGGCGACAGAGCAAGACTCTGTCTCAAAAAAAAAAAAAAAAAAAAAATGTCCGTACGCTTGTAACTAAGCGGTCCAGCGTCTAGAAAGCTGTGTGCTTCTCCTTGCTTCTCTTGTGAATGACACTGATCTTGTACAACTGCTCTCAGTGGACAGTCACTGTCAGGGGCCTCTGCAGTGAATCCACCTTCCAGTGTCTTAAAACAAGGAACTCCGCCAGCTGATTGAGAGTGCCTGTGTTCAGGAGGGTGGGGACTGAGGACGGGGAGCAGGTGGGGTCCAGGGACATGTCCGAGGTAATGTGACCAGGCTGGTGAGGCATGGACCTTGAAGGCAGTAAAGGAAAGGGGCCTGAAGGATGGAGCCTCTGGATCCACGCAAGTCGGGGGACTGTGGGCCCCTAGTTAGGGAGGACACAGGAAGGTCTAGATGGAGACCCGCTGTTTACTCCTGGCCTTGCTGAATTTGCGCTGCCCCTGAACCATCCACGGAGGCTTCGAGTAGCCACTGAATTCAGAGTCCAGAGCTAAATTAGAGGGGAACATTCTAGAGATATTATCTGGGGTTCACCAGCATATGGACAGCACTGAAAGCCCAGGGAATGGGTGAGATAAGTTAGGAAAATAAATATGGTGACACGAGAAGGTGACCCAGGAAGGGCCTTTGGGAGCACCCAACACCCAGGCAGAGGACATGTCATCTGGAAAGAAAACCGAGACAGAAGAGCCTGAGCCATAGAAAACAGCCAGGGAGTGGGCAGACACCGACACCAAGAGAAGAGGCTGCTGAAAGAGGAGGGGTCACCACTAGCATCTGACGCTGTGAGAGGCCGTGGCACACCCCGGAGGCGGCCCTGGAGATGAGCGCGTCACTGGCGGCTGAGCAAGAAGAGCGCGTGGGCTGAGGGTGTGGGAGGGGCCGCACGGTGGGCTGAGCACGTGGGCTGAGGATGTGGGAGGGGCCGCACGGTGGGCTGAGGGTGTGGGAGGGGCCGCACGGTGGGCTGAGCACGTGGGCTGAGGATGTGGGAGGGGCCGCACGGTGGGCTGAGGATGTGGGAGGGGCCGCACGGTGGGCTGAGCACGTGGGCTGAGGGTGTGGGAGGGGCCGCACGGTGGGCTGAGCACGTGGGCTGAGGATGTGGGAGGGGCCGCACGGTGAGCTGAGCACGTGGGCTGAGGATGTGGGAGGGGCCGCACGGTGGGCTGAGGGTGAGGGTGAGGGAGGGGCCGCACGGTGGGCTGAGGGCTGAGGGTGTGGGAGGGGCCGCACGGTGGGCTGAGCACGTGGGCTGAGGATGTGGGAGGGGCCGCACGGTGGGCTGAGCACGTGGGCTGAGGATGTGGGACGGGCCGCACGGTGGGCTGAGGGTGAGGGAGGGGCCGCACGGTGGGCTGAGGGCTGAGGGTGTGGGAGGGGCCGCATGGTGGGCTGAGGGTGTGGGAGGGGCCGCACGGTGGGCCTAGGGTGTGGGAGGGGCCGCACGGTGGGCTGAGCACGTGGGCTGAGGGCGTGGGAGGGGCCGCACGGCGGGCTGAGAATTAGGGAGCTCTAGGATACAGCAGTTGACAGTGAGGAGGAGGTGAGGAAACAGAGACGACCTCCGACAGCTCAGCTATGCAAGGAAAGAAGGGGACAGTGGCTGGAAGGTGGGAGACTGGGGAATGTTTTCTTACAGGACTGCTGCAGTTGCGGGGGGGAGGCGGTGGAATGCACTGGAAAGGGAGGGGCAACTGCTGTCAAGGATGAGGATTCGGACTCCAGCAAGGAGGGCACCCCAGAAGCCTGCGGGGCCAGGAGAGTGTCCCCTCAGCTGCAGCCTGCTCTTACCGTGCAAACGCAAGCCCGGTGTTGACAAATCCGTTGATTTTTCAAGAATAACTAAGACTCCTGCATTTTTGTTTGATTAGGACTAGAAAGGCACGCCTGCTAGAAAGCACCTGCCATGACAGTTCTGACGGAGAGGAAGGGGGTGGACGCGAGATTCTGAGTGGACCGAATGAGGCGATGCCACAAGGCACAAGGTGCAGGCGCAGTCACCAGAAGCTCTCGGCCCTGCTGTCACGGGATCAGGGTGTTGTCAGCTGCAGGGGCCACCACCCCGCTCCACATTCCCGCCCCTCTCCTGCAAGCGTCTTCCCAAAGAGAACTGAATATTGTTTCTCTGAATCATTGAAAATAGTTATTAAATGTCTTCATAGGCCAAAGAGCCCTTGTTAACAGTAAGCGGACGCATCACTCACCTGCACTAGCTGGTCCAGGCAGCAGCACTTCTGCCTCTGGGCCTCGGGGAGCCTCCCTGGCAGAAAACCCAGAGGCCTCCGACTCTAACCTGCCCACCAGGACACACCCTCTTCCTGCCACAGGGAATGTCTCCTTCTTGACACTAATGGCCTCCTGGAAAACTGGAGGACAAGATGATCGTAGATCAGAAATGAATCAAGAGCTATCCGATACGTGCTTTAGCGGACGACCTCCTCCCTGAGGGCACAAGGTCAAGCACAGATCAGAAATGAATCAAGAGCTATCAGACACGTGTTTTAGCGGATGGTCTCCCTCGGGAGGGCACAAGGTCAAGCACAATGCTTGCTTCAACTCTGCAGAGCAAGTCCGGGTCCGTTCACAGACTCAGCCTCATGTGTTGTACAGACAGTGAAGGGAAGCACAGCCCCGCAGTCTGGCGCTGATGCGTAAATGTGCTCTGCTCCTCTCAGGCAGATGCAAGTGGGTTTGGGTTCGAGAGCCTGGGCTCACTGATCTGCGCTGAGTCAGATGGTCTGAAGTGAATAAAATGAAGGAAGACACAACTTTGGCTCCTCTGGCCTCTCTCTCCAGCCGTGGCCGCCGGCGTGCGCTGTGTGGTCTCCCTTTCTGTCTGCACGCACTTCTGAGGCTGCTGTGGGCCTGGGTGCATGTGCGGCACTGACGCGTGAATTCTGCTTTGGTGAAGACAGGGAGAAAGACACGCTCTCCATGGTTTTTAGAAAAGAAAATAAAAAGCCTCTCGTCTGTTGAGCCTGGTTTCTGGGTCCCAGGGGCATCTGAGATCACCTGCTTTGTCCCTGGCCCTCCTTCAGTTGAAACTCTAAGACACCACGTTATTTGGCTTTCCATGCTTTTTTTCTTCAGTTCCATGAGCTTCCAATACCTGACTCCAATCAGCTGAGCCTGTTTCTGTTGCCTTCAAACAAAGGATGCTCTGGCACTGACCTAAATTTTTTAAACTGAAAAAGTCTCACTACTTCTCTAATGAAGTTCCCTCCTCCTGGAGGGTGAGAATTGAGTAAAGAGGCCAGCAGAGAAGTCCAACAAGCAATCACTTCTAACCCTAAATGCACTACTGTGCCTGCCACTACTGTTTAAAAAAAAAGAAAACTATAATAGAATTATTCTTGTCTAATACGTAAGTACATCACTCAAAAGCAAGGGGAGAACAAGTTCTTCTGAAGTGACACGGCACTGTTCTGCCATCCCTCAAAATAAAACTCTGAGGATAATAAACTGAAAATTCCAAATTCAATAACCCCCACATTCTACAGCCCACCAATAGCAAACGTCCATGTCTCTTTCCAGATCCGTAGGAGACCTCACCCCCATGGGGACAGCACGGAAGGTGAGGAGCCAGCATGGGAGGGCTGGGCTGGTGCGGAGGTGGTCTCTGGAAAGAGTTTCTCGAGAGTTCCACCAACACCACCAGAGGGAATGGAGGAGATGGAGCAGCATGTGAGCGGTGCCCTGGAAGGTGCATCTGCGGAGATGCGGAGAGAGAGTGGATTCCAGGGAAATTCTAGAGGTAAACTTACAGGATAGTGAGAAGTTACTAAGGGACCTCATCAAAATGAAAAACTTTTGCTCTGCAAACACCCACATGGAGAAGAGGAAAAGGTAAGGCACAGACTGGAACAGCAGTTTTACAAACCACATATGTAACAAAGGACTGGATCCAGAATATACGCTGCAACCTCTCAAATCTCAATTGTTAAAAGTACAAACGATCCCATGAGAAAACAGACACGAGCAGACATCTCACCGAAGACGGCAAGCAGATGTCGAAGAAGCCCACAGAAAGGTATTCAGCATCACCAGCCATCGGGAACGTGCACATTAAAACCACCGTGAGGCACAACCCTGCACCAATCAGAAAGGCTAAAATAACAAACGGAAACAATCCCAAATGCTGGTGAGAATACGGAGGAGCTAGACCACGCACACTGTTGATGGGAGGCTGAAATGCTGTAGCCGCCCAGGAAAACAGGCTGCCAGTTTCTTATAAAACTAAACATAAGACAATCATATGGTCCAGCAACTGCCCTTTTAGACATCTGTCCCAGAAAAAAAAAAAAAAAAAAAAAAAAAAAAAAAAAAACCTAACACACACACACACACACACACACACACAAACACTTACACAAAACATGAATGAATGCTGTCAGCAGCTTTAATGGCACTGCACTTTTGCAAAATATTATCTGAGGGGAAACTGGGTGGTATGCGTGGGCTGTCTCTGTACTGTGTCCGTACTGTGCCTGTCTCTCTACTGTGTCTGTCTCTACTGTGTCTCTGTACTGTGCCTGTCTCTACTGTGTCTGTCTCTGTACCGTGACTGTCTCTGCACCGTGTCTGTCTCTGCACCGTGTCTGTCTCTGTACCGTGTCTGTCTCTGCACTGTGTCTGTCTCTGCACTGTGTCTGTCTCTGTACTGTGCCTATCTCTGCACTGTGCCTGTCTCTCTACTGTGCCTGTCTCTGCACTATGTCTGTCTCTATACTGTATCTGTCTATCTCTGTACTGTGCCTGTCTCTATATAGTGTCTGTCTCTGCACTGCGCCTGTCTCTGTACTGTGTCTGTCTCTGTACTGTGCCTGTCTCTGTACTGTGCCTGTCTCTGTAGTGTATCTGTCTCTGTACTGTGTCTGTCTCTCTACTGTGTCTGTCTCTGTACTGTGTCTGTCTCTGTACTGTGCCTGTCTCTGTAGTGTATCTGTCTCTGTACTGTGTCTGTCTCTGTACTGTGCCTGTCTCTGTACTGTGCCTGTCTCTGTACTCTGTCTGTCTCTGTACTGTGCCTGTCTCTGTACTGTGCCTGTCTCTCTACTGTGTCTGTCTCTGTACTGTGCCTGTCTCTGTACTGTGTCTGTCTCTGCACTGTGTCTGTCTCTGTACTGTGCCTATCTCTGCACTGTGCCTGTCTCTCTACTGTGCCTGTCTCTGTACTATGTCTGTCTCTATACTGTATCTGTCTATCTCTGTACTGTGCCTGTCTCTATATAGTGTCTGTCTCTGCACTGCGCCTGTCTCTGTACTGTGTCTGTCTCTGTACTGTGTCTGTCTCTGTACTGTGCCTGTCTCTGTACTGTGCCTGTCTCTGTACTGTATCTGTCTCTGCACTGTGCCTGTCTCTGCACTGTGCCTGTCTCTGCACTGTGCCTGTCTCTGCACTGTGCCTGTCTCTGCACTGTGCCTGTCTCTGCACTGTGCCTGTCTCTGTACTGTGCCTGTCTCTGTACTGTGCCTGTCTCTGTACTGTGTCTGTCTCTGTACTGTGTCTGTCTCTGTACTGTGCCTGTCTCTGTACTGTGCCTGTCTCTACACTGTGTCTGTCTCTGTACTGTGTCTGTCTCTGCACTGTGCCTGTCTCTGTACTGTGTCATTTGTCTGTCTCTGTACTGTGCCTGTCTCTGTACTGTGCCTGTCTCTGCACTGTGCCTGTCTCTGTACTGTGCCTGTCTCTGTACTGTGTCTGTCTCTGTACTCTGTCTGTCTCTGTACTCTGTCTGTCTCTGTACTGTGCCTGTCTCTGTACTGTGCCTGTCTCTGTACTGTGCCTGTCTCTGCACTGTGTCTGTCTCTGTACTCTGCCTGTCTCTGCACTGTGTCTGTCTCTGTACTCTGCCTGTCTCTGTACTGTGTCTGTCTCTGTACTCTGTCTGTCTCTGTACTGTGCCTGTCTCTGTACTGTGTCTGTCTCTGTACTGTGTCTGTCTCTGTACTCTGTCTGTCTCTGTACTCTGCCTGTCTCTGCACTGTGTCTGTCTCTGTACTCTGCCTGTCTCTGTACTCTGTCTGTCTCTGTACTCTGTCTCTGTACTCTGTCTGTCTCTGTACTGTGCCTGTCTCTGTACTGTGCCTGTCTCTGTACTGTGTCTGTCTCTGTACTGTGTCTGTCTCTGTACTGTATCTGTCTCTGTACTGTGTCTGTCTCTGTACTGTGTCTGTCTCTGTACTCTGCCTGTCTCTGTACTCTGTCTGTCTCTGTACTCTGCCTGTCTCTGTACTCTGTCTGTCTCTGTACTCTGTCTGTCTCTGTACTCTGTCTGTCTCTGTACTGTGCCTGTCTCTGTACTGTGCCTGTCTCTGTACTGTGTCTGTCTCTGTACTGTGTCTGTCTCTGTACTCTGCCTGTCTCTGCACTGTGTCTGTCTCTGTACTCTGCCTGTCTCTGTACTCTGTCTGTCTCTGTACTCTGTCTGTCTCTGTACTCTGTCTGTCTCTGTACTGTGCCTGTCTCTGTACTGTGCCTGTCTCTGTACTGTGTCTGTCTCTGTACTGTATCTGTCTCTGTACTGTGCCTGTCTCTGCACTGTGTCTGTCTCTGTACTCTGCCTGTCTCTGCACTGTGTCTGTCTCTGTACTCTGCCTGTCTCTGTACTCTGTCTGTCTCTGTACTCTGTCTGTCTCTGTACTCTGTCTGTCTCTGTACTGTGCCTGTCTCTGTACTGTGTCTGTCTCTGTACTGTATCTGTCTCTGTACTGTGCCTGTCTCTGTACTGTGCCTGTCTCTGTACTGTGCCTGTCTCTGTACTGTGCCTGTCTCTGTACTGTGTCTGTCTCTACACTGTGTCTGTCTCTGTACTGTGCCTGTCTCTGCACTGTGTCTGTCTCTACTGTGTCTGTCTCTGTACTGTGTCTGTCTCTGTACTGTGCCTGTCTCTGTACTGTGCCTGTCTCTGTACTCTGCCTGTCTCTGTACTGTGTCTGTCTCTGTACTGTGTCTGTCTCTGTACTGTGCCTGTCTCTGTACTGTGCCTGTCTCTGTACTCTGTCTGTCTCTGTACTCTGTCTCTGTACTCTGTCTGTCTCTGTACTGTGTCTGTCTCTGTACTGTGCCTGTCTCTGTACTGTGCCTGTCTCTGTACTGTGCCTGTCTCTGTACTGTGTCTGTCTCTGTACTCTGCCTGTCTCTGTACTCTGCCTGTCTCTGTACTGTGCCTGTCTCTGTACTGTGCCTGTCTCTGTACTCTGTCTGTCTCTGTACTCTGTCTGTCTCTGTACTGTGCCTGTCTCTGTACTCTGTCTGTCTCTGTACTCTGCCTGTCTCTGTACTCTGCCTGTCTCTGTACTCTGCCTGTCTCTGTACTGTGTCTGTCTCTGTACTGTGTCTGTCTCTGTACTGTGTCTGTCTCTGTACTGTGCCTGTCTCTGTACTCTGCCTGTCTCTGTACTCTGCCTGTCTCTGTACTCTGCCTGTCTCTGTACTCTGCCTGTCTCTGTACTCTGTCTGTCTCTGTACTCTGTCTGTCTCTGTACTGTGTCTGTCTCTGTACTGTGTCTGTCTCTGTACTCTGCCTGTCTCTGTACTCTGTCTGTCTCTGTACTCTGCCTGTCTCTGTACTCTGCCTGTCTCTGTACTCTGTCTGTCTCTGTACTCTGCCTGTCTCTGTACTCTGTCTGTCTCTGTACTGTGCCTGTCTCTGTACTGTGTCTGTCTCTGCACTGTGTCTTACAGCAGCATGTGAATCTCCGACCATTACAGTAATATGTTAGAAACAGGCACTCTTCATTTTGCATGATTCTGATATACAGTAGTGTCAGTGCCAGGGTTGAGTTAATTAACACCTGTCCCCCAACCACATGGCTGAAACTTAATTTACCATGGCACATTAAATGTAATTAAGTGCACAGAATACAGAGTGTGCTGCTGGGTTTAGCCCACACATCGCTACGTAAAGAACTGACGCAATGATGATGGGTGACGAATCCCATCACTTCAGCCGACGTCCCTCAGTGGAGGCTCTCTGCACCTGCTACTTGGTTCACACCCACGAGGCCAAGCGTGTACGTCAGCTGCCCTCTTATCTCTTACTGAAACGAAGCAGAAAAAGATCAAAATAAGCCCAAGACAAAAGGAAGGAAGAGCAAAAAACCAATGAAATTGTAAACAGAAAAACAACAGAGAAAATCAATGAAACGGAAAGTTTGTTCTTTCCCCCCAGCTCTATTGAGATACAATTAACAAATAAAAATTGTATGTATTTATGGTTTGTAACATAGTGTTTTGACATAACTTGATATGAATGTATTTAATTTGTGAGAAAAACAGTTGATTCTTTGAAAAGATCAGTGAATCTGACAAATTCTAGAAAGACTGAAAAAACAGTGAAGAAACAAATTGCCACTATCAGGAATAAAGCAGGGAATATCACTAAGGACCCTGCAGACATCAAAAGGGTAATCAAAGGATGCTCATAAACAACTCTCCACACAAATTTTACAACTACATGAAATGGGCCAGTTTCTTGAAAAGCACAAATTACCATAATTCGACCCAACATGAACGAGATCATTGATTATTTCTATACCTATTAAAGAAGTTGAATTTGTAATTAAAAATTGTTGAAAAAGAAATTTACAGGGAAGATTATTCCACTGGAGTCTCCTATCAAAGGTTTACATAGGAATTAACACCAATTTAAAACAATGTTTCCAGGAAAGAAAAGGTAAAGAAACACTTTCCAAATCATTTCAGGAGGCTGGTATGACCAGACACTAGGTAATAGACAAAGACAATACGGAAAATAAAACAAAGGCCAACAACCTTCAGGAACATAGAGACAAAGTATTAGCAAATAGAACTCATCAATACCGGGGCACGGTGATGGGGAAGGGAGAGTATTTAAGGGATGTAAGAGCAGCTCTGAGTTTGAAAATCAATCAATGTAACCCATCACACTGTTAGAGAAGCGACACCATTTCAGTTCAGCTCCATCTGGAGACTAACAAGGCAGCTCCTCACCCGTCACGGTCCATGGTCCTAAGATGCTTGCAGTTGAGGAAACCACCTAAAAATACCTCCAAGGACACACTCCTCCAACAGTGAAGGGTCCAGACATCCCGGAACCCATAACAACATGCGCTTTCCAGATAATAACAGTTAGCTTTGATGTACTCACACGCTAAAATGTCAAGGGTAGTTTCTTTAAATCAATAGAATAATAAATTTGGTTGCGCAGTCTGCTCACCATCACGTAGCCACAGCTTACTCTTTACAAAGACGAGACCCCATATAAGAAAAACTCAAAAGAAAGACGGTGTGGGCCGGGCGCGGTGGCTCACGCCTGTAATCCCAGCACTTTGGGAGGCCGAGACGGGCGGATCACGAGGTCAGGAGATCGAGACCATCCTGGCTAACACGGTGAAACCCCGTCTCTACTAAAAAATACAAAAAACTAGCCGGGCGAGGTGGCGGGCGCCTATAGTCCCAGCTACTCGGGAGGCTGAGGCAGGAGAATGGCGTGAACCCGGGAGGTGGAGCTTGCAGTGAGCTGAGATCCGGCCACCGCACTCCAGCCTGGGTGACAGAGCGAGACTCCGTCTCAAAAAAAAAAAAAAAAAAAAGACGGTGTGTTCCTCTGCTTGCTTTCTGAGGGTGTCCTCCTCTACAATGAAGGAGTTTCTAAGAAGCCTGCTCCTTTCACTTCTTTCACTGGCCTGGAATTCCTTCCTGCACAAGATCCAGGATCCCTCTCTTTGGGTCTGCCCTTTTCGGGTAACAACACTAGTAGATTAAAGAATGAGGATATGATCATACCAACTGATTCAGAAAAAGACCCAGGAGTGGTGTTAGGAACTGTGTCCTCTCAAATTTCGTATGTTGAAACCTAACCCCCACGGTGATGGTTTTAGGAGGTGGTGCCTTTGGAGGTGAATATGATGGCAGCAGTGACTTTCTGGAACAGGAGCACCTGTGGGAGCAACAGTGGTGGTGGTGGGACCCCTGTGTCCTGTGTCCTCTGAGCACCATTCCCACCCTTGCACGGCCAGGCAGGACCTGCCCCCAGGCTCAGCGCCTCCACTGCTCCGGACCCTGGCCCTGCCTCACCACTCTCGCCCACCCTACTATGAGGAGGAGGCCTACAGTCCCCAGAGTCCACCCCTGGGAGCCCCCCAGAGCCTACTACCCTGGGGACCACTGCAATGGGGACCAGGCCAAGTCACCCTCCTACAGGCGAGCAGCACGGTCAGGCACTAAGGGGCCAGCAGAGAGGGTCCCCAAGGCAAAGCTGGGCTCAGAGTGGTGCTGCGCGTGCACACGCAGCGTGCCGGGGCTGGGCCCAGGGCGTGAGCTGGGGCTGCACTTTGGGGGCCTGGAGTGGGAAGTGGGAGTGGCACCCATGTCAGGGACCCAGCCAGTGGCATGGCCACAATGCTCACCCTGCCAAAGGTGCTGGATTCCTGCATCTTGGGAGGCAGCTCTGTGCAGGCCACCCAGGGCTGTTTCCCAGGGGTCCAACCCACATCAGGGGGGCTGCCAAGCCGGATGCCCCCAAAAGGCTGGGCCCGGGGTCCATGATCCACTCCTGAAGACGCCCCTTCCCAGGCAGAACCACAAGTCACGCAATGGGGAGCCCCTGGCCACCCCTGAACACTGGGGCCATGGGAAGAGCTCACAGCCACATGCTCCTGCCCTGAACCAGAGAGAACCTGGAGCTACCACCTCAGGCCTCAAGGGAGCACAGTCGGGGCTGCACGCTCCACAGAGCCAGGAGAGCCGGGGACAAACGGGGAGCCCCTGGGTGCAGCTGCAGCTGTCCTGCCACCACCACAGACCCAGGCATTTCTGCACTCGCAGGGGCCTAGGTAGGTCCCCTGCCCCACTGTGGGATGGAGGTCACCTGCTCCAGCTGCTTGATTTCTCCTCACTGTCAGCACCTGCTCCAATCTCAGAGCAAGGTCGGGGCTGAGCTGGGCACTGTCACAGCCGAGCTAGGTGTGCACATGCTAGGGAAAGCACTGACACACCAGCCCCTGTTGCCCTGGACCCCTCCAAACTTTGGGTGCCAACAAGAGCAGTGGGGAAGCCAAGTCGGGGGCTGCTCGGCCCTGGCTTGCACGTGCTCCTTGACGTCAGCAGCCTGGGTACCATGGACAGCGACCAGAGGCAGAAGACTCCTGGGAGGAAGGGGCCCCTGGTGAGGGCCTGAAGGCTGGGGGCCGGGCTGCCAGTCCCATGGACCCAAGCGGGAACTTGTGGTGCCTCTTCCAGGCCAGCCCATGGCTGCCCATGGACCAACTGGTGCACGCTCGCTCCTCTCTCTGAGGCCCATAAAAGCCCCAGGCTCAGCCAGAGCAGAGCAGGCAAAGGGACGACCAGCCGCAGACAGGAGCTGCCTCCCTGCTGACAGCTGAACACTCATCGGGACACCCCGGCTGTGGAAAGGAGCTGCCCCTGTGGGTCTCTTCTAAGCTGTTCTATTGCTCATTAAACCTCCTCTTTGTCTCGCTCACCCTCCACTTGTCTGCATACCTCATTCTCCCTGGTCACAGAACAAGAACTCAGGACCCGCTGAAAGGCGAGGCTAAAAGAGCTGTAACACACACAGGGCTAAAACATGCCCCTTGCTTGCCACATTGCGGGCAAACAGGAGAGAAAAGCTACAGCCCTCAGGGACCCCAACCTGGGAGCTCCCCACATCAGGGCTATGACGCCCTCTTTGGGGCCCTGTGGTTCTTGGTGTCTCTAAGCTGCCAGTCACCACCACATTCCCCCGTGCCAGCCAGGGAAGCTGCTTGTGGTATGCCTGGTCCAGCCGCAGCTTCACAGAGAGCTAGCCCCCATGCCAGCACCTGAAGCTGCCTGCCCCGCAGCAGCAGCCGACATGTCTGACTGCACAGTGGCCAGACCCCACACTCACTCACACACCCCTCACCGCTCCATGCCTGACTCGAAGTCTCCCTTGGAGGCCTGGGATCCAGGCCGGGAGTGTGAGCCAAGTGCCGTCTGCCAGGCTGAGTGGGTGGAACGAGCCCAGCAGGCCCCAAAACAACTCAGGCAAAGGAACTACCAGCCACAGGTTTCTGGCCAGAAAAGTGACACCCCTAAGATCTCGTGACAATTAGATCATGAGCACTGAGCCCTCATGATGGGATGAGCAACCTCCTGAAAGAAGCATCGTAAAGCTCCTCGTCCCTTCCTCCTCGGGAGGACATAGCGAGATGGCACCGTCTATGACCTGGGAAGGGTGGGCCCTCGCCAGATACCAAAGCCCTTCATCTTGGACTCTCCAGCCTCCAGAACAGTGAAAAATAAGTGCTTGGTGTTTAAGTCATCCAGGCTATGGTATTTTTGTTATATTAGCCCAAACTGACAAAATGAATACAATGGAATGGAATGAAACGGAACAGGATGGGATGGGACGGGACGGAACGGAACAGAACGGAACGGAACGGAAACGACCCTTGCAGCATACTTCTGTGATATCACTTCTATCCATGGCATATGTTGGGATTCTCTTTAACAACTATCTCGGTAAGATCACAACCTTAAAGTCAACAAGCATTTCGTGAACATGTTTGGCTCTGTGAGTTGCTTTTTCAATAAGTGCAACAATAGTCACACGATTTCTGTGAGTATAATTACTCCCTCAATCAGGCAGGAAGAAACTTTTAAATTTTTATTTATTTATTTATTTATTTTTAGAGACAGGGTCTCGCTCTGTCACCCAGGCTAGAGTGTGGTGGTGTCACCACAGCTCACTGCAGCCTCAAACTCCTGGACTCAAGTGGCCCTCCTGCCTCAGCCTCCCAAATAGCTGGGACTAAAGGTGAGCACCACCACACTTGGCTAATTTCATCTTTAGTATAGATGGGGTCTCACTATGCTGCCCAGGCTGGTTTTGAACTCCTGGACTCAAGCAATCCTCCTGCCTCAGCCTCCCAAAGTGCTGGGATTACAGGCGTGAGCCGTCCAGCCCAGAAGGAAACTCTTCTAAAGTGAGTAGGTCGTGCACATCCACATTACCAGTAACGTGGTCATTCTCATTCATGGAAAAATAAAAATTCAACGTGGAAAAGAAGTGGAGTTACGATGCAGCAGAGCAAACCTAAGCTCTCACACGTGTTTCTCTAGGGAAAAGGCGTTGCTTCACTCACCATCAGGGATTACACAAAAAAAACTGAGAATTAAACTATTTACCCCCACTTCCCAAAAAAGCCTCTCCCCTCTAACCACACGCTTTCTATTCAGAGGAACACTCCCAGTTGCTGCACAAACCATATGAAAGCTTCAGTCTGGCTTCAGATGCTTTTTACTGAATGCCAATACCCTGAGACCAGCCCTTATCACCAATTGCGGGGCTTCTGTGCCACAGATCGAGAAGATGAAAGACCTCCTGGGGGAGAAGAACAACAGTTCAGGCCAGCAGCACCACCATCAAAAATTCTTTCTAAGATCACATGGAAAACAGGCTCAAAGAGAAACTCACCTACGTGTGCGTGAGATGGCTGGTGATAAGGGAAGCACCTCATAAATTCTGGAAGAGCTGGTTGGTGGTGATTCCTTCAGAGAAACACGGTAACTGGTTGCAAGCACTACATAGCCGCTCCAATTCACTGCCTCAGCAATCCTTGGAAATAAAAGGGAAATTATTACAAAATGGCAAAGGAGGGCACTCAGCTAGAAACTGGGTTTGGAATTTAATATTAAAGTTCAAATTATTGAGAGAGTGATCTCTTCTGGGTGAAACGTTCAGTGCTGTTATTGAATACCTACTCCACTTAAGCCTCTATTCTGGCACCTGTAGGGGATACCAAGAGGCTGAATTATAATACTTGACCACAAATAACAGACACTCTAAGTTGAGGCCCAGCAGGAAGGCACAGGCAGCTGTCAGGGAACAGAAAGGGTCAAAGCAATGGGGAACAGAATCTAAGCAAAGGAGCAGGCTTCCAGGAAGCACACAGGGACACCCCACGGAGAGAGCACTGGGGTCCCTGGCCACTGGTTCACTGGGGGACTGGACTCAGCCAGGACAGTAGCAGAGTCCAGAGCCCCTGAACAGGCAAAGCCCCTCATCCAGCCCAAAGCCAGGCTGTTTAGCAAACACTCCTAATGATTAAATATTGTAAAACCATCCTTTGGAGTTACCCAAGCCAATATAAAGTAAGCTAATGAGTTGTCTGGATTCAGGAAGGTGTCCTTACCCTCCACCCCCAGGGCAGATTCACATGCTTAAAATGTACATTCCCAGGCCCTCACATTCCCCTTCTGTAGGTCCGGAGGGGGGCTGGACGCTGCACTATTTTCGCAGGTGCTTCTGATGACAGCATACTGAGGACACACTTTGAGAAATGCTAGCCCAGAGCCACCCCTGCAGAAATAGGTAGGACAACCTGTGGTCACATCTGCAGGCATCAACTGGTTCCTGAGGGCTGGAAAGTGAGCACTGTGGTGTCACAGTGGGTGTGTCACAGCGAGGACCCTGGAGGGGGGGATGAGAGAGGCAAGACTGGCCTCGCCTGGGGAGATGAGCTGCCGCCAAAACCAATTCAGGTGAAGCAAGCCAGCTTATGTTCCCCGATGGTCTCCTGCAGGAGATGTGAGCACTGACACTTGCTATATAAACTTAGAACAGAAGGGCCGTGGAGTACCAGATTGTCTCACGATACCTTGGAAAAGCAGGTTTAGACCAAGTCGACCCCAGCTGACACTAGGAACCCAATTCTGCCCCACTGATTCCAGAGACACTTGAAGGAGCTGCTGCTTCTCAATTCCTACCCTGGTAGTCACACAACATGAACTTGGCTCCCAAGTTCCCAGGAAATGTTTACCGGATCCTGAGTGCACACCATGACCAAACATACCTGCCGTGATTCTAACCAATGCCTTTTCTCCAAAATGTGGCTTTGCATGAAGAATACATTACGAAAATGGAGAGACTGATCTCAGCCAATGATGTGTGAGGCGCCTATGTCAGGGTTGGGGTAAGGAACTCTGACCAATAGCCGTTTTTTCTCAGTTAATCTCCTCCCCTCTCTCTACCTGCCCCTGCCCCCTGCACACCTGGGGCTCAGAGGATGCTGAAGACAGTTCCTCCCCGCTGGGAGGAGGAGCCCTGGACAATCATCTTGGGCTCACTGCAGGTTGCTGCCTGGAGACACACACATGACGGTGTTGACCACTTCAGTCAAGCCCAGCACAACAGGACTGCCCTGAATAACAACTACAAAAGACTGAAAATCACACTTGCTTCAGAATCACAACAGCTGGATGCACTGAATGCATGAAAATAAATTTAAAGGTTTTGTCCACATCCCGCTGAAGCAAACAAAAAGAACGAACAGCGGCATTTATTATGCGTGTGGTGTTTACCGCGGGTCAGGCTCTGCGCTCCCAACGACCAGATGACGCGGGGGATGTCTGCACCACTTTCTCAGGTCAGGAGGGGGCCACAGAGGAGTCACACAGCGCAGTTACCAGGACCATGCGGCTCCACGGCCTCTACACTTGGGTACTGGGGACCAAAGGGTTCAATCAGGACCTGATCCCAGCTCCAGTCCAACCTTGGAAGCCAAGTGTTGGGAAGGAGGCATCAGAGGAAAGACGGAGCCAGGGCCCCTGGGTCACTGCAGGAGGACACCCCGCTGAGGGGCCGGTCTATTTTCTCCTGCAGCATCCCGGGGGCCGGAGCTGCCAACACCAGGGAGACGCGTTTTCTGCACTGACTCCTCTGCTCCCACGTGGACATCCCTAGCATTTCTGTCTCCACCCGCTTTGCACACACCCCGCCCCCGCCAGATACCCCCAAACCCACACAGGGTCCAGGGGCACCGCCCTGGCCTTGGCTGTGGCTGTTGCACTCGCCTGTCTGGCCTTGGCCCCGAGTCCTGCCAGCTCGGCTCTGTCCCCGCCCCACTCCCGGGCTCTGCCAGCCCTGCCTCTCCCACCACACCCAGCTCAGGGGCCTGCAGCTTGCACAGGGATACCTTCTAGGACGCGGACTTCCGGAAGATTCTTTCCCAGCCAACACTGCCCCACCCTTCCGGTGGGAACCCCCAAGTGTACAGACAGGAGAGGAGCTTCCTTATGATTGGCTGAGCCATCCAGCCAATCCCACTCCCCTTGGTTAGTGATTGGTCCAGGGATGGTCATATGACTCAGCTAAGCCCAATGAGATGCGAGGGGCTATCTGCAAGGGGAACCATGAGAACAATGTACCCTGGTAAGGAGGAAGGCCCGGCCCACCGCTTTTTCTTCTGCTGGCCATTGTGGGTGGGGGCAGGTGCTGGGGGGCAGGTGCTGGGGGCCTGCAGCTGGGTGGAAACGGTGTGGCTTTACCTGGGACTGAGACAGTTCCCCCAGGTGGTACTTCCAGTGCTAAAACCATAATTCCAGACAGACCTGCAAATGGGCCCTGGGCAGGAGGCAGAGGCTGGTAGCAAGCGAGAGCCTGCCCCACCCCCAAGGACTGGATTCAGGCCTCCCTGGAGTCACCTGCTTCTGGGCTTCTTGTCAGGCAGAGTGAGCAAATGACCTAAGCCTGTTTTAAGCATATTGTCCCGTTACTTGCAGCCAGAAGCATCTAAGACCTTATGACTTATGATCTAACGATCCCCTTGTCACAGGTGTTAAAACAGGTTTGCAGAGATAAATAACTTGGCCGAGGATACAGACCTGGGAGTGATGGAGCTGGGAGTTAAACCCAAGGCTTTCTGACTCCAGAACCACTGGACTCCCTCAGCTCCATGCACGGCCCTTTGCAGCACTTCTCAGTGTCCTGCCTTTGGCCTCAACCCTGAACTTCTTGAGCCTCTTCAAAGCAGGAAGTGGTGCTTGGTCGTCCTGAACCCCCAGAACCTAGCACGTTCTATGTCTAAATGAGTGAATGAAACCTGAGCAGTCTAACTAGCTTCCCTGGCCTCACGGAAGGAGGTTTATGAGTGCCTCTCACCACGCTGGGCCTATTGAACGCATGGTTCGTCATGTGTCTCTTTGGATCCATCTTCAGCAAGGAAAACAGGAGAGAAAACCCTTAAAAAGTGTTCATTTGTGTGGCAGACACTGATCTATGACTTTTACACTTAGGGACCCATTTGATCATCACAATAGGCAGATGACATTTGGGATTGGAATGCATCTAGACTGGGCTAGGAAAGGTGCAGGGAATATGCTCCCCTGGGGATGTCAGTGTTAATAGAACTCTCTCCTGAGTCCCCCAATAATCGAACATCACCTTCACCAAGTGCAGGGACTGAACTGCGTGCATGATTGAGTAGCAGAAGCTTCCTGAAATGCTGCATTGCGGAGAGGGCACTGAGGCTCTGTGTCCTTGAGCCGAGATGTCCCAATGACAAGGGTTTGCTGTGACAGTTACACAAACCAGAAACAATGGCACCTCTTCCCAGTGTTATTAAAACAGTAAACTATCAGGAAAGGATTTGAGACTTTCCATAACACAAATACAGGTGACTTTCCATAACACAAATACAAAGTGACAATTCTCCAAATGCTAGGCAATAAAATACAGTAGATTGATATCCGGTTTTCTTTTAAGGACACTATATTTTGCTCTTATGTCACTTCTGTGAAAGGAAATGAAATCTGTTTTTCTCAGTGGAAGCTGGAAAATGAGAATGTCAAAGGCTATAATGGACACATGCTGCCTCTCCCTGCCAGAGGCTGTTCCCTCTTCTGAGACTAGTATCTCTGGTCCCTCTCTGAGGAGTCCCCTTTCCTCCACATCTTTGGGATAAGCCTGACTGCAGGACCATGTCAGAGGTGGATTTTGAACCAGGCTCACACCAACCAGCATCTACATTTCATCCCACCTCTTCCTCCCCAGTCAAGGTGACTGGCTCATGG
The DNA here is from genome assembly GCF_037993035.2 of Macaca fascicularis. NCBI lineage: Eukaryota > Metazoa > Chordata > Mammalia > Primates > Cercopithecidae > Macaca > Macaca fascicularis. The sequence continues at coordinate 138,704,000 of NC_088385.1, forward strand.
AAGACACACGGGCAGTTACTGACAAAGCTGGACCCCCAAAAGATGGGGCCTTTCCCTGTTAGTATTGGGTGTCACTAACCCAATAGATGAAACTGAAAGTGTCAAGTAGTGCAGGTGTTATTCGATGGCCATGGAATTGACAAACGGAAGCATCACTCACAGGTCAACTTCTTGACAAGTGAGGAATGAAGGGGTTAAAATATAGGGTTTCTCTAATGAAGGGGTTGGACATTAAAAGCCAGAGAAGGCTGGGCGCGGTGGCTCATGCCTGTAATCCCAGCACTTTGGGAGGCCGAGGTGGGCGGATCATGAGGTCAGGAGTTCGAGACCAGCCTGGCCAACATAGTGAAACCGCATCTCTACTAAAAATACAAAAAAATAAATAAATAAATAGCTGGCTATGGTGGCACATGCCTATAGTCCCAGCTACTCAGGAGGCCAAGGTGGGAAAATCACTTGAACCCAGGAGGCAGAGGTTTCAATGAGCCAAGACCATGCCATTGCACTCCAGCCTAGATAACAGAGACTCCATCTCAAAAAAAAATAAATAAGCGAGAAGAGGAATATTCAAGTCTTTTCCAAAAATGGGCTGGGAACGTCCCAGAATGAGAGTGCCACCTTCCTTTTGTGCTTTTATGGTTTCTTCTGGTCACTATCATGGCGATTGTCAACTGTCATGATACTGGTGGGCATATCATTGAACATGGAAATGAGATGATAATGAAGCCTGAGGTCTTTTTGAAGTTGTTTGGCTGGCTATCTTTGTTCTAACCAGTCTCAGCTGGTCTGGTTACAAAGGTAAATTTTTATCGATGGTGTCCTGTTTCTTAAAGATAAGCAGAGTTAGGGCAGGGTGGAAATTCATCTACATCACATAGGCATTACACCACGTAACAGACCACTTTAGCCAGTAAAGCTGAGGCCCAGCCCTTCGTAGCAGCAATTGGAGAAGCTCTCTACGTCCTGCTGAGGCTGCTGAGAAGCAAGGATAGAAGCCAGGAGCACCTAGCAGGCCTCTCAGCTCCACAGAGGAGATCACCGCCCCCACCCAACATAGTACTGCTTAGAGGAAGGAAGGAGAATTCTCTGGTGATGTCATTTGAGCCCTTGGAGGAAGCCATGCCAAAAGCAACCTCTTCCTTTTTCACCTAAGTCATTTTTCAGATAGGTTTCCTGTCACTAGAAACCAAGAGTCGTGACTCAAGGTCAGAACCTGAGCAAGGGCGAGCCAGGTCTGGAACCCAGGCCTCCTTCCACCTCCTGGCCTGAACTTCCCCTGTTCTTCTGAATGTCAGAACAGCAGGCTTTTTGGCAGGTTAATGCATGTGGAAATTAAGAAGCAGTATCAGGGTTTTTTAAATATATGCATTTATCGCTGGTGAAATTAAAACGGAACTGTTGGAGCAGAGAGGCCTAATTAACAGAACCACAGCTGCACTGAGTCCTGGGCTGCTCTGCTGGGGCCTGGTATGCAGCCTCCTGTTGTATTTTCGTAGACCCCATGGTGGGGCCGGACAGCCTCCTTACTGCCATTGGGGGAACTGAAACCTGGAGAACCAAAAACTGACTTCCCAAGTCCCATCGCTCTTCCTGGCAGGACAAGGATTTGAACCCAGGGCCACCTGCCCCAGGCCACTGCTAGGAACAGCCATTGGTACTGAACAGGAAGAGGCGTCCTTTGGGCTCTCCAAGGACCCATCAGAGGGTCTGGAATTCAGGAGGCTCCAGGTAGATGTTTGTGGATCAAACAAGGTAATAAACCTAGAATGTTTGCCACCCAGAGCCTTCCGTCATCATCTGTCACACACACCCTGAGACCCTGCCACCCCCAGGAGGATATTCATCCTGGTGTCTCAGGTGGGTTGTTGGTTTCTCCATTAGGGAACAGGTGTTCCAGTAAAATGACTGTTTAATGAAGTTCATTAGGACACAGCTCTTGCCTGCAGTCCTGATGGCTATAACAGGAAAGCGGGAAGATGAGAAATGCTGGGAAAGGGGGGAAGATACCAGGGTGCCCCCCAGGAATGTAGCCAGCAGATGTGCCCCAGCCCTTCATCCCTTACTGACCAGCAGCAGCTGTGAAGTACATGGTGCCCTCATCCAGAGGTAGGGCCATCCCTGGATGTTGAACTCATCCAAAGCTCTGTTATCATAATGCTGGGTCCGGTCCTGCTCAGTTCCCATCACAAGATTGACATCAGGATCCCCATAGGCATGAGACGCTTTCCCTCTTGTGTCACAGGTGCTCAGGGTCCCATTGGCATAGACTCTCAGACCCGTCTTGGGTGTCCACATGGCCTGTAAATGAATGCAGTAGGAGCCTGGGAAATCACAAAGATCACTATTCTGAGTGCTGTGGGAATGAGCCCACGGAATCTGGTGTTTCTGCCCTTTAAGCACGTTCCCCTTTCTGAAGAGGATGGGTCACGGTTGACCTTGTTGAGTCCTAACGTAGGTCACGTTACAGGCCAGACTTTCCCCTAACCTTTGTGCACAGGAGAGACATTGCCCTTTACCCACATCCCACAGTCTCAAAAGCAGTTCAGACAGTCCCGGCTATTCTAACACAGAGGCACAAACTCAAACACCAACAAGCAAAGGTGATGATCAAAATATCTGAGAACTGGCAGGGCACAGGTACTGGCCAGTCAGGCTGGAACCAACACATCCGTGCTCCCATGCCCAGAACCTGGAATGCAGGGAGGAGGCAGAAGTCAACACGAGGATGTGGTCTCCATGGTGACAGTGATGCTGACGAGCACCTGAGGACCCTGGGGGCAGCCAGAGTTCAGCCCGGCTGCTGTCATCAGGGGAGAGTAAACCCTGCACACCAAGCAGTACTATTCCCAACAGAAGCTCAAAAATTCTGATTCTTATGTGGGATTTCCTAGTTGGGAGTGTTCACCACTAATTCAAATGTATGAAACAAACAGCCAATGCACAGGTTGAGGCCGTGCAGGACAGTAAAACCCGTCTCTGAGCAGCCCCTGCTCTGTGTGACGTATGTTCGATGAGCCTTATGTGGAGGGGCCAGGAAGGGCAAGGCCAGGCTCAGCCTCACTGGGGACTCTCCATCAGTGAGCTTGGCTGTTACTCTTCTGTCCACCCAGAGCGCTGTGCTCATCAACAGAGAAATGAATGATCATCCGACTTCCACGGCAGCTTCCTCCATGAAGGACCCCCTGGATTTTGTGAGCTTTTATGTGCAGACCTTATCATAGACTCGCTGCTGGAAGGAACAAGGAATCTTTTTGGAAGGCACAAACCATGGGCCTCTCTGCCAGTCACCCTAATCGCCCAGCAATTACATTGGAAATCTTGCTCAGGAATGTGGAACTTTCTAGTAATGTTGGGTGTCTGAAGAGACCTTGGGTCCTAAATAGGTCCAGATAGAATTGGCCTTGATTCTGGAAGCAGGAGCAGCAAGGATCCCTCCAGTATATGGTAAGGAAACATTGCCAAGCGGAACTGTTTTCCATGCTTCCAACTTCTGGGTGAAAAATTCAGCAAGAGCTTAGCAGAGTTCACCCCAAAATATGTTCTAGGAACCTGCCAGGTGCTGGAAATGTAGTCTGGCCTGCCAGCTCCAAGAACAGATAGATGGCTCCATCCCAGGATCTCTGACACCAGGTAGCACTTAAACGCCACAGACAAGACACCACTAGCTCTGGGGATGGGGAGACAGATTGTCTCCGGCCTCAGGATCAGAGAGCAGAACAAACAAGACCCAGTCAATGAACTGCACGTTGGACAACCTCTAAGCGATGCCACCCCCAGCATGGGCTGGAGAAGCCCCCCTCAGAGCCGGCAGCTTCTGCTGGAGGCGCTTCTCAGACCCCACTGGCCTTCTGTCTTGGTTCCAGGCATAACAGGGCCTCCCCCAGAGCCTCCCGGGAACACTGCATGCCCAGTCACCTCCCAGCTGCCCCACAGCTTCAGGCCTCCTGCCCCAGCCTCTGACTTCAGTCCCACAGGTGACCTGGTCCCCACTCCATGGAGAGAAGGGAGCCCAGCAGGCAGAGCTCCGCCCTCCTCACCTCAGCTCCACCCTCCTCACCTCCTTCCTGCCCGTCACCACATCTGCATCCGGGGCCACCAGTCCTCCTCAGGCACCTGTGCCCCAGCCCTCCACTCCCCTCCTGGGGTGGGGCCCTTCCTACCGAATCTCAGCCACTCCTCCCTGCATCTTTCCCATCAGCCTTTAAAGTCTCCCACCCAGATCGCTTGATCTCCTTACCGAGTAGTTCCAGTCCTGTCTGAAGGGATTCCCCGCAGGCATGTCAGATCCAACATTTCCAGGATCGAATTCATCAACTCCTGTGCACAACTAGAAGGAAACCCTTTCTCTCCTTCACTCTAACACTGAGCCCTGAAGGCCCCCTGCCCGCATTTCTCACTCTGTTAGTTGCCTTCTCTCCATCCCTGGAGCGACCCCTGGTGTGAGCCAGCACCGCCTCTAATCTAGGTCACTGCCGCACCCTCCACCCCGTGCTTCCGCAACACCATGTACCATGAGTGTCAGGGAGCTCGAGCTGGGTTCCGATCCAGACTTCTGGGTCCTGCATTTCTATCGAGCTGGGTTCCGATCCAGACTTCCGGGTCCTGCATTTCTATCGAGCTGGGTTCCGATCCAGACTTCCGGGTCCTGCATTTCTATCGAGCTGGGTTCCGATCCAGACTTCCGGGTCCTGCATTTCTATCGAGCTGGGTTCCGATCCAGACTTCTGGGTCCTGCATTTCTAACCACCCTGGTGTGGCAGTGACACTGGTCCAGAGAGGCCCATGGAGCAGTGAGGTTCTGACCCATCTCCTTGCCTATGGCATTGCTCACCTCTGGGTGCATGTGCACACACACACACAAACACACATACACAGACGGCATCCCAAGAGCCCTTCTGGTGTGCACGCTGGGTCACAGCCCTCTCTGCCCCGGAGCCCCTGGTGTCTACTCAACACACGCCCTGCTCTCTGGAAAAGCACCTCTGCTGCTGCCCTGCTCAGAGCGTCCTTCCTCCTCCCTCTGTAGGGCTGACTCCTCTGTGTCCCTGAGGCCTCCCCTGATGTCACCTCTTGGAGCCTGCACTGGGCCCCACCCCCAGGATGGTCAGGCGCCCCCCACCCCGTGTCCATGATGCCGTCCATCACATTGTACTGCAGGGGCTGTATTAGGGGTCTTTCACCCCAGAGAGACACTAAGCTCTGCAGGGCAGGCGCCCAGCCCTGCAACGCCGCCTGGAGCAGAGAGGGCCTTGCTGTGCTGGTCACTGCGGAATGAGCAGAGAGGCCCTCACCGCACGGTTCACTGCGGAATGAGCAGAGAGGTCCTGGCCATTCTGGTCACTGCGGAATGAGCAGAGAGGTCCTGGCCGTTCTGGTCACTGCGGAATGAGCAGAGAGGCCCTGGCCGTGCTGTTCACTGGGGAATGAGCAGAGAGGCCCTGGCCGCGCTGTTCACTGCAGAATGAGCAGAGGATCCTCGCAGGGCATCTCCTGTCCTCACCTTCACTCTTCCTTTGGCCTGAGATCCAAAGGAAGGCCTGGGGCCAAATTCAGTCTTTCCCTGAATCCATGCACTAGGCATTGTCAGCAGGAAATGAAATGCCCATTTTCCTAATTAGCTAGCAGAAGCAGGAGCCTCCCGGTTACCCCACCTGCAGACTTCAGGCTCCAAGGCTCAGAGCAATATCCCTGATTGCAGTTGATGCTAAATGTAGTAAATTATATCATTTCAGATGAGTCACACTTCATCCCACTGTTTACTTGAAGTAAGCGGGTCGTTATGAAGTACTTCTGATAAAGGAAAATAGATACACGTGAAGCCGCTGCGTGTTTGCTCCCGTTTGGGTCACAATTATTCACTCGTTCAGCAATGCATTTTGAGCACCTGCTGTGTGCCGGGAAGGCAGCGGCGAGCAGAGCAGATGAGGTGTCTGTCTGGGGAGGTCCACCTGCCAGTGGGGGTGGGGGACAACACCGTTGGATGATGTGTTGCCCCCTCCAATGCCCGCCGCATCCGTCCTGCCACAGTGCTGCCTCCCCACCCCTTCCTCGCCCTTAAGTCAGGGCCCTGTCAACGGTAGCACCCCCACTCTCACAGCTGCCCCGTAGAAAACACACCGTGGGCATCGTCAGGAGTGTGGCAGGGCTGCAGTGAAGGGAGGACCCCACGGGCACCCCCAAGGCTTGTGGTGGTCATGGGAAATGGGGTCATTCATGTGTCATAAAAGTGCTGCAGCGTGGCCTAGGTCAGGTACCCCAGAGTTTCCACAGGGCCTTGGGGCCTAGGTCAGCGTATTGATCTGTTCTCATGCTGCTAATAAAGACATACCCAAGACTGGGTAATTTACAAAGGAAAGAGGTTTAATGGACTCACAGTTCCACATGGCTGGGGAGGCCTCACAATCATGGCAGCAGGCAAAGGAAGAGCAAAGTCGTGTCTCACATGGTGGCCGGGAAGACAGTGTGTGCAGGGGAACTGCCCTTTAGAAAGCCATCAGATCTCGTGAGACTTATTCACTACCATGAGAACAGCACAGGGGAAACCGCCCCCATGATTGAATTCTCTCCACCTGGCCCCACCCTTGACACATGGGGATTATTACAATTCAAGGTGAGATTTGGGTGGGGACACAGCCAAACCGTATCAGTCAGTCAGCCCCTCCCAAATCTCATGTCCTCACATTTCAAAACCAGTCATGCCTTCCCAGCAGTCCCCCAAAGTCTTCACTCATTTCAGCATTAACTCAAAAGTCCACAGTCCAAAGTCTCATCTGAGACAAGTCCCTTCCACCTATCAGCCTGTAAAATCAAAAGCAAGTTAGTTACTTCCTAGATACACCAGGGGTACAGGCATTGGGTAAATACAGCCATTCCAAATGGGAGAAATCGGCCAAAACAAAGGGGCTACAGGCCCCATGCGAGTCAAATCTTAAAGCTCTAAAATGATCTCCTTTGACTCCATATCTTGCATCCAGGTGATGCTGATACAAGACGTGGGTTCCCACAGCCTTGGGCAGCTCCGCCCCTGTGGCTTTGCAGGGTCCAGCAGCCCCCGTCCTGGCCGCTTTCACTGGCTAGCATTGAGTGTCTGGCTCACAGTGCAGGCTGTCAGTGGATCTTCCATTCTGGGGTCTGGAGGACAGTGGCCCTCTTCTCACAGCTCCACTAGGCAGTGCCCCAGTGGGGACTCTCTGTGGGGCCTCCAAGCCCACATTTCCCTTCCACACTGCCCTAGCAGAGGTTCTCCATGAAGGCCTCACCCCTGCAGCAAAATTCTGCCTAGACATCCAGATATTTCCATACATCCTCTGAAATCTAGGTGGAGGTCCCTAAACCTCAGTTCTTGACTTCTGTGCACCCACAGGCTCAACTACACATGGAAGCTGCCAAGGCTTGGGGCTTTCCCTCTCTCCAGCCATGGCCTGAGCTGTACCTTGGCCCCTTTGAGCCATGGCTGGAGTGGCTGGGATGCAGGGCACCATGTCCTGAGGCTGCACACAGCAGGGGGGCCCTGAACCCAACCCACAAAATCATTTTTCCTTCCTAGGCCTCCAGGCCTGTGATAGGTGGGGCTGCTGTGAAAGTCTCTGACATGCCCTAGAGATATTTCCCGTTGTTTTGGTTATTAACATTTGACTCCTTCTCACTTATGCAAATTTCTGCAGCTTCCATTTCTTTCCAGAAAATAAGGTTTCCTTTTCTATCACATCTTCAGGCTACAAATTTTCCAACTTTTATGCTCTGCCTCCTCTTGAATGCTTCGCTGCTTAGAATTTTCTTTTCCTAGAGACCCTAAATCATCTATCTCAACTTCAAAGTTCCACAGATCTCTAGGGCAGGGGTAAAAAGCCACCAGTCTCTTTGTTAAAGCATAGCAAGAGTGACTTTTACTCCAGTTCCCAACAAGTTCCTCATCTCCATCTGAGACCACCTCAGCCTGGACTCCAGTGTCCATATCACCATAAGCATTTTGGTCAAAGCCATTCAACAAGTCTCTAGGAAGTTCCAAATTTTTGCACATCTTCCTGTCTTCTGAGCCCGCAAATTGTTCCAACTCCCGCCTGTCATCCAGTTCCAAAGTCACCTCCACATTTTTGGAAATCTTTACAGCAGCACCCCCACTCCACCGGTACTGATTTACTGCATTAGTCTGTTCTCGCACTGCTAATAAAGACATACCTGAGACTGGCTAATTTATAAAGGAAAGAGATTTAATGGACTCACAGTTCCACACAGCTGGGGAGGCCTCACAATCATGGGGAAGGAGAAGGAAGAGCTAAGTCGTGTCTTACATGGCAGCAGGCAAGAGAGCTTGTGCAGGGGAACTGCCCTTTATAAAACCAAGAGATCTCATGAGACTTATTCACTATCATGAGAACAATATGGGAGAAACCACCCCCATGATTGAATTATCTCCACCTGGCCCCACCCTTGACCTGTGGGAATTATTACAACTCAGGGTGAGATGTGGGTGAGGACACAGCCAAACCGTATCAGTCAGCTACTCCAGCACTTCCACACGGTCTTGGGGCCCAGGTCAGGCACTCCAGTGTTTCCACACGGCCTCAGGGCCTGGGCCAGGTACTCCAGCATTTCCACATGGTCTTAGAGCCCAGGTCAGGCACTCCAGTGTTTCTGCACAGCCTTGGGGCCTATTTTAGGGGTCTATGTTGTATACAAGTCGTCACAAACTTAGCAGCATAAGACAACAGATTTTCAGTCAGGTCTGAGTCCTGACCCAGCCAACCCGGTCCTCTGCTCATGCCTCGCGAGGCTGAAACCAAGGTGCTGTCTGGCCTTGTTCCCATCTGAAGGCTCAGCTATAAGACCTGTATACAAGCCTCCCAGGATGTTGGCAGAATTCACTTCCTTGCAGCTGTAGAGCTCACAGCAACTTCCTTCTTCATACCCAGCAACGGGGAGAGAATGCGGCTTTGAATCTCCAACTCAGGGAAGGTCCAGACCTTTATTTTCCTTTTATAACAGCCATCATTGGACCTGTTAGCTGAGACACCTACTTGTGGCCTCTTCGAGGGCCTGAATTTGCCCATGGCCTGGAGGCTCCGTTCCAGGAGTGAGTTGTACCACTTCCAAGGAGCTCATCTGATTCGACCAAGAACACACAGCATAATCTCTATTTTGATGAACTCAAACTCGACTGATTAGCAACTATAATTACATCTGAAAAATCTCTTCTTTGCCAAAAAAGCCATAACCTAATCACAAGAGTGAAATTGTATCCTGTTCATAAGTCCTCCCACACTCAACAGAAGGGGATTTCGCAGGGCGTGTACACCAGAAAGCGGAAATCTTGGGGCCAGGCTTCCCAGCCTGGATTCATTCCTCCACAGCACTCCAGGGAAGATCTGGCAGCTCAGGCTCTTTAAACGCAGAGTCTCACTTTCAGTCACCCAAGCAAGAAAGTGGTTACAGCCTCTGCCTGCTGCAGCAAAGACCCTGCTCCCATGCTCCAGCTCCCCGAGCCCACCCTCCTGACAGCCACGGAAGCCTGCAGACAGGACTGAAGCCCAGGATCTCCAACCCACACCCCTGCCTGCCTGGCACTCTTACACTGCTGAGCCCGTCACAAAGCCCTGTGCCCTCCCACTGTCCCACCATGCCTCTCCACTCAGCATCAGCCAGCTCTGCAGGGGCCCACCACAGCTCGCTGTGCAACTTTTCAGAAAGAGTAAAAACAAATCCTGGTGAGATCCAGAGAATCTCAGCTGCATTTAAGAATTCCTACTATACCCTTCAGTATGACATTCTGTCTCAGCCAAATAGCCTGTTGCCAGGGAAAAAAAATTAAATTTTAAACACGAGCTGCAGAGTAGGTGACGGTGGATGACAAGTAATAGAAACCACAAACAAGGCTGTGCATCGTCGTCAGCCTGAACTGCAGAATAATTGCTTCTGGTGGAGGAAGCAGCTTAGATCTAAACATCAACTCAGCTCCAACAAAGCCTCGCAGAAATCCAGAGCTGCCTCTGGGATCAGAATTTTGAGGAACTCTGCTTCCTGCACTTGGAAGATTCTTAACGCAAAGAACAAAAAAATTTAAAAGTCTGAGAGAAGAAGGAATAAACCCCACCTTCAGAATTTTCTTTGATTTTTAAAAAATTGTAGTGTTTAATCCTAGTTCATCCAAAATAAAAGTGAGAGAGGGGTTTTCTCTGCATATCAAAATTTCTAGAAGGCTCAAGAGAAAACATGGCTGTGGGTGGGCACTGAGAACCGTTTGCTGACCCACTGGGAGCCGGGACCTGTCACTCACTCACAGCCCTTCTGTTACCGGAAAGGGGTCCTGATCCAGACTGCAAGAGGGTTATTGGATCTCGTGCTAGAAAGAATTCGAGGTGAATCCATCAAGTGAAAGGAAGTTAATTAAAGTGAAGGAATATAAGAATGGCTACTCCATAGGCCCAGCAGTAGTGTGGGCTGCTCTACTAATTATAGTTTTTTCTTGATTATATGCTAAACAAGGGGTGGATTGTGGTCTAAAAGTCAGGAGAAGCCCTCGGTTCTGGAAATTGCTCACCCCTTTCCCGGAAAACTCATGATTATTCACGGCATTTTAAAACTATCATGTCACTGATAAGCGAGAAGGACGACCCCAGAGGTCCCTCGTAGCCATCTTGGTTTTGGAGGGATTTGGCTGATGTCTTTACTGCAACCTGTTTTATCAGCTGGGTTTGTGACCTGTATCTTGTGCTGACCTCCTCTCTCATCCTGTGACTCAGAACACCTTCACCATCTGGCAATGCAGCCCTGTAGGTCTCAGCCTCATCTTTCCCAGCCCCTGTTTAAGATGGAGTCGCTCTGGTTCCAATGCCTCTGACACTTCCCTCACCTTTAACCCTGGACAGGGGATTCCCTGCTGACCCCACAGAGCCCACGCCGAGTTCAGTTGCCTCTTTCCTTCCCCTGCTCTACTTTGTTATTTTTAGAAGAGCAAACCTCAGAAACAAGAAAGTCCCTGCACCATCAACAATAATATTTAAAACCTCAACTCCAAGCAACTTTTCATCCCCTTCCTTTCCCAGCGAGACTTTTCTAAGGTTCGAAAACAAGCGCAAAACAACCACAGAAATCATCATCATCTCCAGGGTTTTTGTTTTGTTTTTCATTATTCTCCTGGAGCTTTCCCGTATCTAATATTTTCCAACTTTTTCCTTAAGGACATTCCCCCGGGTTTCGGGACAGAAGCATCTCAACAGGTGAGGGAGGTCTTTTCTGCTAGCGAGTGTAATTTTGGAACTGCGCTCACATTTCTCTCCCCTCCGGGCCAAGGTCTCATTCAGATGCATAACTGAAAATCTGGGTCCGCTAACAGTGCCTGTGATCGTCCAGTGGATTCTTCCTGCTCACTGCACAAATAAAGACCATGGCATTGCAGTCAAGAAAGAGTCTCATTGACGTGAGGCCAGCCGCGCCGTGTGGGAGACGGAGGTTTTACTCAAATTAACCTCCCCAAAAATTCATGGATTAGGGGTTTTAAGGATAATTTGGTGGGTAGAGGTTTTGAAAGTGGGGAGTGCTGACTGGTAGGGTCAGAGATGAAATCATAGAAAGTCCGGCCGGGCGAGGTGGCTCAAGCCTGTAATCCCAGCACTTTGGGAGGCCGAGACGGGCGGATCACGAGGTCAGGAGATCGAGACCATCCTGGCTAACACAGTGAAACCCCGTCTCTACTAAAAATACAAAAAAAAACTTAGCCGGGCGAGGTGGCAGGCGCCTGTAGTCCCAGCTACTCGGGAGGCTGAGGCAGGAGAATGGCGTGAACCCGGGAGGCGGAGCTTGCAGTGAGCTGAGATCCGGCCACTGCACTCCAGCCTGGGTGACAGAGCGAGACTCCGTCTCAAAAAAAAAAAAAGAAATCATAGAAAGTCAAAGCTGTCATCTTGTGCTGAGTCAGTTCCTGGGGAGGGGCCACAAGACCAGATGAGCCAGTTTATTTTTCTGGGTAGAGCTGGCTGGTGCATCAGAATGCAGGGTCTGCAAAATATCTGGAGCACTGATCTCAGGTTTTACGGCAAGTGACCATAAACCATAATTTCTAATCTTCTAATCTGTAAGTCCAGCAAAGGCAGTCAAGTCTCTAGGCAAGAAGGGGTTTTGTTTTGGGAAAGAGCTGTTACCGTCTTTGTTTCAAAGTTTACGTTCCTTCCAGAGTAAGCTCAGCCTACGCCCAGGAATGAACAAGGACAGCTTGGAGGTAAGAAGCAAGATGGAGTCAGTTAGGTCACATCTGTTTCACTGTCGTAATTTTCTCAGTTCTAATTTTTGCACAGGCAGTTTCATGCCCAGACAGAGGAACATTTGACATTGCTGTGCAACCTAGAATACTGTTGTGAAACTGTTCTTGTGCCTCATTTACCAACTGCACAAGTTCACCAACTTTCTCAAACTATAGTCGTTCCTCAGTCCTCCAGAGGTTGGTTCTGAGGCTCCCGTGGATACCAAACTCTGAGGATGCTCAAGTCTCTTCTATAAAATGGTGTATTATTTGCATATCCTCCTGTATACATTAAATTGTCTCTGCATTCCTTGTAATACTTAATGTAACATAAATACCATGTCAATAGTTGTTATCACTGCTTTTTTATTTACTTTTTATTGTTTTATTGTTATTTTTAATGGGTTTTGTTTGTTTGTTTTTTGTTTTTCGAGACAGAGGCTCACTCTGTTGTCCAGGCTGGAGTGCAGTGGTGTGATCTTGGCTCACTGCAACCTCCACCTCCCAGGTTCTAGTGATTCTCCTGCTTCAGCTTCCCAAGTAGCTGGGATTACAGATGCCCACCACCACATCCAGCTAATTTTTGTATTTTTAGTAGAGACGGGGTCTCACCATGGTGGCCAGGCTGGTCTTGAACTCCTGACCTCAAGTGATCTGCCCACCTTGGCCTCCCAAAGTGCTGGGATTACGGGCGTGAGCCACACCACCCAGCCCTGGGTTATTTTTTAATATTTTTGATCCGAGGTCCAAGGATGTGGGGCCCACGGACATGGAGGGCCACATCCATCTGTTTCCCCTCTCAAATTCTTCCCAGTCTTCCTCTCAAACTTGCCAATTAGTATTCTATTGCAGTTTAACTCTGGCATTAACTGTTCTCAACCTAACCTCAGTGGAATCATAGAGGTACATTTTGGATCCGACATTACCTGGGGAGTTCTGTGGGAGTTAAGAGGAAGAGAAGTGAGTGTTTGTACATCCACTGACGACTATTCCTGTTCTGCCTGTGTCTTCATTGTTTTGAATTTCTGTTTCATCTTCTATTTTTAGGCACGTCTTGAGTCAGTTGAAATTAGATTAGCTGTCCTCTGAAGTTCCTTCCAGTTCTGAGAATCTGTGATTTCATTTAATATTAAACAGGCTTGTGAGCAAACATGATGGATGGGGAAGTATTTTATGAACTATAAACATACCAACACCAGTATGAGATTACTAATTCAAACTTTGTGTGTCTTGTGTATTCACACGGAGTGCAGGTGCCCCAGGGCAGGGACCCTATGGTGTTGGGTCACTGGTTTCGATGTATGCTCAGTGTGACGGCCATAAGATCTCCCTTTGCATGCGGTGGCTGGTCGGGTCTTGCATCTGTGGTCACACTGGACCAGGGATACCTGCAGGAAGGCTGTCCAGACCTTAGAGAAGCATCTTCCCCTGCACACAGAATTCCTTTTCTTTCTCACCCACATGGTCCTTCAAGTTGTTTTCCTGACTCTTTTGTGTATAGGCCACAGATTCCAGCAGTGGCGGAGGGTGAGTCACTGTCACCCGTGGTAATTTATCATAGTTACCACTTTGGGAGGTTAGGAGGGGCTGGTTGTCTTTCATTCATCCTCAGGCTGTTTTTGTGATTTATCTCAACATCAGTAGGTTGGGGTTTTTTTTTTGATGAATTCTGTTTGTTTGTTTGTTTGTTTGTTTTTCTACCTTCCGAAAGTCTTTGTGGGATACTTCATTTTGGCCTTTTCATGTGTCTGGATGGTCTGACATTTTTGTTTTATTACAAAATTGAGTGGTAGAAACTATAAGTGAAGAATTTCATTCTTAGAAATGTTCAACAAAGATCATTTAAATAGATGAATAAAGAATTGAAGGTCCTCAACTAGTAACATTACAGTCCGAGCATAAATTCTTCCTTAATTCTTATCTATGATGGGTTAGTTCTGATTACAAATACCACTGGGGCTTGAGATTTTTGCTTCTCTTCAGTTGCATTCGATATCAATTTTGTTTTAATTGTTTTATTTGCATTTCAGAGGAAATCAATGCAATGGACAAATGAGAGAGAAACAAAAACGTATTAATGGCATTTGTTTTGCCATGTGACTGTTTTAAGCAATTCTGGGAATAAACAGTTTAAAATCTGTTACTGTTTAGAATTAAATACTTTATATTCGGCATGTACTGCCTTCGTCTGATTTCTGTGTTGTGTCCATGGAAACGCACATAATTTATGTTAAAGCACAACACCATGTGTGATCACTTATGTTTAAGCCCAGTTTAGGATATTGTCTCTCGTTTCCCCACACCTCCTCACCACTATTTTGTCTTTGGTATGGAGCAGGTGTTGGCTAATGCAGGAACATCATTAAGGCAAATTCCGCCATAGACAACGCAGATATTTTGCCTGGGGAGTTTCTACATTTAAAATCTTTGGGGGAGCCAAGCCAACACCCCATATTCGCACTGAGACGTGGCTTCTGTGGTTCTGAGAACAGAACCACGCAGTTCCGTGAGGGGCCTCCAGGGGGAGGCTGGGGCCGCCCCTCCTGCTCAGCCTGCAAAGGACTCCTCTGGCCAGACAGACTGTGGTCAGAGACCTAACAGGCAAATCAAATTTGTTGATTTTCAAAAAAAAAAAAAGAAAGAAAAATTTTTGGTTTGTTTTTTGTATTTTACAGATTTTTTTTTTTTAATTTCAGTCGTATTTTGGTGGTTTTTGTTACCTGCATGAATTGTGTGGTGGTGAATTCTGAGATTCTGGTGCCCCCGTCACCTGAGGGGTGTCCACTGTACCTAGCGTGTAGTCTGTTTATCCCTAGCCCCCATCTGGCCCTCCTCCTTCTGAGCCTCTCAAGCCCGTTACGTCACTCCGTATGCCTTTGCATAGTCAGCCTAGCTCCCTCTGACAAAAAAGAACATGTGGTTTTGGTTTTCCACACCTGTGTTCCTTCACCCAGAATAATGCCCCTGGCTCCATCCGAGCTGCTGCCCTTCGGCTACTGAGTGGATAAAGAAAATGTGGTGTCCATACACCACGGGGTCCTACTCAGCCACTAAAATGAATGCAATCCTGTCTGTTCCGGCAGCGTTTTGAGCAGGGCTCGCGCACCTAGCTGATCCATTTGAAGCCCAATGCAGTGCTCTGTTGTCTCAAAAATCAGTACTTGGAGGCAGGAATGTGGCTGCCTGCAGCAAACCATGAGAGACCCTGGGGACCTCGCTGTGGGGTGTTGGTGGGCAGGCCACCCTGAGCCCTCCCTGGCTTCTTGGCAGCATTGCAGGGCATCCCAGGGAAGCAGCTGGTGACGCTGGCACCTCTGATCATGAGAGAAGGGTGATGGGGCCATCATGGAAAGCTTTAGAGAACTCAGCTACAAAACAGGTGCCGTGGGCCTTGTGTTCTTGTAGCCTTAACTCGAGCAGCATGAAAGAAACAGCTGTGGCTTCACCTGCCCAACGGGCAGGGGACAAGGCGTAAAAAGACAACACTGCCGCCCCGTTGGTGGAGGTCGTCTCTGTCTTCGTCCACGAATGTGAAGCTTCTGATGGTCAACCTCGGAAATTAATCAAGTGCCTGCAGAGCTGCAGTGGGACGGGAGCATCTCCACTGTTTTACGGCCCATGGCAACACTGGGTCTGTTGGAGCAGGTTTGTCTGAAGGAGCTGGAAAGTGTCTGCCCGCAGTGGTCCCAGATCCCACCTGTCTGTGAGGAGGCCCCACCCTCCAGGGCACAGTTGACTGGACCTTTGGTGACCCCTGACACAAGTAGGCCTCTCCCCCTGGCCACCTGGCCTGGGAGCCGAGAGTCTTGTTTCGGGTTGAGCCTGCCTCGTAAGCAAGATAAGAGGAAACTCAGGGGCTGTGTGCTGGGCGGGGAGCACGTTCTGCCTTATGGACAGAGGTGCAGAGAAGTCAGACCAGCAGAGGAAAGATGACAAAGCCACCGGCAGGGGAGAGCGGGGGCAGCCGGCCGCCTCTTCCCAGCACCCTCTCTTTTCTTGCCTTTTCTGTCGTTAAACTTTCCTGGTTTTCTCCCCTGTCTCTGGACGCCCCTCGGGCCCCCTTGCTAGCTCCTCTGCCTTCTTGTTTAAACAGCATCCCTTCCCACACCATAGCCTGCTGGATAGAGTCCTGGGGCCCTAAGATGGGGACAGGATGCAGGAAGCAGGCAATGTCCCTACACACAGCTCCAGCTCCAGAGCGGAAGCTCAGCGATTTTGCCCAGGAGAGGGTAAAAGTGAGGGCTCCAGGTCTCTTCCCAAGGGAACTAACTTCATTTGCAGCACAGTATGGAGAAGTTGAAGCCCAAGGATGCTCCCAGGAACAGTGGAGGTGTGGCCAAAGGGGCCAGTGGACAGCAGATTCCTGGAGACGTGAGCCACACTGCAGGCTGGCCAGTTCGCAGGTCAGGCTGTGGGCTGTTTTTTGGAACAGGAGCATCATGTGGGCAGGGCAGAGCCTCCGAGGCACCTGCTACAGCTGCAGCAGCCTTCACAAGGCAGGCTGGTGTGCCTGTGGAACGAGGGCAGGTGCCTGGGGCTCGCGTGTGCACAGTGGAGATGGGAGGGAGACAGTGTCTGGGACAGGAAGACCATAACGAAGCCATCTCCTCTATTTCACTCATTAAAAATAACCTGGGTCTCAGTTCCTCTGCAGCCAACCAAAGTCTTGGTGCCTTGGGTAGGTGGGTATTTGGGGTCTAAATGAGCCTCTGCTTTCTGCAGATCTAGCTCTGGGGCTCAGTAGAGCGGAGGCTCCATGCTAGTTTGTTCAGTTCATGCTGACCATGCCTCGCATGGGCTGGGGCAGAGGGAAGCCAACCAGAGGCCCTTCAGCCACACGGGGGGGTGTGGGGTTCCGTCCAGCCTGCACCCAGCTGCCCAGACACGGCTGTGATGTGGGCTGAGTCCACTCAGGGGCCCTTTGTTCCAATCCATTGTACCGGCAGGGGTGCCTGCTCCCCTTGCCCAGCATGGCGCCACCCACCTGCACAAGAAGGCCCAGGCTCCCTGTGCCCTGGCTCTGTGCCCCCAGGCCCTGTGGCCATGCCGCATGATCCATGGTGCACTTGTTTCTGGCTCTGTGCCCCCAGGCCCTGTGGCCATGCCGCATGATCCATGGTGCACTTGTTTCTGGCTCTGTGCCCTGCCAAATGGCCCACCAGCCCAGGGGAAACCCAGGGCCACGTGTTCCAAATCGTGATGGCGTGAGCCTGCGGTGCTGTCGAGACCCTGGAAAAATCCCCCGGGGTGGGGCCCCCCCTCAGTCTCCCCCACCTGGCGGCTGACATCGTGGGGGTCCTGCCCCTTCCCCGCTCCGCTGGAAGCCGCCCACCCCCTCTTGCCACCTGCCTGAGTCTTGAGTCATGACACTTTGCAGAATTAAGTTACTTTGCCACTGGCTCTCTTCTCGAAAGTAACCTCTCTAATTGTTCATTTGGGGACCAGACCTGACCCTCTCTTGCCCGGGGCCCGAGGCTGCTATGTTAGCAGAAATCCAGCGTCTATGTCCACGTATCCTGTCTGCACACGTACACACAGCCCAAGGTGTCCTTCCTGCCACAGGCACCGTTCTCTTTAGGGTCCTGCTGCGGGGCCACTGGCTCTCTGGTTACCGCTGGGCTGGGGGGATCTACAGCACGGGGGGAAGATTTTCTCATTTTGCACTTCGGGGCCCACACTCGTCCACACTGTGCTGATGACACGGAGTGGAGGGAAGGGCACAGGCCCTGTGCCCACACCTGGGGTATGGCACCAGTGGGGCACCTGTGCACCACCCCGAGAAGCCACATTAGAATCCACGTCTGTCAGTGCATTCGAGCCGCTGAAACAAAACCACAGAATGGGTGGCTTAGAAACAACAGAAATTTATTTTTCACAATTCTGGAGGCTGGCAGAGTCCGCTTCTGATGAGGGCCACTTCCTGGTTCATGGAAGACGCCTTCCGGCGACATCATTGCATGGTGGAAGGGATTGGGAGCTTCCTAGGGTCCCTTTTGGAAAGGCACTAACTCCAGAAAAAGCGCTCAGTCCTCACAACCTCGTCACCTCCCAGAGTTCCCACCGCCTGACACCATCACCTTGGGGGTTAGGATTTCCGCAGATGCATTTGGGGAGACACAGCATTCAGACCATAGCTGGGTCCCTGGTGGCAGCCGCCTGGGGCCTGCTGGGTCTGAACCTCAGGGACAAGCTGGGCCCTAGACCCTCTGTAATCCAGGTTCAGCGACTCACCACTCAAAAGCCAGACACGAGGGCCAAAGGGTGGCGGGAGGGAAAGCAGTTTTCATTGGAGAGCCAGCAAGCCAAGAAGATGGACTGATGTTCTAAAGCACCATCTTAAATGTGCAAATGCGCCACAGGGAGCTGGGAAACGTGACACGGGGGCCACGCGGGGTGCAGGGCCTGTGTGTCTCACCCCAGTGGCTGGTGTTCTAAAGCACCATCTTAAATGTTCAAATGTGCCATGGGGAGCTGGGAAACGCATGGGGGCCACGCGGGGTGCAGGGCCTGTGTGTCTCACCCCAGTGGCTGTGCTAGGTGGACGGAGGTCTGGACGGTGCATGCTGACTTGGGCCCGGTGGTGGTGGACTCATTGGTCATGATCTCCCCTAAGCAGGAGAATCCACAATGGAGACTCGGTGCCTGGCTTATTTTGAGATCAGCCTCTAGGATTTCTTAAGCAAGATTCTAATTAGATAAGTGTGCATCGCTAGAGGGGAGTGTCCAGAGAGGGAAGGAATGAGGGGTGAGAGGGGAGGGAGGGAAGAAAAAGAGAGTGTGTGATTTTTAAAACTGAGGTCCCTGGTGTTAAATTAAGTTTAGCCTAAAGCTGGCTCCTTACGTATTTTAAGTTCAGCCTAAAGATTTTTCTGTACATAGAGAACTGAAACCTAACTGGATGTGTAAACAGACTAACCTACTCTCGTGCCAACCACCGAGTTCTGGCCAATTAAAAATAAGGCAAATGGCCGGGCGCGGTGGCTCAAGCCTGTAATCCCAGCACTTTGGGAGGCCGAGACGGGTGGATCACGAGGTCAGGAGATCGAGACCATCCTGGCGAACACGGTGAAACCCCGTCTCTACTAAAAAATACAAAAAAACTAGCCGGGCGAGATGGCGGGCGCCTGTAATCCCAGTTACTCGGGAGGCTGAGGCAGGAGAATGGCGTAAATCCCGGAGGCGGAGCTTGCAGTGAGCTGAGATCCGGCCACTGCACTCCAGCCTGGGAGACAGAGCGAGACTCCGTCTCAAAAAAAAAATAAAATAAAATAAAAAAATAAGGCAAATGCCCAGCTGCAGCTGCAGCCAACCCCGCGGGTTCCGTCCCAGCTGCAGCCAACGCCGCGGGTTCCGTCCCAGCTGCAGCCAACGCCGCGGGTTCCGTCCCAGCTGCAGCCAACCCCGCGGGTTCCGTCCCAGCTGCAGCCAACCCCGCGGGTTCTGTCCTCACTCCCTTTTCTGTGGTCACTTTCCTTTTATTCTGTCCATAAATCTTCTTCCACCACGTGGCTGCCCTGGAGCCTCTGAGCCTACTCTGGCTCTGGAGGTGAGACCCAATTCACAACTTGTTCTTTGCTCAATTAAACTCTGTTAAATTTAACTTGTCTAAGGTTTTTCTTTTAACGCTGGTTACACTTCCACACAGAGCGGCTGCCTGTGCTACCTCCAGGCCAAGTGAGAACGTCACCCTCCAGCAGCAGCAGGCCTGTCGTCCACGGGTGACTTGGTCTGGGAAGCCATGTGTTCACTGCTGACCTCTGTCAACCAAAAATAAAATTCTGAGGCCCCCAACCAACTAGTGAACCCCCCATCTCAGCCACGGGCTTTCCAAAGTCAACCTGAAACACTGGCTCAGGCCCTGATGGAAGGGGGTTCAGACAGGCTTCATGAGACCCTCCTCCCTTTGAATTTCTGACACAACTGACCAGCATTAACATTAAAACAGAGATTTTAAGACTGACCAAACAGACTCTTTGTAGCAATAAGAATTTCCAGGCCGGGCGCGGTGGCTCACGCCTCTAATCCCAGAACTTTGGGAGGCTGAAGCGGGTGGATCACAAGGTCAGGAGATCAAGATCATCCTGGCTAACACGGTGAAACCCCATCTCTACTAAAAATACCAAAAAAAATATAGCCGGGTGTGGTGGCGGGCGCCTGTAGTCCCAGACACTTGGGAGACTGAGGCAGGAGAACTGCCTGAACCTGGGAGGCGGAGCTTGCAGTGAGCCGAGATTGCACCACTGCACTCTAGCCTGGGAGATAGAGCGAGGCTCCATCTAAAAAGAAAAAAAAAAATTCCAACCCTAATCTAGTAAATCATCACATGACAGATAGCAGGCCCTGAAAGAAATCTAAGTATTTTACCCAAAAATATGTTTCTTTAATAGATTTTGGTGTGGCCTTGCACAGCTGTTTCTTGTGCAGGGAATTTGCATTCTGTAGAGAATCCCGTTCCCTTTCCCGGTCTTTTCCAGAGAGTCTAGCATCTTTTAAAGGTCTGAATAGGAAACATTTGCCACCTTTTGCCTCTAAGGGTGGTCATCTGTGAGACTTCATCTATGTAATAAGAACCTTGGTCTCCACAGCCTCTCATCTCCACCCATATATTCCTTTCTGTTGATTCCAAGTCCTTCAATAATAACCTCAGTCTCTCAATCAAGTGCCAGTCAGAAAATTTTGAACCCATCTATGACCTCCTATAGCCCCCCAACCCTGCTTCCAGTTGTCCCACCTTTCAGACTAAACCAATGTACACCTCACATGTATTAACTTATGTCTTATGTCTCCCTAAAATGTATAAAACCAAGCTGCAACCCAACCTCCTGGGCACACGTTCTCAGGACCTCATGAGGCCGTGTCATAGGTCATGCCCTCACATTTGGCCTGGATAGATCTCTTCAAATATTTTACAGAGTCTGGCATTTCTCATATGCACCTCTGAGCCTCCTGGAAGAGGCTGCCCCATGCAGTCCTGAGATCTGAGCTGTTGCCTGGGCTCTCAGGCAGAGCCATCTACACCAGCAGAGAACTGCAGAGAATGCTGGAGGAAATTAAAATACTTGCCCCCAAAATACATTTGCTTGACATAATTTGAAACAGCTGCCACTGGCCTCTGATAGAGAATCTTCACTAATGCAGCCAGGCCCCCTCCACTTTCCATGCCTTTCCCAGATCTGGGAGAGATTGAGAGTCTGACACTGTTAAGAGTCTGAAAAAAAAACACTTCCCATCTAACCTCTCCAAGGGAGGCTTCGTCTCCATAGCAAGGCTGCCTGTGCTAGCCAAGCCTCTTCCTTTCTCCCGCTGTTTCCCTGTCTTGTCACTGAGCCTGACTTTGCAGCGTGACCTGTTTCTGGCAGTGCTTAGAGTCCTCTGCCTTCCTCGCTGTGCCTCAGGATGGTGTGGAAGCTTCCGTACCTTATCATTGGGTTGGATCCTTATTCCGAAGACTCCCAGGCATACATTTTAAGTAAATGTGTGTGCTTTTCTCCTGTTACTCAATCTTCCTCATGTCAGTGACTTTCCAGTGAACCATTAGGGAGCCAAGAGCCTGTGGTCCCACAACACCTCTTTGTCGTAAGTATGGGCTTTGCAAGCCAGCCCCAGGCTTCCCCAGATGTCAGGTGAATTAAATGAAGCTCACGGCGGCCCTTACTCCCAACGCTGTCCTCAGAGAGGGCGTTGGGCCTGCAGACCCAGTGACAGCTGAGGGGACACGCTGTGCTCCTGGCCACCTTCCCAGCCCCTTCCAAAGCACACCTGGCCTCACTCTTGTATGTCAGCATCTCCTGCCTCGCAAATAAGTGAAGTCACTGATAAAAGAGTTGCATTAATAATTGTCCATTTCTCAGCAGCTTTTTAAAAATATATATTTTTCCTCCCTGAAAGCCTTAAGATAAATGGCACGTCGACCGTGCCGGCTCCCGCTCCGGGGCTCTCTGTTAGGAGCGGGCTGTTTATCAACTGCCAGTCACCCCGGCCCGGCACAGCGGGGAACAGAGGCCGCTCCCCCACGATGTGCTCTGCCCAGGCTGCTCCCTTTCAGCTCAGAACGATGGAACGTGTGTTTCTGCCGCGCGTCGGGTGTGGGCTCCGTTCACCAGAAACATCCAGCTTCACAGTAGCTGGGAAACAGACCTTGGTATAGCTACTCGTGGGTGCATAACTGGAGTCATAAACAACTCCTTTGCGAGGAGACACAGACCCATCCAGGGCCCTCACGGCTGCTGAACCTGCATCTGCCCAAACCAAACTCGTGATTCCTCCACAGACTTGTGTCCTCCTGTCCTCCTGCCCTCCCTCCAGAGAAGGTGGCACCAGCAGCTTCCTCTGCAGCTCAAGCCTCCCAGCCAGGAGTCACGTGTCCCACTCCTGGAACCCGCCCTGTCCAACTCCCAGCCAGGAGTCACGTGTCCCACTCCTGGAACCCGCCCTGTCCGCCTCCCAACCAGGAGTCACGTGGCCCCGTCCCACTCCTGGAACCCGCCATGTCCACCTCCCAGCCAGGAGTCACGTGGCCCCGTCCTGCTCCTTGAGCCCACCCTGTCCACCTCCCAGCACACAGGCTCCTCGGATGTGCCCTGCCCTTCTTGTTCCTCTGTTTCTCATGCCGGGCATGGCACGTGGCATACAGTAGGTGCTCAGTAAATACATTTTAGTGAAATGATGAATCCCTTGGGTTGGAAACTCATCTAAGTTCTGAGTAGCTTTATTGGAAATCCCACAGGAAGGAGCTCGCTCTGTCCCAGGGAAGGGGAGGTCTCCATACAGAGCCAGGCACCCCCTTGCACAGTGGCTCAGATAAACCTTCAGGGTCCTGGAGGCCCCCACTGCCAAGACCCTGGAGTGTCTTCCAGCCCCTGGCTGGTGTCCTGCTCGTCCACCTGTGTACCCAGCTCCTTCCATGGAAAGTTCCTGAATGCACGGCCTGGAGTGGGCTTTCTCCTGACCAGTTAGCCATGTCCTTCCTGGAGTCACAGCTTCGCGGGACAGAGCACCAAGTGGGGGTGGGGATTAGAGTGGAGGCAGGCAGGCAGGAGAGGGCTGAGATTGCAGTGTGGTCTCTGGCTGCACCCCAGGACTGTCGGCTGAGGACCATGGCGGTCCCGCTTGCGTGAGAGCTCCGAGAATGTTCTGGGAATGGAAGGCACTGGGGCAGGAAGAGGATAGTTTGTTTGGGAGCCTCATAGATTTAAAGACACCGTTGACATCCTATGGTGTTGGCTACGTGGAGGAGTCAGGTCCGAGACTGTGAGGATGAGGGGGGCCAAGTGCCATGTCCTGGGAGCAGCTACCTGGCGACTCACGGGATCCTTCGCAGGGGGCCAGGGCCTCCCCTTACTTTCTCACCAGCACTGATGCCCTCGTTTCTGATATCAGCCCAGGGATCCTCCCATGCCCCTGGTCTCTGAAGTTCAGGTAGGGCTCAGGCTTCCCTGTGCACCCTCACACCGTGGCAGGCACGTGTTCCAGGACAGGCAGTCGGGGACACAGTGGCCAGAGCGAGGGGGCCACGCCCCAGGCATGCAGGGCGCCAGGACAGGCAGTCGGAGACACAGTGACCAGAGCGAGGGGGCCACACCCCAGGCATGCAGGGAGCCAGGCTTGTCCTGTGCACCTCCCAGCTCTGGGTCCTGTCCCCAGGGCCTCTGATTGGCCGTTTGTGCTGCTCTGATGATTTGGTGGGTCCAAGTATGATGGAGAAATTCTGGATGCCATCCATGACCGATAACGGGGCAGTGCACTTGCAGGATGCGGCAGCGCCTGGTGCCACGGCCGCCTCCCACACCAGCCCCTGGGGAGTGGAGAGGCCTCCGGCAGTTGCTTCTGCACCACGCTGTTCACAGACCTGTGGCCTGGAAAGCAATTCAGGTTTGCTCTTGGTGAGCCTCGGAATTTCCAGGCAGCCACTAGATTCTCAGACGTCGCCACCCCCAAACCTCCTGGGTTTTGCCATCTTGGCATAAACAGCCTCGGTCCCGACCCCTGCCCTTTATTAAGCCCTCTTCAATTAACCCGTCATGTCCCTTCTGAGTGCTGGGGGACTCCTATGGATACAAGCTGTCTCCTCCACGGGAAGGTGAATGCTGTGAGTGCGGGGCCCTGGTTCAGCACCAGAAACAGTGCTGGCACCTGAAGAGACTCAGTGACGTTTGCTGAACGAGCGAACGGGCAAACGATGCTTCAACTGCGCAGATGCCATCAGCTCTTTCAGGATCATGGTCTTCCCACTTTAGTGACCGTCTGAATCACGTGGGAGGCTGCTGAGACGCAAGTACCTGGGTCTCTCACGCTCCATATTCTGATCCCAGAGTCTGGGCTGGGACCTAGGAATTTGCATTTTTAACTAGGATCTCATACAGGCTTCTAATCTGACAGACAAAGTCTTCAGAAAGTCAGTCTCTGAGAGACAAGCGCTATCCTCAGAGAACAGTGTACACAAAGCTGAAAATAATTTCCCTTTCTGCCTCCTCCAAGGCTCAAGGCTCCTGAAAAACTGCTCGAAATTTTCCCAAAATGTGTGCACTATTTTCCACTCTCCTCCCCTCTCTGCATTCCATTCAGCCATCCCAAGAGATCCACATGAGACGCTGCTCCATCGTTTCCTTATTCTGGAAACTCCTAAGGCCTCCTCTCTACACTGATGATTTTGCAGAGCGAATGAGAAACAATAAACACCTTCCAGAAAGAATTTCTCAGTGACGGCAAATCAGGAGTGAGATTCGCATTCGGGGAGGCCGTTTGCCCTCAGTGTGGGGGGTCAACAGTGTCAGAACTTGGCAGTGAACCTGAGGACGAGGCCAGGAGCAGATGGGATGTTTGACTTCACCTCCTTTTTTCTCCCTGATGCATTCCAGTGCAGGTCTGCTGTGCTGCAGCAGCTGTGTGGCTGAGGAGAGACGAGGAGGAGGTTCTTGGGCACAGGAGGAGCGGGGCTGGGGTGAAAGCAGCCAGCCAAGTGCGGGGGTGCGCTCAGCAGGGGAAGCCAAAGTGCGTGGAAAAGAAAACGAAGTGCTCTCCAGGACCAGCCCTGCCCACGGCCTCCTGGCCCTCAGGGGGACTCACAGAACTGGCTCCACAGGTGCACACACGTGTGCACACACACGGGCACACAATGCATGTACACATATGTATGCACACACAGAGACCCACACATGCAGACCTAGACATACATACGTGAATGCATAGGTACAGACACGTGCATGCACACACACCCACACACACACACACACACACGAGTACTGGAATCACCACCACCACCATGCCACCTGCTTAATCCTGTTCGAAAGGGCTTTCCTTGTCCTTAAGTTTTTCCACACTGGCCACACACTGCAAACCTCCAAGAAGCCAGGCCCCCCCAATTTGACAATGTCTGGTTCCTCCACAGGAAGCTGCCGTCTGCACAGCATCTGGACAGCTGTGGGACTCACCTTCTGGGGAACCCTGCTCTCCTGCTGCAGGGGGAGGACTCCCCAGACCCCAGAGCGAAAGTGTAGGATGGCGAAGGCTGTAGAGCCCACACAATCCGATGTCCCAGCGGAGCAGGGTCTGCTTCCTGGCTGCTGCAGCCACTGCCCAGCTCTCCTCTGCCCCTGCCCGGCTCTCCTCTGCCCCTGCCCAGCTCTCCCCTGCCCCTACTCCACATGTGTTATCTGGGCTCTCTTGGAAGCAAGTGACAGAAGGTGCTTCACCAACCCCCTCCCCCGAGCACCATAGGAAGGGGCTGGCAGCATCAGGACAGGTCCAGGCTCAACCTGCCCTCAGACAGAAAGCAGCTCAGCAGTTCCCCAGCTCAGACTCTGCAGCCAAACTCAGTGCTCAAGACCCAGCTCTACCACTTTCAAGCTGTGTGGCTTTGGTTGCGTTGCTTAACCTTTCCAGGTCCCACTTTCCCCGTCTGTGAAATGACCATGGTGAGGTGCTGCGGCGCTCTGATGAGATTGCCCACGCCAGTGCACACACAGCAGGACTTTGTGGACGACTGGCACCGCCCCGGCGTCACCCTCACCCAGCCCTGGGCATCGGCTCCCCATCCTCATCTCAGGCCCCCTCCCGTACAGCGGCAGAGACAGAGCTGCACTGTGGCTTCCATGGGCCCTGGGCCCTGTGGCATTCGTGGGCGCCTTCCTCCATAAAATCACCTTTAAACTTCTATTTTACAACTGGTACAAAGATGAGTAGGTTAATATTTTATATTAAAATGCTTTCTTTGACCTAAGAGCTCATATTTTCTTCTAATTTTAAAAGAAATTAAAACATTTTTGTAGCCCTGGAAACGCTCAGGACTCTTGCACTTTGCCTGTGTCCCTGATGGGGGAAGGCGGCCTGGAAATGGCCCTCAGAGAGCTCCTTTTTTTTTCTTTTTTTCTTTTTTTTTTTTTTTTTTTTTTTTGAGAGCTCCTCTTAACTGAGCAACTGCGAGAAAAGCCTCCCTTTCCCAGGGGTTTCGGAAAAAGTCCCAGGCACATTCTGATTGGACCAGCTTGGGTCACATGGCCATTCCTGAGCCAATCCCAGGACCACAGCAGGAAATATGCTGATTGGAAGGCGTGGCTCCCCACCTCTGAATCACGTGCACCAAGTGGGGGTGATCTGGCAGAGAAATACAGAGACAGGCAGGTGAGTGCTGGATGGACCCAAGGGACATCTGTTGTGCCCCTCAGGACCACACAGCAGAGCATGATACGGTGCCTGTCCACAGCCCAGGGACCCTTTTCAGGGGATGGCAGAGCTGGCTGTCCGGGGAGGGGGCAGAAGGTCCAGTCTGGTGCACGGAGAGCTCCATTCCCTCACTGCAGCCCTTCGGGGGCGTCCTCAGCCCTGCCCAGAGCCCCAGGGCTGCGGCCAGACTTAACCACTGGGACCCAGGCCTGCCCTGGGGCCACCTCCCAGGCCAGGCTCTGTTACTCACTGGGACACTGTCCCTGGGGGAGGCAGACACAAGGGCCCTTATTGTTCCTGGAGGAGGAGGTGGCGGGGAGAGCTGTGCAGTCACTGTGGACTGAGCCAGCACTCTCCTTCCTCCCCAGTCACTCCCAGGATGGCCAGATCCCTCCCAGGCCTGGAAATTGCTCCTCAGCCTCTCCTCGGGGCAAGGGAGAGGGGTCAGGGCTCCCCTGGACAGGGAGGCCCAGCATGGCCATTTCCGCTCATGTACCCACTGCACGATTAATGCACATTGCAGCAATTTCCAGGCTGGCGCTCACGAATATGCTGCTAAGAGCACCTTCTGGTGAACACACATGCCCCTGTCTGTGGTGCAGACACCCCAGAGTGGAACTGCTGCATCCGGATAAGTGGATCTTCAGCTCTGGGCAACGCTGCCAGGCTGCTTCCCAAGGGGTCCGCTCCACTGGCCATTCCCGGTCAGAGTTCCCGCTCCACCACACCCCCAAGGGGTTCCAGCCTGCAGCGGCAGAGACCCACCACTCTGCTGTGTACCTGAGAACGCACACAGGCACATGCACTCACACGCACACTTTTCCTGAATTCACACACATGATATGTGGGCGGAGGCTGTGTACACACACATGCATATGTGCACACACAAGCACGCACGTGTACCCTCACATTTCCTAAGACCACACCCGATACGTGGCCCAGGACTGCATACAGCCGGCGTCTCTGCTTGGCTGGGCAGCAGCCACAGCCTCCTCCCAGCTCTCCTGCTGCCACAGCTCCTGCGCTTCACGGGGCCTTGCCTGGCCACTCTCCCTGCACGGGGCAGCTCAGGGGCCTCGGCATCTGGGAGGAGAGGCTGCAGGGGAGGGGCTGGCAGGCGGCTGGGGTCCCTGTAGTCCGGCTCTTTTCCCTCCTCATACACTGCTGTGTGCTCCCCACTTGCCTGGCCCCGAGGCGAAGGGCCCAGGGGTCACTGGTGAGGAGGGGCTGCAGCTGGGCTGTCCTGGGGGAGGGAAGATTATAAAAGGCCCTCAGAGAGCTACACAAGGCGGCCTTGTTTGGGGAACAGCCTCCCCCAAGCTCAGGGTTCCCTCCCACGTGAGCAGGAAGGGGTGGCCCAGGACCTGTGGTCAGGAGGCCTGCACTGTGTGGCTGGGGTGGGGTCACTGTGGGTCTATTTCTAGCTCTGGCCTCTGCCCCGCAACAGGGGGTACTGGGCGAAGCTGTTTGCAACCTGAAGCATCCGGCCCCCTGGCCCTCCCTGCAGCTGTGACCTCACCAAAAACAGAGGCCACACTTCCCAGGGCGGGAGGGGCCGGAGGGCCCAGCTGTGAGGGTGGACGTGGCTGAGGCCTCAGCTCCCTGGGGGACCTGGGACAGGATGACCTTCCTCTACAAGCTTCTGTGGCTCCCCATTGATGTGCAGAATAGTCCATGCCCCTCCTCACCCGGGGTTCACTACCACCACTGCCACCCTCAGTCCTACCCCTCTACACCCCACCCCTGCCACCTTGCCCTCCCTCTCTGGGCTGTGGCCTCGCCCACCTCCCTCTGCGCCCTGGTGGAGACCAGCAGCCTCCCAGGGCAGGGCAGGAGGGCTGCCCTTTGTACCTCGGTGCCCAGAGTAGGACCCGGCAGGGCCCTCACCCTGCAAAGACGGGCACGGTGAGTGCACAGGGTGAGGACGATGACACCTACCCTCGGGCATGCTGTGGGCACCCATGCCTTCGAGCCTGGAAAGTGCTGGCCACGGTTCCTGAGCGGTCAGGATGCAGTGGGGCTGACGGCCCTGGGGAGTCAACTTAGCCCAGCCCAGCCAGCAACAGGCTCTGCCCCGAGGCCCGAGTTCAAATCCCCTCCACGCTCCAGTTGGGAGGACGGCCCACTCAGCCTCCCGGGCCTCAGGGACCTCGTCTGTGAAATGGGAGTGAAAGTCACAGTGGGTGAGCCTGGGAGGGCTGCTGCGAGGTTGAATGAGGGACCAGCTCCTGGCACGATGCCCACCCCCCCCAGCCAGTAACCGTCACAGGGCGTCAGCAACAAGGACCATTCCCCTTCCTCCCACCAAGCCGCAGAGGGCCTCTGAGTCACAAAGGAAAGGAACGGAGAAGACGGGCTGTGCTCCCGGTGACAAAGTGTCAGCTCTAAAACCCAAATCCGCTTTACAGACTGGAAACAACCACCACGGGCTGCAGGCGCTGATCCTCAAGCCTGTGATGGGCCGAGAAGCCCAGGGACTCTGCAGGGAAACGCAGGGCCCATGGCCCTGGCCTTGGCGTTGAACCGCACGCTTTGCCCGGGTGCGTTAACACCCAGGGAGGCAGAGGGCGAGGCCAGACTGTCCCGGCACTCACTCCTGGGCCTCGGGAGGTGAAGGAGGCATCACCCCACTCTACTCCCTCTGTCCCTCCTGCGCCTGGGCTGAGAGGCGGGGACGTCCGTGGGGCTCAGACCCCAGCATGGTGGCCAGGAGCCGAGTGACCAACAGCAGGGCTAGCAGCAGACGGCAGGACTGATCTCATGTGTCAACAGCAGCAACCCAAAGGCTCCCAAAGGCTCCAGAGACATTTCTGGGGAGGAGGCCCCTGTTGGGGAGCAGGGTCCCGACATCACACAGGAGGTGAATTCAGCGCCACATCACTGTCCTTGGGTGGCCACAGGTGGCTGCACTGGGTGTGAGAGTGTCCACATCCACCCTCTTCTACAGGCCACAGGGGGCGCTCAGGAGTCAGGACTCTGGGGGTGACAGAAGCCCCAGACCAGCCCAGGCACCAGAGGAAATGCATTGAAATCCTCAGACCAGGACAGCTTCAGGCACAGCGTGATCCTGCAGCTCAGGCATGACCTCAGGGCTCTGGTTTCCTGTGTCCGGGGCCCTCCCAGGCCAGTGTCTCCTTGGGGCTAAGTCCACTGAAGCTGACTGACTTCTCCAAGCAGGTCCAGTCAAGTGCCCACCCCTGAACCCATCGCCCAGGCCATGGGAATGGAATGTTCTACTCTCATAGGTCTGGATCACAGGAGCACACCTGACCTGGGGGTGGAGTCAACCCCACCCAGACCAGACCACGTGGACAGAGTGAGGGAGCCAGGGACTCCCAGATAAGCCAGGTATGTGGCCTGCAGCAGAGACAGCCCCTCAGCTGTTCCCTCCAGGACTCCCAGGCTGCTGTCACCAGGGCTCATCCAAGCCTCTGGCAGATGGGAGGCCCCACCCAGCACCCGTGATGCCCACTGAGCTTCTCCTGGCACCGTGCCAGGTTCCACAGGGAGGACGGTGCCAGGAAGCCCAGAGCAGGGAGGGGCTCGCAGATGCCCATGGGAAGACAGCTGGGTGCACCTTGCTCCCACGGGATGTGGACGTGTCCCCTGTGTCCCAGGCTGTGGGTCCATTTGTGTCACTCGTCACCCCGGCCTCATTTTCTGAGTGACTGTTCCTCTCCCTAGGAGCCCTGAGAAGAGACAGCCAGCACGTGCTGCTAATTCAGGAGGCTCAGCTGGAATCAGCTGTTTGAAACTTAAAAGGCTGTTAATGGGACTTCTAATTTCCGGAGGTGGAAAGAGTCAAATTGTATTGCGAACCAGTCCTGTAATCCAAGATGTTTTCTGATTCTGCGTTTTGTTCTGGTAATTAATTGGATGGAAGCTGTCCAAGTCTGTGGATGAAGCAGAGCTATTGCAGGTTTCACTGAGTCTCTGGAAGATTCAGTTACTTTGTCTCCCCCCGGAACTCCCAGAACCGTCCACATTGGTGCTGTTTCAAAAACAAAGGGCTGAGCAGCTTTCAGAGCGTGTTCCGTTGCTTTCTAGTTCCAGAACCGTGGAAGAGCAGCAGGCTGTGTCTGCTCAGAGCAGGGCTCTGGGCTCACCCAGCCTGGACTCCAGGACCCCAGGACCCAGGAGCCCCGCTGAGGCGCTGGCTGGGGCCTCGGGCAGGTCCAAGCCTTGGTTTTCTCATCTGGAGAAAGGGGCTGAGGGCGGCGCCTGCTGTCTAGGGTCTCTGTTGGCTGCAGGAGAGAGTCCAGCAGGCGTTTGGTCCCAGGCCCGGCACATCCTAAGCCTCACAAATGTCCAGGAAATGACCCCGTGGGTGAATCACCACTCCTCTATCACAGCTTGTGATGCCTTCCCACTGTCCTGAAAGTTCCAAAGTCCCAAACCTTTAACGCTCCACAGAACAGTCCCCAGAAGGCAGGCGAAGGATGTGTTTACGGAACCGAAAGTGGAAGAAGTTTTTAAATAGGGACAGAATCTGTGTTTGGGCTTTCTAAAGAGTGTGGTGCTCATGAGAGATTCGAACTTCACTGGGCTCCCGAACCTTCCCAGGGGAGGGACAATCGTCTTTGGTTTCAGTAACACAGGGGGCCCCACAGCCTCAGCCAACTCAGACCTGGCAGCCTGGATCCATCCAGCCCTGTGGGACCAGCCCCACCTCCCATATCTGCTGTCCTTCATCCTCCGGAGACCCTGGGTCTGGGCTAGGGCGGGCTCCCACCCACCACAAGGTCCCCCACAATCAGCCACCCCCCAACTTCACCTGCAACCCCTTTAACTGCTGCTCCTGTCTTGCAGGATTTGCCACCTGTGCTTGGAGGCGCCCCTACCACCTCCATGCTGGTGGGCTTTAAACCATTTCCATGAAGTCTCCACCCCCTCACTCTTACCTCCTCACTTGTTCACAGCAAGTATTTTCATTTAAAATGTAAAGAAATGGTTGCAGAAACGTAATTCCCCGTGTATTATAAACTGTGACATTTTAGAAACTGCCCCGGCCTCTGTGTCCCCAGTAACGCTGAGACCACAGCCACTCCCTTCTCACCATCCACATTTACAAGTACAGCGGGAAAACCCCAGCGTCCTTTCTACTCAGATTCTCCATTCGCTGCGTCCCGTTTCTCCATGGAGTGAGTACTCGATGCCTGGAAGTATTTGCTAATTGCCAGATTACATTCCCCACAACAAAAAAACGTGTTTGAAATTTAAATAGCAACGTAATTGTTGTGTCTAAAGAGCTCCAAGTGTTAACATGCTTTTCTGGATCCAGTTATGGTCCCATTTTTAGTAACAGACAATTCTTCCAAACAACATGAAGAGATCAAATGTTTCTATCATGTCATGTGTCCGTTTCCGTCGCATATACATGCTTACATCTGTATAAATATATGGCATAAGTCTATTTACATAATGCATGTGTAAATATTGACATATGGGATATGTAATATGGTGTATGTTATGTATTTATGTAATTAATATATCAAACTTTTTTAGAGTTATTTTAAAGGAAATGGATTGGAAAACTTCAGGAGTCTCATTTGGAGGGCGCCCGGGGTCTCTGCTCCCCCTCCCAGGACGTGCCTCTGGGGGATGCGGGATGGGGGGTTGTCCTTCCTGGGAAAAACAGGAGCTGGGAAGCCATAACGGGGAAGGGGAGACCAGGGAGCCGACCGCAGGCTCCTTCCAGGCAGGTATTTTTAGGACTTCAGGCAGCCGTGCTGATGCCCTGGGTGGTCCCTGAGGGAGTGCCCACCTCGGGGTCCCGCAGACTCAGGGGCCCTGGCTGAGCCATGCCTGGGATTTTCCTGCCACGTCCATGGTCTCCTTGGGCTCCTCCCCGACTGTGCCCTGCATTTCCTGTCCTCATCCCACACGCAGCCTGGCCCCGAACACCGTGGGGCTTTTGTTCAGGGGCCCTGCACACCGGGCCTCAGGATTCCATCCTCCCAGAATCATGGCCACAGAATAAGGTCCACAGAGACAGGTACTGAAAGCATCTCAAACACCGGGGGGCGGACAAGTGAGGAGCCGGCCTCTCTCCACCCTCAGCCGCCCTCCAGCCCGGCCTCCCTCTATCCTGGATGCCTCGGCCCCTCCTCACTCTGCACCTGCGGGTCCTCGGCCCCTGGGTCCCCCCCTTCCTGTGCCCTCCCAACTCCACACCAGCAGTGTGGGGCTGGGGGCTGCAGGACCACTCTACCCCCAACCTCATGCTGTGAGGGGCTGAGGGGGAGCCGGGTGCCCTTTGGCTGCACCCCATTTGTGGTCAGAGATCCCATGTTCTCCCTGGCTGGGCACATGGGCTCTGTGGGGTGTGTGAGTCCATTGAATTTGAACACCGGTCCCAGGACTTAGAACTCAAGGACAGCCCTGCCCCGTGCAATGCTGAGTGGTGCCTGGGGTATTGAGGAAACAGCTCCCCTGAAGGCCAGACTCAACAAGGTCCCCTAGGGTGACCTGCTGATCCCAGGACCCCGCTCCCTGGGAAGCCCCCCAAAGCAGCCCCTGCCCCTCTGCTGACACCCCTTGATCTCCACCCTGGCCTTGGCCCTGTCCCTGCCTTGTTGACAGCTCCTGGGTCATCTCAGAGGACCTCAGACTCATTGAGTCCCAGCTGCACTCGTGACTCTCCCAGAACGCTTTCCTCTTCCAGTGTCCTGCCTCAGCCTCCCGACGCTGACACCAGAAACCTGGGACATGCTGGACGCCCATCTCCTCTCCCCATCCAACAGTCACTGAGCCGCAGATCCTGCGTCCTGAAGGAACCTACCACCAACCTTGTTCCCCCGTCTTCACAGCTCCACCTCCTTCCTGCAAGGCTTCCAGACCCGCCCTCCTTCTGCCCCCTTCTCTAGCACTCAGTGAGGGGCCGGTGCTGACCCACTCTGTGTGGCCACCTGTGTGTGAGGCCCTCACACGACTTCTCCCCACATTCAGAGACCCCATGACCTCTGTCATAAACCCCAGGGCTCTGCCACACCGCACCTCATGGGGCCTCCCCGCTCACCTCCTCTCTGTTCTCCCCACACCATGTTCCTGCCAGGCCCAGGGACTGGGCACCTGCAGTTCCCCGGGTCCGGAAGCTTCCTGAGCCAACTCCTCCCCTCCTCCCAGGTTTCTCCACACATCACGTCCTCAGAGGAGCCTCCCGAGGCCAGCCCAGGATGGGTGTCCTGTACCGACCAAGGAACTTATCAGACTGGGGGCTTGAAGTTAATTCTTATATCATATGGCAAGAGCCACAAACACACAGGATGTCCCCACACATGTGTTTGTGGCTGCTCTGTGTGTGGTGGCTGAGAACTGGGAATAGTGACCCAATGTCAGTCACCCTTGGGAGGGCAGGCGAGACGTGGTGGTCCATGGGCACTGCGGGATGTTCGGCAGCTGCTACACAGAATGAGCAGAATTCCCGGGCCTGGGAGCCTGTCCCGGACACACAAGGGGTACAGTGAGAAGTGAAAATGTAAACTACAAATTCAGATGCTCCTCGACTTACAGTGGGGCTGTGTCACGAGAACCCATCCTAAGTTGAAAATATCGTAACTCAACATGCATCAGTGCACCAAACCTATGGAACAGCATGGCTTTTCCTGGCCTACCTTAAATGTGCCCAGAACAATCTCCTGTAATTTATTGAACACAGCACGGAAAATGAAAGGATGGCTGTACAGATAATCAAAGTACAGTTCCTACTGAAAGCAGATCATTTTCACACCATCGTAAAGTCAAAAGTTCCTGCATTGAACCATCAGACCATCTGTTTGTATTTATGATAATGGTACAAACTTGTTACAAAGCAAATGGTCCCGTGGACAAATATTACAAAATAATATGGACAAATGAAATTACAAATCTGAGGCCAAGCACAGTGGCTCATGCCTATAATCCCAGCACTTTGGGAGGTCGAGGCGGGTGCATCACTTGAGGTCAGGGGCTCGAGACCAGCCTGGCCAACATGTTGAAACCCCATTTCTACTAAAAATACAAAAATTAGCCAGGTGTGGTGGCACACGCCTGTAATCCCAGCTACTCAGGAGCCTGGGGCAGGAGAATTGCTTGAACCTGGGAGGTCAGGGACTTTGTTTTTCTTCCTAACGGCTCTATCCCCAGCTTCAGCAGACAGTCTGGCCCACAGCATGTGCTCAGTGAACTGGATGAAAGAATGGGTAGGTGGGTGGATGGGTGGAAGGATGGATGAATGGGTGGGGGACAAGAGGTGGACGGGTGGAAGGATGAAACGACGGATGAATGGGTAGATGGGTGGAAGGATGGAAGAATGGATGAATGGGTGGATGGGTAGAAGGATGGATGGATGGATGGATCCAGGGATGGATGGATGGATAGAAGGGTGAATCGGCAGATGGAAGGATGGATGGATGGGTGGATGGATGGATGGATGGATGGATGGATGGATGGTGGATAGGTAGGTGGGTGGATGGATGGATGAATGGATGCTGTTGGCCTGGTCAGGGGATCACTGACCCATGCTGGGAACCTACGTATTTCCTGCTCCTACAGGTCAGCCCTGTGCTGACCTTTAGAGCTGAGTAATCTTAACCTGCATGTGTGGAACCGGGATGGCTCCTTGGATGCCTGGGCTGAGGCTTCTTCCTATAAGGTTGGCAGGAGAATGGCAATTCTCCTTAGCTGCAGCGTTACAGGCTGGAGCAACAACTGTAAAATACATTTCCTTTTGAACAGACAAAGCGTGCTCCAACAGTTCAAAGGACACTCACTGACAAGCGGGTCTCCCACGCCGTCCCTCGGCCTCCAGTTCCCTCCCCAGATGCAGCTGGTGTTATCATCTTTGTTCATCCTTCCAGAGAATACTGTGTCACTAACAAGGAAACACACGGCTATGTCTCTTCTTCTCACACAGATGACGGCGGTCTGTGCGGCTCTACATCCCTTTCACACATGGGAAAAGTCCCTGTCAGTCATCCGTGATCTGCCGCATTCTTTACCCACGGAATGGAGGATTCCAGGCCTGGAAGCTCCAGCCTCATTTAACCCGCGCCGGCAGCGGGTCCCTCACAGGCTCCCCATCCTTTGCTAAGACGCTCGTGTGGGTGCGTTCGTGGGAATCATTCCTGGAGAACTGCTTGGTGGAGGAGGAAATGCATTTTAAAATTTGTCTTCTAATTTGCATGCCCTCGTTGGCGTGCGGTTCTGTGGGTTTGGACAACTGCCCAGACTCATGCGAGCACCTCCAGAACAGCCCCGTCACCCCCACATCCCTCACACTCCCCTTGTCCTCGCCCCTCCCCTCCGCCCTAACGCCTGGAACCCACAGGCCTCTTCTCTGACGTCCAGAGCGTCCCATGAAGGGGCTCCTGCAGCGGGTGGGCTCCCGGCCCTCAGCCCGGGTCACTGAGGGTCGCCCGGCGGCTGTGCGCGCCCACGGCCTGCCCTGCCCGGCCCCGCGGAGCGTGTCCACCGCACGAGGCCTGACGGCCGGTTCTGCGCTCGCTGGTGGGGGCGTTTGCGTTGTTCCCAGTTGCTGCAATTACAAATAAAGTCGCTTGGAACGTTAACCGGCATTTTTCTGTGCGCACGTGGCTTTTCACCCACGCGAGCGGGTCCCCGCGTGGGGCTGCGGACTCCCGTGGTGAGCGTGCGGAGCGCTGGGCTGGAGGAGCCGCCGCCCTGTTTCTAGAATGAAGTGGCCGCTCCGCTTGCTCCGCAGCCTCAGCAGCGCCTGGATCGGTTCCTTCTTCTTCCTTTGCTTTCCTTTTTCTGTTAATTTTAGCATCCTAATAGGTGTGTGCTGTGACCTCATCGCGACTTTAATTTGCATTTTCCTAACAATTCGTGACGTTGCCCATTCTTTTATGTGCTTATTTGCCACTTGTATATTTTATTTGGGAAAACGTCTGTGTACATTTTTCCTCATTTAAAAAATATTGTGTCCTTTGTTTTGTTATGGTTGAGCTTTAAGAGTTATTTACATATTCCAGATACAGGACCTTGGTCACATATATGAATTGCAAATATCTCCTGCCAGTCCGTGGCCGGTCTGAGCATTCTCTCAACTCTCTTTTGCAGAGCAAAAGGGTTTAATTTTGATGAAGTCAAATTTATAGATTTTTTTTTTTTAAGGATTGTGCTTTTGCCATTGCCTAACCCAAAGTCACAAAGCTTTCTCCAATGTTGCTTCTAAAATGTTTATAATTTTACTTTTTACACATGGGTCCCCGATACACGCTGAGGCAGTTTCTGCTTGAAGTGGGAGGTGTAGGTGGAGCTCACTGTTTTGCTTGCGGACCTACAATGGCTACAGCCTCATCTGTTGAAAACGTGATTCCTTCCTGTTGTGTCGTCTTTGTGGACAGATGCATTTAACATTGTAGTGAGTAATCAAAAGCCCTCTCCAGTCAACACACATTTATTCCACTGTGAATGAATGCACTGCGGGCGGATGGGGCTTTGTCATCCTGGCGCTCAGTGCACGGGGTGGGGATGGGTTCTGTCTGTGGGGGGAGGTGTGGGCCTCTGTGGGGGAGGCAGAAGGTGCCCGGGAAGGTGGTCCCCAATCAGCTGCACATAGTTACCCCTGGGGTCTGTGCTGACTCCCACACCCACCTGCATCTCTGGGGGTGGTCTCCAGGCACGAGCATTGTCTCAGGCTCCTTGGGTTCCAGAGTGCACCAGGATTGAGAACCCCTGTTCCTGGGGCAATGCTGCTGACACGGCTGCTGCTCAGGCCGCTGGCTGGCCAAGGTCAGGGTCCAGGGGCCTCTGAGTTGGAGGAGGGGCTCTTTTTCCCCGGCAGCCGCGCTGTCCCGGCCAGGGCCCAGGAAGCCAAGGGTGGTCCCCACTCACTGCTGCTCCAGCGGCTGGCTGGGTGGGCCTGGGTCCTGCCACTGCTCCCCAGGGAGCTGTAATTAGGCTTCCCATGCAAGGAGTTGATGGAAATGGCATGTCACAACACTAATGAACTTCTGCTTTCTCTCCAGAGCCACTTAGTCTATTTAAAATGCAAATTGAAATCAATAGGAAGTGGCTTGTCTGAGTTCCATCCAGGGATGTGGTAGGTTTGTGTTGGAGGAAAGACGGGCTGTGGTTCCCCTGAGGGAGAAGACAGGAATGTTTAGACCTGTCTGTGCCTAGGGCCGGCTCAGCATTGCCCTCTGCAGGGGAGGGGCTCCCTGGGTCAGGACCTGCACAGGGATGGGGAGGGGAGCGACCCAAGGATCGTGTCCCACCAGAGCCCATGAGGCCCGAGTCCTCTGGGTTCTTGAGTGGAGTTGTTTTTATCCCAATTATCCATGTAACTGCCCGAATTCCTCCCCCGTGGCCTGTGTAGGTTCAAGTCACCACCCACGTGTGGGCTGCCTGGGGCATCCACACCGCTGGCCGGGTTGGCTGACCTGCTGACCCAGGTTGTGACCCCCTCATTCCCTGACTGTCTGAATCGATCGGAGAAGTGGTGGAAACAGGAAGTGTGGGCTGCTGGGAACAGCAGGTGAGGATTAATGCACCACCTGCGTGTCTCCTGGGAACGTGATGACCCTAAGATTTAAGTCAAACATTCGCTCTCAAAGTTGTCATTTTTGTGTATGTCCATCCACCTTCTCACTAATCCATCCACCATCCATCCATCTGTTCATCTGTCTGTCCATCCACTTATCTGAACTTATACTCAGTTTACTATCCAGTCTTCTCTCTTCCGTCTATCCATCCGTCCATCTGTCCATCCATCTGTCCATCTGTTCATCCACTTATCTGCACATATGCTGAGGGTACAATCCATTCTTCTCCCTTCATCCATCCATCCATCCATCCATCCTTCTGCCCATCCACTTATCTGAACATATACCCAGGTTACTATCCATTCTTCTCTCATCCATCCATCCATCCTTCCATTCATCCATCCATCCATCCACTTATCTGAACATATACCCAGATTATTATACATCTTTCTTTCTCTTTCATCCATCCATCCATCCATCCATCCATCTGCCCATCCATTTACCTGAACTTATACCCAGGTTACTATCCATTCATCTCCCTTCCATTAATCCATGCATTCATCCTTCCATCCATCCGTCCATCCACTTATCTGAACATATACTCAGGTTACTATACATCCTTCTTTCTTCCATCCATCCATCCATCTGTCCATCTGTCCATCCATCATCCATCTACCTTCTCATCCATTTATATACCTATCCCCCATTTAACCAATCATCTGGATTTTAACCAATTATACCATTTGTCCTGCAATTATCCAGTCATCCATTGCACACCCATCCCTGTTTGCACGAATTCTCCATGTATTTGTCTGCCCACTTGCTCCTCTGTTGCTTAATGACCCCGTCATCCATCTCTGGTTGCCTCTGCCCATCACCTGACAGCACCAGCTATTTCCCTGGAGACTTTACCAAACACTGGAATAAGGATGGATTGATGAATGCATGGTACCTGGCCAGCATCAGAGGGAGCTTGATGAGTATATTAGGGCTAGGACGTATCTGTCCATGTTTGTCACTGGCCTATTTCTTACCTTGACATTTCCACTGGAGGGAGCCTGGAAAAGAAAGTGAGATTTATGCCTCCTGGTCTAGGAGCTACTGTCCTTCCATGATAAGAGAAGCAATATGGTCACTTAATCAGATGCCACTTTGTTTAATTGCCACATGATCACACCAGAACCACTGTTCCTCCCTGGACCCAGCCTCTGCTCCCCAGGGGAGTCAATGAGCCACCTGAGGGGCACCCGACACATGATGGGCAGAGATGGGAGGAGACGCGCAGAGCAATTTGCTTTACCCTGGGGCTGGGAATGCTGTGAAGTCTGGCTAAGGGTTTCTGTCCACTGATGGTGCTTTTCACACGATGCATGTGGTTCTGCTCCTGCCTGAGTCCGCCCTGAGTCTGCCTTTCTTCTACACCCGGAGCCCCTTCCATGCAAATGTGCCTTTCCTGACAGCCAGGCTCATGTGAACAGAGGAGAACTAAGCAGCCACATACAGGGTGGTGGAAACATGTCTTCTCTGGAAACATCAGCCTTCGCCCCCACACCAGGGAAGTGCTTTGAGTTTCACTGTCCTAGATGCCTTGCTGTGGGCTGTCCGCAGGCCTCTCTCTGATGGATAATACATTAAATCGTTCTTAGAATAGGCCCCAAAGGGATTTGCTCGGATGAGAAAGAAACACCAGGGGGGCTGGGAGGGTGTGCAGACCTGAGAGGTGAATCTGAGAATATTCAGGAGCTGCCACTCCCCCTGCAGGGGCGACCACGGGAGGTGCAGGAGGGGACCACGGGAGACCAAGGAAGGGACCACGGGAGACCCAGGAGGGCACCCCAGGAAAGCCCGGGGCTGGAGGTGTGGGTGAGGAGTGAGTGCAGGAAGGGGCTGAAGGTAACCATGGAATCCTCTTCTACTTTCTTCCAGGCCCTCTTGGGCCCTGTTTCTAGGGCTCTGTACCCAGATCGATGAGAGGAAGATGGTGCCATTCATGGAAATAACAGGAATAGGTGTGTGAGGAGGAGCTGGCAGGGTGGGAGGTGAAGGCTCTGTCTGGGGAATCCACTCAGTGAGGAGCGCCTGGACATGGCCTCAGCTCCCACCCTCCGGACACCCACTCTGTTCTACCAAGTTGAAGGTAGAGACACCTTTCTCTTGGCAACAGGAGGTCCAGCAGGGCTTTTTCTGTTACTGTAACCCCCGTACACACACACACATACACACACACACACACACACACACACGGCTTAAGAAGAGATGGAGACGGACCCAGTGAGTACAACAATCACTCACTCTGGGCCTGGACAGGACCGGGGAGGGCAGGCACGGACAGGACCAGGGAGGGCGGGCACGGACAGGGGCATTGCTTGCCTGATAGGGAGGCTGTGTAGGAGTGAGTGCTGACTCAGCTAAACACAGTGAGGGTCTCTTGGGGATCCTGTGTGAACATCAGGGTCCCTGCAGGAGAAGGAGACCAGTATCCCACCCCATGCTGGACGCATGATGAGCAGAAGAGCCACAGGCCACCTGCGGCCGGCAGCCCTGTGCCAGGAGGGCTGGGAAGGGCTGCACAGTCGTCCTCTGAGGGGTCAGCCTGAGTCTAGAGCTGGTGCCAGCTCCCATCTGTAGACTCAGGAGAGGTAGACCACACGGCAGGCCCTGAAGGACCCCAGTGTGCGGGACCACCCTCCACCCCAACGTGCCCTTGGGTGGCCACAAGGGGATCGTCCAGCACAGCCCCAGGCAGCCCGAGGCCATCCCTGGTGGACACACTGGAAGGCGGGTGGGCCTGGAAGCAGCCAGTCGGTGACTATCTCCATTCTGCAGCAGCGTCTGCAGAATAAGGGTGGTGAGGGGACAGATAAGGGCGGTAAGGGGACAGATGAGGGTGGTGAGAGGACAGATGAGGGTGGTGAGGGGACAGATGAGGGTGGTGAGGGGCTCTGAGAGCACTGTGCATGACCAACAACAGACTCTCCAGTCCCTGGGCTCATGTG
This sequence comes from Macaca fascicularis, assembly GCF_037993035.2. Classification (NCBI taxonomy): domain Eukaryota; kingdom Metazoa; phylum Chordata; class Mammalia; order Primates; family Cercopithecidae; genus Macaca; species Macaca fascicularis. The sequence goes on from NC_088385.1 coordinate 138,745,378, forward strand.
GGGACATTGATGGTGCTCAGCTCTTGTGTCTTCCCTCTAGGAATCCACCCTGCAGGAAATACACCTGTGGGAGCTAAGGCGTGGACTACAGGATGTCCTCCCTGGCTCTGTGGGGTGCAGGGTCACATTGAACTGCCCTGGATTCCATCAGCAGAAAGCATATTAGGTGAACGACACTGCATCTCTACCACAGAACGCTGGCAAAAAAAAAAAAAAATCGATTAGTTTTAGGGGGGTTCTGTGTGCTCTGATGTTGAAGGATTCCATGGGCTAAAGCTCCACCTCGGAACTGGACTTGACCCATCAAGCACTGTTTGCAAGCCCTGCCCAGGTGGCGGGGCTGGTGACCCTGCTGCTGCATCGACCCCTGCAGTTCTAAGGGGACGCGGACCAGCCAAGTACTTCTCGGTGAGGTAGAAACGAGTCCCGGGCAGGTGTTACCTTGCTGGAGAGTGGGCAGGAAGGGAGGGCATCTCTAGCTCTGAAGACTCCACAGACAGGTGAGGGGTGGGCGTAGGGGGTGGGGTGGAAGGAAGCTCTGATGCAGGTGTTTTCCTTGGTTCTGTACCAGCCAGCCCTGGGGGCATCAATCTGACTCCGTCCCCAGGGCTCTGCTAGCTGGTCAAGGCCAATGTCCAGCCTTCTGGATCATGTTCAGGCTTTCACCTTCATCCCTGCCGTCCTCACCTCACCTGTGGAAGCCTTTTCACTCAGACCTTGGGTCAGGTGGTCCCTTCTCCACCCCAGTCCCTCCAGTGGGTAGGACCTGGGGTGTCTGTGCTGAGCTGAGGAGCCCGAACACAGAGCCTCCTGGGAGGGCATTCTGGACACATCCCTCAGCCGTCCCTGCCGTGGGCAGCAGCTGCTTCCGTGGGTGGGTGCTGGGAGGAAACTGGGAGGGGTCTCCAGTCTGGAGGTGCTCCTTGTAAACTGGAGGTTTGTCAAAGCATCTCCGTCTCCCCCTCTGATGTCTTCTCCATATTTAGGACTCTGTGGTTGAAGGAGACAAAAAACTCAACTCAAGCCAACTGAAGGGTCCAGGGTTGTGCACTTTCAGGTACAGCTTGATGGAGGGACCCGGGAGAAGCCCCCAGGACCTCTCTGTCTCTCTGTGTCTGTCTCTCTGTCTCCTTCTCTCTGACTCTGCTCCCTGTCTGGCTCCTCTCCTGGTTGAGCTCAGCCACGTGGGGCCAACCCTCCACCTGCAGTGCCAAGCCCACTGCCCTCCTCTCAGGGACATTTATGAAGAGATGCGTCTTCCCAGTCCTCTGTCAAAGCCCAGATGTGGGTCCCTGTGGCTTTCACTGTCTGGGGCTTGTGTCTATCCAGCATCAGGTGCCCTGATCAAGATGCTGTGATTGGCCAGGTCTCATCAACATCCATCCCAGAGCTGGGACAGACGCGTGATCTGAGAACTGGGGGTGTCATTTCCATGGGAAATCAGTGCGCTGTTGGTGGAATAAGAGGGAAAGGTTCTCGGGGCACCATAAAAAGCAGATGCAAGCACTCGGTGACACTGAGAGCTGGGTTGAGTTCCCTGGCAGGTTTTAATTGTAAAAGAGCTTCCGAGGGGCAATACTTACCTAGAGGAGGGGAGGTGTGCCCCTGGGATCTGGCACTGTACTTGGTTGCAGAGGAGACATTTTGGGGTGGGTACAGGGGAACTCCAAGTCTGAGAGTCGCTCTGTGAAGGGGAAGGGTTGAGTTGAGCTCAGGCTGGGGAGGGGCCTCTCAGCTGCAGAGCATAGTGTGAACACAGTTGCATATCATTATAGGATTAGAAAATGAGATTCCAGAACCAAGCAGCCTTCCCTCTCTGGGTGCCAGCAGTGAGCGTCTGTTACTGAAGCAGTGATATGGCCCTCGGCACAGTCAAGAATTGTGCCATTTGGGAGGCAGGAAATCGTTTCCAGGAGAGTGCTCCATGCAGATGGCTAAGCATCTGGCCCTGGAGAATCTGCAAATGCTGAAAACTTCAGGATTTAAAAGAAACCCAAACTTGTTCCCAACCCTTCCCTGAGCCTTTTCTCCTTAGAGACAATGGAATGGGCTAGAATGTGCTCAAGGATGCAGAATGCTGAGCAGGAATCTTCAGGATGAACAGCAGAGAGGCGATGGGGTGGGGAGAATTTCCCAGCCATTTCCAAACCTGTGGGAAGTTCCAACTGGTAACATATTTCAGATATGTTCAGAATTGACCACAGACCACACAGACTGGAGTATGGGCCAATCAAGATGAAGGATTTGCCAATCAGGATGGAGCATAGATCAATGAGGATGGATCATGAACACAAAGATGGATCATGAGCTAATCAGGATGGAGCATGGGCCAATCACAATGGAGCACCATCCAATCAGGCTGGAGCATTTTTCAATCAGCATGGAACACGGGCCAATCACAATGGACACCTGTCTAAAGACCCAGCACGGAGGGAGCACTGTGTCCAGCTGAATGTCCCTCCTGGTGCTGCACTCACCAGGCCCTTCCCCTTCTTATCCCACCACCCCAGGCTGTGGGTCAGGAGACAGAGGTGCCTGGAGGAGACAAGACCAAACCCCACTTCTGCCTGTGCAATGGGACACCCACGCAGAGAGAGGACAGTGGGGGACAGAAGGACAGGAGCCCAGGGATGCGCTGCGTCTGTCTGTCCAGATATCTGTCTGTGCAGGAGCCCAGAGACCTCAGGCAGCCTCAGGCCTCCAAGCTAGCATTTGTGCTTCTCAGATCTGGGGTCGACTCCAGGACAAGCTGATACTTACAGACACAGAAGGCGATTTAAATGTGTCCCCAGGAGCTGACAAGGTAGTCTGGGGTGAATTCATTTGTAAGAGTCTGTTGACATTCATTGTAAAAGATGCATACTTCTCACTGGTCCTCACATGTCTCATCCCTGAGACAGAGAGGGAGAACATCATTTTAATTGCCATACGGTATGTGTTTCCTGAAGACTTTATGGCTGCTTTGCAGTATACCATTGAGGGGTAGATTTATAGCACTGTCTGCGGGTCCTTGCCTGTGCTGGGCTCGTTGTCAGGTTGTGGGTAAAATGGAGAGGGTCTAAGGGGCGCGCCTTTGCCACCCAGGCATCTCCAGAGCTGACCTGCGGCTCAGGGCCAGAGGCAGGCCAAGGACAGTTCAACCAGCGGTCAGAGTCAGAGTCCCGGCCTTCCAGGCAGGTCCAAATCCCAGTGCGACCCTGACATCTGTGCTATGTGACCCCGGAGCCATCCTCACCACTGACATGGTTCCCTCCTCTCTAAAGCAGGGAAACTGATGCTCTCCCAGGGACACCACTCGGCAGCCATTCCCCCAGTGCCTGGAACAGGCCGCTGAGGACCGCCCTTCACCCAGCCTCAGTCCACGTGGTTCGGGGACATCCCCAGTCCAGGGACAGATCACATGACCGAGTCACAGCCAATCAACACACGGCTGTCCCAGGGCACGTGATTGGCTCAGGCATAGGGGTGTGACTCCATCAGAGCCAATCAGATGCAAGGAAACGGGCTGAGAGGCTCTGGCCTTTCTCATTGCCTGTGACCTGAGGGGGCGTGGCACAGGTTGCTCCCCTGGGACCAGTGGACAGAGCCTGCTTGATACTGGAGTCCACGTGGAAGAAGCAGAGCCAGGGGTGGAGCAGGCCTTGGTGATTGTGACCTGAGCCCTGGATACACCCAGACCTCAAATCAGGTGGCTCTGCCCCTCCCCTAGATTCAACCATTCATCCCCGTTTGGGGTTTAGGTTCTTCCAGTGGGGTTTGTGTCACTAACACCAATGAGGACAAGATACGTCTATTTCAGAAACAGGAGGTGATGAGGGTGCCTGGCCACAAGAATTCTTAAATAGGGGCTTCTGTTAGTATACGGAGCTCTCCTGCTGCCGGGGTGTCCCTCATTTCCCCGAGACAGAGCAGGTAGAAGGACCCCCTTCAGCCCCATGATATCCGGATGGAAGTGCGAGTCTCCGGTGTGGGCGTTGTCCTCCCCAGTGCTGGTGTTGCTGCACTGCCCCCGGCCCCAGCCTGGCCAGGGTCCTCGTAAGGCTCCCACCGGGTCTCCTTGGTGGGCGTTCCTCTTCCTGCCAAGTTCATCCCAGGCCTCCTCCTCTCCACCTGCTCCCGTTCCCCAGGAGTCAGCTCCTGTGGCTCGAACACCTTCTACTACTGCTGACCACGCATCTGAAGGAGCCTCGCCCACACCCCTGCTATATCACGCTGACTTTCACCTATTTCATTTTTTTTCCCTTATCACCACCCAGTGCTTTACCGCGGATTATTCTGGTTACTCTTTGTCTGCAGCACAAACAAGCCCAAAGAGGGACAGGACTTGGTCTTGGTCTGTCTCAGTTGTCCCCTATTTGTTGAATGGAGAAATGGATTGATGAATGAACAAAATGACTGATGGATAGATGGATAAGTGGGAGGATGAATTAATGGATGAATGCATAGGTAAATGAATGAATGAATGGATGGATGAGTGGGTGAATGGATGAATGGACAGATAAAGGAATGGATGGATGGATGAGTGAATAATGGAAGAATAGACGAATGGATGAATGGATAGGTGGATGGATGGATAGACGAATTGATAGGTGAAAGAGTGGATGGATGGATGGACGGATGGATGGGTGAATGAATGAATGGATGAGTGAATGGATAGATGGATACAAATTTGCAGAGCTCAAATTCTCCTCTCAAATGAGTTTTCTAAGTCCTTCCCACTCTCACTGGCTCGTGGTCACCTGCCCAGTGTCCTGTCTGCTGTGTCCCCACAATGCCAGGAGGACCCTGTGGCCTGCACTGGTCAGCGAAGGCTTCTTGGAGGAGGGGACTCAGGCAGAGTATGGAGGAGAGAAGAACTTGGGGGTGGGGTGGGGACACAGCCAGCAGATGGTGGGGAGGGGGCTCCATTCCCAGGTGGTGGGTGGGGTCTCACAGCCTCGCTGTGGCTCTGTTGGATCTGTGAGAGTGCTGGTAGCTAAAAATGCTTTTTCCCAAAAAGTCTGTAACTGGGAGACAGAAAGTAGGGCAGGTTCACAGTCCAGCAGGAATGAGGCCAGGAAGAAAACAGGATCCAAACCCGAGCATGTGCTGCTCATTTGCATATCATTTGTATGGAATTCTTAGTGCTCCTCCTCTCCCCACCCCCTCCCTGCCACCTTCTCTGGGACTGAACTCACAGCGGGGCTTGTCTCAGCCCCATCAGACACCAGAGCAGGCACAGGCAGCACCATGAACACAGACGGGTCCCCAGTGAGTGTGGCCCTGAAGAGAGGAAGGGCCTCCTGGGGCTGGGCCATTTCCCAGTGGGCTCAAGAAGACAGAGGGGGCCTTGGACTGGGGACAACCAGCAAGCCTGGTATGCCCCTGCTGAGACTGCCCTGCTGAGTCTATTGTTAGGGTACCCTTTGTTTGCCTGACCACGGGGGGCCTGCAGGACAGGAGGGTCTGGGGACAGCCTTAGGACAGGAGGGTCTGGGGATAACCTCAGGACAGGAGGGTCTGGGGACAATCTCAGGACAGGAGGGTCTGGGGACAATCTCAGGACAGGAGGGTCTGGGCCCCTTCTCCACTTCCTTCCTTGAAGTTTCTTGTGTGAGAAAGGAAAGAGCTACCCAGGCTGCACCACAGGAACTGTGAGGCCATAACTGGGGCTGCAGGGGTGTGGAAGTTGTGGTGCAGGGACAGAACCTGGCCCAGCCTCTGGAACAGAGGATGGGGAGCTTCCTGGGCCCTCTCCTGTCCCTGAAGTCCACAGCCCATGGGTCAGAACAGGTCACAGGGCACAGGCACAACCCCCTGCAGGGATCAGGGGCCCTGGGGAGCACACAGGCCCTTGGGGAGGACAAGGGCCTCCTCTGCTGCCATTGAATGGCACAGGTTCTGTAGGGCAGGTGTAGCCCCTGTGGGGCACAAGCAGAGAGTGAAACCCTCTAACACAGGCTGGGGAGGGACCCCAGGCAGCTGTGTGGGGAGTGTAAGGCCTGGGTGCAGGCAGCAGCCTGGGGTGTGTCCCGCAGGACCCCAAGGAGAGGCCACGAGTGCGGAAAAGAACCCCAGGGCAAATTGAAGAAGAGCGGCACTGGGACGTGTCTCCCACTAAGGTTATTCAAAGGTGGAAGCACAGGGACATCCTGAAAAGCTGCGCAGGAGCTCCAGGCTTGGGCTCGGCTGCCTGGAAGAAGGGAGGTGCTCCGTGCTTGGAGGCCAGAGGATGAGGGCGAGGCAGGCTAAGGAGGAAATCATGGCCCAGCCTGAGCCTGGGGCAGGGGCCTGGCTGGGGAAACTGCTGGCTCAGGAGCAGAGCATGGGAGGAGAAATACAGCCGGCCCCTGCTCTTGAAGCCTCTGGGAGGTCGGGAAGTGCATGAAAGCACCGCTGAGCCTCGGGTTCTCCATCTGCACAGTGGGCAGGATGATGCCGGGCCCTTCTTCCCTAGAAGGAACTTTTTAGGCACAAATGAGGAAATAACATAGAAAGACTTGGAGGCTTTGCCAACATAAGGCAGGAGACCACTCCAAGGTAGGATGACTGCTATTTTAACTGGCTGTAATCAAATGTAATGTCTCATTTTCATGATTTGGATTGGAGGTGGAAATATTAATTTACGAATCATCTATCCTGCAGCCAAGGGACCTCCCTGATGGTGGCTTCTCCCGTTCCCTGTAACTGCTGTGACTGATGAGCCGTCAGCAGGGTTGGGAGGGATGGAGCCTCGGACATCATGTACTCCCTTCTGCTTGTGAAATAACTCAGGACCTGGGGCTGCTTCTCGGGCCTGGGCCGAGTCTCCCGTGCCCAACGTGGTGCTGGGCGTATCTGCTGTCTCTGGGGAGACAGACACGAAGCAGAAAGGCAGGAGAAGGAAAAGGTGTCAGCCCAGGCGCTCCTGTCCCACTCCGGCCTGCAGGCCACCTCCCTCTGCCCATCCCGGAAGGACGTGTCTTCCTCTTAAACACCTGAGCCAAGAGCCTGGGGTGCACCTTCCCCTCCGCCCTCGTGCTCAGCTGCGTGGCTGCGTTGAGGGGGTTTTTCTGTCTCTGCCATTAAACAAATCCTGGCAGGTTAATTAGCTACGGGAGGTTTCAGGTGCTTTCGTTTTCAAAAGAAGTCAAAACAAGCACATATTATGCTTGGAACAAGCCTCGCTTTCTAATGAAAAGAGACTGCAACTGGATCGTCAAACAAATGTAAACAAACAGATCAATAAACATGCGTGCACACACGTGTTCACAGAGGACGATTTGAAGGTGGAACGTGAAATGAGAGCCCGCACGGAGGTCCAGCCATGAGATGTGCGGGGGCCAAGGGCGCAGGGCCAGGGCCAGGAGGATGTGCAGTGGAGCCGAGTTAATGTTACTGCTGTGCCCTAAGAAACGGGGAGGGGAGGGGAGGCAGGTCTGGAACCACCTAGGAGGCAGATTTGGCTGATTTGTTTCAGGAATCCTTTCTGCCTTGTGATTTAGGAGTCAACGTTTCCTTCTCCTCTTTCTGCTCCTCCTCCCTCCAATAAAGTGCCTGACCTTCATCAGCGCACACACAGGTGGCACTGGCTCAGGGCCCATCGAGGGCCAGTGTCCTGGGCCCTGCAGGGCATGTCTGTGGGAGGGGCCACTAGGGTCAGGGGACAGGGCCGTGGGGAAAATCTGCCCCGTGGACAGATTTGACCACAACCACGCTGTTCTTCTGGGGAATCAAGGCAGAGCCTTCCCTTGTCCCTGGGACAGCAGGGGCTTCCCCGGGTGGTGGCCTCTCAGGGGCCCCTCCCCAGCATGCTTCCTGCCCTCCCACTGCTCTGATCAAGTTCCTCCCGCCCACCTGCTGACTTCATTCCTGTTCCCCTCATCGTCCTGGGGGGGGCCTTCCTGAGCTGCTCCCCTAACCCTGAGGAGCTTGACCAGCCACTGGGGCCTGGCCCTCTCCAGGGTCCTGAAATCTGCTGCCGCTTCCTGGGTGGCAATGGCGTGACTGTCCCAGGATGAGCAGATGTGGGACCCCGTGGCAGAACTACAGTTGTTTCTATGTTTCCATCGTGCCCTAAATCCAGCCAGAAGCAGCGTGAAGATACCTGGTGCGGAATGTCCCGCCCACAGCACGCTGCTGAGCAGACGCCTGGGAGGAGCATCTTTATCCTGGATGGGCTCAGAGGACCCTCAGAGTCCAACACACACCTCTCCAGAATCCATTCAGGCGTCTGCAGGCTGGAGACTGAGGGCAGAGGAAACAATGCCCATGGGATCATCACCCAGCTCAGCAAATGCTCATCAACCCCTTTCTGCACACGGCACTGCGCTGGGCACCTGGGCGCTTTAGAGGGTGAGATGTGGCCTTTGAATCTGGAGAGTCATCGCTTGGTTGTGAGCCACACCATAGCTCCTCAACAGAGAAACAGTGAGGAGGCATCATCAAACAGAAGAATCTCGAAGACGAGGCAGGAGCATTGAGGTACCGCCACCGCCTCCAGCCAACTCTCGCCGCAGCTGATAAACGTGCAGTATTGGCGTTGTCGGGAACTGGCTTTCTGGGGCCTCTGTCACCTCCCGTCTTGGCGGAGCTTGTGATTGAGCCTGTTCGCAGGACACCTTTGTGCTCGACACAGTTTCCTGTCGTGATCCAGAAACTCACTGAATTTAATCTAAGACTGCTTTTGTTGCGAGTTTCCTGGGGCTTGGGAGGGGATAATCAGGAGTGGTGCTGCTCTCGGGGAAATGAGAAAACTGTGTCAGTCCGGGCTCGGCTTCAGCCTAAAGTGGCAGAAATGCGGCTGGCACTGGTGTAGGTCAGGGAAGTCCACATGAGGGGAAGAGCGAGGTGTGACTGGGTCTCTGTGAGGCTGGAATAGGGAGCGGGAGCTCAGCACGGCGCTCTTGCGTCTTTCTCTGTGCAAACTTGGTTCCTCCCCTCACACTGGCTGAGCCTCACACTGACCACTGTGGACCCCATTCCTCTGGCATAACAGATACGTGGGTAACCGACTCCAGCATTCCCTCCATGATGTCTGTTCACTGTCCTTGTAGATCTCAAAAGAGCTAGAAGAGAAGAATGTGAATGTTCCCCGCAGAAAGGAAAGATAAACGTTTGGGGTGATGGGTATCCCAAGCATCTTGATTTGATCACTACGAATTATAGGAATGTATCAAATATCACACGCACCCCCAAAATATGTACATCTATTTTGCTTAATTTTTTTTTTTTTTTTGAGACAGAGTTTGGCTTTTCTTGCCCAGGCTGGAGTGCAGTGGTGTGATCTTGGTTCATTGCAACCTCTGCCTCCCAGATTCAAGCGATTCTTGTGCCTCAGCCTACCTAGTAGCTGGGATTACAGGCACACACAACCACAACCGGCTAATTCTTGTATTTTTAGTACAGACAGGGTTTCACCATGTTGGCCAGGCTGGTCTTGAACTCCTGACCTTGTGATCCACCCGCCTAGGACTCCCAAAGTGCTGGGATTACAGGCATGAGCCACCACACCCTGCAGGCCAATGCTTCATAGGGTGTAAACAATCGGAGGCCTCTAAAGGGCACCTGGGGGTGTTAGCAAATTCTTTTAGCTTAATAAAAACCCTGAAGAACACTGTAATTGGGGCTCTTGAGCAGCTTGCGATCCCACTCCCCCTCTGTGGAGTGTACTTTTGCTTCAATAAATCTCTGCTTTTGTTGCTTCCTCCTTTTGTTACTTTGTTCTTTTGTTGCTTTGTTTTTTGTTGCTTTGTGCTTTTCATTTAATTCTGTGTTCAGTGTGCCAAGAACCTGGACAACTCACAGTCAAGCCCTTCCATCTGGTAACATCTCCTTCGAGTTGTTTCGTCGTTGAACTTGAAGCTTGCCTCTAAGAACTTGCGTCTTCCTTCAGCATGGACACCCATGGCTGCCTGCAAATCGTTACACAGATTCGCGTAAACTGCAGCGGGTTCACATAGTGGCAGCCGCATCTCATGAACCACTGCTCACCCCCGCCACTTGTGTCATAGGAAGAGACAACATGTGACCCTTGTTCCTTGAAAGGGTGACCATGCACACACACATGCATGCACACTCATTTACACACATGCTCACACTCATGCCCACTCACATTCATGTGCACACACTCATCCACTCATTTACACACCCTCACACCCATGCACACTCAGTTATGCACACATACTCATTTACACACATGTGCTCACACTCGTGCGCACACTTTCATCTCATTTACACATGCTCACACTCGTGCCCACTCACACTCATGCACATGCTCACACACTCATTTGCACACACACACATGCACACTTGCACGCTCACTCACACATGTTCACATTCATGCCCACTTGCACTCATTTATACATGCATGCTCACACTCATGCTCACACATTTTACACACACATGCTCACAATCATGCCACTCACACTCATGCACACACTCACACACTTATTTACAAACCCACACTTATGCACACTTGCACACTCATTTACAAACTCACTCATGCACGCATGCACATTTGCACACATGCATGCTGACACTCATGCCCACTCACACTTGTAGACACATGCACACTCACACAGTCATTTACACACTCATACCCACTCACACACACACTCATGTGCACATTTACAGGAACATGCTCACACACATGCCCTCATGGCCACTAACATTCATGCATGCACTCACACTCATTTATACACAAGCTTATACCCATGCCCACTCACATTCATGCACATATGCACACACTCACACACTAATTTACACACACGCTCACACTCATGACCACTCACACTTGTGCCACACATGCACACTCAAACATCCTCACACACACTCACATACATGCACACTCACACACATTCAGGCACCCTCACACATATACACTCACATTCACTAACACAGCATGCACACGCACAATCACAACCACATGCACACTTACACGCTCACTGCCCTGCACACTCTCACACACGCTCGCACCCACACACTAACACACGTGCACACTTACACTCTCACAAACATGCACACTCACACGCTCACTCATCCCCGTGCTCACCCCCCCCCACACACACACACAGGTTTGAGAAGTCGCCTCCCATGCTCACCCCCCCCGACACACACACACACACACACACACACACACACACACAAACACACAGGTTTGAGAAGTCTCCTCCCATGCTCACCCCCCCACACACACAGGTTTGAGAAGTCGCCTCCCATGCTCACCCCCCCCACACACAGGTTTGAGAAGTCGCCTCCCATGCTCACCCCCCCCCCCCACACACACACACAGGTTTGAGAAGTCGCCTCCCATGCTCAACCCCCCCCCACACACACACAGGTTTGAGAAGTCGCCTCCCATGCTCACCCCCCCCGACACACACACACACACACACACACACACACACACACAAACACACAGGTTTGAGAAGTCGCCTCCCATGCTCACCCCCCCACACACACACAGGTTTGAGAAGTCGCCTCCCATGCTCACCCCCCCCACACACAGGTTTGAGAAGTCGCCTCCCATGCTCACCCCCCCCCCACACACACACACACAGGTTTGAGAAGTCGCCTCCCATGCTCAACCCCCCCCCACACACACACAGGTTTGAGAAGTCGCCTCCCATGCTCACCCCCCCACACACACACAGGTTTGAGAAATCGCCTCCCATGCTCACCCCCCCACACACACAGGTTTGAGAAGTCGCCTCCCATGCTCACCCCCCCCCAACACACACACACACACAGGTTTGAGAAGTCGCCTCCCATGCTCACCCCCCCCCCACACACACACACAGGTTTGAGAAGTCGCCTCCCATGCTCACCCCCCCACACACACACACACACAGGTTTGAGAAGTCGCCTCCCATGCTCAACCCCCCACACACACACACAGGTTTGAGAAGTCGCCTCCCATGCTCACCCCCCCACACACACAGGTTTGAGAAGTCGCCTCCCATGCTCACCGCCCCCCCCCCACACACACACACAGGTTTGAGAAGTCGCCTCCCATGCTCACCCCCCCCCACACACACACACAGGTTTGAGAAGTCGCCTCCCATGCTCACCCCCCCACACACACAGGTTTGAGAAGTCGCCTCCCATGCTCACCCCCCCACACACACAGGTTTGAGAAGTCGCCTCCCATGCTCACCGCCCCCCCCCCCACACACACACACAGGTTTGAGGAGTCGCCTCCCATGCTCACCCCCCCCCAACACACACACACAGGTTTGAGAAGTCGCCTCCCATGCTCACCCCCCCCGACACACACACACACACACACACACACACACAGGTTTGAGAAGTCGCCTCCCATGCTCACCCCCACCCCCCCCGCCCCCCCCCCCCACACACACACAGGTTTGAGAAGGTCGCCTCTACCTCCTTGCTTCTCCTCCATGTGTGCTGCCTTCTCCCAACATTTCCTCGTGGAGCCGGGCCTTAGCCACTGGCCCATGTTTCTGCACCTGGAGGAACCAATAACCTGGTTGGATGGAAAGAAGGTAATTTTGATCAGGGGAGACATTCTTCCTTCTGTACAACATCCCACTATTTGGGTTGCAACTTACTTGCCCTTCCCAAGATTGGCCTCTGTTGTGAGAATAACACTGCACAGGCAGCGTGATCTGGGAAAGAAGAAATTCCGTATTGTGTGAGTGCCCAGCTCTCTGGGCCACTACTGAGATTCTGGGGGGCTTTGGACCATTCTATGATCCACCCATCCATCCATTAATTGCGCTCCCATTATGTGCAAGGAAATGCTAGAGTTTTGGGTCCCCCAAAGAGGAGAAGAATTAGAGGTGCAATAGTCAGCATCAGCTAAGCTCTGCTTCAGTGACCAAAAAAAAACTGCCTTCGGTGGTGTAAAAGCATAAAGCTTCTGCCTGACGCATGCTGCACGGCCACCACATGCCAGCAGGGAGGCTCTGCCCACGGCAGGAGGACTTATGAACCCTGCTGGCTGCTGTGCCTGAAGGAAGGGGTGTCCCACGGAGTCTCACGTGGACAATTTGTTGCTTTGACATGGATATTGTGGTGTCATTTCCACTCAACACTCATTGGTCAGAGCCTGTCGCTGGCCCCACCCAACCACAAGGAGCCAGGACATGCAGTCTTTTCCTTGTGCCCAGAAGGGTGAGAACCAAACGTATCTGACGAGCATCACTGCTGACAGCATGTGGAGAGGCGGGACCACGACCACAGCTTCCCCACTGGGCCTTCCAAGGTACGCACCTGGCTCAGACTGGGAGCCCAGAGCTGGGAGCATCTTTCTACACCTATAGTCTCATCCTGAGACCCTTGCCAGAAAATGGGACCTGATCCTGCTCCCTCTGTCTATCCACAGGCCTGTGGGGACCACATGGGGGTTCTTGTTGGTGATCTACACACAATGGGCCACTCACTTGTGACGGAGGCGTTGGCAATGCTCCTCACTTGCTCCCATGAGATAAGACGCCCCTGAGGGCCACAAGCGACTGCTTCCCCCTGGGCCAAGTAGTTGGTATTAAATGACTGGGATGTCCACTGACCACTGTCTGCATAGCCAGGACAGTGACCATGGAATAATCTTGAGGTCAGCATCTCAACTGCAATGAGAGAGTGAACTGAAACCTGGAAATCGCTTTTTAAACGTTTTACTTTTATTACTTTTTTTTTTTTTTTTTTTTTGAAACAGAGCCTTGCTCTGTCACCCAGGTTGGAGTGCAGTGGCACAATCTCAGCTCACTGCAACCTCCGCCTCCTGGGTTCAAGCGATTCTCCTGCCTCAGCCTCCCAAGTAGCTAGGACTACAGGCATGTGCCACCACACCCACCTAATTTTTGTATTTTTAGTAGAATACAAGAATCCTCTTTCACCATGTTGGCCAGGTTAGTCTCAAACTCCTGACCTCAGGTGATCCACCTGTCTCGGCCTGCCAAAGTGCTGGGATGACAGGCATGAGACATCGTGCCCGCCCACTTTTACATTTTTTCAAATCATACATTCTTGGTTCATGCTCCTCTAAAACACTAGGGAGAAATGTGTCCCTTGCTGCTCCACCAAAGTGGGAGCCTTGTGACTGCACCTCCCCGCTCCTCTCTGTCCTCCTCCTCGCCATTATTTTTGCTTCTCCACCAAAGCAGTAGCCTTGTGACTGCACCTCCCCCCTCCTCTCTGTCCTCCTCCTCACCATTATTTTGGTGGATGCCCTGGTGCCTGGGTTTGTGTATGGTTCCCTCCATGGGAACGGCACAGGAGTCGCTGAACTCCTTGTCTCTCAGACACATAGCTTCCCCTTGGCTGGGCAGTGGCCTTGGCCAGTCCCATGCAGGATTGGGTGTGACAAGTGTGGGCCTTCACCAAGAATTCCCTTGGGTTCTAATGATAATGTCTTCTAATGATAATACTCAGTTATTTTCCAGAAATGTTGCCAGACACTCAGATTCCTCACTTACCTTCTACCCAGTGGTGGAAAGAATCGTGATCCAGGCAGATGTGGGTTCCTTCTCCACAGCTCACTGGCCGCGTCTTGGCTGAATGGTTGAACACTGTGGAGACCAAGGTCTCTCATCTGCACAGTGGCCTTACAGCAAGTAGCTCCTGGGCTGTGGGGTGAGGGGCAGCAGCCGGTCAGCACGAGCAGAATTCAATTTGTCTTCCCCAAGCTCTGACCACGTTTCCCCCTAGAGGAGCCCCGGAGGCTGTGAGAGCTTGGAGTCCTCCAGAATCCTCTTTAGTTCCTTTCCCCAGGAGCAAAGGCCACTCCTTCCTGCCCAGAGTCGGGAACCTCGCTGGGATTGGGGGAAGAAGCTCTGGTTTGTTTTACTCCAGCATCCTTCTGGTCTGCAAGGAATTGGATTATAATTTTGAAACCATTTTTTGGCACTGAACAGGAATACAAACCAGGGTATTGTAAACATGCAGCATTCAGAAAACTGGGAGAAAATGGTTATTGTCATGTGTCATTTAGAAATATCGGATGCTGGGCCAGGCATGGTGACTCAGGCATGGTGACTCAGGCATGGTGATTCACACCTGTAATCCCAGCACTTTGGGAGGCCAAAGCAGGTGGATCGCTTGAGCCCAAGAGTTCAAGACCAGCCTGGCCAACCTGGCAAAACCCCAGCCCTACCCAAGAAAAAGTACAAAAATAATTAACTGGGTGTGGTAGTGGGTGCCTGTATTCCTAGCTCTCAGGAGGCTGAGGTGAGAGGATTGATTGAGCCTGGGAGGTTGAGGCTGCAGTGAGCCATGATTATACCACTGCACTGCAGTCTGGGTGACAGACGAGACCCTGTCTTAGAAAAGAAAAAACATACCAGAAGCTGTTCCTTTGACGTCAAGAACATAGTAAAGATGCCTGATATCACTGTCACAAACAGTATTTAATATAGGTCCCCCACCCAGGCCACAGTGTTTCTCTGGAAATGAAGAGGAATGTGGTGAGCAGGAAGGAAAGGACGGGGTGGAGTCAAGAATGACTTTCACTTTAATCTACAAATGCACAGTTGATATTTGCAATGATCTTGAATCCATGTATGGGGAAAAACAGCAAAAACAACGTCTTTGCTCTAGGGGATGGTGTGTGGCTGGGAGATTAAGGAAAGGGTCTATGTGAGAAGAGGGGCAGGGCAGGAGGAAATGGAGTTTGAAGGATCAGGCAGGATTTACCCATCACCCCTTTTTAGTAGTTATTTGAGGCATCACTTACACTCAGTAAAATAACAAATCTTACGAGCACAGATGGATGGGACTTCACATATGTACAGGCCTTGTGACCACCCCCAAGTCGAGGCACAGACATCACCACCCCCAGGAAGCCCCTCACGCCCTTTCCAGTCCACACCCAGAGGTCACTGCTCCTGTGATCGGTTTCCACACAGTCTTGCCTGTTCAGAAACCTAAGTGACAGGAACTGGATATAAATGGAATTCTGTGACACGTAGTATTTCATGTCTCCCATTTTTTTTTTCTCAACATAATTTCTTAAGATTTCTCCCTAAAGCTGTCGTTCTCAGGAGTGATCGTAGAATAACATTGCATTGTATGAAGATTCTGCTATTTGTTCTACATTTGCCTGGGTTGTTTCTGGGTTTCACTATTTTGAACAAAGCTATTGTGTCATTCTTGTGCAATTGCTTTTTGTAGACATATTTATGTATTTTTCTTATGTTCCCAGAAATGGATTTTCTGGGTCATGGGGTTGTTCTATGTGTAATCTTCTTAGAAGCCATCCAAGAGGGTGTCTTAGGGGTCCAACATTGCACACTCCTCCCCAGAAGCCATCCAAGAGGGTGTCCTAGGAGTGCACCATTGCACACTCCTCCCAGCTACACACAGGAGTTGCAAGGGCCCCACTTGGTCTTCAGCAGGAGGTCAGCTGTTCCAATTCCAGCCATTCTTGTGGGCATGTACTGGAGTCTGGCTATGGTTTAATTTGTACTTCCCTGATGTCTGTCGATGCTGCACAACTGTCCCTGTGCTTATGAGACATGTGAGAATCCTCTTTTGTGAATTGGCTAATCTAAGTTTTTTTTTTTTTTTTTTTTTTTTTTTTACCAATTTTAGTCATCACCTTAAAGCATCTAATTAATAGGGTCTCAGGTCACACACTCATGATTCTAAAATCTGGACAGAGCAGAGTGTAGAGAACACTTTCTCTGTTCTGCGAGTTTATCTTTGCTTAAAGCTGTGTCTGTTTAAGTCTGCGTAGCTCCTCCCCTCTCCCAAACCCGGTTTCCTCTTGTGTGAAATAGTGCAGGCCATGACTGAGTGCTGCTCTCCTGCAGCATCTGGGCAGGTGTGGCTCCCCTGGCTGGGCCTTGGAAGCCTCTAGAGGCTCTGGGTTGATTCCTTTGCCTGTCAGTCAGTTTGCTGAAGGGCAGGATTGGAGGTGGGAGGGGCACTCGGCCTCCAATTGCAGAGGGAAGCCGCCCAACCTCCCTGAGATGCCATGAGGCTGAATCAGGAGAGTCTGCGAGTCCTTCAAGAGGTGGCCACGGTGCAGAGAGTTGAATTCCAGGAAAAATCCCATTTCCTTCCCTGGCTCAGCCAGAGAGCAGCCAGAGGGCAGGGGCCTGAGATCTCTTGGTGTGTGCAGTGCTCAGCCTTTTGTGCAGTCAGGGATTCCGTGGCCCCCTCACCCTTCACAGGGGAGGAGCAGACATTTGACTGCAGATGTGAGTAAAGCGTTGCTGGGTTGGAGGTGATGGAGCTGCTGTCCCCACTGAGAGATGTATCCCATCCATGGCCCTGTGGCCAGGTTCATTGTGGGGTGATCCCCTGCCCCCATGGTGCCTGTGCACTAAACACATAAACTTCTCTGCCCAGGATGCCACAAAGCCCATACCCTCATTTTGGAACTCAGCATCTTCTCATCCCTGTCCTGGGACTCAAATTCATTGCTCATAGAAGTTCAAGGCAGAGAGAGATATGGGTGAGAATAATGGCAGTTTAAGCTCCCATCTCTGAACACATTTGACATTGTGATGAGGCAGGTTCAGCAATACACTAGAAGTGATTGATATCAACAGGAGAAATTCCCGTCTTCCAGGCCAGCTCTGCACTCTTATCCCAGGTACCACATCAGCAGCAGGAAAACAAAGAGAGGCACAGGCAGCCCGGTGCCACATTCTGGGGGTGAATCCACTGCAGGAAATGCTGCCACAATTAGCTGAGAAACCATACAGGTCTGTCCCTGGGGGTCAACCGGGGGCTCTGCAGAGAGGACCCTGAGCAACAATCAGTTATGGGACAGAAGGGACCCTCCCATGGCCCCTAAGCAGATACCTCTCATGGTGAAGGAAAACGGGGAATTGGAGCCCCTAAAGCTTTGCTACTCTGGGACCAGCAGCATCAGCATCACCAGGAGCTTCTCAGAACTGCAGACTCTCAGGCCCTCCCTCCATATCTGCCCCACCTGTGGATTAGAGCCCCACGTGGGATCTGGACCCACGGATATCCAGAGTGAGGACAATCTTCCCCAGCTCTCCTTGTGGCCTTGTGTGACCAAGTGACCCATTTCTGACCAATGCACTAAGATAAGAGGCCATGGGAGCCACTTCCTGGTCATTTCCTGACAGAGGTGAGCCCTCCCCTTCTCCTCCTCTCCTCCACTTCCTCAGCTGTGACATAGGAATGGTGATGATGATGATGATGGTGATGATGATAGTGATGATGGTGATGAGGATAATGATGGTGATGATGATAGTGATGATGGTGATGAGGATAATGATGGTGTGGTGATAATTATGTTGATGATGGTGATGAGTGTTATGATTATGATGATGATGGTGTTGGTGGTGGTGATGATGGTGATAACGATGATGGTGATGATCATGGTGGTGATAATGATGATTATGATGGTGATGATTGTCATGACGATGATAATGATGATGGTGGTGATTATTATGATTATGATAGTACTGATGGTGATGATGATGGTGATGATGGTGGTTGTTATAATGATTATGGTGGTGATGGCGGTGATTATAGTGATAATGATGTTGATGATGATGGTGATTGTTATGATTATGATGATAATGGTGATGGTGGTGGTGATGATGGTGATGATGGTGGTGATGGTGGTGATGATGGTGATGGTGGTGGTGATAATGATGATTATGATGGTGGTGATGGTGATGATGATAATGATGATGATGATGATGATGGTGATGGTAATGATGGTGATGTTGGTATCCCAGAGAGAGAAGAGGATGTGGTGAGATCAGGACAAGGTTCAGAGCACAGACAATCCCACCACAAATGCTGTATGAAATATACTTATTATTGCTATAATCATCTCAAATTATTAGGTATGTGGAGACATTCCCCTCCCAGGGGCTCCCTCTTTATAAACAGAAGCTGAGCTCCCCTATAGAAAACTTCCCTTCTGGTCTTCCCCTCAGCAGCACGCCCTCCATAGAGCATGTAAACATCCCCCAGACAAGGAGGAGACACAGGTGGGTCTCCTGACCCTGTACCAAGGGGGTCACTGTGCCTGGCATCCTGGAAAGAGTCATTAATGTAAGGAAACTTGTGTCCCTGAAATAGGCCATGATCAATGGCATTTGAGTTGCACTTGGCTAAGGGATGGGAGAACAGACATCAGATGGCAGGTACTGAACCATTTTACTAATGAAGCTTCTGCCTTGCCCACATCATGAGAAGTTTTCCAGTGGCCTTGGAGCTGCCGCTTTTTTTGTTTGTTTGTTTCTTATAGAGATGAGGGGGAGGTCTCACTATGCTGCCCAGGCTGGTCTTGAACTCCTGGCCTCAAATGATCCTCCTGCCTTGGCCTCCTAAAGTGCTTAGATGACAGGTATGAGCTGTTGTGCCTGGCCCAGGGCTACTGCTTTAAGGGAAGTGCAGCTGGTCTCCCCAGGCTGCTGTCTGCACGTCTTAGTACATTAGTGTGGAGGGGGCAGGCAAAAATGTCACACACCTGCTGAATTCACTGTTTGGCTGATTATTAGTGAGGTGGGACATCTTTTCTTTTGTTTAACTGTTTTTCGATGTTCCTTTTCTGTGAATTACCTGCTCATGATATCTGCTCATTTTTCTATCACTCTTTCTGTTTGTTATTCACTTATGGAAGTCACTTAGATGTTGCATATAACAAACTGTTGACTATTAAGCATAAGGCAAACATCGCTCCTCAATCTCACCTATGTCTTTTCATTTGCGTATGGTGGTGGTGTTTACAGGAAGAGGTCTACAGTTCATCGCAAGGCTCTAGAGGGAATCAGCATATGCCAACCTGAGGTACGCCGTTTTGGCATCAGAATTCTTTTGAGCAGAAAGCACTAGAGTTCCTAAAATTCTTCATCTGCCTAAAACCAGAGCCTCCCCAAACAACTCCATTGTCCTAAGTCTCTCCCCAGGAGCAACTGTAATCTCTTCTTGGAGGTGAGAAGCGCCCCCGCCACATCCCGGCAGACATTGTCACAAAGGACCATATCTCCCATCTGCCCTCCCGAGGGCCCATTTATCTTTCTTTTTTTTCTTCTTCTTCTTTTTATTTTATTTTTTTATTATACTTTAAGTTCTAGGGTACATGTGCACAACGTGCAGGTTTGTTACATATGTATACTTGTGCCATGTTGGTGTGCTGCACCCATCAACTTGTCAGCACCCATCAACTCGTCATTTACATCAGGTATAACTCCCAGTGCCGTCCCTCCCTACTCCACCCTCCCCATAATAGGCCCTGGTGTGTGATGTTCCCCTTCCAGAGTCCAAGTGATCTCATTGTTCAGTTCCCACCTATGAGTGAGAACATGCGGTGTTTGGTTTTCTGTTCTTGCAATAGTTTGCTGAGAATGATGGTTTCCAGCTGCATCCATGTCCCTATAAAGGAAATGAACTCATCCTTTTTTATGGCTGCATAGTATTCTATGGTGTATATGTGCCTTATTTTCTTAATCCAGTCTGTCACTGATGGACATTTGGGTTGATTCCAAGTCTTTGCTATTGTGAATAGTGCTGCAATAAACATACGTGTGCATGCGTCTTTATAGTAGCATGATTTATAATCCTTTGGGCATATACCCAGTAATGGGATGACTGGGCCATATGGTATTTCTAGTTCTAGATCCTTGGGGAATCACCATACTGTTTTCCACAATGGTTGAACCAGTTTACAATCCCACCAACAGTGTAAAAGTGTTCCTATTTCTCCACATCCTCTCCAGCACCTATTGTTTCCTGACTTTTTAATGATTGCCATTCTAACTGGTGTGAGATGGTATCTCATTGCAGTTTTGATTTGCATTTCTCTGATGGCCAGTGATGATGAGCATTTTTTCATGTGTCTGTTGGCTGTATGAATGTCTTCTTTTGAGAAAAGTCTGTTCATATCCTTTGCCCACTTTTTGATGGGGTTGTTTGTGTTTTTCTTGTAAATTTATTTGAGTCCTTTGTAGGTTTTGGATATCAGCCCTTTGTCAGATGAGTAGATTGCAAAAATTTTCTCCCATTCTGTAGGTTGCCTGTTCACTCTGATGGTAGTTTCTTTTGCTGTGCAGAAGCTCTTTAATTTAATTAGATCGCATTTATCAATTTTGGCTTTTGTTGCCGTTGCTTTTGGTGTTTTAGACATGAAGCCTTGCCCATGCCTATGTCCTGAATAGTATTACCTAGGTTTTCTTCTAGGGTTTTTATGGTATTAGGTCTAACATTTAAGTCTCTAATCCATCTTGAATTAATTTTCGTATAAGGAGTAAGGAAAGGATCCAGTTTCAGCTTTCTACTTATGGCTAGCCAATTTTCCCAGCACCATTTATTAAATAGGGAATCCTTTCCCCATTTCTTGTTTTTCTCAGGTTTGTCAAAGATCAGATGGCTGTAGATGTGTGGTATTATTTCTGAGGGCTCTGTTCTGTTCCATTGGTCTATATCTCTGTTTTGATACCAGTACCATGCTGTTTTGGTTACTGTAGCCTTGTAGTATAGTTTGAAGTCAGGTAGCGTGATGCCTCCAGCTTTGTTCTTTTGATTTAGGATTGTCTTGGCAATGTAGGCTCTTTTTTGGTTCCATATGAACTTTAAAGCAGTTTGGATAGGAAGAATCAATATTGTGAAAATGGCCATTTATCTTTCAATAAAGTCCTTTACGTTTCTGTAAGTGCGCCTCTGCCCACCCCACCCCCATTAGGATGAGGTGTGAGCTCCAGAATCTCACTGCTCCTCTGGTATTTGTTTATTTCTGGGACACTCTCATGCATGTGAAGTTTAAAATGTCCAACTGCATGCTTTTTTGCTGTTTTTGTTTTTGTTTTCTGTTTTTATTGAGACAGAGTTTCACTCTTGTCACCCAGGCTGGAGTGCAGTGGTCATGACGATGATGATGATGATAATGGTAACGATGATGGTGATGATTATTATCATCACAGGACACTCGGCTCACTGCAACCTCCACCTCCTGGGTTCAAGTGATTCTGCTGCCTCAGCCTCCCAAGTAGCTGGGATTACAAGCACGTGTCACCATGCCTGGCTAACTTTGTATTTTTTTTCAGTAGAGACAGGGTTTCTCCATGTTGGTCAGGCTGGTCTCGAACTCCCGACCTCAGGGCATCCGCCTCCAAAGTGCTGGGATTACAGGCGTGAGACACTGAGCCTGGCCACTTTCTTCCTGTTAATGACTTTCACCAGTTAGGCCCCCACCCACTGAAGGTGAGACAGTAGAGGAGAAGTTTTTCTTCCCCTACAGTTCTTTGAAATTAGTTTTCTCACCTAAACCTCCACTCTGCTCTCCCAGCAACCAGTGAAGATTTCTCCATTAAATTTAGTTCAAGACTTTGTAAAAGCAAAAACCCGGGAGGAGAAGAAAGTCTGAGCAAAACCATCTTCCTAGCAGTTTCTGTTTTAATAAATTTCCCCAGGAGATGGGTTTCAGCTAGAGGCCCTTTTAACCAAGTCGATCTTTGCCCAGAGGGTGGGGGGAGATCCGTCCTTGCCAGGTTCTTTGAGGCTCTTCCCAGTGTGAATTAAAGGGTTGGGGCTAGAGCTTGGGAAAATCTCCTGGAGAATCCACGGAGCTGGAGCTGCTGCCAAGGTCTGAGGTGCGGCCTCTGGAGGGGAGCCCTGCAGACCACAGCTGCCCTGGGCTGGGCCTCCCGCTCGGGGCTGTCCTCCCTGCTGACCCACCGCGGTCAGACTCCAGTCTGGGTGGAGCAGCCACAAGACCTATGTCGGTCTCAAAGGCTCCTCTCCTGTGCACCTGGGGAATAAGGCGGGAGCGGACCCTGCTCTTTTCCTGCCTGGGCCACCTTCTTCACCAGGTGAATGCATCTCTTTAAAGCCTGGGATGGAGGCTGGAGGCTGGGGGATGGGAATGGGGAGGGGACTCCAGAAATCCCTGGGAAGGAGGAGGAGGAGGAGGAGAAGGCCCCGGCCTTCGGAGCCCAGTGAGGCCCCATCCCCTGTGAAGGCTGCACTCACCCTGAAGTGTGCCTGTGCCCCAGAGATTTGTTTCCACGTCGGGGTCTCATCTGGCCAAATTCAGGAGCCTCCAGGTGAACCAGGGAACGGGAACCTGTCATGGAGGGGATTCCCCATCCCGGTTAAATATTTCCCACCCCCACGTCCTGAGCTGGAACTGGGGCCTCCTGTCTATGTGGTGGGTGTTCTCATGAGGGGAACCCTCCTCCACTTCCTGCCAATCATACACTTTTTAAAAACAAATCCACAAATTAAAACATTTTGACAAGCCGAAGAGTTGTGCATGTAATGCCCAATGAATGAGAAAAGAAACGTGAAAAATTCAGCCTTATTTCACTCTGTGTCACAAAAATGAATGTGTTGCTCAGGCTCATAAATTTTAGAAGGGAGTTTTTGCTAAAAAACAAAAATTGTTGGCCGGGCGCGGTGGCTCAAGCCTGTAATCCCAGCACTTTGGGAGGCCGAGACGGGCGGATCACGAGGTCAGGAGATCGAGACCATCCTGGCTAACACGGTGAAACCCCGTCTCTACTAAAAATACAAGAAAATTAGCCGGGCGAGGTGGCGGGCGCCTGTAGTCCCAGCTACTCGGGAGGCTGAGGCAGGAGAATGGCGTGAACCCGGGAGGCGGAGCTTGCAGTGAGCCGAGATCGCGCCACTGCACTCCAGCCTGGGGCACAGAGCAAGACTCCGTCTCAAAAAAAAAAAAAAAAATTGCAACCTTCAGAAATGTTGTCTACTCCCACAGCTCTGAAACAAAAGCACGCCCTCCTCCAAGCAGGAGAGAGCCCAGCTCTGCTCCCGGGCACACCCAGGGCCTTCACCCCAAATAGTGGATCCTGTGGGACCCTTAGCACTGGGGCCCTGGGGCACTGGGTGCTGGGCCTGCATGGATTTCTCAGGCTTGCTGGAATTCCGTGCTTCCCAGCAAACACCTTCATGCGGGGGAAGCCAAAGGAGAAGGCCCAGGGAGAATGGGGTCTAGAGAAATGACAGGTGCCCTGTCCTGGGGGAGTCAGGAAGGGGTACTGCAGCTCCTGGTGTGGCGCTGTCCCCATGCACAGTCCGAGCCCCCCACCGCTTCTGCAAGGCCCACCTCAGCTCCTGGTCCAGGCTGAGCCAGCGCTCTCTGTTTCCTCAACTGTGAAATGGGTTGCTCAACCCACTTGCAGGGTTGTTGAAGCTCAGGCCATATCCTCGGGGACAGTCAGTTCTGGAAGCCACAGGCTGTTGTCTGCAAATGTGCTCCTCAGATCGCCTTCCCACCCACAGCCCCTCAGCCCACCGTGGTACCAAGTGGCCAAAGTCTAAGGCCATACCACCCTGAACACCGACGATCTCGTCTGATTTCCGAAGCTAAGCAGGGTCGGACCTGGTTAGAACTTTGATGTGAGACCAAATGGCGAAGGCGCTGGGCTTTCTTCCTCAAACCCCACGACGGCAGCGCGATCCACAGGGACACTGTTGGAGGCCACGTGGCTCACAGGCCTGTCCCGGACCCAGCACTTTGGCGAAGGCAGTGGGGATCCCGGTTGGCCGCCCAGGGCCACAGACCCTCCCAGAGCCAGACGCGGAAGGGGAGGGAGCTCTCCCAGGAGCCTCACGCGGGACACTGAGCACAGCCCTCCCCGCACACGCGGTTATGGATAAACGGAGACTTGACACATTCGTGGATTCTGTTTTCCCGGGAGGGTCGCTGGGACCGGTGTGAATTCTCCCGTCTCACCCCGCAAATCCTACTAACAGGCATCCGCGAGCTTTCTCGTCTCCACTTTGGACAAGTAAATTGTGTTTTCTCTTTAAAATGACAAATAGCGCGAGCTTCTGGCGCCCGTGTCAGACTGGAACAGACGCTGCCCCACGGGGGAGAGACGCTGGCGGTTGAGAATTCTCTGGAACCCCCAGCGGCGCTGACATCCCAGCGCGGAGCCCGCCCTGCGCCTCCCTCCCCGGCTTCGGGTCCCGCTCGGCCCTGCCCGCCCGGGCTGCGCTCCTGGCGAGTCTGCGGCCCCCACGCGGCCCTGGGACCCAGCGCGGGTCTTCTGCGGACGCCTCCAGCCAGCGCCGGGTCCCCGCCCGGAGGACGCTAGTTCGTGTCCTCGAGCAGGAGAAGCAGGTGGAGACAGAGCCGCCTCCTGCCCTCCCCGCCCGCCGCCCCACAGCAGCCACCGAGCCTCGACCTGCGGCTCCCGAATGCACAAAGTCCACGCTCCTGCCCGGGACCCTGAGTCAGGGCCTGTCCCGCCCGCCGCCCCCTCTACGGCCCTGACCCCTCCTGGGCACACCCGGCCCGTCCCCGGAGGCGCCTCGGGCTCTGCCCTGCGGTTCCCCATCCCGCGCGGCTTCCTGCCCTCCGTGGGGGCCGCTCTTCACCCCACAGGCCCCGCGGCTGGAGAGGCCCTCGCTGGCGCCCCCCAGATGCCCACGAGGCGCTGCCCGGTTCTTCCCTTCCCACCCTCCGCGCCTCTGGCTGCATCTCATCCCTTCTTTAACGGATGCACTTATTTCAGGGGAGCTCCAGGAGGGCAGGGATTTTCTTTCGCTTTTGGATCTGCAGAGCCCAGGACAGCACCTGGCACCTAGTAGGTGCCGCAAGAAACGCCTGTTAAAGGAAGGAAGGAACGAACCAATGAGCATTGCAGAAGGACTAAATGAAAGATCAATTCATCCCATGTCATGATAACAGGCACCCTCTTTCCTCCCGGCCCGAGATTGGAGAGTTTGTTTTCATCCTCCTGTTGTCTGACACAGCACAGAGCAATCCTGAGACACAAAGCAGTGAGCCTTTCAAACTTTTTGATAAACATGGAGTCTTGCTATTCTGGCCAGGCTGG
This sequence comes from Macaca fascicularis, assembly GCF_037993035.2. Classification (NCBI taxonomy): domain Eukaryota; kingdom Metazoa; phylum Chordata; class Mammalia; order Primates; family Cercopithecidae; genus Macaca; species Macaca fascicularis. Next base: position 138,771,096 of record NC_088385.1, read on the forward strand.
TCTTGAACTCCTAGCCTCAAGCGATCGTCCCTCCTTGGCCTCTCAAAATGTTGGGATCATAGGCATGAACCACTGTAACCAACCTCAAGGCAGGCTTTGTAAGACAAGATTCCGCCTGTCAACTGTAACCACGGAAACCATTCCTTAGTTCATTGTCACCGCCATTCCTAACTCTGATGTGAAAATCCCTGCTTTCCTCAACATAACCCAGTTAGGGTCGCACTCATCACAAAGCACACTAATATGTAAAACAAACTGACGGAACTGAAGGGAGAAATACACGTAAATGCAGCAGAAGGCTCAATACCCCATTTCCACTAATGGATAGATCAGCCAGACAGAAGAACAGGGAAGGAGAAGACCTGAGCAACAGTGTAGACCAACTGGGCCTGACAGACACACACAGAACACTCTCCAGCAGCAGAACACACATTCTTCGTAAGCACACAGGGAACATTCTCCAGGAAACATCATATGTTAGGCCACAAAATAAATCATAATACATTGAAGAAGGCTGAAATTATGCTGAGTATCTTTTCCAACAATGGGATGAAACTAGAAGTCAACAACAAAAGGAAAATTGGAAAATCCTACAAATATGTGGAAAACAAACAGCACACTCTTGGCCGGGCGCGGTGGCTCAAGCCTGTAATCCCAGCACTTTGGGAGGCCGAGACGGGCGGATCACGAGTTCAGGAGATCGAGACCATCCTGGCTAACACGGTGAAACCCCGTCTCTACTAAAATACAAAAAAAAATTAGCCGGGCGAGGTGGCGGGCGCCTGTACTCCCAGCTACTCGGGAGGCTGAGGCAGGAGAATGGCGTGAACCCGGGAGGCGGGGCTTGCAGTGAGCTGAGATCCGGCCATTGCACTCCAGCCTGGGCAACAGAGCTAGACTCCGTCTCAAAAAAAAAAAAAAAAAAAAAAAACAGCACACTCTTAAATAATCAATGAGTAAAAGAAGAAACACAAGGGAACTAGAAAATACCTTGAGGCAAATGAAAATAAAAACACAACATACCAAAGTTATACATTAGGTACAAATATACAGTACTAAGCAAAAGCAGTACTAAGAGGGGTGCTTACCATGGTGAATGCCAACCTTAAAAAGAGAAAAAAATACCTCAAATCAACAACCTAACTTTACACCTCACAGAACTAGACAAAGAACAAATTGAATCCAAAGTTAACACAAAAAAGAGATAATAGAGATTAATGCCAAAATAAAATAGAGAATAGAAAAACAATAGAAAAAAATCAATAAGACTACGAGCTGTTTTTTGAAAAGATCAATAAAGTCAAAAACCCTTTATTACACTAAAAAAAAAGAAAAAATATTCAAATAACAAAAGTCAAGAATAAAAGAGGAGACATTACAACTGATGCCACAGAAATAAAAAGGATCATAAGAAACTAGCATGAGCAATTATATGCCAACAAATTGGATAACCTGGAAAAAAAATAAATTTCCAGAAACATCCAACCTACCAAGACAGAACCATGAAGAAATAAAAAATCTGAACCAACCTGTAACTAGTAAGGAAATTGAATTAATAATCAAAAACATCCCAAAGAAGAAAAGCCCAGGACCAGATGACTTCATGGAGAATTCTACCAAACATTTAAAGAACCAACGCCAATCCTTCTCAAACCCTTCCAAAAATTGAAGAAGCGGGAACACTTCCAAACTCATTCTATGAGGCCAGTATTACCCTGATACAAAAATCAAAGATACTACAAAAAGAGAAAATTACAACACCAAATATCTGATGAATATTCATGCAAAAATCCTAAACAAAATGCTAACAAACAAAATTTAATAACAGATTAAAAGGATTACACACCGGCCAGGCATGGTGGCTCACGCCTGTAATCCCAGCACTTTGGGAGGCCGAGGCAGGCGGATCACAAGGTCAGGAGATCAAGACCATCCTGGCTAACACGGTGAAACCCCATCTCTACTAAAAATACAAAAATTTAGCCCGGCATGGTGGCGGGCGCCTGCAGTCCCAGCTACTCGGGAGGCTGAGGCAGGAGAATCGCTTGAACTCAGAAGGCAGAGGTTGCAGTGAGCTGGGATCACGGGGCCACTGTACTCCAGCCTGGATGACAGAGGGAGACTCCACCTCGAAAAAAAAGAATGAATAAACCAATTCAACAAAGTTGCAAGATATAAAATCAACATGCAAAACTCAGTGTCATCTCAATATACTAACAATGAACAATCTCCAAAGAAAATTAAGAAAACAATCCCATTACAACTCCATCAAAAGAAAAAAATTCTCAGGAACAAACTTAACCAGAGGCAAAATACTTGTACCCTGAAAACTACAAAACACTGCTGAAAAAAAATTAAAGAAAACACAAATCAATGGAAAGATATGCTGTGTTCATGGATTGGAAGACTTAGCAGCATTAAAATGTCCATACTACCCAATGCGAGCCACAGATTCGATGCAATCCCTATAAACGTCCCAATGGGACCTCTTACAGAAATAGAAAAATTAGAAAGCATCCTAAAATTCATATGGAATCTTGAAGAACCCTGAATAGCTAAAACAATCTGGTGAAAGAAAACCAAAGATGTGTTACGAAGCTACAGTAATCAAAACAGTATGACATAGGCATAAAGACAGACATACAGACCAAGGGAACAGAATAGAGAACCCAGAAATAAGCCCTCACAGGTGTGGTCAAATGAACAGTGTGGTGTTCTTCAAAAAATCCCTATGATCCAGCAATCCCACTTCTGGTTATTTATCCAAAAGAACTGATCACAGGATCTCAGAGATATCTGCATACCCTCGTTCACTGCAACCTTGCTCACCATAACCAAGAGGTGGAAGCAGCCTAAATGTCCTTTGAAGAGTGAGTGGACAGAGAAAGTTTGGGATTATACACAGCAGAATCCTCTTCAGTCTTCAGAAGGAAGAAAAATCCTGCCGTGCACTACAACATGGATGAACCCTGAGGATATTATGCTAAGTCAATAAGCCAGTCACAAAAAGACGAACACAACATGATTCCACTCATGTGGGATTCCTAAAACAGTCAAACTCTTAGAGACAGAAAGAATGGCTATTGCCAGGGACAGTGGGGAGGGGGAAGAGGAGTCACTCAGTGGATAGAGTCCGTTTAGAGAAATCGTGTGCTAGCTTGTGCATTTGGTTAACACTGCTATATATACACTTAGAAAAAAGGTGAAGATGATACATTTTATGTTATGTGTCCTTTATTACAACTAAAAAAAAAAAAAAAGCAACCTCCAGAGAAGAAAGCCAGGCAGGAATGGGGGAGCCGAATCCCACAGCCTGGGAAGATGTCCTGGCCGAGGCCCTGCCGCAACCCTGAAATCTCAGCTCTGTGGGCCCTGGAATCCCCCACGACCACCTGAGCCCCTGGGGTGGGCTCCATTACTGTTACCCAAGGTCTTTAGGATGCACTCAGCCACTCAGACCCTACAAGGGAGCCCAGCCCGGACCTTCCGCTGGCAAACCCAGTTCACCTGCTGCCCCCAGCCCTGGCCTCACAGGACCCCAGGGGCCCCTCCTGTGTGGATCAAGAGACCAGCATCTGAGGCTGGTCATGTCATCAATCACTGCTGCAGAGACAGAAAGTGCTGACGAGGGCCACGTGCAAAGACAGAAGGAGCTGATGAGGGCCACGGGGGCCCCGCCTTCCCTTCTCATTAGAGGCCTAACGAGACTCACACCTTGAGATTTCATTTCAGTGAATTATCAGCTCTAATCTGAGGGAGTAATGGCCAAGACCACCCGCCACACAGTCAGAGAGACAGGACGGAAAGAACTCTGCACCAGTGCAGTCCCCAGAGCCGGGATGGTGTCAGAAATGGCGAGAACGGCAGTGGAAATCCTGCCCCGACTCTGCCTGGACCCACGGGTGCTGGGCGTGACGTGGAAAGTGGGGGACAGGAGGGTGAGCGTCCTAAACACCTTGTCCCTTCCCTTCTCAAAGCCTCCGAGGTTTCTCTACATATTCAGAACAAAACCTGGGTCTGAGCCTGGGACACAGAGGTATACACAGGCCATGCAAGTTCGGCTGCTCTGACATCCTGAATTGATGTCCCACGCCCTCCTCCAGCAGGTGCCCCTGCTGTGCCTGGAACACATCAAGTTCCCCTGACCTCAGGGCCTTTGCACCCCCATTCCCACTGCTGGGGAGGCCCTGTTCCGAGTGCTTACACAGCTCCCTCACTTCATCGGGCATCTGTCCAAATGTCACATCCACGTCCCTGCTCTGAGAGGTCACTTTACAGAGGGGCCACGGAGCGTGGAGGGCGGGCACCTGGCTCCTCGCCTCGGCCTCTACTCCTCACTGGCTTCAGGCCACGGCCCGGTCTGAGCTGTCAGCATCCCCGCACCACATGCCGGCCCTCGGATCCTGGGCCTCAGTGAGTCACAGATGCTGTCCTTGCTTTAGATGTAGGGGTCACTTGTGGGGAAAGACTGACTTCAATCATGAGGATCGTGTGGGGAGACTCACAGCGTGCAGCGTGTGGACACCAGGATGGAGGAGGAGGAGGGGCAGACCCGGGGCCCGTCTCGCGTTCGCTCCTGTCGGGGGCTCCCAGGCCAGAGAGCGGGCAGTGGGTGCTGGGGCTGACCAGTCATGAAACACAGCTGTTGTCATAAATTAAATCCTGTAAACTTACAATGGAATAAATTGTGTGAAAACGAAGGGAATAAACTCTCACAGTGTCCCTGTGATGACTTACTACATTCCACCGTGGTCTCCGCCCTCAGGGTTCCCGGCGTCTGTGGTGTCTGCATGGTGGAAACGGTGGTGCTGGGCTGCACGCCTCTCCCAGCTCTGTTCAGAGACCTCCGGTGACAGCTTGAACCAGTCATGGTGAGAATACCTAAACAGTGGCACTCATCAAATGGTGCAAATGAGGGCCTAATTTATTCTTTTGTTGAGTTTCTAGATTTAAGAAAGTACAGAAGAAACATGTTAATTGTGCAGATTCAGATTAAACATGTGTTGTGTCAGTAGCCAACACACTGTGAGTGGCACAAAAAAATGAGAAAATGTTCTTCCAGTACTGGAAAACCACGAACCATTTCCTTTTTTTTTTCTTTTTTTTTTTTTTTTGGAAGCAGAGTCTCACTCTGTTGCCCAGGCTCAAGTGTGCAGTGGTGCAATCTCGGCTCACTGTAGCCTCAACCTCCAGGGCTCAAGCAGTCGTCCCACCTCAGCCTCCTGAGTAGCTGGGAATACAGGCACACACCACCACATCCAGCTAAATTTTTAAAAAATCTTTTGTAGAGACAGATGGGATTTTCCAGAGGCCTCAAACTCCTGGAATCAAGCAATTCTCCCACTACAGCCTCCTGAAGTGCTGGGAATACTGGCGTGAGCCACGCACCCGGCCTGAAAGTTATTTTCTGATTAAGTCAAGAAGCTGCTCACTTCATTGATGACAAGTGGGACTCCAGCGTCAACTTCCATCTGACCTGAGCCGACGCACGTGATGTCATCTCACTTAGGTCAGTGTAATGAAATTACAGCCCACACGCACGTCAGAACTGCACCCATTTGCCAGTCCTGCGAGTCTCTTGCTGAATCTGACAGTGAAAACATTTACTCATTGTCTATCTTTGCCAAACCTTGCTTGATTTGCAGCCACAGTGTGTCAGCCTGGGTTCCATCAGGAGAGAGAAATCCCACAGTGATTTGAACCAGGCAGGTTTTATTTAATGGTTTGTTCAATTTAACAGAGGACTGCAGAAAGGAGGAGTTGAGGATTAAGGAGTACAGAGAACTCCAAAGAACATGAGAAAGCTCATACAGGCACCAGCACTGGAGAAGCCACCAGCCCAGCACGACCCTGCAAGGGAGCCCAGCCCAGACCTTCCAGTCCAGCCACTGGAGCTGGTTTAGGGACCGGAGAGCAGCACCTTTCCTCCTGCCAGGCCTCCTCGGCGCTCTCTGCTGACTGTGCTCAACACTGCACCAGCTGACACAGGAGAGCCGCTGCCGGGCCCAGATGCATTTCCACCGAGCAGACAACGCAGGACAACTTTGGAACTCAGAGGCAATAAATCAATAGCCGGCACCCAGAAGTCAACTATGAATAGAACAGTTCAGTAAGAATCAGTGAGAACATCCTGCAACAACCGCTTGCAATTTGGAATTCACAATAAAGGGCGTGGTGTATTTCACTATTGAAAACCTGGGTGCTGCAGAGCCTCTGTGTCAGTAAAAATGAAAATCTGTGCACACGTGTGTGAGCATACACACATGCCAAGACATCCCGTTGTTCCGCCTCTGCCAGCACACCACTGATTATGGGGGGAAGGTATCCGCACATTTCTGCCATCTTCCTTCTTCCCTCTCCTCCAGCCCCTTCTTTTCTCCCCATGGTTTCTTTGCAGAAGGACAGGGCTGTGCCATTTGTCCTGTGAGTCCCCTGTCCAGATGGTGCTGATCACATCCCCAGGCATCCTTGGAGATGCTCCTCCCTTCCCTGCATTTCATGTAAGTTCCGGGGTTAGAACCAGCAGCTTGATTTGATGGCATTTAACTGTAGTTTGCTAGGAAGGTGAGTCATTCCTCAGGGACACACAGCACCCGGAACTCTCACTCCCAGGGTCAATGAAACAGTCTGGTTCTGTGTGAAGAGCCCGTTGTTGGTCCCCCATCCCCGGGCCGGGGCATGTCCCACAGAGGAGAGAGGAGGGGGCCTCCCCTGGGCTCAGACATCAGAGGAGAGAGGACGGGGCCTCCCCTGGGCTCAGATGTCAGAATAGAGAGGATGGGGCCTCCCCTGGGCCCAGACGTCAGAGGAGAGAGGACGGGGCCTCCCCTGGGCTCAGACGTCAGAAGAGAGAGGACGGGGCCTCCCCTGGGCTCAGACGTCAGAGGAGAGAGGACGGGGCCTCCCCTGGGCTCAGATGTCAGAGGAGAGAGGACGGGGCCTCCCCTGGGCTCAGACGTCCTGGAGGGGCTCCCACCCCCAGCTGCCTCTGATCCCTTGCGGAGGGAGGGGTGAGTAGATGCGGAATAACAGGGCCTGGGCTCTGTTTCCACTTTGAGTTCCTGACGAAAGGTCCCTGCATCCCCTAAGCTCTAACTTAACTGGTGCCTCCTAACTTTCCCTCAGGGTGGCCCAAGTAAGTCAGCGGCCCAAGCACATTCTGTTTCCAGTGCTGAGTGGAGGGTCCTGCGAGGCGCTGATCAGTCCCTCAGCGAGGCAGGCGTGGGCTGGCTTTGCAGGGCGAGAGCTTTTCCCTCACAGTCCACAGAGGCTGAGTCCACGGTGGCCATCCAGCCCCTTCCCCCTGCAGGGAGCCGGGGCCCCAGGCTGATTCCTGCTGACCCCTGACTTGGAGACTCCCAGCCTGTGGTCTCCATCTGATCCTTCTCGGGGAGAACCTGGAGCTCTGGTTTCCAGCTCGAGCACCTCGTCCTCACCCCACACGCATCCTTTCCCACAGCCATCCCACAGGGGATTTCGATGCCTCTCCTCTCTAATGCCACGGCCTCAGTGACCAGTTGTCCAACCCCATGGGTGCAGGGGACACTGGATCCAGCCATGTCAGGGGAGCTTCTCATCATCCCCCACTGCCTTCCTTTCCTGCAGCAGACTCGGGGTCTGCACGGCCCTGCAGAGGGGTTGAGTGTAGTCATGGATTTGGGAACCCTGAAGGGGGAATGTCATTGTCAAAGGGCTGGGAGACAGGCTGGGTGTGCAGGTGTGCAGGTGGCATGTGTGTGTACAGGTGTTCATATAGATGTGATGTGGCATGTGTGTGCAGGGGTGTGTGCGGGTGTGTACATGCATGTGTGTGTTGTGTGGATGTCAGTGTGCTTGTGTATCTGTGTATCCATGTGGGTGTGTGGATGTGTGCATCTAGTACACATGAATGTGCAGACCTGTTTTCGTGTGCATATATGTGTATGTGTGTGCATGGATGTGTTTTTGGTTGTATGGATCTGAGTATGTGTATATGTGTGTACATGTGTTATGTGCCAGTGTGTATTTGAGCATGTGTGTACACACAAGTATATGGGATGTATGGATGTGAGTGTGCATGTGTGCATATATGTGTACATGTATGTGTTATGAGTACTTAAGCATGCATGTGCACACAGGTACATGGGGTGTGTGGATATGAGTGTATGTATATGTGCACATGTGTTATGTGCAGCTGTGTATTTGAGCATGTGTGTACACACAGGTATATGGGATGTATGGATGTGAGTGTGCATATGTATGTACATGTATGTGTTATGAGTATTTGACCATGCATGTGCACACGGGTACATGGGATGTAGAGATGTGTGCATATGTGTACACATGTGCTATGTGCAGGTGTGTATTTAAGCACACATGTGCACACATATATGGGGTGTGTGGGTATGAGTGTATGTACATGTGTGTACATGTGTTCTGTGCAGGTGTGTACTTGAGCATGTGTGCATAAGTGTGCACACGTGTCTGTGGGATGTGTGAGTGTGAGTGCACCTGTGTGTCTATGTGTGTTCATGGCATGTGTGTGCTGTGCATCCGTGTGGGTGTGTAGCTATGTGCAGGTGTGTGCAGATGTGTGTTTTAGTGTGTGCATGTGTGCACATGTGCATTTTGTTTAAACTCAGGGGGAACCTGTGGTGAGAGGCGTCCCCACACAGGCTGCTCCCCACTGAGCTTACTCCGGACGCCCTAGGCCTCTCGCTGGGGGAGGGGGGCTCAGGGCCTCGGGGGCAAAGGCCCAGGTCACATCAGGGTCACAGCACCAATGCCCAGGGCTGGGTGGACGTGGCTGCCAGTCCAGCTGAGCTGGTGGGAGCTTGGTCACTGGGGAGCAGCCCCCAGCCTTGACTCTGACAGCCGACTGTGGCCGGGTGCGCCTGGAGCTGCCAGGACTTCCGGTTCTCCAGGAGGAGGTGGAAATCCAGGTTTTACCTGGAACATCCCGACTTTGATCTACTGGCAACAGACTCAGAATTTCACAGGACGACATATGGACCACATGGAGCGTCCCAGGTTGGGTGGAGCCCCCGCCCCACTGGTTTTCTCAGGACTAATGGTGGCAGCAGCTCACAGCCCTGAGGCAGGAACCATCCATGCTCAGGGTTTTAAGCGCTTTTTCTCATTTTGTGCTCCCTGGGAACTGCAATTTAGAGGTGATGGAAACCAACAGAATGGCTGACCTTGGGGGATTGGCCCAAGGTCACCCGGGCTCAGGAGCGGGGCCGGGATGGACTCTCCTGGACTCTGTGCTGCAGCTCCCCCAGCCCCTGCACTTCACTGGCTCCCTGCCTATTAAATCATAATGCTAATAATTAGTAGCGTAGTCATCATCGTTATCAGATGCCACTGCTTCCGGCTGGAAGGTCTGAGGCTGTGCAGGGAGGAGGGAGAGGCCCCTGTCTTCCTCCCTTCCCCACCCGCCTCCCCTGGAGAGCAGGGAACGGAACAAAGCGTCCCTGGGACTGGCTTGCACCTGCTCAGAAGCTGGGGATGAGCTTAAAGCTTTCCTTGAGGAGCTTGAACCCGAGCTTGTCCTGCCGCGGTCAGCATGGGGACCCTGCTGTCCACACCTCTGGGGACCCGTCCACCCAGGCATCTTTCTCTCTGTTCCAGGGAGGCCGACACCCCGGGCCTCTCCTCTGGGGTCTCTCGCCACTTGGAGGAGAGGTGGGCTCGCCGCGAGCTCCCATCAGCTGCTGCTTTTGCTGGGCTGCCTGTGCCTTCCCTTTGAAGTTACAATTCACATTCATGGTGTCTGTGCACATTCCTGGTTCCAACGTCTTCTGCAGAAACTCCTCACCCTGTAGTCTCCCTGCCTTGCTATGCTGTGTTAGTGATCACCCACAACGACGGTGACAGGTTGCATTAAAGTCATGAAGAGCAGAGCTCCTTGTGAGTGGTCCAGGATGCTCCACTTGGCCAGTGGATGGAGCAGCCACAGTGCAGGACTTCCGGGGACAGCTGTCTCTTCTCTCAAGGTCCTGGCTCAGTCTGGCTGCTGGATGCCCCATTTTCCCATGTGTGTCCCCGAGGGGCCTCTTCCAGGACTGTCCCAGATGAGAAGGCCTCCTGGGCCCCTCCTCCCTACTCCCCAGGGCGACTGTGAGCTCCGTGGGGCCCAGGACAGCCCCACAGGTTTCCCCGCAGAGAACTGGGCAGAGGCTGACCTCCTCAGGCACCCTGGGCCCCTGACCATTTGACGCTGCTCACTGTTCTCCAGACACTCATCCGACCTGAAGTCACGGGTGCTGGTGCCATGGCGACTGGTGCATAGCAACCCACACATTCTCCACGCCAGGGCAGGTGGCTTTATTGCTCTTAGGCTGGGTTAGTGACGGCAGCACCCAGGACAGTCACTGTCGAAGCCTCCTGGAACACAGGGCCTGACCGTCTAGGAGCGGCCATGAGAGGACAGCCCCAAGCTCTGTAGAGAGGACGTGAGGTCACACGTGGGGACACGATGGCACCAGTGTCCCGAGCTCTGCACAGAGGACATGAGGTCACAGGTGGGGACACGATGGCACCAGTGTCCCAGCTCTGTGCAGAGGACATGAGGTCACACGTGGAGACACGATGGCACCCACACCCTGAGCTCCTAACAGAGGACACGCGTCACACATGGGGATACAATGCCACACATGCCCCATCTGTGATCACTGTCACCTCCCCGGAATGGCCTCACTGAGGACAACAGAGTGGCCTGGGAGGAACATACAGTCACGTCTGCACAGCCCGTGTGACTGGCGGCCGGCACGTGGGGTGGGTCAGGTGAGAGTCACCCTGGGACCCAAACCCCACAGGCCCCCCAGACCCAATCCCCGATCACATAGAACAAGCCAGTAAGCATGTGTCCTGGATGAGCCAACCGCGCTCTCCCCACTTGGGATGTGGCTGCCCCGCAGGGGTGGGTCCCAGAGGCTGACTTGGGTTGACCAGATGGACTCTGGAGCAGGGCATCAGCTCCACTCTGGATGGAGTTCAGGGTTTGGTTGGAAGAAGCTGGAGCCAAGAGATGACACTGGGAAAGGGGCTCCTGGGAGGGGCCGACGAGAGGGAGAGAAGTGGGAGGACACGTATTGCTGGGGTCCAGGAGCAGGGTCCTCACGGGACGTGGGCAGCCAGCTGGGTCAGGAGCAGGAGGTGGGGCGGCAGCTGAGGGGCGTCTGCTGTGGATGACAGGGGCCAAGGGAAGAAGGAGGGAAACGTGGAGGGAAGCAGAGGTCAGTGTTGAACCCTGAGCAGGAGGTAGAGGCCAGGGAGGGGCAGAAGAGGTGGGTCTTATGGGAGGAAAACGGAAAGGGGAGGGGGAGGTGCGGGATCTGGACTGTGGGACGTGGGCTGAGGGGCGGGAGCGTAGGGAGGGGATGCAGGGGTGCCTGACCTGGAGCTCTGTCCCTCCAGCTGGCCGGGCAACAGGGCTCCAGAACCCACCTCCTGCGAGTGTCTCCGGACGGCTTTGCAGCAGCGGGAGAGATTTAGGATCGGGGAAAAGGGAAGATTCACGGTGGGGCTTCAAAACAATCAGCAGAAACGTCCCGGGTGGGGTGAACAGCAGCTCCCAACCTCACGTCGTTGTATTATATTAGCACTGCCCATCGTGATCGAGAGCTGGGATGTGTCCGCGCCATCTTCACAGGACGGCCTCGTTCACCTTTCGAGGCAATCATGTCAATACGACAGTCATCTGCATTTTACAGGTGGGTAAACTGAGGCCAGAGCCACACGGCTGTGGTGTGGAATCCAGCCGCAGGCCTGCCTGACCTGGAGCTGAGCTCTTGCCTCTGACGGCTCACCTGGGCTCAGTCCCCGAGACACGGGTCACGCGGCACCTGCCAGGGCTTCTGGGTTGAGATGGTTGCAGTGGACACCAGGTCAGGGAGTCCTGCCCGCCTCTCCCGGGAAGCTCCAGCGCCCCGTTCCCGAATCCCAGCCTGCAGGGCTTCCCTTCCAGACGCAGGCGCCAGCGTTCGCGAAGCTGGGAGCAGAGCCGCCCTGGTCCACGTCCGTCTTGGTCTCTCTGCACGCTCTCAGTCACAAGCAGCATTAATCCTGGGCAATAAACTGTGGTAGACGCACTGCAGGAAAAGTCAGGGCCTGCCCCGTCTCAGCTCTGGGGTTGGGGTCCTGAGTGATGGAGCAGATGGAAGCCCCCTCGGGAGTCAGCAGCCTGGGTCGTTACCACTGAAGTCCTCACGGACGAAAAGACTTAATTTTTCACTCAGGTGTGAAACAGACCAGGGCTTTCAGCCTTTCTGCTGCTGCGTGTGCATGACGGACGCGGTCAAGTGTGCAGCACACACACTCCTGGTGCTGACGCGGACTCTGACCAGCCCAGACAGGTTCCCTGGGGGCGTGAATAGAGACGGCAGCCCCCGAACACCAGGACAGACGGCTCTGCCGGGAAGGACCCGCCACGCGGACACGAGGCTCCTCCCCAGCACCTTCCCTCCCTCCCATGATGCTCTTGGCTCTCCCTGGGGGGTTGCCCCTCCCCACGTCCAGTCCCTGTGGGCCAGGTGGGGCCCTCGCCTTTTCACACACGTGAATCATATGATCGGGCCGCAGAGTGAAGGCACAGCCTCCCTAGGACAGCACTCTGTGGGGTAGGGGTCACATGACCCCATCAGGGCCAAGCAAAGCAAGATCAGGACCACTGCAGAAGCTATTGGGGAAGGCGTGTGCTGTTTCTTAAGCACAGGTGAGCTGGGAGGTGCTGCAGCATTGATGGGGTCACAGTCAGAGGGGATTCCAGGGGACAGCATGTGGGGCCTGAGATGGAAGCAGCACAGGAGGGAAGAGCTAAGAGCCAGAGAGAGTGAGTGCAGCAGAGAGCAGGGGGGAGAGAGAGAGAGAGTGAGAGCAAGAGAGAGAGCAGGAGAGAGGAGACAGCAGGAGAGAAAGAGAAAAAAAGAGGCCGGGTGTGGTGGCTCATGCCTGTAATCCCAGCACTTTGGGAGGCCAAGGTGGGAGGATCAAGAGGTCAGGAGATTGAGACCATCCTGGCTAACACGGTGAAACCCCTTCTCTACTAAAAATACAAAAAAAAAAAAAAAATTAGCTGGGCACCGTGGCAGATGCCTGTAGTCCCAGCTACTTGAGAGGCTGAGGCAGGAGAATGGTGTGAACCCGGGAGGCGGAGCTTGCAGTGAGCGGAGAACAGACCACTGCACTCCAGCCTGGGGGAGATAGCAAGACTGTCAAAAAAAAAAAAGAGAGAGAGAGAGAGAGAGAAAGAGAACAGAGAGCAGGGAAGAGAGAGAGAAAGAGAGAGACCAGGAGAGAGAGAGAGAGAGCAAGGAAGAGCAGGGGAGAGACAGAGACAGAAACAGAGATGGAGAGATGGAGAGAGATGTCTCTAGAGGCCAGAACGCAGCCACACCTGAAACCAGCTAGAATAACCTAGATTTCCTCACGATACCTGAAACCAGCTAGAATAACCTAGATTTCCTCGCGACGTGAGCCAACACTTCCCGGGCATCCGCTGATTGGCATCAGGGTTTCTGATGCTCCGCAGAGAACTGCCCCCAGCTGTTTGCCCTCTCCTGACTGTGGACGGCCAAGCCAGGCATTTGCCCTGCCAGTGTGATCCCAGCTCTCCTCTCTGGTGACACAGCGAGTTTGAATGCAGCAAAGGTGAAGTCACCCACCGTCAATTACTCTAATGACCTTTCATTTATTAAAAAGTAAAACATTCCCAATCTGTGGCACTTGGGTATTTAGAAAAACATTACTTGTCACACCAAGAAAACCGTGGTGACACAATGGTGTGCTTCAGCGCTGTGGAGAAGAGCGGAGTGAACCTGGCTCTAGTGCTGGGCTCTGGCGCTGCCTGAGTGTGTGCTCACCACACGTCCTTGTCTTCTTCTCCGGGGAGAGCCCTGACTTATCCGAGGGAGCCACGTGCCCCTCTATCCTGCTGGTTAGGACATAAATGTCCCTGCTGCACCCGGGACTGCCTCCGTGGTGATGACGCTGGAACCTCGGGTGGGGGAGGGAGGCTCGGAAGCGCCCGTGTCCCGAAGCCTGGACCTCCCGGCGCCCTGCCTGTGGGTTAGTTTCTGCATCAGTTGCTGATGTCCGTCTCTGGCACTTCCCACCAAGGGCCTGAACCTGCACACCTGGGCTCAGTCCCCGAGACACAGGTCGCGCGGCACCTGCCAGGGCTTCTGGGTTGAGATGGTTGCAGTGGACACCAGGAGAGTCGTGGGTGATGGTCGAGAACTGCCCAAGAACAATCTTAATCACACACTAAGAGCCTTGTCATTGAAAGAGGGTGACATCAGGTGGGGGTTCCCCTCCCCTCCCTGGGAAGGGTGCGCAGAGCTCACTTGTGGATGCTGGATCCTCATGGCCTCCTCTGCTTCTAAAGGATGGGGGAGGCAGGAGAACAGGTGGGGCCCAGGCTGGGGCAGGAGGAAGGTGGAACAGACCCCATGGCCTCCAGTGGGGATGGGGCAAGGGAAGAGGTGGGGCCCAGACTGGGGGAGGAGGAAGGTGGAGCAGACGTCATGGCCACCAGGGGATAGGGCAGGGGAAGTGATGGGGCCCAGACTGGGGGAGGAGGAAGGTGTAGCGGACCCCATGGCCACCAGGGGATGGGGCAGGTGGCTCTGGGATCCCCACTCCCCCAGGCAGCCCCTGGACTAACGCAGTTGAGGGGGTGGGGAGGGGAGGTGAGATGGGGGAGGGGAGGGGAGAAGGGGGAGGGAAGAGAGGAGAGGAGAGGGGAGGAGAGGAGAGGAGGGGAGAGGAGAGGAGAGTAGAGGAGAGGAGAGGAGGCCAGGCTCTGCAATCACTCACCCTCTTGTTTTCCACCCTTCCACCACAGGATGACCACACCAGAGGCCAGTGCCATGTGCATGGAGCCTCCAGAAACATAAGCAGAAGAAATGTCTCGTCTTGATAAATTACCATCTGTGATATTCTGTTACAGCAGCAGAGAACAGCCTAAGACACTCCATTTCTACTAACGGGCATTTGATGCAACAGTCATCCTGAAAATTCATGGAGAAAGTCTGCTCCGAAACCAATTTTCTGCTCCATAACATCTGCCTTTGGGGAATCTCATATAAATAAGGAATGAGGTGCAGATGTCGAAAGACAGTGGGTTCTGACGGTGTCATTCCAAATGGAGAGGGGTGATAAACGCCCATCAGAATTCAAATAAAATATGAACTTCAGAGAAAGGGAAAATGTGATGTGACCCTGCACGCTCAGCTGAACGTGGTAGAAACTGTCCTGTAGAGAAATGGAACAGGGATTAAAAAAAAGTCACCTTCCTTCATTTGCATGTATATATATAATAATTCATTTCCAGACGTGAAAGTAAGACCGAGATTTCAGCTGCTGAATTATACATCTTGATTCTGGCATACAGAGGACTCAAAAACTTTCCCCCGAAGGCCTAAATAATGATGTCCAGCCTTATTTTTCCTTCAACATACCTCACACACAAACGAGGATGGGCCATCCTTTCTGGAACTCTGTCCCCAGGACATGCGGTGAAAGCCACAGATAAAGAACCAGTGAATAGCCAAGGGTGTGCAGAAGTGTAGGCTTGTGACTCAGTCGTGCAGCCACAGGGAAGGACAGAGCCAGGGCAGCCGACAGCACCGTTCCCTCTGGGCAGCACCACCAGCAGGGACCACTCTCACCACCTTTACTAGAGACACGGATCGAGGCTCTGCATGGCGACTTCAAAGAGCACAGAATGGAAAAAGGAGCAGTCACTTTAGAGTGGAGAAACCCGGCAACCAGGCTCAGCCAGGAATCAAGGTCAATGTCAGCCATGATGTCGGATCCATGACAGGGGCCCTCAATACACCATGAGAGACAGCCACCTTACCTCTGTACACCCCAGGCGAGTCACTGGACAAATCCCAACGGAGCGACCATGCACGGAACACCTGGCCAGTCCTCCTCACAACTGTCAAGGTCATCAAAGCAAGGAAAGTCTGAGAAACAGTCACAGCCAAGAGCAGCCCAAGGAGACACAATGACTGAATGTCACATGGGATCGTGGGTGGGAGCCTGGGATAGTAAAAGGACGTTGGGAAAACTAATAAAGTGTGACTGAAGTGTGGACATGGGTTAAGAGTGATGTATCCATGCAAACTCATTAACTGTGACGGATGTACCGTGGTAATGAAAGAGGTTAGTGACAGGACACGGGACAGGAGCTGCAAGGACTCTGTACAGTCTTCATACTTCTCAGAAAACCTAAAGAAAGCCATGCTAAACTAGGAAAAGTTTCTTTTAAAACACGGGAAACAGTGGTGTTGAGGCTGCAGAATCAGAGATGAAGAGCTGTAACCCTAAAACTTTATTTCCCAGCTGAAATCGAACGTTTTACAAAAGAGGACGCTGGGGCTGGTAGGGCTGGCATTTTCCCACCACGGCCAAAGTGCTTTCACCCCAGGACAACGTCTGTGTGCGCTGGGCTCTAGGGCCTTTTTGGTTTTTTTAGTTTTTTGCTTTTATGTCCCCAAAATAAGACATGTCTGTGGTTTAAAAGTGTAGAGTATAAAATACACAGCGGGGAGGAAAAGAGGTTTCTTCTTTGTCATTTTGGCCACAATGTCTCCATGTTAGCCCTCAAAGGCTGCCGCGGTCACCTGCTCTAAAAGGTCTTTCCAAAGATAGTTTCCGCCGGGCATGGTGGTGTGTGCCTGTAATCCCTGCGTCTTGGAAGGCCAAGGTAGGAGGATCGCTTGAGCCCGGCAGGTCAAGGCTGCAGTGAGCCATGATCATACCACTGCACTCCAGCCTGGGAGACAGAGCTAGACTGTCCCAAAAAAAAAAAAAAAAAATCAAAGATAGTCTGTACAGGAACAAGTGCACGGGACCTTACAGAACCCTCATTATTTTCGATGGCTTCAGCCTGTGCTACTGTATAGGGGCCTCGTAATTTGTTTAAGCAATTCGCTATCAACAGACATTTATCTTAGTCTTTTATTACAAATCACTCCGTAATGATATCTTCGTTCAGACGTCCTTGCACACATTACAGCATTATTTTTAATGCCTGCTGGATATGCGATGAGAATGATGTACAATAACTTACGTAAGGCATCCTCTATTTTAAACGTCTAGATTGTCTCCAATGTTTTCCACCATTACAAACAATGCTGTTACAATATAAATCTTCACACACACCTCTGATTGCTTTTCTTGGATGAATTTCTGGAAGGAAGTGCTGAGTGAAAACGTTTTCACTTTAAGGTTGCTTCCAGCCCTTTCATGAGGGCTGAGTCTGGGCTGTTCGCATGGCGGGGTGGGCAGGCGCCCACGAAAGGGCAGGAGGAGAGTCCTGTGAAAGAGGGGAAGGCCAAGCCGCCCCTCCAGGGTCGGGGAGGGAGGGCGGTGCCCGGGGCCCTGCGGGTTGTCCTCTCACAGTCCGGCTGGGCCCATCTGGGGTCCTTTCCCTCACTCTTCAGGGTGGTGCCAGACACCAGGATTCCTAGAGCTTTGGCTGCTGTCAAGGAAGAAATGTCTGCAGAGGCTTCTTCTTTTTTATTTTTTCTGAGACGGAGTCTCGCTCTGTCGCCCAGGCTGGAGTGCAGTGGCCGGATCTCAGCTCACTGCAAGCTCCGCCTCCCGGGTTCCCGCCATTCACCTGCCTCAGCCTCCCGAGTAGCTGGGACTACAGGCGCCCGCCACCACGCCCGGCTAATTTTTTGCATTTTTAGTGGAAACAGGGTTTCACCGTGTGAGCCAGGATGGTCTTGATCTCCTGACCTCATGATCTGCCCGCCTCGGCCTCCCAAAGCGCTGGGTTCTTTAAAGAGAACCCCCATACACCTGGGAGGTACAGTGACGCATCTGACCCCGCCGAGGAGGGGGAACCAACCTGCATCGCTGAAGGTCGGCCTGAGGTGAGTTGGACCCAACACCTGCAGCTCAGGCCCTTGGGAGTGTCCTCCAGCTCTGGTGTGTGGGAAACAGCACTGCCTTCACGATTCCACCAATGGCTTTCATCTCCACCTGCCCCCGTGGCACACACTGGATCTCAGCTCCCCCAGGCACGGCAGCTGAGTCTCAGGGTCTGTGATGTGCTGCAGAGGCGGCGAGGCGGACTGGAGGCCACCAGATCCCTGACGTCACCTGCCCATCCAGGACAGGAAAGGATATCATCGTGCAAGGGGCCTCCGTGGGGTGTGCTGGAGTTGCCCTGTGAGCTTTCAGAGCCAGTCATTAGAGCTCTGGGAATGCACAAGCCGGGCGTTCAATGCTGCCTTTATCACAATTGCATCAGATAAACTTACCATGAAGTAAACTCTATTAAAGCAAGGGTAATAGTTACAAGCCCTCAGCTCCCAGTTATTTTACAACTGTTGCAGTTAGCTGTTGAGTCTGTGGTGGCAGCGCCATGCAGTAGAGACCACCAGCATCGCCCCCAGCTCCACCCTCAGGGGCATTACAGTGCAGTGGGAGGTCAGCCCTGGGCAGTGTTTACACCACAGAAGTTGGCAAATGCCACATATCCAGGCTGCTTTCTTTAGTTTACCTGAAGGGCTGGCTGTTACACACCTGCCTGCGTCCACAGAGCCTCCGTCGTCCGTTGGGGTGGGGGCTCTGCAGTGTCACTTCTGCCCGTCTCCCCAGGGTTCTTTCCCTCCAGAGGATCACTTGGCCTCCCTCTGCCACTCTTGGGGCATAGAATGACTCGCACTTGAGCCTGGGGGGCTCAGCCAGACCCTCTCTGCCTGCACACTCAGCCTTCAGCTCCTTCCGGGTCTCGCTCCCTCCCTGGCCCTCCCCAGGGGTGAGTCCAGGTCCTCGCTGCTCTGATGCCCCTTGAGCCTCGCGGGGTATCCCCTTCCTCCTGCCTCCTGCAGGGCTCACACCAGGCAGCCAAGGCAGCCCCCGTCATGTGTCTTCCGGGGCCCCTCACTCTGCAATACCACACTCCCCACCACGCACACCTCCACACTTGGAGAATCTCCTGGGTCCCAGCTGGGGCTGATTTCCCAGGAGCTGGAAGAGGGACCCCACGGGGCTAAGACCCAGACTCTGAGGGCCCCACACAGGAGGATGATGCAGTGAGGCTGGCCAGGGGTGGGCTGGGCTGAGCAGGCAGGAGCCCGGAGCTGCCTGCACTGCTGGTAGAAGTGTGGCTGCTGGGGGGTGGCGCTCAGAGGAACAGGAAGCAAACTGGAGGCCACCAGTCCTCTGTCATTCCACCGTAGGCAGGTGTGTGCAAGTCCACCCCAAAGTCCTCTGTCATTCCACCGGAGGCAGGTGTGTGCAAGTCCACCCCAAAGTCCTCTGTCATTCCACCGGAGGCAGGTGTGTGCAAGTCCACCCCAAAGTCCTCTGTCATTCCACCGGAGGCAGGTGTGTGCAAGTCCACCCCAAAGTCCTCTGTCATTCCACCGGAGGCAGGTGTGTGCAAGTCCACCCCAAAGTCCTCTGTCATTCCACCGGAGGCAGGTGTGTGCAAGTCCACCCCAAAGTCCGAGGAAGCTGTTGAAGAAAGAGGCCGACATGTTCAGTTTCTTTAAAAGAAACATCTAATAGTGACTTACGAACAGAAGCCAGGTCTGTGTCTCAGACGACAGCGAGACGAGATGGTGGATCCCTGCCCCATCACTCCCAGACCCAGGGCTCATAGACCACAGGGAGGGGTGACTCAGAAGAGACAACTGAAGGATGGTAACCTTAAGACTGTTTGATCCAATGGCAGGATTTAGAGTAAGTACCTGCTCCTGTACAAGGAACAATCAATAAACTGGAAACGTCACAGGCCTTCCCAGAACAGGGGTTAATCAGAAGCCAACATGGCAGATTCACATCCAACATGGAGCTGCTTTGACCTCCACAGCCCTCCAGTCTCACCGCCTCCCCCTACGGCCCCTAAGGCAGGGTCCAAGAGGGGTTTGCAGAGACCATGCCCCATGGTCACAGGCCAGCAGAGGACAGTCCCCAGCTGAGACACCACAGCCCAAAAACACACATGCCTACCTTATGGTCCTGCATCCAGGGGAGAGACCAGGGGCCCACCGACCTGCCCACCCTGCAGCAGACACACCCCCTTGAGGTTTCTGATCCCAGGACTGGGAAGTGAGGAGGGGGCACCTGCTGAAACCCTTTGACAATGACAGTGGGTGAGGCAGAACAGGACAGAGCAGGGCAGAAAGGATGCTGTAAAAAGGCCGTGCACAGAGTCCACGGCCCGCACAAGGGAGCCCGTGCACAGAGGCTGCCCATGGGCTGCACACAGAGGCCACGCAATGGAAGCTGCACAGAGGCCGCACACAAAAGCTGCACACACAGACTTCTCACAGAACCGCACAGAAACTGCAAGAGACGCTGCATACAGAGGTCTTACACGGAAGCTGCACACAACTGCCTGTGCCTGGGGAGAGCCAGTGAGGCCTCCACTGTGAGGGTGAGTGGAATAGTCCCTTCCCCATGGAGGTCATTCCTACAAAGAGTGCCTGCTCCCTGCACGCAGACGGGACCATCGGAAGGGGCTGTGGGGCTTTTCCCAGTCTAAGTGCTGAGCTCTCCGTGGTCTCCTTGCCAGAGCTGGTTGCTTTAAACACGATTCTGTTGGTTCAAATCATGTCTTAAAATATTTAGAACAGAGATTGCAAAGTAGTGGCCTAGCAGGAAGGTGTGTTTTCTTTGGGCTGCTATTCCAACTTTTTTCTTAACGGGGGATTTCACATAAAAATCCATACTCTGAGCTTCTCCTCAGGCATCCCCAGCTGGCGCTCCTGCAGGGTGCAACTGGTGCACCCACCCTGACGCTCACCACCTCCACCTCTGCAGCAGCCTCACCTACAGGCCTGGCCCCTGGCGGTACCTGAGCTTAACACTTCTTGTGTAGGGAAAACACTGCGCTGGGACTCTTGAAGAGTCAGGCTGTCTTCAGAAAGATGTAAACATTTTGAGGTTCAGAAAAGTGGAGGTTGAATGCAGAGCAGGTTGACTCGGGAACTCAGTTGCCAAGACCACCTGTTCCTCGTGGAAGGAAATCATGACAGAGTCGGGCTTGATGTCATAGGGAAAGAAAACCTTTTCCCCCTTCGCTTCTGCCTCTGACATGGAAAAGCATCTTGGGTGTGGGAAAGGATGTCCCTGAGTAACAAGGGCAGTTAGATGCCACCTTCCCAACACGGTCCTTTCATGTCTGTTCAACCCACCACAGAGATGTAACTGGGCAACAGCAGTAAATACTGCACAGCTTCACACCAATTCCACAAGTCACCAGGATGCCCGTACACACGTAAGTGATTACACGTGTGCCTAAGTTAAATCCCCCCAATAGAGACTCCGAATGCTTTTGCAATGGTGTCGGCCACAGAGCTAGCACTAAACACCTTGGCTCACTTGTCCTGTGGTCGCCACTCCCCACCCCTGGTGTCCCTTCCCTGGCCCTCGCCCCTTCCCTGGTCCTGGTTTCCAATCTTGACACTCACCTCTTCCTCCATCCTTTCTCGTTTCACTAGCCTAAAGACGACAACGTTGGCCACACTGATTAGCAACAGGGTCCCTCGGTGTGGCCCCCACGTGTGAAAATGCCCATGGTGCAGGTGCCTGTAATCGCAGCTACTTAGGAGGCAGAGACAGAAAAATCACTTGAACCCAGGAGATGGAGGCTGAAGTGAGCCAAGATCGCACCACTGCTCTCCAGCCTGGGCAACAAAAGCAAAACTCTGTCTTAAAAAAAAAAAAAAGACATGTGCACACAAGCTCACAGCAGCGCTATTTACAATTGCCCTAAAGTAAAATTACTCAAATGCCCACAGACTACTAAATAAACGATGGTGCTATCATAATGGGCCATTATTCAGCAATGAGAATGAATAAACCAGAAATAACTGTTAACCCAAAAGGAAGAAACTGAGGCAAAATTAATACAAGTAGAGAGTTTATTTGGGCCAAACCTGAGGATTGTGGCCCAGGAGCACACATTCAAGTTTCCTGAATATACACTCTGATTAGCAACCATTAAAAGTGGATTTTTAAAGGCAAAAGGGAACAAGGAGTGGGTTGATAAAAAGTTATATCAAGAATTATCTGGCCAGGTGCAGTGGCTCATGCCTGTAATCCCAACACTTTGGGAGGCCGAGGCAGGTGGATCACCTGAGCTCAGGAGTTCAAGACAAGCCTGGGCAACATGGCGAAATCCTGCCTCTACAAAACACTAGCTGGGCGTGGTGGCCCATGCCTATAATCCCAGCTACTCGGGAGGCTGAGGTAGGAGAATCGCTTGAACCTAGTAGGTGGAGGTTGCAGGGAGCCGAGATCGTACCACTGCACTCCAGCCTGGTGACAGAGCGAGACTCCGTCTCAAAAAAAAAGGAAAAAAGAATTCTCATTAGTCTACAGAAATAACATTGATTAGTGATTGGCTGTACCATGTTACAAGGTAGGGTGTGGGTCACAGTGTCCAGTGTGGCGTTACTAGCTTAATTTACAGCTACTTGTGGCGACAGCCCACAGTTTGAAGAGTCGAGTACACAATTCAAAGCAGGGAGAAGCATGTGGCTGCCGCTCATTCTACGGTCTCTCTGGGCCTGATCATTAAAGGGACTTGCATTCCTCAGCCTAAAGTTCTTTACTTTTCTCATAACATACCATGATTTGGGAAAATCTCACAAACGTAAGTAAAAGACAACGGATTTAGAAGCATGCATACTATATAATTCCATTTACATAAAATATAAAAACAGGCAAAATCAACTTACCATGGTAAAAGTCAGGGTAATAGTTACCTTTAAGAAAAAAATTAATCAGCATATCAGGTAATTAGCATATCAGGTAATCAGCATATCAGGATATACGAAAAGTCCATAACTTTGTTGTTGTTGGTTTGTTTTGGAGACAGAGTCTCACGCTGTTGCACAGGCTGTAGTGCAATGGTGCGATCTCAGCTCACTGCAACCTCCAACTCCCAGGTTCAAGCAATTCTCCTGCCTCAGCCTCTCAAGTAGCCGGGATTATAGGCATGCGCCATTCGGATAATTTTTTGTATTTTTAGCAGAGACGGGGTTTTGCCACGTTGCCCAGGCTGGTCTCGAACTTCTGATCTCAGGTGATCTGCCCGCCTCAGGCTCCCAACGTGCTGCGATTACAGGTGTCAGCCATCTCTCCCGCAAGTCCATAGCTTTTAAATGGGTAAAAGATTTTAATAGACACTTTGCTGCAGAATATATCTGGATGGCTGATGACCATAGGACAAGATGCTCAACATCATCAGTCACTAGAGAAACGCAAATTAACACCACAGAGAGACACATAGCCACTAGAATGGCTACAGACCAAAGGACTGCCCACACCAAGTGGTGGTGGAGATGGAACATGTTACAGCCAGCTGGAAAACAGTTTGGCAGTGCCTCAGAAGCTTCAGCATGGAGCCGCTGTACACACGGACTTCCCATCGCTGCTGTAACAACTGAAAACGATACAGCTTTGCTTTCTTCCCATTTGGAAGGTCAGAAGTTCACAACGAGTCTTCGAGGAGTTGAAACCCAGGTGCTGGCAGGGCTGGTTCCATCCAGAAGCTCTAGGGCAGGGGTCCCCAAGGGGTCCCCAACCCCCGGGCCACAGACCGGTACCGGGCCTTTTAGGAACCAGGCTGCACAGCAGGAGGTGAGTGGCAGGCAAGCGAAGCTTCGTCTGTATTTACAGCTGCTCCCTGTCAATCACATTACCGTCTGAGCTCTGCCTCCTGTCGGATCAGCGGCATTAGATTGTCACAGGAGGCCGGGCGCGGTGGCTCACGCCTCTAATCCCAGCACTTAGAGAGGCTGAGGCAGGCGGATCACCTGAGGTCAGGAATTCAAGACCAGCCTGGCCAACATGGTGAAACCCCGTCTCTACTAAAAATACAAAAATTAGCCAGGCGTGGTGGCACATGCCTGTAATCCCACCTACTTGGGAGGCTGAGGCAGGAGAATCGCTGGAACCCGGGAGGCGGAGGTTGCAGTGAGCCGAGATCGCACCATTGCACTACAGCCTGTGCAACAGCGTGAGACTCTGTCTCAAAAAAATTAAAAAAAAAAAAAGATGATCACAGGATCATGAACCCTAGTGCGAACTGCACACACAAGGGATCTGGGTTGTGAGCTCCCTATGGGAATCTAATGCCTGGTGATCCGTCACTGCTCCCATCACACCCAGATAGGACCATCTACCTGCAGGGAAACAAGCTCAGGGCTCTCATTGACTCTACACTGTGGTGAGTTGTACAATTATTTCATTATATATGACAATATAATCATAGAAATAAAGTACACAATAAATGTAATGCACTTGAATCATCCTGAAACCATCCCTACCCCATCGGTGGAAGAAAAGCCTTCCACAAAACCAGTTCCTGGTCCCAGAAAGGTTGGGACCACCGGTCTAGGGGAGAGTGCATTTCCGGCCTCTTCCAGCTCCCAGAGGCCACCCCGCATCACTCCAACCTCCGCTTCGCATCATTTTCCCCCAACACAGACACTCCTGCCTCCCTCTCATTAGCACCCATGCGATTATATTGGACACATACGAAGAATCCAGAATCATCTCCCATCTCAAGACCCTCAGCCACATCTGCAAGGTCCCTTCTGAGTGAATTCAGAGTGAATGTGTGTATTCTGGTTCACTAACGAGGCTAACAAGGAAAGATGAAATGAGAATTCAAGACAGTAGAAGACAAAAGACAGTCCATGATCAATTGCCGATGGATTGTACAAATAGAACCGCATTCCTTCTTCTTAGTCCCACAGAGCACATCAGGCTCGAATGTTTCCAATCCCAAATGTACTATCATGACTCAACTGAGATTAAATAGTTCATAAATGGTGCTGCAGAGTTAAACTGGAATATAATGCCAATTAGTGAGAGAAATGATGACTGGGGACAATGTGGTGAGGAGTGAAATAGACACAGCTGCATTTTTAAATGGCAAACTTGTGCAGTCAGTGAGGGAAGGGAGTGAGAACAGAGCCTCCGGTACAACTGGCTGAGTTAAACATCAAGGTCAATCGATTGATCTAGCCAGGGTACTGTTATCAGGAGTAAAAATTGCCAGTTATACATCTGAGTCAAGCCTTTGCCCAAGTGGGAAAGAAATATAAAGCTGTTTTCAAAAAGGCTTCATCATAACTGTTTACAAGCTTTCACTCTGAACGCTGGATTTCAAAGAAACTTAGAAGAAAGGCTAGGTGAAGAAATATGTTAGCTGTGAAATAGCCCAGGAAAATGGGAAAACTGGAGATGGTGCTACTCATTTTGTCATCATGAAAGCAATAATCCCAAAAAACTTAAATACATAGGTTTTGGGGTTTACTGTGGGGCTTGACATCCATGGAGGGATGGACCCTGCAGGCCACTTTGCTATGCAGCTGTGACATGATTCCAAACACATCGTGTGCTACATGAGTGGAACATGCTTTGCTGTGATGAGAAAATGGAGAATAAGCCCCAGCCCCATGAAGATCTTACATCACACCTTGTCAGACCACGTATGTGACTACTGGACCCCAAAACACATACACATCCATAATTTCAACAGACACATTGACAGCTCAGGCTGTGGCCAGGCTACTCTGTCAGCCTCTGATCTGTGCTTTGAAGCCTAGTCCACAAGCAACACCACTCACTCGTGTCGAGGGACCTGGAGAGTCACCCCAGATCTCTGCTGTGCTGGTCAAACCGTCTCTTCCAAGAACTTCTCATAGAAAGGTATACCTAAAACTTCAGTTAGACTCTACATCCCCAGCAGCCTGCTTCCACCCTAGAGCAACTGGACTTTAATAACTGAACCCTAACAAAATGTACCTCATCTGTTGAGTGTATTCCCTGAGAGATTTGTTCTCATCATCCTCCCCATCTTTGAGCATTGTGACAAAAGGAGTCTGTTTGTATAGCAATTAAACCACGTTATTTGTGAAATCACACTTTGATCATGGCCTTCGTTTAACCACAGAAAACACATACACATGGGTCAGAAGATGGCTGACTAGAAGCCCCTCGTGCTTGGACCCCCGTGGAGACAGCCAGAACAATGAACACACAACAGCATCGGAATGAAAGTAACTGAGAGAGAGAGAGCGGTGGAGTGCATCAGAAGAGTCACAGAAACGCTGGTGAGCACAGAAACTCAGGATGGCCACATCGAGAAGGAAATGCTGGGCCTCCACCACCCCATCCCCCAACTGGGACCAGCTGGGACCCACAAGGAGCTTCTCCCTTGGGTGGGGAGGAAAGCAAGAGGACCCCAGCGGCCCCCACCACCACCATGGACACCCACAGCCCTCACCACTGGGGTCCCTGTAGTCCCCACAGGCACCAAGCTCAGCAGAGGGAGCTGCCTGGAGTCTACATGGCTGTGATCCCCCAGAGAAGGAAGCAACACGGTGCCCACCCCCATGGCCCACATGGCTACTGTGCCCCGCCATCTTGGAACTGGAAGCATGGCTGGAGTGTGTCATGGTCTGGAACAATAAGGGCAGCTCCTGTGGAACCACCACAGCCCAATGACCCAACATCCCCAAGCAGAACTGGGGCAGCTGTCACAGCCTCTTCCCGTGGGGCCAGGCAGATGTGAAGCCACCTGCCTACCCCTCCCTCTACCCCTCTGGGCAGCTGTCACAGCCTTCCCGTGGGGCCAGGCAGATGTGAAGCCACCTGCCTACCCCTCCCTCTACCCCTTTGGGCCGGAGCTGAGAAGGGCCCTGCATCCCAGGAAACAGGGCCTGGGCTGCCCAGAGCAGCCATGCTCCCCAAGCCTGAGGTGAAACAGCACGCTGCTTCCTGAGGAGTCAGTGCCCTGGCCAAGCTGCACAGCTTCACATCCCAGAGCAGAGCTGAGATGGTGCCCCGCATTCCAGGGAAACAGCAGTGGCTGAGCGGAGACACCCACCCTACAGGCCAAACAACTTTAGTACCTGCTTCCCTGCAGCTGGACTAGCACTCTAGAGTCTCAGCAGCTGAGACAGCCCTCTACCTGGGAAGTGGAGGCATTGCTGTGCTATTCCCTACCCCTCAAGGGCCCAAATGACAACCTTATACTACCATCCTTGCCACCTCTGCACCTGGCCTCCCAGAGCCTGGGGTACTGCCAAGCCTCACCATCCCAGAGTCTAGAGTCACTACCACCTAGTGCCTCATCCCCTGGGACCCAAGTTACCACTGAGCCTTATTGGCTGAGGTTATCGAATTGCAGTCATGCCCTGATCTTGAGGCCCAAACCCCCAGGACAAGCCTTCTTCCCCAGAGTTGGGCCAGTGCTGTGCCCTGTCTCCCAGGGGTAGAATCACAGCTACAACCCAGGCCCCAGGCCGGAGCTGCTAGGGAGTGGCTCAGAGTCACAGATCTATTGGCAACCAACATCCAACCCTGCCACAAAGAATGAACCTAGACACCAAAACCCACGTGCCATAATAGGCTTGTGAGACCCTGAGCCTAGGACCCTGGATTCACAGCTGCTGCAAGCATCTACACCTGGAACCCAGCACCACTGGAGCTGCTTACAGGCCATGTCAGACTGACATCAAGAGAGATGCCCTGACCTGAGTCCCCTATTGTGGGGAAAACAGGAATAGGAGGACTCCAAAAGCCTTTGATACCAAGGACATTAACAGCCTATGCTGGCACCACTGCTACCACAAACTTTACAGCCTAGACAACTGAGGCACCTACAGTTACTGCTGGCATTCAACACAGCTGAAGAAGCTGAGTGGGGACTATATCACTGCACTTATCTGGAAACAGAGTCACCACATCCTTTTTAACCAGCACGTTTAAACCAAGCCAACTACATGTGAAAGTCTTTCTCTATGCAAGGCACTCTCAAAATTTGGAGGAGGTGGTTTTTCCACCAGATGCACAGACATCAATGCAGGGGCATGAGAAACATGAAAAAGCAAGGAAGTATGACACAACCAAAGGGATCTAATAACTCTCTAGCAGCAGACCAAAATGAAAAGAAAATCAACAAATTTCTAGAAAAGGAATTCAAAATAATGATCTGAAGGAAACTCAACAATATACAAGAAAATACAGATAGACAATCCACCAAAATCAGGAAAACAATTCAGGATATGAACAAGAAATTCCAGAAAGTGATAGAAATCATAGAAAAAAACCCCAACTGAACAGAAATTCAGCAGCTGATGAATTCAATGAATACAATAAAAACACAATAGAAAGCTTCAACAGCAGACCTGATCAAGCAGAAGAAAGAATTTCTGACTATGAAGATAGGTCATTTGAAATTATCTAGCAGAGGGAAAAAAAAGAAGAATGAAAAATATTTAAAAACCTGTAAGACATGGGACACTATTACACGGTGCCTCACGCCTGTAATCCTATCACTTTGGGAGGACAAGGCAGGTGGATCATATGAGCCCAGAAGTTCAAGACCAGCCTGGGCAACATGGTGAATCCTCATCTCTACCAAAATAATAATAATAATAATACACACACACACACACACACACACACACACAGAATTAGCAGGGCACTGTGGCATGTGCCTGCAATCCCAGCTACTGAAGAAGCTGAGGTCAGAGGATCACCTGAGCCTGGGAGGTCAAGGCTGCAGTGAGCTGAGATCACCTCCAGCCTGGGTGACAGAGTGAAACCCTGTCTCAAAAGAATAAATAAAATAAAATGAATAAATAAAAATAAAAACATCAAGAGAAAAGCATCAAGTCACATATAAGGGAATCCCCACTAGACTAACAGCAGATTTCTCTGCAGAAGTCTTACAGGCCGGATCCAGAGAACAGGATGATATATTTAAAATGCAGAAAGAAAAAAAACTTGTCAACTAACAATACTATATCCAGCAAAGCTATCCTTCAGGAATGAGAGAGAAATAGTCTTTTGCAGACAAGCAAAAACTGAGGAAATGCATTACCACTAGAACAGCTTTATAAGAAATGATTGAGGGAGTCCTACATCTGGAAGTGAAAAGATAATCGTCACTATTGTGAAAACATGCAAAGGTATAAAACTCGCTGGTAGACCAGATACGCAAAGGAGAAACACAAAAGAAGAAAAACTTGTTTGGGTAGGGTGGTTCACACCTGTAGTCTCAGCACTTTGGGAGGCCGAGGAAGGCAAATTGCTTGAGCCCAGTAGTTTGAGAGCATCCTGGGCAACATGGTGAAATCCCATCTCTACAAAAAATACAAAATTAGCCAGGTGTGGTGGTGCATGCCTGTGGTCCCAGCTACGCAGGAGGCTGAGAGAGGAGATTCACTTGAGCCTGAGAAGTTGAGGCTGCAGTGAGCCATGGGCATGACACTATACTCAGCCTGGGCAACAGAGTGAGACCCTGTCTCAAAAAAAAAAGAAAGAATAAAAACTTGCTACTATAGAAATACACCACACCAAAATAATAAACAATAAGCAAGGAAGAAAGGCACAAAGGATATATAAAACAGCAAGAAAACAGTCAAAAAATGATAGAAATAAGTCCTCACATATTAATAATAACCTTGAATTAAAACAGGTTAAATTCTCCCACTAAAAATACATAGACTGGCTGAAAGGATTTTTTTTTTAAATGACAAAACTATACGCTACCAACGAGAAATTTACTACACCCATAAAGACACATAAAGACTGAAAGTGAAGGGATAGAAGAAGATATTCCATGCAAACGAAAATCAAAAGCAAGCGGGATTAGCTGTATTTATATCAGATAAAACAGGCTCTAAAGCAAAAATTGTAAAAAGAGAAAAGGTCATTATGTTATAATAAAAGGATCAATTCAGCAAGAGGATATAATAAATATATATGTACGCAACACTAAAGCATCCAGATACATAAATACCAAGTATTATCAGATCTAAAGGGAGAGATGGACTCCAATACAGTAACAGTTGGGGACTTCAACACCCCACTCATAGCACTGGACAAGTCATTTAGACAGAAAATAACAAAGAAACATTAGATTTAAACTATGCTTTATGCCAAATGGACCTAACAGACATTTATAGAATCTTTCATCTAACAGCTGAAGATTACATTTCCTTTTCATCAGTACATGGAACATTCTCCAGGATAAAATTCTCCATCAACAAGTGAATGGATAAAGAACATGTCGTGTATATATACACAATGGAATTCCATTTAGCCACAAAAAAGGAATAAAGTTCTGGGCTGGGTGTGGTGGCTCACACCTGTAATCTCAGCACTTTGGGAGGCCGAGGCAGGTGGATCACCTGAGGTCAGGAGTTCAAGACCAGCCTGACCAACCTGGAGAAACCCTATCTCTACTAAAAATACAAAATTAGCCAGGCGTGGTGGCTTATGCCTATAATCTCAGCTCCTCAGGAGGCTGAGGCAGGAGAATCGCTTGAACCCGGGAAGCGGAGTTGCCAGGAGGCAGAGGTTGCGGTGAGCCGATATCGCATCACTGCACTCCAGCCTGGGCAACAAGAGTGAAACTCTATCTAAAAAAAAAAGAAGAAAGAAAGAAAGTTCTGTCATACCAGCAACATGGACGACCTTGGAGGTCATTAAGAGAAATAAGTCAGGCACAGAAAGATAAATATTGTATGTTCTCACACATATGTGGAGCCTAAAAAAGTTGATCTTATAAAAGTAGAGAGTAAAATAATGGTTACTAGTGGCTGGGAAGTGTCAGGAGAAGGGGGCATAGCCAAAGGTTGATTAACAAATACAAAAGTAGTCAGCCAGGCGCGGTGGCTCACACCTGTAATCCCAGCACTTTGGGAGGCTAAGGCAGCCAGATCACGAGGTCAAAAGAACAAGACCATCCTGGCCAACATGGTGAAACCCCACCTCTACTAAAAATACAATAATTAGCCGGGCATGGTGGTGCGCGCCTGTAGCCCCAGCTACTCGGGAGGTTGAGGCGGGAGAATCGCTTGAAGCCGGGAGGCAGAGGTTGCAGTGAGTCGAGATGGTGCCACTGCACTCCAGCCTGGGCGACAGAGCGAGACTCTGTCTCAAATAAACAAACAAACAAACAAACAAATACAAAAGTACATCTAGTTAGGAGGGATGAGTCTAGTGTTCCATAGCATTGCAGGGTGACTATAATTAACAATTTATAGTATATTTCAAATAGCTAAACGAGCACATTTTGAATGTTCTCAGCACAAAGAAATGATAAATGTTTGAGGCAATAGATAAGCTAATTATCCTGATTTGATCATTACACACTGTATACATGCAATGGAAATATCACACTGTACTCATAAATACGTACAATTATTATATGGCAACTTAAAATAATTTTACAAAACACACATTTGCATGTTGATTCTTAGGTTTTTACAGTTCTTTAATCTTATTTATTTACCTGTTTTTTTTTTTTTAAGACAAGGTCTTCACAGGGTCTTGCTTTGTCACCCAGGCTAGAGTGCAGTGGCATAATCACAGCTCACTGCAGCCTCGACCTTCCAGGCTCAAACAATCCTAAATTTTACCTTTTGACATACACAGACTAATTTTATTAGATTTTAATGTAAAGTCTCCACCCTGAAGTGAACGTGGGACCATGTAACATAAATGTTCACTTGCCACACACCCTCACAAGCCCCTTTCACGAATATTCATACCTCCTCCTATAACCTGTTAAATATGTATGTTTAGCCGACCTGTTTATCATAAAACTCCTGTCCCACCCTTCTTCCTTCAAAGTGCCTCCTTTCTCTCTCAGCCAGAGGGTCTGCTTCCCAGGCTGTGGGTTGCAACCCTTCTCAAATATAAAGTTCTCCTCTCCAAATTTAAGATCTTGTGATCTCTTTACTTTGACATATGAGATTTCCCTAGCCGTTTTTTAGTCCATCCCTGAAAGACCAAACGGTTAGATCTTTGATATCTTTTTCAAGTACCTCCCATCTGGCCTCAGCCATCCATTTACAAGTATCACCAGTCCCAATATCATATGAATAAATTGGGAAAGATCAAGGAATCATGGATCATGTACTCCATGAGAATTTTTTACCTCTGAGAAAATTTCTGGGGGCTTTCCTTTGAAACCTTTCACTATTGCTCTGAACTCAAAAGATTTCTGAACAAGGCATAACAGTAATTAAAGAAGCAGACTTATTGATCTGAGGGCCTAACTATATAAGGCATTTGTTTGGCTTTCTTTTTGTCTTTGGGGTAGGAAGGTAACTGAGATAAGAAGTTAGGAGATTCTGAGTAGGCAGAGAAGGATAGAAAGACAGAATGCACAGTGAGTTCAATCCACCAAAATACAAGTTTTTTCTCATAAATTAGCTGCTTAAGTTTTTCATTTGCTTTTTGTAAGAAGTCACTTAGAAAGGCAATTTTTGGTTCATTTAACCTTTTAGAAGTCTCTGCATGTCAATCAAAAGACACCCTGTTGTTTCTGAGCTGCTTTTTATCCTTTTTTTCTTAATATTTTATTTTATTCCTTTCAGACCTAGTCCTGCAAAGATCCTTTCTTTTCTAATGCCTTGCAAGTGAACAATTTTATCTAGGTTAAAACTTCCTCACTTTGACCACTGCTAACTCTTAGATAACCTTTGGTAGGTTCACCCATTTCTCTGCAAAAGTGCAGACTCTGGGTTGATAGTTTCTTACATATGAAACTGGCTGGAGTTCCAGGTGGAGGAGTTTCAGACTCCTTGGATCCAAATGAAGGCATCATTCCATGTATTCTCATACCCTTTCCAACCATAAGCCTCCTACTGGACTCAGTCCTGTTCCCATAGGCCTTGTACTGGATCCAGTCCCAGTTTCTGTCATAACTTCTGGACCCAGCTCAGATAAAAAATGCTCAAATAAACTTTAAGAATTTGACACAAGTTGTACAGTTTGTATCCAAGCAGGGCCTACAAGTGGCAGCCTCCAAATGTGCAGTGAGAAGCTGTGAGCACTAACGGCTCAGCATGTGAAGCAGACCCACTGGGCACTGGTTACCAGCCTGTTCTGAATTATCATAAGCAACAATTTACACGCAGTGCATTTCGTACCTATAGACAAGTGGTAGGGACGAAGGCTAGGACTCACTGTGAGTCAATCCCCCAAAGCTCAGAAAGTTACCCAGGTGGATGAAGTCTCCACTGCACATTCCTCACTCACACCACAGATAAGAGATCGCAAAGAGCGGCCCACCCAGATTACACACTGCGTGTTCACATGAATCACTGGGCTAAAGTGCTGAAGGACCTTCTATTTCCAGGGGAGAACTGGAACAGAGCCTGGGCTACTTCGGCCAGTCCCTCCCTATCTCAGGATGTTGCATCCCAGCATGTTATGCAGTTACTCTTGAAAACTACGAAGGAAAAGGAGGGAGAACTGGGTAGGCCCAAGGCTATCCAGAAAACTGTCCTGCGCAATGAAGCACCTACATCCGTTTAGTCACTGTTCCCAGAGGTCATGATTGAGGGGATGCGGGGGCCTTCAGACCCCATTTCTGACACCAGAACTGTTAAAAGAAAAACTTTACAGAAAACCAATTCAAGTTTATTTGAGCAAAAAAACAATTCACGAACCAGGCAGCATGCAGAAACAGAAGAGGTTCAGAGTTCCACTCAGCAGCATGAGCAGCAAGCTTTTATAGACCCAACATGGAAGCACAGAAATTACTTGATTGGGTTTTGGTTTGCTTGCATAGGAGCTGGTGCTACAGAGTTGATCTCAAGCTAATGGCCTCCTTATTCGCTTTAGCACCCCACACCTAAATCCAAGGGAAAGCTTGAAGGGAGCCCAGCACCCCAACAAACTAGTATATGCCTGGGGGCAACCAACAGTGTTTTTACCAAGTAACCATGACACGTACATATTCCTCAGCAGTGGCAGAGCAGTCTTGTAGAGTCAGATAGAAGACGATGGCCTGGCCATGCATGCTTAGCTGCTGGCAAAGCTCATTCTACAGGTATTAAATGGTATTTGGCTCACAGCGTGCCAAGCACCATTCTAGGCACTGAGGATGCTAAGGTGACCCCCAACAATGTCCCTGATCTCTTAAAGCTAATTCTAGTGGGATGCTGAACACAGGATGTAACCTAAGGTGGTGATGAGTGGTACACAGACAAATCGGAAGGCACAAGTCAGCCACCAGGGAGGGGAAACTCCAGACAACATAGACACATAAGCCCAGGTGGAGAGATGGATGACTGAGTTAAACTTGGGTGAGGAGCCTGACAAATGAAAACACAGAAGCATGACCCAGTCAGGGGAAACCACAACAAAAGACTTTTGGTGGGAACTGCCTGTTTCTTAATTTCCAAAAGTCAGTTAAGGTTCATACACATTATCTCATTTCAACATCACTAGTAGAAAGATGCCATTTTTATGGAAAGGGGATCTGAGGCCCAGAAAGGGGATTATCTGTCATCGTTTTCCAGTCAAGGGCAAACATGGGGATATCCCATCCTAAGATTTTGCACTCCAGCCCCTTTGACCTGAAATTACTGAGCTAAAAGGGACCGAAAGATCCTAACGGAACCACCGATGGAAAAACTGCGGCCCAGGAGGAAACACACCAAGCAAAATCGCACCGCATCAGGGTGGCCAGTCTCCAGAGCCGCCAGACCACCTCCCCGCGACAAGGGTCTCAGGTCTCCGAAATCTCGCCACCTGCGTGTGATTTGCGGCGCAGAGGCCTCTGCTGCCTCGGAAACCTTCAAAGGTGGGCGGGTGGGGGGCCAAGTCCCCCTAGGGATGAAGAAGGGGGCCAAGGAAAAGGACATCGCCGCCCTGGGCAGAGCACGCATGGCCCCAGCGAGCCGGACACGGTGAGGGGCGCGGCGGCCCGGGGTGGACCCGAGGCCTCCACACCCGCTGCAGGGCCACCCACAAGGACTCGCCCAAGGCCTAGAGCGCGCAAGGCCCCTCCCTCCGACTCCGTCGCCGCCAGACTGGCCGCAGCGGAAGCCGGCGCGCGATCCCACGCCGCGCTTTCGTCACTCACCTGACGGCTGCCCGATAAAACGAACAGTAAAATTGCACTTTGCACCGAATACAGCAGCACCTATTGTGGCGGCGCATCTGAATGCGAAAATTAACGCCAAAATATTTCCTAGCGGCTAAAAGAGCTTTGAGCCATGACGAATCTGCCTGTCCGCTCGCCGGAAATGCGGGCCCTCCTGCCGGAAGCTGCCCCTCCACCATTTTGTGGCCCGCTATGGCGGCGGTGTTGAGGTTGGGTCCGGGATGCGGGGCATTTGACTGAAGGGGTAGGCCAAGTGGAGGTATCAGGGACGTCGCGCGGCACAGAAGAGGACCAGCCTGGACGCCGGGGACGCTGTCATGTACGGCGCGGGCGGGGGCCGCGCCAAACCCGAGAGGAAAAGTGGCGCGAAGGAGGAGGCCGGGCCAGGCGGTGCCGGCGGTGGGGGCAGCCGAGTGGAGCTCTTGGTTTTCGGCTATGCCTGCAAGCTGTTCCGGGACGACGAGCGGGCCCTGGCTCAGGAACAGGGACAGCACCTCATCCCCTGGATGGGGGACCACAAGATCCTCATCGACAGGTCGGTTCCTCCCCCCACCCGTCGATCCTCCCCTTCCCTCACCCGCTTGATCTCGTCTGATGTTGACTTGACTGCAAGGACTGCAGAGGGTTTTCTGGAGCCAGCGGGGATCTGGGGGACACCCCCTCCCCTGTCCCCACCTCCTGCTGGTGTTCTGGTGGGGAGGGGGACGGTGAAACCTGCCCTAAGGCACTGGCTGGAATTGCGTGCCGCGTCCGTCTCCGGAGGGATCGTCTTTGGTCCCGCAGCCCCCTTGACCCCTCACCCTGTCGCTGGGCTGCAGTTGGCGATTCCGCGCGGTGAAAGCTGCCAGTGCCCAGGGTCTGCTTCTGAGCGCACCTGGGCCTGCCGCCCGGCGATGCCATGGGGTCGCGCGCTGCTTTTCTACTCGCCGCGCTCCCACTGCTCGGTGTACTGGGAGGGTAGCCTGGGAGGCGTGCCTTTATTCTTCCGAACCGCCGCTCACTGAGACCGTGGCTAAAAGTCTCTTTTGGACCCTGTGAGTTAGCCTTAACCTGTTACGACCCCAGCGCCCTCAGTGGAGCGCCGGTACTTTAACGGCATGACGTTTGACTTCCTGGTGATAATCCGACGAGTTCGACAGATTGAGGTAGTGAGCGAAGTTGCCTGTCAGTTGGCGGCCAGTTGACTTCGTGCGGACCCTGGCCTTGCCCTTGGAAGAGATAGTGTTCTTAGGGCTGGTTTCACTGTCTCTTAAAACCGAAGGGTGGAGCTGGGATATAGATGTGTTGTTTCTTTTCAAATCAAACCTGCTTTAGGTCGTCACTCGAGGGTGTCTAGCCATTATGGGCAGTGGGGGCCTGGGATTAGGGATTTCTAAAGGCGTTTGATTTGAAAAGGATAACGTTACATGATGTAGGTGGTTTGCTCCCCTCTTCCCATTTTTTCAGTCCCTCTTCCCCTCGTCTCTGGGTTTTGGGGTTGTTGTGGGGTGGTATTTTTTCTTTTTTGCCTGTTCGGCTACTTCTGGGGCCCGGACTGAAAAGCTAACCATGACCAACCATTAAACTGTGGAATAGTCTCTCCACGTGAAGAAAGCCCATCGTTTGAGACCATTAAAACTGGATTCTTCAAAGCCCTGGATCATGACCGTAGGGATGACCTCTGAGCTGGCCAGAATGGACACATTTATGACCAAATAGGCCTTTTTCCATCCCTGACGTTTCCACTTGGAATTAGAGCTAGAAAACAAGAACTGGTGAAGGGAGGGCTGCGGAATCAGATCATGCCTGGATCTGATGGCTCCGTGCTCCGCTCAAGCCTGCTGTGCCTTCACACCATGGTTTATATTGAATGTGTCACCTGAGTTATCAGGCTTGCTTTTCCAAAGTGTCACTTGTGATATTTATCATTAAAGTTTGGTAAGCAATGAAGTCTGAGCTCTTTGTACAGTTTTCCTATCATTCTGTACATGATTTGAGTTAGGTCTTCCAAAACTGGTGGGGAGCAAACGCCGCACATGTACATGTATAGTATTTTTAATAATAATCTACATTTGTAAGTTAAGGAGGTTTACATCAAAGTCCAATTAATTTTGAAATTTAATAAAATGCAGTAACTTGACTACCCTGGAATTTTGGGCCTTTTTCTTGTAAATGTCTTTTTTGGTCTACATTAATATTTTTGGTTCCCATTACAAAAGTCAGCATTTAAAAAATAAGCAGACTTTTGTTTGTTTCTCTGTTTGTTTTTGAAACCCTAAATCTGAGTGTTTTAAGTAAAGTTCACTAACTCACTCATTTATTATCTGACAGTTTTACACGTTGACAGCATCCTCATTGGATCGTTTATGTTAAAAGCATAGCAGAAAGTGCTCCCATTGTTTGGCTAAATTACTGATTGGTCCATGCAAGAGAAACATGGAAGTGTCTTCATGTATGTTACTTCCTGCGGGTATAAAGTTCAGAAGGAAATATTGATACCGTATCTTCTAATAGTTTTGCTCTGTTGCCAGTGAACCTCCTTAAACTGCATGTATATGTCACTGTTCCGATGTATGTGTGTCTCTCTATCACATAACCCAGCACTTATTTCCTCAGCCAAGTGGCTAGGGGGCGAGCCTAGCCAAGATTTTACCTCCAATGGACGCAAGTTTCTTTGGTGAAGATCTCTCCTGAGAGTTCGGGACTAGCAGAAAGAAGCGAGGAAATTTCGACCGTTTGGTTCTTACGGATAGGTATTTATGTATTTGGTTTGTGTGAATGTAAGCTATGATATTTAACTTTTCAGAAAAAAATAATAATTTTTTGCAAGTGGCATTGAATGGTTGACCAAACCATAATGGTAAGAACTGCCAGTGAAGTGGATACCATTTTTCCTAATAATGGATTGTTTGCCTTTAGTTATAAATGTTATCTTACTGTGGAAAGGAATTTAGACTTTGTTAAGATAACTTGAGTTTAAAAGTAGGTGAGATATGACTATCCAAATTAAATGTAAACCTGGGAAGAGTTTTTATACTTGTTTTAATATTTTTATTTATTTTAATCGGTAAGTATGTGTGTATATATATATATAAAAAACACACACACACGCCAGTCTAGACGTTAATTTCCTTTTATTGACCAGTTTGTTCACATTACAGATATGATGGACGTGGTCACCTGCATGACCTTTCTGAGTACGATGCTGAGTATTCCACGTGGAACAGAGATTATCAGCTGTCTGAAGAGGAGGCGCGAATAGAGGCCCTGTGTGATGAAGAGAGGTATTTAGCCTTGCATACGGACTTGCTTGAGGAGGAGGCAAGGCAAGGTACTGCTCAAGACAAACTTACTTCAGCAACAAACTTTTTAAAATTTTTAAGTATTTAAAAATTTACTCCCATTCATTTTTTATACTCACTCTTTCTGATATTATCTTGACAGTACCCAGTGGATTGGAAAAACAGGAGTCTTTGCGTTCTGAGAGGACCTCAGGATAGTTTATAAATAGAGCCACAAAGAATTTTCCCAGCTTTTGAGGGCAGACTGGGATTTGAAAAAAACAAAAACCAAACTCTTTAACTGTTCTTCTTTAACAGTATCGTATAAATAAAATTGATGTTCTTGTCTTTGCCGTAACAATCTTTAATACAGTTCTTAATCCCAAGATTTTCTCAGCAGGAAGAAATTTTCCACAAAAGACGTGTATTCAGCTGTCTGTGGGTAAACATGTACTGACAAAAGTACATATTGATAGATATAAAGTGTGAATTTTAAAAAATATTTTACCTCAAAAGGAGGTTGAAAAAAGTATGTTGTATGCTTTACTGATAGCTACAACTTTAGAAATAAAAGTTTTTCTCAGTAATTTTCTATTTTTGTTGATAAAATTCTCATTTTTATTCAAGAGGAAGAATACAAGCGATTGAGTGAAGCACTAGCAGAGGATGGGAGCTACAATGCCGTGGGGTTCACTTACGGTAGCGACTATTATGACCCGTCAGAGCCGACGGAGGAGGAGGAGCCTTCGAAACAGAGAGGTGAGCGGGAACTGCCTGGACTGCTGGTGTGGGGCTACATGTGTACACACAGGCTGCATGCACCATGGTCAAGTCTGCAGAACACATCTCTGGACTCATGATAACACCACTGTGACCACAGGGGAAAACGGGAGGAAGTGGTATTCCTGCTTTTGGTAAAACAAAGTTAAAAACTAGAACAGGAATGATTAGTGGAGGTGGAAAGTGAATGCATTGGATCATTTATTTCTCATTGATTCGGGTAACAGAATTACTCGCTCCAGATTATTTGTTTCTAGATTGTTAACGTGTTCATTAATATCCTCAGGGATTCATTCTTGAGGCAGTGAAAGAATAGGTGTGAGCTGGGATACATTAACCTCACCGCCCTCTCACCAATCTGCTTCTCCATATCCCTGCACAACTGAGACAGTGACACATGCCCAGTGGAAGGACACAGTGAGTGAGTTACTACTCCCCAGAAAACAACACAGCTCTCCGGTAGCCTTGGTGCCACCTAGGGCATATGCTTATCACAGTACTTTAAATTAAAGATTTGGAATTTATGCTTTTCTGGATTAACATGGAAAACTTTGGATATAAAAAATAGTGCTGCTGAAAAACCTGGGCTCATGTGGTGTAGACACAAATATCCTTAATCACTTCAGTAAGCGTTGAGAGCTCCACTACCACAGCACTGCATCATGGTCAGTCATTAGTTACCAATAATGGTAACATGAACCTGACACATTAAAGACGGATCACTATATTCAGGATGTTCTGTTTAAAAAGAAGGAGAATGTTAACTTAGAAACTGACTCAAACGTTTAGTAAAGTGGAATTACATCAAATGGAGATTCAGTTTTAGAGCTAATTTAATCTGTTATTCGGAACTTCATTCGTTTCTCCTTCAGTAACACTTTTTTGTTATCTCTTTAAATTTTTTTATTATAAAATACACAATAATTTTTAAAAAGAGATGGGGTCTCACTGTGTTGCCCAAGCTAGTCTCAAACTCCTGAGCTCAAGTGATCCTACTGCCTTCGCCTCCAAAGCACTGGGATTACAGGCGTGAGCCACCACGTCCAGCGAAGTAACACATCTTTTAACAAGTGTGAAGCAATTACAGCATTTTAGTATTAAAGCAAAATGATGTCTGCCACTCCGTGCTGTGACTGCACCAGGGTTCTACCCGTCGGCACTCTCCAAGGGCTGCGGTCCTAATGGAATGATAGAATGTGGGGCAAACGCACACAGGCTTTCCTTTTGCCCTGCCTTTAGTCCTGCTCCTTACTTCGTGGGCACAAGAATTACTGTTGCACAGCTCTATTTTATGAGCTTTTAGAGAAACTTTCAAGTGTAATTGTAATTATACCGAGTTAAAGGCTAGTTAAGGTACTTAAGACTTTTTGCATTAACTTTCAAACCTACCCATCCCTCAGAAGTTACAATGCACTGGAAATGTTCTATCAGGTCTAAAAAGTAAACACCCATTTATTTATCCAGCATAAGCTCTCCTTCCTAGGGTTCTGGATAGTTGTGATTTTGTTGTCTTATCTCTAAGCGACACACATGAGTTCGACTTTCTATCTGTGGTGTTTTTATCAGAAGGAAAGAATAGATACTATAACCACTTCACAAATAAAGAGTTGAAATACAGTCAGCTTATCGGGTCCACATCTGTGGATTCAACCAACCACAGATCTAAAATATTGGAAAGAAAATAACAGTTTTATTGGAACACAGCAGTGCTCATTTGTTTACATATTGTCTGTTGCCACTTTCGCACTTCAACAGCAGAGTTGAAGAAATGAAACAGACCATATGGCCCACAAAACCAAAAATATTTATTGATACTGTCTGGCATTTTATAGAGTTTGTCAGCCCCGGTTCTCGCTGGTGGACCGTTGTCTCAGTGTAATTATTGGGCTAAATGGTGTTCAGTTTGTTACAATTACTGAATTTTGAGAACTTCAGCATGACTTAGTTTATCTTCTGAGTATTAGTTTGCTTTCTCCTTAAGATAAAATTCTCTTTAGTATTTTACAGTGTTACTTCTTTTCTTTCTGTAATCATGTTCTCAGAACATTACCTTATATGCTGATTAATTTCCTTAATGGAAATTGGGCCCACATAAAACTTAGAGCTTGACGTTTTATGTTTAACTTGCATTAATATAAGTGAAACACCTAACACACACACACACACACGTGCATATTGTGATAGAATCCAATACCACTAACAGCCACATTGAGTGTCACATTCTGTTAAAATAATTTTTTTTTCCTGAGCCGTCAATATGTCTACCTATGTCTTGATTTTCAAAATTACTCTATTGTATTGTTTGTTAGTATTTTAAAGCCTTGTGATACTAGCCAAAAGCAGTTGATGGTGCCTCCATCTCTGCCATCTTTACTATTTTCAGTCAAGTTTCTATCCTTTAGATGTTCATAATTTTTCATCATTATTCTATATCCATTTTTTTCCTCTTTTTTAGGGGAATAATGGGGCGGGGACAGGCCCTCACTGCTATATATCTATTTTTTAAACAAAAGATTATTTGAATTTATTTAAATCTGAGTTTTTATTGCAATGGTTGGTTTTTATTTTATGCTACTAAAGCTGGGGTTTTTTTTGTAAATAAAGGTATATATAAGAATAGAACAAATCTATTTAACCCATCCATCCCAAAAGGCTATTTCAATTAAAATGCCTTTATTTTTGTGAATAACTTAACATTAAGGAAAGGCTTTTTGCCTAGACAATGTTTTAATCGTTTTTTTCATTTTAGGAAAATATAGTAAAAGTTGTATTTTTAAATTTATTTTATTTTATTTTTTTGAGTCAGAGTCTCGCTCTGTCACCCAGGCTGGAGTGCAGTGGTGTGATCTCAGCTCACTGCAACCTCTGCCTCCTGAGTTCAAGCAATTCTTATGCCTTAGCCTCCCGAATAGCTGGAATTGCTGGCGCCTGCCACCACACCTGGCTAAGTTTTCTATTTTTAGTAGAGACAGGGTTTCACCATGTTGGCCAGACTGGTCTCAAACTCCTGACCTCAAGTGATCCACCTGTCTCGGCCTCCCCAAGTTCTGGGATTACAGGCATGAGCCATCGTGCCCAGCCTTACTTATTTTTTTTAAGGCAGTCTACCTTGGAATATAAAAAGTTGCATTTTTAAACACACACTCCTGCCTCATTCCCAAAGAGATTTTGAGAAAGAGGAAACATCTGCTGCTTGGCATTTTACCAATAGAAAATCGCTGCAGACCAGTGTTTCTGGTATTTTCTAATCTTACTGTGTCGTTTGGTTACTGAAACTGAATGACAGGATTACTAATTACAGAGAGCTTTTTAAAAAGCAGTAGTAAATCTCTGCCCTCTCATTCATCTCTGATTGATTGATTGATCGATTGATTGAATTTTGAGACAGAGTCTCACTCTGTAGCCCAGGCTGGAGTGCAGTGGTACAGTCTCAGCTCACTGCAACCTCTGCCTCCTGGGTTCAAGCAGTTCTCCTGCCTCAGCCTCCCAAGTAGCTGGGATTACAGGTGTGTGCCACCATGCCGGGCTAATTTTTTGTATTTTTAGTAGAGACAGGGTTTCACCATGTTGGCAAGCCTGGTTTTGAACTCCTGACCTCAGGTGATCTACCTGTCTCGGCCTCCCAGAGTGCTGGGGTTACAGGTGTAAGCCACTGCACCCAGCTTTGTCTCTGATTTTTGAAAGAACAGGGGACTCAAACAGAAATGGATGGGACAGTGTTAAATAACTGTAACTTAATAGGGATTGTAATCAACTTGTATCTGATCAGACTAGAATACCCAAGTTTTTATGTACCAGGAAACCTGCTTAAAATTCCTCCTTGGTTTCACAGAATGAGGCTTGACAGGAGATCTTTGCAAATTATTGATTGCTTCAAGAGCCTTTACTGTGTATGAAAGAAACATTTATTTTCATGAAGATTTAAGGTTTGCTTCTTTAATGTCATCTGTTTTTAAATAAGAACCTCAATAGATCATTGAAATCCTTAAAAAAGTTAGCTTTTTAAAGTTTGCTGTGGTATTTTTGTACATTTCAGTGTATCTTTTTAAACTGGTAATCATCTGAGTTATTGAGATGTACTTAGGTACCTTAGAATACAGAAAGATAACGTGTAGTACCTTGTCTACCACGTAGTAGGCAAATACTTGTTAAGTGAATGGTTAATGAATAAACAGAAATGGAAAAATAATTGATTATTTGTGAAAGAGGTAATTTGCTTGGGTG
The DNA here is from genome assembly GCF_037993035.2 of Macaca fascicularis. Lineage (NCBI taxonomy): Eukaryota > Metazoa > Chordata > Mammalia > Primates > Cercopithecidae > Macaca > Macaca fascicularis. The sequence continues at coordinate 138,814,245 of NC_088385.1, forward strand.
GAGGAATCTTGACAGTTATACCCAGGTAGTTTACAATTCAAAGATGAAAATCATTTATCTAGGAATTGATTACTTTGTGTTGTGTCATGCTGTCAGGAATCCACAGAAATAGTTGGAGAAAAATCTTAGCGATACCAATGAAATACTTACCTACATACCTGAAAGAGATGCGGGGGGGAAAAGGAACATGGACTGAGCATCTGCTAAGTGCGGAAGATTATGGTAGAGATGTTCAGGTGGGCTATCTCACCTGAGCCCCACTTGGCCCTGGGAGTAGATGCGATGACTTCACAGCCTGTGACAAAACAGAGAACAGCAGAATCCTGGGGCTAACAAGTGGCAGGGCAGGAGTTTAACTACAGTTACCCTTGAACAACACAGGTTTGAACTGCATAGGTCCGCTTATATGAGGATTTTTTTCAGCCATACAGGGATCAGATTGAGGGATGTGAGACCCGCATATATGGAGGGTCAGCTTCTTTGTATATGTGGGTTCAAATGGACCAAAAGCGGAATTCGCGCACATGTGGATTTTGGTGTCCGCAGGGGTCCTAGAACCCTGTGTATACCAAGGGAATGCCGTGCAGTCTGACCCTAGACACACTCCTGCTGCTGCACCACACCTCCCTGCCGCAACCGCCCCTGCCACCCCCCGCCCCGCCTCATTGGGAATTTTGTAAAGTGAGTTTCACTTGCGTTGTAGGTAGAAGAGAAAGCTGAAACTGGCTTCTAGAAGTAAAACAGAAGGTAAAGAAGCAGGAACAGCCAGTCACATGCTTCCGTCTTGCTGCAGGTGCCTTCCTCCCTGCATTGTTCTGAATTTTTAAATTTTCTTTTTATGCAGAAAAAAATGAGGCTGAAAATTTAGAGGAAAATGAAGAGCCCTTCGTTGCCCCCTTAGGATTGAGCGTCCCATCTGACGTGGAGCTGGTATGTGTCCTTCATGAGCACTAGTTGTCGTCATTATGATTTATCATGATTCAGTCCTGCTTGTGGGAAAGCTCAATGATGATTACAGCTGCTTTTTAGGCATGTAATGCTTTAAAATGGTTTGTGAGTTAATGGGTGAAAAGATCACACCCTACTTATTTTCCTCAAAGAAAAAGGGAAGACTTATAGCAAAATTTGAACTAGACTGGAGCATTAGGGACTTGAGGACTTGGGTGTGTTTCAGCGGCCATATAGTTGAATCCCCAAGTCAGAATCAGTGGTGAGTGGGCTGTTAACCACACATAGATGCAAAAGCACTCTTGCTCAGGACAGCGTTGATTTCAGTAACGTTGCTTTGTTCTGGCTTTTTAAAGTGTGATTTTTGGGGGCACTTCACGTTACATTTTCTTGGCAGTTTTCTGTGTTGTGATTAGGTCCCTGTGGCATCTCCAGGCCCAGGCCGCCCTTCCACTGATGAAGGGGAATTCTACCCTGGTTTTCCTCATCTGAGGGCTTTGCAGCTGGTTACTGTCTGTTCAGCATTGACCTTTCCTGCTATTTCAGTTATGTCACATTAAATTAAGTTATAACAGGTGTTAAAGCCCAAACCAGGATTTTTCCTTTTTTTCTGAATGTTCATTGAGGGAGTTCCACATTCTAGTCACGTGCTAAGCTGCTTTTTGCATATTAATCTTATTTAATGCTAACAGTCCTATAAGTGAGCTGCTGTTTACTCTCCCTCTTGTGCCGATGAAGAAACTGAGACTTAGGAACGTCAAGAATTTGGCTAATAAATGGCAACTGGGAACCGTGGTCTTAACTATGATGCCATCTTCAGTCACCGTGCTTTATGGGGTTTTTATATGTTTACTAGGGAAGTTGAAAATCTTTCTGCTGCGTGTGTATACTTGGGAAGGAATCTTAAGTGTTTGTGCCTAGCAGGAAGTTTTTTATTGGACATTTTTGTAACTGGACTGCAAGTGGCATAGACGCAGGCATTCTCGATTCTTTTTGTTCCCACATCCTGAATCACCTGCACAGTAGATGCTGGGAAAGCTCAGCACAGAAAGAGCATCTCTCACCTCCCACTGCGATCACTTGCTGCCAGTCTCAGTGAGTTCAGCGTGAATTTGATGGTTCTTACCCTTCATTATGTGATGAAGGGCAATATAAAAATAGCCCTTTTAATTCGTGCCTCCCAACACTTTCCTTCTCTTCCCTTATTCATTTACATATCCTCTCTCTCTCTTTTATTCTTGCAAATATGGGTAAAATAACTTTTTGGATTTTGCCTAGTGTAATTACTACTTGTATTGGTAGTAATTTCTCGCATGGCTATAAAAAAATACCTGAGACTGGGTAATTTATAAAGAAGAGGGTTAATTGGCTCACGGTTCTGCAGACCGTACAGGAAGCCGGGCAGCATCTGCTTCTGGGGAGGCCTCAGGAAGCTTTAACTCATGGCAGAAGGTGAGGAGGGAGCAGGCATGTCTTAGCATGTCCAGAGCAGGAGGGAGACAGGGAGGTGCTACATGCTTTCAAATGACCAGATCTCACAACAGCTTATTCACTGTCTATCACGGGAGCAGCACTGAGGAGATGGTGCGAAACTACTCATGAAGGATCCACCCCATGATCCATTCATCTCCCACCAGGCCCCACCTCCAACATTGGGGATGACAATTCAACAGGAGATTTGGGTGGGGACACAGATCCAAACTATATTACTACATCTGTTTGTTTCTCCATTTCTAGTATTGATGATTTTGCTATAGTTAAAGCTAAAATTACCCGAAGATTTGATATCCTGAGACTTGTATTAATATATTTTCCATGTATTAGTATATGTCGTATTTGTTTGTTCTGAAATATGTTTATTATGCATGACACATTAACATGAAGCTTTAAAAATCAGTTACTCCATTTTTATTAAATGCTAAGTGCTGCATCTAATATTTAATGCTAAAAAGTTTATGTGAAGTTGACTATATGGAATTTTGTTTTTAGTGTTAAAGATTTTTTAAATTTTATTCAAATTTAAATATAGAGGTACAATAGAATTTTGTTGCCTTAATTCCTATTAAAATATTTAATAGCTTTGTGTTCTCAGCCAAACTAAGCATCACTAAGCTCTTGGTAGTCTGCCAGATCAAACATACTTGTCACTCATTGGAGAACAAAGTAAGTCTTAGTGTGTAGCAACTTGCTATCTTATCATTAGAGTTTCTTCTAATATTATAAAAGGTCTCTTGAATGTTGTTTTGACTGTGTGGAAACTGAGGGCTTGATTGAGTCTCTCATTTGCGTCTTTCATTTACTTTGTGGTAGTGTCAGTATTTCATTCTCATAATTATTATGATTTTTTGGCAGTAATTCATTGTGTAAATTATACACTGTGGTGTCCATGTTAGTGGAGAAAATGTAGAAAACAGAAGTGTCTGAATTATAAGGTGTTTTGGTGACTAGGCCTCAGGATTGTTGAATTGTGGTTAAGTAGACTATTGCTGCCTCAGGGGCAGGACATGGTTTGACTCAATGACGAGGTTGGAGTGATTGGGAAAAACAGCAGGTACTTTAGGAGGTTCTTGGTTTTTTAACTAACTTGGTTTAGAACCTAATGATGACAGGATCCTTGAGGCTTTTGGATGAAGAGTAAGAAGTAGTTAGAAATTACAGCACCCCAGGCTGGGAACAGTGGCTCATACCTGTAATCCCAGCCCTTTGGGAGGCTAAGATGGGAGGATCACTTGAGGCCAGGAGTTCGAGACTAGCCTGGGCAACATAGTGAGATCCCGTCTCTATAAACAAGTAAAAATAACAGGCCAGTGTGGTGGCGCATGCCTGTAGTCCCAGACCTGTTAGGGCATGGTTCCAAGGGAAATGTGCTTGCTCCAACACATGTTAGGGACAGAAGAAAAGCAGGGAAGGATTTGATAGTTGCTGTTATGTGCAACGTTTACTCCATTAATGAATAATAACATAGAACCAGCCTTTATGGAGCACTTACTGTGTACCAGACACTGTACTAAGTGCTTCTTTAGGCGTATCTCTCAGTGAATACTCAAAGTAACTCTACAGGCCGGGTGCAGTGGCTCATGTCTGTGATCCCAGCACTTTGGGAGGCTAAAGTGGGAGAATCGCTTGAGCCCAGGAGTTCAAGGCCAGTCTGGGCAAGATGGTGAAACTCCGCCTCTACAAAAAATAAAAAAAATTAGTCAGGCATGGTGGTACATGCCTGTAGTCCCAGCTACTCAGGAGGCCGAGGTGGGAAGATGGTTTGAGCCCTGGAGGTGGAGGTTATAGTGAGCTGATATGGTACTGCTGCACTCCAGCCTAGACAACAGAGCCAGATCCTGTCTCAAAAAAATAAAAATACAAAAATAACTCTGAAGCAGATACAGTTGTTTCCAGATGTTAAGGTTTAGAAAGTTAAGAGTAACTGCCCTAAGTTAGATATGTTAGAGTAAGGCCTGGGGTTCCAGCCAAGGGACCGACTGCAGAGCGCTGAACCACTGAAGTTAAGCTTTATCAAATCTGTGCAGATTAGAGTGTGATTTCATCATAATTTAGGTACTATATTGTCACAGAAGGTGGGTGGGGAGGGAAAAATGTTGATTCATTCTTGAACTGCTGTGGAGTGATTGGCCTTTTGCTCAGATTCGTAAGGACTCTTGACGTCTGATGAGCAGTAACTCTTGGTCCCCAGTGTGTCCTCCAGCTGTTTTCTCCCCACGCTCTGTCTTGTAAGTGATTGTGCGGACTCTGTGCAGAACTTAGGTGTAGAGTGATACATGTTCCTCTATTCCTTATGGCTTCAGAATTTTAAAGCTTATGTTGGAAGACTTTTCCCACTCGCAAGAGTTTGAAAATATTTTCCTATATTTACTGCTAGTACTTCTGTATTTGTTTTTGTTTTTTGTTTTGTTTTTGTTTTTGTTTTTGTTTTGAGATGGAGTCTTGCTGTGTTGCCCAGGCTGCAGGGCAATGGCGCAATCTCGGCTCACTGCAAGCTCCACCTCCTGGGTTCATGCCATTCTCCTGCCTCAGCCTCCCGAGTAGCTGGGACTACAGACGCCGCCACCACGCCTGGCTAATTTTTTGTGTTTTTAGTAGAGACAGGGTTTCACCATGTTAGCCAGGATGGTCTCCATCTCCTGACCTCATGATGCACCCGTCTCGGCCTCCCAAAGTGCTGGGATTACAGGTGTGAGCCACCGGGCCTGGCCTTACTTCTGTATTTGTATTTTTGCCTTTGAATTTTGGCTCAATCTGATACTTATTTAGGGCTCTGGGCAAAGCAGGTATTTGATTTTTTTTCTCCCCTAATCCTGTGAGGAGAGGGCTGGCCCTGCTGCCCCTGGGGTTCCTTGCTAATTTCCCTGTCTTCATGTCATGCCACCTCCTTCCTGGTTCCCCGATGGGTCTGAGCTCAACCTTTTTCCAAAGCTCTTAGGAAACCATACATTTGTGTGGGTTTTCTGACCCGTAGATACCTGTCTCCCGTTTCCCATGCCTCCCCTGGAGTTTAAATTCACATTAATGGAATTTCCAGGGAGGGGGAGAGGACGTGTTAGACCCTTTCCGGAGCTCTGTCAGCTTCCTTAAACAGAAGCCTTCCCCACTGGATTTAAATTTGAAAAACAGTTTCCTTTTCTCAGGCCATTGTAACATGCATATTTATACGTTGACTGTATTTTTTAAATCTCATTGTGTAGTAGGAATGATCATGATATTCTTAAATGGAAAATGATTTACCTAAAGTCTGCATAATAAAGAAAGTAAAGAATGGCTTTTTCCAAACCAGGTACTTTTTAATCTCATTCAGGGTTGGTAGCCAACCTTGAAATATGTTCATAAGATGTTTTGTTTTTTTGTAAAAACCTACACGTTGCTTTTTAACCATGGTAGTAGTAATATTATATAACAAATAGGCCGACTTTTAAGAAATTTTAGGGCCGGGCGCGGTGGCTCAAGCCTGTAATCCCAGCACTTTGGGAGGCCGAGACGGGCGGATCACGAGGTCAGGAGATCGAGACCATCCTGGCTAATATGGTGAAACCCCGTCTCTACTAAAAATACAAAAAACTAGCCGGGCGAGGTGGCGGGCGCCTGTAGTCCCAGCTACTCGGGAGGCTGAGGCAGGAGAATGGCGTAAACCCGGGAGGTGGAGCTTGCAGTGAGCTGAGATCCGGCCACTGCACTCCAGCCTGGGCGACAAAGCGAGACTCCATCTCAAAAAAAAAAAAAAAAAAAAAGAAATTTTAGATCAACAAGTTGATTTGGTCAATAAAGAAAGCCTCAACTGGGAACATCATATTTTCCTTTAAGGGTGGTTGTTATGAAGTGATCATTAATTATTGATGTGTTTATGGAATATTTTGTTTTAACAATCAATAACCAAAGCTACTGAAAATCCAAGTCATGAGCCATATGCACACAATGGGCCTTTAACATGGAATTTAAATTATTTGGGGATTAATGAATAACTTTAATTGTAGACATTTATCCTTTTTAAGTATGAAGGATGTTATTAGTTCAAAAATTAAATTAGAGAACTAAGCCATTTATATTTTATGAAGGATGAAGCCCTGAATTCTTAACCATCCATTTTTAATGAGAATAATTGCCAGTTTTATTTGCAAGTAATTTCCTAGTGTTAATCTCTTTGTTGATATGAAAAGTATTTTAGACGTGTGGCTTTCAGCCTTTAGTCTAACAAGATCCTTTTGGGGGCAGGAAATGCTAAGAGCGTGAGGGTCGGGTCGTCGAAGTGACTCCTTAGCAGCACATGAAAGGATGAGGGAGGGCTTTGATGCTGGGAAGAAACTCACCTGGAGTGTCTGGAGCGTCCCGTCTGCTCTGGCCAGACAACACCTAGGTGGTCTTCAGCTTGGGATACTGCTTCTAAGTGGGAATGGCAGTGAGCCAGGAACTGTGCAGAGGCTGAGGAGAAGGGGTCAGGAGCAGAAGACAAGACATGGTGTATGTGCTCTTGTGGCTTTTGTTGGGTGTCGAGAGGGCTGTTTTTTAAGAGGGAGCCTCCAAGCTGTGAGAACGAGTCCCCGCTAAGAAAAAGGAAAGAGCGGTGATTCTGATTACTGAGAACCATGGGATGTGTATCCTCTCCCTAGAAAAATGTTCGTATGTAAAATTTGCATACACAAAGGATTCACAAACCCCCTGAATTCCATCATAGAACCAAACTTAAAGACCCTTGATATATAGAAAAATGTTGACTTGGTGCAAAAAGAGGTTGCCTCCCATGGATCTGTACCACCGTGGAGTGGCCTGCCTCAGCTGGCGAGTTTTCTCCCCTGCAAAATCCTGACGAGATTTGGAGATGAGGAGTCTGAACAGCCTTGGCTCTTCCAGCTTCAAGTCTCGTATCTCTTAAAATTGACAGTAAAGCTAGAGTCATTTCTTTGTTTTAATGAAATCATGTGGCCGGTGGACAAGAGCACAGATGGGTAATGTGAATATGTGTGTTTTCCCGTAGCCACCAACTGCTAAAATGCACGCCATCATCGAGCGCACGGCCAGCTTCGTGTGCAGGCAGGGAGCGCAGTTTGAGATCATGCTGAAGGCCAAGCAGGCCCGGAACTCCCAGTTCGACTTCCTGCGCTTCGACCACTACCTCAACCCCTACTATAAGTTCATCCAGAAAGCCATGAAAGAGGGACGCTACACCATCCTGGCGGAAAACAAAAGTGACGAGAAAAAAAGTAGGTCCCACTGCATCTGTTCCATCCGGACTTTGGGCCTGTGTTGTGGGGGTGGCAGGCAGGGGGTGGTTCTGGGAAAAGTTTGAAGACGTACATTCTTACAGATGCATGGTTGAAAGCCAGACTTGAATTTCTAGAATGTGTCTGAAATCCTGCAGCTAAGGCGTGATCATTACCCCTGCTGGTGCACCTTTATTAAATCCTTGGTTAATATTTTATAGATAAATGAAATATAATTAAATATTGATGCTATCAGAACATAATCATCTGGGTGGGAAATTTTTGCCCTCATTTTACCCACTTAACGTTTCAGAGAGAAAACAGTTATACCCTCTCTTGGATTATTCATGTACCATAGTGTTCAGGGCTGTATAGCTCTATACATGGCCACAAAAGTGAAAATTTTACTTGGATTATCTATTTTAAGCTATTATTTTTATAACAGTGTTTCTCTTTTAGAGTTCTTACTGCAAAAGCCAGTTAGCTGTATTTTGAATAAAGATGGTATTTTGACAAGTCTGTTCATAGATGTGTGTATATATATACACACACACACACACATATCTTCCATTGAATTTTTTTTTTTTTTTTTAATTAGAGACAGAGTCTCACTCTTGCCCAGGTTGGAGTGCAGTGGCATGAGCGCGATCTTTGCTCACTACAACCTCTGCCTCCTGGGTTCAAGCAATTCTCATGCCTCAGCCTCCCGAGTAGCTGGGATAGTGGGCACGTGCCACCACGGCCAGCTAATTTTTGTATTTTTAGTGGAGACAGGGTTTCACCATGTTGGCCAGGCTGGTCTCGAACTCCTGACCTCAGGTGATCTGTCCGCCTCAGCCTCCCAAAGTGCTGGGATTATAGGCGTGAGCCACTGTGCCTGGCCCTTCCACTGAATTTTGTTCTCTTCAGCTAAAATAAGTTTCAAATCAGTTGTGTAAATCTTAATGCAGATCTCATCTTCAGGTTTGTTGTAGTTGTTTATTTCTGTTTGTTATTTTACTTTTCATAAATTAGTACAATTTTTGCCCTTTTTTAAAAAAGAAAAAAAAAGAAAGAAGAAAGCATACAGAGCCCCAGACCAGCTGGTGTTCAGTGTTGGCAGGAGTCACCAAATGGCCAAAGGTTGCAGTCCTTTCTAGCTGGCCTTCGTCTGAGCAACTTGGGTGACTCTAGGGAAAAATTACTAATAGTGTTTTTTGGACAGATAACCAAGAAGCTCTACCTTTGGCTGCTTCTAAGTTTTTGCATAATTTTTGTACTTTTTTTCTCACCAAACACCAAAATCTTGAAATGTGATTTTGATTTCAGAATCAGGAGTCAGCTCTGACAATGAAGATGATGATGATGAAGAAGATGGGAATTACTTGCATCCCTCTCTCTTTGCCTCCAAGAAGTGTAACCGCCTTGAAGAGCTGATGAAGGTTTTTATCTCATTGTTGAACTATATTTTTTATGCCACCACAAAACTGCTAACGTAATTTTGGAAAATTTGAAGCATGTCATTCTTGTGTGTTACAGTTGTATCTTATTTTATCATCATTGAAGTGTATTTGCATTTTTGTTTTTAGCTGGGTGACAAAGCATCTGCTTCTTTGGTTTCTTACCTATCTATCTTATAAAATTCATGAGCATTTGCTCATGATAATTTTATCATTTCATTAGAGTTTTACTCTCTGAGATACTTAGAATAAGTAGAGTGTTGGTTAAGACTTGGAAATTGTTCTGTTGTCCGGGTGCGGTGGCTCACACATGTAATCCCAGCACTTTGGGAGGCTGAGGCGGGTGGATGACCTGAGGTCAGGAGTTCAAGACCAGCCTGGCCAGCATGGCGAAACCCCATCGCTACTAAAAATACGAAAATTAGCCAGGCATGGTGGGTGCACTTGTAATTCCAGCTACTCAGGAGGCTGAGGCATGAGAATTGCTTGAACCTGGGAGGTGGAGGTTGCAATGAGCCAAGATCACACTATTGCACTCAAATCTGGGAGACGGAGTGAGACTGTGTCTCAAAAAGAAAAAAAGAAAATTGTTTAGTTGTGATTTCATCATAGGATTAGATTTTGTAGGTGATTAGAATGTATGCATCTTCAAGTCCTCTGTTACCATCATAGATTGTTTTTAAATAAATGTTTCCACTTCTAATTCTCCTCTCATCTGTGTGATGAAACCACTCAGCAGTATCTTGTGGTTAATTCACACCACTCTGCCATTTGCGACAGAAAAAACTAGAGTCTACTAGATTTAAGTGTCTAGTTTTCAGCAGTTAAGCATCTAGTTTCAGCAGTTGTGCAGTGTGGGTGACCTTTTGTGGGAATGATTGCTGATTGATTGGACTGGAAAAGCTGTTGGTGATTAAAAATCAGAAACTCCTATAAGGAAAAACAGTTTGAAGTTTTGCATGGGGTTTAATTGGTGTCAAACTGGACTTAGTTGTTCATCTGTCCTTTTCTTGATAGTTATTTTGGAAATTGAAACCCTGTGTTTACTCAGTTCCTCTGAGACAGCCAGCTGGGGCATTTGGCCACAACTAGTTAGGACCTACATGGGTGCATGCGTGTGTGTGTTTTTTCTGAGGCATGTACACTGTGTCCTAGAGGTGAGCGTTGTGTAGCAGAAGAGTTCCGTGTGGTTCCGAATACTGAACGCTAAGGCTGTGTCTTCTCTGTTTTCAGCCCTTGAAGGTGGTGGACCCAGATCATCCCCTCGCAGCGCTTGTTCGTAAGGCGCAGGCTGACAGCTCCACTCCCACCCCACACAACGCAGACGGTGTGCCTGTGCAGCCCTCCCAGGTGGAGTACACGGCAGACTGTGAGTACTCACTGTGTGTATCCTGACCTGTGTTCAGCTGCCTGTGACAGAGCCAGCTGCAGGGCTCTAAACCCCAGGTGTTCTGTCCTCAGTGTAGCAAGTTTGGAAGCAGGCAGCCCAGAGCCAGCGTGGGCCCCGAGGGAGAGTGCCATGAGGCCTTGCTTGGCCCCGTGTCAGCAAGATGCTGCCCTGTTCCAGCATTAGCTCTGCATTCCAGGAAGGACTGGCAAAGGTAGTTGGCTGCCTCCTCTTTCTTTTTTTTTTTTGAGACAGGGTTTCACTCTGTTGCCCGGGCTGGAGTGCAGGGATGCAAGCATGGTTCACTGCATCCTTACCTCCCAGACTCAAACGATCTTCCCACCTCACTCTCCCTATTAGGTGGGACTACAGGCACTATAACTCTGGGCTGATTTTGATTTTTTGATAGGGATGGGATCTCACTGTGTTGCCCAGGCTGGTCTCGAGCTCCTGGGCTTAAGCAATTCTCCTGCCTTGGCCTCCAAAAGTGCTAGGATTACAGGCGCAAGTCGCTGCTCCTGGCCCTGGCTCTGCCTTCTTTAAATATCTCCCCCCAAACCATACCTAGTGGCTTCCCTTACCTCTCAGTGGCTAGCGTGGTGTCACGTGGTCTCCCCACCTGCAGCAGAGGCTGGGCAGTGGGGCCTCCGTTAAACATATTGCTGCCCTAAACAAAGTCAAATGCTGTTAAGAACAGGGAGAATGGGAGACACATAGTGTTGTCTAACACAGTTGCTTCTTTAAAAAGGCTCACGGCAGGCCAGACATGGTGGCTGGTGCCTATAATCCCAACACTTTGGGAGGCTGAGGTGGGAGGATCACTTAAGCACAGGAGTTTGAGACCAGCCTGGACAACATACTAAAACCCCATCTCAACAACAAATAAAAAAAGTAGCTGGGCATGGTGGTCTGATCTGCTTGGGAGGCTGACATGAGAGGATGGCTTGGCCCCAGGAGGTCAAGGCCGCAGGGAGCTGTGATTGCACTGCCGCACTCCAGCCTGGGTGATAGAGCAGTACCCTGTCTCCAAAAAAAAGCCTTACAGTGTAAGGCAGCATATTATATGCATATGTAAAGGAATTACATTTCTTTTTCTTGCTGATTGCAATTATTTTATGGTATTAATCGAAGGTAAGTCTTGAAGGTCCATGCAGGAGATCATTTGAAAGTGTTTGGCCTTGGTTCCAGCGTCAGGTCTTTTTGTAATTGTTTTATTCAGAGGTTAAATATGGAATGAGGAAGCTTTAGCAGAGCCGAGGAACCACCTGCTGAATCTGCTTCCCAGGCACATCTGGTGCCCTGACTCCATTTGTAAAGCTTATATTCTTCAGTTCAGCCAGAGATGAATTGTTAAAACATGAGCTCCTCTTTATTTGATACAATATTTTGTAAACATCACAGCTGTGTTCTTCGCTCTTCCCTTTTAGCACTGGCATATACTAAACGTTTTTAGACTTTAAAAAATTAGTTATTTGAGTGAACTCTCTGCATGTGTCCCCCCAAAAAACTTTTAAAGCTGAGATTGTCTTTAAATGATTAAATCAAGTCATATCTAATTTTATTGAATATTCAAATCAAAGATCAGCTCTACTGCTACAGAGGTGCGTGTTGAATGGTGTAGGCAGCCAGCTAGCTGAGGTGCTCTGTAGATCTCTCCTAACGCCCAGTCCTCACTGCTTCACTGCATGGATTTTTGGATAGACGGCCGCACACCTTTAAGTCCTGAGCCCCACTTGGCAGCCTGTGAAGCTCCTGCCCTGGCATCATGGGGTGCTATGCTCTGCCCGGGATGCCTGCCCACTGAGGGACTATCCCTCTGCTTCCTCCTTTCCTTTTTCCAAGCCTGTCGTTGAGTTTGCTTGAGCCACATGCATTGTCTGTGCACGTCCACTAGATCCCTGAAGCTGTTGCAGAGGAGAGGACTACAAATTCAGGGCAGGCTGACCTTGATTATTTGCCGTGTTAATCACTAGTAGAAGAACAGCTATGTGCAGACCCCGCAGGGCCAGGCAGGATGGTGGAGCTGGCTGATAGTGGCCGTTCTGTGACACACAGCATCCCCTGGTCTAGTGGGAACGTGATCTGAACCGAGGCATGCTGGGGCGGCATTGTGAGCTGTCTGGGTCAGAAGGCTGGGCACATTCCCAAGGGTTCACCGCAGGGCGACCAGAGCCCACACACCTTGGTTTCTCCCCACCTGCTGTTGGCTCCCAAGACCACTGATGAACCATGACAGCCTCTGCAGGAACCCCAAACTTACTCTGTTCAGGCCCCCGACTACCACCACCCTGGGCACTGACGGCACCCCACCCCATCCTCCCAGCTGCAAGTGCTCCAGCAGGGGGCGCCCTCTCCTCCCCTCAGTACAGTAGAGTTGTTTTGAAACATTATCTCCCCTCAACACAGCGAGAGCAGTGGACACGCACATGTGAGAGTAAGGCGGCTGGGTGCCTGGAGGCTGGGGAAAGCATGTGTGTCTGATGTTAGGGTCTGTGGGTTTTAGACACACGCTCCTGCATCAGCCATATGGGTCAGAGCCCTTAGCACAGTGCCTAGAGCTTCCTCGATGAGCACTCAGGGCCACCACCACAGTCCCACCCATCTTGGATCTGGAGGCTCAGAAGGTGGGGGAGGTGTCCTCATCCAGTTTCCAAGAAGAGCCAAGAGCTAGAACTTTGGCTCTAAATCACTGTAAAACCCAGCAGAAATCAGTATAAACCTGTACTCAGGCGCTCAGCCTTATGGGATGAGTGGCTGTGGTGTGGCAGTAGTAGGGTCCTCCAGCACCATGCAAGCCCGGGCTGTGCGGCTGCTGCAGAATCTGCAGAGGTTCCAGGGTGCCTCACTCACACACGCCTCCCTGCCCGCCGTCTTCCTCTGCTACCCTTTGAGTATCTTGTTCTGCCTGCCTCGTGCTTCTGTGTGCTGTTGAAGTTTCGTGGGTGGAAGTCCCTCATGACCTCGTCTTCACCTTCCTGGGTTTTCAGTGAAGTTGTTGCGGAATTTGGGGTCCTGTGTGGCGGGTTGTTGGCAGTTGCAGGTGGAGACAGCAGTCATTGCTTTACCCAGGTTTGTCATAATTAGGGAACTACCTGTAATTCATGGACTGACTACTCTGTGGTTATTGGTTTGTAATCAGTCATTGGTAACAGCATTTATTTACAAATGCAGTTCAAATAGAGGGAACACTGGTCATAGTTTTTGGGTTGAGTTCCGTTGTGCTAAAGTTCAAGATAATATTTTTACATTCATTATATGTAGTTAGTTTCCAAAAGTATTAATGCCGTGGGATCTCAACTATGCTTAAAATAATAAACTGAAGAGAGCTGTACAAAAAATACTGTGAGGCTCAGAGCTACCTCTCAGATTGGCATTTGGTTGATTTTTTTTCTCTGCATACTTTTTTCATTTTCCTAATGTTTTTGGGTATGCGTTGCTATTTTACTTTTTTTTTTTTTTTTTTTTTTTTTTTTTTTGAGATGGGAGTCTCACCCCGTCACCCAGGCTGGAGTGCGGTGGTGCAATCTCGGCTCGCTGCAACCTCTACCTCCTGGGTTCAAGCAAGTCACCTGCCTCAGCCTCCCAAGTAGCTGGGATCACAGACGCTCGTGACTACGCCCTGCTAATTTTTGTATTTTTAGTAGAGACGGGGTTTCACCATGTTGGCCAGGCTGGTCTCAAACTCCTGACCTTAGGTGATCCGCCCACCTCAGCCTCCCAAAATGCTGGGATTACAAGCTGAGCCACTGCGCCCAGCCATGTGGCCATTATACTTAAGAAACAAAGTAAAATACAAAGTTCATAGAATAACTGTAGTGTTTGAAACGCCGTGACAGTGAGGACAAGAGCAGCCTGTGCCTTGACCTGAGTTTGTGGCAAGCCCAGGCCTGTACAGATCTCCCGAAGTTCCTTCTCAGGCTTCTGAGCTGCTTGAAGGAAAGACCTTACTCACGGGCTGTGTCTGGCGAGCCTTTGTGAATGCAGTGTATGAAGTTGGGCTTTGTGAATGCAGTGTATGAAGTTGGGCTTTGTGAATGCAGTGTATGAAGTTGGTGGGCTGTTTTGAAATTCCTGCTTCAGCCAGCACAGAGGAAGGTTTGAGGGGCCCCTTTCTGTCTTGGGCCCACCCAGCCCTGCTCAGGAGAGCTTGAGAAGCAGGTCTGTGGGTTGTGCTGCCCTTGGCTGCTCTCAGCTTGCTCCTCGTCTCCCCCTGATGTACCCAGTGCGTTCACAGAAGTGCTGCCCCACGGGGTTTCGTATACAGCCTGTTATTCCTGTATCTCTAATGTGTGATTTTCCATGCTCTGGGCATGCATGGGTTTGTTTCTTAAACAGCCAGCTTTCTACAGAGAAGGCACAACCGTCAGAGGCATTAAAGTAATTTTCAGAAGAGGACTTAAACTGTGGGCTTTGCACTTGGGGAAATAGTAGGATACTGGAGAGAAAGCTATCTGGAAAATTACTAACATTACTGATAACATTTTGGGAGATTCACAGCTGGGGCAAACCTGGGGCCCCGTGGGGTCTGGAAAGGGGTGGGGCTAGTGTCCGTCAAGCACGTCAGCTTCCACAGCACCCAGTTACTTTTCCCGAGAACAGAGGAATTGTGTGTGAGGGAGGAGGCGTGGTTTAAAGCCTGCAGAGACTCATGCCCCACGATGAAAGCAGAGCCCTGTGACCCACGTTTCAAACCACTGCCAACTGTGGACACCAAAGACGAGACAAAGGACGTTTTGGCCGTAGACTTGAAACATCCTGGGACTTACTGGGAAGGTGCATATCGTCAGGAGCTCCTCACCCTGCCCTGCGAGAACTTTCTTGTGTGTGTCTCTGCCATCTCCTCCTCCCATTCCTGACCTGTGGAGCCAGGGGTGGACTGGCAGGCCTATAAGGTGCCTTTCACATTGAGGGTCTTAGGATTTTCAGTCCAGCTTTGCAGGGAGCGGCAGTTTGTCGTTTGTGGGAGGAAATTTCACGATCATAAAGCACAGCATGCATCCTGAGATCCAGGCAGCGACCCCTCCTGCACTGCCCCAGTGCTCAAAGGGTCACAGGAGCAGGGCTTTCGCCTCGCCTCTGAGCAGTGGAGCCGAGGCTGGAGGTGGGCGCGGCTCCGTGTTCTCGGGGGATTTCTTCACTGTGTTTCTCGGGGGCTCACAGACTGCAGCCGTATTCTTGGAGAGAGGAAGAGGCCTGTCACAGCGTCTGACAGCCCAGAAGGAAACAGCAGTCCATACAGTCTCCTCGTGACGGGCACAGAGGACCTCGCCCTGGGGTCACAGGCTTGGTGAGGTAGGGGGACAGGCAAGAGTGGGCCCTGAGGTGTGCAGAATGTGTGTTTGGGCTTGTCTTCCTGCCACAGTGCAGTAGCCCTCCCAGGCCTCGATCCTGGCACCTGCCCCTCCACTCCTCTTGCAGCTTCGTCCTCCAGGGCATGGTCTCCAGATGACTTACCTCCTAGATACAAATAAGACACTAAACACACACATGGGAGCAGCTCAGCGCCCTGTGCGTGGCTTTGCCACCACCATTCGGGAACTTTGCTCCTGTCCTAGGTGAGTGCCCACCATGTGGCACTGAGACCCGACAGCTCAGGTGACAGTGACACCTGCAGCAGAGGCTGGGGAAGCTCAGAGCCTCTGCCACGGTGGACGCCAGGTGGCCCCTGGCACAGAGAGCGTGTTCATCGCTGGCTCCTGCCGCCCTCGAGGACTTGAAGGCTGATGTTGGGCTGGGTGTGGCTCGTACATAGGACAGGGCCCACACACTGGATTCCTGTTTTTCCCCACAACTTAGAATAACAAAGTTACAGACTTTGGGTTCTTACGAAGACAAGAATGAGTGTCTTGGCTAGCCATGATCTAACCCAAGAGGACTTTAAAATGAGTGTGCAGGGGAAATGAGAAGAGGACTTATGATCAAACAGAGAGTGACTAGGAGGTCAGAGAGGCAGCCACCCTGGCCCGCACTCCCCGCTTATAAGCTGGGGCCCCGTTGTTGTGTTACCACACTTCTGTTGTAGAGCCTGTTACGGTTTTGAGTTACACAGTCGTGTGTGCTTGTGCATGTGTGAATGCCCTGTGGACCTGGAGGTCCGTGAGGCAAAGGCTGGGACTGTCTTACTGGCCAGTGTGCTCCCTACACCTCGATCCAAGGGGCCACGGGGATCCCAGGAACATTCACCAAGTAACTTCAGAAAAGTGAAGAGCAGAAGTTCCAAAAGTACCTGGTGCTTCCTGGGAGAAATCACCTGCACAGGTACCTTGGATCCAACTGACACGTGAGATGAACCAGCTCTCTCTCCGTGCGCACGTGTACACACACGTGTATGCTGAGGAGCAGGCATTCAAACATGACGAAGCTGCTGCCGCAGCCGCAGATACCACCTCAGCTGGCATGGCGCATGGGGGCGGGGTGGGGCAGTGCGGGGGGCCTGCTCCGAGAGACAGACAGGTCAGGCCGGAAGCAGCTGTCCGTGAAGGTGACGCTCATACCATAACCTTAGCAGCGAGCTGTTGCCACACAGTCACAAAAGCGGGAGGCAGCAGTGGAACCGCGTGGCCACAGGCACTCGGACTCCCCAGAGAGCTGGCGGGAGGCTTTGCTGGCTGGAAGCAGTGACAAGTATTTGGGTTTGGGGGACAAGGGAAACTTGGAAATGACAAAAAAGCTGAAAAATCAAGTCCCCACAACCTCCCCTAGCGAAGAGAGCCGTCGTAGCCATGGGCTGTGCATCATTCCTGCGCGCCCGCGACAGAAGATTTGCGCGCTTTCCCAGGACGGCCTTTGCAGTTGGGCTTTGCTGTGGCTGGATGACGCTGAGCCCTTTGCTTTGCTTCTCTGGGCCTCAGTTTTCCCATTTGTACCATTAGGGTATTAATTTAAATAGCAGAAGCACTCTATCGTATTCTGAATGGGACACCAGTTAATTCTGGAACGTTTGGGAGGTTTCCCATTGCTCCTGTGAGCCCCAGGGAGAGTTTGAGAAACAAATGATGGAGGGTCCACGTGATCATAAAGTGTATGCTGCCACCGAAGGTCTCTCGAGCCTTGTAGTTGGCGCTTTAAGCAAAATAGGTGGTTAAAACAGGTCTGCACATGCTGTGTGTGGACCCAAACCGTGAACATCTGCTGGGCCTCAGCTCGTCTATTGCTGTTCCCTTGGTCTTGGCGTCCTGTGGTCCTCATGTGAGCTGCACCCAGCCAGCAGAGCCCTGACCTCCAGTCTGGATTTCTGTAAAGTGATGCTGGACTTACAGTAGTTCAAGGACTTGATGGTTACTTCTCCCTCTTCAAGTTGCACTATGGCTTCTTAAAGCAGGTGACTTTTTGTCCATCTTCTCAAAGTATTCAGCTTCATTTTCACAGAAATGATCATTCTCATCTCTCAAGTTTTACGGTTACATAAATTTTCATCAAACATGTAATTACAGTAAGTTTAACTGGAAAAAATAAGAGAAAGACTCTAATGTTAAAAGCAAAAAGGCCCAGGCTTCTGAAGAGACGCCCCTTCTACCCTGGTGTTTGTCATGGCACCGGCCAACCCAGCAAGATGGAGCTGTCATTCTAGCCAGGAAGCTTCTGCGTGTGTCTCACACAAGGCGGCACCAGCACAGAAATCCACAGGCCCTGCAGTGGGAAGGGATGAATGAGTCCCCAGAAACAGATCCAAATAAAAATAGGGACGGAGAAAAGGAAACACCAAGCTAACAGGAAGGGATGTTCTAAGACACGAAGAGCTATTTGGAAAACATCACATTAAAGCCTCACTTTTACCCATATCAGAGTCACTTCCAGATGTAAATGCCAGTTGTGGAAATTCTTAGGAAAGTAAGGATGCTTCAGCAGAATGAAGAATCATCTATTTTCAGTCAGCAGTTATGTTCAACTAATTAAAAAAAATTTGAGGGGAAAAAAAAAGCCTGTATGTCTAAACAGCTTTTACAATCAAATAGGAAAAAAGTCTGATAGTCCAGTAGAAGCATGATCTGCAGTGTGAATAAATCACAGAGGTAAAAATGCCCGTACGGTTTTACAGGCTCACCCTCACTGCCTCTCACAGACATTGTGTCTGTTGACTGCAGAGCCTGAAATCCGTAGTGACCACCACTCCAGCGCTTTGGTTCAGCTCAGCTGCAGCGAGTGTGTTAGGATGGGAGGCTTCGTATTACAGTAGAAAGGAGCGCGCTCACAGGCACACAGAACACTCTGCAGGTCTAAGACTTAGGAGAAGACGAAGATTTCTAGGCTGTTAGAATGTTATTTTGTATATGCGAGTTTGGGTACCTTAATAATAGAGATTAAATAAATGCAGAGGAAACCTACAATGACGTGCCATTTTTCAGCTGTCACTTAAGCAGAGAGAGAAAAGGTGACAGACGTTTATTCTTGGTGGGGGTGTAGATTTGTACCAGCGATGTGGTACATGTGGAGGGCCAGCGGGCAATCAGTCTAAAACACACATGCCTCCAACCCAGGATGTCTACTCTCATTTACTAATGTGTGGGTGAACATGGCTTTGTTCAACATAGCGAACATAGCCACTAGATATTCATCATAGTACGATTTTAGTAGTAGCAAAAGCCTGAGACGACCCACGTCCTCAGTGGAGGACTAATGGAGTCCCTCTGGTGCGCTCTCGAGGCGGGCTGCAGGGCTCTGGGGGTGAGCCAGGACCCGAGTATTGCAGGGCTGCCCGCCGGAATGCCTCTTCC
This sequence comes from Macaca fascicularis, assembly GCF_037993035.2. NCBI lineage: Eukaryota > Metazoa > Chordata > Mammalia > Primates > Cercopithecidae > Macaca > Macaca fascicularis. Next base: position 138,833,437 of record NC_088385.1, read on the forward strand.
TGAGGATGAAGACGAGGTGACTCAAGAGGAGGGCAGCACAAGGCAGTCTGTTCACGTCAGAAGGGGAGGGAAGTGTCTGTACGTGCTTCTGTATCAGCACCTAAAAGGACAGGTAAGAAGGACCGGTGGCCAGCACAGAGAGGGGAACTGGAAGGATGAGGTCGCAGTCTCACCTGCCCGTTCGTGCTGCTTGAATTTTTTCAGCGTGACTCGTTGCCTCAAAACATGCAGATTGACGTGGTGCTTATTTTGAGACTAAACTAGTATCCTGAATTAATTCCTTACAATTCTGTATTTTAATAATACATGCTTTTATAATTTTGAGGTGTTTCATCTGCTCAGTGTATTTTGTTTAGGCGGAAGCGGTCCCTGTAACATCCTTTTCCCCGTGAAGACTGGCATGCCCAGTACTGCTGTGTCTCGCGGGGGCTGTTGGGTCACTAAGCTTTTCTGGCTTTCATGTGGCCTGGTATTTAATAATTACCTTAGGATACACTCAGTCATTCTTTCTTACTTACTTCCTACCGATAGAGATTTTCCTACATTTTGGCAGCCTGGAAAGAAAAGCATCTATTTTTTTCCTTAAAGTCCAGCAGAATTTTACATATATATATGTATATAAAATGATTTTTCTACAAGCTCATTAAATATGGATGTGTAAAACTAACAATTTATTTCATGTGTTAATTAGCCTGACAATGAACCACTTTTCATGCCCTTTATTTTTCATTACTTAGTTGTCTCCTGCTATTTACCTATAAATCCTTACAGAAGAGTATAAATAATAAAATTAATTATGCAGGCGGCAGTAATAGTGAAATACTGCCCACTGTGATAGCCTATGGTTTTTTAAATAAAATGCCAACTCAGTTTTTCTTAATATTTATTTTATAAATATCTGCAGTGAAATTAAACCATTGCACGTGGCTACTATAGATATTTTCTAGCTTGGTCCCGGTTTTTTAAATGTGTCTTTGCTGTTTATGGTATATTTTTCCTGCAAATCATGACCTTGAAGTTCTTACTTTCCAAACCCGTTTTTAAAAATGATTTTATTGTATGTCAAGAGAAGAAGAAAGAAAGCAAAAATATTACCCAAGATTCCACCATCCAGAAATAGCCATTAGTGAACATCATTAGCAAAGTGGAAAAGACTGAGGTAATCGTGCTAAATAAAAAGGAAAGAAAGAAGCTTGTTATCTGTGGAACACAAAGATCATCTTTATGCACGAATATCAATTAAAATGTTGGCTGTGTCTCTAGAAATACTTACGTTAAAGTGAGAATAAACTTAATTTTACTTAAACAGAAGAGCCTGCAATCTAAAAGTGAAGTAACTGTGGAACTTCGGATGAAAGTTTCCTTTATGCCTAAAGAATTCAGTTCTGAAAAAAGGTCAGGAGACCATTGAGAGGTTGTCATTGTAGATGTTTTATAAAGCTGTGTATTTTTCCTGATTTTTGTTAGAATTTTTCAACTTTTTCTTTGCATTTAATATCTATCGAACATCTTTGTGTAACAGTGCATGTAGATTTCTCTCTCCTCGCTGTAGCAGCTGCTTAGTATCCTGTCATATAGATTTATTATGAAACAGCCCTCCATTAATTGATAATTTGATTATTTATGATTTCCAATTATTTCTGCTTTTCCAGTACTGTAATGAACACTCTTTGTGTTTTTTTGGTGTGTTTTTTTTTTGAGACAGAGTCTCATTCTATCGCCTAGGCAGGAGTGCAGTAGCGGGATCTTGGCTCACTGCAACCTCAATCTCCCAGGCTCAAGCTATCCTCCCACCTCAGCCTCCTGAGCAGCTGGGACCACAGGCATGTGCCACCACACCTGGCTGATTTTTTAGATGAATTTTCTAGAGGGTCTTGCCATGTTGCCCAGGCTGATCTTAAACTCCTGGGCTTAAGTGATCCACCCACCTTGGCCTCCCAAAGTGCTGGGATTACAGGCATGAGCCACTGTGGCCTGCCAATTACTTATTGCTTTTAAGCACTAACACGGTATAATCCTATATGCAAGATAAAAATCTTAGAAAATAAACAGCTAGTTCAAAGAGTATATGCATTTGTTCAAAGTATTACCAGTGACTGAGCAGTTGCCTTCTGAAACATTGTGCCGTATGCATTGCTGCATTGTCACCACGGGGATATGAGAGCTGCTTAGTTGTGTAACCATTTAAAATGTAAGATTGATTTGAATATGCTGATACAGAAATATATTGAAGAGTGAGTAGGACAGTTAATATACTATATATATGACTTTGACTTTGATTCCTTTATAGAAATATTTTTAAATTATGAGAGTTTATAAATAGTATTTGCATTCTGTTATTTCCCAGTTGCTTTTTTTTTTTTTTTTTTTTTTGAGACAGAGTCTTGCTCTCTCGCCCAGGCTGGAGTGCAGTGGCACGATCTCGGCTCACTGCAAGCTCCGCCTCCTGGGTTCACGCCATTCTTCTGCTTCAGCCTCCCAAGCAGCTGGGACTACAGGCTCCCAGCACCATGCCCAGCTAATTTCTTGTATTTTTATTAGAGACGGGGTTTCACTGTGCTAGCCAGGATGATCTTGATCTTCTGACCTCGTGATCTGCCCACCTTGGCCTCCCAAAGTGCTGGGATTACAGGCATGAGCCACCGTGCCTGGCCCCCAGTTGCTTAATTTTATTTTTATGGTTGACTGGATTTGTTTTTTCCCCACAGCTTCTCCTTTTGAGTTATTTATTCAATTCATCTTTTCTTGGTCATTTGAATTTCATAAACAAGCACATTTTTACAAGGGCTGTAGTTCATGAATTTCTGCCTCTTGAAAAATGCCTGCGTTTGACCTTTATGTGAACAGGACAGCTTGTCTGGGTATAAAACTCTTTAAGTAATGCTGTGGGCCTCTCAGGTCTCTGGGAACTGGCATCTGATACTGTTTTCCACGGCTCGGCAGGGTGGCCCAGGGCAGCTGGGTGGGTCATGACTGCTTATTTGGGTTTGTTCATTGGTTGGTTTGCATTCATTGCTCCTGTGCTGCTCTCTGAGTTTTTTCATGCTTGAACATCTTTCTCGGCTGCCTTGTAACATAAATAGCAATTTGCAGGGAATGATGCACCGAGTTGCTTGCCTGGGATTCAGAAGTGGAACTGAACGTTGCTATGGAAAGGGCGAGGCCAGCCCTGTCTTCCCTACCCCGCCCTGGGAGGCGGATGCTCTTTCTGACCCAACATCTGAGGAAGTCTCGCTTTGCCCTTAAATTTTATTAACTTGATTTCCCATTTTTCAGGGACTATATTGTACACCTTTCAGTCAAAGATTCAGTTCTCATTTCCGGGAAGCTCTTTTCTGTTGTGCCTCGAGCACCTTTCCTGTCCCATGCATTGGTGCTTCTGCTTGAGGGCCGCAGTCTCTTGGTTCGGGTCACCTTTCTTCTGTGTTTCTCTTTGACACTCAGCAGGACTGTGTCTGTCTTCCCTCTCAGCGACTTTTTTCAGCCATGTCTATTTATTCCTTGTAGTTTAAATTCCATTGGTTCTGCAATGGTATTGTTTGGATGCACGGCTGGTTTTCTAAGCTTTACAGCAAAGCTCCGCAGCCTTTCTATATAAAGGTGCATGTCTTCAGCCCTGCAGCTGCCCAGCCTGTATGCAGCCCCTGCTTTGTCCCTGGGGTGTGGAGGCAGCTGCAGATGGTCGTAGACCCGTGTGTGTGGCAGGGCTTCACTAAAGCTTAATTGATGGATACGAGGGTTTTCATTTCTTTTTTTTTTTTTTGAGATGGGGTCTCACTCTGTCGCCCAGGCTGAAGTGCAGTGGCCGGATCTCAGCTCACTGCAACCTCCGCCTCCCGAGTTCAAGCAGTTCTCTGCCTCAGCCTCTCAAGGAGCTGGGATTACAGGCGCTGCCACCACACCCAGCTAATTTTTGTATTTTTAGTAGAGACGGGGTTTCACCGTCTTGGCCAGGCTGGGAACTCCTGACTTCATGACCCACCCGCTTCGGCCCCTCAGAGTGCTGGGATTACAGGCATGAGCTACCGTGCCTGGCCTAAGATTTTAATTTCATGTAATTTTGACGTCATAAAATATTATTCTTTTGTTTGTTTGTATTTTTTTCAACCATTTAAATATGTAAAAACCAGGCCAGCCATGGTGACTCACACCTATAGTCCCAGCACTTAGGGAGGCCAAGGTGAGTGGATCTCTTGAGCTCAAGAGGTCAAGACCAGGCTGGGCAACATAGTGAGACTGTCTCTACAAAAAAATTAAGAAAATTAGGTGACCATAATGGCGCACACCTGTGGTCCCGGCTGCTGGGGAAAGTGAGGTGTGGGGGTTGGCAGTGGAGAGGACATCGAGGAGTTCCAGGCTGCAGGGAGCAATGGTTGTGCCACTGTGCTCCAGCCTGGGTGACAGAGCAAGACCCTGTCTCAAAAGAGAAAAAAGCCAGTAAACACCGTCCTGCTGATGGCTGTACAAGAACAGGGAGAGCGCCTGCTGGACCCTGCCTCACAGCCTCCCCCTCTATTGCATGTGGTTGTGTTACCTTATTTTTGTGTTTTGTTGAACTCCTGTCTTCCCAGATTCGTCTGTGGCTCAGAGAGCTCAGAGGTTCCTCGGGTTAACGCTTCTTCAGCCTGAGTTGCCATTCACGTGCCATGCTGTTTCCCTCTGCTGCTTTTCCTGGGGGCGTGTGCGGGGTCTCATGCCATCTGGCGCTCTTCCTTCCCTGGTGTGCGAGCCTGTGTGTTCTTGGTATGGGTGGATTCTCCTTGATGCTCTCTCACCTTCTCTTAGCTCCTTTGTCTTCCCTTCCAGCAGCCTTCTTTGGAAGACCTGTCCTCTGCTGTCTTCTGTGAGATTCTAAAAATGTCCTGGTGCATTTCCTTCCCCCAGAGAGGGACCCACAGAGAGAGACGTTCTTGAGTATCACAGCTTGTCCGTCAAGCAGGGCCCCCCAGTCCACAAGCCCCCTTCTCCTCACTGGCAAGATCCCCACTGCAGGTCAATGGCATTTCTGCCTGCTTCTCTCTGTGGTGGGGCCCAGGTCCCACTTCAGCCACTTGCTCTCTGTACCCACAACTATTTTTATGTAAGAAATCTTCAAAACCTCAATACAGCATTAAAAATTGAAAACTTTTTGCTTTGAGGGTCACTGATGAAAATGGTAAGTAATGTTTAGAGACAGGCCTTTTTTTTTTTTCTAGAGGAAAGTTTTATTTGCCAAAAAGAGGTGACTTTTAAGCACAGTGGGCTAAAATTCCAAATAGCTGGTTAAATGCCCAAAACAGATTCATTTTTGTAGTTTCCCAACTTGACAAGTAGAATAATCTTGCATCACTACAGAATTCATTCGGGTTTCCCAAATCCAATTCGGTGATGTCAAAACGAGTCTTCTCTTGTTGGGGAACTTTTTTTTTTTTTTTTTTTTTTTTAAGTTACTAGGTCATCTGGAAGTTGCAACAGAATACAGTGTGGTTGTGATGGACTGCGTGTTAAGTGTTGACTTTCTCAAGTAGGTCTTGGCGTATAAGAACCCGTTAACAGATCATTGGAAACCATTCTGTGTTGTGATACGGATAGCCTTACGGTTTATATTAGTCTGTTTTCACACTGCTGATAAAGACATACCAGAGACTGAGAAGACGAGGTTTAATGGACTTATAGTTCCACACGGCTGGGGAGGCCTCACAATCATGATGACAGAAGGCAAGGAGGGGCAAGTCATGTCTCACATGGATGGTGGCTGGCAAAGAGTTTGCGCAGAGAAACTCATGTTTTTAAAACTATCAGATCTCATAAAACTCATTCACTATGACGAGAATAACGCAGGAAAGACCTGCCCACATAATTCACTCACTTCCACCAGTTTCCTCCCACAGTATGTGGGAATAGTGGGTATTAAAATTCAAGATGAGATTTGGGTGGGGACACAGCCAAACCATATCATTACCCCCTCCCTGACCCCTCCCAAGTCTCACATCCTCACATTTCAAAATCAGTCATGCCTTCCCAGCAGTCCCCTAAAGTCTTAACTCATTTCAGCATTAACTCAGAAGTCCACAGTCCAACATCTCACCTGAAACAAGACAAGTCCCTTCTGCCTATCAGCCTATAAAATCAAAAGCAAGTTAGTTGTTTCTTAAATACAATCGGGGTACAGGCATTGGGTAAATACAACCATCCATATGGGAGAAATTGGCCAAAACAAAGGGGCTGCACAGGCCCTGTACAAGTCCAAAATTTAACAAGGCCATCAAATCGTAAAACTCCAAAATGACCTTTGACTCCATGTCTCACATCCAGGTCACGCTGATGGAAGAGGTGGGTTCCCATGGTCTTGGGCAGCTCCGCCCCTGTGGTTCTGCAGGGTACAGCCTCCCTCCCGGCTGCTTTCACAGGCTGGTGTTGAGTGACTGGCTTTTCCAGGCACATGGTGCAAGCTGTTGGTGGATCTACCATTCTGGGGTCTGGAGGATGGTGGCCCTCTTCTCACAGCTGCACTAGGCAGTACCCCCGTAGGGACTCTGGGGGCTCCAACCCCACATTTCCCCTCTGCACTGCCCTAGCAGAGGTTCTCCATGAGGGCCCTGCCCCTGCGGCAAACTTCTGCCTAGGCATCCAGGCATTTCCATACGTCCTTTGAAATCCAGACAGAGGTTCCCAAACCTCAGTTCTTGACTTCTGTGCACTCGCAGGCTCACCACATGGAAGCTGCCAAGGCTTAGGGCTTCCACCCTCTGAAGCCACAGTCCGAGCTATGCATTGGCCCCTTTTAGTCATAGCTGGAGCAGCTGGGACACAGGGTACCAAGTCCCTTGGCTGCACATAGCACAGGGACCCTGGGCCTGGACCACAAAATCATTTTTTCCTCCTAGGCCTCCAGGCCTATGATGGGAGGGGCTGCCATGAAGACCTCTGACGTGTCCTAGAGACATTTTCCACGCTGTCTTGGGGATTCACATTTGGCTCCTGGTTACTTATGCAAATTTCTGCAGCCAGCCTGCATTTCTCCCCAGAAAATGGGATTTTCTTTTCTATTGTCAGACTACAAATTTTCTAGACCTTTATGCTCTGTTTCCTTATAAAACTGAATGCCTTTAACAGCACCCAAGTCACCTCTCGAGTGCTTTGCTGCTTAGAAATTTCTTTCACCAGATACCCTAAATCATCTCTCTCAAGTTTAAAGTCCCATAGATCTCTAGGGCAGGGGCAGAACGCCACCAATGTCTTTGCCAAAACATAACAAGTCACCTTTGCCCCAGTTCCCAACAAGTTCCACATCTCCATCTAAGACCACCTCAGCCTGGACCTTATTGTTCCTATCACTGTCAGCATTTTGGGCAAAGCCATTCAACAAATATCTGGGAAGTTCCAAACTGTCCTGTTTTCTTCTGAGCCCTCCAAACTGTTCCAAACTCTGCCTGTTACCCAGTTTCAAAGTCACTTCCACATTTTGGGGTTATCTTTTCAGCAGTCCCCCACTTCTGGTACCAAATTACTGTATTAGTCCATTTTCACACTGCTGATAAAGACATACCTGAGACTGTAGAGAAAAAGAGGTTTAATGGACTTAACAGTTCCACATGGCTGGGGAGGCCTTACAATAATGGCGGAAGGCAAGGAGGAACAAGTTATGTCTTACTTGGATGGCGGCAGGCAAAGAGAGCCTGTACAGGGGAACTCCTGTTTTTGAAACTGTCAGATCTTGTGGGACTCATTCATTAACACGACAACAGTGCAGGAAAGACCCACCCCCATAATTCTGTCACCTCCCATCAGGCTCCTCCCACAACACATGGGAATTGTGCTAGTTACAAATCAAGATGAGATCTGGGTGGGGGCACGGCCAAACTATATCACTGTTTTATCTCAGTTGGAAAATATTTGGACACAATGTGTGATGAGCCAAATAATAAATGCTTTTAAGTATGGGAGGATGGGAAGGAAGTCATATTTTCTTAAAAACTGTGGGCTTACATCTTAAGGAGTTTTTGGTTTGTTTTACCATTTTTATTCTTGCAATATGAGATTTATGTTATAGAGAGCTAATAGGTAACCACCCTGCCTGAAACAAACTATTGCCAGAAGGGGTCTTTTAGGAATTCTTGAAAATTATCTGAGTTCAGGAGATGAAGTCAGAAGTCTTGAGAATGGAGATAATTGAGTGGAAAAGAGAAACTTGCAGAAGGAGAAAGAGTTTCTCAGCCCTGTTTTCTCTCATTCACTTCTAGAAGACCTTGAAGGTTTCTAACATCCCCTGGGTGTATTAGGCACTGCCTCACTCTTGAGAATGCAGAATTCAGTAATAAAATCAATTATTCTTGAATTGTGTTGTCAATGCCTGACATTTCCATGCATAGAATTTGAACCTCTCCTGGGGTGCAGGTCTTCACTGTGAATAAGGCAGCACTCTAACTGTAAGCAGAGTAAGAGTCTCAAATCAACAGTCTGCCACAGTCTGAAGGAACTAAAAATACCTCTTTCAGTGATCTGTATCTTCAGATGGTAGTAAAACTTTTAGTATGGCTTTTTTTTTTTTTTTTTTTTTTTTTGTCAAAAAAAAAAAAAGTAGTATTGTAGAATTTTACACTAAATAGTGGAATTGCCATGATAACAATGTATTCTGACATTGATCCAGCAGTCGAATAAGCCTGCCGGGAACAGTGGCTCTTGGCAGCAGGTCAGGCTGTGGGCTTCAGAGCAGGCGGCTACCTGGCTCACCAGCACTGCTAGGGTAAATCTGCTCTCAGCAGCTTCCTCCTAGAATCCAGCTTGAAAATTAAATGGAAATAAACGAACATCGGTTATGGTCTAGGAAATTTGCTGCATATTGCATGTTCTGTTTGACACACTAATACATGTACATGCCTAGTATTACCGATGACTGCATATGTTGGTGAACCATTAGCCTGAACTGGAGAGATCTCAGGTGAGTGCTGGGAGCGTGCACATCATCTTCGCAATGCAGCCCACTCTGTATCTCTGAGAAGTCAGTGTGCGTGTGGACAAAGAATGGAAGGGAATGCAGGCAAGAGGGGCAGTTCTCAGACGGAGCTGTGCTGACTTCCTCGCTGAGGACCTACAGCGCTGTTGTAGTGTAGACTCACGTAATGGTGCCATCTTTTAAGCAGGTCTTGACTTTTGATGCCTCATTTGCTGCTGCTGGATCCAGGTGGAGCCAGCTTCTCTGGTGTGTGGGTCATTTGTTTGCAGTGTGCATTTGGTGAAATTGACAGCTGGGTTTCTGTGTCCCCCGCCTGGAACAGTGGTGTTCTGAGCCTGTAGCCAGTACTTTTCTGTGACTTGTCTTTCTTTCCTGTGTTCGTTCCTGTTACTGTTGTTTGTATGTTTACTTCTGTATTTTGCTGGAGCACATCCTCCAGTAGTTTGCCAAGGAAGGGTACATAGGAACACAAAGTTTTTTAAATTCTTGGATATCTGAAAATGCCTTAATGTTGCCCTCCCATTTGACAGGTAGTTCGGAAGGACCTAGAATTGCTGGATGGGTATGACTTTCCCTAAGAATGTGGGTGCTGGGTGCCACCATCTGCAGGAGCCTTTACTGCCATGGAGAAGCTCATGCCGGCCAGACGCTGTGGCTCACGCCTGTAATCCCAGCACTTTGGGAAGCTGAGGCTGGCGGATCACGAGGTCAGGGGGTTGAGACCATCCTGACTAACACAGTGAAACCCTGTCTCTACTAAAAATACAAAAAATTAGCCAGGTATGGTGGTGGGCGCCTGTAGTCCCAGCTACTGGGGAGGTTGAGGCAGGAGAATGGCATCAACCCAGGAGGTGGAGCTTGTAGTGAGCTGAGATTGCACTACTGCACTCCAGCCTGGGCAACAGAGCAAGGCTCCATCTCAAAAAAAAAAAACAACAAAATCTCATGCCATGTTCATTCCCATTCTCTCCTGTGTAACTTGTACAGGCTTTGAGCGATTTGCATCATGCTCTGCCATGCCAGGAACACAGTGGACAAAGCTCCTTCTGCCATGGAGCTTATGTTCTGGAGGGCAGAGCCAGACAGTGACAGTGGACACGTGACTAAAAGCGATGGAGAAAGTGGCCATGACAGGGGGACCAGGGTTCTGGGGAGGCTAGCAGTGCTGGCATCATGGGTCGGGGAGGCCTCCTGTGACCAGAGACCAGAGGAAGTGCAGGTGAGCCCAGCAATTACCATGTGCAGGGTGGGGGATGGGACAGCAATGGGACATGAGGTGGGAGAAGCAGGCAAGTGGGTTTGCAGGAGGGCTTCCCAGACAAGGGACCTAGCTTGACCCTGGTTGAGAGAGGTCACCGTGGGAGGGATTCAGGCAGAAACTGTGGAGGCAAGGGCGGAAAAGCCCGGGGCAGAGCTGTGCACGTGGAGGGAAGGAGGTGCTGGAGCTGGAGGGCAGGTCGCAGAGCTGAATCATGGGGCATCAGCCATGGGGTCTGACAGATGGACTGGATGGACGAGGGGTGTGGCCACCTCCTGTGTTGAGGGACTACAGAAGAGAGGCATGGGAGAAATCAGGGGCTCTGTTCTGGACACATTCGACTTGAAATATGGGTGAGACGTCCCAGTGGGAACATTGAGTAGGTGGTTAACGCACAAGTTCAAGTTCAGCTCAGGGCTGGAGATGTGAATTCTGCAGCCATCAGGTATAAATAGAATTTAAAGCCATTGAACTTAGAAGAGTCCCTGTCAACAGGATTTAGAGATCCAGGAAAGGAGATAGAGGCATGGCTGGTGCTGAGGAAGAGCCTGGGGCTGTGGGAGCAGCGAGGCCACGTCTGGCTCTGGATGGCTGGAGAGCCAGGAGACAGGAGGGCTGGCTTGTTGCTGCCTCTCAGATATGCTCAGCTAGTGACATTTGCCTGGCTGACACCCAGGGGCTTACTCGGATAGGTGTGTTTTTTCAGAATATCTATACTTATCTCCATAGAACTCTTAACTATTTTAATTCTTTTTTTTTTTTTTTTTTTTTTTTTTTTGGAGGCAGTCTGTCCCTGATCTCAGCTGGCTGCAGCCTCCATCTCCCGGGTTCAAGTGATTCTCCTGCCATAGCCTCCCAAGTAGCTAATTTTTTTGTGTTTTTTAGTAGAGACGGGTTTCACCACGTTGGCCAGGCTGGTCTGGAACTCCTGGCCTCAAGTGATCCCTGCACCTTGGCCTCCCCAGGTGCTGGGATTTCAGGCATGAGCCACCTGGCCAGCCTATTTTCATTCTTTTCTTTTTTTTTTTTTGAGACGGAGTCTCGCTCTGTCGCCCAGGCTGGAGTGCAGTGGCGCGATCTCAGCTCACTGCAACCTCCACCTCCCAGGTTTATGCCATTCTCCTGCCTCAGCCTCCCGAGTAGCTGGGACTACAGGCGCCCGCCACCACGCCCGGCTAGTTTTTTGTATTTTTTAGTAGAGACGGGGTTTCACCGGGTTAGCCAGGATGGTCTCGATCTCCTGACCTCGTGATCCGCCCATCTCGGCCTCCCAAAGTGCTGGGATTACAGGCTTGAGCCACCGCGCCTGACCCTGTTTTTATTCTTAATGCACACATTGTTCATCTTCCCTGACTTAGTTCTTCCGGAAAGGTGGTTGCTCACCAGTCTCCTCCTCTCTAAGAACCTTCTCAGCACAGGAGTTCTGTTCTGTCTGTTGAATTTACACGAGATTAAGATCATGCGGAGATACCAGGAAACTGGCTCTGGTTTTTGTAAGAAGCCAGCTGAATAGAGGGGCCTTGGGAGATAATTAGGCAGATTTCTCTGACCTGTGTTAAGTAGCTCTGCATGTTTCAGAGGAGGCAGTATTGGGGAAGAAGGACTTACAAATGTGCTTCCTGCTTTTAAGCAGCTTGGTTCTCTTCGTACAGCTATACTTGCCTTTAGGGACTGTGTAGGTACCTGTTGGAATTCCTTTCTTGGATTTATTTGGAGTAGGCTTTCGTAGTACTCATAGTGTTTATTAGAGTAACATTACATCAGCATTTAACTTACTTTAAAACCTAGTCCTTTTTTGGGAAATTCAATATAAAATCCTGAGAACAGCAACAAACCTAACAAAATATATGTGGTCCCAGCTTACTGAGGGTTCAACTTGATGGTGGGGCAAATGCAATTTGCATTCAGTAGAGCATCAGTAAATTACTTGAGATGCTAAAAACTTTATTATAAAATAGGCTTCGTGTTAGATGATTTCATCCAGCCATCAGCTACTGTAGGTGCCCTGAGCACATTTAAGGCAGGGGAGGCTGTGCCATGATGTTGGGTAGGCTACAGGTGGATTCAGTGCATTTTCCATTTCACGGTGTTGTCAGTGTATGGTGAGGTTGTTGGGAAGTAGCCTCACGATAAGCCCAGGAGATTCCCTGCATGTCGTGGCAGCCTGAGGACAGCAGGAGCCCCTTGGCACGCTGTGCCCGCCCCCATTTATGACTAGTGATGGCACAGTTATTGTCGGCACGCTGTGCCCGCCCCCATTTATGACTAGTGATGGCACAGTTATTGTCGGCACGCTGTGCCCGCCCCCATTTATGACTAGTGATAGCACAGTTATTGTAAAGCTGATGTGACTTTTGCCAGCCCAGACTTCAGTTTCTAGACTACAGCCCAGCTCGTAGATTCTAATTCTGTTCTCACCCTGTTCTAGTCCAGAAATTCTTAAAGTTTAGTGTTCATGAGAATTGCTATATACAACATACAAGGGGCTGTGTACAAAATCCCTGTGTGCTGTAGTTGCTAGTCAGTTTAAAGGGCTTCAGTCCAGTTAAAGGGTTCTGTCAGCTGTGTGGTGCTGCCACTGTGTGGGGCATGTGTCAAGCAGCTTCATGGTCACTGCGGGATATTTTAGCACTGAGGCATTTTAGAAGCAGCCCAGGCCATGCCACCAGCTGGCATGAACTCACTCATTAGACACTTACTGAGGGCCTGCTCATGCCAGGAGCTGTGCGAGCTGCTGAGGTTTTGTGGTCACTATTTGGAGATGTGGAGTCCTTGGGGCCATAGCTGCACCCCAGTCCTGGTGGCTGGCACAGGAGTCGCCTTAGGGCATTGTGTACAGGGTCCCACGTGAGGTCCCACGTGAGCCCAGAGCAAAGGCCTCCTGAGTCTGCCAAGGAGGCAGAGGCTTCCCAAAAGAAGTGGCACTGGAGATAAGCTGAATAGGGGCCTCTCGTGGCAGGCAGAGACCCTGTGAGGCCGTGCCAAGGACAGAGACCTGGGGACCAGAAACCAGGGCAAGGGGCGGGCTGGGCAAGCGGCAGAAGCCCTTCAGGAGACTGGCCCTGGGCTGTTCCAGATGCCTTGTGCCCGTCCTGCCTCCCACCAGGGCCACAGCATCTGGGGAAGGATGGATCTGATGTCCTCCCTCAGATCTTCACATCCCTGATACCCTACGAAATGGGAATCTGGGAGAGGCAACCCAAGAGCAGTGTAGCGGAATTCATGCACCCCTGCGGCACTGGTTCCCGGGCCACTTCGGAGCATGGCAGTGCCACAGGACACGCCCCACGTTCCACATTCCACCGTCTGCCGACAGATGAGTGTTTTCATCTCATTGAACAGCACATACTTTATTTCTCTTGGAGTCCTTTTGAGAAGCAGGACGATTTTCAAATTTGATTAAAACCTTGGAGAGAATCACAGGGAAGAGGTCACAGCAGCAGTGGCTAGTAGCAGACCGGCTCACAGAGGCTGCGCGTATCTCGGCTTCACAGCTCTCCTCCATGAGAATCTCCTGAGTCTGGGTCAAGGGTGTGCCCAGAGCATGGTCAGCCTGGGTGGTTTTTGTGTGGAGCCTCTGAAGCAAGTTGGGGACCCAGGCTAGGATGTCCCTGGAGGTGTTTTCAGATTTGGGGATTTGTTTCATTTTTACACCTAGAGACAGCCTTTTTTTCTTTTTGTGAGCTCAGCTCAGGGCTTCACTCTATCACCCAGGCTGGAGCGCAGTGGTGCCATCACACCTCAATGCAGCCCCGAACTCCTGGGCTCCCGCCATTCTCCTGCCACAGCATCCCAAGTAGCTGGGACGATAGGTGTGTACCATACCCAACTAGTTTATTTTATTTTTTGGAGATGGGGTCTGACAATACTGCCCAGGCCTGAAGCATCCTCCCACCTCAGCCTCGCAAAGTGCCAGGATTATAAATGTGAACCACTGCACCCAGGCTAAATTTTTCATTATATTTTAGCCAACGTTTTTGACGTTTGTAGTGGATGAGTCTCTGAGTAGTCTGCCATTTTGCCAGCACTGCTATTTTTTTTTAACACTTCGTTTTTATTTAACAAGATGGAATGCTCAGGAAGGTCATATAGTCTAACAGTCTGCGGGTTCTTTCAAAGAAATGGCGCTTAGCTTTGAAAATAACTTCTTCATCTCTGTTGTGTTCCAGGGTGATTGCACTTTACACAGTTACATAAAGAATGCAGGTATCAGGTTGGAGTTGCGTAATATGTACTTACTAGTTGAAATAATTATAAACTGTTTTGTTTTGTTTGTTTTTATGAATTCAGATCCCTTCCTTTGTGGCCCCAGTTTAAAACATATTTGGGCTTCTTTTTAGGGATGAGACTGACTGTCCAGGGCAGGACATGGGGTTTCCGTCCTTCCTGCTGAGGTGGGAGGCTTGAGACCTGACAGTAGCCAGTCAGTAGTGGCGTCGGTTCCGCCCAGCCCTCCCCAGAGCCAAGCACACAGTGGGCTGCGCTGTCTCCCCTGGAGTGCTGGCTTCACCCTGGCCCATACACAGTAGCCTGATGGCTCCAGCAGGGAGTGGATGGAAGCAGCAGCTCCCCTCTTCCAGGGACGACGTTGTCTCTTACAGAAGCACGTGCTTATATTTGGATTCCTGATTTTGATAGGAAAGCCTGTGCTGGACTATCAGGTCGGCTCGCCGGTCCAGCACGTACTCTGTGCTCAGTGCAGAGGCTACCGAGACAGTGAAGACAGGACCTGCCCCGTAGGACCTCAGAGACGGGGCCTGCCCTGCTGTCAGCCTCCTCCCATTGACCTCCAAGGGTTTCATCCTTGCCCCCGGCCTTTTCTCAGAGATGGTACTCAGATATTTCTGTGTAGACGATAATGTGGAGTACATTGAGCCCACTTATCTTATTTTGAAAATTTGGAGTATTGCTGTTTCTGTGTCATGGTGGTTGGTATATAACATGGAGCTACAGAACGACGGTTTAGGAGTTCATCGTGTGTAATTAATTTAAATAAGTCGTTGGCAGCTGGAGAATATGCCGACAGTACGTAGGAATTATGCTGCCTCGCCAATCTATGACGGAAAGGTCAAGAGAGTCTAAGTCGTACTTCTGAAATGTTTCTCTGCATAGCATACATTACTGGAAACCATGGTTAAGCTTTCACTGTTTTTCAGTGTTATCGTTTCAAGGTGAATTATTTGAAAATGAAGATAAAAGTTCTTAATTAGAAAAATAATTTTGCCATCTCCTAATAAAGAGGAAATTAAATCTGTGTGTAGTCAGAACTACTTGCTTATCTACAACAGGACTGGAAATTAAATTTCATAAGTAATCGTTGAATCTTCTGCGATTCATGGTTCTGAACATTTAGCCCCAAAAAGGATAAATGTACAGGATTTTTAATTGTTAAGACAGCGTGCCACTGCCCTACAGATACCTGCATGTGTACACAGAATAGGGGGGAAGATGGCGTACATCACTCTCTGTGATGGAAAGGTCCAGACGCAGACTCAGTGCCCCTGGGAACTTTTATTTACTGGATAAATTCCCGCACAGCCTGTGTTGCTGGGGCCGGGGGTTGACACCGGGGTTGCCAGGAGCACCTGCCTTACCGAGGGGGTAGTTTCCGGATTAACGTGTGAACGAACGGAGGGAGCAGTGTGCCTGGAGAATGAAAGCTGATGTCAGCGCAGGCAGCTAGCCAGAGGCGTTTCCTCACATGTGCGTTTAGGAGCATAGGTGGCCTTCGTGAGCCGTGTGAGCAAAGGGGTGACTGGTTGCTGCAAGAGAGGAGACTGTTCCCAACCTGCACATTTTGAAGTTAAGGAGAATATTAATTTGTCTAGAGAATATTCACGTCTGGTGGCTTTGAACATCCTCATGCTGTTCACTTTCCATCTGTCTTTGGATGTGTGTTGTGGCTTTGCCTGGTTCTTTTAAATTGCGTATGGCACAGACAACATTTTTGTATCAGAAAAATCTAGAAAACAGCATGGTTGGAAGTGAGCAGAAGCAAGGCTGCATCTTGCCGGGGGACAGGCTCTTGTGACTGTGTTGCAGACTCACGGACCAGTCTGTCGCTGGCCACGCTCACTCCCGGGCAATGTGTCTCCACAGCGACCGTGGCAGCCATGTATTACAGCTACTACATGCTACCGGATGGCACTTACTGCCTGGCGCCGCCCCCTCCCGGAATCGACGTGGCCACTTACTACAGCACCCTTCCTGCTGGTGTGACCGTGTCTAACTCCCCCGGAGTGACGACCACTGCCCCACCGCCTCCTGGGACCACGCCACCGCCGCCCCCAACCACGACGGAGACAAGCAGCGGGGCCACCTCCACAACCACCACCACAAGGTAGGAGCAGGGTCCGCCGGCGCCTGCTGTGTGGGTCACTTAGCACTGCAGTCACTGGAGCCGTCTGTGTCTCCCTGGGGGGCTTGTAATCTGGATCACATATAGGGGTCCCCATTATCTGAGTAGTTATTATTCCAAATCCCCAAGTTACAAAGTTGACAGGAAAACAGAAATGGTCGTAGCACAAACTTTTTAGCGTTGAAGTTAAACCTCTTATAAAGTTGAGTTCATTTCACGTTGCACGCTGGCCCCAGATCTCCAGCATCTGTTCTTGCGCTTTGTGTCAGAGTCTCAGTTGAGCTGTGCTAGGCAAAATCAGTATGCAGTGAAACTGCAGTTGTTTGTAAAACATGCAGGTTCGTAAAGTTGAGGAAGGTGATGTTGGGGTGCTTCATGAGTCTCCCAAGCTGTTGGCCATTGCAGGGGCCTGGCAGCTACTTCAGTTAACCTGTGAAGCCATCGGCAGAGCCCTAGCTTCCCCAACAGCGAGGGCCCCCAGTGTTCGTGGGACGAGGAGGAGACAGGTGCTTTACCAGAGGGCCTGGAATGCCCGGCCTTGAAAGGAGGCTCTTGGGAAATGTAATAAAACACGGGAGTTTCTGTAAAAACGACTCTTTCTGGTCATGCTGAGCAAGTCAAACAGGAAATGAAGAAAGCTGAATCATGCTTGCTGACTTTTTTTTTTAATATAACAGCAACAACAACAAAAACTTACTCTTGTTTATTTCTAAGAATTAGCTTGTGATTGGGGAGAAATGTTAATTACTAGGAAAAATGCACCTTTTATCACTAAAATCCCCATTTTCACTCGACAATAATCCTGTCTAGTTGACTTTAGTTTCTGTCGTATGCATCACCTTCAACAAGAGCCTCCCCTATATACTGTAACTCACATGTCTCTCTGGACATCTGAGGCGGTGAGGACCTCCGAGCAGCCAGGACGGAGCTTGGCGAGCCCCTGAGGCCCAGGGGCCTCACAGACTCTTCTCCCACAGTGCACTTGCCCCCGTGGCCACCATCATCCCCCCGCCCCCCGACGTCCAGCCTGTGATTGACAAGCTAGCCGAGTATGTCGCCAGGAACGGCCTGAAGTTCGAGACCAGTGTTCGTGCCAAGAATGATCAAAGGTCAGAAGAAGAATTTTGTATGTTAGGTATATGGCATTTGGGGATTTCGTTTAGCCTTTTTTAAAAAATGTAGGTACAGAATGAATTTTTTTTTATGTATTTTTAATCCTTTTCTTGGCTCAAATGTCTTTTTTGAGATGGAGTCTCACTGTGTCACCCAGGCTGGAGTGCAGTGGCGTGATCTCGGCTCACTGCAACCTCTACCTCCTGGGCCCAAGCAATTCTCCTGTCTCAGCCTTCCAAGTAGCTGGGACTACAGGTGCGCACCACCACACCAGGCTAATTTTTGTATTTTAGTAGAGACAGGGTTTCACTGTGTTGGCCAGGCTGGTCTCAAACTCCTGACCTCAAGTGATCCACTTGCCTCGGCCTTCCAAAGTGCTAGGATTACAGGCATGAGCCACCACACCCAACCAATGTCTTTAGATAAATACATTTTTTAATTGGCTTGTTAGGCCGGGCACGGTGGCTCAAGCCTGTAATCCCAGCACTTTGGGAGGCCGAGACGGGCGGATCACGAGGTCAGGAGATCAAGACCATCCTGGCTAACACGGTGAAACCCCGTCTCTACTAAAAAATACAAAAAACTAGCCGGGCGAGGTGGCGGGCGCCTGTAGTCCCAGCTACTCGGGAGGCTGAGGCAGGAGAATGGTCTAAACCCGGGAGGCGGAGCTTGCAGTGAGCTGAGATCCGGCCACTGCACCCCAGCCTGGGCGACAGAGCAAGACTCTGTCTCAAAAAAAAAAAAAAAAAAAAAAAAATTAGCTTGTTAAATTGCTTAGACTTGGGGTGGTGTTTTTAAATTATGTTACCTGTTTTTTGTTTGTTTCATTTTTTAAGTAAGAATTTTGGGCCGGGCGCGGTGACTCAAGCCTGTAATCCCAGCACTTTGGGAGGCCGAGATGGGCGGATCACGAGGTCAGGAGATCCAGACCATCCTGGCTAATATGGTGAAACCCCGTCTCTACTAAAAAATACAAAAAACTAGCCGGGCGAGGTGGCGGGCGCCTGTAGTCCCAGCTACTCGGGAGGCTGAGGCAGGAGAATGGCATAAACCTGGGAGGCGGAGCTTGCAGTGAGCTGAGATTTGGCCACTGCACTCCAGCCTGGGCGACAGAGCGAGACTCCATCTCAAAAAAAAAAAAAAAAAAAGAATTTTGAAGCTACCTAAAATAAAACCCTATAATTCATGGTTTTCAAGAATCTGCCTTAAAAATCTAGACACAAACCCTTCTTTTTAAAAACCAAGTAATGTCCCATGCTTCAGTGCTAGTAAAGCCTAAAAATATGTTGTCAGTTTGCCGTGTGACCTGTGTAACCCCGGGCAAGCGATTTCGACCCCTTGTATGCCGTCTCCCTCGTCTATGAGTAGCTGTAATAGTAACCACCTTGTGGGGTTGTGGAGATCAGTAAAGAGCTAGGAGAACAGGGCCTGTTGTTACTTCAGTGTGCTTATGTTGGTAAATGACCCATTTTCTTTCTCCTTCTGCTCAGATTTGAATTCCTGCAGCCATGGCACCAGTATAATGCCTATTATGAGTTTAAGAAGCAGTTCTTCCTCCAGAAAGAAGGGGGCGATAGCACGCAGGTACGTGTCTGCACACCGGGAGGCCGTGAAGCTGTTACAGGTGGCTCTGCCTTCCAGATCAGAAGTCACTTTCTGTTTATTCTCCTACAGGTGAAAGGGCTGGGTGATTCTTCACCTTTCTTTAATGTGTGTCTGGCATACTCCATCTTTCACATCCCCCTTAGCTCTGGAACTTGATCTGTTGAAAGCATCTGCCCACATTCACAGTACTGATGATTGTTTGTCCAGCACATTCTAAACAAAAAAAATCCTGTTCCTTCAGCTGTTCAATGTTTTGGCTGTCTACAGTTTTTAGCTACATTTCCTGACAGCTGGGTACCCTGCATGTGTTGTGTTAACATGTGTGAAATATATAAAATATGGCCAGGTACGGTGGCTCATGCTTGTAATCCCAGCACTTTGGGAGGCCAAGGCGGACAGATCATGAGGTCAGGAGATCGAGACCATCCTGGCTAACATGGTGAAACCCCATCTCTGCTAAAAATACAAAAAATTAGCCAGGCGTGGCAGCAGATGCCTGCAGTCCCAGCTACTTGGGAGGCTGAGGCAGGAGAATGGCATGAATCCCGGGGGGCGGAGCTTGCGGTGAGCAGAGATCATGCCATTGCACTCCAGCCTGGGCAACAGAGTGAGACTGTCTCAAAAAAGAATATATATATATATATGTGGGCGCCTCACACCTGGCCAGCTGCTGCTGGGGGTGTCCTGCAGCATGGTCTCTGCCTGCTCCTGCACGCCCTTCCCCCTCACCAGGTCCCCGGCGTGGTGCTGGTGCCCTTGGAAGTGCTTTTTGTCCCGCAGCCCCGTCTTCTGCCTTTGCTCTGCTCTTCTCAGTTATACAGACACCCTGACATTTTTGTAAAGCCAGTTTTGGTGAAGAGATGACATGGACCTTGCTTCTCAGGAGATTTCTTCAGACCTTTATCTCCGATGGCATGGCCCACACTGAAAGAAACTGACTCCTCTGTAGGTGATGAGGATAATTTGGTATTTTTAAAGAATTCTCAGTAATCAGCGTCCAAAGAAAAGGTACCGAAGATTGGTTCCCAAGGCAGTATTAGGGCTTCAAAGAGTATAGTGTTTTTTCAGACAGGAGAAAATCTTCTGCTCCTCTTTGATACATTCTATTGTAAGAAAAAATAGCAGATCTGGATATGGAAGTCTATTCCCAGTGCTGCTTGGGCAGTAATGTACAGTTGCCGTTGTCCAGTGAAACATATATACTGTATACATCTCTCTTTTTTGAAAATGTCTGTATAATTTCTTGCTGACAGTTTATAGTGACATTTCATCTCTAGGCTGTGTCCGCACCGGAAGAGGCTCCCACAGACTCTGCTCCTGAGAAGCCGAGTGACACTGGGGAGGACGGCGCGCCTGAAGACACGGCCGAGGTGGGAGCACGGGCAGGCTCAGGCGGGAAGAAGGAGGCGTCGTCCAGTAAGACCGTCCCGGACGGGAAGCTGGTGAAAGGTACGCTGCCACTTGCATGTTGGCCTTGCACGTTCCACCGTAAGTCGGCAAGCGCAGGATCCTCGGCGACCTCACCTGCAGGCTGGGTTGGGGTTGGCGGCCCCCGCAGGTGGCTGTGGCGAAACCTCCACCTTCTGCGCTGTGTCGTGCTTGCCTAGCGTGGCACTGGAGGTAACGTGGGTGTGAGCAGCCCTTAGGTATGTGTCTGTTTAACAGTCTGTTCACTGTACTGGACGTTTGCAGAAAGTTTCAAATAATCCTTCATACTCCCTGGGACTTTCTGAAGCTATTTATATGCAAACTGTTGTACCAATGAAATTCATTTACTTACTTGTCAAAGCAGGTTCCTTGAGAATCTCTGCCAGGCGATACTTCGCTCACTCGATTTCAGTTACTTTATTATGTTCTTGGAGGGAGACTTTCATGTTGCAGGACACACATGCACGTAAAAATAAAAAGCCAGTGCAATTAAAAAGCAGACAGAAGCAAAGGCCAGAGCAGGCCCCGTAGCCAGGAACCTCATGGAAGCCCGTGTGGAGCAGCGGTGGGCTCCCCCACAGGAGGGAGGTTCTGTGGAGGAGAGGCGTTCAGCTGGTGTTGCGAGAGGAACGGGAGGCACCGAGGCGGGGGTGCAGCCCTAGGCAGGAGCCCCGTGGTGCGAGCTGCCCGGCCCTGTGCTGAGATGTGGTAGGTAGTCAGCAGTGACTAGGGGGGTGGCTGGTGAAGGATCCTTGGCCAGCTTGTCCAGGCGTGCCCTTTGGGGGAGGGGCCGGTACATCTGACAGGTTTCAGGTCAGCAGAATAACTTTATCCAGTCTGGTGACTTTGCGATGCAATTAAGCCACTGGAGCGACTTCAGAGATTTCTGGTGGCATTGGTGGCCTGGAATGGAGTGTGACAGGTGTGGCAGTGGGGCGAGGTGACAGCTCTTGGGTTAGAAGGAAAGGCAGAGTGGAGACGAGAGATTGAGGAAGTAGGCTGGGGTGGTAAGAGGACCATTCTTTGCATAAAGATGCCTTGCTGTATGAGAATGGTGATCATTTAGCAAAACCAAATCCGTGTGGATGAACTGTTAACTAGGCAATTCACTATGTGTGTCTTTGGGCCTCTCATTCCAGGAGGTTACCTGAGCACAAATGATCCATCTCTCACCCTTCCCGGCCACCCGCAGACTCTCATTGGAATAACCAAAGGATTGTAATAAGTAGAGGATGAAAATGGTTATTGCTCTAGAAAGCAGGGGGAGGTACTGTCTGTATGTCAGGGTAAGGCAGCACACCTGGAGCTCGCAGAGAAGTGCCCTTGAGACTCAGGGCGGTGACCCCAGGGGAGTCGACCGTCAGCCGCAGAGGGGTGGTCAGGAGGCTGGAACAAGCTGGGGGCATCCCAGAGGCAGCAGTACCTCATCCGTTCTCACACCCAGAAAGAAACCACAGCCCGAACCTGCCTCCTGCCCCAGGGTTTGCGAGCGCAGGGAAGGCGCCTGACGCAGCCAGCTCTGGGGCGTGGAGAGGGGTTGTGAGCCCAGGGAAGGCGCCTGACCCCTGCCAGCTGTGGGGCTCGCAGAGGAGCAGCCCTGCACACAAGGCTGCTGCCAACCAGCATGGCCTTCTCCACACCTCCCTGATTGTCCTGGCACCTGGCAGACAAAACAGCACACCCAGAAGTTTCCCGTCTCCATCCACCCAAGCCTGAGACACCTGAACAGAGATCTACTCAGTATCTGACAAAACTCATGCTAACTCTCAGTTCTCAAAAGCACAGGCCAGCCTCTCTCTGAATAGATGCGGAGACAGAAATGTCATTGCGCCCACAGAGATTCCAAAGTTCGGAAGACACAGCTGAGCCTCCAGGCATATGGGCATCTCTGAAACAGACTGCGTAACAGGAGAAAAATCTTTAAGTCTCTAATTTGTATTCTACAAAACTGAAAATATAAAACTTGTGCTACTGATTATCAGACGTGGAAAAGATTGCTTAGAAATAAATTGCTGTGGAGTGTGGTGGCTCACGCCCATAATCCCAGCACATAGAGAGGCCAGGGCAGGCAGATCGCTTGAGTCCAAGAGTTCGAGACCAGCCTGGGCAACATGACAAAACCCCGTCTCTGCTAAAATTACAAAAATGTAGCCAGGCATGGTGGTGCATGCCTGTAGCACCAGCTCCTCACAGAGGCTGTGAAGCGGGAGGATCACTTAAGCCTGGGAGGTAGAAACCAGCCTGGACAATATCGTGAGACCATGTCTCTACAAAAAAATTAAATTAACCAGGCTTGGTGGCACACATCTGGCCTCCCAGCTACTTGGAGGCTAAGGTGGGAGGATTGTTTGAGCCTGGGAGATGGAGGTTGCAGTGAGGCAAGACCACGCCACTGCGTTCCAGCGTGTGTGACAGAGGAAAAAAATTATAGGTATCTTTAAAGTATATGAAGAACATATATTATTTCAAATTTGAATGAATTTGAAAATCAGTGAAAAATAACGTTTTCTAAGAAAACATGAGTTGCTGAAATTATTTCATAAATAAGGAACCGACATAGATCTATAGACCTGAAAGAATTTTGAAAATAATTGGTTAGTGAAATACCTCTAAACCCAGGCAGTCAGCCAAGACAAATTAAAGGTCAAGTTAATTCACCCTCAAGAAATAGAACGCCTACATCATTAAAGCCACTCCAGAGCATTAAGAAAGATGGAAAAGAATGAAGCTCTCAAAGCTTGGCAATCTGTAGACCACGATCACTTACAAGTATAGATGTTAAGATAAGAAACTGAATTCAGCTATGTATGAAAATAGTAATAAGTTATGAGCAAGTAGGATTGTTCCAGGAATCCCAGTATGTCACAAAATGAGAAGATCTTCTAGTACAGTTTATCATATTAACAGATGAACATTCTCTCACATTTTTATGATGAAACTTCTTTAGTATAACAGTAATTGATGTTGGAAAAACAGGCTCTCCGTTTTGAAAAATAATAAGACATCACATATTTGACAACCATAATTCCATATAAATCCAGTATTTAAATGTAAAAAATAAAACTAGAAAAGTAGAAACATATAAAGGTAATTTTTTGAAATAATCTTGGAGCTGGAAAGAAGTGTCTAAGAACTGAAGCTGTAAATCATGGGGAAAGATTAGTAGGTCTAATGGGGGCTTGGCCTGAATAAAGTTAAAAGACAAATACAGAAATGGCAGTAATTGCTACCACATAAAAATAAAGGTTAACATCCTTACTATAGAAAGAGCTTTTATAAATCAATAAGAAAAGACAGTCACTGACCTAGAGAAATAGACAAAGGACATGAAAAGATGGTTCCAAAAAGAAGAAAAATCGATGGCCAGTAAATATATTTTTTCAATGTATCCTCATTAACAGGTTTTTATTTTTTGCCTCTCAAATTGATAAAGTTTAAAAAAAGTAACAATGATAGGCTGTGGGCAGTGGGAGTCCTGGTTTTGAAGGAACAATGATAGAGAGGCTGTGGGCAGTGGGAGTACTGATTTTGAAGGAACAATGATAGAGAGGCTGTGGGCAGTGGGAGTACTGATTTTGAAGGAACAATGATAGAGAGGCTGTGGGCAGTGGGAGTACTGGTTTTGAAGGGACAGTGATAGAGAGGCTGTGGGCAGTGGGAGTACTGGTTTTGAAGGAACAATGATAGGCTGTGGGCAGTGGGAGTACTGGTTTTGAAGGAACAGTGATAGAGAGGCTGTGGGCAGTGGGAGTACTGGTTTTGAAGGAACAATGAGAGAGAGGCTGTGGGCAGTGGGAGTACTGGTTTTGAAGGAACAATGATAGAGAGGCTGTGGGCAGTGGGAGTACTGATTTTGAAGGAACAATGATAGAGAGGCTGTGGGCAGTGGGAGTACTGGTTTTGAAGGGACAGTGATAGAGAGGCTGTGGGCAGTGGGAGTACTGGTTTTGAAGGAACAATGATAGGCTGTGGGCAGTGGGAGTACTGGTTTTGAAGGAACAATGATAGAGAGGCTGTGGGCAGTGGGAGTACTGGTTTTGAAGGAACAGTGATAGAGAGGCTGTGGGCAGTGGGAGTACTGGTTTTGAAGGAACAGTGATAGAGAGGCTGTGGGCAGTGGGAGTACTGGTTTTGAAGGAACAATGATAGGCTGTGGGCAGTGGGAGTACTGGTTTTGAAGGAACAGTGATAGAGAGGCTGTGGGCAGTGGGAGTACTGGTTTTGAAGGAACAATGATAGGCTGTGGGCAGTGGGAGTACTGGTTTTGAAGGAACAGTGATAGAGAGGCTGTGGGCAGTGGGAGTACTGGTTTTGAAGGAACAGTGATAGGCTGTGGGCAGTGGGAGTACTGGTTTTGAAGGAACAATGATAGAGAGGCTGTGGGCAGTGGGAGTACTGATTTTGAAGGAACAATGATAGAGAGGCTGTGGGCAGTGGGAGTACTGGTTTTGAAGGGACAGTGATAGAGAGGCTGTGGGCAGTGGGAGTACTGGTTTTGAAGGAACAATGATAGGCTGTGGGCAGTGGGAGTACTGGTTTTGAAGGAACAGTGATAGAGAGACTGTGGGCAGTGGGAGTACTGGTTTTGAAGGAACAGTGATAGAGAGGCTGTGGGCAGTGGGAGTACTGGTTTTGAAGGAACAGTGATAGAGAGGCTGTGGGCAGTGGGAGTACTGGTTTTGAAGGAACAATGATAGAGAGGCTGTGGGCAGTGGGAGTACTGGTTTTGAAGGAACAATGATAGGCTGTGGGCAGTGGGAGTACTGGTTTTGAAGGAACAGTGATAGAGAGGCTGTGGGCAGTGGGAGTACTGGTTTTGAAGGAACAATGATAGAGAGGCTGTGGGCAGTGGGAGTACTGGTTTTGAAGGAACAATGATAGGCTATGGGCAGTGGGAGTACTGGTTTTGAAGGAACAGTGATAGAGAGGCTGTGGGCAGTGGGAGTACTGGTTTTGAAGTGTAAGTTGATACAACCCAGTAATATGGACTGAATTTTAAATGAAAATGACCTTCTACTCCTAGAAACGTGTTTTACCAAGATGTCTATACATGGATGTTTGTTGTAGGGCATGTTTGTTTTTTTAAATAAAAAAAAAACCTTGGAAGCAGTTATGGTAAATTGTGAATTGGCATGTCCATACTACTTTTTGCTGTCTAAGTGGTCTGAGTTGACACGGAAATGTGTCTACACAGTAAAGAAAGGAGTTGCTGGGGCCGGACGCAGTGGCTCACGCCTGTAATCCCAGCACTTTGGGAGGCCAAGGGGGGCAGATCACGAAGTCAGGGGTTTGAGACCAGCCTGGCCAACGTGGTGAAACCCTGTCTCTACTAAAAATACCAAAATCAGCCAGGTGTGGTGGCAGGCACCTGTAGTCCCAGCTAATTGGGAGGCTGAGGCAGGAGAATCACTTGAAACTATAAGGTGGAGGTTGCAGTGAGCTTACATCACTCCACTGCACTCCAGCCTGGGTGAAAGAGCAAAACTCCGTCTCAAAGAAAAAATAAAAAAGGAGTTGCTTATTAAGTGAAAATAGCAGGTTATGAAACAAGGAGCTGTGCCCTCACTTTTCACACATGTACCATTGTACACTTCTGCCGAGGAATCCACCAATGATGTTCAGATGATTTTTTTCCGTATTGGGATTGCAGCTGATCTTTTTGCTCATATGCTTTCAAAATTTCCCATAGAAAATGTATATTACTTTTGAAGTTAGAAGTTAGCAATAAGAGTTGTTAGCTAAAAAGCAGAAACCTATTTGCTACGGAAGACGGAGGGTTCACTCAGGGGTGCCCGATGCCATGTCAGCCGTGCATCTGTCCCCGCTTGGTCCCGTCCTCCACTGCCTGGGAGATAGTGGGCCGTCATCGCCTGAATGCAGATCGTAGTGAGTGGTGTGCAGGAAAGAGGTGGGGCAGGTCTGTCTGAGGAGGCCTCGTAGGGGCTGGTCCTTGAAGAATGTGAAAGGGACAGGAGAAGAGCAGGCAGCTCTCAGGCAGAGGGCAGGCCGGCAGCAGAGGTGAGGGGCAGTGCAAACGTGGAGCAATGGCCCCGGTCACGCAGGGACGTGGCAGCCTTGGGAAGGAACTGGGTTTATTCTGAATGCAGCATGAGACCACTCGCTGAAGCGGTAGGACATGCATGTGTTGTCACGTGATCTGCAAGGAGGATTCTAGGCAGAAGCAACAATTTTGTGATTGAAAAATTCCACATAAAGAAGTAATTCCTGATTCCCTGCACTGACCTGAGGTACCATGAGAAACTTACTTAATCTTTTCACCCTCAGTTTTCCCATCTGTAAAATGGGAAGCCTCTCAGTGTCCGTTCTGTGGAGCTGTAAAGGCTGAGTAAGGGAGGCCTGTGGGCCGTGTGCCATAGGCCACTCTTAGTGTAAGTAGCTGTGGTTTTGGCTTTGTGTTTGGTATGTATAGATACTAGCTTTAAAATGTCTACTTGAGAGGCCGGACAAGGTGGATCACCTGAGGTCAGGAGTTCGAGACCAGCCTGGCCAACATGGTGAAACCCATCTCTACTAAAAATACAAAAAATTAGCTGGGCATGGTGGCGAGCTCCTGTAATGCCAGCTACTCAGGAGGCTGAGGCAGGAGAATCGTCTGAACCTGGGAGGCAGAGGTTGCAATGAGCTGAGATTACGCCTTTGCACTTCAGCCTGGGCGACAGAGTGAGACTCTGTCTCAAAAAAGCAAAAAATGTCTACTTGAGGCTGGGCACAGTTGCTCATGCTTGTAATCCCAGCACTTCGGGAGGCTCAGGCAGGAGGATTGCTTGAGGCCAGGAAGTCAAGACTGTAATAAGCTATGATTGCACCACTGCACTGCAGGCTGGGCAATACAGTGAAACCCTGTCTCAAAAAATATTAAGAAAATAAAATGTAAAATGAAATAAGCATCACTAGAAAGTGTTCCAGAAGCTTTCATCTTAATACTCTTATTTGTTGATTGCATATTTTTCTAATTTGGGGAGATGGTTTGGAAATAATTGTTATTAAATCATTTCGTGATATGTTTTAGTCTAGCCCCTTGTTTTTTTTGTTTTGTTTTTTGAGACAGAATCTCACTCTGTCGCCCAGGCTGGTGCAGTGCAGTGGTGTGATCTCAGCCCACTGTAACCTCCGCCTCCCGGGTTCAAGTGATTCTCCTGTCTCAGCCTCCCAAGTAGCTGGGATTACAGGCACCCGCCACCGCACCCAGCTAATTTGTATATTTTTAGTAGAGACAGGATTTCACGATGTTGGCCAGGCTGGTCTTGAACTCCTAACCTTGTGATCCACCCACCTCGGCCTCCCAAAGTGCTGGGATTACAGGCATGACCCACTGTGCCCTGTCAGTTTTTTTTTTTTCTTATGGAAAATCTCAAACATGTACGAAAACAATATCATATAATGCCCACTCACGCCCCACACATGTGCTCATCATCTGGCTTCAGCTGCCGGCCCTGCTCCTTATTATTTTGACGTTATAAAGTACTGCTCTCCCGGTATTAGTGTCTTGGTGTGTGCCCTGTCCCTTGAGGCAGTTGCTGATGAAAAGTGGTTATATTTCAGAGGGTCCGGGCTATCACATACTTAACTGTCTACTTCACGTCACACCGGGTTTGAAGCCGTAAATTGCTAAAGCGGGAGGACCTCCCCCAGGGGCTGGCCAGGTAGCCCGCCGTGTGCCGCAGAGCATCACAAACATAAGTTGCAGCCCTTCCAGAAGCTTCCTTGTTTACCCAGAACCCACCTCCCTCTCAGTCACCTGGTTTGCGGTGCACTTAGCATCCCCTTCATTGTGGGTTACTTGAATATTCTTCATAAATAACAACTAATGGTTTTTTAAAATACTGTATCTTATTGCAACCAGTTAGCTCTTGTCAAGAGCCATTTATCACAGCATCTGAAAGAGAAAGGGACTCTGTGTTCACTGAGTGGTGGGGCAGGGAAGATGATTTTTTTTCTTCAGGGCCTCCATATTTCCCTTAAATTAAACTTTCTGGATATTCTAGGAGGAGGGATTGCTTCTAAATTTTTGTTACGCTGGGTTTGAAATTTTCTTACAGGTGTGGAAAATGGTCTAACATAATGCCTGTCACAAAGTAGGTAAAAATGTTTGCTGAATAAAGGCATGGATTCTGTAATTTTTGGTTTGTAAGAAAAGGCTATTTTGTATCATGGGGAATTTTTGAAAGAGACCTGTTTATAGTGGAGTCACATCATATGCCTCCTGAAGCAAATTTAGATATATGCTGAGCCGTGAGCTTTTTTTTTTTTTTTTTTTTTAAAGAAAAATGAGGCCGGGCACAGTGGCTCACGCCTGTAATCCCAGCACTTTGGGAGGCCGAGGCGGGTGGATCCCAAGGCCAGGATATCAAGACCATCCTGGCTAACACGGTGAAACCCCATCTCTACTAAAAATACAAAAATTTAGCCGGGCGTGGTGGCGGGCGCCTGTAATCCCAGCTACTCGGGAGGCTGAGGCAGTAGAATCGCTTGAACCTGGGAGGTAGAGGTTGCAGTGAGCCAAGATCGTGCCACTGCACTCCAGCCTGGGCAACAGAGCGAGACTCCATCTCAAAAAAAAAAAGAGAGAGAAATGACAAGAATTGGCCGTTTAAAATTGCAGGTGACTGCCCTGGCATCAGCAAGTGTGCCCTTGCCATGCAGTGCCCAGTCAGTGTCATTCTCACAGCACAATTCAGGGGCTTGCCCCAGCCCAGCGCCGTGCAGTGCATGTCTGTCCAGGTCTGCTCTGATGGCACGGCATCCCCACCAGAGACCCTGTGTATGATGTGGCTCCATGCTGGTCATCCCCTTCCCAGCAGCCTGTGCTCAGGTGGGTAGCAGGGCCTGCAAAGATTTCCACTCTGTAACATGTATCATAATTCTCACCTTTCCTCAATAGCTTCCTTTGCTCCAATAAGCTTTGCAATCAAGGCCAAAGAAAATGATCTGCTTCCCCTGGAAAAAAATCGTGTTAAGCTAGATGATGACAGTGATGATGATGAAGAAAGCAAAGAAGGCCAAGAAAGTTCTAGTAGTGCTGCAAACACTAACCCAGCAGTTGCCCCACCCTGTGTAGTTGTTGAGGAGAAGAAGCCTCAACTTACCCAGGAGGAGCTAGAAGCAAAGCAAGGTTTGTTGATAGCTTTTAAACTTCTTGAAAGAAAGGAAATACATAAATATAAGATTTATCTGCTAAGCCAAAAAACCTCAAGGCTGCCAACTAGAATCTGAAGCCTTTGGAAATCAGACCCATTTGGGAGTTGTGTAACATGTCTGAGGTTTTGAAACGTTCTCTGTTAGAGGAATGAGCTCTGCTCTTCACTGAACCTCAAATGCAGTGCCGTTGGCAGTTTGTTTTCGAAGAAACTGAGTTGGCCGTCTTAGCCCTCATGCGCCACAGTGGAATGCATTAATGGAGGCTCACTTTGCGCTTGGCTGGCAGCCCCAGGGTAAAAGGCTCAGCCTTGCTTCCCAGCTCAGGAACCAAACTAGGAGATGCCCTTTCGTGAGGCTGCCTCCCAACAGAACCATTGGGCCCTTGAAGGTGGTGTGTACCCAGCTGGTTTTCGGGCTGCAGCTCATCTTCATGGGCCACAGCGTGGCCACCACACCCGCTCCAACACTGCCGGTAGCATGGGGACAGCATATAGTCTTCCCATCCTGACTCCAAAATAAATTCTATTCTGCATTAAAGCAGTCAAATAATGGTTGCTGCATTGTGGTTGTTATCTATTCTAACTGATTTTCTTAAATTGCTTTTCCTGTATACACACATTCAGATCAAGCAACATTTAAAAGAGGCCAATTTTCAGGCCGGGCGAGGTGGCTCATGCCTGTAATCCCAGCACTTTGGGAGGCTGAGGTGGGTGGATCACCTGAGGTCAGGAGTTAGAGACCAGCCTGGCCAACATGGTGAGACCCCGTTTCCACTAAAAAAAAACAATTAGCCAGGCATGGTGGCGCACGCCTATAATCCCAGCTACTTGGGAGGCTGAGGCAGGAGAATTGCTTGAACCCGGGAGGCAGAGGTTGCAATGAGCCGAGATCGCGCCATTGCACTCCAGCCTGGGCAGCAAGAGCAAAACTCTGTCTCACAAAAAAAAAAAAAAAGGCCATTTTTCAACCACAATCCACCATCAAGAACTTCCATTGTGCTGTGGCGTTCTCCCTGAGCAAACTTGTACTCATGCCTGTACATCTGAATCTGTACTTCCTGTGTGTAAACTAACCAACTGTCGGATCATTTGGAATAAAACACTTCTCATAGAGTATCCATTGCCTGGTGTGAATATTTTGGATATATGTTGAGAGCCATTCTGAGGTTTTCATTATTCCAGCTTTCGTTAGTATAGAGTCTCATCAGCCTTCTAACTCTAAAAGTAAAATATCCAAAAAAGGGCACGTTATAAACTAATTCTTTCAAAATTTGATTTGTCCGATATATGTACCTATTCAGAAACTTTAACTGACTGCATCGTATGACGCTTTTGCAACCTGTGAAAATTAAGATCAGATAAAATACTGCTTGCTCTAAACTTCTCTTTTCTCTTTGTTTATTCCTTAAGCAAAGCAAAAGCTGGAAGATCGCCTCGCAGCTGCTGCCCGGGAAAAGCTGGCCCAGGCGTCTAAGGAGTCGAAAGAGAAGCAGCTTCAAGCAGAACGTAAAAGGAAAGCGGCATTATTTTTACAGACCCTCAAAAATCCTCTGCCGGAAGCAGAAGCTGGGAAAATTGAGGAGAGTCCTTTCAGTGTTGAGGTATAGTAAAGAAATCCCACATTGGTATTTGCGGGGCTGCGTGGTACATAGAAGCAGGGAGGATGTGTCTCCCTCCAGCTGCCTGTCTCTGGCCTGAGTGAGGGATATGAGCCCCCAGCTCTTCCTTCCTACGTGGGTTGGCTTTTGCTTTATAGCTGTGAATCGAACAATTTGACAAGAGTTTGCCCCGTAAGTGCACATTCACATAAACAGCAAATACTGCCTGCGATTTCGGGGGAGCCTCTGCTTCATGGCTGCCCTTATGGGGCGGGCAGGAGGGCCTGGGGAGTCACTCCCATGGGTCCTGCTGGGGAAATGTGGTGGATACACTTCCCTGGAGCCCCGCCTCTGCAGCAGCACCAGTACTGAGCTCACACTTAGGGCAGAAATCCTTTTGCCACAGTCTGTATCAATGTCAACACTTTAATTAAAGAGAAAAAGGAAGAGGGAGTTAAGAGAACAGATTCCGGGAGTACATGGCTCCTTCCTCAGTGGTGTGAGCAAAGATATGGCCTTACATGGGGATCATCACATGGCTGCCTTACAAGTCTCCTGCACCAAGGGAAGGTGCTCAGAACAGAGGCCTTCAGTAGACACTGGCTCCTGTGCCAGGGGAATTGCTCACATGGGTGTCTGAGACCAGAGGCCTTCAGGAAACACTGATGCCTTCAGCAGCAGCAGTACCGTAATTAATCATATTCAGCAAAAACACTGCTTTTTTTTTTTTTTTAGTCACATCAATTTAGAATCTTTTAAGTTTAATTTTAGATTTTTTATAGCAGTTCTGTCTCTGAATTTTATTTTGTATTTAAACTACAAGAATATCCAGAAATTCTTTGGGGAGTTTAGGAGCATTTTGGAGACATAACTCTTTTAAAGTAAGAAAAATAATAGAGTAGGACACATCCTTTGAGGATTAAAGGAGGATTGTCTTTGTATCAATAAACTATGACAAAACTGGGCATTTTAGTAACTAGTCCTATAATTGTAGATAAAAGCTGACTTAACATTTGAACTATAATATTAGGATGGGTTTAGATCTACAATTAGACAATAGCTAAAAAGTTGTGGTTTTATGTTATTTCAAGAGCACTTAAAAAATCTTTTTATAAAATCTTTCTCAACCTAATCTCTCTCCTAAAAAAAAATGAATGAACACAGGAACAGAAAATCAAACACCACATGTTCTCGCTTATAAGTGGTAGCTAAACATTGAGTGCACATGGACACAGAGAAGAGAACAGCAGACACGAGGGCCTCATTGAGTGGGGAGGGAGGGAGTGAGGAAGGTAAAGATGAAAAACCTCCCTATTAGCTACTGTGCTCACTGCCTGGGTGATGAAATAAATAAAAGTTGGAAAGAATAAAAAAGATAGTAACTCTGGGAATTTTACTTTTTGAAAAGTTTGCAAACCTTCAAAAAATTGGAAAGAATGGTAAGATGCCCCCAGTGCCCAGGCGATTGCATGCGCATGCTTACTCATCTATATGTGGGCACGTTGACCCATGCGTGCTCACCCTCTCTGAGAGTCGTTTGCAGACGTGGTGACCGCTCTACCCTGAATACCCATGAAGGGCCTTCTCCTGGGAAACACAGTGCCGCATGCAGATTGCCCACTGATGGTACATCACTTCCTCTGCAGGCCGCAGTCACATTGCTCCAAGTGGCCCCACGTGTCTTTTGTAGCTCTTTTTTTCCCGTAGTATAGAATGAGCCTTTCACTTTAATTATGCTGACATTTCTAAGAGTCCAGGACCATTATTCAAAACTGATTCTCTGCTTGAAGTCACTCCGCTTGTTTTTGTGTGGAAACAACATTCTGGGCTCAGACTTTTGAAATGATGCAGAAGGCTGAATCAGCTTTCCTGTTTTGGGAGTCAGTCTGAAATCCCCTCACATCTGGCAGGAGGCCTCAGAAATAATATGATGAGCAGGGAGGGGAGAGTTACATAAGAGGAGCAGAGAAGATGAGTCTGTGTGAGACCTGTCGAGTGCCCGAGTGCCACAGGGTGGGCTCCTGCCCCTGATTCCGGAGTGCCCGGGCCACCCACTGTAGCCTCAGCTCCACAGGTCGGTGGTGCCCAGTCTTCTGAGCCGTTCGACTTGCCAGTCCCAGAAATGAACATTTTCAGGGAAGGTAGGAACCCCCAGCAGCCCCGCAGGACACCATCTCACAGCCTTTCCACGGCTCTTCAGAGTCGGGGCTGCCTCCTGGCTCCTCACTTCAGCCTGTTATGGCAAAAGGATCTCTGGTCATTCCTTAGCTTTAATAGGATTTCTTGGCTGGGTGTGGTGACTCACACCTGTAATACCAGCACTTTGAGAGGCCAAGGCGGGTGGATCGCCTGAGGCCAGCAGTTTGAGATTAGCCTGGCCAACATGGTGAAACCTCGTCTCTTCTAAAAATACAAAAAATTAGCCGGGCATGGTGGCGCATGCATGTAACCCCGGCTACTCGGGAGGCTGAGGCAGGAGAATCTCTCGAACCTGGCAGGCAGAGTTTGCAGCAAGCTATGATCCCGCCACTGTACTCCAGCCTGGGCGACAGAGCGAGACTCCATCTCAAAAAAAAAAGGATGGCCAGGCATGGTGGCTCACGCCTATAATCCCAGCACTTTGGGAGGCCAAGGCAGGTGAATCACAAGGTCAGGAGATTGAGACCATCCTGTCCCACATGTTAAAACTCCATCCCTACTAAAATACAAAAAATTAGCCAGGCATGGTGTTGCGCGCCTGTAGTCCCAGCTACTCCGGATGCTGAGGCAGGGGAATCGCTTGAACCCGGGAGATGGAGGTTGCAGTGAGCTGAGATCACGCCACTGTGCTCCAGCCTGGTGACAGAGCAAGACTTTGTCTCAAAAGAAAAAAAAAGATATTCGGCAGCAATAAGGGGATGAAATACACAACAACAAAAATGATCATGAGGACGCTTGTAGCCACACAGAAAATGCTTCTGATGTAATAAGCAAGAGAAGCACAATATAAAATACATCCACTTCTGTGGTTACAGCCATGAAAATATGCATGTGGCAAGAAGGGAAGGGAATTTAAGAAAGTAAGCGACCTGTTACAGTGGCGTATGGGTTATCGTGTTTTGATATCATTTGTGCAGTGGATAAAGGGGTTCATCAAAAGACATTCGTGAGAATACTTTAACCATTTATATTACATGACTGTATCTGTATGTTGTAATAAAATTTCCAGTGAAATTCAGTCACAACTATAATTTATCACTAACCCAGTTTTTCCCAATCTACTGTAGTTCCACATCACAGCAACCAGAATTATTTCCTTATAAACACAAAATATGTTACAGCTTAGGCCTTTGTCCTATTTATTTATTTTATTTTACTTATTTGTTTTTTTGAGACAGAGTCTCACTCTGTCACCCAGGCTGGAGTGCAGTGGCACAATCTCGGCTCACTGCAACCTCTGCCTCCTGGGTTCACGCCATTCCCCTGCCTCAGCCTCCCGAGTAGCTGGGACTACAGGCGCCTGTCACTGCGCCCGGCTAATTTTTTTGCATTTTTAGTAGAGACGGGGTTTCATCATGTTAGCCAAGATGGTCTCAATCTGTCCTATTTATTTTTATACGTACATTTCTCTCACCTCTCCTGTTTGCAGGCATTGGTTTTTGAATCTGTAGAAAATGGAAACGAGTGTTTAAATCACTAGAATGCTCTCCCTGGATATATGTGTGTGTATGTGCAGATTACAGCTACCAAGCCATTTCAACAAAAGTGTAATGGTTGTAGCAGATGATGATAAATGTCTTTATTTGCTTCTGAAACAAAAATACTTGTAATTAAATTGGCAATTGTCATAAATAAAAATCAAACTCAAAAATATTTTTAGCCTAAAACAACTTCTGGGACAGGTTACCCTTGACTTTACTAAGTATTCTAGCATCTACTTTACTCACTGATGTTGACATTTGACCCAGCTGTGTAGTTGTAAAATTCTCGGAGTCCAGGAGGACTTGAGACAAAACCATGTTTGGCCACCGCACACCCTGGGTGAGGGAGCCAGCGTGGCTGAGGGCACATCAGCACCAGGAGGCTCATGGCACCCCCAGGTCTGTTGGAGCCATGGCTAGCTCAGGCTGACTCTGCAGGGTGGCATGAGGACACTCCCTTATACAAGGCCTGGCGTAACATGGCAGGAATTTTACTGTCACCTTAAAGTTAACTAAAAACAGCCACAGAGCAGCTTATGTGCCTGAAGGACAGTCACTTCTCTGTCTTTACTTTGCTTTTTATAAAACTGATGTATACATATTATTTTTAAAGTTCAAATGCTACAGAAAGGTATAAAAGAGAAAAGGTCCTTTCTTTCTTGTGTATTTTTTTAAATTCCTGTGGAAATGGCATTTTTTAAAATTCCTCTCAATTCTCTCCCTTCTGTAGTTTGAGTTTTTAACATAAAGGTTACCATTTTACCTTTTTTAACTGTGCCGTTTATGCTGGCATTAAGTGTATTCACACTGTGCAACCATTACCACCCATCCATTCCCAGAATGTCCATCTTCTAAAACCAAAACTCTTTAGCCATTAAATAGTAACTCCCTGCTCTCCCCTCCCCCAGCCCTGACACCCACCTGCTTTCAGCCTCTGAACGGGACTCCTGGGGACTGCCTGTGAGTGGGATTCTGCCGTGTCTGTGCTTCTGTGCTTCTGTGCCTGGCTGACTTCGCCTAGCGTGGTGTCCTCCGGTCCAGCCATGTGGCAGCCGCGTTGGACCCCCTTCCTTTTTGCGGTTGAATGATGCTCCGTCGTGTGTATCCCCTCCCTTTGTTTCCTGTGAATCCTTGAGGGGAAAAACTCAATTCGATTCATGTATGTAGAGATGTAAAACCTCACAGTTATGGGATCATACCCTACGTATTTTTCTGACATCTTTGACTTACAGTAGAGATCCTTCTGTTATCAATGCTTACAGTAGTGTTTGGTGTGTTACAGGCACTTGGTAGATATTTATTGACCGAATGACTGTAAGTAGTTTACCTGTAAATCACCCGCTCTGTGTGTGCCCCTCCCCTGCTGTGGGAAATGTGAGCCACGTCTCAGGTCTGTCTTTGTGAACAATGCCATCACCCATCTGTGTCCTGTATCTTGTGTACTCCAGTGAGTGCACTCATGGGGGAAATCCTCACCATGGAGTTCTTTTTTTAATTTGAGATACTGCTCAGTTGACCTCTGAAGGGATTGTAGCAGTTTTATTGGTGCCCGTGGAGTATGAGAACTGTTTCTTCATGCCCCTGTCGGCATTGGGTACCATCAGCCTTTCAGTGGGAAAGCAGCATCCGCTTTAACTGACATATTTAATGATAAGTAATACTGAGTCACTTTGCTGATGTCTTTTTTTTTTTTTTGAGACGGAGTCTCGTTCTGCCTCCAGGTTGGAGTGCAGTGGTGCGATCTCGGCTCAGTTGGCTCACTGCAACCTCTGCCTCCCGGATTCAAGTGATTCTCCTGCCTCAGCCTCTCAAGTAGCTGGGGCTATAGGCGGGTGCCACCACGCCCGGCTAATTTTTGTATTTTTAGTAGAGACAGGGTTTTACCATGTTGGCCAGGATGGTCTCGATCTCTTGACCTCGTGATCCGCCCGCCTCAGCTTCTCAAAGTGCTGGGATCACAGGCCTGAGCCACTGGCCCGGCCACTTTGCTGATGTTTCTTGGCCTTGTCTGCTGCCTTTTGAACTGACTTTCCCTTAGCCTGGGCCTGTGTTTCTTCCGGCCCCAGGAAGGGCCCTTTCTTTGTCTGTGCTGCTTCATGTTAGCTGTTTGTCATCAGTGTCACAAACTTTTCTTCCTCTGGTACGTTTTTGACCTGCCACACTTGGAATTAATTTCAGTTTGAGGAGCCTGTCGCTAGATGCAACACATTCACTAAGTCATACATGTTTTCCCCAGTGACTCACAGAGCCTTCTTTACGACGCGCTGAACTCCCATTTGTACTCGATCTTTCTGCGTATGTGTTCCTGTTCAGTCCCATTGATCGTTAGGAGAGGTGATTTTACGTATTGAGATACAGTTGTAAATGATGTCCTAAAGTGTGCCTGTTGGCATGGAAAGATATTGGCAGTACTCTTAAATTTTTCAAGTGGAGTATAAAATTTATAAAAGCATATGCAAAAATAGTGCATATAAACCTGCATATGAGACTGGAGAGTTCCCTTGACCCCTTCCCAGGACTCGCAAAGGGGGTGGCTCGTTTGCTCGGCCGCCACTCAATCTCTTACAGGAGGGACCACATGAACAGACAGGTGCGGGAACCAGAGCAAAGGAACGCTCCTCTCTAGCGGGAGCAGGCTCTGCGCTGGCCTCACGGCATCCTCCAAGCACATTACAATGCTCTTTTAGCTTTGCCGTCCAGGAGGGGGTGTCTGTGACCCCTGGAGCCCCAGAAAGCGTGTGTTACAGTCAGCGTTGAGTGTTAATCAGCTCTGGAGGGCCAGGGTGACAGCCTTTACACCCTGCCCTCTTGGTACCTGAGTTCTTGTCCAGCGTCCAGCAAGAATCAGGTCACACGAACAAATTGAAGGATGATGAATGTGGAGGACTTTATTGAGCTGTGGAAGTGGTCTCAGCAGAAAGGGAAGCTGACAAGGGGTTACAGCAGGAAGATAATTTTCCCCTGGAGTCTGGCCATCCTCAGCCAAACTCCTCTCCAACATCCAGCTGCTTCGTATCCTCTCTTCGCTCAGACGCGTCTCTCTTCTGTGTGTGTCCCCTAAGTCTGGAGTCTGGGGTTCTTATGGGCACAGGATAGGGGGCAGAACAGGCCAAAAGGCAACATTCAGGCGGGAAAACAGGGATAGTTCTCACTTTGGGCCGTGGGTCCAGGCTTGAGTGTGAAGCCCTCGCCAGTATTTCCCTGCCTCCTGTCCGTGTCACATATATTCTCTCTCCATTCCTAGTGTGTGTTCTTAATCCAGGATGAAGAGAAGGCAGAAGTCTTCACTGAGCCCCTTTTGCCATGCAGTCATTTACATAGTCGTGCAGTCATTTACATAGTCGTGCAGTCATTTATGTAGTCGTGCAGTCATTTACATAGTCGTGCAGTCATTTATGTAGTCGTGCAGTCATTTACATAGTCGTGCAGTCATTTATGTAGTCGTGCAGTCATTTACATAGTCGTGCAGTCATTTACGTAGTCGTGCAGTCATTTACGTAGTCGTGCAGTCATTTATGTAGTCGTGCAGTCATTTACATAGTCGTGCAGTCATTTACGTAGTCATGCAGTCATTTACATAGTCGTGCAGTCATTTATGTAGTCGTGCAGTCATTTACATAGTCGTGCAGTCATTTACGTAGTCGTGCAGTCATTTACGTAGTCGTGCAGTCATTTACGTAGTCGTGCAGTCATTTACGTAGTCGTGCAGTCATTTACGTAGTCGTGCAGTCATTTACGTAGTCGTGCAGTCATTTACGTAGTCGTGCAGTCATTTACGTAGTCGTGCAGTCATTTACGTAGTCGTGCAGTCATTTACACAGTAGCAACAGACTGCGGGATGGTTTCTTGGATTCCACACATTTTTTTCTTTTTCTTTTTTGAGAGAGTCTCACTCTGTCACCCAAGCTGGAATGCAGTGGTACCATCACAGCTCACTGCAGCCTTGACCTGCCAGCCTGAAGCAGTCCTCCTACCTCAGCCTTCAGAGTAGCTGGGACTTACATACATTTGCCGCCACGCCCAGCTAAACGTTTTTTGTATTTTTGGTAGAGATGGGATTTTGCTATATTGCCCAGACTGGTCTTGAACTCCTGGCCTCAAGCAGTTCTCCCGCCTTGGCCTCTCAAGATGCTAGGATGACAGGCATGAGCCCCTGCACCCAGCCCATAGATGTTTTCAAGTTACAGATCCTGCCAAGTTTACGATTCCAGTAAGAGTTTGACAAGGAAATAGGAACTGAAACCCGCCTGTGTTTGCTGAATCTGCTGTGTGCTAGGTGCTGAGGCACTTTGGGATATGCATTAGAAGCTTGCTTGTTCACCAGTGACCGTGATGGCATTTGAGCTGTTGCTGTTCACACATGGGCATTTCCATCAGGACAGCACAGCCAGGAGGAGAGTGGCAGCTCCCGGATCTAGGGCTCAGGCAAGGCCTTGAGGCGCTTACAGAATAGTGAGGACCCACGAGGACCAAAGACCCACAAGTGGTAAAGGACAGGTGGCCCCACTCGAGAACACACGTTCTCAGGCAGGACGGGTATGACAATGGGAGGCCAGTTGTAGAGAGCCTGGGACGCCAGGATAAGTGAGCATGAGCACGAGAGCTGCATTTCCGCTGAAAGAGTGTGGCTGTGGGGCAGGGGGCACTGGAGCAGAGTGGAGGCAGGGGTGGGAGGACGCACCTGGCCAGGAGACAGTAGGGCAGTGGGGCTGGGTGAAGGGATGGAGAGGACGCTTTAGTGTTTGCCATCCGTCCGTGGGATTGGCCCATTTCATAGTTAATGTAATGCCCTTCACAAATAAGATTTCTTTTATTTTCCAATACAATCAGATACACAGTCGGTCTGCTTTTGAGCAATTTGTTTTGCCACAGTAGGAAATAATAGTTGCTAGTTCATGTGCTAATTTGTTGCCAAATACTTCATTGTGATAAAGGGGGGCTAATCAATGTTATTTTCCAATGTTACAAAAGTGGCAGGCAGTAAGCTTTTAATGCTCTCATAAATGACCATTTTTCAGAAGTTCTTTGCTTTGTCCTCGACTCTACCTGAACCAACGTACGTCTGCCCCCCCACACTCAAACATGACTTCGGTTTTGATCATTTTTGCTGGAATATTAAAATTGCATCTCAAAGGGAGCTGTGGTTTCTGGAAAGCTGTGTTTGGCATCAGTCCTTGTGCACTTTTAGCACTTGAAGCTGAAAAAAGCGGTCATGTCAACATCACAGACCATCTTAATTCCGCCTGGCAGAGCTCGCAGTAGCTCTGGTCTTCACCTTCGTGGTGAAGGATGATCGTGTTGTTGGAGTAAATAGAACTGGGCTTCATTACAAGTGACATTTGAAAGTGTTGATTCAGATTGTCCCCTCACTTCAAAATGAAGCCCTCGTCTTTAACCACAGTGGTGAGATAAGTTTTGTTTTTTGTTTTTTGGTTTATTTTTGAGACGGAGTCTCGCTCTGTCGCCCAGGCTGGAGTGCAGTGGCCGGATCTCAGCTCACTGCAAGCTCTGCCTCCCGGGTTTACGCCATTCTCCTGCCTCAGCCTCCCGAGTAGCTGGGACTATAGGCACCCGCCACCTCGCCCGGCTAGTTTTTTGTATTTTTTAGTAGAGACAGGGTTTCACCATGTTAGCCAGGATGGTCTCGATCTCCTGACCTCGTGATCCGCCCGTCTCGGCCTCCCAAAGTGCTGGGATTACAGGCTTGAGCCACCGCGCCCGGCCAAGTATTATTAATGACAGGCATTAGTTAGGATAAAGGCAAAAAAAAAAAAAAAAAGTTTAGAGGTTCAAATCGTTGGCAGTAAAAACAGGAGTAGAAACTCAGCTGGAGAGTTGACTCTTCGCACCCCTGTTTGTCTTGACTATGCCTCAGATGGCGTCTCGCGCCCCTTTGGTTTTGTCTTTCACAGACGTTTGCCAGGGACCGGGTTTTTCCATCTCCCCTCTGTTTTAACGCCATGTGTTATCAGTCACATGCCAAAATAGTGCAGTGATTTTGTGAGAGAGAGTAAATGAGGAGAGTTCTTCACCAGAAAAAGACAACAAAGACGTGTTTCTCTTCCTTCTCGCCACAGAACAGACTCCTCACTCGAGGGTGGAGTCTGCGTCTCAGTCTCCTCTTCAGCCTTCTCTTTGTTTTCCTGGGGAGATCCCGGGCCTTGTTAAAAGGACCTGCAGCAGCTCTGACTTCCCCAAACACTCACAGGTGCCCGTGCTGAGGTTCCCAGTGGCGTCTTTCATCCCCGGGGCTGGCTGGCTTTCTCCTGGTTTAGAGTCCATGGATATTGGGATTTTTTTTAGTGCCTCAGCTGATTTCTCTGGTCCCACCCAGGGCTCACCTCAGAGGATGTGCTCAGCTCACAAACCTTTGTTCTTTGCTGTTTGCAGAATGGAAGCCCTTGCAGTGTGTATGGGAGAGGCCATAGCTAGGATGTTGAGCCTCTGAAGTTGTAAAGCTTACTGGCTTTTATTTATTGTCTTTTTAATTTAAAGGATCATTTAGCATTGCTCATGGGCAAATCCTGACTAATGCCAGAGTGGAGTGGGTGTTCTTGGATATAGAGCTTGGCTTCTCATTGGACGTTTGTGTGTTAGAATTATGTAAGCAATAAAATATTTTAGCTGAGTGCGGTGGTTCACGCCTGTAATCTCAGCACTTTGGGAGGCTGAGGCGTGCAGATCACTTGAGGTCAGGAGTTTGAGACCAGCCTGGCCAAAATAGCAAAACCCTTTCTCTACTAAAAATACAGACAAAAAAGAAATTAGCTGGGCATGATGGCACATGCCTGTAATCCCACCTACTCAGGAGGCTGGGGCACAA
This sequence comes from Macaca fascicularis, assembly GCF_037993035.2. Lineage (NCBI taxonomy): Eukaryota > Metazoa > Chordata > Mammalia > Primates > Cercopithecidae > Macaca > Macaca fascicularis. The sequence continues at coordinate 138,875,393 of NC_088385.1, forward strand.
GAATCACTTGAGGCCGGGAGGCGGAGGTTGTGGTGAGCTGAGATCACGCCACTGCACTCTACCCCAGCGACAGAGCAAGACTCTGCCTCAAAACAAACCAAAAAACATAAAATATTTAAAAGTTAGACCTGAAAAATATTGTTACACTTACAGAATTTCAAATGAGAAAGACCTTTTTGATAAGAACTCTCCCACAGTAAAATGGATTTTTTTTACCAAAGTGTCCCTGGAGATAATTTAGGCAGAGCCGTAAAGATGAACTTGGTAGCAGTGAACTTGGTAGCGGCCAAATGGGAGGGCCATCAGCTCCCGACGAGGAATTCGTCCCTGCCCTCCTGCCTGCAGCACACCCACAACCAGGGAGGGGCATCAGAGAGCATGGTGTAAACGGAAACAGCAAGGAGGCTGAACAGAGGACTGGGAAATCACAGTGCCATCATAAAGCAGCCAGCTCGAGTGGAATCTCATCTTAAATTGGGGCCTGCCCCACCAGGGCTCCGCTGAATTGCTTTTGATCTCAAAGCCAAAGTAAGAAGCATAACTGTAGAAGAATCATTTCTACAGTGTTTTCCCTCAGCCAGTTGGCCTTGCCAGGGCAGACCTAGGGAGCGGAAAGAAGGAAGGGAAGCCCCCTTAGCACTTTGCCTTTCACAGACGCTGTCCTGCGCACACTGTGCCGTCTTGCACACACTGTGCCATCCTGCACGCTGTGCCACGGGCTGGGCTGGAGCTCTCTCCCTGGGGAGCAGCTGGGGGCAGCCTGGGAGACTGGGTCCTACCCCAGCACCTGACCTGAATTTCTTCGAGGCACTAAATGATGAATTGCAGATTTTTTCACTGTGTCTAAAGGTGTGAAATGTTTAATGGCTGTAGTTTAAAATTCACTTAAAGTGAATTGAGGAGAGAGTGAGCTTTCCGGGGAAGAGGGCCAGGCTGCAGGCCCACACTGTTGAAGGGTGTTGTCTCCTGACCTGGTTCCGATGCGCTGTGGTGGAAATGTGTCAGGGTGCATTGAAGATTCGTGTGCTCTTCTGCATGTATGTGACACTCAGATGGAGAGGTTTTAAAACATCAAAGGGGAACCTAGACCTTTAAAAATTATTGTCAGAGTAGTGCAGAGATTCATTTAAAAACCTAGTATTGGAGGTTTGAGGAATCTCTCCGTTGGTAGTTAAAACTATTAAAAAGAAACGTATTTTTTTCCAGCATAGCATCTCTATTACTGTGCTCCTCTTATTGGCTCCTGCTGTCCACAGCCTGGGGGCTGGGAAGGGAGTGCTGCCTGTGGAAAGGCTCGGGAACCAGAGGGGGTTCCCTTTCTCCCTTTGCATCCTGGGAGGTGAAAAGGAGGTCACTCTGGATAGCTACAGGAGGAGACGGGTCTTTGTAAGGGATGGTTGCTATGTTTGTTGGTGTGAGGGGCCCAAAGTTGAAACTTTATACATACACTTCAGTGTTCTGTTTTCCCTGTTAACACCCAGATTTCCCTTTTATTCTTAGGAACCCAGCACTACGCCCTGCCCTCTACTAACTGGAGGCAGACCTCTGCCTACGTTAGAAGTTAAACCACCCGATAGGCCTTCGAGCAAAAGCAAAGATCCACCGAGAGAAGAAGAGAAAGAAAAGAAAAAGAAAAAGCACAAAAAAAGATCTCGAACAAGATCGCGTTCTCCCAAGTACCATTCGTCATCCAAGTCCAGGTCTAGATCACACTCAAAAGCAAAGCATTCTCTTCCCAGTGCCTATCGGACAGTGCGGCGGTCGAGGTGGGTGTGCAGGGGGCAGCACCTCTGGTGCCTTCGTGACCCCTGTGTCCTTCACAGGATACCCAGTAGAGCTAGGTAGAAAGTTTAAAATCAGTGCCACTCTCATTGAGCAGACGTGTGTATGCGTGTGCTTGTGTGCCCTGCAAGTCCAAATGGAGGCTGAGGCAGGAGAATGGCGTGAACCCGGGAGGCGGAGCTTGCAGTGAGCTGAGATCCGGCCACTGCACTCCAGCCTGGGTGACAGAGCGAGACTCCGTCTCAAAAAAAAAAAAAAAAAAAGATCTTTTTTGGTTTTTTGTTTGTTTTGTAGTTAACTTTTGTTTGTTTTTTGAGACAGAGTTTTGTTCTTGTTGCCCAGGCTGGAGTGCAGTGGTGCGATCTTGGCTCACTGCAACCTCCGCCTCCCGGGTTCAAGTGATTCTCTTGCCTCAGCCTCCTGAGTAGCTGGGATTACAGGCGCCCACCACTATGCCAGGCTAATTTTTGTATTTTTAGTAGAGATGGGGTTTCACCATGTTGGCCAGGCTGGTCTTAAACTCCTGACCTCAGGTTACCCACCCACCTTGGCCTCCCAGAGTGCTGGGATTACAGGCCTGAGCCACCGCGCAGGCCTATACTTAACTACTGCCAGGTTTTTAAAAATTGGTTTGTTTAAATTCTAATGGATCCTGGAAGTAAGCCTACCAGGACCTTGATTCACAGGGTGGTGTGCTGATTGTGTGAAAGATTCACAGGGTGGTGTGCTGATTGTGTGAAAGATTCACAGGGTGGTGTGCTGGGGGGTCTTTTGTTTTATTTGTGTAAGTGAAGTTTCCCATGCTAATTTCTCTCAAATGTGTAAAGTTGCAAGACAGGAGAACTCTTTAGCACTGGTTTTGGGTTTGGATTCCCTGCTCTGCACATACACTCACCGGTGCCACACTCTGCACATACTTCATGTGGCACCGGTGAGCATGTGTGCAGAGTGGGTGTGAAGAGGGCGGCGCGGGTGAGCGTGTGTGAAGAGGGCAGTGTGGGTGTGTGTGAAGAGGACCGGCAGGTGTGTGTGTGAAGAGGGCAGCACGGGTGAGCGTGTGTGAAGAGGGCGGCGCAGGTGAGCGTGTGTGAAGAGGGCCTGCGGGTGTGTGTGAAGAGGACGGCACGGGTGAGCATGTGTGAAGAGGGGGCACGGGTGTGTGTGTGTGAAGAGGGTGGCGCGGGTGTGTGTGAAGAGGGCCGACAGGTGTGTGTGAAGAGGGCAGTGCCGGTGTGTGTGTGAAGAGGGCGGCGCGGGTGTGTGTGTGTGAAGAGTGTGGCGCGGGTGTGTGTGAAGAGGGCCGACGGGTGTGTGTGAAGAGGGCAGTGCCGGTGTGTGTGAAGAGGGCCTGCGGGTGTGTGTGAAGAGGACGGCACGGGTGAGCGTGTGTGAAGAGGGGGCACGGGTGTGTGTGTGTGTGAAGAGGGTGGCGCGGGTGTGTGTGAAGAGGGCGGCGCGGGTGTGTGTGTGTGAAGAGGGCGGCGCGGGCGTGTGTGAAGAGGGCCGACGGGTGTGTGTGAAGAGGGCAGTGCGAGTGTGTGTGTGTGAAGAGGGCAGTGCGGGTGTGTGTGTGTGAAGAGGGCGGTGCGGGTGTGTGTGAAGAGGACGGTGCAGGTGGGTGTGAAGAGGGTGGCACAGGTGTGTGTGAAGAGGGCGGCGCCGGTGCACACTGTTTCCTCTCCACGCTCCTTCCGGAAGTCACTATTAAACCAAAGGCCTTCCTGGTGAGGAGCCAGTTTTTCAGAAAGCAGGTGAACATTTCTGGGAGCAGAAATTAAAAATGTAAAAACATTTAAGAGTCACAGAATTTACATCTTGGTGAAAACCATTTTTTAAAAACAAAACAGTGGCCGGGCTGTGGGAGGCTGGCACAGCTTGCTGTGTTTTCAGGGCCCCGTTACACCTCGGGTTGTTGCTGAGCACTGACTGGCTCTCTCGGTTTCTGTAGTGCGGCACTGACTGTGCTTGTCTAGTTTTTCTTCTGGAATTGCTGTTAGCTCTTACGTTTCCATGGGACAAATACAGATGCCTTGGGCGCTCTGTGGGCTTTTTAAGTATAATTTTACACATTTGCCTCTCTGAATATATCCTAAAAACAATATGCTTTATTTATTTGTTTGTTTGTTTGTTTATTTATTTAGAGACGGAGTTTTTGCTTTTGTTTCCCAGGCTGGTCTGCAATGGCGTGATCTCGGCTCACTGCAACCTCTGCCTCCCAGGGTTCTAGTGATTCTCCTGCCTCAGCCTCCCAAGTAGCTGGGATTACAGGCATGCGCCACCACGCCCAGCTAATTTTGTTTTTTTAGTAGAGATGGGGTTTCACCATATTGGCCAGGCTGGTCTCTCTCTCTCCTGACCTCAGGTGATCCACCCATCTCGGCCTCCCACAGTGCTGGGGTTACAGGCACGAGCCACCACGCCCAGCCTGCTTTCTTTATTTTTACCGCAGCCAACACTTAAAGTTTGACAGGCATTTACACTGATTTCTCTGCAGTGAAATTGGATTTGACTCTATGATAAATCAGTTTGATCTTTCACTCTGCATTTTTGCGAGTGTTTTAAATGTTTCATCACTTCATACCCTTATACACACAAAAAAGAAACCTTGCTATTTTCTAATCAAATGGACAGTTTTGCTAACATATCTTCAATTTCTGAAGGCTCCCAGGAGCTTATATATCAAAGCTTTTTAAAAATTTCTCATTTGAGGCCAGGCACAATGGCTCACACCTGTAATTCCAGTGCTTTAGGAAGCCAAGATGAGAGGATTACTTTGAGGCCTGGAATTCGAGACAAGCTTTGGCAACACAGTGAAGACCTATCTCTACAAAATTTTTTTTTTTTTTTTTTGAGACGGAGTCTCCCTCTGTTGCCCAGGCTGGAGTGCAGTGGCCGGATCTCAGCTCACTGCAAGCTCCGCCTCCCGGGTTTACGCCATTCTCCTACCTCAGCCTCCCGAGTATACAAAATATTTTTTAAAATTAGGCAGGCGTGGCAGTGCGTGCTTCAAACTCCTGAGCTCAAGCGTAGAGTCTGATGTGGGGGGATTGCTTGAGCTGAGCTCAGGAGTTTGAGGCTGCAGTGAGCTATGATCACACCACTGCACTCCAGCCCGGATGACAGAGCGGGACCCTGCCTCTACATGCAATTAAGTGAAGATTAAAATAAAAAATTTCCCACTTGAAAATGTTTCTTATGACATTACATAGCTGAAGACAGGCATAAACAAGCCCTCCTAGTGACCAGATGCAGTAAAATTCTTCCCAGTTTTCCTTTTCTACAGGCTCCAAAGAAAGCATAATTCCTTCCTAAATCCCAAGCCTTGGGGCCGATCCTTGTAACAGCTGTTCGTGGTTCTTTAGTGTAAGAAATTAGCTCAGCTTTCACGTGGGGAGTTTTTGCAAACACAGTGGATGCGGCATCTGATATTTCCAGGTCTCCTACCATTCACTTCTAAGGACAGATGATGCCGTGGCCGCCAGCTTTTCCCACATTGGTGTATTCAGAGCTGAAAGGCTTCACCTCACACTTGGAATTTCAGGTTTCTAGGCTGTGCCTCCTTTTTGTTCACTAGACTATAGGAGAAAAGGTCATTTTACATCTTACTTGAGTGATTTGTTTTAGAATAGATTTAGTTACATATTTTTGAATAATGTACTTTAGAATAGCTTTAGTAGCATATTACTTTATATAAAAATATATCTTTATATTATTTTTATGGATTCATTGCTGACAAGTCCAAGAAGCCAAACCCTACTCATTTGTTTGTAACTTTCAGTTAAAAGAAAAAATTAAGGTAAAAATTACCTGAGTATGGTTTCTATTGTGATGGTAGGCTACCAATTTTAATTTGACCTACATTTAAAATGTTTTACAGTGTCAACAGAGCAAAGTGTTTTCAGAACACTCAAATTTTTAGTTAATCTCCATGGCTGAGGAGGTAGTATCTACATACTTTTAGTTAATTTTAGTTAAATAACTGATTAGAAAGCATTCGATTTTGCAACTGAGACAAAATATGAAGGCAAAGTGCACGTTTATTATAAAATGAAAATAAGAGTATTATAAAACAAAACCTTCCAGGTGTTGGATTGTTGAGCAAGTTCTACCGTAGGTGCTGGCCCCTGGCAGTTGTTTCCTCCACAGGGCCAAGGGCATGGCTGGGTGCAGAGACCAGCAGTGCGGGCCAAGGGCAGGCTGGGTGCAGAGACCAGCAGTGCGGGCCAAGGGCAGGCTGGGTGCAGAGACCAGCAGTGCGGGCCAAGGGCAGGCTGGGTGCAGAGACCAGCAGTGCGGGCCAAGGGCAGGCTGGGTGCAGAGACCAGCAGTGCGGGCCAAGGGCAGGCTGGGTGCAGAGACCAGCAGTGCGGGCCAAGGGCAGGCTGGGTGCAGAGACCAGCAGTGCGGGCCAAGGGCAGGCTGGGTGCAGAGACCAGCAGTGCGGGCCAAGGGCAGGCTGGGTGCAGAGACCAGCAGTGCGGGCCAAGGGCAGGCTGGGTGCAGAGACCAGCAGTGCGGGCCAAGGGCAGGCTGGGTGCAGAGACCAGCAGTGCGGGCCAAGGGCAGGCTGGGTGCAGAGACCAGCAGTGCGGGCCAAGGGCAGGCTGGGTGCAGAGACCAGCAGTGTCGTGGGTTCTGGAGTCCGAGGACATGAGTTAAACAAGCTAGTCAAGCCCCAGATGCTTGGGAGGCAGAGGCAGGAGGATCCTTTGAGCCCAGGAGTTCGAATCTAGCCTGATGGACATGTTCTCTATGACAAAAGAAGAAGAAGAAGAAGCTGATGGTTTTTCACCATAACCTTTTCTTGTGGAATTCTGCCTCAGCTCTTCTGGGAACAGGGAGTGTGTGTTTTTTTGAGTAGGATTGCATTTTTCTAAACTGGCTGCAAACCTGCGTCCTCCATCCAAGCTCTGCCAGCAATAATCATTTCCAGGGATCCAAGTGGCCTTAAAAATGCAAGTTAGAAATGGGAGGGGTGGTGGTCTCCTCAGTCATATGAATTATTGGAGTATAAAAGATAACTAAATTTTAACCAAAGTATTGAAAGTGCTGCCGGGCGCGGTGGCTCACGCCTGTAATCCCAGCACTTTGGGAGGCCGAGGCGGGCGGATCACAAGGTCAGGAGATCGAGACCACGGTGAAACCCCGTCTCTACTAAAAATACAAAAAATTAGCCGGGCGCGGTTGTGGGCGCCTGTAGTCCCAGCTACTCGGGAGGCTGAGGCAGGAGAATGGCGTGAACCCGGGAGGCGGAGCTTGCAGTGAGCCGAGATCGCGCCACTGCATTCCAGCCTGGGCGACAGAGCGAGACTCCGTCTCAAAAAAAAAAAAAAAAAAAGAAAGTGTTAATGCGGTTGTTATCAGATAGAATAAACTGTTAACAAACATAGCCTCCACTCAGAATGGATCAGACTTGTCACCTGGGCCTGAACAGACCTAATTGATCATTTTTAATGACTGCTGCCAGCCCACAGTAGAATACCACAGTTGTTAATATTTCTAATTGTGGTAGGATGCTATGTGGAATATGTTTTTTGTATATATTAAATTACTAAAGTTCTATGTAAAATACAGAAAGTTAAGATTAGAAAGCTTTCTTACAGCACAATGAATATTTATTTAATGGCCATACTGTTCCTGTGGTTGAAGTCCCATTTATTTAGTATGTCTAAGTTATAGGTGACTTTGGATCTCCAAAGACAAATTAGACATGTAAAAATCTTTAGTTTTGGGAAATCACTATGTTACTTCTCAAAAAGTATACTAGTTATGACCAGGTAGTATTTAGTGTCTTTTATATCAACATTGAGGTTGGCACAGTGGCTCACTCCTATAATCCCATCTCTGTGGGAGGCCGATGCAGGTGGATCACCTGAGGTCAAGAGTTTAAGACTAGCCTGGCCAACATGGTAAAACCCCACCACTACTAAAACTACAAAAAACCAGGTGTGGTGGTGGGCGCCTGTAATCCCAGGTACTCGGGAGGCTGAGGCAGGAGAATCGCTTGAACCCAGGAGGTGGAGGTTGCAGTGAGCCAAGATTGTGTCACTGCAGTCCAGCCTGGGCAACAGAGCAAGACTCCATCTTAAAAAAAAAATTAAAATACTTTTGTTGTCTTGTTTTCTGTTTTCATTTGTATTTTGATATCGTATCTGGTTCTCTATCTTAATGGAATGAAGAAGTACTCATGCAGTTCATTTACAACCTAAAATTAAATTTTAATAAGTATCAGTTTGAAACTAAGTTTATTTTTAAAACTTTTGCTAAGATGGTCTCTTGTGTTCATTTACTTATCTAAATACATCTTCAGAGTTAGGCTGGGCTTCTGGGAGTTCTAGATAGATCTCTGCATGTTATCATTTTAAGATATCTTCTAGTGTAGAGACCTATATGATAAAAACATATTTCTGGCTGGGTACGGTGGCTCACGCCTGTAATCCCAGCACTTTGGGAGGCCGAGGTGGGCAGATCACAAGGTCGAGAGATCGAGACCATCCTGGCGAACACTGTGAAACCCTGCCTCTACTAAAAATACAAAAAATTAGCCGGGTGTGGCAGCGTGCGCCTGTAGTCCCAGCTACTCAGGAGGCTGAGGCAGGAGAATGGCAAGAACCCGGGAGGTGGAGCTTATAGTGAGCCGAGATTGCGCCACTGCACTCCAGCCTGGGCGACAGAGCGAGACTCCGTCTCAAAAAATATATATAAAAAATATATATATAATCTATTTATTTGTAGAAATTAGCTTCCTAAATACTTGGGGTTGGTGAAGGAGACTGGGGATGGATTTGGAAGACTTTTCTTAGGAGTCTTGTTTAGCATTCAGAAGGGACTCAGGCAACATTGGGTTTCGACTTTAGGTTGAAAGTTGTGGCTCCTCATTGCCCTTTTTACCCACGATAAACTGCATAGCAAATCAGTCAAAGCGATGACTCATCTCCTAATCCTGCTCCTTAAAGGAGGAAACCAGATGCTTGCAGTTTCGTGAGTGGCAGTGTTGATCATGCTGAGGTGAGGACCGTCTTCCCATCACTTGCAAAGTGAATCAAAGTGAATCATAGCCAGACACAGATAAGACCAGAGGGTATCTGCACTGAGCAGTCCAGGAAGGAGGGGAGCTGCAGCGGCTGTCACTGGGCTGGGGACATGAGGAGGAATTGCATGTGAAATCAGATCCAGTTTCAACTTGAGAAAAATTAAGCCCCGGGAGCTGCTGGTAGAGCCCAGATCTTGCTGCTGAGTCATCTGCAGAGATTATTCCGGGAGCTGCTGGAAGTTCCAGCTGTGGCAGAGCCAGACCCTTGCTGCTAAGTCGTCTGCACAGATTATTCCGTGACTGAAATGCCGTGGGTAGGGACACGAATGGAGGAAGTGGAGTAGATGAAATGGTTACATGTCGGAGAAGAGAGGCTATTTATAAATACGACCACTGTCATTCAGATAAAATATCTGGAGTTTTGTCATTGAAAAAAGTCTCATTATGTTTCTTTTTTTTTTTTTTTTTTTTTTTTTGAGACGGAGTCTCGTCGCCTGGGCTGGAGTGCAGTGGCCGGATCTCAGCTCACTGCAAGCTCCGCCTCCCGGGTTTACGCCATTCTCCTGCCTCAGCCTCCCGAATAGCTGGGACTACAGGCGCCCGCCACCTCGCCCGGCTAGTTTTTTTTTTTGTATTTTTTTTTTTTAGTAGAGACGGGGTTTCACCGTGTTAGCCAGGATGGTCTCGATCTCCTGACCTCGTGATCCGCCCGCCTCGGCCTCCCAAAGTGCTGGGATTACAGGCTTGAGCCACCGCGCCCGGCCTATGTTTCTATTTGAAAGCAAACCATTATGCTTTTTTAAGAAAAAAAAACAAAACTGAGTCACGTTATGCTTGAAAGTGTTTAATTCAGACCATTTCATCTTTAAGAAGGCTTCTGGTCACATTATATGGATGATTTGCTTATAAAATGGAATTCCTGTTTCTTGCACTATGTTGTGGTATCAATATGAGAAGCCTAATTAGCAGAATAAAAGCATTAAAGCTTCTTTAGCTAAAGTCAAACTTAGAGAATTGTCTAATGGTATGTAACCCCCTCATTCTGAGATGGGCGTTTTCCCCCGATAACTTGAAAATCTACTGGTAACAGCCATTTCCCTTTAAAGAAGTCTATTACTAATAGCCACTACAAATGGTATTGTATTTCAAACTTATGAATTTGCAGGCCTTACAAACTAACTTATCTTTCCTGATTATTGAGTTTATTGTAGAATTCTACGTGTAAGCATTCCCTAGCCGCTATAGCTTTGAATAAGCAGAGCTTTTTTCAGAGTTCTGGTAGCGCCCAGCCCAGCACCTTTTATTCTGAGTGTGAAGTGCGTGCCTCCGTGTCCCAGAGCCTCAGCCTCCCCAGGGATGCTGCGTGCGGAGCCCTGTCAGAGCAGCGTGTCAGTGACAGCGGCAGCCCAGCCAGGAAGTTATCAGCCAGCCTCGGCCACCAGCAGATTTGACTCCGCGAGTTCTTTTGAGGGAAAACCTGGTAAAATGTCAAGGTGTCTAACTGACCTCGCCTTTATCGTCTGTTCTGTAAATCTTAGGAAAGGTCTGGAAAAAAAATCAAAACCATTCTGTCAGTTAAAGGATGGCCACTCCCGGCTCTCCAGGATGCCGGGGGCTGAGTGATCCCGAGCTGATCTGCAGAAGCATAGCCTGTGGCGTGTGCGGTTTATTGTCATGAAAATGATTCAGTGTAGAACTTTTTCAAATGGCAAAATCAGACCACTCTTCTTATATTGTTTTGAATGAGTTGTCATGGAAACAAAATGGAAATAAATGGAGTTTTTTTTTCCAGATTTGTGCTCATTGCAGGTCTTCCCAAAATAGTAGCTTTCCTGAATGAACAAAGAACTAAAACGAAGGTCCCAACTCATCGCTACGGGGCCTCCACTAGGGAGCATCACCCCGGAGGGGCGCGGGTCTCAGGGTCCTCGTGGCCACGTGTGCGTTGTATCACCACAGGAGAGAAATTAGTCCTTTCCAGGCACATGAGGAGGAGGAGGAGTCAGTGTTCATGGGTGGCTTTGCATCTGTGAAATCTCATAAACTTAAGTTAGCCGAAACTGTCGTAAGACTGGCATTTCCGAATTGGATCGAAGGTTTCAGGCTTCATGCCAGTGCCCCACAGCCTGTTCCTGAGTGTCTGTGCTGAGAGGCTGTAAGATTAGTGTGAACAGGAGAAATTTCCAGGTAGGCCTCTAGCTTCATTACCGTTGAGTTTCTTCTTGCTGTTACTCAGACAGGTAGACCCGACTCGTTAGAGTCTGATTTGCCTTTTCTTACCTCGTGCTGGTAGAAACGTCAGTGAGCTGAAATGTATAGGGAGATAAAATGGGCAAAGGCAGGAGGAAGGAAGAGAAAGCGGCAGCCTGAGGTGGTCATAAATTGCATACTCAGACCATGGCTTGTGGGGAATTGGTTGCCATTGACCATTTGAAGCAGCTCCAGCCTCCACGCCAGTGTATATTGGTTAAAAGTTTATCCTTGGTGTGATAAGTGTGTGGAACGAGAGAGACCATCTCTGCCTCTGAGGTGGGATTCGGGGTTTCAGTTCGTTGTCGGTGGAGTAGTGGAGCTCGGCAGGGGTTCTCTGAAGCCTCAGGGTCTACACGGGCACCATCCTGAGGAGCAGCCTCTGCAGACGGGGCCTGATCTCTGCCAAGGCAGTCGGAAGCATGACACGTCCCGCCAGCCAGGCCACAGAACTGAATGCTGCCTCCTCCTCTGTCCAGGTCCCGCTCCCGGTCCCCTCGGAGGAGAGCCCACTCCCCTGAGAGACGGAGAGAAGAGAGGAGTGTGCCCACTGCCTACCGCGTGAGCAGCAGCCCTGGGGCCAGCAGGAAGCGGACCCGCTCCAGGTAGGCCACTGGGTGTGCGCACAGGTGCCGGATGCGGGCCAGGTTTCCCTGGGCGGAAAGGGCGTCTGAAGGTCGGGTATCTGTGAGCAGAGCTGTGGGTGACCAGAGGGAGGTGCTGAGTCCCTCCCCGTGGCGTGGCCATCCCTGTTGCCACTTGATCACACTGAGCTCCTGTGTCTGGTGGGCGGGGCTCACTTACCCCCCAGGCTCTGCATGGCCTGGCTTTGTGTCCAGCTTTCCACTGTGCTGGTACCTTGACTGGGTCCACATGCAGCTGCTGCCCCTCTACCTGCTGGTGGAGAGGACAGGAAGGCACAAACATAAGGAAAATGCAAGCTTCCGGTCACAAAGCCTCCTGGTCTCAAGGACAGTCACCGTAGTTGCCTGGGTGCTGTGTGACTGTGACCACAGCCCAGGCTGGAGCTCCCAGGAGAGGCCACAGAGTCCTGTTGGGGCCTAGAGGGCAAGGAGCATCCATCCCTTACCTCTTGACCACTAAGGAGAACCTGTCTTGGTTGGAGCAGGAGATGGAGGGAGGTTGGCGTTCATGTTTATCAAGCGGAAGCGCCAGCCGTGGTACCTAGCAGGGCCTCTGACAGCCCAGGGTGCCACGGGCTCACCTCTCACTCAGTGCCTGGCACTAAGTAGAGGTTCCACCTTTCACTTCAGGAAATACATCCACCATCTGTCCTCTCGCCCCGGCTTCCAGTAGCTGTGGACGGCCACCTCCATTGGTGCCACCAGTGAGCACCGCCCTCTCGACCATGAGGGTGCCATCTCACGAGCGCCTCCTCTGGTTCTCACCCACTGATGTCACCACCCAGTGCCTTGCATGGGCCAGCCCTGCATTTCCACTCTTTCCAAGCACAAGGAGCTTGTTTTGTGTCCCCACGTGGAGTTTGTGCAGCCTCCTGGCTGTGTGGGTGGACCGTGTCTGCGTCTGGAGCCACACAGAGAAGGATGGAGCGTTGCACGTCGTAGCCTTGAGTTTCTTAACACGGTTCTGCTAAGTGCATGGGGGTCAAGACACTCAGGGTCCCAGAGCCTTCCAGAGGACGAGCCTTACATTGCCAGGATCACCCACACACTGGGACCCTCCTGCTCCTGGGACAGATAGCCCCAGCCGTCACCCACACTGCCCAGCCGCAAGGCATACCCTAGGCAGAGAGCCGCAGCAGGTCCTCCCCACAGCACCCTGGGCAAGAAGACGCTGCTGCAGTTGGCCAAGTACCACAGTTCCCTCCGTTGACAAGATATGATTTTTTCTTAAAACAGAAAAATTAGCAAAAGAACTATAAAGCAGATAGATACTAGCAAATGTTTCATGTACAACTGGCTCTGTTTATAAATTACATTTTGTTCCTTAGTAATCCTACACTGAGCGTTCATGTCTACTCTCATACAATCTGATGAAAATTAAAATGTTAGAATCCATCCCTTAAACAAGTAATTTCACATCAGAAATTCACCATCACCTTTGGTATATGTGAAGGGCATGGTTAGAAATTAATTCCTTCTGTCTCAACAGAAGAGGCCTTCACATTAACCTTTGCTTTAAGAGAGAGCTTGTGGGAGCAAGTAGCGATCGTATCTGTAAGTAGCAGCGTCCTGACGGCCAGCCAGCACACTCAGACGTCAGACTCGCGTGAGCGGCTCATATTCTCACCGAGCGCTAACAGGTCACACAAGAGAAGCGAAGCATTAGACTCGGTGCAGAGCTGAGCCCTGAGCTACCCTGCCTGGATAGACGGAATTAAACCTGCAAACCTAACTCTGTGGAGTGTTAAACTGTGATTCACTAGGAACTCAGTAGAGGTGAATATGTCGGTAATTACTGGTCAGTTTTGTAGTTGTAATTATAAGCCCCCAGTTAGTCTATAAATCCAGAATATGGATTTGGTTTTGTTTTCTTTGGGGGGTGGTTTTTTTTTTTTTGAGACAGGGTTTCACTCTGTTTTCCAGGCTGGAGCGCAGTAGTGTAATCACAGCTTCTGCTTCTGCTTCCTGGGCTCAAGCCATCCTCCCACCTCAGCCTCCTGAGTTGCTGGGACCACAGGCTCCCACCACCGTGCCTGGCTGGCTGCTCTCAAGCTCCTGGCCACAAGTGATCAACCTGCCTCAACCTTCAGAAGTGTTGGGATTGTAGGCATGAGCCACCGTGCCTGGTACAGAATATGTTTTATTAGCAATCATATTAATCCTACAGCCAGGCTGTGTCCCCGTCTCAGAGTGGGCATCCACTTCCTTGCCGTGGTGCAGTGCACGTAATCAGCTACCGAGTTGCTGTCACTTTAATGCTGGGACAGCACCAGACCAGACCCGGGGATATGCCCACTACCCAGATTTGAATTTTTTTCTTTTTATTTGAGATAGGGTCTCACTCCCATTGCCCAGGCTGGAGATTGCCCAGGCTAGAGTGCAGTGGCACGATCTCAGCTCACTGCGGCCTCAACCTCCTGGGTTCAACTGATCCTCCCAACTTAGCCTCCTCTGTCGCTGGGACTACAGGCACATGGAACCATGCCCAGCTAATTTTTTGTATTTTTAGTAGAGATAAGGTTTTGCCGTGTTGCCCAGGATGGTCTCAAAATCCTGAGCTCAAACAATCTGCCTACCTCAGCCTCCCAAAGTGCTGGCATAAACCACTGTGCCCGGCCCTGATGGGTCATTTCTGTAAACTGATTATAGCCTGATTCTTTCACTGACTTCTTTGAAAATGTTTTTAACTTACAGGAAAGTGTTTAAAATAGTACAATGGGGCCAGGCTCAGTAGCTCACACCTATAATCCCAGCACTTCAAGGCCAAGATAGGAGGATCACTTGAGCTCAGGAGTTGGAGGCTGTAGTATGCACTGTGATCGTGCCTGTGAATAGCCACTGCACCCCCTACCTGGCCAACAGAGTGAAACCCTCTCTCTCAAAAACAGTTGTACAATAAACACCCATATGCATAAAATCTGTAGCTCAGTTCCACAAGAGCTGACATTTTGCCACATTTGCTTTCTCTCTCTCACCCCTTCCCATCGCACCCATCCCATCCACTCCCATCCCTCCCTCCTTTGTTCGTGTGTGTATTTCATGACCTTCACATTCCTGAAAATTCCAGGCCAGCTCTACTATAGATGGTCCCACAATCAGGCTTCGTCTTGCTGTGCCCCATGGCTGGGTTCGGGGCGCATGTTTTGGCTGCGCAGGCGACGTTGCGTAGCTTCCCACTGCACCACCGATCAGCAGACATAGGAGTGTCCGCTCGTCCCATCATTCATGATGCTGAGTTTGATCACTTGATTAAGGCTGCATCTGCCCCTTCGCCTCCCCAGCAGCGAGGAATCCAAGAGGTGACACTGTGAAGCAGCACGGCTCTGCTGCTCCCAGCAGCTCTCTCCTCATTTGTCTCAGCACACGTCAGGCAGGGTGGCCCCTGCCTGAATCAGCTCTTACACTGCTGACTGCCAAATAGTGACTTTCTCCCTCTCTTCTTCCTTCTGTGTTCATTAGCTGAAGACCCTGCCCTTTTGTTGAAATCTCACCATGGACTCAGGAGCATTTTTGGTCTTGATTTTTGATTTGTTGTGTGATAATCCCATTGCTATTATTATTCTATTAGATGGTGACATGGTCTCCAATTTGGCCAGTGGCAGCCCTTTCAAGTCAGTTCTGTTCTTTTGACACCTCCCATGGTTCTTTGTGTTCTTGCTTTTGGTACAGGAAATTCCAGGTTTACTGGGCATTTTCCCTGTTCCAGCCCTGGAATCTGCCATTTCTTCAAGGACCTCTGGTTCCTTTTAGTGAATATTTGGAAAACCAGATGTGGACGTATTGAGGAATTTTTAGGAGTAAAATTTGGTACTATGTGGACATATATAAAACAACATTCATGAAAGTTACTTTGAGTACGTCATAGAAGTGTTTTTCAGCCAGGCACAATGGCGGGCACCTACAGCCGCAGCTACTTGGAGGGCTGAGTGGATCGCTTGAGCCTAGGAGTTCACACCCAGGGCTTTCCACAAGAATATTGACCAAATCTTACAGTAGCACACTTCAACAAGATGTCCCAGTTATCTTATTGTAGCAAATACAATGAATGATTAGTTACAGGTTTTCCCCATTGAGTTTCTAGTACTTAACACTGCACAAGGCACATGGACAGCTATTTGTTGAGTGAGTGAATGGGAGTTTACTGCTGCAGTAAAGATCTTTCTTTATCCATGAAATGTTAATTCAAGGTAGACTTTGCTAACTGAAGGATGCGTAACTTAATTCCCTAGAGCAACCACTAAAAACAAAAATGTAGCTAAAAAGCCAATAGAAGATATAAAGTAGGATTCTAGATGCTTTCTTAAATTCATGAAACAGCAGAAAAGGGCAGGTGGGGGAAAGAACAAATGGGACAAATAAAAAACAAGATTGTAGGCTTAAAACCATTGTAAAATAATTACATTAAATGTAAGAAGACTAAAGACTAGTTAAAAGGCAGTGATTGTAGAGTGGATTACAGAGCAAGACCTGGCCTGGCGCGGTGGCTCACACCTGTAATCCCAGCACTTTGGGAGGCCGAGTGCACTTTGACCAGCCTGGCCAATATGGCAAAACCCCGTCTCTACTAAAAATATAAAAATTAGCCAGGTGTGGTGGCACATACCTGTAACCCCAGCTACTTGGGAGGCTGAGGCAGGAGAATTGCTTGAACCTGGGAGGCGGAGGCTGCAGTGAGCCAATATGGTGCCACTGCACTCCAGCCTGGATGACAAAGTGAGACTCTTACCTCAAAAAAAAAAAAAAAAAAAAAAACCTTTTCCACCAAACTCCAGGCCCAGATGGCTTCACCAGTGAATTCTAACATTCAAGAAAGGAGGGGCCGGGCGTGGTGTTTCATGCCTGTAATCCCAGCACTTCGGGAGGCTGAGGCGGGCGGATCACAAAGTCAGGAGTATGAGACCAGTCTGGCCAACATAGTGAAACTTCATCTCTACTAAAAGTACAAAAAATTAGCTGGGTGTGGTAGCGTGCATCTGTAATCCTAGCTACTCAGGAGGCTGAGGCAGGAGAATCACTTGAACTTGGGAGGTGGAGGTTGCAGTGAGCCGAGATAGCGCTCCAGCCCAGGTGACAGTGCAAGACTCCGTCTCAGAAAACAAAAAAAAAGAAAGGCCGGGCGCGGTGGCTCACGCCTGTAATCCCAGCACTTTGGGAGGCCGAGGCGGGCGGATCACAAGGTCAGGAGATCAAGACCACGGTGAAACCCCGTCTCTACTAAAAATACAAAAAATCAGCCGGGCGCGGTTGTGGGCGCCTGTAGTCCCAGCTACTCGGGAGGCTGAGGCAGGAGAATGGCGTGAACCCGGGAGGCGGAGCTTGCAGTGAGCCGAGATGGCGCCACTGCACTCCAGCCTGGGCGACAGAGCGAGACTCCATCTCAAAAAAAAAAAAAAGAAAGAAGGGGTACTCTATTTAAAAAAATAGATGAGGGAACACTTCCCATCTCATCTCTTGAGTCCATCATCTCTCATACCTAAGACAGATAAAGATTCTGTGTTTGGGGAAAGGTGTGCACGTGCACCCGTTTCTGTTCACGACCAGTACTGTCTGCGCACATCTGTGTTCACAGACCAGTGCTGTGTGTGTGCGCGTGTGTGTTCACAGATAGGTACTGTGTGCATGCACATGTGTGTTCACAGAACAGTGCTGTGTGTGCACGTGTGTATTCACACATCAGTACTGGTGCGCATGCATGTGTGTTTACAGACCAGTGCTCTGTGTGTGCACGTGTATTCACAGATTGTACTGTGTGTGTGCACGTGTGTGTTCATAGACCAGTGCTGTGTGTGCATGTGTGTGTTCACATACCAGTGCTGTATGTGCACATGTATTCACAGATCGGTACTGTGTGTGTGCACGTGTGTGTTCACAGATCAGTACTGGTGCGCATGCATGCATGTCCACAGACCAGTGCTGTGTGCACGTGTGTGTTCACATACCAGTGCTGTATGTGCACATGGGTTCACAGATCGGTACTGTGTGTGTGCACGTGTGTGTTCACAGACCAGTGCTGTGTGTACACACACACGTATATGTTTCCAGACTAGGACTCTCAAGAACATAGATGCAAAAATACTTCATAAAATATTAGCCAACTAAGTATTACTGAGATGCCTGTTCTCCACAAGTTGGTGCAGAGATGCAGTGCAGTCCCACTCAGAGCTCCCATGGCTTGTCTAGAAATTGACACAAACTCCGAAGCATGTGTGGAAATGCAGATGACCTGGGAGAGCCGAAACAGCCTCCTTGACAAAGAGCAAGATTTCAAGACTTACCAGAAAGCTGCAGTGACCAAGGCAGTGTGGCCTCAGCATGAGGATACAGCAGAACAGTGGGATGGAATAGAAAGTGCAGAAAAAATTCATCACCCAAAGGGCAGGGGGCTGGGGCCACAGCCACAGTGATTCAGTGATGGAAAAAAGAAAGGAAAGTGTTTTTTTTTTTTTTAAAGAGACAGGGTCTCACTCAGTCGCCCAAGCTGGAGTGCAGCAGTGGTGGGATCTCGGCTCGGCTCAGCTCGGCTGACTGCAGCCTCCTGGGCTCAAGGAATCCTTCTGCCTCTGCTGGGACCACAGGCACACGCCACCATGCCTGGCTAATTTTTTTTTATTATTTTAGAGACGGGGTCTCGCTATGTTGCCCAGGCTGATGTTGAACCCCTAGGCTCAAGCAGTCCTCCTGCCGTGGCCTCCCAGAATACTGTGGCTGCAGGCGTGAGCCCCAGCGCCCAGCCGGGAAAGTCTTTCCGGCAAAACTTGCATGGACAGCCGGACACCGGAACGGGAAAGGTGCGGCGCACACCATCTGCAAAATTTAATTCAGGTCGGATCAGACTGTTACGCTTTTTGAAGAAAACACAGAGTATGTTCATGAATTTGAGGGTGGCAGAGATTCCTTAAGATGTGGAAAACCCTCTTGATAAGAGGAAAAAATCAATTAGACTTCATTGAAGTGTAAAAACTTCTCTCAAAAGGCACAGTGAAGAAGATGAATAGGCAGGCCGCAGGTTTTGCCGCGTGTATCTCTCGACAAAAGCCTGTGTCAGTACCAAAGAGACAAAGGACCCAATTAAGAAGGGGGCAGATGACGCCAGCCAACTTCACAAAAGGATCTACTGAAATAGCCAGTAAGCACATGGAAAGATGTGGAACGGCACGAGTCAGCAGTCAGGGCCGTGCTGATGAAGCCAGTGAGACAGGACTGGACGGGAATCGCCCGTCCCAGAAAACCGGGACGGGCTCTGGGGAGAGTGGGCACAGGCCCAGCGGCTGCACTCTCAGACACTGGGTTGGGAAATATTTGCAGTTTCTTGTAAAGTTAAGTATACACCTACTCCCTCACCCAGCTGTCCTGTTCCTCGCTGTGACCTCCTCTGTAGGTCAACATTGGACCAAAAACACTTTGATTGATAATTGCCGAAAACTGGAAACAACCAAATCTCTATTAACAGGAGAATTAATCAACAGACGATGGTAGCGTCCTGTCATGTAATACTATTCACAGGTGAAAGAAA
The DNA here is from genome assembly GCF_037993035.2 of Macaca fascicularis. Classification (NCBI taxonomy): domain Eukaryota; kingdom Metazoa; phylum Chordata; class Mammalia; order Primates; family Cercopithecidae; genus Macaca; species Macaca fascicularis. The sequence continues at coordinate 138,894,615 of NC_088385.1, forward strand.
CACATCGAGAATCACCCTGCTTCATGGAGGACTCTCAGACATGCTTTGCTAAGCAAAAGAAGCCAGACACAGGGCAGGTGTGGTGGTTCACACCTGTAATCCCAGCACTTTGAGAGGCCAAGGCAGGAGGATTGCTTGAGCCCAGGATTTCCAGGCTTTTTTTTTTTAAGTAGAGACCCCCATCTCTACTTAAAAAAAAAACGTTTGTGGTGGCGTCTGCCTGTCGTCGCAGCTACTTGGGAGGCTGAGGCAAGAGGATCACTGGAGCCTGGGAGGTCAAGGCTACAGTGAGCAGGGATTGTGCCCCTGCACTCCAGCTTGAGCAACAGGGAAACTGTCTGAGAAACAACAGAAAACCAAGAAGCCAAACCAGCAAACAAATACAGGCATAGTGTGGGGTTCATTTCCATAGAGCTTTAAGCTGTGCCCTAGAAATCAGAGCAGTGGGGAGCGCTCAGGGTGGAGAAGGTATAGATGAAGTGGCATTGAGGAACTTTCTGGAAGGAAGAGACACCCCTGCGTGGATAGGGCCCAGGTGTCAGGGTGTGCGCACTTGCCAGCACCGAGGACATCGTTTCACCCAATGGCACCTTAGTGCTTTAAAAAAATGAATGAGTTACTTCATTCCTTCAGCAAGGGCTTAGGTCAGATTGTAGCAGAATTGAGCCAGTTTACAGTTAAGGATTAGTAACCTGCTTTTTGTTCATTATGCAGCCACATAAACTCAGCTGGATTTCGAGAGTAAGTCATTTCGGACACATGTCACATGCTGGTATATATTTTATTTATTTGCTGCTTCCTTTGAAATCCTGGCATGTATTCATAGACAAAAATTTCACAAAACATTTTGCAATATAGAAAAATGACTCTTGTGTACAGATCCCACATGGGCGTATTGAACAGTAAGAGCAACATCTCCATTTACAACATTTTGTCCTCACTGGGCACGTCAGGCAGGCTTCCAGAAGATGCCAGGTCATCTGTCCGGGCCCAGCTCACCAGGGACAGCCCCTCCAGCAACTGGATTTAAGCTGCCAGCCAGCACCGCCTCTGGCAGGTCCTGCCTTGTTTGAATGGAGCTGGGTGGGAGTGCCCCAGGCCTGGCGCTGCTGCTTTAGGTCACTTCATTGGCACCAACACAGTCTGCTCATGCCCAGAACCACACAAGGGAGCCCGGACAGAAACGCTCAGTCCCCCTCTGCATATCGGGGCTGTCCCTACCAGGGCATGCTGTGGCCCCTCCTCCCACAGCTCTGTCTGAGCTCTGCAGGGCCATGCACTAGTGGGGTCCGAGAGATGGGTAGAGGGTATGGCCCCTTGATGGGGGTCTGCACCCCAGACTGTGAGCACAGCCCCAGCCATTAAGCAAGAATGTTCCAGATCTTGGGGGTTGGCACAAAAGAAATGCATGAAGTCGGGAGACCCTGATGAGGGGCAGGGCTTGGGGTAACTGGGCCTGTGCACAGACCCTGGGGGTCTCCCTGGAAGACAGAAGAGGCCAGGCTGGGAAGGGGCTTCGTGGCACGCAGAATCATAAGGGAGGCCAGACGCTTGCAAGCTGTGCAGATAGCAACCCCAGGAGAGTCAGACACCAGCAGAGAACCACGGTTCCCCCTTCAGGTTGGCAGATTGAGCAGTTTGGGTCCACCTGGATAGCGAGGGTGAGGCTGAGCCAGGAGGCCTCTGGCAGCTTCTGCGGCAGCGGACCCCGCAGCCCTACTCCTAGGATCTGTCCTGTCCAGGCCCCAGCAAGCAGGACAGGAGGGAGGGAGGGAAGGAAGGAAGGAAATCCTGTCCAGGCCCCAGCAAGCAGGACAGGAGGGAGGGAGGGAAGGAAGGAAGGAAATCCTGTCCAGGCACCAGCAAGCAGGACAGGAGGGAAGGAGGGAGGGAAGGAGGGAGGGAGGTGGGGGAAGGATAGAGGAGGAAAGGAAGGAAGGAAGGAAATCCTGTCCAGGCCCCAGCAAGCAGGACAGGAGGGAGGGAGGAGGGGAAGGAAGGAAGGAGGGAGGGGAAGGATGGGGAGGGAGGGAAGGAAGGAAGGAAGGAAATCAGTGATGCAAATGACCCATGCAAAGACTCTCCAAGAAACTCTGTACTCAGGGCCCAGAAGCGCAGGCTGCAGCGTCTGTTACAGATGAATTCTGAAAGATGCCAGGTAGGGCACCTCAGGGCTTGGAGGGCCTCATGGGAAGGGCTCAGGCCTGTCTGCCTTTACCAAGTACGTGTTCACTCTCAAGTGTTTGTAGAGGAGTGGCCAAGAGGGCCACGTGGCTCAGGTGTGGAAAGGAGCTAGACCAGGCGGAAGCCAAAGGGTCGGCCTCTACAGGCAGGAGAGAAGGATGGTCTAAGGGCAGGTGCAGGCCGGAATGTCTGGCAAGCATTTCTGGTACGGGATTGTCAGTTTGGTGATGTGGACTCTGGGAGGCAAGAGGACAGGGAACGACAGCAGTCAGAGCTGAGCTGCTGCCCACAGAGCAGGCTCCACTGCCCAGAGGCTAAGCAGCATCACCAAGCGGCGGGCAACTGGCAGGTCAGAAAGAAGCACCGCTCTGGCCTGGACAACAGAGTGAGACCCCATCTCTTCAGAAAAAGGAAGCAGCAGCACCAGAAGCTGCGCCCCTAGCCTCAACTGTCTGAGAGGCTGAGGCAGGAGGTTGCTTGAGGTCAGGAGGTGAAGGCTGCAGTGAGCTGTGATGGCACCACTCTCTCCAGCCTGGATAGCAGCGTGAAACCCTGTCCGCTTTTTTAAAAAAAGGAACGCTAAACTTCGATGTATTGATACTTTAATAATTTCCTGTATCATTTTGGAAATTTTCATTGATGAAACGTAGCGGCAAAGCGCTGTGAACTGCCTATGGTTGCTTATCTTACGTATTTTGCATGTGAATAAAATGCTGGTTGCATCTTAAATACCACAAGTATTTTAGTTGAGGTCCTAAACTGGAACGAAGCTTCTTCCAGGGAGACCATACCGTCTTCAGTGTGCTGGGTGGCTTTTGTTAAACCCATGGATCGATTTGCCGCGTTGTCAGTTATCAGTTCAGTGAAATAAGTTGCTTTAAGAAAAATTCATGTGTTTGGAATGGTTCCATCCCTGAATTGTGCCTTGACGAACTCTTACCCAAAAACTGGCTCAGGTCCGAGCTTCTCCCTTTGTGCTCTGCCTTTAAACCAAAGGTCCATCTCTCACAGAAACACTTGCCTTTCAGAAGTCCCCACGAGAAGAAGAAGAAGAGGCGGTCCCGGTCGCGGACCAAGTCCAAGGCCAGGTCTCAGTCGGTGTCACCCAGCAAGCAGGCAGCTCCCCGGCCCGCGGCCCCCTCGGCCCACTCGGCCAGCGTCTCCCCTGTGGAGAGTCGGGGCTCCAGCCAGGAACGCTCCAGGTAACCCCTGTCCTCCAGCGGCTCTCTTTGGGGAAGGGCAAGGGGTGGCCGGCAGGACTCTCCCTCCCTCCCTGAGTCCCTGCCTGTGTCCTGGGGGGCACCAGCCACGAAGCCAACCACACTCCCTGTAGCAAGGAAGTCCCCCAGACGAGGCTTCTCACGATCCATGAGCGCTCAGAGGAGTAGGTCCTGTACTGGGGAGACCCTCCTGCAGAGCCCAGGAGTGGAGCAGTCCACTTCAAGCAGCCCGGGTGTCACACACGTGCCTGATGCTCACCAGGCATACTGGGCTCTGCAGTGACCAGTAGACCTGGAACTGTCAGCAGCTCCCCAGGCTGCCATGGCTGGAGCAGGTCCCCAGGCTGCAACGGCCGGGGCCAGATGACGCCAACCTGTTGCTGGGCATCACACCTGGGCAGCAGCACAGATGTGGCATCCCAGTCCTGGGCTAGGTGATAATGACTTCAAGTCAGACACCCTCCACTGCCCAGGCACCCACACCCTGGAGGGACCAGAGGGCGGCATCTGGGAATAGCCGCTCCCTTTAAACTGATTGCTTCCGTAAATGTGAATCATGGGACGTGCGACCCTTCCATTCAGGTGGCAGAGGCCTCAGCTCATTTGAGATGGATCCGAATCTCTAAGAGGTGGCAACTTTAGAGCTAAAATGTCAATCGGGCCGGGCACCGTGGCTCACACCTGTGATCTCAGCACTTTGGGAGGCCAGGGTGGGAATTTGAGACCAGTCTGGACAACATGGCAGGACCTTGTCTCTACTAAAAATAGGTGGCATGCATCTGTAATCCCAGCTACTCAGGAGGCTAAGGCGAGAGGATTGCTTGAGCCCAGGAGGTGGAGGCTGCAGTGAGCTGTGACGGCGCCACTGCATGTCAGCCTGGGTGACAGAGAGAGACCCTGTCTCTGAAAATGTGATAATGGCCAAATGCACATCAGTGCGGGAGGCTGAGCATCGCTGGGGGGCAGGGGTGCTGGCTCCCCACACAGACGCCTCGTGCACAGGCCGAGGGCACCCACTCAAGGCCATGGTTCTGGGAGGGCTCCACTGTTCTGCTGCATCTTTCCTTTCTTTGTTTCTTTTTTCCTTTGTGTTTAAGGTAATTTTATATGAAAATTTTTTTTTAGTTAGATTGCAGTTTGTACACATTTCAGATGCGTGTAACAGCATGTTTATGAAGCCTGTTTTTATTGAAGGATATGCTCACGCCTATAATCCCAGCACTTTGGGAGGCCGAGGTGGGTGGATCACCTGAGGTCAGGAGCTGGAGACCAGCCTGGCCAATATGGTGAAACCCTGTCTCTACTAAAAATACAAAAATTAGCCGGGCGTGGTGGCGCACTCCTGCAATCCCAGCTACTCGGGAGGCTGAGGCAGGAAAATCACTTGAATCCTGGAGGCAGAGGTGCAGTGAGCTGAGAACCTGCCATTGCCCTCCAGCCTGGGCGACAGAGTGAAACTTGTCTGGGGGGAAAAAAAAAAAAGGATACTGGAAGCAGATGCAGTGGGCTCTTCTCAGTCCTCGAGCTGGGGTTTGGAGGTGGAGATGCTGTTCGCTGGCCTTGGCTCAGCGTCTTCACACGGTGGTAAGCTCTGCGCTCTCTCTCTCTCTCTCTCTCTCTCTGCATCAGGGGAGTCTCTCAGGAAAAAGAAGCCCAGATCTCTTCAGCAATCGTTTCTTCCGTGCAGAGCAAAATCACTCAGGTCAGTGGGCGTGCCCCTCCCGCTCCCAGCCTTTCATCAAGGGGCCTCATGGATTTTCTTTTGCTAATTTTCATTCCCTGTCCCTCCCGTCATCGACACCAGCACGGGACAGGGATCTCAGGCAAAATGCCGCAGGCCCTGGGTGAGGCCGAGGGCAAAGCCGTGTGGCCCGCACCATGCACAGCCAGGCTCCTCCGCCACCCCCACTGTGCTAGAAGCACTGTCTTTGGTCTTGACCACCAGCTCGTTGATGAATTTCTTCACCGCATGGATTGTCTGGCCAGGTCTTCACAGGTTCTCCTCTGTGTCTCGCCCTGCACAGGATCTCATGGCCAAAGTCAGAGCGATGCTTGCAGCTTCCAAAAACCTGCAAACCAGCGCCTCCTGAGACGGGGCCAGCGGAGGCAGAGCTGGGAGGCTGCGTGGGCTTCTGGGCAGGCTCACGCAGACGCTGGCCACACCATCCACCTGGCTGCCTCCGTGGACCCTCGGTGGCTTTTGTAAATTAATTTTTGATGACATTTTCAGTTTTAAGATTTCTGACCAGCAGTCTCTTACCTGTATATTTGTAAATATATCATGTTTCTGTGAAAATGTATTATGAAATAAAATGGGAGGAAACACCTTTTCTAGCTAGACCCTGGCGTGGTTTCTTCCTTCTCTCCTTGGTTGGCTTCTGGGTCTGTTTGACTGTTTGTCATCTATTATACGTGTGGTCATGGAGGTGTGGCGGGGACAGATGGGCAGCGCTGGGCCTCCCTGTCCTGGGCCCCCAGCCCTCTGACAGCAGCCGCTGGACTCCCTTCCCCATCCCATGCCTCCTGCGATCACCGCACACCCCTTCCCAGGCCGTCAGCTCCCCGTGGGCGTGTGTCCCTGCCGGCACCCATGCTGCAGCTGCTGGACAGGCCCTCCCTGCGCGGTGGCACACAGCAGGGGAGCAGCCCGGCCCCGCGGCCCCGCGGCCCCGCTCCGAGCACCGCGTCACCACACGGAGCACCGCGTCCTCGCGCCAAGCACCGCGTGTTGCCTTAAGCGCTGGCTGCTTGCTCCTGGTGCCTTTCCTGACGTGCGAATGCCCGGGACTCCACTGCAGCCTTTGGCCGCCCCAGTGGAAACATAATTTGTGTGTAGCTGAGGGTCCGGCCACCTGGAGTTGGGGCTCATAAGGTCCTTACACCAGAAATGAGGATTTGCTGCTTGTCAGGTCACAGTGATAGTTTGGTCCCCACAGGAAGGAAACTCCCTGGCGTTCACTTAAACCCCTGCTGTGCCGAGGTCGTTCCATTTTCAGTTCTGCCAATTTACCAAAACCCAGAAAGGGAATTAAACACTTTTTCCTCCTTATGGCACTTGGGGTCCAGACACTGCCTGCCACAAAGGCCAGTGTGGGTGAGGTGAGGCAGGGCAAACTGGAGCAGGTGGGTGCGTGGGGCCAGGCACACACATAGGCACAGGCCCCACAGCTGCCCACAACGACTCGGAAATGCCACAGGCCCTGGACGAGGCAGAGAGCAAAGCCGTGTGGCCTGCACCCTGCACAGCCAGGCTCCTCTGCCACCCCCACCCCCACGGTCCCATATACCTGGTTCCTCTCACAAGCGGTGGCTGACTTTATGTAGCACTCTAGGCGTCTCCTCATGGGTTGGTTTCTGAGATGACGTCCCGCGGGGCCCCCTGCCCCCGCCCACGGCTTGCAGTAGCCGTCCATCCCACAGACGCTCATCGGCCCCCTGCACCTGGACACGAAGCCGTCTCTGGGAAGACGCTGGCTTCCTCCCGCCGCGGCGCACTGCGGTTCAGTTCCGGCTCCCCAGTGGCTGCTTGGGGTCGCAGGTGGCCTTTGCTGCCGGGGCAGAGCCGTGGTGACCGTCCTCAGGCAGATGTTACCCACATCCTCCTGGTGCAGCATCTGCAAACATTTCTATCTTTGCTAAATCAGAAAGATGGAAAGGGCTTGATTTTACTTGCATTTCTTTAGTGATGAGTCAAATGGCGCAGTTTCTCTTCTGTTTAAAAATGCGTTTATGTTGCTTTATGAACTCAACCGCATCCATGCCTGTGTGTTGCCATGGACTTCTTTTTCAGTCATAACCACTCTCTACATATTAAGGGACTTAGCCTTCTGGTATTATTTATTTTGTAAATGTTTGCCCCAATTTCTCATTGCTGTTTTGACTTTTTTTTTAAGGTTTTTTTTACATGGAAAAATTTTTGTATGTAGTGGTTTTTTTTGTTTTGTTTTGTTTTTTTACCAAAAGCCTCCAGCACCTGGTATTCCCAGTTGGTCTCCCATCCAAGTACTAACCAGGCCCAACCCTGCTTAGCTTCCTCGATCAGACACAACCAGCATGTTCAGGCTGTTTGTGTTTGCCATGGCTCCTGGGCGCTGCTCCTGAGATGGGCCCTCTGTGCAGAGGTAACCTTGCTTTGCCTCGGGTTTGCACCTCCAAGTTTTACACACACCCTCCTTGTTTCACTGGGTCATTTTCCACTGTAAAGCGTCGGGGATCATGAGCCAGACATCGGCGTCTTGATGCAGGGAGATCGTTACGTGGGACCAGACGTCAGCAGGACCGTGGTTTTACCCATGCACTGTCAAGGCGACGTTTATGCCGGCAGCAGCCAGGATCGTCGGCGAGGGCAACACAGGCTTGGCCAGCGTCTGGAACATCGGGGAATCCTGAGGGGCCTGCCACGTCCTGATAACGGTGATGTTTTTGTTTGGTGCGTTGGTGCTGGAAGGGTTGAGGCACTTCCCTGATAGATGGGAGCAGGCATCAGTGCCTGGAGCAAGGAAGACCACCCACCCGGCCTCCAACCACTCCAGTCTCCAGAGCGGCCATTCGTGATGGCCAGTGTGCCCCGGAAATGAGTGTCCCCCGGAAATGAGTGCAATGGTGTCACATTCGTGATGGCCAGTGTGCCCCGGAAATGAGTGTTCCCCGGAAATGAGTGCAATGGTGTCACATTCGTGATGGCCAGTGTCCCCTGGAAATGAGTGTCCCCCGGAAATGAGTGTCCCCTGGAAATGAGTGTGCCCCGGAAACAAGTGCAGTGGTGTCACACTCTGCATAGACCCCCCGGTAAACTCAGCAGCACACGTGCACTCTAAATACCGGAGCCAGATGTGGTGCACGCAGTTGAGGTTCCAGCTACTTGAGAGGCGGAGGCAGGAGGATCACTTCAGCCCAGCAGGTCGAGACTAGTGAGCTGCGATCACGCCACTGTACTGCCACTTGGGTGACAGGGAGACCCCATCTGTTTTTTGTTTTTTGTTTTTTGAGTTGGAGTCTCCCTCTGTCACCCAGGCTGGAGTGCAGTAGCAGAATCTCAGGTCACTACAACCTCTGCCTCCTAGGTTCAGGAGGTTTTCCTGCCTCAGTCCCCTGAGTACCTGAGACTACAGGCATGCACCACCACGCCCAGCTGACCCCATCTTTAAAAACAAAATACTGGGTCAGGCACAAGTGATTCAGTCCCAGCACCTTGGGAGGCCAAGGCAGGAGGATCACGTGAGGCCAGGAGTTCAAGACCAGCCTGGGCAACAGAGCAAGACTCCGTATCTACAAAAAACACAAAAATTAGCCAGACGTGGTGACGCCTGTAGTCCCACATACTCAGGAGGCTGAGGTGGGAAGATAGCGTCAGCCTGGGAGGTCGAGGCTGCAGTGAGCCATGAATAAGCCACTGCACTCCAGCCTGGACAACAAAGTGAGACCCTGTCTCAAAAAAAAAAAAAAAAAAAAAAAACCTGTAAAATTAGACTTTGCATAGTGTATACAAGACACATTACTGTGTGTATGACACAGTAGTAATTCCATACCATGGGCCAGGCACACAGTGGCTCATGCCTATAATCCCAGCACTTTGGGAGGCCAAGGCAGGAGGATCACTTGAAGCCAGGAGTTCAAGACCAACCTGCAACATGGTGAAATTCTGTCTCTATTAAAATTATAAAAATTAGCCGGGCGTGATGGCGGGCACGTGTAGTCCCAGCTACTCAGGAGGCTGAGGCAGGAGAATTGCTTGAACCCGGGAGGCAGAGGTTGCAGTGAGCCGAGATCACACCATTGCACTCCAGCCTGGGCGACAGAGTGAAACTCCAGTCTCAAAAAAAAAAAAAAGTCTTATCACGGCTAAGGACTATCATGTTAAACCTCAAATGTCCTACTTTATGGGTGATTAAAGAGATTTCCGGCCGGGCGCGGTGGCTCACGCCTGTAATCCCAGCACTTTGGGAGGCCGAGGCGGGCGGATCACAAGGTCAGGAGATCGAGACCATCCTGGCTAACACGGTGAAACCCCGTCTCTACTAAAAATGCAAAAAAAATTAGCCGGGCGAGGCGGCGGGCGCCTGTAGTCCCAGCTACTCGGGAGGCTGAGGCAGGAGAATGGCGTGAACCCGGGAGGCGGAGCTTGCAGTGAGCCGAGATCGTACCATTGCACTCCAGCCTGGGCGACTAAGCGAGACTCTGTCTCAAAAAAAAAAAAAAAAGATTTCCAAGGGTGACTTTGGCTGGACCCCTCACCCGTATGAGATGCAACCCCACCCTCCCCAGGCCTAACTCTCCTGCCGTTGGACATCTAGACAGCTTCCTGCCTTACCATCGGCAAGGATGCTGCTGTGAAATTAGAGTTTTTTCCCTTTAAAAAGAGTCCTTCTGGGGCCGGGCGCAGTGGCTCGCCTGGAACTCCAGCACTTTGGAAGGCCAAGGTGGGCAGATCACTTGAGGCCAGGAGTTCGAGACCAGCCTGGGCAACAGTGAAACCCTGTCTCTACCAAAAAATAGAAAAATTAGCTGGGCATGGTGGTGCACGCCTGTAATCCCAGCTATTCAGGAGGCTGAGGCAGGAGAATCGCTTGAAACAGGAGGCAGAGGTTGCAGTGAGCTGAGATGGCACCACTGCACTCCACCCTGGGCAACAGAGCAAGACTCCGTCTCAACAACAACAATAAAAATATTCTTTCCTTCTTTAGGACAGATTTAGAGTAGTTTTACTGTATCACTTCTAAGGTTCTTAAACTGTTAATAAAATTGTTCTCCAAAGAATGTCTCCTTCACCTGTGTTTAGTAAGGCTGGCTTTTGTCAGAAGTCATTTGCTTTGATGTCCTGGTGTGCAGCTTGGATCCCTGCCCCGTGTGTCCCTGGGTGTGACCCGTGTCTGGATCGTTCAGCTCTCTGAGCCCTAATGCAAGCTGAGAGGGCTGGGTTGCTCTGCCAGATTCCGGGAGCCAGACAGGCACTGGGGGTTGTGAGCAAGAGCGGGGCGAGGCCGGGAAAGGGCTTGGGAACGAGGAGCTGAGGAGGCCGGGCAGGCCTTTGAGGAGCAGGCATCGCTAGGAATGCTGAGAACTTCCACCTCACGGCCAACATTTGGGGTTTTATTTGTCCGAATACGTGATTCACTCACGTGGCTACATAGGAATTTCTTGTGAATCTTTCCAAGTTTCTTTGTATAAATACAAGCAAATATGCAAATATATTCTCCCCCTCCAGCCCCAATACACATCTTTATACACAGAAAGTGTGTATCATTTCTATTCTGTGCCAGCATCATCTTGCTTTTGCGGTTACTGTATGTCTCGGAGTCATTTCCTTATCCGAACATAAAGAGCTTCCCTATTTTTTAAATAATAAACTCTTTTTTCTTTTCTTTTCTTTTCTTTTTTTTTTTTTTTTTTTTTTTTGAGATGGAGTCTCGGCCGGGCGCGGTGGCTCAAGCCTGTAATCCCAGCACTTTGGGAGGCCGAGACGGGCGGATCACGAGGTCAGGAGATCGAGACCATCCTGGCTAACACGGTGAAACCCCGTCTCTACTAAAAAATACAGAAAACTAGCCGAGCGAGGTGGCGGGCGCCTGTAGTCCCAGCTACTCGGGAGGCTGAGGCAGGAGAATGGCGTGAACCCGGGAGGCGGAGCTTGCAGTGAGCTGAGATCTGGCCACTGCACTCCAGCCTGGGCGGCAGAGCGAGACTCCATCTCAAAAAAAAAAAAAAAGAGATAGAGTCTCACTTTGTCGCCCAGGCTGGAGTGCAGTGGTGCGATCTCGGCTCACTGCAATCTCTGCCTCCTGGGTTCAAGCGATTCTCTTGCCTTAGCCTCTTGAGTAGCTGGGACTACAGGCATGCATCACCACGCCCAGCTAATTTTTATATTTTTGTTCACCATGTTGGCCAGGCTGGTCTCGAATTCCTGACCTCAAGTGATCTGCCCGCCTTGGCCACCCAAAGAATAATAAACTTTTTTTTTTTTTTTTTTGAGATAGTGTCTCACTCTGTTGCCCAGGCTGGAGCGCACTGGCGGGATCTCAGCTCACTGCAAGCTCCACCTCCTGGGTTCACGCCATTCTCCTACCTCAGCCTCCCCAGCAGCTGGGACTACAGGCGCACACCGCCACACCTGGCTAATTTTTGTATTTTTAGTAGAGACGGCATTTCACCAGGTTAGCCAGGATGGTCTCGATCTCCTGACCTCGTGATCCGTCCGCCTCAGCCTCCCAAAGTGCTGGGATTACAGGCGTGAGCCACCGCTCCTGGCAACACCTTACATTAGGATGGTACATTTGTTATAATCAATGAACCAATATTGATACATTATTATTATTGAAAGTCCATACTTCAGATTCCCTTTGTTTCCCTAATGTCCTTCTTTTGTCCCAGGATCCCATCCGGGTTCCAACCTTGTATCGAGTCCTGTCTCCCTGGATGCCTCTGGGCTGGGGAAGTTCTACATTCTTTTCATAGCTGTATAATATTCCATTTTATAAATGGCGCATTGCTGATTAACCAGTCCTCTTCTGGAGCACATTTGGGTTGTCTCTGATCCTGCTGCTACAAATAACACTACTCTAAAAGCCTTGTACCTAAGTCATTTCTCATATCTGCACAAACATCTTTAGCATAAGCAAACGTTCAGCAAAAGCCAGATGGTAAACATCTTAGTATTTGCAGAGCATCCAGTTTCTGTTATTCAACTCTGATGTTGCATAAAAGCAGCCAGAGACTATATGTAAATGAGCAGGTGTGGCTGTGTTCCAATAAAATTTTATGTGTGAACCCTGAGATCTGAATTTCATAGAATTTTTACATATCACAAAATATTCTTTTTCACAAATTTTTTAAAATAAATTTGTTTCAAAATTTAAAATGTATAACCTGGCCAGGTGCAGTGGCTCACTCCTGTAATCCCAGGTACTCAGGAGGCTGAGGCAGGAGAATCGTTTCAACCCAGGAGGCAGAGCTTGCAGTGAGCAGAGATCACACCACTGTACTCCAGCCTGGGTGATACAGCAAGACTCCGTCTCAAAAAAATAAATAAATAAAAGCATTTGTACCCAGAATAGCCAAAACACTCATGAAAAAGAACAAAGTTGGAAGACTCACAATTCAGAGTTGGAAAACTTACTGGACGGCGCAGGGACCCGGACCATGCAGAGCTAACTGATGGGGCAGAACTGAAAGCTGAGACAATTCAGGGGACAAAAAAGTGCTCATTTAGGCCGGGCGCGGTGGCTCAAGCCTGTAATCCCAGCACTTTGGGAGGCCGAGACGGGCGGATCACAAGGTCAGGAGATCGAGACCATCCTGGCTAACACGGTGAAACCCCGTCTCTACTAAAAAATACAAAAACCTAGCCGAGCGAGGTGGCGGGCGTCTGTAGTCCCAGCTACTCGGGAGGCTGAGGCAGGAGAATGGCGTGAACCCGGGAGGCGGAGCTTGCAGTGAGCTGAGACCCGGCCACTGCACTCCAGTCTGGGCGACAAAGCGAGACTCTGTCTCAACAAAAAAAAAAAAAAGTGCTCATTTCAACAAGCGCTGCTGGGAAAGGCATGTGTCCACGTGCAAAGAACGAAGCTGGATCCTTCCCTCACACCATGTGCAAATGTGAACTCAAACTGGCTCAGAGGCCAACAGGTAAGAGTGGAAACTGCCGACCAGCGTTAGAAGCTAAACCTTTGCGACTGTGGTGGCCGTGGTGTCTTCAACAGGACCACAGAAGCACGACCAACGAGAGAAAAAATGACAGACTGGACTTCATCAAAACGTACAACTTTTGTGCGTCAAAGGACACCATCAAGTGAAAAGCTCACAGAATGGAAGGAAAACTGCAAATCGCGTGTCTGGTAAGGGATTTGTATCCAGCATATGTAAGGAACTCTTACAATTCAATAATAAAAAGAAAATAACCCAATTAAAAAATGGTCAAAAGATCTGAATAGACATTCCTCCACATAACAGATACAGATGCTAGTCAGCACAGGAAAAGAGGCTCAACACCATTAGCCATCAGGGAAGGGCAACGCAAATCGCAGTGAGGCGCCACCACACACCGGTTAGGACAGCTGGATCAAGAAGACAGCACAGGTGCTGGCAAGAGTAGGGGGTGTTGGAGAAATTGGAACGCTCACACACTGCAGGTGGGATGTAAAATGGTACAGCACTTTGGAAAACAGTCCGGCTCTTCCTCAAAAGGCTGAACATGCAACCTGGCAATCCCACTGCTCGGCATCTACCTAAGATCCCATTTATGTGAAATGTCCAGAATAGGTACATCCACAAGCAGTAGTGGTTGCCTAGGGCTGGGGGGATTGGGGAGAAATAAGGAGTGACTGCTAATGGCTGTAAGGTTCTTTTTGAAGTGCTAAAAATATTCTAAAACAGGCTGGTGATGGTTGCACAAATCTGTGAATACACTGAAAAACTTTTTTTTTTTTTTTTTTTTTTTTTTTTTTTTTTTTTTTTTTGAGACAGAGTTTCTTGCTCTTGATGCGCAGGCTGGAGTGCAATGGCACGATCTCAGCTCACTGCAACCTCCACCTCCCAGGTTCGAGCGATTCTCCTGCCTCAGCCTCCTGGGGACTACAGGCACACACCACCACATCCCACTAATTTTTGCATTTTTTGGTAGAGATGGGGGTTTCACTGTGTTGACCAGGCTGGTCTCGAACTCCTGGTCTCAAGTGATCCACTCACCTCGGCCTCCCAAAGTGATGGGATTACAGGCGTGAGCCACCAAACGGCCTAAATAAACTTTTTCTTTTTTCTTTTTTTGAGATGGAGTCTCACTCTGTTGCCCAGGCTGGAGTACAGTGGTGCAGTTTTGGCTCCCAGTTTCCAGCAATTCTGGCGCCTCAGCCTCGGGACAGAGAAGCTGGGATTACAGGCGCGTGCCCCACGCCCAGCTAATTTTTTTTTTTTTTTTTTTTTTTTTTTTTTTTTGTACTTTTAATAGAGATGGGGTTTCACCATATTAACCAAGCTGGTCTCCAACTCCTGACCTGAAGTAATCCGCCCACCTCGGCTTCCCAAAGTGCTGGGATTACAGGCAAGCACCACCGCGCCCGGACCTAAATAAACTTTTTTTTTTTTTTTTTTTTTTTTTTGAGGCGGAGTCTTCACTCTGTCGCCCAGGCTGGAGTGAGTGGCGCGATCTCGGCTCACTGCAAGCTCCGCCTCCCGGGTTCCCGCCATTCTCCTGCCTCAGCCTCCCGAGTAGCTGGGACCACAGGCGCCGCCACCTCGCCCGGCTAGTTTTTTGTATTTTTTAGTAGAGACGGGGTTTCACCGTGTTCACCAGGATGGTCTCGATCTCCTGACCTCGTGATCCGCCCGTCTCGGCCTCCCAAAGTGCTGGGATTACAGGCGTGAGCCACCGTGCCCGGCCGGATAAACTTTTTAAAGAGACTTTTGTGGCTGGGCACGGTGGCTCACGCCTGTAATCCCAGCACTTCGGGAGGCCGAGGTGGATGGATCGCCTGAGGTCAGGAGTTCAAGACCAGCCTGGCCAATATGGTGAAACCGCGACTCTACTTAAAATACAAAAAATTAGCTGGGCATGATGGTGGACGCCTGTAGTCCCAGCTACACGGGAGGCTGAGGCAGGAGAATCACTTGAACCCGGGAGGTGGAGGTTGCAGTGAGCCGAGATCGCGCCACTGCACTCCAGCCTGGGCGACAGTGAAACCCTGTCTCAAAAAAAAAAAAAAGGGAGACATTTGTATTAGATCTTTGAACTGTTGGCGTCTTGGAAACGTTACTCAACCCAGACAGACGACAGAACCCTCTCCAGGGCAAAGCGCGCCCCGCTGGGACCCGGAACAGAAGGAGCGGAAGGCGCTGCGGGCGGAGTGTGGGGCGGGCAGGGACGCCCCGCCCGGGCCTCTTCAGCCTCAGTTTCCTCAGCTGCAGGGAGCGGCCGGAGAACCAGGCCCCCCCCCCGGTTGCTGGCGCCCCCCGCGCTGTCTCGCCGCTGCTCCGTTTTGACTGGAGACTAAACGCTGCGTTCGGCTCCTTTCCGGTGAACAGCAGACGCCAACTCTCCGCCCCAACCACGGGAATCACGCCAGGCAGCGGGCGGTTCCCCCAGGGCAGGGGGCGCTGGGCCCCGGCCGCTCCAGAGGGTCCCAGAGCCGGGGTGGCGCATGGACGACCCTCCCAGCGCCGGTGCAGCACGAGGCCCAGGCTGCCTCCGCCTTTCTTCAACTCCTTTCGCAATCCACAGTGCAGGGAACTGGGCTTCCACTGAGCGCGATACGGCCACTCATCCCCCGGCTGAAAGCGGCCAGCACCCTGGTGCACCTCGTGGGCCAGGTCCGCCCCCAGGAAGGTGTTCCCACAAGAAGGTGCACAGGGGCGGGGTCCTGGAGGGCAGCCGTTCTACCCACTCGATAAACATGAGGGTCCGGGATTGCACACCTGCTGCGCCGGGCTGGGTTCCAGCCCCGGACTGAGAGCCCGAGCCACGGGTGCTGGAATGCGGCTTTTCACCATGTGAAAAGTTGCTTTAATTACAAGTTCATTAGCTATTCAGCGGGGGCAGCTTAGGGAAACATGAAAGTCAAATGTTGAAAAAGAATTTGAGAAAGCACTGCCGACGATTTTTCGTTGGTTCAGATCTCAAATACTGCAGAGCTGAGCCACCTCTGTCTTCCCCTTGGACAGATTCTGCCGTGGGTTGCTAGACTACCATGGAAACAAGGCCAGCTGATGCCTCTACTAACCTGGAAATAACCCAGGTTTCTTTCTGAGTACAGCAGGTCCTGCCAGCTCTTGAAAAATTGTGCAGCTGGGTGCGGTGGCTCACGCCTGTAATCCCAACACTTTGGGAGGCCAAGGCAGGCGAAATCACCTGAGGTCAGGAGTTTGAGACCAACCTGGCCAACATAGTGAAACCCCGCCTCTACTAAAAATACAAAAATTAGCTGGGCATAGTGGTGGGCGGCTGTAATCCCAGCTACTTGGGAGGCTGAGGCAGGAGAATCACTTGAACCCGTGGGCGGAGGTTGTGGTGAGCCAAGACTGCACCCCTGCACTCCAGCCTTGGCAAAGAGTGAGATTGCATCTCAAAAAAAAAAAAAAATTGTGCAAAAGCAGAAACAAGCTTGCAGTAGCCAGTGTCCCTTTTGGCCACCACCACCCAGGACCCACCAGCTTCTGGAGGGTGGCAGCTCTGCTTTCTTCGGAGTTTGGCCCCAGCTCCCAGGAAGCAGAGAGCCTGGCACCTCACAGGGGCTCAGCATACATGCAGAGGAAGTGCCCTCTGGATGCCAGCCCTGCACCACCCGACCTCCATTCAGCTGACAGATGGGTCCCGAGCATGTCCTTTCCCCAAGCAGTATCCTGGGAAGAAAGGGACGCAAAAGAGGGCTCAGCCTCAGGCCTCCATGTGCTTCAGAGAGCTCTCAGAATGTGCTTTGGGGAGAGTAGGGTGGGGAGGCTGAAAGTAGAGAGTCAAGTCCACAGCAAGGGGGCCTGCGCCAGAGTGCACAGAGCCGCGGGAGGCCCCAGAGGGACTGAGGAGGCTGCGTCCTGGGCTCCACGGTTGGGAAGAGGGAGAGCAAGAGAGAGGGACAAGGCGACTCCCAGGGTGAGCAAGGGGAGAGGCTGGCGTGGTGCATGTGGCGATGGACGAGGGTTGGAGATGTCAGTGTGAACTCATGCAGCTGAACACAGCTACAGGTAAGGTTGCATAGGAAAATATTTGTGTTTGTGTATGTGCAGGGCTTCGTACACACACGTTTCTTTCACTGACCAATGAGGCCCAAGCAGCAATGAACAAACCTAGTGCCCAGGTCTTGATTTCATGAAAGTTGTCAGAATCACTTCTGTTTTAAAAAACAAAATAAAACAAAACGCCCTGACAAACAGGCCTGAGGAAGGCCCTGAAGAGAAAGGCTCTCACACATCAATGCCTGAAAACAAAACGATCAGAAAAGACTGCAAAAATGGACTCATACGGACTCATGAAAAAACAAAAAGAGGCCAGGCGCGGTGGCTCAAGCCTGTAATCCCAGCACTTTGGGAGGCCGAGACGGGCGGATCACGAGGTCAGGAGATCGAGACCATCCTGGCTGACACAGTGAAACCCCGTCTCTACTAAAAAATACAAAAAAACTAGCCAGGCGAGGTGGCGGGCGCCTGTAGTCCCAGCTACTTGGGAGGCTGAGGCAGGAGAATGGCGTGAACCCGGGAGGCGGAGCTTGCAGTGAGCCAAGATCACGCCACTGCACTCCAGCCTGGGTGATAGAGCGAGACTCTGTCTCAAAAAAAAAATGAAAAAATAAAAATGCAAAAAAACACAACATTGCACAAAGGCCATTGAAACCTACACAAAAGCTACCGTGAAAACCTCTACCCAGAAACTGCCTGTCTAACCTTGAACTGGCATTGCCTTTGTTACTGATCTTTGTAGCCAAAGATAAATTTTTGATTTTTTTTTTGAGATGGATTTTTGCTCTTGTCTTCCAGGCTGGAGTGCAATGGTGCAATCTTGGCTCATCGAAACCCCCACCTCCCAGGTTCAAGCGATTCTCCTGCCTCTGCCTCCCAAATAGCTGGGATTACAGGCACCTGCACCACCACACCTAGTGAATTTTGTATTTTTTAGTAGAGACGGGTTTCTCCATGTTGGTCAGGCTGGTCTCAAACTCCCGACCTCTGGTGATCCGCCTGCCTCGACCTTCCAAAGTGCTGGGATTACAGGTGTGAGCCACTGTGCCCAGTCAGTCAAATAGAATGATCTCAAAACAATTATGTCATCTTCCTCATTCATTCTGTAAAGGCTTCATCTTCTTTCACCCCCAGCCCTCACCCCCAGTAATGCACATAGTTCACTATGGCACACGTATTCCCACTGCAATTCCCCATTCCCAAATGAATACCATTTTCTTGCCGGGCACAGTGGCTCACGCCTGTAATCCCAGCACTCTGGGAGGCCAAGGTGGGTGGATCACCTGAGGTCGGGAGTTCAAGACCAGCCTGACCAACATGGAGAAACCCATCTTTACTAAAAATACGAAACTAGCTGGGCATGGTGGTGCATGCCTGTAATGCCAGCTACTCGGGAAGCTGAGGCAGGAGAATCTCTTGAACCCAGGAAGCAGAGGTTGCAGTGAGCTGAGATCAAAGCACTGCACTCCAGCCTGGGCAACAAGAATGAAACTCCATCTCAAAAATATATATATATATACACACATACATACACATATATATATACACACACACACACACACACACACACATATATATATATAATTTTCTTTTAAAGAGCCTCTCCCTGATACTTCAGTTGAGATAAATGGTGTCAGAAGTGGGACCTGAAAAGCAGTCACTGTTGGAAGGAAACCGTGGCTCTTAGAACCGGCGATTCCCACCTGAGCTGCTAACTCCTGCCTCTTGCCTTTTCTGCCCTGCTGAATCTTCTCTCAGGCCAGGCCTCCCTCTTTTTAGGTAGAAGCTCTCCACTTTATTCAGGATTTGGTTTGGTTATAAGGTTGCCTTAATAAAAGCCCTTACATTCCTCCTAGGATCAAAACAGAAAAACAAGTGACTTTCTTGACAGAACTCAGATTCTGTCTGGAGGTATGTCTTTCTGGTAAACTCACTGTTGATCACTGCTCCTAGCTGAATGTTTCATTGGATCTACATGCCTGGGTCAAAATTTTTTTGCAAATCCTGATTATAGTTTGGTCACACGCATGATTTGGCCATTTTCCCTTTTTTGTTTCTAAAAATCTTCCAAGAACAAAAATAAACATTCTAAACGGTGGACACAGGGTGGCTAATTAAAAACCACTGGGTTTCACATTGAATTCATAATTGGAAAAAATACGTACTAGGAGATACAAAGAAAAAACTTTTTTAAAGCTGCTAGGCCAGTCACCACCATCTGAAAACACTGGTCGAACTCCTAACATTCTCTGACAGGATTTACAGAATTTTCTTTGCTCTAAAGATATTAATAAGAAACAGAATGGGATTCTTAAATATTAAGACATGCCAAGTTTTCTGGGACTCCAGCCACCTACATATTATAGCCTATTCTCATGAACATTTTTTTAACTGGTGGACAAATTACATCAAGAAAAATTAAGAGCTCACATTATCATTATTCAAACAGTCTTTTCAAAAAAGAAAAAGCCTTCAACTATAGAGCTAATGTGGAGAGCCTTCTAAGTTCTCTATTTTTTTTCTGCTTACTTTGAATCTGCTAACTTTTCTAATGGGTTTGAGATAAAACTCACAGCTTTAGCATTCCAGTCAATATTTTTTGTAATTATTATAAGAAAGAGGAGTGGATGTGGTAGCTCACACTTGTAAACCCAGCACTTTGGGAGGCTGAGGCAGGAAGATTGCTTGAACCTTGGAGTTTGAGACCAGCCTGGGCAACATAGTGAGACTCCATCTCTACAAAAAATAAACAAAAAATTAGCCAGGTGCGGTGGTGCAGAGCTACTTGGGAGGCTGAGGTGGGAGGATCACCTGAGCCCAAGAGGTGGAGGTTGCAGTGAGCCGAGATTGCAGCACTGCATTCTAGCCTGAGCAACAACAGATTGAGACCCTGTCTCAAAAAAAATGAATAAAAATAAATAAAGGTTACATCCATGTAACCTTTTTAAAAAAAACTTTTTTTTTTTTTTTTTTTTTTTTTTGTAAGACAAGGCTTGGCTCTATTGCCCAGGCTGGAATGTGGTGGAGTTTAGGACATTCACAAGGTGGCATCTGCACAACTTTTGTTTTTTTTTTTTTTTTTTTTTTTGAGATGGAGTCTCGCTGTCGCCCAGGCTGGAGTGCAGAGGCGCGATCTCAGCTCACTGCAAGCTCCGCCTCCTGGGTTCACGCCATTCTCCTGCCTCAGCCTCCCGAGTAGCTGAGACTACAGGCGCCGCCACCATGCCCGGCTAGTTTTTTGTATTTTTTAGTAGAGACGGGGTTTCACCGTGTTAGCCAGGATGGTCTCGATCTCCTGACCTCGTGATCTGCCCGTCTCGGCCTCCCAAAGTGCTGGGATTACAGGCTTGAGCCACCGCGCCCGGCCCGCACAACTTTGTAAATGTCCTAAATGCATGGAAGTGTACACCCTGAAATGGTGGGTTTTTTTTTTTTTTTGAGATGGAATCTCGCTCTGTTGCCCCAGCTGGAGTGGAGTGGCACCATCTCTGCTCACTGCAACCTCTGCCTCCTGGGTTCAAGCGATTCTCCTGCCTCAGCCTCCCGAGTAGCTGGGATTACAGGCGCCACCACACCCGGCTAATTTTTGTATTTTTTGGTAGAGACCAGGTTTTGCCATGTTGCCCAGGCTGGTCTCAAACTCCTGACCTCAGGTGATCCGCCCCCCTCGGCCTCCCAAAGTGCTGGGATTACAGGCATGAGCCTCCACACTTGGCCAAAAAATAATTTTTTAATATTTATAATTTTATTATTTTAAAAATATGGAAGGCTTCACGAATTTGCATGTCATCCTTGCACAAGGGCCCTGCTAACTCCTCTGTGTCACTCCAATTTTAGCGTCTGTGCTGCCGCAGCCAGTGCTGTGTAACTATCTCTGTCTTGCTTTCAAAGTCTTTTGATTATCACTTCAGTGAAACAAACGACTATTATTTCACAGTGACCTATGATCACCTTTCGTTCAATTGTTTTAAACCTTTTAACATCTTTAGCAGCTTCTCCAAGAACAAAATTCTAAATTAAGTTTTTCTGACCTAGGCTTAACTTTGGGATTTTCTAGTTGGGCCCTAGGAGAGCCTTAAAAACTTATCTCTCATTTTGTTGAGGCATTAAATGACTAGGCTTATTTAGTAAATTATGTGAGAGACACTATCAAATAATAAATTACATTAGACGTTCTTTCAGTTAGTTATGTTATTAATACAAATGTTTCATGGCTGGGCGTGGGGGCTCACACCTGTAATCCCAGCATTTGGGGAGGCTGAAGCGGGCGGATCACTTGAGGTCAGGAGTTCAAGACCAGCCTGGCCAACATGGTGAAACCCCATCTCTACTAAAAATACAAAAATTAGCCAGGCGTGGTGGCACACGCCTGTAATCCTGGCTATTCAGGAGACTGAGTTAGGAGAATCACTTTAACCCAGGAGGCGGAGGTTGCAGTGAACCGAGATCGCGCCACTGCACTCCAGCCTGGGCGACAGAGTGAGACTCCGTCTCAAAAATAAATAAATAATGTTTCAAAATTGTATAAAACTTAAAATCTAATATCATTAGTCATAATTTTAGCTGTTATAGTAAATCTTCTTTAAAGTTATATTTATGTAAATATATTAATGTGAATATCCTACAGATTATGTACAGCTTATCAGTCTGATGGCCCACGTGAACCGTAGAGATCCATCATTCCACACTCTTCATTTACAGCGATCTGCAGTGTTGAGAGGCTCCAGCCATCACACTCACTCATAGGCAAGTCCCTTAAAACCTGATTTCCTGCCGGGTGTGGCAGCTCACGCCTGTCATCTCAGCACTTTGGGAGGCCAAGGTGGGCGGATCACCTGACATTAGGAGTTCGAGACCAGCCTGGCCAACATGGTGAAACCCTGTCTCTACTAAAAATACCAAAATTAGCCAGGTGTGGTGGTGGGCACCTGTAATCCCAGCTACTCAGGAGGCTGAGGCAGGAGAATCGCTTGAACCCGGGAGAGGGAGATTGTAGTCAGCCGAGATTGCGCCGCTGCCCTCCAGCCTGGGCAACAGAGCAAGACTCCATCTGAAAAAACAAAACAAAACAAAAAAAACCTGATTTCCTGCAGCAAAAATGAAATGACTCAAGAAATTACCACTGGCAGAGAACAAAGAGGGTGGAGAAGTGGATGTTTCACACAAGTCACACAAGGCCAGGCTCAACGTAGAAACATGGAAAAATACAGTATCTGAGGCCAAACTAACCAGGAGCAAGTCCTAGCAACAGCATTCACTAGATACAGAACTATGGGCACGGCGCGTTTGTTATTGTTCTATGATAAAAAACCTCAGTGAGGTCAGGCACAGCGGCTCGCGACTGTAATTCCACTGCTTAGGACGGCCAAGCTGGGAGGATGGCTCAAAGCTAAGAATTCAAGACCAGCCTGGGAAACATAGCAAGAGCCCAACTCTAAAAATAAAATTTAATTTAAAATTAAACAAAACAAAACAAAACTTGGCCAGGCATGATGGCTCACACCTGTTATCCTAGCACTTTGTGAGGCTGAGGTAGGTGGATAGCTTGAGACCAGGAGTTTGAGACCAGCCTGGACAACGTGGCAAAACCCCATCACCATAAAATTAAAAAAAAAAAAAAAAAAAAAAAGAGCAGGATGTGGTGGTGTGCGCCTGTAGTCCCAGCTCCTTGGGAGGTTGAGGTGGGAGGATTCCCTGGGTGACAGAGCAAGACCCCATCTCAAAAAGAAAAAAAAAAAACTTAAACGCGTCGTTGGGTAAAACTTTCAGTGTTAACGGAAGGAAGACACGCCACGCTGGAAATGAGGTTTTCCAGGCGCTCCACTCATCCTGGCGCGGGGCTCAGGCTTGGCTCTGCCACAGTCCACACCATCTCCTCAACACAGAACGACGACAGGCCCCGGCCCGAAGCCTGCACATCTCTCAGCCAGAGCTCCTTTCACAGGCACAGGTGGTGGGAGTTGACCGTCCACTCAGCGTCCCAACAGTCTAAGGAAGGCGTAGCAGCGTGGGCTCCACGGCAGGTGCAGTGAGGTAAATCACACTCGCCCAGGCTCCCCCATTCGTGGTGACAGAAACCCAAGCGTGGGGCCATTTAAAAGAGTAGTCGTGACAGCTTAGGAAGGAGGATCTGAAGCTTTCTTTGTTTTCTCCCTGCCAATATCTTTAGGGGCTTCTCCAAGTTTCTTGCTGAAGACATGTACAGGCCTTAATGAGGCTGGTCCACCACAGTCTTCCGATTCGAGGCACAGTAAGTGGCCCCTTTCTTTCCTTCTCTGCTTGACTTTTCCGGATTCCAAAGAGTGTTTGTCAAACTTCCGAAAAGATGATGACTGATGATTTTTACAAGGATGTGAACCGTGAAAAGTGATCCCATGCCCCGCAGGATGGGGTTTCACACTGACATTGCTACAGACCTACATTAGGTGGCAACAGCCCTGAACCCCCAAAGGAATCTAACAACATACAAGACAGGATTGTTTCTGGCCGGGCGCGGCGGCTCCCGCCTGTAGTCCCAGCACTTTGGGAGGCCGAGGCGGGTGGATCACGAGGTCAGGAGATCGAGACCATCCTGGCTAACACGGAGAAACCCCGTCTCTACTAAAAATACACAAAATTCAGCCGGGCGAGGTGGCGGGCACCTGTAGTCCCAGCTATTCAGGAGGCTGAGGCAGGAGAATGGCGTGAACCCGGGAGGTGGAGCTTGCAGTGAGCCGAGATTGCACCACTGCACTCCAGCCTGGGCGACAGAGTGAGACTCTGTCTCAAAAAAAAAAAAACAAAAAAGACAGATTTTTTTTTTTTTGAGGCAAGGTTTCGCTCTTGTTGCCCAGGCTGGAGTGCAGTGGTGTGATCTCGGCTCACTGCAAGCTCCACCTCCCGGGTTCACGCCATTCTCCTGCCTCAGCCTCCTGAATAGCTGGGACTACAGGTGCCCGCCATCTCGCCCGGCTGAATTTTGTATTTTTAGTAGAGACAAGGTTTCACTATGTTGGTCAGTCCTCAAACTCCTGACCTCAAGTGATTCACCCTCCTCAGCCTCCCAAAGTGCTGGGATTATAGGTGTGAGCCGCTGCGCCTGACCTTTTTTTTTTTTTTTTTTTTTTTAAACACTGGGTCTCACTCTGTCGCCCAGGCTGGGGTGCAGTGGCACAATCACAGCTCACTACAGCCTCGGCCTCCCAGGCTCAAGTGATCCTCCCACCTCAGCCTCCTGAGTAGCTGGGACCACAGGTGTGCACCACTGTGCCTGGCTAATTTTTGTACTTTTGTAGAGATGGGATCTCACCCTGTGGCCCAGTTTGGCTAAAAGCAGATTTTAAAGAGCAGTAAAGGTTTTTAAAACTTAATTGGTCTTTTGAACCAAAGTCCTCCCTTCTCCAGGTTTCTCTAGGTCATCTAGCACTTTGGTTGTTTGGTTAAACTGTCTTCATCCAGCCTCCTCAGCAGTCGAGCCCGGGCTCCTTGGCCCCATAGGCAGCTGCCCGCACTCACTCACTGCTCCACCCTCCCGCAAGGCCTCCCCAGCCCTCCCTTTTAAACTACCTGTAGTTTAAAACAGTTTGGTAAAGTAAACTTTCGTAAACAAAGATGAAAACGTTTGCTTTTTCTTCCTACTGATTTCTCCAAAATTCAAACTATTTGTGAGTACTCTTAGGACAATATGATCATTTGCATCGGTCCAATTAAACTCCATTCTCTCTTTTTTTTTTTTAAGACGGAGTCTCATTCTGTTGCCCAGACTGGAGTGCAGTGGCGCGATCTCAGCTCACTGCAACCTCTGCCTCCCGAGTTCAAGCGATTCTCCTGCCTCAGCCTCCTGAGTAGCTGGGATTACAGGCACCTGCCACGGCAGTCGGGTAATTTTTTTAGTTTTTAGTAGAGACGGGGTTTCACTATCTTGGCCAGGCTGGTCTTGAACTCCTGACCTCAGGTGATCCGCCCACCTTGTCCTCCCAAAGTCCTGGGATTACAGGCACGAGCCACCACGCCTGGCCCCACATGGTCAAGGCACTGACTAAAATGTGATATTTGAAAATGTACACAGGGCCGGGAGCCCTGTAAGGTCCTCTGAGCTGGCCACACTATGGTCAAGCCATCCTGACATTCCCCCACCCTTGTGATAATGTACATTGTGATATTCCCAGTTCTTGTGAATGTACTTTGTAACATTCCTCCCTCCTCTTGTGACAATACACGCTCGCCGCCCTTATGAATGTACTGTGTAACATCCATCCCCTGCCCACAAAAAATTGCTCCTAACTCCACCGCCTATCCCAAACCTATAAGAACCAATGATAAGCCTACCACCTTCGCGGACTCCTTTCTCAGACTCACCCCCTTGCACCCAAGTGAATAAACAGCCTTTTTGCTCACACTAAGGTTCAGGTGGCCTCTTATACGGACGACGCACGTAACACCTACATTCTTCTAGATTCATCTAATCTTTCTTTCTTCCATAGAATTACTAAAAATGGAAACTTCTCTGTTCCTGAAGTCCTATCAGCTAAAACTAGATGAATTCTCCAAAAGCAGCCTTGCGTCTGATGGGTGGGCCACACAAAAAGTTCACAGTACCCCCTAATGCCATAATCAGAGACATTCAAACTGCAAACCAGGTTGCGAATCGGACGTTTCGTGCTGTAGACGGCTTTCCCCGGATGCCAGAACAGGACTCCTGTCACGACGAGGCTCTTACCCATCTCAGTGCCCACCTCTTCCATGGAGCAGGACACTGGTGTCGCTGAACCTTCACGATCCATGGCTTCTGCTGGCAACTCCACAGAACCTGACCCAGGAGATCCCTTAGTCCCGGCTGGTTAAGTAAGGAAATGCCTGTGCTGTTGCTGACACCACGTGCTGCACCTGGAGAAACTCCTCTGGGAAAGCTGAGACCCACATGCACAAAATAAGAAAACAGGTCACAGGGTCGCAGCTGGTCTCACCCACCCTGTGGCCATCTGATTTATTCCCCTGGTTGCCTTTACGCCTGGGTTCGTGACTCAAAGCCATTATGCAAACTGGGATTGCCACATTACTATTAATTTTACCTTGTATTTCCCCTTTTCAAGCTTTGCGTTCGTTCCTTGTTAAATTTTGAAGTACAACTCCTAGCAGAATCATGCTGGCCCAGCGTGTCAAGATGGCAGCAAGAGACTCCAAAGCAGAAAAAATTGAACTCAGTAACGGGCCCCAGGGGGACTTAGCCCGGGAACCACGCTCTCCAAACCTCTCTTATTGCTCAACTGTGGCTAAAAGGGTTTTGACATTGACTCCTAGTCACCACCCACAGTAACCTCACCCAGTGTGCGGCAAGACCAGCAACCAGGACATCCCCAGGACATCAAAACCTAAGTACAGGGCCGCGCGCAGTGGCTCACACCTGTAATACCAGCACTTTGGGAGGCTGAGGCGGGCAGATCACCTGAGATTGGGAGTTTGAGACCAGCCTGGCCAACATGGTGAAACCCCATCTCTACTGAAAATACAAAACTTAGCCAAGTGCGATGGCGGGCGCCTGTAATCCCAGCTACTCAGAAGGCTGAGGCAGGAGAATCACTTGAACCCAGGAGGCAAATCGGAGGTTGCAGTGAGCCAAGATTGCGCCACTGCACTCCAGCCTGGGTGACAGAGTGAGACTCCGTCTCAAAAAAACAACAAAAAACTAAAAAGCTAAGTACAGAAAGACTGATCAGTGATGCCTGAGAAAGTTTTTTGTTTTTTTTTTTAAACAGAGTCTCACTTTGTTGCCCAGGCTGGAATGCAATAGCACGATCTTGGCTCACTGCAACCTCTGCTCCACCTCCTGGGTTCAAGCAACTCTCCTGCCTCAGACTCCCAAGTAGCTGGGACTGCAGACGCACACCACCATGCCCAGCTAATTTTTGTATTTTCAGTAGAGACAGGGTTTCAGCATTTTAGTCAGGCTGGTCTCAAACCCTTGACCTCAGGTGATCTGCTCGCCTCAGCCTCCCAAAGTGCTGTTATTACAGGCATGGGCCATCTTGCCTGGCCTCTTTTTTTTTCGAGACAGTCTTGCTCTGTCACTCAGGCTGGAGTGCAGTAGCGCAATCTCAGCTCACTGCAGCCTCTGCCTCCCAGATTCAAGCAATTCTCCTGCCTCAGCCTCCAGAATACCTGGGACCACAGGCGTACACCATCATGCCTGGCCAATTTTTGTAGTTTTAGTAGAGATGGGGTTTCACCATGTTGGCCAGGCTGGTCTCAAACTCCTGACCTCGAGATCCACCTGCCTTGGCCTCCCAAAGTGCTGAGATTACAGGCATGAGCCACCACATCTGGCTGCCTGAGAAAGATCTCCATCAAAGGGGGAAATATGGCCGAGCACAGTGTCTGACACCCGTAATCTCAGTGCATTGGAAGGCTGAGGCGAGAGGATCTTTTGAGGCCAGGAGTTCACGACCAGCCTTAGCAACATAGTGAGACCCCTGCCTCTGCAAAAAAATCCTTAAAAGTTAGCTGGGTCTGGTGGTGCACACCTGTGGTCCTAGCTACTTGTGAGATGGAGGTGGGAGGATTGCTTGACCCTGGGAGGTGGAGGCTGCAGTGAGCTTTGATTACGCCACTGCACTCCAGCCTGGACAACAGAGTCCCCTCTCTCAAAAAAAAAAAAAAAAATTGCCTGGGTGCAGTGACTCAAACCTGTAATCCCAACATTTTGGGAGGCCAACGCAGGAGGATCCCTTGAGCCCAAGAGTTTAAGACCAACCTGGGAAACATAGGGAGACTCCATCTTTATTTATTTTTTAAAAATTTAAGAGGCCGGGCACTGTGGCTCATGCCTGTAGTCCCAGCACTTTGGGAGGCCGAGGTGGGCAGATCAAGAGGTCAGGAGTTTGAGACCATTGTGGCCAACATGGTAAAACCCCGTTTCTACTAAAAATACAAAAATTAGCTGGGTGTGATGGCGCACGCCTGTAATCCCAGCTACTCAGGAGGCTGTGGCAGGAGAATCGCTTGAACCCGGGAGGCGGAGGTTGCAGTGAGCTGAGATCACACCGCTGCACTCCAGCCTGGAAAATAGAGTGAGACTCCATCTCAAAAAATATATATATTAAAAAATATTTTTAAAAAGGGGAAATAGGAAAGTTTTCAGAAGCAAAATGGAGTTATTAGTGTAAAAATAAAATCACCTGACAAATAGAGCCAGGGAAGATTATGAAGGGAGGGTTCTCAGCCTTGTATGCCTGATAAAAACTACCACAAAAGAGTTGCAAAAACCACAACTTTGCCCAGAAAATACTTCTGCGAGGAAATCTGCCCAGCGACGGCCTGTCCAACCCTGGACTGGCATCATCTTGTCATTCATCCTCGTAGCCAAGGACAATCATTTCAAAACAATTATGTCATCCTCATTTTCCTTTAAAACCCTTTTTCTTCCTTTTCCCTCCTTAATATACACACAGTTTACTATGGCACACATTCCCTCCCAAATAAATATCTACATCCTCTAGAGAGCCTCTTTCTGTTTCATATTTAGGTTAGGAGGTTCTAATTCCATTCTCCAATACAAGGAACTCAGGGCCAGGCACGGTGGCTGTAATCCCAGGACTTTGGGAGGCCAAGACAGGAGGATCACTTGAGCCCAAGAGTTTGAGACCAGCCTGGGCAACCTTGTTCCTACTAAAAATACAAAAATTACCCAGGCGTGGTGGCATGCACCTGTGGTCCCAGCTACTCAGGAGGCTGAGGTGGGAGGATTGCTTGAATCCGGGAGGTTGAGGCTGCAGTGAGCTATAATCACGCCACTGCACTTTGGCCTGAGCAACAAAGTGAGACTGTGCCTCAAAAACAAACAAACAAAAGCAAACCAAGCAAACAAAAAAACACAAAACAAGGACTGGGGCAGGAAACACACAACCTTATAGTTGCAGAAAGTAAGAACGTGCTCAACACAAATAAAATCCCCAGTCAAGGGCGGGGCATGGTGGCTCATGCCTGTAATCCCAGCACTTTGGGAGGCCGAGGTGGACGGATCACCTGAGGTCAGGAGTTCAAGACCAGCCTGGCCAACATGGTGAAACCACATCTCTACTAAAAATACAAAAAATTAGCCGGGCATGGTGGTGGGCACCTATAATCCCAGCTATTCAGCAGGCTAAGGCAGGAGAATCATTTGAACCAGGGAGGCAGAGGTTGCAGTGAGCCGAGATCGTGCCATTGCACTCCAGCCTGGGCAACAAGAGTGATACTCTGTATCAAAATAATAACAATACACTTTATAAATAAATAAATGTCACATGAGATCCAGACAGGGCCCTTGCACAGAAAAAAGGACATTAGAGAAAAACTCAGGGAACCTGAATAACATGCGGATTATGCTTAATGACAATGTATCATTACGGTTCATTCACTGTGACCAATGGACCATGATGAGATAAAATGTTAATTACAGAGGAGAGTGGGTATAAGGTGTATGGGCACTTCAGCCATTATGGAAACAATGTGGCAATTCCTAAGAAATTAAAAATAGAACTGCCACAGGGCCCAGCAGTCCTTCCCCTGGGCCTGTACCCAAATGAATCAAGCTCACCACCCATCTAGGTGTCCACACTCACACACGTCCACCACAGCACTACCCACAGCGGCCAAAGCGGGGAACCACCTGGGCATCCATCAGTGGCCGGACAGATAAGGAGAATGTGGTGTATATGATCACATGGAGGGAGATGACGGACTATTGTTCAGCCTTAAAAACAGATCCTGCATTTGCTACATGGATGGACTGGGGGTCACGATGCAGCAAGACAAGCCAAACACAGAAAGAAACATCACAGGATCTCACAAATATGCAGAATCTTAAAAATAAATAAATAAGTAAAGGCAGGGGTATTGGGTGCGGTGGCTCACACCTGTAATCTCAGGATTTTGGGAGGTCAAGGTGGGAGGATCACTTGAGCTCAGGAGTTTGAGACCAGCCTGGGTAACATAGTAAAACCCCATCTCTACAAATTTTTTTTAAAATTAGCTCAGTGTGGTGGTGTGCACCTGTGGTCCCAGCTATCTGGGAGGCTGAGGCGGGAGGATTGCTTGAGCCCAGGAGGTCGAGGCTGCAGTGAGCTGTGGTCGTACCACTGCACTCCAGCCTGGGCAAGACAGCAAGAAGCTGTCTCAAAATAATAAATAAATAAAAAGGCGGGGATCAAATATATAAAGACAGAATAAAACAGTGGGCGACAGGGTGAGCCCCTTCAAACGGGCTTGTGTGCACCTGAGGGCTACAGAGAATAATTATGTTCCAGGTGTTTGCTAATGCGTGGATCACGGCTGCTCTGACTGTGGGAGGAAGACGGGTGCCTGTGAGATGATGCAAAACTCACCTGTTCCACTGTGGTCACCAATTTACTGCATATACGCACCCTACAACACCACGATGTACACCTTAAATGCACACAATAACATTTTTTTTTTTTTTTTTTGAGACGGAGTCTCGCTATGTCGCCCAGGGTGGAGTGCAGTGGCCGGATCTCAGCTCACTGCAAGCTCCGCCTCCCGGGTTTTTACGCCATTCTCCTGCCTCAGCCTCCCGAGTAGCCGGGACTACAGGCGCCCACCACCTCGCCCGGCTAGTTTTTTGTATTTTTTAGTAGAGACGGGGTTTCACCGTGTTAGCCAGGATGGTCTCGAACTCCTGACTTCGTGATCCGCCCGTCTCGGCCTCCCAAAGTGCTGGGATTACAGGCTTGAGCCACCGCGCCCGGCCAATAACATTTATTTTTAAAAAAGATACGTGGGGCCAGGCGCAGTGGCTCACACCTGTAATCTCAACACTCTGGGAGGCCGAGGCGTGCAGATCACCTGAGGTCGGGAGTTCGAGACCATCCTGACCAACATGGAGAAACCCCATCTCTACTAAAAATACAAAATTAGCTGGGCGTGGTGGCGCATGCCTGTAATCCCAGCTACTCAGGAGGCTGAGGCAGGAGAATCACTTGAACCCGGGAGGTGGAGGTTATGGTGAGCCGAGATTGTGCCATTGCACTCCAGCCTGGGCAGTAACGGCAAAACTCCATCTCAAAAATAAAAAATAAAAAGATACATGGGAACTTTCCTATATTAATAGTTTTTCTATAAATTTAACTTCTAAAAATTTAGAACTTTATTTTTAAAAAAACAACAGACTGCTCACTTCAGCAACACCTATCCTAAAACTGGAACGACACAGAGATTAGCGTGGCCTCTGCACGAGGATGACACAAAAATTCATGAAGTGTTCTGTAGTTTTATATTATAAATAAAAATAAAAAATAACACACACATACAAAACCGTGCCTCAAAACATGTCATCTAGGGGCTGGGTGCAGTGGCTCACGCCTGTAATCTCAGCACTTTGTGGGGATGAGGTGGGTGGACCACCTGAGGTCAGGAGTTCAAGACCAGCCTAGACAACATAGCGAAACCCCATCTCTACTAAAAACACAAAAATTAGCCGGGCGTGATGGCGCATGCTACTCTGGAGGCTGAGGCAGGAGAATCGCTTGAACCCGGAGGCAGAGCTTGAAGTGAGCCGAGATCGCACCACTGCACTCCAGCCTGGGTGACAGCGAGACTCCGTCTGAAAAAAAAACAAAAATATGTCAACTAGGAACACCTGTGTTCTGTGTTCTGTTCTGCCTGAGTCTGCTGCAAGGCCTGCCGGGGTGTGGCTGAGCTGCCTACGCCTCCGCCCACCTGCCCAACCTGCTCGCACACCACAGCCCATGGGTCCACTGGGAAAGCACCTCGGGTGCAGTGAGACCTCAGAAGCCGACCTCAGTTGCACGCAGGTGGGTGACAGGGCACGCAGCGTCATCTGCAGAGCGCCCAGTGGGCACTGCCTCCCGTGGCCCCTGGGCCTCAGGGTTTCCCAGGCTGGGTCAAAGCTAATTCCCCCAAATGCCACGCAAAGTGACAGCAGATTATTTCCTCTGCAACAAATAGCTGAAATTAAGGAATTTGAAAATTTTACAAAGGCAATATTTGTTAACTTGAATAAATTCGAGATGAAGAGATTAATTTTGTTTTCTCATTATTGTTCAGAATGAGCACTTCTGGGATAAAGACAGCCGTCCTGAAATAAATAAATAACGGCACCCAGTTTTCTAGGTGGAGAGCCTGCAGAGAGGCGGCCGGGCTTGGACTCTGCTGTGAGCGCCCGGCCTGCGGCTCACCCTGGGATGTCCAGGGTGCCTGGGCTGCCTGGGCACCTGCTCTGGGTTGGAGTGGACAAACCTAGGCAGCGCTTGGCCAGCAACAAGGAGCTGGTGAGTACAGATCTCGTGATGCAGGCCAGCTAGGGGGGACGCTGAGAGCAGGGGGCCCAGAACCCACCCATGCGGGGCTACAGTGCGTGGGGTTGAAGGGGTTTGGTTCTGTGGCGCCGCCCAAATCTCCTGTTGAAATGTAAGCCTCGTGTGTTGGAGGAGGGGGCTAGTGGGAGGTGATGGGCTCATGGGGGCAGATTTCCCCCTTGCTGCTCTCATGGAAGTGAGTTCTCACGAGATCTGGTTGTGTAAAAGTGTGTAGCACTTCCCTCTTCGCTCTGTCTCTCCTGCTCTGGCCACATGAGACGTACCTGCGTCCTCTTCACCTTCCACCTTGAGAGCTTCCTGAGGTCTCCCCAGCTATGCTTCCTGTACAGCCTGTGGAACTGCGAGTCAGCTAAACCTCTTTTCTTTATAAATTACTCAGTCTCAGGCAGTTCTTTGCAGCGTTGTGAGAACAGACTCACATAGAGCTGAAATGCTGCCAAAGAGGTGCTGAGAAAGGGGAGAGCATCGTTTACCAGGAAGGGGGTGCACCCAGGAAGGGGGTGTAGCATGTTCACCACGGAAGTGCGAAGGCAGCCCAGGCGCCTGCCATGGGGGAATGCACAGAATGTGGGCCGAGCACGGTGGCTCATACCTGTGAGCCCAGCACTGTGGGAGGCTGAGGTGGGCAGATCACTTGAGATAAGGAGATCGAGACCAGCATGGCCAACACGGTGAAACCCCGTATCTACTAAAAATACAAAAATTAGCTGCGCGTGGTGGCGGGCGCCTGTAATCCCAGCTACTCGGGAGGCTGAGGCAGGAGAATCGCTTGAACCAGTGGGGCGGAGGCTGCAGTAAGCAAAGATCGCACCGCTGCACTCCAGCCTGGGCGACAGAGTGAGACTCCATCTCAAAAATCAATTAATGAATTAATAAACATTCAAAAGTCAACAACAAGGGGTTGAGGACCTCCACTGGTGGTGTTCATGGCAGCAGGGAAGCCAGGTACCAGTGCATGAGGATGTGGAACCAGGACTACAAAGACGCTGGGCTGAGGAGAAGACCAACCAGGCTGGGGCTGGCATAGGGTCCAGGGAGGGCCCATCTCTGAAATGGGTGACATAAGCCAAACACAGTGCTTTGTGCTCAGGCCTCTCTGCATTGGGCTTCCTGTCACTTACACACAAAGAGCCTTGAATGGAATTCACCGTGAGTGATACAACCAGGGGCACAGCACCCCCTCCTCACTGCCTGACCCAAGGGTCCTAGGTCCCCACAGGAGCGACCGTGGGCAGGGCCACCCAGGGGCTGCCCATCAGAGTGTCTGCACCCGGATGGCTACATTCCAGGGCTGGGCACCTCTGGCTTTCCTAGAACCTTCATGTCACAGCTAGGAGCCGCAAGTGTGTGCCCCACAGAGCCCCAACAATAGTGCCCAACTGTCATTTGCCCATCTTCATGGTCCACAGACATCGCTACCTGAGTCTCCAGGCAGGGGCAGGAAATGAGCTGATGGGCCCAGCCTAGGTTTAATGGTCCAGGCATGGGGCAGCGTCACTAAACCCTGGGCTGACAGGGACAAAGGTGGGTTTTCTAAAGGAAATTGCAGGATAAGGGAGATGGATAATAGGCAAGGCTGGATCAAGGGGCTCAGAAGATATGAGGCAATGTGTGTGTGCGTGTGGTAAACACAAATACAGTATATGGTTATTGTGGGTCTTTTCTGCTTTCTGCTTTTCTTGTTTCTCATAAATTGTTTAATTTGCTCAACAATATGTCTGAGGCTGGGCACAGTGGTTCATGCCTGTAATCCCAGCACTTTGGGATGCCGAGGTGGGTGAATTACCTGAAGTCAGGTGTGGCATTTGAGACCAGCCTGGCCAACATAGTGAAACCCCATCTCTACTAAAAATATAAAAAGTAGCTGGGCGTGGTGGCGTGTGCCTGTAATCCCAGCTACTTGGAAATCTGAGGCAGGAGAATTGCTTGAATCTGGAAGGCGGAGCTTGCAGTGAGCCGAGATTGCGCCACTGCACTCCCGCCTGGGTGACAGAGCAAAACTCCATCTCAAAAAAGAAAAAAATCCAACAATATGTCTGAGTGGCCCTGCTGATACACTTGGATCAAATCCCTTCTTCCTGGCTTCAAGGCAGTGTTCTGTCTTTGGGACAGGTCCCAGAGTGGTCAGCCCAGGGCAGCCACCAGCTGACACAGCAGCTTCGTGGGTCTTGGAAAGGTGCCTGATTCCTCACGGGCTATGGCCCCACCGTGGGGCCATGGATCCATAAACAGGGTGCAGGTGGGACTCCAGCCTCTACCCACGCCCTTGGCCACAGCCAGCAGGACACATGGCGCTGGATCAGCCAGTCGGCCATGGGTGGGCACGTGGGCAGTTTCCGAATTCTTTCCTATTACAAATCACACTGCAACACCATGCTTGCATTAGCCTTCCGGTGCAAAGACGGGAGTGTCACTCCAGAGCAGACACCAAGAACGCAGGCCGCGGAACACACGCTTCTTGAATTATAATAGCTGCTACCTGGTGGCCCTCCCGAGGGGCTGTACCAGGAGCCCGAGTGCCCACTCCCCACACCCTCCTCTGCACATGATAATATGTGATTTTTCCCCTCCCTCCCTCCCTTCCTCCCTCCCTTCCTTCCTTCCTCTCTTCCTCCCTCCCTCCCTCCTTTTTCTTTCTCTCTTTTTCTCTTTCTTTCTTTCTTTTTCTTGGCAGGGTCTCGCTCTGTCTCACTGGAATTCCCGTGCTTAAGTGATCCTTCCACCTCAGCCTCCCAAGTAGCTGGGACCACAGGCACACACTACCATGCACGGCTATTTTTTTGTATTTTTAGTAGAAACATGGGTTTTGCCATATTGGCCAGGCTGGTCTCAAACTCCTGAGCTCAAACGATCCGCCAGCCTCGGCCTCCCAAAGTGCTGGGATTACAGGTGTGAGCCACCGTGCCCAGTCATGATATTTCACCGTTGCAGAGCTGATGGGGGAAGAGCGACTTCTTGTGAGGCTTGGATCTCAGCTGCTTTCAGATGTCTGAATCAGGTGGCAGGCTTGAAGGGAACACAGCAGCCACGGTGCCACACAGCTGCTTTGAAGAAGGCCACATTCCCGATGTCTAACCAAGCATCTCCAGGTCACCAGCCGCCACCAGGCCTTTCTGGGGAGAACTGTGGCCTGCCTGTAAGGCCCCTTCTCACATTTGTACACCCCAAGCCACTGTCGCCCATAAACAAGCCATCTCCCTTCACTGCCAGCAAGCCCCGTGGTGAAGGCTCTTGCCAGCACCGAGCCACAGCCCCTTGACAGCGTCCTGTTGCAAGTCTCAGATGCGTACGAGCCCCGTGACGCAGCGGGGGTGGTGGCCGCATCGCCTCTTCTGAGCCCTTGACCCAGCTTTGCCTGCCATCCACCCTCCCTTCCTCTGACTTCCTGTAGAGAATCCCTTCCAGCCCAGGGCTGCAGCTCACTTCCCTGCCCCTGGCCCCACAATCAGTTCCTGACCCAGAATCCAGAAAGAGGTGGCCTTGGGACCGTTGGTTGAGAAAGCGTCTGTCTCTGGCTGGGCCTGCTGCGCAGGAAGGATGACGGGAGCTGCCCTGGGCCGTCTGTGCCCCACACAGAGCTGGAGTGAGAGAAATCGCGTTCTGACGCTGTTGCCGTGTGACTTGGTCCGGCCCTGCCTGACTTTAGCACACGCTGGGACACCACCGTTCCTGAGCCCCACACACTTCCTTTCCTTGACTACAGCCGCTTTGGCTGGGTCTCTGCTCTGGAAACAAGGGTGTCCTGATGCACTTGGTCAAAATCCCGGATGAGGCCAGGCGTGGTGGCTCACTCCTGTAATTCCAACACTTTGGGAGGCCGAGGTGGGCGGATCACCTGAGGTCAGGAGTTCAAGACCAGCCTAGCCAACATGGTAAAACCCCGTCTCTACTAAAAATACAAAAATTAGCTGGGCACGGTTGTGCACACTTGGAATCCCATCTATGTAGGAGGCTGAGGCAGGAGAATCATTTGAATTTAGGAGGCAGAGGTTGCAGTGAGCCAAGATCCTGCCACTGCA
This sequence comes from Macaca fascicularis, assembly GCF_037993035.2. NCBI lineage: Eukaryota > Metazoa > Chordata > Mammalia > Primates > Cercopithecidae > Macaca > Macaca fascicularis. The sequence continues at coordinate 138,931,005 of NC_088385.1, forward strand.
CTCCAGCCTGAGCAACAGAGAAAAAAGAAAGAAAAGAAAAGAAAAGAGAAAGAGAAAGAAAGAGAGAAAGAGAGAAAGGAAAGAAAGAAAGAGAGAAAGGAAAGAAAAGAAAGAAAAAAGAAAAAAAAAATCTGGGATGCGCTGTGAAAGTCCCTACATGCCAGGGCTCCTCCTACAGGTGATCTCCATCAGTCCGAACCAAGGTCGTCTGAAGCAGGTGTGGAATCCTCCTGTTCAGACAGGGCCAGGGAGGCTCTGAGGGCAGCAGGGACAGGATTGACCAGAGCACCCAGGGAAGGTGTGGGGTGGGGGTCGGCCCGCACAGGAGTGGGGGGGCACCACTCCCTTAAGACCAGTTGTGGTAAAAGGAGCCAAGCCTCAGTTTCCCTGTCCGTAGAATGTGACCTCAGTCCTGACAGTAACAGCTGTGATTTGGGGTGGCAGAGCAGAAGGGCTTGGGAAGGAGGGGAAGCCATGCCGTCCAGCACGAGGAGAAGCTGAATAAAGGCTAGGGTTACACTTGAACCTCACCCCCCGCCCTCTCCCAAGATCTCCCACTCGGGGGGGCAGCCTGTACGCAGCTTACACGAGTTCAATCCACACCAGCACCTGCTTGAGCTCTGACCCTGGCTCTGCCACTTGCCCGCTCCAGGACCTCCCATAAGTTACTTCATTTCTCTGGGCCTCAGTTTCTTTGTCTGCAAAATGGAAATCATAGTTTTCATCTCATAAAGGTTGTAAGTAAATGAAATTATTCATGTAACCCCTGGGCATGTCCAGGCACACGCTGAGCTCCACCAAACGTTACAAGTTAACATTGTCCCTCCCAGGCCCGCAGGGACTGCAGAGCCTCCCGAGGACCCCAGCCCCGCAACAACCGCCCTCGCCCTCCAGTCCCCCGCGCTCCCACAGCCCCCACCCTCCCTCTCCCGCGGTCCGCGGGCTCCACCAAGCGCCCACCAGCTGCGCTGCGGCGACGGCTCCGGGGCCTGAACCCGGTTCCGAACCCAGGCCTCGGGTGCCGTGGGGGGTGGGGCCGGGAGCGCGGCCGGAGAGGGAAGTCAGGGTCAGCTCCCCGCAGACGCCCCGGACCCCTGCCCCCGCGGCCACCCCGCGCATCCCCGCCGCCCCAGGACCGTCCCGAGACACTCGGGGAAACGCCTTCCCTGTGATGCCGCGGACCCGGTCCTCTCGCGGACACGGCGGGGCGGGACGGGGGTCGCAGCGTCCAGGGCGGCGCGGGCCCTTTAAGGCGGCTGGCCTCGTTAGCATATATTTGCATGGCCCCGCCCCGCCGCTTGAGGCTGCCGCGCGGGGCTCAGTCCGGCGGGGGCGCCGCGGAGAGCGGAGGGCGCGGGGCTGCGGAGCGCCGAGCGGAGGGCGCGGGACCCTGCACGCCGCCCGCGGGCCCATGTGAGCGCCATGCGGCGCCGCGCAGCCCGGGGACCCGGCCCACCGCCCCCGCCGCCCCCGCCGCCCCCAGGGCCCGGGCTCCGGCCGCTGCTGCTGCTGCTGCTGCTGCTGCTGGCGCTGGGGACCCGCGGGGGCTGCGCTGCGCCCGCGCCCGCGCCGCGCGCCGAGGACCTCAGCCTGGGAGTGGTGAGCGCGCGGCCGAGGGCGCGGGGCCGGGACGGGCGCGGAGCTCCTGGGCCGGAGTCGGGGGTCCCCGCGGGCCGGGTGGCGGGGACCGGGAAGACCCCAGCAGTGCGCGTCGGCGTCGCGCGGGAGCCCGGGCGCCCTGGACCCATTTCCTGGGTGGGGAGACTGAGGCTGGGGCGTGGGCTGAGCGGCCGGGCGAGGGCACGCGAGTCCTAGGGAGGCGCCGGCTGCCGTCCCGGCTCCGTGCGCTCGGAGCGCGCCGCAGCCTCAGGAGCCCGTGGAGTTGTGAGGGGGTCGCCTACCCGGAGCCCGGGTCCCTGGCTTGCAGCAGCCCCAGAGCAGCCGGGGTGGGCGAGAGCAGGCATCGCGGCCGCTCCGAGCCCTGCGCGCTGCGTGCGTTCTGGGTGGGAGTGGTGGGGGCAGGAGCACGCACCTACAGAGCGAGGAAGGGCAGGGGCTGCGGAGTGGGGGCACCCCGAAAGCCTTGAGCCCCTGAGTTTGCTCGGTTGAGGGTGTTGGGGGCACAGGGAAGCCGGCCCCCAGCTCACCACTGGGCAAGGACCTGGCCTCCAGCCTCCTTCCCCTCCACCCCAGGTCGGCCAGACTGGCCCTGCCTGGCCCTGGTACAGTACTGAGCCGGGGGCGCGGGGAGAGCCTTCCTCACCCCACACCAAGCCGCTGTCAGCTCAGCTTGGGAACCCTGCCTGGGGGCAGCGACGTGGCCTCTTCCCACAGCCCCCTCCCCTGTTCCGCAGCCGGGACTTGCGTCTCTTGTGGACCCGGAAGATTTAGAGCAGAAGTCGTGGGGTCAGTGCCCCCCGGCTGGGGCGGCCGGGTGGACTCGGGCTGGGTTCAGCGGTTCCTTCTGAGGCTCCTACCCACCGCTGCCTTCACTGCACTCCTACCCAGGGAGTCGGGCCAGGAGCCGAGGCCTCCCTGCCCCGCACAAGTGTTTGGCCCGGCCCTCGTCCGCGGACAGTCTCCCAGTGGGGTCCTGACAGGGCCCCTTGCCCAGCGCAGTGGACATTCAGGAGCTCCAAAACCTTAGGGTCCAAGCAAGTCAGCGCAGGTGGATTTCGGGCAGTCGAGGCATTTGGAGGGGCCACTTGGGTGGCACCCGCAGCCCCTGTGGTTGGCAGGACTTGGCCAGGGGGTCTGGATGGGAAGCCGGTTTGGCCACCGTTTGCCCCAGGCCCCGAAGCCATTTGGGAGGGTGCTGGTCACTGTCCCTGCTGCCCGCGTCCAGATGCCTGCAGGTCCCCACAATGACTTCCAGCCAGGCAGCCTGTGAACTTGGGGTGCCTCCCCACCTCCTCAAGACCCCTTTGTAGCTGGGGGTCTCCCGGATCCCCCACCGAGAAGCACGCCCTGGGGACGTGGTGTTTCCAGCTCTGGAGGGAGGTGAGCCCAGGCCGGCCTTCCAGGTCCAAGGGTGCTGCAGAAGGGACTGGGTCAATGCCAAGGGAAGACTCAAGGTGGTGCCCACACACTCAGGAGGATGGACCCCTGGCCGAGCCATATTGGCTGATCAGACCCAGCACGGTTTGGAAGTTTCTTGCCACCCACCTGCCCACCTGCTCGGAAAGAGTGGGTCAGGCGCCCTCCTCTCGGCTGGTACCTGTGCCTCGGTCTCTCCTGGCACTCCGGAAGTCACCCGCCCCGTGCCCTGTGACAGCACCGAGCGGAGGATGTGGCTCCCCAGCCTGGCCGGGGGCAGTGAGTGGGGCCCCGGTGTCCAGCCGGAGAGGGAGGACTCTGCGGGCAGCCCCCTGCATGGAGCCCCCTCCGGGGTCCCGCCCGGCCTGGCCTGGCATGGAGCCTCCGTCCTGCCTCAGCCTCCTGCTCACACTGGCGGTGCGGGGCGGCCACTGCTGGCCCTCGGGGGAACCGCGGGCCGAGCTCAGGCCCAGGGGCGGGCGGCTTCCCCTGGGGAGGGATGGGGAGGCCGGGATCTGGGCGGGAGGGGGGACTCCTCCACCGCCCCCTCTCTGACTGAAATTCAGGTCTGGGCGCCAGGGAGGAGAAGGGCTCCTTTGTCTCAGGGACCCGCTCCTGCAGACAGAGCTGCACCCAACAGGGCTGGAGCCGCGGCTGGAGGGGAGGGCCCGCCCGGGAGCGCCCCCCATTAGCACGTGAACAAGGCCGGGATTCAGACTGCTGGGCGGCGGGAGCCGGGCTTTCAGGAGCCCTGGGTGGGAACAAAAGAGCGCACTGTCCCCCCGGGGGTCCTCAGCAGGGCTGTGCGTCCTTGTGGGCCTGAATTTTTTGTCTTCCTGTGTTTTGAGTACAACAAACAGGCGTCTCCACAGGCGTCCACCTCCCCCCACCCCCCCCCCGGCTCCTGGGCACGGATGGGACGTGGCTCTCAGTGCCTTATTTTGCACGGTGGCACCGTGCTGCCCGTGGGCCGTGCCATCTCCACTTCACACGCTATCTGGAGTGTCTGTGCCAGAGCCACCGTCTCTGGTTCAGCCAGGAACCGGAGTCACCTGGTTCAGCCAGGCCGGCCTGCAGCCCGGTTCTGGCCGGAACTTCCCGGACTCGCCGCGAGAGTGTCTTGGGTTCTGGGTCCTGGGTGGCAGTTGTGTGGTGGCAGATTTTGACAAACTGTGCTCTGAAGTTTCTGTTCCATTTCTCCTCTCGGCATCACAGCCTGTGGCTGTCATCACCGCCCCCACGGCACAGTGGCAGCTCCCTTGATCTTCTGCATGAGGTGGGGTGGGGCGGGGTGGGGGGGTATTGCTGAGGTTGTGGGATGCTGGGCCACATGGCACCAGGTGGCAGCCGCCCTCCATGTCCTGGCTTCTGCCGGTGGCCTCTGGGTTCCTGGCCCTCAGGACCTTGTCATCGCCCTGGCCGGGGCCAGGGTGTCCCCTGCAGCTGCTCCCAGAGCTTCAGGCGAGCACCCCCAGCCAAAACCAAGACAGGCAGGAAGGTTAGACCACAGCCTGATTTCGCCGTGAGAGACGTCTGAGTGTCCCTTGCTCCGCGGTCCCCTTCTGACAGCCATCTTCATGGCTCCAGAGATGTTGTTTCTCTTGGATGTGGGCTGTGCGACCCGACTAAGTGTCAGGCCTCAGTCTCCCTGTCTGTACAATGGGGTCAGTGAGGACAGGCTGCCGTAAGATCAGCGGAGGTGCTTCCGATGGCTCAGGGACAGGAAGGGGGAAGGCTGGAGAGGATCTGGGGGGGATGGGAAGGGGGAAGCTGGAGAGGATCTTGGGGGGATCGGAAGGGGGAAGGCTGGAGAGGATCTGGGGGGGATGGGAAGGGGGAAGCTGGAGAGGATCTTGGGGGGACGGGAAGGGGGAAGACTGGAGAAGATCTGGGGGGATGGGAAGGGGGAAGGCTGGAGAGGATCTGGAGGCACGGCAGGGTGTTCCCTGACACAGTGTCTTCCTGGGGGTTCCAGGGGCACTTTGCGCATGCGTGAGTTTGCCTCCTTGTTGGCAGCAGATCCAGTGGGACGCTTGCCCTGGCTATGGACACATGGTGGGTGTCAGACGCATGCAGGATGGCACTTCTGTCATGCAGTGGCTGTGAGCCTCCTGAGCACCCGCCTCTGGGATTTGGGCCCTCCTGGGCACCGTCTGGGTGGGACAGGACTTCAGGGACAGGACGGGGTGGTCTGGGCAGGGTGTGGAGCCCGGCTTCCCCTGTGGACCCTGCAGTAATAGGCAAGTCCCCTCCTCATGTGGGCCCCAAGGGCTCCACGAGACCTGGCCCACCTCCTTCTCTGTCCCGCCCCTTGACTCTGTCCCACTGGCTCCTCTGCGCTGTGCGTTTCCCTGCCTAAGCCTTTGTACTTGCTGTCCCCAGGACTGTGAGCACGTGAGCACCGCCCCCCGTATCACCTGGACAGCTCCTTCTGTGCCCCCCCGGGATGTTCCCCGAGCACCCATTTCATCAGCCCTCCAGCCCGTCCCTCACACCCGCATAGCACAGTGGTTACAAGCGGAGACCCTATAGCCAACAGCCTGGGCTGTGTGGCTGAGGATAGATGTCCGAACTCCCTGTGCCTTGGTGTCCTCTGGGAGTAATAAGAGCACCCACTTCATAAGGTTAGCCCTCCGTTGTCTGTGAGCACCTGCTAGGCACCCTCCAGCAGGGGCCACCCCAGCCTCGCCGTGCCCGAGGGACGTGGCACCAGTGACGTGGATGTGGTTGGGTAGTGCTGGTAATTGTTGGCTATTAGGGTCGAGTAGAGCAGTTCTTCCTATTCAAGATGTAACAACCACCTGAGACTCATGTATGTGTTCAGGTGTTTGCTATTTATCCTCCTCACAATCCCGTCCTCCGCTGTGGGCAGTGGGATGGGGTCCCGTGGTCTCGGCCTCTCCCCAATTGCTCAGACAGACAGACTCAGGAGATCTGGCAGTGTCCCTGGAGAAGAGGCTGGAGCAAGGGTGTCACTCCAACCGAGGGTCAGCCCCCAGAGGAGGCTGGTGCAGGGGAACCCCGCATGGCCAAGTGGGTCAGACATGGTTGCTGGGACCAGACCACGGCTCCATCACTGACCGTGTGCTATGTGACCGTGAACAGGTTATCCACACTCTCTGAGCCTTAGTTTTCTCATCTGTAAAATGGGGCTGATGACACCTGCTCTCCCCACCCCCAGGCCCCGTGCAGGTTGGGTCACAGATGAGTATGGGGGTCGGGCCCAGGCACCACCCCCGTGGCACAGCAGGGCCACAGATGCACCCGCCAGCCAGGGTGCCCTGGGCGGGAGAGGCCGTTACAACCAATCAGTGCAACCCAGAGCCCGAGAACAGTGGTTGCGCTCCATAAACAACTCCGTAAAACCATAAACTCCCTAAAAACTGTCAAAGGGAATTCTGTGCTGTGTGCATTACGCCCCCTTGAGGCTGGAGACAGATGCGCGTTGTGTCAGACAACAGGCATGGCTTAACGGTAGATCCGGAGCGGGCCAGGGCGGCTGCACCCGTCTGCACCAGAGTCAGGGGCTGCGGGAGCCCAGTTCCTGCCGGTGCCCCCCAGGCAGGGCTCTGCCTCTGGCCTCTGTGTCCCCATCTTTGGTAATGGCCCAGCCCATGGGAGGAGCAGAAGAGCGGCCGCCTCTCTTAGGCAGCTCCAGAAACTATCATCGGCCAGGGGGTGGCTGCCATGGGTTGGGCTCCCTAGAGCTCCCGGCGCCCCCTCCCGCCTCCTCCCTCCTCCCGGCAGCCCCTCCGCTTCCCCAGTGGCCTTCTGGAAGGTTCACCCTGCTGCTGCTGCAGCACCCTCCCGCCACAGCCTCCGTTGCCCTGGAGACAGCGGTCTCCGTGGCGACAGCAGAGGGAGGACCAGGCAGCGGGTGGGCGTGGAGGGGAGCAGGTAGCAGGTTCCCAGGATCAGACGGCCCCCAGCCTGCGTGGGATCCACAGGCTCTATAGGTACTGGGGGCAGGAGGCAGGGAGGAGGATACCTGGAGGGCGGGGTCTGGGCCCTCACCCCAGCGGCCATCCTACAGCAGGCGTCCCTCTACCCGCTGTGGGTGGGAGTGGGTCAGGGTAGAGCCTGGGGGGGAGGAGGGGCAGGGAGGGGCCGCCACATTTGCCCTGAGGTGCTGTCTCAGGGGCTTTGCCCCAGGACCATGCTCCGGGCCTGGTTAACCCCTCCTCCTCTTAGCTAACAAGCCCACCTTGCCGCCACTGCCACCCCATTACCTGGGTGGACATTTCCAAGCCCTAGCCGGGAATCGGCCACCCCTCCCAGATGGGCCTGAGCTGCCTGGTGAGCTGCTTGCCGCCTCTTCCCTGCAGGCTCAGGAGTCCCCACAGCTGCGCCTCTGCCCCCGCTGGGAGCACAGGACGGGTCAGGGCTGGGCGAGGGCACCTGGTGGGCTTAGGAGGCCCCCTGGGGCAGGTGGCCACTTCTACCCGTGTCTACCCGAAGGCTGGTGGCTCCCAAACCTGCAAGGCTTGCTCTGTCGGGGTGCCCCTGGCAAACTAGGAAGTAGTTCCCACCCTCCCACTCCAGCCCCCCAGACGGCCCCTCCCAGGATGCCTAGCCTGAGATTGGGGGCACAGTGCCCTGAGCACAAACTCGTGTTAGGTAGGAGGCACCCGCCAGCCCTGCCCCACAGACCCACCGCCCCCCAAGATTCCACGGCATTCTATGCTCAAATTCCAGTGCCTGGGGGGCCACGGTGACAGTGCCTGTTGACAGTGGGCGGGGGTACCTGTCCCGGGCTGGCCCCATAGCAGACTGCCTGTTCACACCTGCGGCTAAACCACCTGCTTCCAAAGTTGGGCAACATTCCACAGCCACCGGGAGTGCTGCCTGCCAGGCCCAGCTCCGCTTTCTTGAAATGCATGTGGCTCTGCGGCTGCCCAGCTCCCCAGGGACCAGAGGGAGGGGTGCTCCAACCCACTGCCATGAACCCCACAGAGTAAAAGGGCCACTTAGTGCAGCCACCAGCTGTTACCCCACTTATAGATAGGAAGGCTGGGGGCTGGGTTGTCCTCCCAAGGGGTCTCAGCGCCCGCTGGCCCAACGTGGGCAGCAGCTGGCCTGGGTGGGAAAAGCACCTGCCTGTATGGACCCTTCCCTGGTGAGGGGGCAGGGAGTCATCATCCAGTATCATAGATGGTGTGAGGAAACTCCAGAGGGCTTCCTGGAGAAGGTGACAGGCTATTGTAACCATGAGGCACAGCGGCCCTGTTGAGCTGTGATCTTAACAAAGGACTAAAAAGTGCACGTATTTAATGCAGAATGTGCTGATGGGCATCTCTAGCACCTAGAGCAGTGACTGGCCATGGGACACCCTCCGTAAACCCTGTGAGTGCATGGTAGTGTGGGGCCGGACGCTCAGGACCAAAGATCCCACACCCTGGAGGTCGGGGTGGAAGTGGGAAGCCAGCCTGTCGAGGCCAAGGCTGTCACCCTCAAGGCCCCTCCCGAGAAGCTGCCCTCCCCAGTCATGAATGCCCACGTTGATGTCCTGTCATGCCTATAGCCTCGGAGGGGCCCCCAGACCCGAGGGCTTTCCAGGCTCCCCCAGTTCTGTACACACTCTTGGCTTCCCCTCGGGGCTGAGGGGCTGGGCTGGGTCAGTAGGGTTTGGAGAGGGGGTAAAGGCACAGAGGGAAGGCCCCGGGAAGGACTCAGTGGTTCCTAGAAGGGGGATCTCGGGGTGTGCAGATCCCATGCAGTGTCTTGTGCGGCCCCTCCTGGCCGGGACGGCCTGTTGCTGATGCCCCTGGGACTCCCAGGTGGATGGTGCCTCGCTCCTCTGAGCACTGCCTGCTGGTGGGCAGGAGGGTTGCCCAGGACCACCCTGTCACCAGCTCCTGCAGACCAGAACCCGGGTCCCAGCAGGTGGCATAAATGAGTCACAAGCATTTTCTTTTTTTTTTCTTTTTTTTTAAGGATTTCTTTAAAAAGTTATTTTTTTTCATTTATGCATTTTTTTAGGTTAAGCCACATGAAACTACTAGTATTTATTTTAAATCAGAGAAATGATCAAAAATGGGTGCTTTCATATGGTTTGGCCAATGAATCCATGAGAGGTGGTAAATAATAGCGATTCACAGGCCGAGCGAGGTGGCTCAAGCCTGTAATCCCAGCACTTTGGGAGGCCAAGGCGGGCGGATCACAAGGTCAGGAGATCGAGACCATCCTGGCTAACACGGTGAAACCCGGTCTCTACTGAAAAATAAAAAAAACTGGCCGGACGAGGTGATGGGTGCCTGTAGTCCCAGCTACTCGGGAGGTTGAGGCAGGAGAATGGCGTAAACCTGGGAGGCGGAGCTTGCAGTGAGCTGAGATCCCGACGCGACACTGCACTCCAGCCTAGGGGACAGAGCAAGACTCCGTCTCAAAAAAAAAAAAAAAAAAAAATATATATATATATAGTGATTCCCAAGCATTTTCTAAATGCCCAACAGAGAGAGAAAAAAAAAAAGACAGGTCTGCAGGCAAGGCAGAGCCCCCAGCACGTCACCCCTGGCTTGTACCTTTCTGGAGCCCGCCTCACCCGTGCTGTGGTTCCCTGGGCTGGCGAGTGTCCACAGGGCGGAGCTGGAGCTTCATGGCAACCTGCAAGTGGGCACAGGTGCCATTTGGTGGTTGAAGAAACTGCAGCTAGGGGTGGAGGTAGCCCCCACAGATGGCATCCAGGCCCCCCTATCCCCAGGTCCCCATGATGGCACCCAGGTCCCCACAGATGCCATCCAGGCCCCCCTGTCCCTGGGGCCCCTCCAGGGTAGCAGAGGTGACTGGGGTATGGGGCCAGGGCTTGATTTGTGCCCAGGTTAAAGGGCTGCCCCCATTACTGCTCCTGCTCAGCTCCAGTGTGGGTAGCCTCCCACTCACCCCACTAGACCCTTCAGAGCGGAGCTGTCCCCTACGCCAGGTGCTGGTGTGAACGTTTTCCACATCCTGGCTCACATCCTCACCACCAGCCTGCCAAAGACTCTGAGGAAGGAGCCCAGAGGGTTGGACTGCCCTGCCCCAGGCACACAGCGGGGAGGTGGCTGAGTGGGATTTGAACCTGGGCAGCCTGGCTAGAACCTGGCTTTTGTTTCTGAGACAGTCCCGCTCTGTTGCAGTCACAGCCTCCAACTCCTGGGCTCAAGCGATCCTCCCGCCTCAGCCTCCCAAAGTGCTGGGATCTCAGGCATGAGCCACAGTGCCGGCCAAACCTGGGCTCTTATCTCCCCCATGAATGTACAGCATGGCCCAATTCCTTAACCTGGTGTCTGAGCCACTGCCTTTTTCAGCTGGGGTCCCAGACCTTGGGTCCTAGACTGCTCTGTCACAAGTCAGCTAAGAGCCTGCGTTTGACACTGGCCACATTTAAGAGCCTTTTGAAGGTTCCCTAGCATTTTGCGGTCTCAGGAGGCATGGGGTGGGGTAGGGTTGCCATGAGTGGTTGCACAGGTTGTGCACTGCACAAGCTCACATCATCTAAGGTACATCAGGTTTATTTTATTTTTTATTTTTTAGATGGAGTCTTGCTCTGTTGCCTGGCTGGAGTGCAGTGGCACTATCTCGGCTCACTGCAAGCTCCGCCTCCCGGGTCCACGTCATTCTCCTGCCTCAGCCTCCCGAGTAGCTGGGACTACAGGCGCCCGCCACCACCCAGCTACTTTTTTGTATTTTTAGTAGAGATGGGGTTTCATGGTGTTAGCCAGGATGGTCTCGATCTCCTGACCTCGTGATCCACCCGCCTCGGTCTCCCAGAGTGCTGGGATTACAGGCTTGAGCCACCGCGCCTGGCCAGGGACATCGGGTTTATTAAGACACTTTTCTGGCAGCTGCCCAGGGAAGAGGCAAGAGGTGCCTTGTGGGCAGATAGGGGTCTGGGGTGGTGATCAGGGCTGGGAGGGGCCTGCCCCAAAACAGTGTTGGCCCGTGGCAGGCTTCTTGTTGGGTAGGACCGGGCCCTCTATTGCACCCCCTCACCCTGCTCTCTGCCCTCAGGAGTGGCTAAGCAGGTTCGGTTACCTGCCCCCGGCTGACCCCACAACAGGGCAGCTGCAGACGCAAGAGGAGCTGTCTAAGGCCATCACAGCCATGCAGCAGTTTGGCGGCCTGGAAGCCACCGGCATCCTGGGTCAGTTCTCCAGGGGGCAGCGGGAGCGCTGTGGCCCCCGTCAGGTCTGCACCAGTTGGCCATGCCCCCTCTGATCAGACACAGCCCACCTTATGCTTGAATGAACCTGGGTCCTGGCCTGGGGTAGCTCGGGGCCTGGGGCTCGTCCCCCGAAGATGGCGTGGGAGGAGGGGGCAACTCAGAGGCTGGTACCAGTGCCAGAGTCAGGGTTGGGGGTACTCGGGATCCTAGGGTGGGGAGCGAACTGGGCTAGGCTCTGAGCTCCATGCACCCCTGCAGACGAGGCCACCCTGGCCCTGATGAGAACCCCACGCTGCTCCCTGCCGGACCTCCCCGTCCTGACCCAGGCTCGCAGAAGACGCCAGGCTCCAGCCCCAACCAAGTGGAACAAGAGGAACCTGTCGTGGAGGTGGGTGCGTGGCCAGGGTGGGGAGCAGGGTCTCCATGGAGGTGGGTGCGTGGCCAGGGTGAGGAGTGGGGCCCCCGTGTCTCCGTGTCTGGGCCTGCTGTAAGTATCCACAAATGGGGAGACTGGACAGCAGCAGGAGCTCTCTTCCCGCCCTGGAGGCCAGGAGTCCATGCAAAGGAGTGGGCAGGATGGTGCCCTGGGGAGGTAGAGGGAACATCTGTCCAGGGCTCTATCCAGCTGTGCAGCTGCTGGCAGCCCTCGGTGGAATCGCCAGCTCCGCCTCTACCCTGTCCTGTCTGTGTGCTGCCTCCTCTCCCATGTCTCCAGGACGCTCCTTGGATTTGGGGCCCACCCTAATCCAGTGTGACCTCATGTCAGCGCCTCATGACATCCACAAAGACCCTGTTTCTCTTTTTTTTTTTTTTTTTTTTTTTTGAGACAGAGTCTCACTTTGTCACCCGGGCTGAAGTGCAGTGGCACAATCACAGCTCACTGTACCCTGACCACCTGGGCTCAAGCAATCCTCCTGCCTCAGCCTCCCGAGTAGCTGGGACTACAGATGCACATGACCACACCCAGCTAATTTTTTTCTTTTTTTTTTTGACACAGTCTCGCTCTTTCACCCAGGCTGGAGGGCAGTGGTGCAGTCTTGGCTCACTACAACCTCTGCCTCCTGGGTTCAAGCAGTTCTCCTGCCTCAGCCTCCCAAGTAGGTGGGATTACAGGCACGAGTCAGCACGTCCGACTAATTTTTTGTATTTTTAGTAGAGACAGGGCCAGACATGGTGGCTCATGCCTGTAATCCTGGCACTTAGGGAGGCCAAGGCGGGCAGATCATATGAGGTCAAGAGTTCGAGACCAGCCTGGCCAACATGGTGAGACCCCATCTCTACTAAAAATACAAAAATTAGCTGGGTGTGGTGATGTGTACCTGTAATCCCAGCTGTTCGGGAGGCTGAGGCAGGAGAATCACTTGAACCTGGGAGGTGGAGGCTGCAGTGAGCCAAGATTGTGCCACTGTACTCCAGCCTGGAGACATACTGAGACTGTCTCAAAAAAACAAAATAGTAAAGACAGGGTTTCACCATGTTGGCCAGGCTGGTCTCGAACTCTTGAGCTCAAGCAATCCACTCACTCTGGCCTCCCAAAGTGCTGGGGTTACAAGCATGAGCCACCACACCCAGCCAACCCTATTTCCAGGTCACAGTCTAAGGTTCCGGGTGGACATGAATTTTGCGAGACGCCATGTGTCCCACACACCACCTGCTGACCCCGGGGTCAAAACTGGCTCATAGGGGCCCTGGCTAGTGTGAGAGCTGGTGACCAGAGAGAGCCCCTTCAGCAGGCAGCACGGGGCTGGGGCAGATGGGACGCACCGCTGAGGGCCCTGGGGCTGAGGGCTCCACGTGGGAGCTGACGTTTGCCTGTGGCCGGGGGGTCTCATCGTGCCTGGGCTCTCATTTCCCTCCCTCCCTTGTCCATCCTGGGTGAACCCCTGGGACCTCCGTGGGCGCGTCGGATGACTCCTGGCACGGGGAGAAACGCAGAAGATGGGGGAGACCCTCACAGCGGCACCCCCGGCTGAGGAGGGGCGTTCAGGGAACCTCGGCCTGGGGCCCGTGGCCTGTTCTCCGTGACTCTGGGCTGACCCCTGCCTGCAGGGTCCGGACGTTCCCACGGGACTCGCCGCTCGGGCGGGACACAGTGCGGGCGCTCATGTACTACGCCCTCAAGGTCTGGAGTGACATTGCGCCCCTGAACTTCCACGAGGTGGCGGGCAGTGCCGCCGACATCCAGATCGACTTCTCCAAGGCCGACCACAACGATGGCTACCCCTTCGACGGCCCCGGCGGCACCGTGGCCCACGCCTTCTTCCCCGGCGACCACCACACTGCCGGGGACACCCACTTTGACGACGACGAGGCCTGGACCTTCCGCTCCTCCGGTGCGTCTGGGGCAGCCCTCGGGGCGGAGTCAGGAGCCCCAGCGGCCTGTGAGGCCAGGGAGCAGCCATGGCCCCCCCATCCCCAACCCCGCGGCTGAAAGCACACACAGCTGCTGAGCACGGTTGGGCGTTTCCCACTAGGCCGACCTCACAGCATCTGTGCTCGCCCGGCTGACCTCGCTGGGTGCCGGCCTGTCGGGCGGGGACACCGCGGCTGAGCCGAGCTTGTCCTCATCGCGTTCTCAGCACCCGAGGGAGGGAGCAGGAGGAGGCCTGCGAGGCCTCTGTGGCCCCGGCTCTGTCTCTCCCGCTAAGTCCTGTTGTCTGTAGAAGTCACGGCTCTGCAGAGGCCGTTCCTACCCCTGGACTGTGGCCTTGGGGACCATGCAGTCCTGGGAGCCCAGGCCCGTCGCGTGGGGCCAGGGGGGCTGTGCCCACAGCATCGAGCCTCAGGTCATCCGGCCGACACCAGGCTCCACGTAACCCAGGGCCCAGGCACAAGGTGTTATCTGTGTGGCCTTGTACAGAAAAGGTTATCAGCCCCTCCATGAATGCTGCAAAGACCCCAGGCCTGAGAAGCCCAGCAGGCCCCACAGAGCCCCCAGGGGAATTGCGTTAATTCCCAGTAACCCTGCAGAATCCATCTGGTGAAGCAGGCACCAGGGCATCCCCATGGGCACCCCAGCCCGGGCCCACCCTGACCCCATAGCATGGCGGGGGCCTGCTGGTCCCTCCCCACAGGGACAGGGCCCTTCCTGCCCTTGGTTCACATGGCTCCCTATGTCCCCAGATGCCCACGGGATGGACCTGTTTGCAGTGGCTGTCCACGAGTTTGGCCATGCCATTGGCTTGAGCCATGTGGCTGCCACACACTCCATCATGCGGCCGTACTACCAGGGCCCAGTTGGCGACCCGCTGCGCTATGGGCTCCCGTATGAGGACAGGGTGCGCGTCTGGCAGCTGTACGGTGAGTGTCTCCCTGAAGCCAGACATAGGGCCCCTGGAAGAGGAGTCAGAAATCCCAGGCACCCCTGAGCAGAGCCCCCCAGGAGGGTTTGCTGTCCCCGCCGTTCACTCCACGTGTGGTGCTGTGCCAGCTGGACACTCCGGCCTGTCCACAGAGCCCATCCCTGATGTCCCCAGAGCCCCTGGGTCAGAATTCCACCTCTGTGCCCCAGACACTGATGGAGTTACGATAGGCGGGGTTGATGGTATCCCAGGCCTGTGCAAATCACATTTCAGGCCTTAAATCATCTGATTTTTGTGGCCATATAAGGTAGCACTACTGTCCCCACTTTACAGATGAGAAAACTGAGGCACCCAGAGGTATGTAGATTGCCTGGGAAACCCAAGAGTAGCCGAGTCAGGCCCCAGGGACCCCTCTGCTGGGTTCACATTAGGAAGTGAGGCAGAGCCCCTGTCCTGGGAGCTGGTGCCCCAGGGAGACAGCACACGTGCATCAGAGGCCAAGGCGGTCACCTCACTTATACCCAGCCCCAGCTCCCCCAACACCGCCCACCACACCTTGCAGTAGTGCTGTCCCCGCCACCCGGACCCCTCCTGACCTCAGCATCGTCCTTGCCACTTCATATGCTCTGACATCCATGCGTCATTTCCATTGTAGTAAAATTCACATCCCATGCAATTTGCCTGTTTGGCCGGGCGCGGCGGCTCACACCTGTAATCCCAGCACTTGGGGAGTCCGAGGCAGGCGGATCACTTGAGGTCAGGAGTTTGAGACCAGCCTGACCAACATGGTGAAACTCCATCTGTACTAAAAATACAGAATTAGCCGGATATGGTGGCAGGTGCCTGTAATCCCAGCTACTCGGGAGGCTGAGGCAGGAGAATCACTTGAACCCGGGAGGCGGAGGTTGCAGTGAGCCGAGATCGCACCACTGCCCTCCAGCCTGGGTGATAGAGTGAGACTACCTGAAAAAAGAAAAAAAATAGAAAGAAAGTCACCATTTCAACATGTGTACTTCCATGAGTTCAGGACATTCACAAGGTTGTGCAGATGCCACCTCTATCTGGTTCCAGAACTTTTCATCACCCATTACCACCAAAGGAGACCCGACACCCATCCCATCGCCCCAGGCAGCCACTGACCTCCTTTCTATCTCCACAGATTGGCCTCTAATGCAGCCGTGCAACCTTTTGTGTCTGGCTTTTTTTTTTTTTTAAAAAGAGATGGGGTCTCACCATGTGACCCAGGCTTGTCTCAAACTCCTGGGCTCAAGTGATTCTCCTGACTCAGCCTCCCGAGCAGCTGGGACTATAGGCATGCACTACCACATCTGGCTAGTTTTTAAATTTTTTGTAGAAGTGGAGTCTCACCATGTTGCCCAGCTGGTCTCAAACTCCTGGGCTCAAGTGATTCTCCTGACTCAGCCTCCCGAGCAGCTGGGACTATAGGCATGCGCTACCACATCTGGCTAGTGTTTAAATTTTTTGTAGAAGTGGAGTCTCACCATGTTGCCCAGCTGGTCTCAAACTCCTGGGCTCAAGTGATTCTCTTGCCCTGGCCTCTGAAAGTGCTGGGAATACAGGCACGAACCACTGTGCCCGGCCCGGCTTCTTTCACTGAGCCTACCGTGTTCCAGGTTCGCCCCGTGGCTGCGTGGATCTGAGCATAGCATGCTCCAGGTTCGCCCTATGGCGGCGTGGATCTGAGCATAGCGCGTTCCAGGTTTGCCCCATGGTGGCGTGGATCTGAGCATAGCATGCTCCAGGTTCTCCCCATGGCCACGTGGATCTGAGCATAGCGTGTTCCAGGTTCGCCCCATGGCCACGTGGATCTGAGTGTAGCGTGTTCCAGGTTTGCCCTGTGGTCTTGTGGATCTGAGCATAGCATGTTCCAGGTTCACCCCATGGTGGCATGGATCTGAGTACAGCGTGTTCCAGGTTCACCCCATGGTGGTGTGAACATAGCGTGTTCCAGGTTCGCCCCATGGTGGTGTGAACATAGCGTGTTCCAGGTTCGCCCCATGGCAGCGTGAATCTGAGCATAGCATGTTCCAGATTCACCCTGTGGTAGCGTGGATCTGAGCATAACATGTTCCAGGTTCGCCCTGTGGTAACGTGGATCTGACCATAGCGTGTTCCAGGTTGGCCCTGTGGTCTTCTGGATCTGAACATAGCGTGTTCCAGGTTCACCCCGTGGTGGCCTGAACATAGTGTGTTCCAGATTCACCCCGTGGTGGCGTGGATCTGAACATAGCGTGTTCCAGGTTCAGCCCGTGGTGGTGTGAACATAGCGTGTTCCAGGTTCACCCCGTGGTGGCCTGAACATAGTGTGTTCCAGATTCACCCCGTGGTGGCATGGATCTGAACATAGCGTGTTCCAGGTTCACCCCATGGTGGCGTGGATCTGAGCATAGCGTGTTCCCGGTTGGCCCTGTGGTAGCGTGGATCTGACCTGGATTTCTTCTCGTGGCTGAATAGTTTTGTCATCGTGCAGCCTTGGCAGGCACTGGGTTGCCACCCCATTGGCTGCGGTGAACAGTGCTGTGAAGGCTGGTGTACGAGCTCCTGTGGGAACGCCTGTCTTCAGCTCTTTAGGGTGTACACCAGGGTGGAATTGCAGGGCATTGCTCACACACTGAGTGTTTAACTCGGCGAGGGGTCTGACTCCCACCTCTACGTCAACTCTGGGGGCGGCAGTCTCGCTGATTGCAGCTGTGCCCCCGCAGAGCCTGTCTGCTGAGTGGCCTCGGTTTCATCCCTGGGATTCAGAGGGGCCAGTGGGATGTGGGGGGAGGCGGGCGTCTGGGGTTTGAAGCTGTTCTCCTCCTTGTCTCCCATAGGTGTGCGGGAGTCTGTGTCTCCCACAGCGCAGCCCGAGGAGCCTCCCCTGCTGCCAGAGCCCCCAGACAACCGGTCCAGCATCCCGTAAGCCCTGGGCCATGGTCACCACCTACTGGGGTCTGTCTATCCTCATCCCCATCCCAGGCAACATTTGCCCCAAATCGTGGCTCGGAGTCCTGGAAAACGCACAGCTGTGTGGCCAGATGAGCCCCCAGTGACATTGTGTCTTTTCTTAGACCCCTTCCAATACCAGCCCTGCCCTGCCAGGGGCCCCGCACAGAAATGACAGCTTCAAACAAGGTTTCCTCTCCCCCTCGTCCGTGTCAGCTACTGCCACGTGACAAGCGGCCCAGCTTGATGAACGTTTCATCAAGCCCATGGATTCCCAGCGTCAGGAAGTCAGATAGGGCCCGCGAGTGTCTGGCCTGTGCCCCCAGTGGCAGGGACATTCACTGCCTGGGCTCACATCTGAGGCCAGGGCTGGGCCCAGCTGGGACAGCCATCGGGGCTGCTCCACGAGGCATGACCCTCCCACGGCAACTGGATTCTGAGTGAAGTTGTCCTGAGAGCTGGTGTTGCCAGAGGCCGGTAGAAGCTGTGACCTTGTGTCACCCAGCCTCAGATGTCACGTGTGACCCTACCGGTTAAAGCTGTGAAGGAGCCACGCTCTGTGTTTCGAGTTATCTCTCGGTGGACATGCACCTTGTCCCTGATCCTCTGTTGTTACAGCCATGTGGCTGTGAACACGCTTCTTGTAGGACCGAGTTCTAGGCCTGGGCTTGGGGTCCCGTGGCGTGGGTGTTTGGCGCTAGGCCCTGGGTGCTACACCAGTCTCCACCCCTGAGCTCCTGCCCTCCCCGCAGCTCCCTGGGGCTCTGTATGCTCAGAGCATAGATCTTGCTCCCCGCCCCCCAGTGAAGCAGTGGACAGGCACCCCCGTTTTAATTCGCCTTTCTCTTCAAGAGCAGACCCCCAGGCAGGGATAGGGGCTCCCCCCAGGAATGCGCAGTCCCACGCTGCTCAGGCCCCGCCTCCCAGCCCACCTGGCTCTCTCCCCGCAGGCCCAGGAAGGACGTGCCCCACAGATGCAGCACTCACTTTGACGCGGTGGCCCAGATCCGGGGTGAAGCTTTCTTCTTCAAAGGTACCGCCGGGTCCCCGTGGCGGCGGGCAGAGAGGCGCGGCCCGCTGTGGGTGCAGACCCTCTCTGCAGCCCGGCCCTCCCCCTGTGTCCCCAGGCAAGTACTTCTGGCGGCTGACTCGGGACCGGCACCTGGTGTCCCTGCAGCCGGCACAGATGCACCGCTTCTGGCGGGGCCTGCCGCTGCACCTGGACAGCGTGGACGCCGTGTACGAGCGCACCAGCGACCACAAGATCGTCTTCTTCAAAGGTGGGCGGGCCTCCCCCCCGCACTCCGGGCCTCCCGGGCCCTCTGCCCGCCTCACAGAGGGGGTCCAGCCTGCATCCCGCTGCGTGTAAGCCCCACGGCTACCCAGAGGCTGGTCGAGCACAGAGTGGCTGGTTTGCTTGTGCACTCAGCAGGCACATACTGAGCACCTACTGTATGCCCCATCCTGAGGTAGCCACTGCAGGCGCACAGAGGGCGAAACGATAGAAAGCCCTGCTGTCGTTCTAGTCGGGGCACAGTCCACCCACAAGTCAGGAGGAGCTGATTGCTGGTGCCGTTCAGTGTGGTCAGAAGTGAAGGGCAGGCCGGGTGTGGTGGTTCATGCCTGTAATCCCAGCACTTTGGGAGGCTGAGACGGGCGGATCACGAGGTCAGGAGATTGAGACCATCCTGGCTAAGGTGGTGAGACCCCGTCTCTACTAAAAAGTACAAAAAATTAGCCAGGCATAGTGGCAGGCGCCTGTAGTCCCAGCTACTCAGGAGGCTGAGGCAGGAGAATGGTGTGAACCTGGGAGGCGGAGCTTGCAGTGAGCCGAGATCACACCACTGCACTCCAGCCTGGGTGACAGAGTGAGACTCCGTCTCAAAAAAAAAAAAAAAAAAAGAAAGAAATGAAGGGCAACGGGAGGACGTCTCCTTAAGGAGATGCTGTACAAGCAGAAACTAGGGAACAGTGTTCCAGCCCAGGGAACGGCCGTGCAAGGCAGGAGGAGTCCTGCTGGATCCCAAGAACCTCAAAGACGGGGCCGCAGCTAGAGCACCGGGGCCTGGAGGAGGCTCGGGACAGAAGCGTGAGGGGTGGTGGCTGCTGGGGCCGGGCTGCCTCTTCCCGGTCAGCCCCTTTGCCCACCGTTCCAGGAGCGACCTTGTGGTGGTGTTACAGGAAGCACTCCTCTTGCCTTCAAGTCTCCATGAAGGGCAGGAAAAGGAGACAGAAGCAGGGGCAGCAGGGTTGCAGGACAGAGGCCCCCATGCTGGGCTGAAACACCCGGAGTTTCCCTCACTGTCTGGAGGTCACAAGTCCGAAATCAAGGGGTAGGCAGGGTGTGTCCCCTCTGGAGGCTGTCCCAGGCCTCTCCCACGTCCAGTGTCGCCCTCAGCCACGTCCCTCCTGCCGCCGCCTCTGGCTTCACACCAGGCTGTCTCCTCCGTCTCCGCGTCTTCTCTTATAAGGAAGCCAGGCCTTGTTTCAGGTCCCCTAATCCCATTTGGTTTTTATGGGGTTTTTTTGGTTTTTTTTTGGAGACAGAGTCTCTGTTGCCCAGGCTGGAGTGCAGTGGTGTGATCTCGGCTCACTGCAACCTCCACCTCCCGGGTTGCAATTCTCCTGCCTCAGCCTCCCGAGTAGCTGGGATTACAGGTGCCCACCACCACGCCTGGCTGATTTTTGTATTTTTAGTGGAGACAGGGTTTCACCATGTTGGCCAGGCTGGTCTCGAACTCCTGACTTCAGGTGATCCATCCACCTTGGTGTCCCAAAGTGCTGGGATTACAGATGTGAGCCACTGCGCCCGGCCTGCCTAATCCCATCTTAACTCATCTAAACTAACACAGCTGCAAAGACCCTCTTTCCAAGTAAGGTCACGTCTTAAGATTCTGGGTGGATGTGAGTTTGGGGTACGTCATTCAATCCAGTGTGGCAGCCACTCCCACAGTCACAGGTGGGACCCTGTTTCCCGGTGGAGGTAGAGGGTGTTCTGTGTGTCTGCCAGGGGAACCGCTTCCTGTCACTCCATCGCCTGCCCAGCCCTTAGCATTTGACTCGGTCACCCTCGTCACTTGGGAGCCCTCAGGTGACTGTTCCTGGAGGCCTGATCCCTTCTGGAGATACCTGGGGGGCTGAGGCAGGAGGACCACTTGAGCCAGGAGGTCAAAGCTGCACTGCACCATGATCGTGCACTGCACTCCAGCCTGGGCAACAGCACGACCTTGTCTAAAAAAAAAAAAATCCCCAAAGACAGTACCTGGACTAAAAAAGAAAAACGAAAAAAAAGGAAAAAAAAGAATGACTTGCAAACCTCCTAACCCTAACCCTAACCCTAACCCATTGCTCCTCACCTCCCCCAGGCGACCTTGCAGAAGGTCCCAGGGTGCCCTGTAGAGCCTTCCCGAGCAGGGTCCCGTAACGTGCGGCTCCCCTGCCTTGCATGGGTTAGAAGTATTCGGGCCACTTCCCCCAGGTGGACCTGTCTGGTCTGGTGTCTCCTCCGGATCAGGTTCTGGTTTTGCACATCTGGCAGACATGCCACTGACGGCATGTGTTCTGAGCCCCGAGCCGCCCTGCCTGGTGACGTTCGCTGTGGTCACCTGGATGTGTGTCTGCAGGTTTCTCTTGAGAACATGTGGGTCTCTTGCCACAGCCTGTCCCACCCCTGCGTCAACTCTGTCCCCTGCACCCCCTGCCCCTGCCTGGTTTCCTAACAGGCGCACCTGTCCTGGTTCCTACTCAGCCGTAGCAGGGCAGGGCCCATTGGTCATCCCGTCATCTCCTTAATACCTCCCCTGCTTACAGACATCACAGCCCTTTCCAGTCTCCAGCATTGGACGTTTTTTGGTCATTTTATATTATTTTTATTTTTAAATTTTATTTTACTTTACTTTTTTGAGACAGGGTCTCACTCTGTCGCCCAGGCTGCAGTGCAGTGGCATGATCCCGACTTACTGCAGCCTCGACCTCCCAGGTTCAAGCAGTTCTCCTGCTTTAGGCTCCTGAGTAGCTGAGACTACAGGCACTCACCACCGTGCCTGGCAGATTTTTTGTGTTTTTGGTAGAGATGGGGTTTCACCATGTTGGTCAGGCTGGTCTCCAAATCCTGACCTCAGGTGATCCACCCGCCTTGGCCTCCGAAAGTGCTGGGATTACAGGCGTGAGCCACCATGCCCAGCCCTGTTTTTGTGGTCATTTTAAATTGTGGGTGTGGTAAATACAATTTACTGTTTTAACCATTTTTAAGTGCACAGCTCAGTGGCATGAAGCACATTCACGTTGCTGTGTAGCCGTCACCTGCATCCACCTCCAGAAGATTTCCAACTTCCCAAATGGAAACGCTGCCCCCATGAAACACGCATGCCCCTCCCCTCCCCTCCCCTGTGCACCCCCGCTCCGCTTGCTGTCCCATGGCTCTGAGTGCTCCAGGGACCCCATGTCGGTGGGACAGACAGGATCTGCCCTTCTGTGCCTGGCTCGTGTCACTCAGCGGAAGGTCCTCGGGGCTCATACACGCGGTGGCACGTGGCAGGATTTCCTTCCTTGCTAAGGCTGAGCGTCGTTCCGTGGCATGGACGGACTGCATCTCATTTGCCTGCTCACTTGGGTTTCTTCTACTCTGGGCTCCTGTGAAGGACGCTGCTGTGAGCATGAGTGTGCAAACGTCTCTCCAAGACCCTGCTTTCCGTTCTTTTGGATTTATACCCAGAAGCCAGAATGCTGGATCATGTGATAATTCTACTTTTGATGTTTTGGGGAGCCTACGTCCTGTCTCCCGCAGCGGCTGCACGATTTCACACGCCACCAGCAGCGCCCAGGCTCCGCCGTCCCCACATCCTCCCGACACGTGTGACTTTCCATGTACTTGACAGTCGGGGCAAGGGGCGTCTCATGGTGGTTTTGAGGGCGTTTCTCTAGTGACGACCATCTTCAGGTGCTCAATGCCATCTGTATTTCTTGGGAGAAATGTGTATTTAACACAGGGCACGGTGGCTCACGCCTGTCATCCCAGCACTTTGGGAGGAAGGCGGGCGAGTCACCTGAGATCAGGAGTTCGAGACCAGCCTGGCCAACATGGTGAAACCCCGTCTCTACTAAAAATACAAAAATTAGCCAAGTGTGGTTGTGGGCACCTGTAGTCTCCAGCTGCTCAGGAGGCTGAGGCAGGAGAATCACTTGAACCCAGGAGATGGAGGTTGCAGTGAGCTGAGATTGCACCATTGCACTCCAGCCTGGGAGACAAGAGCAAGCCTGTCTCAAAGGAAAAAAAGAAGACTCACACAGTTAGGCCTTGAAAGAGGTCCTTTCTGGTCTTTTCAGTGAAGACGTTCGAGCCCCTTGTGCAGAAAGAGTGGTCGGCCAGGTGCAGTGGCTCGCACCGGTGATCCCAGCACTTTAGGAGGCTGAGAAGGGAGGATTGTTTGAGCCCAGGAGTTTGAGACCAGCCTGGGCAATGTAACAAGATTATTTAAAAAAAAAAAAAAAAAAAAAAGGCCGGGCACAGTGACTCATGCCTATAATCCCAGCACTTTGGGAGTCTGAGGCAGGCAGATCACCTGAGGTCAAGAGTCCACCACCAGCCTGGCCAACATGGTGAAACCCCGTCTGTACTAAAAATACAAAAATTAGCTGGGTGTGGTGGTGCGTGCCTGTAGTCCCAGCTACTCAGGAGTCTGAGGCACAAGAATCGCTTGAACCCAGGGGCGAAGGTTGCAGTGAACTGAGATCAAGCCACCGCACTCCAGCCTGGGTGACTGAGTGAGACTCCATCTCAAAAACAAATAGTAATAATAGAATGGCATGTCATGGGCTGTAGTTTAGCCCGAGTCATTGTTTCCATCGATAAAGGGGTGGCCGGCAGTGTCCGCAGGCTGGATGGGACGGCCCGGGCCGGGCACAGTAGGTGCTCACTGCGTATCCATGTGGCTGCTGTGATGTGAGGTGATTGCACTGTAGCCGCTGTCCCATCAGGCCCGGGTGAGGGGTCAGGACAAGGGCGGCCGACGCAGGGGAGAAGGAAAGGCTGGAGCCCCCTGCCCTTCGGGGTGGGGCCGAGCCCCGGCCCACAGCTGTTTCTCTCGCCCCCAGGAGACAGGTACTGGGTGTTCAAGGACAATAACGTAGAGGAAGGATACCCGCGTCCCGTCTCCGACTTCAGCCTCCCGCCTGGTGGGATCGATGCTGCCTTCTCCTGGGCCCACAATGACAGGACTTATTTCTTTAAGGACCAGCTGTACTGGCGCTATGATGACCACACGAGGCGCATGGACCCCGGCTACCCCGCCCAGAGCCCCCTGTGGAGGGGTGTCCCCAGCACGCTGGACGACGCCATGCGCTGGTCCGACGGTGAGTGCCGGCTGCGGGGACGGGCCGTGCGGCCTCAGTTTCCCCACCAGGAGATGGAGATCATGACAGGGCAGCCAAGAGGTTCCCTGAAAGGAGGACGGCCCCAGTCGGTGTGGGCTCTGAGGGTCCCAGCCCCTCGCCTTGAGCAGCCGACCCTGCGGGGGTCCCAAGTCACTCCCCAAAGTGAATTCAGCCTCCTGAATGAGCCGCACTTGGTCGCGCTGCCCTCAGCACTCACTCGCCCCTGCTGCTCCCCCAGCCATGCTGCTGCCCCAGGGCTTTGGCACCTGCCATGCCCTCGTCTGGGCACACTTTCCTAAGATGTCCATGCAACCCCTCCCTCACCGACCCAGCCCTGCCAAACGCCCTCCTGAGCATCACCCCGTGCTCCCTGCCGTGTCCCACAGGGTAGAAGAAACCTCCCCACAGGGTCAGCTCCAGGGACGGCAGCATCCTCTGTTTTGTTTTCAATGCTGCATCCCCATCACCTGGAACAGCCCTGCACAGAGTGGGCCCTCAATAACTATCCAGTAAGGGAAAGAGACTCTGAGGGTCTCCTGGTCCATCCCCTGCCCCAGCGGACTCCTGCAGAGCTTCCCAGGCCTGTGACCTGCCTGCAGAGCCGCCGCAGCTGAGCAGATGCTGACGCCGTCTCAGATACGATCTGGGTGCCCCCTGCCGTCTAGCTCGAGCTGCCCCTCACCTGGCCCGACCCCCACTGCAGTCCAGCGCAAGCGCCCTGCTGTCTGGCCCCACCCAAGCCCCTCCCGCTGCAGCCCTCCCTGAGCTCAGTGCTCCCTTCTCTTCTCAGGTGCCTCCTACTTCTTCCGTGGCCAGGAATACTGGAAAGTGCTGGATGGCGAGCTAGAGGCGGCACCCGGATACCCGCAGTCCACAGCCCGGGACTGGCTGGTGTGTGGAGACCCACAGGCTGACGGCTCTGCGGCCGCGGGCATCGATGGGGCGGAGGGGCCCCGCGCCCCTCCGGGACAGCATGACCAGAGCCGCTCGGAGGACGGCTACGAGGTCTGCTCATGCACCTCCCAGGCCTCCTCTCTCCCGGGGGCCCCGGGCCTGCTGGTGGCCACCACCTCGCTGCTGCTACTGCTGCTGCTGCCACTGTCACCAGGCGCCCTGTGGACAGCGGCCCAGGCCCTGGCGCTATGACGCACAGCACAGGCCCATGAGAGGACAGAGGCGGTGGGACAGCCTGGCCACAGAGGGCAAGGACTGCGCCAGAGTCCCTGGGGGAGGTGCTGGCGCGGGATGAGGACAGGCCACCCTGGTGCTGGAAGGCCAGCAGAGGGCACTGCCCACCAGGGCTGGGCAGACTCAGGCAGCTGTCCAGTAGCGAGTGACTGCGTGACTGGCAAGCCAAGAGGTGGCCGCTCCAGAGGGGTGCCCAGTCAGGCCGCACCGGCCACCAGCCTCCCCCAGCCCTGGAGGGAGCATCCTGGGCTGGGGGCCTGCCTCTGTCTGTGCCGGCGCCGCCAACCCTACCCACACGACTGCCTGGTGCTCCCGCCAGCCCACAGGGCCTCCGTGCCCAGGTCCCCAGTGGGGCAGCCCTCCCCACAGACGAGCCCCCACGCGGTGCCACGGCACGTCCCCCTTGTGACGCTTTCCAGACCAACACGACTTCTCCCTGCTTTGTAGCGGCTTCGCCGGGCTCCCTGTGCTCCAGGGCCATCGGGTGGGCGTCCTCGGGCCTCAAGGGGCTTGGCCCTGACCAGGGGCCCACACGCCTGCACTTGGGGTGGAGGCTTCCAAGGAGGTCTGGCCAGTCGTATCTCCCTTGTTCATCAGCCCTTCCCGCCCTGTGTCTCTTCCCGTCCTCGTGCCCCGAGGGGTCCCCGAGCCACTCTCACAGACGGGAGAGTTGAGGCCCTGTGAGGGGTGAGCCTCGGTGCCACAGGCAGGGGCATCACGGGTGGGCGGCGGGATTCTCAGTGTGGGAGGTGCCCAAGGAAAGGCACTCGGTTCTTGGGTGAGCCACTTGGGATGCTGCCTGCCCAGCAGCACTGGACCGTGATGCCCGGCCAAGCACCGGGACCTGGGTGCGCCTCAGAGGAAGGGCAGGTGCTCCCTGCATGGGGCTCGTTCTAGCTCCAGCCAGTCTTTGTCGTTTGCTCCCTTTGCTCCCAGCCTCCGGATCCACAGCACCTGGGGTCCCTCACCCCGCCCCCACTGTGACCGGCGAGCGACGTGTCTGTCCTGTGGGACCCTCCTGTTCAGAGGGTGCAGCCGAACCGCTCTGCGGGGCCCAGTCCTCCCGCCGGCGCACAGTCCTCTAGTCTCCACGGCACAGACATGGGCTGGTGGGCCTGCCTGCCTGGCCACATTTCACACCCGCCCATGGCACATTTCACGAGCCCCCACCTTTCGATACGCACATGCAGCTGAGGCCACATTCAAAGAAACCCCCCAAAACCTAAGACCTTTTGGGCACTGACGGGCTTGGGGTGCACACAGAACATTTGGGATTTCACTTTTTTGTTTTTTGAGACAGAGTCTCGCTCTGTCGCCCAGGCTGGAGTGCAGTGGCGAGATCTCGGCTCACTGCAACCTCCACCACCCAGGTTTGAGTCATTCTCCTGCCACAGCCTCCCGAGTAGCTGGGATTACAGGCAGGCGCCACCACGCCCGGCTAATTTTTGTATTTTTAATAGAGACAGGGTTTCACCATGTTGGTCAGGCTGCTCTCAAACTCCCGACCTCAGGTAATCCACCCGCCTTGGCTTCCCAAAGTGCTGGGATTACAGGCATGAGCCAGCATACCTGGCCAAGAGGTAGTATTTGAAAAAAAGAAAAGCAGAAAAAAAAAATGCTCAACCTGTAAGTATAATGCAAATACAGTGTTCCAAACTCCAATCTGAGCTCCAAAACACTTCTCTGGTCCTGCACATCTCGGATAAGGAACACTCAGGCAGGGTGTGTTGTGTTGTGGAAAGGATCTCATGTTCATAGAAAGCTGCACACACAGCATGAGAGTCCTCTGCATCCTTTGGGAGGCGCTGACCACCCTGAGCACGCTTCTGTGTCTCCTGGAACCCAGGGTGTCCTCCCAAGGTCAGAGTTGGGAAAGACGCAGGCAGTGGATCTCAGATCAGAGGATGCTGCAGGGACAACCTCACCCAGGACGGCCTTCGTCCCAGCACAGCTCTCGGGCCTTCCCCGACCCCCGTGACCTCAGCACGTAAGAGGGCTGCCAGCCCGTCCTTCTGTGGTCCATTCCCCCGGCCTGTCTGCCTGCACGTTCCTCGTGACGGGACCTCGGTTCTGTGTCTTCAGCAGACAGTCTTCCATCTTCGCCTGAGTTACCATCTAAACCCCTGGAGACTTCACGTGACGTTCTGGATTTTCAGTCACTGCTTGTACCCCAGGCTGGGCTGGCCCAACTTGGAGAAGCTGTGCCCCCATGCCCAGGATACAGGGCATCGCCAGCCTGCAGCCACGGTCAGAAACCCTCAGAAGGAGGTCAGAGGACCCGTACCACCCCAGTGAGGGGCAAGGACCTCTTCCCTTCTTCCCTCCACCCCGGGGAGGTCAGACTGGGGGCCCAGGGTCTCTCTGAGCCACGCGGCCAGGCCCAGGCCCTGGCTGCCTTCAGCATGACCCAGCCTTGTGACCAAGCACACCTCTGCATGGGAGACCCCCGGGGACAGGACACCCTCTCCAGCTCCCGTTACAGGGAGGGAAACTGAGGCACGGTGTCTCAGCTCAGCTTGCCGTGACAGGCTGCTGTAGACTGGGTGGCTTCCACATGGGAGACCTCCGGGGCCAGGACACACCCTCTCCAGCTCCTGTTACAGGGAGGGAAACTGAGGCACAGTGTCTCAGCTCAGCTTGCCGTGACAGGCTGCTGTAGACTGGGCGGCTTCCACACAGGCATTTTCTTTCCCACCACTCTGCAGGAGTCTGAGGTCAGGATGCCGGCAGGGTTGGGTTCTTAGAGGCCCACTTCCCGATTGAAGGCTGGCACCTTCTCACTCTGCCCTCACAAGCCGGAGAGAGAAAGTTCTGGTCCCTTCACCCCCTACCAGGGCACCAATCTCATTGTGGGGGCCCTGTCCTCATGACCTCATCTAACCCAAATCACCTCACAAAGGCCCCTCCTAACACCATCACAAGGGGGGGGTCATGGTTTCAAAATGTGACTTTGGTGGCCAGGCACGGTGGCTTATGCCTGTAATCCCAGCACTTTGGGAGGCCAAAGTGGGAGGATTGCTTGAGCCCAGGAGTTCAAGACCAGCCTGGGCAACACAGCAAGACCCAATCTCTACAAAAAACTTAAAAACCACACACACACACACACACACAGATGTCTTTGAGGAGACACAGACATTCAGTGCATAACATCCAGGGTGGATGGGCCGAGGCTGCCCAGCGGGTGGGTGGCCCCAGATCCCAGCCATACCTCTACCTCCCTGCCACCCTCCTGGTCTCCTTCAGAAACCCTGCGGGGAGCGGATTGTGGGGGTTAGGAGGCTCTGGCGGGACCCAGATCACCCCAAAGCATCATGAGTGACAGCTAACACGCCTGCTCTGCGATCTGCGACTGCAAACTCACTGAATCCTGGCAGCCTCCCCGAGCGGAGGGGCTAGGTTACTTCTGTCTCCCAGATGAGAAAACTGAGCCCCGGAGGGGGCAGAGAGCTGTCCAAGCCCAGGCGTTCAGTGAGGGGCAGAGCCCGAGCTAGGTGTGAAGCCAGTGGGCACACTCTGAGGTCAGGCTTAGAGCAGCACGTCCCGTGCCCAGGTGGAGGGACCACAGGTGGCAGGACACCCTTATGGGAATCCTAAGGACGCCAGGGGACACTGCTCCAGGGCAGCCGAGCTGGACCCACAGGTGTGACTGCAGCGTGAGCTGGGGCCACCCCTCCCAGCTTCCGGGTGGTCTTTAGGGCACCATGGCTTCATGGGGGTGCCTGGCTCTGGGCCGCTTCACCCCAAGCTGTGATGGGCCAGGCTGGCTCTGCGCCCGCTCTGCACCCTGCCCTCCCGAGCCCAGGCCAGGCAGGCAGGACCCCGCTGAGGCTGAGAAATGGGAGGAGACAGACCCACTGCTGGCCACTCTCCACCTCCACCGGGTCAAGGGCCTTCCACTGTGACTGCAGGACAGGGCCCCCCTGGTTTCTCCTCTTAAAGCAGCAGGATCCTCGCCTTCTCGCTCACTCTGTCACCCCCACTCTATTTCTCTGTCTCTAGCTCTCTGTCTCTTTGTCTGTATCTCTGTCTGTCTCTCCATCTCAGTCTCTAGCTTTCTCTCTCCGTCTCTGTCTCTCTGTATCTCTGTCCCTCTCCCTGTCTGTCACTCCTTGTTTCTGCCTCTCTGTCTCTGTCTCCCCATCTAGCTCTCTCCCTGTCTCTGTCTCTCTCCCTGTCTCTGTCTCTCTCCCTGTCTCTATCTCTCTCCCTGTCTCTGTCTCTCTCCCTGTCTCTGTCTCTATCTCTGTCTCTCTCCCTGTCTCTGTCTCTCCTTGTCTCTGCTTGTCTCTGTCTCTATAGCTCTGTCTCTGCATCTGTCTCTCTGTCTCTATCTCTGTCCCTCTCCCTCCCTCTCTCTCCCCCTGTCTCTGTCTTTCCTTGTCTCTGGCTGTCTCTGTCTCTATATCTCTGTCTCTCCATCTGTCTCTCTCTGTCTCTCTGTCTCCCTCCCTTTCTCTGGAGGTCTCCTGGCCTCTGCCACTGGTCTCCCCTGCACTTGCACAATGGTGGGGACCCTGGCTTGCTCCTGTCACGTGGCATTGGCACTGGCTCTGGCGGGAGCCTCCATGGGGCCTGGGCTCCTCCCAGCACTCGGCCGGTGCCCTGCGGGTGCCTGCATTTCTCTCACTCTTTTTTTTTAGACGGAGTCTCGCTCTGTCGCCCAGGCTGGAGTGCGGTGGCGCGATCTCGGCTCACTGCAAGCTCCACCTCCCCAGTTCAAGCCATTCTCCTGCCTCAGCCTCCCGAGTAGCTGGGACTACAGGCGCCCGCCACCACGCCTGGCTAATTTTTGTATTTTTAGTAGAGACGGTTTCACCATGTTGGCCAGGCTGGTTTTGAACTCCTGACCTCAAGTGATCAGCCTGCCTTGGCCTTCCAAAGTGCTTGGATTACAGGTGTAAGCCGCCGCCCCCAGCCTCCCGTCACTCTTTATTCACTCAACAAACACCTGTTAAGCCACAGGCACTGTTTCAGGTGCTGGGGCCACATCCTTGAACCAAACAGGCCAAATCCGTAATCTTGTGAAATCTTCTGTAAAGCTTCCTGTATTCCAGCGGGGAGACAAGGCAGCCGAGCAGATGAGGCTGTACCTGTGAGAGCGTGTCACCCGTGGGTGGAGTGTGCAGTGATCAGATGTTGGTAGGAAAATGAGGCAGGGGGGCGGTGTTTGTTGGGGAGGGAAGCCGAGCTTGCAGGAGCTGAAGGAGGCTGCGCACAGGCCCTGGCAGCCAGCGGCGCTGGGTGCTCCGGGTAGTGCTGGGTGCTCTGGGCGGCGCTGGGTGCTCTGGGCAGTGCTGGGTGCTCCGGGGAGTGCTGGGTGCTCTGGGCAGTGCTGGGTGATCTGGGTTGTGCTAGGCCCTCTGCTTGATGCTGAGTACCCTGGGGAGGTGCTGGGTACTCTGGGGCAGTGCTGGGTACTCTGGGGCGGTACTGGTTGCTGTGGGGAGGTGCTGGGTACTCTAGGAAGGTGCTGGGTGCTCTGAGGAGGTCCTGGGTGCTGGGTGCTCTGGGGAGGCCCTGGGTGCTTCAGGGACGTGCTGGGTGCTCTGGAGAGCCTGAGGACACGCCGGGGTGTCAGGGATTTCTGTGTTTACTGTGCAGGCTCAGGGGAGCCACGGGAGGGTTTCGGGTAGAGTGGGGCCTGATGAGACGGAGCTTTCTGCAGGTCCATCTGGCTGCTGCCCTGAGAACGGGTGGATGCAGGGCCAGTAAGAGTGCAGGGCTGGGATTTTCCAGGGAGAAGCAGTGGCCTGGACGAGGGTGGTGAGGGAGACACATCCAGGTTGTATTTGGAGATTTGCGGGGACTGTGGCAGAGCGATGAGCCCTCCCCTGGGCACGGGAGGACTGGATTTGCCGTCTCTGCCTGCGGGAGGCCGTTTGACGGTGGTGGCCTGGTGATTCCCACGCGGGAGTCAGAGGGGTGCCGATGGGCTTTTCCACGACGGGTGGAAGATGGCTGGTCCTGCAAGGCTTTCTTAGACTTGACATGATGCTCCCGGTGCAGAGGGCGGAACTGTGTCCCCCGCTGGACACCGGCAGGCCGGAGACTTCGGCGAGTCCTTGAGGGCTTCCCGGGGAGGCAGACGTAGCCTCCACCAGTCCTCTGAACCGGGGAGAGAGTGGACGTTGTTGTGTTTTGTTTGTTTTGTTTTGTTTCAGATGGAGTCTGGATCTGTCACCCAGGCTGGGGTGCAGTGGTGTGATCTCGGCTCACGGCAACCTCCGCCTCCCAGGTTCAAGTGATTCTCCTGCCTCAGCCCCCCGAGTAGCTGGGATTACAGCCACGTGCCACCAGGCCTGGCTAATTTTTGTATTTTCAGTAGACACAGGGTTTCAACATGTTGGTCAGGCTATTCTCAAACCCCTGACCTCATGATCTGCCTGCCTCGGCCTCCCAAAGTGCTGGGATTACAAGCGTGAGCCACCGCACCCGGCTGAGAGTCTACGTTTTTTAAAAGATGTGGTGGAAGTCTTTTTGGACATACCCAGGCTTTGAGAATTTCTTTGGCCATCTAAAGGCTGTAAGAGCTTTGTTCTGTTCACAACCAGTTGTATAACAGAAGACTTCCTGTGTATAAAGTAACGAATCATTGATTATGTGACTTGTCCTGAATTCTGTTAAATACTAAAAAATAGGCTGGGCACCGTGGCTCACGCCTGTAATCCCAGCACTTTGGCAGGCTGAGGCGGGTAGATCACTTGAGGTCAGGAGTTCGAGACCAGCCTGGCCAACATGGTGAAACCCTGTTTCTACTAAAATACAAAAATTAGCTGGGTATGGTGGCAGGTGCCTGTAATTCCAGCTACTCGGGAGGCTGAGGCAGGAGAATTGCTTTAACCTGGGAGGCAGAATTGCTTTAACCTGAGGCAGAGCCGAGATTGTACCACTGCACTCCAGCCCAGGCCACAGAGCGAGATTCCATCTCAAAAAAATTTTTAAAATAAATAAATTAGCCAGGTATGGTGGTGAGCGCCTGTAATCCCAGCAACTCAGGAGGCCGAGGTAGGAGAATCGCTTGAACCTGGGAGGCGGAGGTTGCAGTGAGCTGAGA
The DNA here is from genome assembly GCF_037993035.2 of Macaca fascicularis. Taxonomy (NCBI): domain Eukaryota; kingdom Metazoa; phylum Chordata; class Mammalia; order Primates; family Cercopithecidae; genus Macaca; species Macaca fascicularis. The sequence goes on from NC_088385.1 coordinate 138,963,049, forward strand.
TCACACCACTGCACTCCAGCCTGGGCAACAAGAGCAAAACTCCATCTCGAAAAGAAAAAAAAAAAAAAAAAAAAAACGCAAGTTAGCTGGATGTGGTGGGCACCTGTAATCCCAGCTACTCAGGAAGCTGAGGCAGGGGAATCGCTTGAGCCCGGGAGGTGGAGGTTGCAGTGAGCTGAGATTGTGCTACTGCCCTCCAGCCTGAGTGTCAGAGAGAGACTCTGTCTCAAACAAAAGAATAAAACATAGGCCAGTGCAGTGGCTCATGCCTGTAATCCCAGCACTTTGGGAGGCCAGGGCGGGCGGATCGTGAAGTTAGGAGATGGAGGCCATCCTGGCTAACGCAGTGAAACCCTATCTGTATTAAAAGTACAAAAACAAAATTAGCTGGGCGTGGTGGCGGGTGCCTGTAGGCCCAGGTACTCAGGAGGCTGAGGCAGGAGAATTGTGTGAATGAACCTAGGAGGTGGAGCTTGCAGTGAGCCGAGATCACGCCACTGCACTCCAACCTGGGTGACAGAGCGAGACTCAAAAAAAAAAAAAAAAACAGAAAAAAGAACTCCTTTAAAAAGAGAGAGAGAGAAAGAAAGAAAAAGAAAAGAAGTAAAGAAAAGAAAAAGAAGAAAAGAAGAAAAGGAAAAGAAAGAAAAGAGGAAAGAAAGGAAAGAAAGATCAAAACTAATCCGATCGGTCTCAGCCAAGCTGGGTCCTGGGGCCACACGAGGATCCCTGGAGCCTGTTGTGTGAATCAATCAGCCTTCCCTGGAACACAGCCAAGCCCATTTGTTTAAATAATAATACACTAAACCAGGCAACTGAGCGGTGGGCTGGCCCCTGGGAGAAGTGACACAGCAGCTTTTATTTATTACAACACTCGTTTCCCAAACACAAACAGAAACCAAAGGGCGCGCCGCCACCGCCACCGAGGAAGGGTGGTCTCCCAGCTGGGGAGGACCTGGGATATGAGGGAAGAGGGAGGGAGGGAGCAGGGATGCATGAGCCAGGATCTGGGGCTCCTGCAGCCCTCAAGGCAGGCTGAGGCCAGCCTCGCCCCGGTTGCATCACCCAGGACGCCCTGGGGATCTCCAGGCCACTGCGGCAGCCGGGCCCCTGATGCAATCCGTGGCTGTCTTGCAGCATGACCTGCCCTGGTCAGCCTGGACTCTGTCTTGCCTGGGGGCCCAGCCCTCACCGCAGCCTCCAGTGATCCCTCCCTTCCCAGGGTCTGTTTAGAGGCGCCTGGAGCATCAGGCCCTTTTCTACCATGAACTCGCAGTGTGGTGCCCAGTGGGTGTCTCTGATCTGTGAACTGGGTGTGGTGGCGTCTACCCTGTCTGTGGGGTCGCAGGAGCAAGCCACACGCATGTGGGGAGCCACGCCTGGCACACAGTGGATGCAACAGGAGAGTTTGCATGTTCTGACCGTATTTCACCATATCTCTGATGCGTATCTTCTCACATGAAATCAGGATGTGTCTTAAAATTGACAGAGAGTAGAAGTTCAGCCAGCAACATTGCCTCTCATCCCAGCACTTTGGGAGGCCAAGGCATGAGGATCACTTGAGCCCAGGAGTTCAAGACCAGCCTGGGCAACATGGTGAGACCCTGTCCCTAAAAAAATTAAATTAGCCAGGAGTGGTGGTGTGCACCTGTAGTCCCAGCTACTCAGGAGTCTGAGGCAGGAGGATCACTTGAGCATGGAGATTGAGGCTGCAGTGAGCTGTGATCCAGCCTGGACAACGGCGCAAGACCCTGCCTCTGAAAAACCAAGTTAATGGTGGGTGTGTTGTGGACGGCACCCAGGCTGGAAGGAAAGCAGAAGGATCTGCAAAGCTCAGCTGCACAGCGTTTCACAGAACTCATCCAGGCAGGGGCTGGAAAGTGCTTTGTGAACCAGAACTGGCAGTGATGCTTGGGTGGGCTGGGCCCTGCACTCCCATCTCCCACCTGTTAGGTGCCCCAGAACAGGTCTGGGGTACACCAGGGGCTCTGTATCCCCCTCATCCAAGGCTGCCAGGGGACCGGACTTTCCTGCCATCTCAGGGACTCTGAGGAGCCATCAGACAGTCGGAGGGAGAAGAGAGAAAGTCAGGAAGTCACCTACGGTGTGACTGACATGAGACTTAGGTAGTTGGGGTCAAGGTGGATGCAGGGGCACTTTAGACGGGCGGTCAGTGTGGGATTCCTGGAGGAGGTGGCATTTGAGCTGGGACTTGCATGATTGGGAGAGCACTTGGGCGGAGGGAACAGCCGGAGTAAGGCCTCAGGCTGGGGAAACAAAAAGAGGCCAAAGTTCACGGTCCACTGCTCCGATGGACAGAGCAGGGATTCAGACTCAGGCCACGGGTCCCCAGGGTCAGGGCACACGCCCTGCTCCTCACCAAGTTATCGACAGGAGGATGGCGGGGAGGGGAGGCCAGTGTGACGGTGGGCAGGGGCACTCTGGAGGCAGGGGCTGGGCTCGCTCTGCTGCCCAGACTGGAGTGCAGTGGCAGCATCAGAGCTCACTGCAGCCTCCACCTCCTGGGCTCAAGCAATCCTCCTGCCTCGGCCTCCTGAGTAACTGAGACTATACAGGCTTGTGCCACTGCACCTGGCTAATATTTTATTTTTATTTTGGTAGAGATGGGGTCTCCCTCTGTTGCCCAGGCTGGTCTTAAACCCCTGGGTTCAAGTGTTCTTCCTGCCTCAGCCTCCCAAAGTGCTGGGATGACAGGCGTGAGCCACCACAACCAGCTAAGACTATATTTTTTAGAACAGTTTTGGTTTCACGGCAAAATTGAGCAGAAGGTAGAGGGAGTTCTGTGTGTCTCCCACACACACAGCCCCTGCCGTCAGCTGGCCACCCCAGGTAGCCCTGCTGTGACCATCATTGTCACCCGGAGTCTGCAGTTCATGCTGGGACTCACTCTTGGCGCTGTACCTGCTGTGGGTTTGGGCAAATGTACCAGGACACGGATCACCATGGTGCCATCACTTGGGGTAGTTTCACTGCCCCCGGGTCCCCCATTCACTCCCTCTGTTCACCCCCACCCGCTGGCAGCCACCACTGTCTTCCTGCCTCCAGGGTTTGGCCTTTCCCAGCTTGTCCAACATTGGAATCATCATCTGCGGCCTTCGCAGGCGGCTTCTGTCACTTAGTAACGTGTGCTGTCGTTTCCTCTGTGTCTTCGGAGCTTGGAAGCTCCTTTCTTCTTGGTGTTGAATAGCGTCCCACTGTCTGGATGCACCCCGCTGACCCACCCACTCACCAACTGCAGGGCATCCCGGTTGCTGCCAGGTTTGGGGGATGATGAATAGAGCTGCCACAAACCCAGCTGTCTTTGCTGACTCTGCAGTCATGCCTGGGGAGGGAGGAGTGAAGGGGGGAGGGAGGGGTGAAGGGGGAGGGAGGGGTGAAGGGGGAGGGAGGGGTGAAAGGGGGTGGGATGGTGAAGGGGGAGGGAGGGGTGAAAGGGGGTGGGATGGTGAAGGGGGAGGGAGGGTGAAGGGGGGAGGGAGGAGTGAAGGGGGAGGGAGTGTGAGGAGGGAGGGTGAAGGGGAGAGGGAGGGGTGAAGGAGGAGGAAGGGTGAAGGGGGAGGGAGTGTGAAGGTGGGGAGGGAGGGGTGAAGGGGGAGGGAGGGTGAGGGGGGAGGGAGGGGTGAAGGGGGAGGGATGGTGAGGGGGAAGGGAGGGGTGAAGGGGGAGGGATGGTGAAGGTGGGGAGGAAGGGGTGAAGGGGGAGGGAGGGGTGAAGGGGGAGGGATGGTGAAGGTGGGGAAGGAGGGTGAAGGTGGGGAAGGAGGGTGAAGGGGGAGGGAGGGTGAAGGTGGGGAGGGAGGGTGAAGGGGAGAGGGAGGAGTGAAGCGGGGAGGGAGGGGTGAAAGGGCTGAGCCTCCCAGCTGACCCCAGATCTCTAGGAGGGGAGTTTTTACCCACGAGCCTGTGGGGGCGGGTTTGTTGCTCAAAAGCATAAATGCACAGAACTGCCTTTGCCTGGGGCTGGAGGGATTTGGCAGGCTCTCTTCATCTCTGAAGGCACTTGGGTGTGAGACCTCCCTGGGGGCCTGGGAGGGGAAGGGGTTCCAAAGGCCCCACCCTCACCCCTGTATTCCTGTAGGTCCAGAGGTTGCCCAGCTGAGGGACTCAGGAGTGAGGTGAGTCTGGACCTGGCTCCTAGGGGTCACCAGAGTGGCTGGGGTCTGAGGAGGGGACTCATGGGCTGAGAGCACAGCGGGGAACACAGGACCATGCAGGCCCCTGCTGCCCTGTGGCCGAGTGACCCCTGCCGGGGCTGGCGTCTTAGATGGGTCAATTCAGCTCCTGCACCAAAGCTTCCAACGTGTCAGCAAGATCAACACGGCCCCTCAGAGCATCCGAGATGAGTGCCTTGTGCATTTGGAAAACAGTATTTCCACAGCAGCCAGCCAGGACAGATGTCTGTTTTGTGTCACAGGGTCATAAAGATGCCACGTCCCCGTCCATTGCCGCAGGTGAAATAGCGGGCAGGGGCATCTTTCCCGGCATGCACGAACCAGAAATAACACCAGCGTGTCTGAGAAGAAATGGTGAAGAAATCCAGCCCGGCTGTCGGGCAGCCCTGGCGAGGAGGCCGAGTCCCCTTACTGCTGTGAATGAGCTGTCCTCCACCCCACGACGGAGACCTCCGTGCCCAGCGCCCCGGCCTGTTAGCTGCATCCAGCCTGTTAGCTGCATGCCTTTGACAGCACCCCCTGGCATGTGCCTGGGCCTAACAGCTATTGGCGGAGTGCCTACTCTGTTCCAGGCGCAGGGCACAGTGGCAACCTTGACCCCCAGGGGTGGCTCCTCCTGCATCCCGGCTTCCTGCTGGAACATGGGCAGGTGATTCACACAAGAAGCCTGTAATCGCCTGTAATCCCAGCACTTTGAGAGGTGGAAGCAGGAGGACGGCTTGAGTCTTGGGAGTTCAAGGCTGCAGTGAGCTGTGATCGCACCACTGCACTCCATCCTGGTTGACAGAGAGAGACCCTGTCTCAAAAAAAAAAAAAAAAAAAGAAAGAAAGGGCCGGGTGCGGTGGCTCAAGCCTGTAATCCCAGCACTTTGGGAGGCCGAGGCGGGCGGATCACAAGGTCAGGAGATCGAGACCATCCTGGCTAACACAGTGAAACCCTGTCTCTACTAAAAACACAAAAAAAACTAGCCGGGCGAGGTGGCGGGCGCCTGTAGTCCCAGCTACTCGGGAGGCTGAGGCAGGAGAATGGCGTAAACCCAGGAGGCGGAGCTTGCAGTGAGCCGAGATCGCGCCACTGCACTCCAGCCTGGGGGACAGAGCAAGACTCCGTCTCAAAAAAAAAAAAAAAAAAAAAAAAAAAAAAGAAAGAAAGAAAGAAAAAGAAAAATCCAACAAAATATGAAAATGAGTATGTAAATGAAAGAAAATCTGTTTTTTTTTCCCTAAGGGGTGGGAGGAAAGACAATGCAACCTGTGTGGTTAAGAAAGAATTTCTGTCAGTTGCCTCAGCCTACAACGTGATGTAAAACAGCTCGGAGACAATGAAAGGCTAGAATCTGACAGCCCTGGAGTACCTGCTCTGATTTAAAATGCATAGTTTTCCCTGTGAAACACAGGGTTTTTTTTCTATACTATGTTGCTTTTTTTATAAAGCTTAAAAACAAGCAGGCCGGGCGTGGTGGCTCACGCCTGTAATCCCAGCACTTTGGGAGGCTGAGGCGGGCAGATCACGAGGTCAGGAGATCGAGACCATCCTGGCTAACACCGTGAAACCCCGTATTAGCAAGGTGTGGTGGCGGGCGCCTGTAGTCCCAGCTACTCGGGAGGCTGAGGCAGGAGAATGGCATGAACCCAGGAGGCAGAGCTTGCAGTGAGCCGAGATCGCGCCACTGCACTCCAGCCTGGGCAACAGAGTGACCCCGTCTCAAAAAACAAAACAAAACAAAACAAAACAAAAAGCAAAGCTGGCTGAAAAAGATAGCTTCTAGGTATACGCATGCATATACATGCTAAGACTGTCTAGTGAAAAGCAAGGAGATGATGCAGTCTCAGCAGGGAGTCTCGCAGCCAACACACGGTGAGTCCTGTCTGACTGCATTTATGTGCAGTCCAGGGATGGGCACGCTAATGTCCAGAGGCTGAGATCAGGACAGTGACTCACTCATCAGGAACGACGGGCACCTGCCAGCTTCCTAGGGTCTGGGATGCCCTACATCTTCAGGGGCTGCGATGACAGGTGCGCATGTGAGCAAAAATGAATCAGGCCGTGCCCTTTGGATTAGTGTACTTGACTGAGAATCAGTTATTCTTCAGTAGAAAGTAACAAAAAACAAAGGAATAATAAGCACAAAACTCAGGCATGAGTAGCCTGGTCAGGGAGGTGGGGAGGTTGGGATGTAGGACCATAGATGGTAATGAAAATAACTGGGCCAGGCACAGTGGTCATTCCTGTAACCCCAGCACTTGAAGAAGCTGAGGTGGGAGGATCGCTGGAGGCAGGAGATCGAGATCAGCTTGGGCAACTTAGTGAGACGCCCCCATCTCTACAAAAAGTAAGAATAAAAATAAAATAGCCTGGAATAGTGGTGCACGACGTAGTCCCAGCTACTCAGGAAGCTGAGATGGGAGAATCGCTTCAGCCAGGGAGGTCGAAGCTGCAGTGAGCCAAGATCATGCCATTGCACTCCAGTCTGCATGACAGAGTGAGACCCTGTCTCAAAACAAACAGAAAAAATAAATTATTGGAGATGTTCTTAGTTTTGGGTGAGGTGGTGATTTACAGGGTGTTCCTTAGTTAATAATGCTGTTTATATGTGCTACGTATATTATTATGTATGTGTTACATAGCAATAAAGAAAAAGGTCTGGCTGGGTGTGGTGGCTCAAGCCTGTAATCCCAGCACTTTGGGAGGCCGAGATGGGCGGATCACGAGGTCAGGAGATCGAGACCATCCTGGCTAACACGGTGAAACCCTGTCTCTACTAAAAATACAAAAAATTAGCCGGGCGATGTGGCGGGTGGCTGTAGTCCCAGCTACTCAGGAGGCTGAGGCAGGAGAATGGCATGAACCTGGGAGGCGGAGGTTGCAGTGAGCTAAGATCGTGCCACTGAACTCCAGCCTGGGCGACAGAGCGAGACTCCGTCTCAAAAAAAAAAAAAAAAGAAAGAAAGGAAAAGGTCTGAGATTATTTAAGTAAACATACAGGAATTCCCAGTATGTTCTTTTTTCTTTTATTTCTCATATACAGTATTTCTTCTTCGTGAAAATTTTCAAGCTTAGAAAGGAGTTGACTTGGCCAGGTGCAGTATCTCACACCTGTAATCCCAGCACTTTGGGAGGCCGAGGCGGGCACATCACCCGAGGTCAGGAGTTCGAGACCAGCCTGGCCAACATGGTGAAACCCTATCTCTACCGAAAAATACAAAAATTAGCCAGATGTGGTGGTGGGCGCTGTAATCCCAACTACTCGGGAGGCTGAGGCAGGAGAATCGCTTAAACCCAGGAGGTGGAGGTTGCAGTGAGCCGAGATCGTGCCATTGTACTCCAGCCTGGGTGATAGAGCAAGAGACTCTGTCTCAAAAAAGAAAGAAAAAAGAAAGTAGTTGACTGGGCCTGGTGCGGTGGTGCACATCTGTAATCTCAGCTTTTTGGGAGGTTGAGGTGGGCAGATCACTTGAGGTCAGGGGTTCAAGACCAACTTGGCCAACATGGCGAAACCCCGTATCTACCAAAATACAAAAATTAGCCAAGCAGGGTGGCAGGCACCTGTAATCTTAGCTACTCAGGAGGCTGAGGCAGAAGAATCACTTGAACCTGGGAGGTGGAGGTTGCAGTGGGCTCAGATTGCACCACTGTACTCCAGCCTGGGCAACAGAGCAAGACTCTGTCTCAAAAAAAAAAAAAAAATTGGAGTGAGCTGTAATTCCAGCACGTTGGGAGGCTGAGGCAGGTGGATCACCAGAGCCCTGGAGTGCAAGACCACCCTGGGCAACATGGCAAAATCCCATCTGTAAAAATAATTCAAAAATTAGCCGGGCATGGTGGTGTGCACTGGTAGTCCCAGCTACTAGGGAGGCTGAGGTAGGAGGATCGCTTGAGCCTGGGAGTTGGAGGCTGCAGTGAGCTATGCTCTCTCCACTGCACTTTAGCCTGGGGCAACAGAGTGAGACCCTGTCTCAAAAGAATTTTTTTTTTAAAAGAAAGTAGTTGAATGAACAGCCTTTTATAAGCACAGCACCTAGATTCCAGCATTGTGAGGACTTTGGATGTTGCTTTATTTATTTTTGTGTTTGTTGCAGCAATTCTGAGGCAAAAATAGGCATCACGACATGTCACTGCTAAATATTTTGTTTCTCTCTCTAAGAAGGTGCACATTTCCTACATAACAACAGTATCACGATCACACTTAACAAAATTGACAATTCTGGGCCAGGCACCGTGAGTCATGCCTGGAATCCCAGCACTTTTCGAGGCTGAGACAATAAGATCACTTAAGCCTAGGAATTCAAGACCAGCCTGGGCAACGTGGTGAGACCCCTTCTCTAAAAACACCAAAAACACAATGATTTTATAATGTCGTGTCAGACTCGTCCATACTGAAATGTGTCCCGTCCCCACAAAATGTCTTTACAATGGATTTGTTTGGACGATTCCCCCATCCATGGCCATGTGTGAGCCACTTCATCTCCAGTGGCTTCCTATGTCCCCCACGTTGTGAGTGAACCTCAGGGCCAGTTGTCCTGTGATGGAAGCTTGAAGCCACGGGGGCCGGGGAAGATGAGGAGTACGGGGGCCCGGGAGGCGAGACTTTGGTCTAGGTGATCAGGGACAGCCCCTTAGGAGGGGACATGGGGCTGAATCCTAAAGTCACAGAGCGCCAGAGCCTTGTGCAGTTCCAGCCGAGTGTGAACCTGGCAGGGCTGAGGTGGGAGCTCACGTGATTGAGCTTGGCCCGAGGTGCGGTGAGCATGGAAGGATGGTTAGAAGTTACGTCAGGGGATGCTGAATGAGGGAATGGACACGAGCCCCCCCAGGCCTGTGGCTGGCGGGGCCACAGCTGAGTCACTTCCTGGCCCGGCTGCAGGCCTTGCTCTGAGCGCTTTGTGGCATCAGATCCTCCATCCTCGAGGCAGCCCGTGGGAGCTGCGGCCACTCAGCCCCATGCAGGTCTGTCCCCTGCCCCGTGGCCGTGTGCACGGACTGGGGTGCAGCTGAGAATGGTTCCCGCTCAGGTCCAGGGCCCGGGCGTCTGACCCTCAGCAGGGCCACAGAAGGGCCAAGCAGCTGCAAGCCAAGCTCAGAGCTGAGCCCGGGACACCTGCACCCTCCACGGGGCGCTGAGGCCACGCTGGCTCCTGCAGGAAGGGCGGGATTCCCACAGGCCCAGTGGCGGGAAGGCTGGTGCCACGGAACATTCCGCCAGGAGGGCTGTGGTGTGAGAAGGGCAAAGGGAAGTGGTCCAGGCCTCATGGCCCACAGCGGGAAAGGCAGGGGGAGCCGGCCAGGATGCCCACAGGTGTGAGGAGCAGGTGCACTGGGTGTGGCCGCCCAGACACAGCCTGGCTGCTCCCGGGGCAGGAGTCCCCTCCCCACCTCAGAAGGCTGGGACCCGCCACCACACCTTTCCCCAAGGCTGGACCACATCCAAAGTCCCTGCAGGGGCGGCACAGAAGGTGGGCAAGGGCCACTGCCAGGAGCCCCAGCTCTGCCAGGCCCATGCATCAGCTCCCCCCAGCTTCCCTTTCCTGTGCACGTTCTCTGCGTCCCCCAGCAATTAGTGAGGTCTCCCATCTCAGAGCCCACAGTCAGAACCCCCCGCCCCTCCTCAAAATCCTTCTGTTTTTTTTAGGTGAGATTCACATAATATAAAATTAACCATTTTAAGCACCCAACTCAGTGGCACCGAGCGCATTCAGTGTGTTTCACGATCACCACCTCCATCTAGTTCAAAATGCGCTGGAAGAGAAGCCTGTTAGCGGTCACCCCGCAGGCCCTGGCAGCCACTTACCTTTCTGTTTCTGTGGATTTAGGTATTCTAGATATTTAACATCAACACAGCCACAGGGCGTGTGACCTGTGACCTTCCTTTTCCAAGGCTGCAGTTTATCAAAAAACAAAAATGTCTCCCTATGGTTATACAAATTGTTCCTTAGGAAAAAAAATTCAGCCAGGCACAGTGGCTCACGCCTGTAATCCCAGCACTTTGGGAGGCCGAGACAGGAGGATCATGAGGTCAGGAGATCAAGACTATCCTCCCTTTTTTTTTCCGTCTCGGAAAAAAGAAAAAAATTCACTGGAACCAAACTTCAGGTGCATCCCTCGGGTGGATGTAAATCCTGGAACCAAACTTCAGGTGCATCCCTCGGGTGGATGTAAATCCTGGAACCAAACTTTAGGTGCATCCCTCGGGTGGATGTAAATCCTGGTTCTTGGTGTGCTCTCCGCATCAGCCTGGGCTTCTTTTCCTTTTTTTTTTCTGTGTGACAGTCTCGCTGTGTCACCCAGGCTGGGGTGCAGTGGTACGATCTTGGCTCACTGCAACCTCCGCCTCCCAGATTCAAGCGATTCTCCTGCCTCAGACTCCAGAGTAGCCGGGATTACAGGCCACCACACCTGGCTAATTTTTGTATTTTTGGTAGAGTTGGCATTTCACCATATTGACCAGGCTGTCTCAACTCCTGACCTCAGGGGATTGGCCCGCCTCAGCCTCCCAAAGTGCTGGGATTCCAGGCGCGAGCTACTGCACCCCACTGCCTGGACTTGTTTGATTTGTAGTATAATGAAAATCCGTGGGTTCAGCAGCCCACTCGATGTTAACCATGGCTGCCATCTGCCTCTGTGCCTTCCAAACCCTTGATCCCTCCCCAGGCGGCCACTGTCTTGATTTGTGCTGCCGTCCCTTGCCTTCCTGTGTTGAAGGTTTAGCCCTAGGGACATGCCACACGTATCCATCACAGGTGCATCACAGTGTCGTGTTTAGTTTTTGATTGTTTTTAACTTCGTAAAGAGGATGTCACACCCGCTGCCATCTCCTGAGTTCACTTTTTCCCACTCAGCGTGATGTAACCTCGGAAGCATCCTGTGGGTGCAGGAAGCCGCCATCCGTTTATTTATTTATTTATTTACTGAGACGGAATCTCGTTCTGTCGCCAGGCTGGAGTACAGTGGCACGTTCTCAGCTCACTGCAACCTTCGCCTCCCAGGTTCAAGCAATTCTCCTGACTCAGCCTCCTGAGTACCTGGGATTACAGGCACGCACCACCACGCCCGGCTAATTTTTGTATTTTTAGTAGAGACAGGGTTTCACCATGTTGGTCAAGCTGGTCTCATACCCCTGACCTCAAATGATCCACCCTCCTCAGCCTATCAAAGTGCTGGGATTACAGGCGTGAGTCACCATGCCCAGCCGTGAGCCACCCCACCTGGCCCATGCATTTTTTTACTGCTGCATAATATTCCATTGCAGAAAAATATAACTGAGGGTTTGGATCTTTCCACTTTTTTTTTTTTTTTTTTTTTGAGACAGGGTCTCACTCTGTTGCCCAGGCTGGAGTGCAGCGGCCGGATCTCAGCTCACTGCAAGCTCCGCCTCCCGGGTTCACGCCATTCTCCTGCCTCAGCCTCCCGAGTAGCTGGGACTACAGGCGCCTGCCACCTCGCCCGGCTAAGTTTTTGTATTTTTAGTAGAGATGGGGTTTCACCGTGTTAGCCAGGATGGTCTCGATCTCCTGACCTCGTGATCCGCCCATCTCGGCCTCCCAAAGTGCTGGGATTACAGGCTTGAGCCACCGCGCCCGGTCTTTTTTTTTTTTTTTTTTTTTTTTTTTTGAGACAGGGTCTCACTCTGTTGCCCAGGCTGGAGTGCAGCGGCAAGATCACAGCTCACTGCAGCCTCCGCCTCCCAGACTCAAGTGATTCCCCCCATCTCAGCCTCCAGAGTAGCCGGGACTACGGACACACCCCCCGCCATTCCTGGCTGGTTCTGTTTTGTGCACAGACAGGTTCTTGCCACATCACCTAGGCTGGCCTCCAACTCCTGGGCTGAAACAATCCTCCCACCTCAGCCTCTCAAAGCACTGGGATTACAGGTGTCCATCACCACGCCCGCCTCTTTTCTAGTCTTTACTATTATGAATAGTACTGCTATGAACATCAAAATTGATGTTTGGTTTTTTCTTTTTTTTAATTCTTTTTTTTGACAGGGTCTTACTCTGTCACCCAGACTGGAATGCAGTGGTGTGATCACAGCTCACTGCAGCCTCAACCTCCCAGGCTCAGGCGATCCTCCTGCCTCAGCCTCCCAAGTAGCTGGGACCACAGGGACACCACCACACTGGGCTAATTTTAAAATTATTTGTAGAGATGGGGTCTCCCTATGTTGTCCAGGATGATTTTGAACTCCTGGGTTCAGGTAATCCTGTCTTGACCTCCCAAAGTGCTGAAATTACAGATGTGAGCCACTGGGCCTGGTCATGGTTTTTAAAGCTAACAATGAGGCCGGGCGCGGTGGCTCACGCCTGTAATCCCAGCACTTTGGGAGGTCGAGGCAGGCGGATCACGAGGTCAGGAGATCGAGACCATCCTGGCTAACATGGTGAAACCTCGTCTCTACTAAAAATACAAAAAAATTAGCCGGGCATGGTGGCGGGCACCTGTAGTCCCAGCTACTCGAGAGGCTGAGACAGGAGAATGGCATTAACCCAGGAGGCAGAGCTTGCAGTGAGCGAAGATCGCACCACTGCACTCCAGCCTGGGCGACATAGCGAGACTCCCTCTCAGCTCACTGCAGCGCACTGCAGCCAGTGCGTCCGGCCATTATCTCCTTTTTAACAGCTGTGTAGTACTCCATGAATGGGTACGTCGTAATTTATTTAGTCAGTTTCCCCAAATGAATTTGTATTAAGCTGTTGCCGATCTTCTGTTATAACAAAAAATCCTGTATCAAAAAACTAAACAGGCCGGGTGTGGTGGCTCACGCCTGTAATCCCAGCACTTTGGGAGGCCGAGAGGGGCGGATCACGAGGTCAGGAGATCGAGACCATCTTGGCCAACATGGTGAAACCCAGTCTCTACTAAAATACAAAAAATTAGCTGGGCGTGGTCGCGGGTGCCTGTAGTCCCAGCTACTCTGGAGGCTGAGACAGGAGAATTGCTTGAACCCAGGAGGCGGAGGTTGCAGTGAGCCGAGATCGTGCCACTGCACTCCAGCCTGGTGACAGAGCTAGACTTCGTCAAAAAAAAAAAAAAAGTAAACATCGCAGCACTTTGGGAAGCTAAGGTGGGAAGATTACTTGTGGCCAGGAGTTCAACAGCAGCCTGGTCAACATAGTAAGACCCCATCTCTGCAAAAAAAAAAAAAAAAAGTTTTTAATTAGCCATGGTTAATATTGGCTCACATGTGTAGTCCCAGCTACTGGGAGTCTGAGGTGGCAGGATTGTTTGAGCCCAGGAGCTTGAGGCCGCAGTGAGCTGTGATCTTTGCCACTGCACTCCAGCCTGAGCGACCAAGTGAGACCCTGTGTCTAAAAATAACTGGTTAAGAGGATCGATTTTTTATTTTGTTTGTCACAATATAAAAATGCTGCAACAGACATTACTATACATATTTGATGTTGAATATGTGTGTCTATATCTGTAGGACAGGCCAGGTGCTGTGGCTCATGCCTATAATTCCAGCACTTTGAGAGGCCGAGGCAGGCAGATCACTTGAGGTCAGGAGTTTGAGACTAGCCTGGCCAACATAGTGAAACCCCGTCTCTACTAAAAATACAAAAATTAGCCGGGCATGGTGGTGCGTTGCCTGTAATCCCAGCTACTCCAAAAGCTGAGGCAGGAGAATTGCTTGAACTCTAGAGGTGGCGGTTGCAGTGAGCCAAGATCGTGCCATTGCACTCCAGCCTGGGTGACAGAGCGAGACTTGGTCTCAAAAAAAAAAAAAAACTAACTAACTAACTAAATAAATAAATAGGCTGGATGCGGTGACTCATGCCTGTAATCCCAGCACTTTGGGAGGTTGAAGCAGGTGGATCACCTGAGGTCAGGATTTCAAGACCAGCCTGACTAACACAGTGAAATCCCGTCTCTATTAAAAATGCAAAAAATTAGCCAGGTGCGGTGGCGGGCGCTTGTAATCCCAGCTACTCAGGAGGCTGAGACCGGAGAATTGCTTGAACCCGGGAGGCAGAGGTTGCAGTGAGCCAAGATCGCGTCACTGTACTCCAGCCTGTGCAACAAGAGCGAAACTTTGTCTCCAAAAATAAATAAATAAATAAATAAATAAATAAATAAATAAATAAATAAATAAAAATATATCCACAGGACAGACCCAGGAGCCAGTGGAGGTCTGTGTGAATGGGTGTTTGGGTAGTGCCTCCAAATTGCTCTTCATAGAGGTCCTGCCAAGTTGCCATCCCACCGCACCATATTAAGAGTGGACTTGGCCAGGCACGGTGGCTCACACCTGTAATCCCAGCACTTTGGGAGGCCAATGGTGGCAGATCGCTTCACCTCAGGGGTTTGAGATCAGCCTGGGCAACATGGCAAAACCCTGTCTCTACAAAAAATTAGTCAGGCATGGTGGCACATGCTGGTAGTCTCAGCTACTTGGTGGGCTGAGGTGGGAGGATTGCTTGAGCCCAGGAGGTGGAATCTGCAGTGAGCTGTGATCACACCACTGCACTCCAGCCTGGGTGACAAAGTGAGACCCTGCCTCAAAAAAAAAAGCAGCCTTGAGATATATTTTAGACCCTCCCAGTGGCACTCAGCGCCTTCTCCTCCTGTCAGCGATTCTGTTTCCCTTCGTATAACTTTTCCCTTCGTATAACTTTATACGAAGTAAATGTCAAAAGTCTAAAACTCAGACCAGCTCCTCTGGAATGTCAAATCAGGATAAATGATCCCCCAGCAGCTCCTCCCCAGGCTGCATCCCAGGGCTAGGGTCCATGTGGTCTGGGGAGCACCCAGGAGCACCCCACCTTGGCCTGACCCTCGCTGCTCACTCCCGCAGCCTGGGGAAGGAGGCGTTGTGGACTTTGCCTCTTCTACAGAGCAGGAAACATAGGCCCAGAGACAGAAAAGCGCACCCAAGCCCGTGGGGGCTGCAGTGAGGCCTTGTCATGGGGGCCCAGCCTTCTGATTCTGGTCCAGGTGAGAAGACAACTCTATTGGCATCAGGTCCAGAACCCTGTCTGTGGGGCCGGGCCCTGAGCCAGGGGTCATTAGACCAGGAAGGGGACCTGGGGTCACAGCTCACAGGCCATGATCCCACAGCCAAGAGGGGATAGGTTTCAAGAGCTCGACGGGAGGGTGGCTGGACATGCCCCGCACAGGTACTTCATTCACTCCCGCGTTGACTCACGCATTCCCCGGTAATGATGAGGTCTTCCCAGCGTTTTTTAGATGAACAGATTCAAGTTCCCTGTGTCTCCGACTTTACATTCCAGCGGAAGGAGCTAGAAAACAAGAAATAAACAAAGGAGAGACCGGGCACGGTGGCTCACGCCTGTCATCCCAGCACTTTGGGAGGCCGAGGTGAGTGGATCACCTGAGGTCAGGAGCTGGAGACCAGCCTGACCAACATGGCAAAACCCTTTCTCTACTAACAATACAAAAATGAGCCCGGCATGGTGGCGCGCACCTCTAATCCCAGCTACTCAGGGGGCTGAGGCAGGAGAATTGCTTGAACTCGGGAGGTGGAGGTGGAGGTGGAGGTTGTAGTGCGGCGAGATACTGCCACTGTACTCCAGCAAGACTCTGTCTCAAAAAATAAATAAATACATAAAAATAAAAAATAAATAAACAAATGAGGAGCGTTTCAATAACAATTTACGAAGAAAACCTACTGGTTGTGCTACCAAGATGCCCTTTTTTGGATGATGCCTGGGGAGGATCAGCTAAGGAAATGCTACATTTCTGCTGGAGGATAGCAAAAAGGAAGAGGTGACTCCCCAGCCACGTTCACAGGCACCCGGTGGCCAACCCTGCAGCCAACCTTGGTCCGTGGACTCCTGGTGTCAGCACTTGACTAGGGGGCATCAGGGAGAGCCTCGAGAAAGCGTGTTCTCTAGTGGCAAAGAGTCTGTCAGTGCAAAGGCCCCGCGGCTGCCAGGTGCAGGGGATGAGGAGGAAAGAAGGTGCTGCCCCCGTTCGGGGTTTGGGGTTGGTGTAGGTCAGAGACGACAGGGGCTCAGACGCAGTGGTCGGGGGATGGAGATAGGAGGGCAGGACTGGGGAAGGGAGGGGAAGGAGATGGGCATTTGGGTTGGATGTGGGGGAGGAGGGAGGGCGTGAGCTCAGGAGACTCACCTGGGCGTTGGGCCTTGGGTAGAGCTGCACCATTTACAGAGATGGGTGGATTCGCGGAGGGCAGGTTTGCCCGCCTGCTTGGTGGAGCCCGGGCATTGAGGATGTTGGAGGATTCCACGTTGGAGAGCAGAGGCGTGGGGAGCGGGAGCCTGCCCGGGCCCTGACTCTGCCCTGCAGGGGTTCTCTGCCTGTGGTGGTTCTGCCTGCCTTCCAGATGTGCTGTGAGGCTGGTGACCTGTCTGTCCCATCATGGGGCCGGCTACCACTTGTGTCAGGCTGAGTCACAGGCAAGCTGCAAAGTCCTTGGGGCACTCTAAGGGCCTCTGCAGGAACCAGTCTGGCCGGCTGCAGGCTCCTGGCCAGCTCAGGCCTCATTTGGGAGCTGCTGAAGTTCAGGGGCCGGAGCTCTCTGGGCTGGGAAGATGCTGGATAAAGCTTGGGTCCCTGGCCCTAGCAGTTCCTGTCTTCCACTGTCTTCAGGCCACACTGGCCACAGCTCCCAGCCCCCTCCGTCCCACCCTCACCCGGGCCTGGTGGAGAGGCTGGTGGGACTCCCATACTACTAGGCAATGGTGCTCAGGAAGAGTTACTTTAGCAAAAGCTTCCTACGCACCGTTTGTGCTCTTGTCCTCCCCTTTCCCTTCTTCCCCCTCCTCACGTCTTTTTTTATTGAGGTGAGACTCACATGACATAAAATCAAACATCATAAAGTGCACAATTCAGTGGCAGTGCACAGTGCTGTGCAACCATCTCCTCGCTCCACTTCCGAAACGTTTCATCACCCAAAAGGAGATTGCACACCCATTCCCAGTCACTCCTTAAGCGTCGCCCCCCAGACCCTGACAACCACTTTATTTTAATTTTCATTATTACTTTTTTACACAGGGCCTCACTTTGTTTCCCAGGCTGGAGTGCAGTGGTGCTGGCATGGCTCACTACAGGCTCAAACTCCTGAGCTCAAGCAATCCTCCAGCCTCGGCCTCCCAAAGTGCAGGGATCACAGGCGTGCGCCACTGCACCTGGCCTCACTTCCTATCTCTGTGGATTTGTCTGTTCTGGGCATCTCATGTAAGTGGTGTCATACGTCATATTGTTACCAGGGGGGTCCTTGTTCTTAGAGCTCCCAAGATGGTGGTAGGCCGTTTCCAAGATGGCGGCAAGCCTCTTGTTCTCTGACCTGGGGTTCTTGGCCTCACGGATTCCAAGGAATGGAATCTTGGGCCATGCGGTGAGTGTTATAGCTCTATTAGAAGCCGTGGGTCACAGAAGAGAACCGTGGAATCCACCAACTAGTGTTCAGCTCGATTAGGATGAACCTGGGCACTTAGCCACGCAGGAACAATGGCGAACCTCTAGCCCAATCGGGGGCAACAATGGGTGCCTCGCTGGATCAGGAGCGCAGCGGACGCCCTGTCGGATCCGGAGGGGTGGAAGTCAGTGGCAGGTCTGCGACGGTGGCATTCAGCAGTGGTGGACGGCGAGCGAAAGCTCAGCTCTGTAACAAACACGGACCAGAAGAGTGTGCAGTTGCAAGATTTAATAGAGTGAAAGCAGAGCTCCCATAAAATGGGAGGGGACCCAAAGGGGGTTGCCGTTGCCGGGTTTATATCCCGATCATTGTCCCTCCCCCTGTGCTCTCAGGTGATAGATGATTGGCTATTTCTTTACCTCCTGTTTTAGCCTAATTAGCATTTTAGTGAGCTGTGTTTACTACCTGACTGGTTGGGTGTGAGCTAAGTTGCAAGCCCCGTGTTTAAAGGTGGATGTGGTCACCTTCCCAGCTAGGCTTAGGGATTCTTAGTCAGCCTAGGAAATCCAGCTAGTTCTGTCTCTCAGTGCCCCCCTCAACAGGAAAACCCAAGTGCTGTTGGGGAGGTTGGCCAATGATCACTCTAACTGCTTCCTGCTGAATTGGGGTATAGTAGGGGTTGTGCAGTTGAGATTTCCTCAGGAGGGGTGCCTTCAATGTCATCAACATCAGAGCATAGGCTAGCAGGCCGGTCCCTGGGTCCGTGGTAGATCTCAGTCATGGACTGCATCTGGGGCTCCATTTGAAGAACGATGTGTAGTTTTACAGCATCGATTCTGGAAGAGACAAACTTAACAAGGAGGTTATAGATACAGGGATTGAAATGTGTGGCCTGCAGTGCAGGGGGTTATTTCTTTGGCATACTTCACAGGCCCTGACTATCTTTTTGATAGTTTTGAAAATGCCTGGTCCAGTAAATAATGATTTGGCCATCTGATGGGTGCTATCAATACCTAAGTGAAAGGTCTGGTGAAGGGTTTTAAGTAATTTCCATTGGTTAGCTGCAGGCAAAAGTATTTTTCCTTCTTCGGTGGCTAGCCATCCTGAAGGGAGGAAACAATGTCCTCGTGAGGTTCCCCGTTCTATTTCTTCTGCTGAGTACTGGGGCTTGGTTTCCCAGAGGGGATTACCCCATACCAGGAGTCCTTCTATAAGTATTTCTCATGGTCCTTCTATAAGCATTTCTAATGGAGGGCCCCACCTTGCAGCCCTTTTGGCTTCAATATCTGCTTGGTGGTTCCCTTCTATTTCCCTTTCCTTTCCTTTCTGATGACCTGGCAGTGTAAGACTGCCGCCTCTTTAGGGTTCTGTACAGCCAATAATAATCTCCTAGTGGCTTCCTGATGTTTGATAGGCATTCTCTGAAGTTAGGAATTCCCTTTCTCTCCATGTTGCTGCGTGGGCAGGGAGGACTAGGTAAGCATACTTAGAGTCTGCATTATATTTACCCTTTTTCCTTCTCCTAATTCTAGCACCCGAGTGAGGGCTATTAGTTCTGCCAGCTGAGTGCTAGTTCCTGGAGTGAGGGGATTACTTTCAAGTATTCCATTATCACTGACCACTGCATACCCCATTTTTTGAAGTCCTTTTTCTACAAAGGAACTTCCATCAGTATACAAGCTGAGGCCGGGATCAGTCAAGGGAATCTCTAGAAGGTCCCCTCGAGCGGTGCAGGTTTGAGCAATTACTTGTTGACAGTTATGTTCTATTTTTTCTTCATTGTCTGGAAGAAATGTGGCTGGGTTAAGAGTTACACAAGTGCACAGTAGCAGCACTGGCCCTTCAAGTAATAGAGCCTGATATTTAAGCAAACGGTTGTCTGACAGCCACAAGTCTCCCTTAGCAGTGAGTATGCCATTCGCATCATGAAACATCCACACAGTAAGATCTCTTCCCTGTATCATTTTAACGGCTTCAGATACTAAGACTGCTACTGCTGCCACTACCCGTAAACAGTGAGGCCAACCCTTTGCCACTACATCAATTTCCTTGCTCAGCTATGCCACTGGTTATAAGCTGGTCCCTCGGACCTGTGTAAGGACTCCTAGAGCTATTCCTGTTTTTTCTGTGACATATAAAGAAAAGTCTTGCTCCGTTGGCAAACTTAACACTGGGGCTTGGGTTAGGGCCTTCTTTAGGGCCTGGAAAGCTGCTTCTACTTCAGGTGTCCATCTTACTAAATGGGTATTGGCTTTCTGAGTTTTCTTAATTAGTGTATATAATGGTCTGGCTATTTCGCCGTACCTGGGAATCCATGTTCGGCAGAAGCCTGTTATGCCAAGGAATGCTGTTAGTTGCTTTAGTGTTTTGGGGTGAGGATAAGCCGGTATAGGCTGGATACTTTCCTCACTGAGGACCCTGGTGCCTTTGGATAATTTTAACCCTAAGTATTTAACCTGCTGTGAGCAGAGCTGAGCCTTTGATTTGGAAACCTTATATCCACAGGTGGCAAGGAAATTTGGGGCTGGGTGCGGTGGCTCAGGCCTGTAATCCCAGCACTTTGGGAGGCCGAGGCAGGTGAATCACAAGGTCAGGAGATCAATACCATCCTGGCTAACATGGTGAAACCCCGTCTCTACTAAAAATACAAAAAATTAGCTGGGCGTGGTGGCAGGCACCTGTAGTCCCAGCTACTTGGGAGGCTGAGGCAGAAGCATGACGTGAACCCGGGAGGTGGAGCTTGCAGTGAGCTGAGATCACACCACTGTACTCCAACCTGGGTGACACAGCGAGACTCAGTCTCAAAAAAAAAAAAAAAATTGGCCTGGCACGGTGGCTCATGCCTGTAATCCCAGCACTTTGGGAGGCCGAGACGGGCGGATCACAAGGTCAGGAGATCAAGACCATCCTGGCTAACATGGTGAAACCCCGTCTCTACTAAAAAATACCAAAAACTAGCTGGGCGAGGTGGCGGGCGCCTGTAGTCCCAGCTACTCAGGAGGCTGAGGCAGGAGAATGGCGTGAACCCAGGAGGTGGAGCTTGCAGTGAGCTGAGATCCAGCCATTGCACTCCAGCCCGGGCGACAGAGCGAGACTCCGTCTCAAAAAAAATAATAAAATAAAATAAAAATAAAAAATTTTTAAAAAGAGCACTTGGGTGGCTTGATGGCACAAAGTTTTTGAACGGGTGGCTAAAAGTAAATCATCCATGTACCTAAGGACAAGGGTAGAGTTCCCCAGTCACAACTTAGTGGCTGGGAGAACTATCTAGTGACCGGCTGTCCTAGGACCCCTCAGATAGTGACAGATCTGGAGGACAGTTGTCCGGGACAGGAGAGTAAGACTGAGGAGGCTGTGCCAGTGTCCAGGAGACAGTTAACCTCCTGGCCCTCAACGGTCAAGCATACCTGGGGCTCTCTGAGGGTGAAGGCATGGGCTGGCGCTGGACCCGGGCACCCTCAGTCCTGCTGCTGGATCATCTGGTTAGTGGCTTCTGACTCAGAGGACCTTCGTCTCCTGGGGCAGTGGGGCTTCCAGTGATTCCCTTGACATAAGGGGCATGGACGAGGGGCGGCTGATTTCTATTCGGACAATCTTTTTTAAAGTGTCCCTGTAGACCGCACTGGAAGCAAGCCCTATTAGGCATTCGACTTGCCCAGCCTTTCCCCGTTCCAGAGCCTCCACAATTCACCTGCCTGAGGGCCATGACTAAAGGGGTGGCCTTTTTCTTATCTCGTTCATCCCGTTCCACCTGCTCCTCCTGATCTCTATTATAAAAAACCGAGGCTGCCAAGTTCAATAGGGTTTCTAAGTTTTGCTCCAGGCCTAAGGCGGACTTTTGAAGTTTTTTTCTAATGTCTGCAGCTGACTGAGTGATAAACTTATCCTTTCAGATTAGTTGGCTTCCATAGAGTCAGGTGACAGGGACGTGTGCTTCCTCAGTGCCTCCCTTAGTCTCTCCAGAAAGGCGGTAGGATTTTCTTCCTTTCCCTGTGTCATAGTGGACATCATTGAATAATTCATAGGCTTCTTCCTAGTTTTCCTTAGTCCTCCTAGCACGCAGTTTAGCACATGTCTGCGGCACCAATCTCCATGTTCTGACTCTCTGTCCCAGTGAGGGTCTACACTGGGAACTGCCTGCTGGCCTGTGGGGAATCGTTCTCTTTCCTCTGTTGTCATCCTCTCATTGACCGGACTGAGATACCAGAGATCACCAAACTCTCAGGCTGCAGTTACGGGGGCACTTCTCTCATTTGGGGTTAGTGTCTGATCTAGCAGTGACATTATATCTCTCCATGTCAGATCAGAGGATTGTCCTAAACCTTGTGAAACATCAATATAGCCATCAGGGTTGTCTGAGAATTTACCTAGGTCTATTTTAATTTGTTTCAAGTCTAAGAGGGAAAAAGGTACATTCACTCTGGCTGGGCCGAATTCTCCAGAATACATCTTAGGGGCATTTTTGCCTTGGGAGAATGTTTCCCATCTGGAAAAAGAACATAGGGATGCCAGCACCCCTAGTCGTTTTCCGATGAGCATGAGTCCTACAGCGTCCTCTATGGTCCTAGTGCTTATTCCTTTCCATGGTGCGTAACCACCCACAGACCTCTGCTTACTGGATTAGTTACACTCACCAAGGTAACAGGTCCTGGACCTGTTTTCCCCGCCTTTCTTGACCACAAAGGTGGGTCCGGGCTGCTGGATTCTAGTGGTCCTTTACCAGCGTGCCTGACACTGCCTTTGCACTGGGGGTGAGTTCTAGAGCTGAGCTGGGTTCCTGAGTATTTCATAATAACCCAGCTGCTGCATCAGGATGCACTCCTACAAACAACAGTTCTTATGCAGATTCATTTCAGAGAGGGTGTGGGTAACCTTTTGAGTCAGGATTGAGGTAGAGTTTTTTGATTCTGTAAGTACTTTAAGGCTTGGCTGAACGCAAACAGCTCCCACATTTGAGCAGATTAATTATTAGGCAATTTTCTTAACTCTGCTTCTACAAGAGTTTCTCTCAATTATTGAACACCCATTGTGTTTTTTTCTCAATCACCTGGGAGGAACCATCTATTGTCCTGTCCTGAAGGGAGTTCCTCCTAGGTCTGGTCAGACCTTTGTAGGGTAATTAAGATTTAAATCCCCTGTTAGGAAATCTGCTGGGTTAAGGTAATTATCAGTGGTTAATGTTATATTAACTTTCTCTAACAGAATGTCCCATACTTTAAGATTTTTGAGTTAGTAAGCTACCTTTTTGCTTTTTTGACTTAGGATAGTTCTGAACTGATGAGGTGTGCTCACAATGAGGTTTCCTCTAAAGGCTAATTTTCTACTTTCTTTTGTTAGCAAAGCAGTTGCCACTATAGATCGAATGCATTTGGGCCACCCACGGGTTCCTGGGTTAAGGATTTTTGATAGGAAGGCTACTGGTTGTTCGGGGACCTCAGTACTTTCAGGATACACCCTTATTTACACTGACAACAAAGTAGTGTTGGAGTGTTATAGGGTCATAGAGAAAACCTTCAGTTGTCAATTATAAGTTTTAAATTTACCCTGGCTTTTAAAGAAATAGGGTACACTGTTTTTTCTTTACTACTTCTCTTTCTCTCTTACTTTCTCCTTTCTGTCTTTGTAGATGGATTTTTGGAAACACAGTGGAAGGACGTTCTCTCGTTGCCCCCATGTGCCACTATAGGAATATGCGCCTCCCTTTTATTTACTCAATTTGCTTTCATCCTGATCTATTAAGTTGTTGTAGACCCAGTTCCAGTGGTTACAGTATTTCACCCTGATCTATTACGTTGTTGTAGACCCAGTTCCAGTGGTTACAGTATTTCACCCTGATCTATTACGTTGTTGTAGACACAGTTCCAGTGGTTACAGTACTGGGTTATCAGTTCTAAGGCCCTGGCAAGGGTGGTGGGGAACGGGTCCCACATAACTACCCATGTCAAGAGCTGTATGCCTAAATTGGGAGGGACACCAGGGACAAGACTCCCTGGGTTCATAGCCTAGGGGCCTAAGGACCCAGCATAGAGCTTCCTTAGATCCCTTTGGAGATACAACCTGCTCTAATACTTGGGAGAGGAAGTGAAAGTCTGAAGCATTAGCGTCCAGGAGGCAGGGATCAGAGGAAGCAGATTCAGAGGTAAGGAGAATGTCGTGGTCAGGACCCAGGAGGGATCAGAGGAAGCAGATTCAGAGGTAAGGAGAATGTCGTGGTCAGGACCCAGGAGGTATGGGTCAGAAGGAAAGGGAGGGGTGCACACATGGGCGATTATTGAGTAGAGACTTGTGGCCACACCATAATCTCAAGCGGCTAATGACAGGAGTTCGGGACAACAGTTTTCTGCCTCTAGTCGGCCCTCAGCTTCCCCAGAGAAACTGAAAGCAGAAGCTGGTTCCGGGCAGACCGCGCTCCCAACCCAGAAGGGTTGGGGGTTGTTAGAAAGCGCTTTCCCAGACAGCCTCACACCTGAGTCTTAAGTACAGTGTTTTTAATCGGCCAACAGGTGCCCAGTATTTTCCTCCAATTCTAAGGAAGGATAGGACAGAATAGCAAGCAAAAGGGGTCCAATATTACTCACTGCTTTGGAGTTCCCTTCAAGATTGCCAAAATGTTATGGGGTGGGGGTCCTTGTTCTTAGACCTCCCAAGATGGTGGCAACCCTCTCAAGATGGCGGCAAGCCTCTTGTTCTCTGACCTGGGGTTCTTGGCCTCACGGATTCCAAGGAATGGAATCTTGGGCCATGTGGTGAGTGTTATAGCTCTCTTAGAAGCCGTGGCTCACGGAAGAGAACCGTGGAACCCAGCAACTAGTGTTCAGCTCGATTAGGATGAGCCTGGGCACTTAGCCGTGCAGGAACAATGGCAAACCTCTAGCCCAATCGGGGGCAACAATGGGTGCCTCGCTGGATCAGGAGCACAGCGGACGCCCTGTCAGATCCGGAGGGGTGGAAGTCAGTGGCAGGTCTGCGACGGTGGCATTCAGCAGTGGTGGACGGCGAGCGAAAGCTCAGCTCTGCAACAAACACGGACCAGAAGAGTGTGCAGTTGCAAGATTTAATAGAGTGAAAACAGAGCTCCCATAAAATGGGAGGGGACCCAAAGGGGGTTGCCGTTGCCGGGTTTATATCCCGATCATTGTCCTTCCCCTTGTGCTCTCAGGTGATAGATGATTGGCTATTTCTTTACCTCCTGTTTTAGCCTAATTAGCATTTTAGTGAGCTGTGTTTACTCACACCTGACTGGTTGGGTGTGAGCTAAGTTG
This sequence comes from Macaca fascicularis, assembly GCF_037993035.2. Taxonomy (NCBI): domain Eukaryota; kingdom Metazoa; phylum Chordata; class Mammalia; order Primates; family Cercopithecidae; genus Macaca; species Macaca fascicularis. The sequence goes on from NC_088385.1 coordinate 138,987,838, forward strand.
CAAGCCCCGTGTTTAAAGGTGGATGTGGTCACCTTCCCAGCTAGGCTTAGGGATTCTTAGTTGGCCCAGGAAATCCAGCTAGTTCTGTCTCTCAATGTGTCCTTTTGCATCTGTCTTCTTTCACAAGAATCACGTTTTCAAGATTCACCCACATTGTGTGTGGAAAAAAACCATAAGAAAAAACAAAAACTACTCCCCAGATGCTCGGGAAGACTGATTTGAGTGATGATAAAACACCCACACAGCTGGCTCTGCGTGAATTTCTCTTTTTCGTTGTGTTGTTGTTGTTGTTGTTGTTTTTGGAGACAGTCTCGCTCTGTTGCCCAGGTTGGAGTGCAATGGCGCGATCTCGGCTCACTGCCACCTCCGGCTCCTGGGTTTAAGTGATTCTCTTGCCCCAGCCTCCCGAGAAGCTGGGACTACAGGTGTGTGCCACCATGCCTGGCTAATTTTTGTATTTTTAGTAGAGACGGGGTTTTGCCGTGTTAGTTAAGCTGGTCTTGAACTCCTGACCTCAGGTGATCCACCCACCGTGGCCTCTCAAAGTGCTGGGATTACAGGCGTGAGCCACTGCGCCCAGCTGAATTATTCTTTCTCTATTGCAATTCCCCTGTCTTGATGAATCAGCTCTGTTGAGGCAGTGGGCAAAGTGAACCCCTTGGGCGGTTACACTACGATTGCAGAGTGTTAAGCAGTTGCAGTAGAGGCTGTGTGGCTGCAAAGCTGAAAATGTATACTACCTGTCCCTTTGCAGAAAACATTTACTGACTCTTTTTTTTTGAGATGGAGTCTCACTCTGTTGCCCAGGCTGGACTGCAATGGCGCGATCTGGGCTCACTGCAACCTCTGCCTCCCAGGTTCAAAAGATTCTCCTGTCTTGGCCTCCCAAGTAGCTGGGATTACAGGTGCCCCGCCACCACGCCCGGTTAGTTTTTGTATTTTTAGTAGAGACGGGGTTTCACCATGTTGGCCAGGCTGGTCTTGAACTCCTTACCTCAGATGATCTGCCCACCTCGGCCCCTCAAAGTGCTGGGATTACAGGTGTGAACTACTGCGTCCAGTTGTTTGCTGACTCTTGTCCTAGATTTTTTTTCTTTTTTCAGAGTGAGACAGGGTCTCACTTTGTCACGAAAGCTGGAGTGCAGTGGCACAGCCAAAGCTCACTGCAGCCTTGACCTCCTATGCTCAAGTGATCCTCCCACTCAGCCTCCTGAGTAGTTGGGACTACAGGTGTGCACCACCATGCCTGACTAATTTTTAATTTTTAGTAGAGACAGGGTCTTACTAAGGTGCCCAGGCTGGTCTCAAACTCCTGGGCTTAGGCAATCTGCCCACCTCAGCCTCCCAACATGCTGGGATTACACGGGGAAACCACCTTGCCAGCCTGCCCTGGATCATTAAGTAATCCGTGGGTGGACCTAGTAAATGAGGCTCCAGGTGACAGCCAAGTGCGAGCCGCGTCATTGTTTACATATTCCGAGCATTTTCCCAAACAGTGGTCACACACAGGAGCCGAAAGCCTGGCGTTGCCATCTGGATCCTCCCCTGCCTGGGTGGGTTGAATCCTGGGGCGGGTCAGAGAGCTGAGAGCTTGAACCTGCCCAAGTCCCCTCCAGGTGCCACAGGGAGCCTCGGCTGGATACTGTGTGCCTCTGTTATCCCACCAGGAAAATGGGAGGGACGATAAGAAGGCCCCTTAGAGGACTGGCCGGGCGCGGTGCCTCCTGTCTATAATCCCAGCACTTTGGGAGGCTGAGGCAGACGGATCATGAGGTCAGGAGATCGAGACCATCGTGGCTAACACGGTGAAACCCCGTCTCTACTAAAAATACAAAAACTTAGCCGGGCGTGGTGGCAGGTGCCTTGGTCCCAGCTACTCGGGAGGCTGAGGCAGGAGAATGGCGTGAACCCGGGAGGCGGAGCTTGCAGTGAGCCGGGATCGTGCCACCGCACTCCAGCCTGGGCGACAGAGCGAGACTCCGTCTCAAAAAAAAAAAGAAGACCTCTCAGAGGATGCAGTGGCCTGTGCCTGGCGGCTCACGCCTGTAATCCCAGCACTTCAAGAGGCCGAGGTGGGAGGACTCATTGAGTTTGGGAGTTCCAGACTAGCCTGGGCAACATGGTGAAACCCCTATCTCCACCAAAACAAACAAACAAACAACAAAATGGCTGGAGTGGCGTGCGCCTGTAGTCCCAGCTGCTCAGGAGGCTGAGGTGGGAGGTTCGCTGGAGGCTGGGAGGTCAAGGCTGCAGTGAGCGGAGATCATGTAACTCACTCCAGACTGGTGACACAGGGAGATCCCATCAAAAACAAAACAGAACAACACGCAGCTCCTTTAGGAGGAGCCACACCCCCTTCCCGTCCGGAGCTGCTTCCCTTCCCCAGCCCAGCCCCAGAGAGCCGCAGAAGTCAGAGTTCTGATCTCTTTCTGAAAAAATCTTTGTCCTCCAGGAGGGCACGTTAGGTAGATCTCAGAGCCTCCAGGCTGGATCCTAGGGCCTTCAGTCTCTTTGTTCAAAAAAAAAAAGGAGGGGTGGGCATGTTGGAGAAGGAAGTGGAAGAAGGGAAGCTTGACAGTCCACCCTGACTCCTGGCGGTGCCGGTGCCGGAGGGGCATGAGGGAGCCCTAGGCAGGGTGGGCCTCACGCTTGGCCCTGGAGCAGGCTCCTGGCAGTGGGAGTGGGGACAGACAGCCTGGGGCGCTCAAGGGAGGTTTTGGGCAGCTTCAGTCCTGGGGGCTCTCTGGGCCCCCACTTGCTGGGCCCCACCTGTGTGCCCTGAGGCCCAGAAAACCTTTTGGCTGTTTTTATGGTACTACACAGACACTGACCTCAGGACTAGGAATCCTACTCCTAGGCATTTATACAAATCACATTCGGGAAATGTTCTCAGCAGCTTCACGCATAAATAGCCCAAAGCTAGAACCAGAAAAGCCTGTGAAGAGGCAAATCCATTTTCCATCCTCCGAGGATGTAGGCTGCTCACTGGAGGTGCCTAAGGATGGGCCTCCACTCAGCCACGGGAGAGGATGGCCCTCCACTCAGCCACAGGAAAGGATGGGCCTCCACTCAGCCACGGGAAAGGATGGGCCTCCATTCAGCCACGGAAAGGATGACCCCCCACTCAGCCACAGGAAAGGATGGATCCTGCTCAGCCATGGAAACAGCCAGAGGGATGAGTGCACATGGGCCCAAACCAAGATGCAAACGAAGAGACTGGGCTGCAGAGTCCACTTCTGTGGGATTCTAGAAAACGCAAAGTCATCGATAGTGTTGAAAACATATCACTGTCGGCCTGGGGTGGGGTTTGAATGGGAAAGGGCAGCAGATAACTTCTGCGCCATGGCAATGCTCTGTGGTGATTGGCAGTGGATAAACGGGTTTGTACATTTGTCAAAACTCACTGAACTGAACTCTTAGAATGTGAACCTTTTTTTTTTTTTTGAGACCGAGTCTCACTCTGTCGCCTGGGCTGGAGTGCAGTAGGGCGATCTCAGCTCACTGCAAGCTCCGCCTCCTGGGTTCACGCCATTCTCCTGCCTCAGCCTCCTGAGTAGCTGGGACTACAGGCGCCCGCCACTGCGCCCAACCAATTTTTTGTATTTTTAGTAGAGACGGGGTTTCACCATGGTCTCGATCTCCTGACCTCGTGATCTGCCCGCCTCGGCCTCCCAAAGTGCTGGGATTACAGGCGTGAGCCACAGCGCCCAGCCAGAATGTGAACCTTTATTTGTAATGTGGATTATACCCCTTGATAAAGTTGATTTTTTTTTTTTTTTTTTTTTTTTTTGAGACAGAGTCTAGCTCTGTCACCAGGCTGGAGTACAGTGGCACAATCTCGGCTCACTGCAACCTCTGCCTCCCAGGTTCAAGCGATTCTCTTTCCGCAGCCTCCCTAGTAGCTGGGATTACGGTATGTGCCACCGCACCCAGCTGATTTTTTTTTGTATTTTTGGTAGAGACAGGGTTTCACCTTGTTGGCCAGGATGGTCTTGATCTCCTGATCTCATGATCCGCCCGCCTCCGCCTCCTGAAGTGCTGGGATCACAGGCGTGAGCCACTGTGCCTGGCGGGTTTTGTTGTTGTGTTTTTTTTTTGAGATGAAGTCTCATTCTGTACCCCAGGCTGCAGTGCAGGGGGTCAGTCTCGGCTCACTGCCACCTCTGCCTCCTGGGTTTAAGCGATTCTTCTGCTTCAGCCTCCTGAGTAGCTGGGACTACAGGCACCTGCCACCATGCCTGGCTAATTTTTCTATTTTTAGTAGAGACGGGGTTTCACGGTATGGCCAGGCTGGTCTTGAACTCCTGACCTCGTGATCCGCCCACCTCGGCCTCCCAGAGTGCTGGGATTACAGGTGTGAGCTACTGCGCCCAGCTGGGGAGTAGAGTTTTTAAGGATAATTTGGTGGGTGGGGGAAAGCCAGTGAGCCAGGAGTGCTGATTGGTCAGAGTTGAAATCACAGTGAGCCAGGAGTGCTGATTGGTCAGGGATGAAATCACAGCGAGTGGAAGCTGTCTTCTTGTTTTGAGTCAGTTCCTGGGTCGGGGCCACAAGATCAGACAAGCCAATTTATCGATCTGGGTGGGGCCAGCTGATCCATCAAGTGCAGGATCTGCAAAATATCTCAAGCACTGATCTTAGAAGCAGTGTAGGGAGGGTCAGAACCTTGTAGCCTCCAGCTGCATGACTCCTAAACCATAATTTCTAATCCCGTGGCTAATGTTAGACTAGTTCCCAGGCAAGAAGGAGGTTTGCTTTGGGAAAGGGCTGTTACTGTCTTTGTTTTAAACTATAAACAACAAGTTAAGGCCGGGCGCGGTGGCTCAAGCCTGTAATCCCAGCACTTTGGGAGGCCGAGGCGGGCGGATCACGAGGTCAGGAGATCGAGACCATCCTGGCTAACATGGTGAAACCCCGTCTCTACTAAAAATACAAAAAAATTAGCCGGGCGTGGTGGCGGCGCCTGTAGTCCCAGCTACTCGGGAGGCTGAGGCAGGAGAATGGCGGGAACCCAGGAGGCGGAGCTTGCAGTGAGCCGAGATCGTGCCACTGCACTCCAGCCTGGGCGACAGAGCGAGACTCCGCCTCAAAAAACAAAAAAAACAAAAAACAAACAAAAAAACAAGTTAAATTTTCCCAAAGTTAGTTTAGCCTATGCCCAGGAATGAACAAAGACAGCTTGGAGGATAGAAGCAAGATGGAGTTGGTTAAGTTATATCTCTTTCACTGTCTCAGTCATAATTTTACAAAGGTGATGTCAGTAGCACTAAAAAAGCACAGACAACCAATAAACGCAGGTCACGGCTTCAGGGAAACTTTATTTACAAAAGCAGGTAGTTAACATCCAGAATACGTAACCAGCTCCTACAACTCAGCAGAAAAAAATCAAGCCACCAGATTACAAAATGGGCAAAGCACTTGAATAGACATTTCTCCAAAGGAGAAATGGCCAGTAAGCACATACAAATGTCGACAAAAAGAGTCAAAGTCTGTAAAATATTTGAAGAGATTTATTCTGAGCCAAACACGAGTGACCCTTGCCCCTGACACAGCCTCAGGAGGTCCTGAGAACCTGTGCCCAAGGTGGTTGGGGCGCTGCTTGGTTTTATACATTTTAGGGAGGCAGGAGACATCAATCAAATACATTTAAGAAAGACATTGGTTTGGTCTGGAAGGGCGGGACAACTCAAAGGGGTGGTGGGCAGGCTTCCAGGCTATAGGTAAATTTAAACATTTTCTGGTTGACAATTGGTTAAGTTTGTCTAAAAACCTGGGATCCATAGAAAGGAAATGTTCAGGTTAAGATGAAAGATTGTGGAGGTCAAAATTCCTTTGAGGTCTTACAGTGGCTGCCCTTAGAGACAATAAGTGACAAATAATTCCTATGCTAGACTTTCAGTTAATCTCTTTAGGATTGGGAGGGCCTGGAAGAAAAAGATCTAGCTATGTTAATAGAGATTCTTTACAGACGCAAATTTTCCCCCACAAAGGAGGGCTTTGCAGAGCCTTCAAAATATGGCTAACCAGGCCAGGCACTGTGGCTCATGCCTGTAATCCTAGTACTTTGGGAGGCTGAGGCGGGTGGATCACGAGGTCAGGAGATCAAGACCATCCTGGCTAACACAGTGAAACCCTGTCTCTACTAAAAACACAAAAAATTAGCCGGGCGTGGTGGCAGGCGCCTGTAGTCCCAGCTACTCTCGGAGGCTGAGGGAGGAGAATGGTGTGAACCCGGGAGATGGAGCTTGCAGTGAGCCGAAATCACGCCACTGCACTCCAGCCTAAAAAAAACCCAAACAACAACAACAACAACAACAACAACAAAATATATATATGGCTAACCAGCATGGTGGCTCACACCTGTAATCCCAGCACTTTGAGAGTCCAAGGTGGTGGATCACCTGAGGTCAGGAGTTCGAGATCAGCCTGGCCAACATGGAGAAACTCCCTCTCTACTACAAATACAAAAATTGGGCAGGGCGTGATGGTCCACACCTGTAACCCCAGCCCTTTGGGAGGCCGAGGCGGGTGGATCACCTGAGGTTGGGAGTTTGAGACCAGCCTGACCAACATGGAGAAACCCATCTCTACTAACAATACAAAAATTAGCTGGGCGTGGGGGCGGGTGCCTGTCATCCCAGCTACTTGGGAGGCTGAGGCAGGAGAATTGCTCGAACCCTGGAGGCAGAGGTTGCAGTGAGCCGAGATTGTGCCATTCTACTCCAGCCTGGGTGACAGAGAGAGACTCTGTCTAAAAAAAAATAAATTAAAAAAAAAAAAAAAAGTAAGTCACAACATATAGGATTAAATAAAACCCATCTGGTGAGAATTTATGGGTAGGGCATGACTTTCCAGACTCCTTAGATAAGAATTTGGGCAAGATAAAAAATATCAGAGTTTAGTCCTTAGAGAAATGCAAATCAAAACCACAGTCAGGCCAGATGCAGTGGCTCACGCCTGGAATCCCAGCACTTTGGGAGGCTGAGGCAGGTGGATCACTTGAGGTCAGGAGGATCACTGAGACCAGTCTGGCCAACATGGTGAAACCCCATCTCTACTAAAAATAAAAAATGTAGGCTGGGCATGGTGGCTCACTCCTATAATTCCAGCATTTTGGGAGGCCAAGGTGGGCGGATTGCCTGAGCTCAGGAGTTCAACACTAGCCTAGGCAACACAGTGAAACTCTGTCTCTACTAAAATACAAAAAAAAATTAGCCAGGTGTGGCAGCATGTGCCTGTAATCCCAGCTACTCAGGAGGCTGAGGCAGGAGAATTGCTTGAACCCGGGAGGCAGAGGTTGCAGTGAGCTGAGATTGTGCCACTGCACTCCAGCCTGGGTGGCAAAGCAAGACTCAGTCTCTAAAAAAAAGCCAAAACAAAACAAAAATTAGCTCCAGGTGTGGTGGCTCACGCCTGTAATCCCAGCACTTTGGGAGGCTGAGGCGGGCAGATTACAAGGTCAAGAGATCGAGACCATCCTGGCCAACATGGTGAAACCCTGTGTCTACTAAAAATACAAAAATTAGCTGGGCGTGGTAGTGCATGCCTATAGTACTAGCTACTCTGGAAGCTGAGGCAGGAGAATTGCTTGAACCCGGGAGGCGGAGGTTGCAGTGAGCTGAGATCACTTCATTGCACTCCAGCCTGGGCAGCAAGAGCAAAGCTCTGTCTCCAAAAAAAAAAAAAAAAAAAAAAAAAAAAAAAAAAAAAATTTAGCCGGGCATGGCGTGCACCTGTAATCCCAGCTACTCAGGAGGCTGAGGCAGGAGAATCACTTGAACCTGGGAGGCAGAGGTTTCAGTGAGCTGAGATCGTGCCACTGTACTCCAGCCTGGGCAAAAAGACCAAAACTCTGTCTCAAAAAAAAAAAAAAAGTACAATGAGATATTAGTTCACACCCATAGGTACTATTGAAAGGAACTAATGGAAAAAAACAAGTGTTGGCGGTGGAGAATGGGGATGCGTGGGTGCTGCTGTGGGGAAGGTAACATGGTGCGGATGTTGTAGAAAATGGCGTGGAGGTTCCTGAAGAAATTAAACAACATTCCCTACAATCCAGCAATTCCGCTCCTGGGTATATATTCCAAAGAAGTGAAGGTAGGGACCCAAACAGTTACCTGGTCTCTGAGCCCAGGCTAAGCCATCATATCCCCTGTGACCTGCACGTATACATCCAGATGGCCTGGAGCAACTGAAGATCCACAAAAGAAGTGAAAATAGTCTTAAACAGATGACATTCCACCATTGTGATTTGTTTCTGCCCCACCCTAACTGATCAATGTACTTTGTAATCTCCCCCACCCTGAAGAAGGTTCTTTGTAATTCCCCCCACCCTTGAGAATGTGCTTTATGAGATCCCCCCCCGCCCCCAAAACATTGCTCTTAACTCCACCGCCTATCTCAAAACCTGTAAGAACTAATGATAATCCACCACCCTTTGCTGACTCTCCTTTCGGACTCAACCCACCTGCACCCAGGTGAAATAAACAGCCTTGTTGCTCACACAAAGCCTGTTTGGTGATCTCTTCACACAGACAGGTGAAACAGTACCCACATGCACAGCAGCATGATTCCTGTAGTCAAAGGTGGAAATAACCATGCGTCCATCTGTGGGTAAATGGACAAAGAAAATGTGGTCCGGCTCAAGGAGGCTCACACCTGGAATCCTAGCACTTTGGAAGGCTGAGGCATGTGGATTGCTTGAACCCGGGAGTTGGAGACCAGCCTGGGCAACACATTGAGACCTGGTTTCTACAAAGCATGAAAAAATTAGCTGGCCGGGCGCGGTGGCTCAAGCCTGTAATCCCAGCACTTTGGGAGGCCGAGACGGGCGGATCACGAGGTCAGGAGATCGAGACCATCCTGGCTAACACGGTGAAACCCCGTCTCTACTAAAAAATACAAAAAAACTAGCCGGGCGAGGTGGCGGGCGCCTGTAGTCCCAGCTACTCGGGAAACTGAGGTGAAAGGTTCACCTGAGCTTGGGAGGCGGAGGTTGCAATGAGCTGGCTCCTGCCACTGCACTCCAGCCTAGGCTACAGAGTGACATCCTGTCTCAAAAAAAAAAGGGGGAAAGAAAGAGGAGAAAGAGAATGTGGTCTATCCACACAACGGGTATCATCCAGCCTTGAAAAGGAAGGACATTCTGACACACAGGACTGTAAGGGCCACATCTCACGGGACCGTAAGGGCCACAGCTGAGCCGCGGAAGGTCTGTGGAAAAATGAACTCACAAAAAGCGGGTGAGAAGGAGCATGCATGTTTATGGAACGAGTGCATCCAGGGAGAATCACAGAGCGACTGCCCACACCCTCAGGGAGGTCAGAAGCAAAGCAGGTTATGGGAGGCGGGGAGAAGGGCAGCTCTGTTGAGGGGATACACCGGGAGAATGAATGTGTCTGGGAAGCCACGGTAACCCCCAGATGGTTCTCTCTGAAGGGAAAGGGCTAACTCGTAGGTGGTTCTCTGATGGGAAAGGCTCTGTTCAGGTGTGGCCACATTCTTGGTCCTCCAGGGAGGGGAAGGAATAAACAATTGCTCTCCTTGGTGGGTCTGGATCTTAGGCGATAAAGAAGCTTTGACTTTGGGAGAAGCTGGGGGAGGTTGGAGAGACTGTGAGCGCTTTTCTTCAGTTCAGTGTGTCGCAGCGCCCTATTTTGGGGTATCAATTGCTGTGCCCCACACTACAACACGGATGAACCTGGAGAACATCATACTCAGTGAAAGAAGCCAGTCACAGAAGCACAAATACCGTAGGATTCTATGTATATGAGGTTTTTAGAGGAGTCGAACCACAGAGACAGAAAGCAGGAGAGTGGGCCCTCCTCCATGGCTCACGCCTGTAATCCCAGCACTTTGGGAGGCCGAAGCGGGCGGATCACCTGAGCTCAGGAGTTTGAGACCAGTCTGGCCAACATAGCGAAACCCCATCTCTACTAAAAATACAAAAATTAGCCAGGTGTGATGGCGCACACCTGTAGTTCCAGCTACTCAGGAGGCTGAGGCAGGAGAATCGCCGGAACCCGGGAGGTGGAGGTTGCAGTGAGCGGAGATCATGCCACTGTACTCCAGCCTGGGTGACAGAGCAAGACTCTGTTTCAAAAAACAGAAAGTAGAAGAGTGGGTGCCAGGGGCTGAAGGAGGGGAATGAGGAATGAGTCTTCAACAGGGACGAGTTTCAGTTTTGGAAGCGGAACGAGTTCTGGAGCTGGATGGTGGTGACAGTTATACAACAATGTTTTTATAGAGACAGGGTTTCACCATGTTGCCCAGGCTGGTCTCGAACTCCTGGGCTCAGGCAATTCTCCTGCCTCGTCCTCCCAAAGTGCTGGGATTACAGGAGTGAGCCATCACGGCCGGCCCACAACAATGAGATTGTATTTAATGTCACTGAACTGTGCACTTAAAAGTGGTTAAGATGGGCCGGGTGTGGTGGCTCACGCCTGTAGTCCCAGCACTTTGGGAGGCTGAGACGAGTGGATCATGAGGTCAGGAGTTCGAGACCAGCCTGGCCAACATGGCGAAACCCCATCTCTACTAAAAATACAAAAATTAGCCGGGTGTGGTGGCACGTGCCTGTAATCCCAGCTACTTGGGAGGGTGAGGCAGGAGAATCGCTTGAACCTGGGAGGTGGAGGTTGCGGTGAGCCGAGATCACACCATGGCATTCGAGCCTGGGTGAAAAAAGCGAAGCTCCGCCTCAAAATAACAAAACGAAAAACAAAAACAAACACATTCTGAGGCTGGGTGTGGTGGCTTATGTCTGTTGTTTAATTTTTAATTTTTAATTTTTTTTTTTGAGGTGGAGTTTTACTCTTGTCTCCCAGGCTGGAGTGCAATGGCGCGATCTCGGCTCACTGCAACCTCTGCCTCCTGGGTTCAAGCAATTCTCCTGCCTGAGCCTCCAGAGTAGCTGGGATTACAGGCATGCGCCACCACACCCGGCTAATTTTGTATTTTTAGCAGGGACGAGGTTTCTCCATGTTGGCCAGGCTGGTCTCAAACTCCTGACCTCAGGTGATCAGCCCGCTTTGGCCTCCCAAAGCGTTGGGATTAGAGACATAAGCCCTCCGCCGGGCGTAGTGGCTCACGCCTGTAATCCCAACGGTTTGGGAGGCCGAAGCAGGAGGATCACTTGGGCCCAGGAGTTTGAGACCAGCCTGGGCAGCATTGTGAGATCTCATCTCTACAAAAAATACAAAAATTAGTGGGGTGTGGTGGCATGCACCTGTAATCCCAGCTGCTCGGGAGGCTGAGGCAGGAGGATCACCTAAGCCCAGGCAGTCAAAGCTGCAGTGAGCAGAGATTAAGCCACTGCACTCCAGCCTGGGTGACAGAGTGGGACCCTGTCTCAAAAAAAAAGAAACTGGTTCATATACACCATGGAATACTACACAGCCATAAAAAAGAATGAGATCATGTCCTCTGCAGCAACATGGATGGGGCTGGAGGCCGTTATCCCAAGCGAACTAACACAGTAACAGAAAACCAAATACTACATGTTTTCACTTATAAGTGGGAGGTAAACATTGAAAACGTACAGACACAAAGAAGAGAACAAGAGACACCAGGTCCCACTTGAGGGTGCGGGGGTGGGAGGAGAGAGGATCAAAAAATAATTTCTCCTGCCTCAACGTCCTAAAGTGCTGGGATTACAGGCGTGAGCCACCACAGCCGGCCCACAACAATGTGATTGTACTTAATGTCACTGAACTGTGCACTTAAAAATGGTTAAGATGGGTTGGGCGTGGTGGCTCACGCCTGCAGTCCCAGCACTTTGGGAGGCTGAGAGAGGATAAAAAAAAAAGCAGAGTACCTATCGGGTACTCTATCGGGCACTCTGCTTATAACCTGGGTGATGAAATAATCCGTTCATCAAACCCCGTGAACCCTAATTTACCTGTATAACAAACCTGCCCACATACCACTGAACCTAAAAGTTATAAAAAGAATAAAACATTTAATAAGACCGCACAAAACAAAAAAGAAACACGTCCTCTCTTGGTGGGCCTAGTAACGGTTTCCAAATGCAAATCCCATCTTGCCATCTCACCCTCTCCTAAACTCTTCCTGGGTATTTCTTTGCGTTTGGGGTGAAGACCCCCTTAGCTTGACTTTCCAGGCCAGGGTGGGCTGGGCTGGGGTTCCCTGGGTCTTTCCAGGAGTACAGGCTTTGCCATCTCTAGCAATCTCGGCCCTTACGGTGTGCCCTGATCACCTCAGCACTTAGCCACCTGTTCACTCATTTTTTCTGTTGCAATTTTGCCACGGATGGTACAATTATTGCTCTTCTTGTCCCCCACCCCTAAGCGCTGGAAGCTCCTGCAGGTGGGTCTTGTTCTCACTGTGTCAACTGCAGCACTTACCTCGCAGCGTCTGCTCTCCCGGCAGGCCGGTGTGCAGAAGACACTCGCTCGATGAACCAGGACGTGAGTGAATGCTATGGCTGACCACAGGGCACTGGGGAACCTCTTCATTTGGAAAACAGACATCGTGGGCCAGGAGACCTCTTGTGCCTTCCAGCTCGGTGGCTTCTGGCCCCCAGCCCAGGGGCAGGGTCTGTGTGTCCTGGGGCCTGGAGGATGAACTGAGTGCAGGTAAAAGGCATCCAGGACTTGCTGACCCATCCCAGGGTCGGCATCAGGCTGTCCAGCTGCTGGGCTGCTCTGGGAGGCAGCATGGAGGGTCCTGGCTGAAGTGTGTGCTTCTGGGCTGTTCCTTTGGGACTGTGCTGAAGGCTGGGGTGGTGAGCATTGTTTAGAATCATGCATTTGCAAAAGCAGCGGTTGCACGTGGTGAAAGTCATTCAAACTAGCACACAATGTGTCCGGTGAACAGCACTGAGTCTTCCCCAGTCTTCCCACCAGCGCAATCGCTGTTGACTGTGTCTTCTGTGAGTGAGCCACCGGGCTCTTTTGGCTGCGGGCAGCGTGAGTTTGGACACACTCCCTAACTTTTCTGGGCCTTGATTTTCTCATCGGTAAAATAGGGATATAATAGCAAGTGCCTCGTGGAATCACTGAATGAATGCACTAATAGCTGGAAAGAGCACTGCTTGGGCTAAGTGATGAGTTAGCAGACATTATAGTTAGGAACGATCATGTACACATCCAGGCGTTTCACACACACACACACACACACACACACACACCCCCACTCCTATGGCTTTCTTAAAACAACAGACAGGGCCGGGTGCGGTGGCTCAAGCCTGTAATCCCAGCACTTTGGGAGGCTGAGACAGGTGGATCACGAGGTCAGGAGATCGAGACCATCCTGGCTAACACGGTGAAACCCCGTCTCTACTAAAAAATACAAAAAACTAGCTGGGCAAGGTGGCGGGCGCCTGTAGTCCCAGCTACTCGGGAGGCTGAGGCAGGAGAATGGCGTGAACCCAGGAGGCGGAGCTTGCAGTGAGCTGGGATCCGGCCACTGCACTCCAGCCTGGGCGACAGAGCGAGACTCCGTCTCAAAAAACAAAACAAAACAAACAACGGACAGTACAGTGCCCTGTTCCGTATTTTGCTTTTACTTAATTACAATCTTTGAAGAACTCACCCTTGAGCACAGGTATATTTACCTCTGTGCACTGTTCCATAGGACCGATGCACAGCCCATCTAGCTAACCTTTCCTGCCCAGCCGATTTATGGGCTATGTCGTAGGTTTTGGTGACAACTTTTTGGTCTACGAGTTTTTTTTTTTTTTTTTTTTTTTTACAATTTGGCATTATGGAACGCAACTTTAAGTACGTAACCTCTAACGCAGCCATTCTATTTCTAAGAATTAATTCTACGCAGTCCCCCGTTTTGGGTACATTTCCCACGCCTGCTCTCCATTCTCCTGTAGAACGGGAACAGGGAGCTGGAGGGAGGGGAGCAGGGAGGGGAGACAGGAGGGAGGAGCACAGGCAGTGGGGCCGGGAGGGGAGCAGTGGTGAAGGCATGGGAGGGGGTGGAGGGTAGGGGGCAGGGAGGGAGACAGGTGATGGGAGGGGGAAAAGGAGGGAGGGGGAAAAGGAGGGAGGGGGACGGAGAGAGGGGAAGGGATGGAGGGAAGCAGACAAGAAGTGGGGCGGGGAAGGGGCGTGGCAGGGAGTGGAGCAAGGAATCAACACGGATCCCCGTGGCCCGCTCCCAGGTCAGCGCTCCTCTCTGCCCTCACCCGGACGGGTCCGCTGTTGGCCCCACCCACTCCCAGCCCACCCGACCCCACGAGGGTCTGGCCCAGCCGCCCACCCGCGCGACAGGCCCCGCCCCATTCCCCGCCCCGTTCCCCGCCCCATACTCCGCCCCATTCCCCGCCCATACCCCCGCCCCATTCCCCGCCCCCCGCTGGCTGGTCACGCCCGGCTCTGCCGCCCAGTCCGGCCCCGTCCCGCAGGCCCCGCCCCATCCCCGCCCCCCGGTCCGGCGCGCAGTGCGGCTGCGCGGGCGTCTCAGGCTGTGAGGCCCGGGCGCCGCGGCTCTTTTGTTTCTCCGTTGGGGCCGAGCCGGGCCCCAGTTGGAGCCAGAGTCGGAGTCGGAGTCGGATCTGGATTCGGATTAGCAGCCCGGGAAGAGTGCCGCGGCACAGGCGCCGGTGGAAGCGCGACCCTCGGACCCCGCCTGGCCCGCGGGGCTGGGACCCGGCCCCGGCCTGCCCGATGGGGCGCGCGGCCCCGGAGATGCGCCCTCGCCCGGCCCCGCGCCCCCGGCCACGCGCCCCCGGCCCGCCCGTCCCGGCCCGCGCCTCCGCCTGAGTCCCCCGCGCCTCGGCCCGCCACCCCCGGCCCCGCGCCCCCGGCCCGCCCGCGCCATGGAGCCCGGCCGCGGCGGCACAGAGACCGTGGGCAAGTTCGAGTTCTCCCGCAAGGATCTGATCGGCCACGGCGCCTTCGCGGTGGTCTTCAAGGGCCGCCACCGCGAGGTGAGGCCCCCGTCCGGCCCGGGATCCCCTGCCCCGGCATCCCCGCCCCGAGATTCCCTCCTATCCCGGGACGCCCCCCCCCCCCCCCCACGCCGCCCGAGAGTCCCGCCCGACTTTCCAGGCCGACCCCCACCCCAGGATCCCTACCCCGCGACCCCCAGCCCGACTTATCCAGTACAGACTCCCGCCCCGAGATCCCCTGCCGGGCTTTCCAGGCCGACTCCCACCTCAGGATCCACTGCCTGGCTTGCCAGCCCAGATCCCCACTCCGAGGCCCCCAGCACGACTTTCCTGTCCAAACCCTTACCCCGGGACACCCCGCGCCCTGTCCCACAGCCTGGCTTTCCAGTCTGGATCCCTACCCCAGGACCCCCAGCCCGATCCTCAACCTGGCTCCCCACTCGGCCTTCCAGTCCTGGGATACCCAACCGGGATCATCTCAGGGTCCCACCTGTGCGGTGTGGGGTCTGGGGGAGGCCTGCGAGGGGCAGCCCTGGCCCTGAAGTTGCACGTTTGGCTTTCAGAAGCACGATTTGGAGGTCGCCGTCAAGTGCATTAACAAGAAGAACCTCGCCAAATCTCAGACCCTGCTGGGGAAGGAAATCAAAATCCTGAAGGTGAGCTAGTGCTTGGGGAGGGTGTGTGGGCGAGGGCGAGCCCCCCTCCCCACACTGATAAGAAACTTGGGTTTCTGTCCTAGGAACTGAAACATGAAAACATCGTGGCACTGTACGACTTCCAGGTAAGGCCTCCGGGCTGCTGTCTGCCGGGGACGGGGATGGGGGACTGTGGCCCCAGGTGCTGGATCCCCTGGTAAGCACTGGTGTTGAGCCTGTCCAGGCTGGGGTCTACTGGGCCCCTGGAGACTCCACTCTGGGTCCAGGCCTGGGCTGGGGCTGGCTCTTGCTGTGACTTCCCCAGCTGTGAGACCGGGGAGGGGGTGTCTGGGCCGCAGGGCGCCCCGAGGGCAGGGCTGAGTTCTCCTGACCAGGCATCCCTTCCCCGCCGGGTGTCAGTCCTAGGGGCCCTGCCTGAGTCCGGCGTCCCAGGCAGGTCCTGGCAGCACTGCCGGCCTGGCCCACCTGTCTAGGCCGTGTGTTTGTTGACATTGCTCCTGCGGCCGGCATTGGCCGGCCTTGCTCTGCGTCAGACAGGGCGGGGGAGGGGCCGCCGGAGACTCCTGCTCGCTGGCAGTCAGGGCCGAGCCCGGGCACAGGCGGCTGCCGCTGGCTGGCCAAGGAGATGACCTCAGGCCCGGCTGGCCCCAGGATGCAGGCGGTGGGACCAGCTGGCTTTCATGCTGCCCCCATGTCCCGGGGCTCAGGGCAGGCCAGGCTGGGGCTGTGGGAGCCAGGGTGCCCTCCTAGGGACCAAGAACCTGAGGCGGGAGATCCGCCCGACCAAAGTGCTGACTAATGGCTCTGCGACCTGTTTACTGAGCCCAGGGCCCAGCCCCTGGCTGAGGGAAGGGCTGGCGGGCTGTGTTTTGGTAGCCTCCTCCCTCCGCCTGTCAGAGCTTTGCTGTGGCCTTGGGGACCGAGGCTTGTCACAAGGTGTCGGGTGAGGAGGGCCCAGGTCCAACAAGTACCTGGAAACCCAGGCACACTGTGTCCTGGAACCGGGCCACCCCTCCCGCTGCTTTTCCCGCCCTCTTCCCACCCCTTTTCTCCCTGCTTTCCTCCCTCCCTTCCTCTTCTTTCCTCATCCTCCCCATGTTTGGAAGCCTCCTGCCTGGGCCACAGCTTGGACATGCGTCATGGCGCTGGGAGCCAGCAAGGAGTGGGCAGCTGTCCCTGGCCAGGCAGTGACTCCGAGGAGTCCCCCTCCACCCTGGGCTACGCTGCCTCCTGCTCCCCTCCAGGGCTCCCCAGGTCCAGTCCTGGGCATCTCCAGGCCAGGCCCTGTGACTGTCTGCATGACCCCCACAGACCCAGGGCCAGTATCCCCAGCCCCCGCTCCATCCCAGTCGGCCACACACACCTGGTTGTGGGCATCTGCCACTTCCTCCAGTGTTGGCAACACTGTGGCTTCCTCTCCTCAGGAAGCACTTAGAGCGGCCTGCTGCAGGCGCTCCTGTCTCCGGGCACCAGGCTCTGCTGGAGCTGCAGCTCAGCCTGCCCTCGCCCCACAGGTGCGGGGATTGTTGCCCTGTGTCGGTAAGGCAATGTTTGAGGCAGGCACCCAAACCCAGGAAAAAATAATTGGCTTTTAAAAATGGGTAATGAACAATTTGAGTGATAAAAGAAAATCCGCAAACATTACAGGAGGGAGTGTGGTAAAGGTTAAGAGTCCAGCCCCCTGGATGGAGTCCTGCTGTCCTCCGCTCTCAGGCACCTGCCTTAGTTGTTTCTGTGCCACTGGGGACAGCTGTCCTTACAAGATGATGTGTTCATGTGTGTCCTTCCAACCACACCCACCTCTCTGCACCGTGAATTTTGTCACTTAAGAGTATAGTCTGCACTCCATCCAGCCTGGGCGACTGAGCGAGACCCTGTCTCTGAAAGAGTACAGCCTGGGGAAGGTTCTGTGCCGGCTCAATCCATATCAGAAAGTTTACCCCTCGGCCGGGCACAGTGGATCACACCTGTGACCCTAGCACTGTGGGAGGCCAGGACAGACCAGCCTGGGCAACATAGCAAGACTTGCTCTTTTTAAAAAAAAAAAAGAAAGAAAATTAGCCAGGCATAGTGGCATGTCTCAGCTACTCTGAAGGTTGTGGGAGGATTGATCAAGCCCAGGAGTTTGAGGCTGCAGTGAGCCGTGATCTTGCCACTGCATTCCAGCCTGGGCAGCAGAGTGTGACCCTGTCTCAAAAAAACAAAACAAAACAAAACAATCCCTCGAAAAGTTTACCCCTCTCTGTTAGAGGTCACCATCTGTAAGCGCAGTGGTCGAGAGCCCGGCTGACGCTGATGAGGGGCCCAGTCCTGGCTGCCACGTGCACACACAGCTTCTTCAGTTTGCGGCCCTGTTTCTTCCTCTGTGAAGCAGAAAGCCCGGGCTGTGAGGGCTGTGAGAGGGAGTGCTCTTGGGCTGGGGGAGCCATTGTGGGGGTGCTCGCCGCTGTCCTGATTGGGGCTGCAGTGGTGATTTTCAGCCATGGGGTGCCCGTTGCCCGAGATTCCATGACTGATTTCACCGAGGCCCTGTAGGTGGGACATGGGGTTATTTTGGGATGCTGGTACATCAGGATGGTTGTGACTGGATCCCTAGAAGTAGAATCCTTGGGTGGGAGGGATGCTGGTTTTTAATTTGGGTAGTTATTGCCAAATTGACCTCCAGAGAGGCAATGCCAGTGGTCTCTCAGCCTGACTCCAAGCACATGTCTCCCTAGCTCCTTGCCAGGAGGGCGGCTCTCAGAGGTTTCCATCGTGGCTCATGTGAGAAGTGGAAAATGATGTCTCTTATGGTTTTGCTATTTTTTTTTTTTGAGATGGAGTTTTCTTCTTTTCACCCAGAATGGAGTGCAGTGGCGCGATCTCGCCTCACTGCAACCTCCGCCTCCCGGGTCCAAGCAATTCCCCTGCCTCAGCCTCCCAAGTACAGGCGTGTGCCACCACACCCAGCTGATTTTTGTATTTTTAGTAGAGACAGGGTTTCACTATGTTGGCCAGCCTGGTCTCGAACTTCTGACCTCATGATCCACCGGCCTCGGCCTCCCAAAGTGCTGGGATTGCAGGAGTGAACCACCCCGCCTGGTCGGTTTTCTTTTTCATTGGTGATGAATGAGCTTCACTATCTGAACATGGGAATGTTAGAAATACCACTTGTCCTTTGTACAATGTATTTTTTTTTTTTTTTGAGATGGAGCTTCAATCTGTCACCCAGGCTGGAGTGCAATAGCGCGATCTTGACTTACTGGAACCTCTGCCTCCTGGGTTCAAGCGATTCTCCCGCCTCGGCCTCCCGAAGTGCTGGGATTACAGGCATGAACCACCGTGCCCAGCCTTCACAATATATTTCTGTATTTTATATATATGTCTTTTTGAGATGGAGTTTCGCCCTTGTTGCCCAGGCTGGAGTGCAATGGCACTATCTCGGCTCACCACAACCTCCACCTCCCTGGTTCAAGCAATTCTCCTGCCTCAGCCTCCCGAGTAGCTGGGATTACAGGCATGTGCCACCACGCCCGGCTAATTTTGTACTTTTAGTAGAGACAGGGTTTCTCTGTGTTGGTCAGGCTGGTCTAGAACTCCTGACCTCAGCTGATCCGCCCGCCTCAGCCTCCCAAAGTGCTGGGATTATAGGCAGGAGCCACCGCTTCGGGCCTATTTTAATATATTTTTTAAAAGAGACTGGGTCTCACTCCCTTGCCCAGGCTGGAGTGCAGTGGCATAATCATGGCTCACTGCAGCCTTGAACACCTGAACTCAAGAGATCCTCCCACTTCAGCCTCCAGAGTAGCTGGGACTACAGGTATGCACCACCATACCTGGTTAGGCACATATTTCTGGCAAGTTCTTGATCCCTTTTTTGCCAAGGTTGAAGGGTACCATGCTTAACACCATGGCCCCTGAGCCATTCTGCCGTTCGCTGGGCCTTAGCTCTAATATTTACCTGTGTGACCTTGGGCAGGCAGCCTCCTGGCACCTCAGTTTTCTTACCTTTTAAAAACTGTTGACTGGGTGCAGTGGCTCAGGCCTGTAATCCCAGCACTTTGGGAGGCTGAGGCGTGTGGATCACGAGGTCAGGAGATCGAGACTATCCTGGCCAACATGGTGAAACCCCGCCTCTGTTAAAATACAAAAATTAGCCGGGCGTGGTGGCTCATGCCTATAGTCCCAGCTACTCATGAGGCTGAGGCAGTAGAATCGCTCGAACCCAGGCGGCGGAGGCGGCAGTGAGCCGAGATTGCGCCGCTGCACTCCAGCCTGGGAGACAGCGAATCTATCAAAAAAAAAAAACAAGGCCGGGCGCGGTGGCTCACGCCTGTAATCCCAGCACTTTGGGAGGCCGAGACGGGCAGATCACGAGGTCAGGAGATCGAGACCATCCTGGCTAACACAGTGAAACCCCGTCTCTACTAAAAAATACAAAAAACTAGCCGGGCGAGGTGGCGGGCGCCTATAGTCCCAGCTACTCGGGAGGCTGAGGCAGGAGAATGGCGTGAACCCGGGAGGCGGAGCTTGCAGTGAGCTGAGATCCGGCCACTGCACTCCAGCCTGGGCGACAGAGCAAGGCTCCATCTCAAAAAACAAAACAAAACAAAAAACAAAACAAAACAAAAAACGAAAACCGTTGTGGTTGTGATGGCAACTTGAGTGTGTTAAGTCCTTAGAACTATGCCTGCCACGTTGTAAGTGCTCTGTAAATATTATTGATTGGTAGGCGTCCTTTATATATGAAGGAAAGTAGCTTCTTTGTGATAGGTTGCAGGTATTCCCCTCCATGTTGTTTGTTGACAGTTGAGGTTATTTTTGTTTTATCGTGTTGGGTTTTGTGTATTGGGTTTCTTTTTTATCCATAAACATTGTGAAAGTGTGAGTGCCTGGGAAGTGTGTACCTTGGGTTATGCTCTTTGAGTCCACCACAGCTGTTGGGAGCAGCTGCAGCACCTGGCCTCCTTATTGAGGGTGTGGTGGCAGCGTCTGCACTTGCCTGGCCCCAGGAGTGCGCCACCACAGGAATCAGGGTGTGGGGCTGTGGAGCCAGGCTGGGATCCTGCCCAGCGTGCCCTGGGAGGAGGGCTGATGGCTACAGGCCTTGCTAACGGTGGCCCCCGTGGCCAGCACGCCAACTGACAGGTTCCTTGCAGCTGAAGGCCTTGCTGGGCCACTCAGGTGTGACTCACTCAGGCCCTGCAGACAGAGCCGCTGCCCGTGAGTTACCTGTGGTGGAGACCTGAGTCAAGAGGTGTGCTCCCCCGTGGAGACCCGAGTCAAGAGGTGTCCAGGCCTGCTTAGGGGCCTGGGAGACCTTGGGTCCAGGCAGTCCAGCCCGGCATGAGACTGTGACACCCCATCCCAGAGTGAGGAGGGGACTGCCAGGCCTGGGCTGGTCTGGCGGGGGGGCTGTCTGCAGCGGGAGTTGGGGCAGGATGCAGGCCAAGTAGAAACCCATGGGGTGGGTACCCAGCTCCTGGGCAGGGGCCTGTGAAGGGGCCCCCAGGGCCCAGGCAGTTCTGGAATTACCTCCAAAGTGGTGTGTATCTTTTTTTTTAACTTTTAAAATCATGGGATAAGACCGGGCGTGGTGACTCACGCCTGTATTCCCAGTACTTCTGGTGACCAAGGTGGGCAGATCACCTGAGGTCAGGAGTTCGAGACCAGCCTGGCCAACATGGCAAAACCCCTTCTCTACTAAAAGTACAAAAATTAGCCGGGCATGGTGGTGGGCACCTGTAGTCCCAGC
Source organism: Macaca fascicularis (assembly GCF_037993035.2). Taxonomy (NCBI): domain Eukaryota; kingdom Metazoa; phylum Chordata; class Mammalia; order Primates; family Cercopithecidae; genus Macaca; species Macaca fascicularis. The sequence continues at coordinate 139,009,091 of NC_088385.1, forward strand.
TACTTGGAAGGCTGAGGCAGGAGAATCGCTTGAACCTGGGAGGTAGAGGTTGCAGTGAGCCGAGATCGCGCCACTACACTCCAGCCTGGGTGACAGAACGAGACTCCGTCTCAAAAGAAAAAAAAAGAAAAAGAAAAAAATCATGGGATAAAAATACTGGAAGGTGCAAAACAGATGAGAAGGTGCACCACAACAGGCCCTGTGTGGTGTAGCAAGCACCAGCCCAAAGCCATGCCCATATCCTGGGCTGCTCCCTTTGCCACATGCTGACTTTAAGCCTGGAGGTGGGACGTCAGCCGTAGGTTTGAGGGGTGCTGTGTCTCCGTGGGTGACAGGAGTTGGTTTTTATTTCTGCGCATTACCCCGTTGTGGGACTGTCACCTGGTATCAGTATCTGTCCGCAACGGCTGGGGGACGGGTCTCAGCCGCCTGAAGGACAGAGCTGCTGGGACCAGGTTTCATCGGGGTGTGCGCCAACTAGGATGGCCGGGTCTCGGGAGGAATGTGTGGAGTTGGCATCTTCCCGAGGGTCTCTGCAGCTTACACTGCCCCCCAGCCCCCCACCCCTGCTTGCACTGGGATTGTTCCCTGCTTTTTCCAAGCAAGGTTGTGCCCTCAGAAGGGTCAGGCCACCCACCCCTGCCTCACTGCATCTAGGGACGTGCCTCAGCCCGCTGCAGCTGACTCCTGGATTGTCCAGACCCCCAGAACCAGCAGGCGGGAGGCTGCAGAGGTCAGCCTGGGCTGTAGCCCCAGGAGGCCCACACACAATGGGCGACTGCAAGTGGTTCCCCAGGGCCAGAGGGTGGCCCTTCCTTCTTAGGGTGGAGCCGGCATCCCTTCCCTTTTGGGAGCTGTCCAGGAACCCCGCCTGGGGGTACAGAGCGGTTCTGTCCAGCCCCAGCTGTGGCTTTTGCCACTTTTTGGAGCCAAGAAGGCCAGCTCTGGAGGCGTGAACTAGGTCAATGCCTGCTCACCAGGCCCAGCCCAGGATCACCAGACAGGAGTAGGACTGGCAGAGGGTGGGAGCCTGGATCCTATTAAGTAAAGCACCTTAGCACCCCAGGGGTGGGGCAGCCTCCTACGTGCCCAGACACCCGTGCCAGGCTGCCTGGGACACCTGGCTGGCTGTGCGTGCGTGTGTGCATGTGTGCGGGGTGTGGGGGCCGGCCTGCCTGGGGGGTGCTGTCCCGGGTCCCTCAGGCACGCTGCCTGGAGACAGTGGGGTGTTGATTTTGCTGCCTTTTTGAAGTGTTCTGAACCTCGGATGCATGTGTTGGGATTTTTCAGGGACAGCCCTGTGGAATGGTCAGCAGCCATTCCGTTTCTCCCTTAAAATAGGCGACAAGGTGGGACCCACCTCCTGGGGTGTGGATGATAGTGCAGGGAGCCTCCCGTGTTTGATTAGGGCGTGGGCCCTGTGGCCACTGCTGTGTGTGTCACCACGGGATGGACCCCCAGGCCCTGCCGTGGGAGGCGAGCTGCTCGGCCTGGGGTGGCCGTTTCCTGCCCCGGAGCCCAGGGAGGCAGTCATGGCCCTTTCTGGTGTCTTTAACTGGGTGGCTTGATGCTGGGAGCATGCCTGGTCCCCGCTCCCCAGGGTAGCTTGTGAAAACCAAATTTAGCTGCAAGGCAGAAGTGGAACCCGATGCCCTGTGTGGGTTCTGGGTGGGCCCAGGGCTGGGCAGGGGAGGTCAGCTGTGGCCGGCAAGGCTGTGCTCTCACCTGACCCCCGTCAAGAGCCCCAGAGAGAGTCGCTGCCTGTGGGAAGGGTGGGCAGGCCCAGCTGGGGGACCTGTCGGGGAGGTGTTGTGGCGCAGGACCTGGGCCTGCAGCTGCCCTGGAGGAGCTCCCCTAAGCCCTGGCAGGGGGTGGGCCTGGGCTTGTTTGTCCTCACTCTTCATCCCTGACCCTGCCAGGGTTAGAGGCAGCAAAGCTAGGCCCTTCCGGGGACACAGAGGGTTATTGGCTTGGCACTGGCACTGGCACTGGCAGAGAGTGAGGACGGGACTCCAGCCCACCTGCTTAGGCTGTCTTGCCACTTCCCAGCCTGGGCGCGCCTCCCAACCTCTGGGGCCTCAGTGTGCTCGTATGGGAAGTGGGCTGGTTATGGCCTGCTACCTGGGCTCCTGCAGGGCTGGTGCACTTGGACTTCACAGGAGGCTCTCGGAGGTGTGGGAGAGGCCCTGGTGTGCCCCTGATGCCCAGCTCAGGGAGTTGGATGCCCACAGCCCTGAGGGCCTGTCTGAAGCTGTCATCTGTCCCAGGGGAGTTGGGAAGACCCAAATGCGTGTGGTAAGGTGGGTGCCCCCACCCTACCCTGCAGCCCCACACTACCCTGCAGCCCCACCCCCACTGGCCCTGAGTCCCCTGCTGGGGAGGACCTTTTAGGAGACAGGCTGAGCCTGGGCCAGGCCTTGGCTTCTGCAAGGGACCATCTGAAGTGCAGGGCCCTGCCCACTCCCTCCTGGGAGTTGGTGGTGCCCCCTGAAGTTTTGGGGATGGAAGAGGGTGGCCAGCACAGTGGGGAGGGCAGAGGGGTCTCTAGGAAGGCAACCTAGGAGTGACATCTGTGACTCTGGGGCAAGGCCAGGGGTCTAGACGTGTCAGTAGCGAGGTGGGTTCCAGCACTTATGAGGCCAATGTGGCCGGAGGGATGGCAGGGCCAGGTCCCCTGGATAGGGGTGTTGGGGACCCTGGCTGGAGTGTGGGCAGCAGATGGGGTGGGGGAAGAGCCTCCTTGCCAGGGTCTTGTGGGCCCAGGGCCAGTCACTGGTGCCACAGGGGTCTCCCTGGTGGGCCTCTGCCTTTCTTCTTTTTGAGACAAGTCTCGTTCCGTCACCCATCCTGGAGTGCAGTGACACGAACTCCCGGCTCACTGTAGCTGTGGCCTCCTAGGCCTAAGCCATCCTCTCACCTCAGCCCCGAGTAGCTGGGACTACAGGCGTGCACTGTCACGCCTAGATTATTTTTGTATTTTTTTGTAGAGATGGGGTTTTGCTATGTTGCCCAGGCTGGTCTCAAACTGCTGGTCTCTGGCCTTGGCCTCCCAACGTGCTGGGATAAGCCTGAGCCACCATACCCGGCCAGGCCTTTGCCTTTCTAGGGATGAGAGGTGGCTGCCTTAGTGTTTGGAGGTGGGAGGAAGCCACAGGGCTTCAGTTAGCACCCCCTGCCCAGAGGGAGCTCCTGTCCCACACAGGCCGGTCCTGGGTCGGTGGCTGGGGGATGGGGTGCTGGGCTCCCGCTGTGCACACATGGGCGTCCCCCAGGGTGCCTCTGTCTTTACACATCCCTGGTTGTGCTGGCTTTGCTGGTGGGTTTGGAGCTCTGGTGAGCAGGTCAGGTCTTGGGGAGCCCCTGGCTCTGTGATCCAGGGCAGGTGGCCCCCAGAGAAGAGAGGAGAAATGTGGGCACCTATGGGCACTCACTGGAGGGGCTGTGGGGAGGGTAATGGCGGGCCCAGGTCACGGAGTGGACATTGCCGTCCTGAAGTTATTTCTCGTTCTAGCTTTGTCTCCCCCTCCTTCCTGGGTTCTGCCCAGAGCCGTCCCTGCAGTCCCCTTTGCCCCATCCTGTACCCCGTGTGGATTGTTCTCCCCACGGCTGCTGGGAGCCCTGGGCTTGGGGTGCATGGGCGTGGGTGGGGTGGGCTGAGGCCTGCCTGGTGGACAGGTCCCACCTTCTCTAGCCTGTGCCTGGGTTTCTGGGTCTCCCTCTGGGCCAGCCATGCGGTGTCTGTGGATCCTGGGGTTGCTGCCTGAGCAGCATCGGCCTTAGCCGCCCTAAGAGCACCCTTTCCTGAGCCTGTCCCCGCTCAGCATCCTTGTCCAGCCCACAGCTCCTCTGTGGGGGCAGCTCTGGGGGCACGGGCTTCTCACGTTATGAAGCAGATATACCCAGTGGCTTTGTGGTTGTCCCCCCACCAGGGATGCCTTCTGATTGGTCGGGGCCTCCTGGGACTGGGGGCTGAGCAGGAGTCCTGTGTGGGACCCTGTGTGGATGTGTACAGGGCAGAGGGAGGCCTAGAGCGTGTGGATGTGTACAGGGCAGGGGGAGGGCCTAGAGCATGTGGATGTGTACAGGGCAGAGGGAGGGGCTAGAGCGTGTGGATGTGTACAGGGCAGAGGGAGGGGCTTTGTGTGGATGTGTACAGGGCAGGGGGAGGGGCTAGAGCATGTGGATGTGTACAGGGCAGAGGGAGGCCTAGAGCGTGTGGATGTGTACAGGGCAGAGGGAGGGGCTTTGTGTGGATGTGTACAGGGCAGAGGGAGGGGTTAGAGCATGTGGATGTGTACAGGGCAGAGGGAGGGCCTAGAGCATGTGGATGTGTACAGGGCAGGGGGAGGGGCTAGAGCATGTGGATGTGTACAGGGCAGAGGGAGGGGCTAGAGCATGTGGATGTGTACAGGACAGAGGGAGGGGTTAGAGCATGTGGATGTGTACAGGGCAGAGGGAGGGGCTAGAGCATGTGGATGTGTACAGGGCAGAGGGAGGGGCTAGAGCACGTGAATGTGTACAGGGCAGAGGGAGGGGCTTTGTGTGGATGTGTACAGGGCAGAGGGAGGGGCTTTGTGTGGATGTGTACAGGGCAGAGGGAGGGGTTAGAGCATGTGGATGTGTACAGGACAGAGGGAGGGGTTAGAGCATGTGGATGTGTACAGGGCAGAGGGAGGGGCTAGAGCACGTGAATGTGTACAGGGCAGAGGGAGGGGCTTTGTGTGGATGTGTACAGGGCAGAGGGAGGGGCTAGAGCGTGTGGATGTGTACAGGGCAGGGGGAGGGGCTAGAGCACGTGAATGTGTACAGGGCAGAGGGAGGGGCTTTGTGTGGATGTGTACAGGGCAGAGGGAGGGGTTAGAGCATGTGGATGTGTACAGGGCAGAGGGAGGGGCTAGAGCGTGTGGATGTGTACAGGGCAGAGGGAGGGGCTTTGTGTGGATGTGTACAGGGCAGAGGGAGGGGCTAGAGCGTGTGGATGTGTACAGGGCAGAGGGAGGGGCTAGAGCGTGTGGATGTGTACAGGGCAGAGGGAGGGGCTAGAGCGTGTGGATGTGTACAGGGCAGAGGGAGGGGCTAGAGCGTGTGGATGTGTACAGGGCAGAGGGAGGGGCTAGAGCGTGTGGATGTGTACAGGGCAGAGGGAGGGGCTAGAGCATGTGGATGTGTACAGGGCAGAGGGAGGGGCTAGAGCGTGTGGATGTGTACAGGGCAGGGGGAGGGGCTAGAGCACGTGAATGTATACAGGGCAGAGGGAGGGGCTTTGTGTGGATGTGTACAGGGCAGAGGGAGGGGTTAGAGCATGTGGATGTGTACAGGACAGAGGGAGGGGTTAGAGCATGTGGATGTGTACAGGGCAGAGGGAGGGGCTAGAGCACGTGAATGTGTACAGGGCAGAGGGAGGGGCTTTGTGTGGATGTGTACAGGGCAGAGGGAGGGGTTAGAGCATGTGGATGTGTACAGGGCAGAGGGAGGGGCTAGAGCGTGTGGATGTGTACAGGGCAGAGGGAGGGGCTTTGTGTGGATGTGTACAGGGCAGAGGGAGGGGCTAGAGCGTGTGGATGTGTACAGGGCAGAGGGAGGGGCTAGAGCGTGTGGATGTGTACAGGGCAGGGGGAGGGGCTTTGTGTGGATGTGTACAGGGCAGAGGGAGGGGCTAGAGCATGTGGATGTGTACAGGGCAGGGGGAGGGGCTTCGTGTGGATGTGTACAGGGCAGAGGGAGGGGCTTTGAGGGCTTTCTCCTGTTCAGAGGCCCCGAATTGGGTATGTGGGGCCCTCGCTCCTCCAGCCCAGCCTGCCTGGTTTGATGTGGCTTCCTGGGCCTCACTCTCCTGGTCTGTGAAACGGGAGTGATGAGGGCTTGTTCCTGTGGCTGCGGGGAGTGACTGGTGGGCTACAGGGAGGCTCCCGGTCCCAGGTGAGGGGGTACGCACGCTGGCCGTTGGGGTGTGTGCTGTGTCTGTGCCTGTGGCTCACTCTGAGTTTCATGGGGCAGGCAAGGGCAGGTGCAGGTGGCACCCCTGGTCAGGTCTGTGTCTGAGCTGAGGGCTGAGCAGCTGCTGGCCAGGCCTTGTTGGCCCAGCAGTGGAGGGGGTGGCTGGGATGCCTCTGACCGAAGGCTTTGGGTCGAGGGGTGGCAGCCTAAGCTGCAGCCAGGTTGGGTAGGGCAGCTGGAGGCCTCCAGGCCTCTGGGTCAGCCTGGCAGTGCCAATCTGCAATCTGTTGGCATCTCTTTTTTTTTTTTTTGAGATGGAGTCTCACTCTGTTGCCCAGGCTGGAGTGCAGTGGCACGGTCTTAGCTCACTGCAACCTTTTCCTCCTGGGTTCAAGTGATTTTCCTGCCTTAGCCTCCTGGGTAGCTGGGATTACAGGCACGCGCCACCGCGCCTGGCTAATTTTAGTATTTTAATAGAGACGGAGTTTGACCATGTTGGTCAGGCTGGTGTCGAACTGCTGAACTCGTGATCCACCTGCCTCGGCCTCCCAAAGTGTTGGGATTACAGGTGTGAACCACCACGTCTGTTTAAGTTTTGTATTTTCAGTAGAGACGGGGTTTCACCATGTTGGCCAGGCTGGTTTCAAACACTGACCTTGTGATCCACCCACCTTGGCCTCCCATGGTGCTGGGATTACAGGCGTGAGCCACTGCGACCAGCCCTGTTGGGGCGTCTTTGATCCTGGGCTCAGGAGCTGAGAAGTGTCTGTGGCCTGAGGGCCAAGGCCTGCCCACACACCTGGCCTTCACCCTTCCTGCTAGAGGGTATGTCCTCTGCCAGGAGTTGTCGCTTATATGGGGGGACCAGGGGCCTTTACCTTGATCATGATGGAGACCTGGATGGCCACAAAACACAGAACACACCCACCTACAAAGCACGTGGCCCACAGATGTCCTCATCTCCTGGCTGCTGGATGACCAGCTAAGTCCTGGCACTGCAGGGCCTGCCCAGGCTGAATTGGGGCTGAGCCAGACTCCCTGCAGTAGGGCCCAGGGGCACTGGGACCTCTCACAGCCTCTTTTCTGTCTTGCAGGAAATGGCTAATTCTGTCTACCTGGTCATGGAGGTGAGTGCCTTGTGGTGTGAGGACAAGTGCAGGCTGATGGCCATGGCCCTGGGAGCCCCAGAGGGAGGGATGTGGCCAGGGGGGAGGGTGACGAGCACCTTTTCTCTTTTTTTGAGATGGAGTCTCACTGTCGCCCAGGCTGGAGTGCAGTGGTGCGATCTCAGCTCACTGCAACCTCCACCTCCGGGTTCAAGCAATCTTCCTGCCTCAGCCTCCTGAGTAGCTGGGATTACAGGTGTGTGCCACCAAGCCCGGCTAATTTTTGTAGTTTTAGTAGAGATGGGGTTTCGCCACGTTGGCCAGGCTGGTCTTGAACTCCTGACTTCGAGCGATCTGCCCACCTCGGCCTCCCAAAGTGCTGGGATTACAGGTGTGAGCTGCCATGACTGCTGAGCATCACTACTGATGTCTTCCAGCAGGGACTGTGGGGACACCTGCCCTGGGGTGGGCAGGCGCCGGAGGGCCCAGGGAGTAGTGTCCAAGTGTGAGGGACACTGGGAGGCTGGGCAGGGCTGGGAGGTGGGCCCTGGTCCCTGCTGCAGCCTGATGCGTGTCTGGTCTTTTGCAGTACTGCAACGGTGGGGACCTGGCCGACTACCTGCACAGTGAGTGCACAGCTGTGCCAGTTGGGCTGCCAGCCGGCCCCCCAGGGCCCCGCACCCAGGGCCACCCTGGCCCAGCCTGGGAGGCAGCCTGGCTCGAGTGGGTCCCTGGCTGATTGTGAGATTGGCTCTTTCTCGTCCCCTTGGGACTCCTGAGGGGATGCAGGGGGCTGAGCTGCTCCCAGTTGTTAGCACTGGGTCCATCCGCCCGCCTCCCCCTTGCTTGAGGAAACAGCTGTGACCAAAGTAGCCCGAGGCCTCTGGTCGAATGAGGTCACGGGAGCCGCGCAAACAAGGGGCGCGGGGCTGTTGTCTTCATAGTGTGGGTGGAAGGTGGCTCTTGGCCCACCCAAAGTTGAGCCGCGTGGCGGATGGGAGGAGGATGTGCTGCACAGGGCCGGGCAGGGCAGAGGGAAGGCAGCAGGTGGGCGCCCGTCTGTTCCCAGGCTCCCTGGGTGGGGGTCCGGGCCACGGCGCCAGCGGCCTCTCGGGTGTGTCCGGAGGGTCTGGAGGTGGCGCTGGGATGGTTCCGGGGACTTGCGCCTGAGCACCCTGGAGCCGGCAGGGCTGCTCGAACGCCGGCTCAGCCTCGCGTCGCCCTCACGGCGCTGGGGCGGGAGTGCCGGGCTGGTAGATGGGCAGGACCTGCTGCCCCCTCGCCTCGTCCCCCGCGGGGAGGACCCCACCGGCCAGCCTGGGAGACAGACGCTGAGGCCGGGCGGAGTGGAGACTGTGGCTGCGGTCCGGCTGCGCGCGGCTGGCCGCTGTCTGGATGCCGGGAAGAGGGGCGGGAGCGGGACCCGGGCGGAACCGCGGCACCGAGGCTGGGCGGCGGCCTCCCGTCTCTGGAGCAGCTGCAGCCCGGGGCTGGGTGGTGGGGCCGGCGCGCCGGGCTCTGCGCGGGAGCTTCAGGTGCGCCCTGGTCTCGGCGGGCCGCGGTGGCTCGTGCTCCTGAGCCGGCGTTTCCTCCCGGCCCGCGGCCATGCCTGGCTCTCTCCGGCGTGTGGTGGGACCGGCCTGGCCGCGCGGGGCTCACCCCTGGGGGAGCAGACACGGCCCCCAGCCTGAGCCGCCTCTCCCCGCAGCCATGCGCACGCTGAGCGAGGACACCATCAGGCTCTTCCTGCAGCAGATCGCGGGCGCCATGCGGCTTCTGCACAGCAAGGGCATCATCCACCGCGACCTGAAGCCGCAGAACATCCTGCTGTCCAACCCCGCGGGCCGCCGCGCCAACCCCAACAGCATCCGCGTCAAGATCGGTCAGGCGCGGGCGGGCAGGCCCGGCGGGGAGGGGCCCCAGGGCGGGCGCCCGTCCTGACGCGTCTCTCCCGCAGCTGACTTCGGCTTCGCGCGGTACCTCCAGAGCAACATGATGGCGGCCACACTGTGCGGCTCCCCCATGTACATGGTGTGTCTGCCTTGAACGGGCTGTGCCGGGTGGGCGCCTTGCTGGGCTTGCTGTTTGGCTGCGGTGTGGCGGGCTCTGCTCCGGTTGGCTGTGGCCCGGCAGGCTCTGCTCTGATTGGCTGCGGTGTGGCGGGCTCTGCTCCGGTTGGCTGTGGCCCGGCAGGCTCTGCTCTGATTGGCTGCGGTGTGGCGGGCTCTGCTCCGGTTGGCTGTGGCCCGGCAGGCTCTGCTCTGATTGGCTGGGGTGTGGCAGGTTCTGCTCTGGTTGGCTGTGGCCCGGCGGGCTCTGCTCTGATTGGCTGTGGCCTGGCAGGCTCTGCTCTGATTGGCTGGGGTGTGATGTGCTCTGCTCTGGTTGGCTGTGGCCCAGTGGGCTCTTCTCTGATTGGCTGTGGCCCAGCGGGCTCTTCTCTGATTGGCTATGGCCCGGCAGGCTCTGCTCTGATTGGCTGGGGTGTGGTGGGCTCTGCTCCGGTTGGCTGTGGCCTGGTGGGCTCCTTCTTAGGTCGGCGTTTGGGGGCCTCACACTGACCCTGCTTCTGGTCCTGCAGGCCCCCGAGGTCATCATGTCCCAGCACTACGACGGGAAGGCGGACCTGTGGAGCATCGGCACCATCGTCTACCAGTGCCTGACGGGGAAGGCGCCCTTCCAGGTAACTCGGCTTGGCCCTGGTCCCCCCGTCGCACCTTCCGCGCAAGTGTCCGCCAGCTGCGGTCAGACGCCCCCTGCGAGCCCTGCCCGCGCCCCACGGGCTCCCCTCGGATCCTGGCAGGGCGGGGCGGGCGTCCAGGGGTCCAGTGGGGACGGGGCCTCGGCCTCCCCCGGGGGGCGGCGCCGCCGGCGGTGACTGGGAGCTGCCCCCGCGCGGCCTCCCTCGCCTGCCTGGTCACCTGCCTGGTCACCTGCCTGGTCAGAGGTGAGGGCAGCGCCGGGGCCGCGTGGGTGGGGGCGCGGAGGCCGCGTTCTGGGGGGTGGACACCCCGAGAGACCGTCGGCGGCCCCTCCCCGCCCCCATGCTCGCACCTCCAGCAGCAAACAGCGGCGCCAGCGCCCGGTGTCCCCCGGGCTTCGCAGCGTCTGGGGCAGGGACCGACTGGGGACAACGCGCCAAGACCCCATGGGCTGGTCCCGCTCGGCCGCAGCCCTGGCAGTCAGGCTGTCCCCGTCCCCGCAGGCCAGCAGCCCCCAGGACCTGCGCCTGTTCTACGAGAAGAACAAGACGTTGGTCCCCATGTAAGCGCCCTCCTGCCTTCCCTTCCCCCGCGGGCTCCGGCCCCGCAGGCCCCGCTCACAGCAGCCTCTTCTCACCCCAGCATCCCCCGGGAGACCTCGGCCCCGCTGCGGCAGCTGCTCCTGGCTCTGCTCCAGCGCAACCACAAGGACCGCATGGACTTCGGTGAGCACCCACCCCGCACCCTCCCTCCTTGCATTTGCTGATGTGAGCAGAGCCCACCCGCTTCGCACCCAGCCCCACGTGCACACTGCCCTTTCCACAAGCCAAGCGCAGGCAGGGGCTCCACCTCTGCCCAGGCAGGTGCCCACCTTGCCACGGGAGCTCAGGCCCTGGGGAGGCGGGGGCCTCCTGAGGCCTCACTCCTCCTTCCTCCTGCAGATGAGTTTTTCCATCACCCTTTCCTCGATGCCAGCCCCTCCGTCAGGAAGTGTGAGTTTCTGTGGGTCCTGGGGCTCTGGATGGGCCCTACACCCCATCCTCCTGAGGTCTGGTTAGGCACTGAGTGTGGGGTAGAGGGAGCAGGTCTTGAGCTGCGGCAGCTCCCAGGGAGGGTAGAACACCCGGCCCCTCACTCTGCTGCAGCGGGGACCCCAAGGCCAGGGTGCGCGTGATGATGCAGCAGGCTTGGGATGGGGATGGGGTGTTGGAGGGGCTGGTGCTGCCCTGTGACTGTCATGGGGTGGTCCAGGAGGGAGCCTCCCTCCCTGCTGGTCAGGTTGTAGCGGGAAGTGGAGGGGATATGGTTGAGCTTGTCCAGTCCGTGGGTTGGCTCTAGGGTGAGGAGACAGGAGGATGGTCCAGACTGACCTATGCCTGTTTCCCTCAGCCCCACCGGTGCCTGTGCCCTCGTACCCAAGTTCGGGGTCCGGCAGCAGCTCCAGCAGCAGCTCCACCTCCCACCTGGCCTCCCCGCCGGTGAGTTGCCGCCCCAGGGGCCTGACAGCTTCTCCCCTCACTCAGCAGTCAGGGGCTCCAGCCCTGGGCCCCCGCGGGGACGTGCTGTGAATTCTGTTGTCTGTGTGAGTCACGAAAGACATGGATGAGTTCGTCCTGTAGATGGTGAAGCCCCACAAACAGGCGACGGCCCCTGCCAGCACCCACAGCCCTCAGGTCCCAGAGGCCAACAGGGCGGCTGTTTGGTCTGGTCCTGTCTTTGGTTTTGTGCTGACGCAGACAGAAGTAGCGTGTGGCCTTGGCCCACTGGCACCTGCACCCCTGGCCTCCTTTGTGGTGTCTTCCACTGGACTCAGCATGGGTAGGGTTGCAGGGTGATGGCTCCACATGATGGTGGCACTCCTTGTGTGACATGGGAGGGGTCTGCAGAGCACCTGAGTCGGCCATGAACCCCCATGCCTCTGTCCATCTGACCTGGAACCTGGCTCTTGGGCATGGTGTGGTGGCTGGTGGTAGAGTTTTGTGTGTGGGCTCTCCTGGCCTGGCCCCCTGCTCTGTGACCAGGGACCGGTCCTCCGACCTTGGTTGTCTGCCTGTATCATGGTCAGAAGCTCAGATGTGGTGAGGGGAGCGTGGCAGCACCACGCTGTAGGGAGGTGTGGCCCTCTGCACAGCTGCCCTGGGGCACTTGGGGCTTTAGCCACCACTGCATGGATGGTGTGCGCTGGGCCTTAGCATGGTACTGGCCTCAGAGCAGGGTCCACCGGGGGTGGCAGCCTCTTCACTGGACACGACCCCCATGGCACCTCGCTCTCTTGGCTCTGCAAACGGAAAAGTGAGGTGCAGAGGGCAGGTGGTGAACAACTCCCCAAAACAGGGCCTCCCAGAGCTTCTGGGAACTGAGGGCTTCAACCCACCCAGGCTGCGTGGTGGGAGTGGCTCATTGGGGGGCCTGTCCCTGCGAGGTCAAGGCCAGCCTTTGAGTGGAGTCCTCTGGAAGTACAGAGGAGAGCAGAGCACGGGAAGAAACATGCCCCCAGCCCTTCTCAGCCCCAGCGCCCCTGATCTTTACTGGGGCTCTGGGCCGTCCCAGAGGAGGGGGGATTTGCTCTCCTGAGTGTCTGTGTCCCTGAGACCTGCTCACCAGCCCCTCCATTGACTCTCAGTCCCTGGGCGAGATGCAGCAGCTACAGAAGACCCTGACCTCGCCGGCTGACGCCGCTGGCTTCCTGCACAGCTCCCGGGACTCTGGCGGCAGCAAGGACTCCTGTGACACAGACGACTTTGTCATGGTCCCCGCGCAGTTTCCAGGTCAGGGAGAACGCGGGGCTCGGAGGTGACGCCTCGGGTGCAGCAGGGACGGTGTACTGCACGTACTGGATGCACTGGGTGTGGCCCGTCCCCACTCACGGGCAGTCAGGGTAGGCCCCTGGGAGCCACCAGCATCAGCTCCGCTTGGCTGGGGAGGCCGCGTCTCTTAAAACCACTCTGGGGGCCAGGCGCGGTGGCTCAAGCCTGTAATCCCAGCACTTTGGGAGGCCGAGGCGGGTGGATCACGAGGTCAGCAGATCGAGACCATCCTGGCTAACACGGTGAAACCCCGTCTCTACTAAAAAATACAAAAAACTAGCCGGACGAGGTGGCGGGCGCCTGTAGTCCCAGCTACTCGGAGGCTGAGGCAGGAGAATGGCGGGAACCCGGGAGGCGGAGCTTGCAGTGAGCTGAGATTTGGCCACTGCACTCCAGCCTGGGCGGCAGAGCCAGGCTCCGTCTCCAAAAAAAAAAAAAAAAAAAAACCACTCTGGGAATCAGAGCCAGGTCCTCCTAGTAGTCAGTAGGAGGTTGGAGGCTGTAGGCCTGGTCCCCCCAGACAGTGCTGCTCTTCCAGATGGGTGGGGGACGCTCACCTCCTGCTCCTCCCACACTGCCGCCGTGTACCCCTACCTTGTTTCTCAGCAGCTCTTATTGCCCCCACACCCTGCAGGTGGGTTTATTCCTTGGCTTTTGGGGGACCCCTGCTCCATAGTGACCAGGGGCTGCCCACGTGTTTGTTGAAAGAAGGTGCCTAAACTTTTGGAGCAGGCCTGGGGTCTGTGGCTCCTCTGAAGGCCCTGCACTCTGTCCCTGGCTGTCCCAAAGCTCCTGGAGGTCTGGGTTGGCACTGGTCCCTGTGTCTGCCAGGGACACAATGACTCATGCAGAGCCCTCCGCATCTCCCGTCAGCATGGCTCCTGCGGGGGTGGGGAGGCCTGAGCCAAGCCCCAGACAGACCCAGGGAGGGCCTTGGTCCTTTGCCAGCTGTCAGGGCAACAGGAAGACAGACACCAGGGGCCGGGCAGAGCCTCCTTGGGGGCGGGAACCTGGGTATTCCTGGACGGGGTTGGGCCCAGACTTAGGGCTGTGGATGCCTGACCTCCCCCGCCCATCCTGGAGTTGGCTGAAGGCTGTGGGGCAGGGCCCCAGGGGGTCTCTGGGGCTGAGGACACTGGAGATAGGAAGCACACAATCCAAGTGGGGATAAGGGGGGCAGGCAGTGCTCTGGTCTCCCGGAACTGGCCTGGGGCTGGCAGGGAGGAGGCAGTCTGGACTGTACCGCCCAGGCTCTGCACCCTGCAAGGCCGCTGTACAAGCTGAGGCCCCTGCAAGGTGGAGTGTGTGTGGGGATCCAGCAGAGAGCCTCAGTGGGGTGGGGTGGCCCTGGGCAGGCAGCAAGGACTCCAGGCCCAGCTTTGTCTCCCCCTGCAGGTGACCTGGTGGCTGAGGCGCCCAGTGCCAAACCCCCGCCAGACAGCCTGATGTGCAGTGGGTGAGCCCCCATCCCTTACCTCTGTAATTTAGGGGAGAGGAACTGTGGCCTTGGAAGTGGCCCGTGTTATCCCTGCCTGGAGTCATCAGCCCATTAGGGAGGGCTGAGACTGCCACGTCCATTGCAGAGAGGGGCTGGTGGGGCACAGGGCTGGCTGAGCTCTGTGCCGCGTGTGACTTGAAAATGCCCTTGACCGCCGGGCGCAGTGGCTCATGCCTGTAACTCCAGCACTTTGGGAGGCTGAGGCAGGCAGATCACAAGGTCAGGAGGTCGAGACCACCCTGGCTAACAGTGAAACCCCGTGTCTACCAAAAATACAAAAAAACTTAGCCGGGCGTGGTGGTGGGTGCCTATAGTCCCAACTACTCAGGAGGCTGAGGCAGGAGAATGGTGTGAAGCCGGGAGGCAGAGCTTGCAGTGAGCCGATATGGTGCCACTGCACTCCAGCCTGGGCAACAAAGCGAGACTCCATCTCAAAAAAAAAAAAGAAAAGAAAATGTTGTTGGCCTGTGGCGGCTCACACCTGTAATCCCAGCACTTTGGGAGGCCGAGGCGGGTGGATCATGAGGTCAGGAGATCGAGACCATCCTGGCCAACGTGGTAAAACCCAGTCTCCAAAAAAAAAAAAAAGAAAAAAAAAAAGTGCAAAAAATTAGCTGGGCTTGGTGGCACATGCCTGTAGTCCCAGCTACTCTGGAGGCTGAGGCAGGACAATAGCTTGAACCCGGGAGGCAGAGGTTACATTGAGCTGAGATTGTGCCAGTGCACTCCAGCCTGGGCAACAGAGCAAGACTCTGTCTCGAAAAAAAAAAAAATGCCCTTGGCCTCCCTTCTGCCCTACAGGAGCTCACTGGTGGCCTCTGCGGGCCTGGAGAGCCACGGCCGGACCCCATCTCCATCCCCACCCTGCAGCAGCTCCCCTAGTCCCTCAGGGTAAGCAGGGCCCAGGCTGGGTGGATGGGGCTATGAACAGTCCCCCAGCTGGAGGCTGGGCTTCCTGTGTGTCACAGCCAGACCCGGCCTGCTGTGTCTAGAGGGCCCTGCCTTCTCCCAGGCCTCGCAGGACTGCAGGGTCTGCTGGGTCGTCCTGTAGAAGGGACTATAGTGGGAGGGGTATTGACAGGAGTAGGTGAATGAGGAAACCAACTAGGGATGCCAGGGCCAGCACAGTCCTGTTGTAAGCCCTGAGCCTGTGGGGCCAGGAATGGCCAGGGCCCCAGCCAGGGTGGCCTCCCACTGGCTGGGTGCAGACTGGGAGTCCAGGTGCAGGTGCCACAGTGCTGGTGTGTGTAGAGGCACGGAAGCCGGCTCTTTTCAGACCTGGCATGGGGCCCAGGGTGGCCTCTGTCGTAGCTAGGAAGTCTGGGCCTGGGCTTTCTTCTTTTTTTTTTTTTTTTTTTTTTTTTTTGAGACGGAGTCTCACTCTGTCCCCCTTGCTGGAGTGCAGTGGCCGGATCTCAGCTCACTGCAAGCTCCGCCTCCCGGGTTCAGGCCATTCTCCTGCCTCAGCCTCCCGAGTAGCTGGGACTACAGGCGCCCGCCACCTCGCCCGGCTAGTTTTTTTGTATTTTTTAGTAGAGACGGGGTTTCACTGTGTTAGCCAGGATGGTCTCGATCTCCTGACCGCGTGATCCACCCGTCTCGGCCTCCCAAAGTGCTGGGATTACAGGCTTGAGCCACCGCGCCCGGCCGGGCCTGGGCTTTCTTCTGGTGCCCCAGCTCCATGACCGCAGCCTCTTGTGACCCCAGTGTCTGTCATGATGTTGACCTCTCTCCGCCACAGCCGGGCTGGCCCGTTCTCCAGCAGCAGGTGCGGCGCCTCCGTCCCCATCCCAGTCCCCACGCAGGTGCAGAACTACCAGCGCATCGAGCGAAACCTGCAGTCACCCACCCAGTTCCAAACACCTCGGTGAGTGCAGAGCTCCCAGGTAGCCAGGCATGGCCAGGGGCGTGTGTAGCAGGAGCCCTTCCACGGCTTCCATGGAGGGACAGGGTCGCCATCCATGTGCAGTGTGTAGACTGTGGACTGTGTCACTCAGCACCACTATTCACTTTGTTGATGTCTTGGGTTTCTAGAGTTATTTTGACAGTTTTCTGATCAGTAAAATCTCTTGTGTTTATAAAATCAATATTGACTTTGGCCAATTTTAATAGAAGTAAATGTTGGGAGGAAAGGGTACCTTTCTTTGAACTCACAAAAGGCTGTGTGGGCCAGTGGGTGTCTGGCAGGGCACGGAGACTTTAGGGTGAGGATGCCTTGGGTTGGTGCCCTGGGCAGGAATGCTAAGGGGCCAGCTGCTCACACACACCCACTGTGTGGCCAGTTACCTGGACAGAGTGCAGCAGAGGGTGAGCCATCTGTCAGCACTGTAGCCACTTGGCGTGGCATGGGGTCCTGAGCTGCTGAGGCCTCCCCTCTAATACTTGCCTTGTCTCCAGGTCCTCTGCCGTCCGCAGGTCAGGCAGCACCAGCCCCCTGGGTTTTGCAAGGGCCAGCCCTTCGCCTCCTGCCCACGCTGAGCATGGAGGCGTCCTGGCCAGGAAGATGTCTGTGGGTGGGGGCCGGCCCTACACGCCATCCCCTCAAGGTGCGCCTGCAGCCTGGGGCCTGGGAAGGGGCGTCTCTAGGCGGTGGGCGAGGAGGCTGTCTCTGTCCCAGCTTGACCCTAGCAGATCTCTCTTTTCTCCAAGTTGGAACCATCCCTGAGCGGCCAGGCTGGAGTGGGACGCCCTCCCCACAGGGAGCGGAGATGCGGGGTGGCAGGTCCCCTCGTCCAGGTAGGTACAGTCCGGAGGTGGGAGGGGGTGCGAGGCTGACTTCCCTCACTCATGTTGTCATCCTGGTCTAAAACCCTTGCTTTTAACAAGTGAAAAGGAGTGGGAGGGAAGCTCATGGAACAGAAGCCAACTGCCTCTCCAGCTCCTGGCTGTGTGAGCTGGGGCAGGTTTCTCATCCCCTCTGTGCCGGTCTTCTGTGCTGGCTGGGGGTCAGGTTTAACAGTGGCTTTAACAGGTTTAATCTGGGAGGCGGAGCTTGCAGTGAGCCGAAATCGCACCACTGCACTCCAGCCTGAGCGACAGGGTGAGACTCTGTCTCAAAAAAAAAAAGTGGGGCCTTACCGTTTACCCCAAGGGGCCTCCGTGTGGCAGCAGTGGGGCCTAGGGCTAGGCCGCTGGACCGGAAGGTCGTGACGAGGCCTGTCCTCCTCTCTAGGCTCCTCTGTGCCCGAGCACTCTACCCGCACTTCCGGGCTGGGCTGCCGCCTGCACAGTGCCCCCAACCTGTCTGACCTGCACGTCGTCCGCCCCAAGCTGCCCAAACCCCCCACGGACCCCCTGGGAGCCGTGTTCAGCCCCCCACAGGCCAGCCCTCCCCAGCCGTCCCACGGGCTGCAGTCCTGCCGGAACCTGCGGGGCTCACCCAAGCTGCCCGACTTCCTGCAGCGAAACCCCCTGCCCCCCATTCTGGGCTCCCCCACCAAGGTAATGGGCGCTGCCATGTGTCGAGGGGCACAGAGCCCTGGGGAAGACGGGTGGGAGTGGCCAGGCCTGAACAAAGACTGAGGAAGGCAGCTTTGTACCTTCTGACCCCCGCCTGGGCTCATGCTCAGTCCACTCCCACACACCTTGCCAGTTCCTGCCAACTTGGCCACCTCCCACAGGCACTGGGCCCCAGGGCTGCAGACCTGCGGGGCAGTCTTCACCCCATCTCTGTCCTCCTAGGCTGTGCCCTCCTTCGACTTCCCAAAGACCCCCAGCTCCCAGAACCTGCTGGCCCTCCTAGCCCGGCAGGGCATGGTGATGGCGCCCCCTCGAAACCGGACACTGCCCGACCTCTCGGAGGTGGGACCCTTCCATGGTCAGCCACTGGGCCCTGGCCTGCGGCCAGGCGAGGACCCCAAGGGTCCCTTTGGCCGGTGAGTTGGAGGGAACAGGCCTTGGATGGGCTGCTGAGGGGGCTGCCCCTTTCCCCTGCATTGTTCTGCTGTGTACTTCTTGGGGGTAGAACAGGAAAAACCTGGCCTTGCCCTTCTGTGGGTGCCCAGTGTGGCTGGGTGCCAGAGCCTGGCCCACCCATGGCTGGCCCTAGACTCCCAGCAGGTCCCCATCCTGAGCCTCACCATGCCCACCTGTAAGCTGGGCTGACAGGAGTGCCTGCCTCTCGAGGTGGGCCAGGGGACCGTGCATTACGTGTGTCTGGCCTGCAGAGGGGCCCCTCAAGGTCCAGTTAGGGTGGAGTGGGCCGGGCCCCCAGCACAGCCCTGCACCCTCCCGCAGGTCTTTCAGCACCAGCCGCCTCACTGACCTGCTCCTTAAGGCAGCGTTTGGGACGCAAGCCCCAGAACCGGGCAGCACGGAGAGCCTGCAGGAGAAGCCCATGGAGATCGGTGGGTGAGGCTCAGAGGCTGTGGGATGGGGGCGGCGGGCAGCCAGGATGCTCCTGAGCCCTTCCTTGCTCTCCCAGCACCCTCAGCTGGCTGTGGAGGGAGCCTGCACCCAGGAGCCCGCGCTGGGGGCGCCAGCAGCCCCTCCCCGGTAGTCTTCACCGTGGGCTCTCCCCCGAGTGGGAGCACGCCGCCCCAGGGCCCCCGCACCAGGATGTTCTCAGGTGAGGGCTGGCTAGGCTGAGGCCCTGTCCCTTTTGGGGTGGTGGCAGCGCCCTAGAGGAGGGGGGCATCCTTTAACTCGGGTCGCTGGACTGCGGCCCCCCAGAGCCTGGGGGTGCCTGAGGAAGCAGCTCAGGCCCCTGAGAAACCCACGCTCTGTCTCCCAGTCTACAAAACGGACGTGGTTCTGGTACCTGCCCCGCAGGCGGCCCCTGCCACTCAACCTGTGAGTGATAGGTACTTGTTCCCATTTATCCCCAAAACATGAGCTGAGCAGGGACGGTGTCTGGATTGTGGCCTCCTTGCCCAGCTGCCGTGGGCTGTGCTGTGTTGGTCAGGAGTCGCAGACAGGCGTGCCCCTCGGTTCCCCAGCCAGTGGCGTGTGGGGATACTCTGGGCCTGGGGCCTGGCTGGGTCCCCACTGTGGGTTCTGCCTGGGGAGGGGTGGGCTTGTGGGCATCTGGTCCTGGCCAGGGGCTGCCATCGCTGGGGTCACCTGCCAGCCCCGTAGTGAGGGTGGCCTGCCTTGCCCTTTGAGGTCCTTTTGGCCCTCGGGCCCACCCGTGTTGCACAGTAGCACCCCAGGCCACCCACCTACCCCATCCCAGACAGTGGCAGCTGCCCTTCTCCCAGGCAGATCTGGGCTGGGGGTCGGGATACCCAGAGGGTCCCTTGATGGGCACCGCAGCCCTTGGCCTGAGGTGGGGAGCTGGGGACCTGGGGGTTGTGGTGAGTGGCAAGAGGTTGAGTAGGGGCTCTAGGGACCTGCTCTGCTTCTCCTGTTAGAGTTTTGGGAGGTAACAGGGTGTAAACTGAGGCAGAGGCACATTGGGCCCTGGAGGTGTGGGAGCCTGTGGGGGATGAGGGCCACGGTGTCTGCTTGTCCTGGCATGCCCCTCACCGCCCTTTCCCTGCAGTGGGCTCCACTGGCTCCGCTGGCTCTTCTGCCCGCCACCTGGTGTCTGGGGCCTGCAGCGAGGCCCCAGCCCCCGAGCTCCCTGCTCCAGGACATAGCTGCAGCTTTGCCGACCCCATTGCTGCCAACCTGGAGGGGGCTGTGACCTTCGAGGCCCCCGACCTCCCTGAGGAGACCCTCATGGAGGTGAGGGCTGGAGTGAGCAAAGGTTTCCATTCTGGCTGGAGCGGGTGTGGGGTGTCAGGTGGGGCACATCCCAGCTGCCCGGTCTACAGCAAGGGAGGGGACCCTGCCCTGCCTCCCCAAGGCATCATCAGTGAGTCTCAAGGGAGACAAGCCTCTTCCCAGCCCGGGCAGCATGTGCTACCCTGACGACTGCTTCCTGCAGCAAGAGCACACTGAGATCCTGCGTGGCCTGCGCTTCACGCTGCTGTTCGTGCAGCACGTCTTGGAGATCGCAGCCCTGAAGGGCAGCGCCAGCGAGGCGGCCGGGGGCCCTGAGTACCAGCTGCAGGAGAGTGTGGTGGCCGACCAGATCAGCCTGCTGAGCCGAGAATGGGGGTGGGTGCTGCCAGGGTTGGGGTGGGGTGGGGTGGGTGGTGGCTTGGGGGCCAGGACCAACCTGCCTCCTTTGATCTGCCTGCCACCCCCAGCTTTGCGGAGCAGCTGGTCCTGTACCTGAAGGTGGCCGAGCTACTGTCCTCCGGCCTGCAAACTGCCATCGACCAGATCCGGGCCGGCAAGCTCTGCCTGTCGTCCACCGTGAAGCAGGGTGAGGGCTGTGACCGCTCAACGCACATGCTGGGTTGGGGAGGAAGCCCGCCTTGCAACTGTCCGGGTGACAGGGTGACAGGGAGGCTGCCTGAGCAGGCCCCTGTGCAAAGGTGCAAAGGCCTCGGGGCCTGGCCCAGCGTGCAGGGCACAGAGGCCGTGGGGTCGGATGGCACCCGGGTCGAGGTGCTGAGCCTGGCCGCGCACTGAAGGCCACAGAGAGCCAGGGCCGTGGCGGGGATGGAGGGACGTGCTCGCTCAGTGCGCAGGGCAGATCGTGACCACTCCAGCCCTGCCCCGTGTCTGCCGCACCCGGAGCCGACCGCCCTCGTCCTCTGCAGTGGTGCGCAGGCTGAACGAGCTGTACAAGGCCAGCGTGGTGTCCTGCCAGGGCCTGAGCCTGCGGTTGCAGCGCTTCTTCCTGGACAAGCAGCGGCTCCTGGACCGCGTCCACAGCATCACTGCCGAGAGGCTGATCTTCAGCCACGCCGTGCAGATGGTACGGGACAGAGAGACACCGGTGGGGCAGATGGTACGGGACAGACAGACACCGGTGGGGCAGGGGCCAGGAACTTCCAGGCCGGCTGTCTGCACTGGGAGGGGACCTTGAGGCCCACAGCTTGGTGAGACTTTCGGGGGTGTCACTTCTGGAGGTCTTGAAATGATAGCGTGATGCCCCCGGCCTCCTGCAGGCGCTTACAGCTTGGCTGGGTGCATCCTTGATTGCATGGGTGCCATGGCCCATTTGCATCCTGCCATGCCTCTTCCTGAGACTCAGTTTCCCCAATTGTAAAATGAGAGACTTGGTCTTCAGGCCTCGTAGTCAGGTGCCAGCCTCCAGAAGCAGCACCTGGTCCCAGACAACCTGCCTAGAAGTGTGGTGCACTCAGCTGGTACCGCGGGCACAGGCTCCCTGCTTGGGCTCTGAAGAGCTTCCTCTGCCTCTGAGGTGGGGTTCCCCCTTTTTTTTCTTTTCTTTTTTTTTAAGAGAGGGTCTTGCACTGTTGCCCAGGCTGAAGTGTAGTGCAGCCGCTAACTCCTGGGCTCAAGTGATCATCGTGCCTCAGCCTCCCAAAATGCTGGGATTACAGGCAAAAACTCATGAGTGCCTGAGTCTCCTTTTTTAAGAAAATGTATGCATGCAGTAAAAATGCAGTCTGAACAAACATGGGAAAAGTCAGCCTCCCTCCTGCCCCTGCTTCCCACCCAGGCAGGCCAGGCAGCAGCAGTAATGACACTGACTGACTGGCGGGCACTCTATTGTCCTGGGGTGGGGCTGACAGTGCTGGCCAGGGTCATCTGGTTCCAGGCAGCGTCTCCCCTTGGCCCTGTGACCATCCCCTCTGCACCGAAGGCTGCGCCAGCACTCACCCCCCCCATGTCACTGCCCTGAGGGCCTGTCTGCCCCCCCTGGGCCGCTGCCATGGGTGCAGGCAGGGCAGCCCTCGCTGGGAGGGAGTGGGGTGAGCTGGCCTTGTCCAGCCTCTGCCCTCGCCCCCAGGTGCAGTCGGCCGCCCTGGACGAGATGTTCCAGCACCGTGAGGGATGCGTCCCGCGCTACCACAAGGCCCTGCTGCTCCTGGAAGGGCTGCAGCACATGCTCTCAGACCAGGCCGACATCGAGAACGTCGCCAAGTGTGAGTGCCAGGCTGGGCTGGGGGCTGAGGGCTCTGGGCGTCTCCCTCACGCTCCCCCCTCTCCCTCCACAGGCAAGCTGTGCATTGAGCGGAGACTCTCGGCGCTGCTGACTGGCATCTGTGCCTGACCTTTTTTGGTCTGGCTGGGCCCTGGTCCTGCCGAGCCCTGCAGGGTGGGCTCTGTGCTGGCTGGACTCCTCGGGACAAGCCCATGGCACTGATCGCTGGTGCTGAGCCCTGCCCTGGGCCCCACGGACAGTCAGCCTGCCGGCCTCCCTGCAGGTCATGGGGCAGAACCAGCACACCTGGAGCCACACAGCTTGGGGGTGTCTCCCGTCTTGTACAGGTGGGGATCACAGAACTTCTGCCCCTCTGGCTGCCTGGCACAGCAGGCGTGGGTGCCACCACCCTCTAGCCCCGGGGCAGCCCTGGAGGACAGGCAAGGGCCTGAGACCGCTGCCGACTCAAAGCCAAAGCGAGCTCCTGCTTCGGGCAGGTCAGCAGTCACTGTGCCCAGGAAGAGCCTGCGGCCTCGGCGTCCCCCAGTCTCCAGGAGCCTCTCCCTCCGAGATACCCACCCAGCTTTGTCAATCACCCAAGCACTTTATGCAGATAGAGACAGAATCTGGACCTCACCAGGGACTGCTGGGCGGTGATTCCTGGCAGTGGCCTGGTGTTTGTACATACACATAAGCGGACACATGCCGGGGCCCCCAAGCCTGAGCACCGGACCACGGAGCTGCCCAGGTCTGGACCTCAAGGGGAGAACTGGCTCCGGGGTGAGTGGGGCCCTGCACCAGAGGCAGAGGCAGTTCTTTGTTCAAGCGTTCCTCTAGGGACCGGCAGCAGAGGCACCGTGTTCTCTAAGCCCTGGATACGTCTTGTAATCTTTCACACTTTATTCCTAAAATGTGTCTTATTTTTATGCAGCTAATTTTTTCTTTAAAGGAGAAAACTTGTAGGTGTTTAAGAATTGGTTTTGGGAGGGCGAGGACTGGGCCAGGTTAGAGGCAGATGGCGCAGGGGCGTATGGCCGGCAGGTGAGGCTGCTCTGTGCACACCTGGGTCGGTGGCTGCAGCAGGACAGGTGTGTGCCCAGCACCCTCCCCACCTGGGCCTGGGGGCAGATGAGGGGAATACTTCATGCAAGGAAAAAAGTAACAGATGCAAAAGCTCCCCGTCCAGCTTTGACAGCCAGCTGTGGTGTCAGCCCCTCGGCAGGGTGGGCCTGATGACAGCCCTGTCCCTCCCTGCCTTGGCCTTGCTCAGGGCCACTGAAGGTGTCCGCAGAGGCCTGCCTTCCGGATTCCAGGCGGGCACGTGCTGCAAACCCTGCCCGGGCCTCCCTTGGTCTGCCCAGCCTGGATCAGTAGATACTTGAACGAGTCCCCAGTCTGCGGGAGGCAGCGGTGGGGCCATGGACCCACGCGGGGGGTTCCAGGGTCACACACCACGTAACAGACAAAAATACACACATGTGTGTTTTTCTTTGCAATACTTGAAATATTGCCACTGTGCTTGGACTTAGAAGAAGAAAATCCCCGTGATTTCTTCCTCATCACCTTGATGGCTTTATTCTCACCTTGTGGGGCATGTTAGTATTTATTGCTTCATGGCCGACTGGAATCTTGAGTCTTGGGAAGCTGGCACTATGGGGATCTTGCCTGGCGTCCTGGTCCTCTTGCTTCCGTCGTGGCCGCGTGTGCGTGTGTCCAAGCAGGTCCTGGGCGCCTCAACTGCCGCCCCTGGTTGAATGTTCTGTTGATAGTGCTGGACCCTTTGTCTATTTTAAAGCAAATTTTGTGTGATTTCCTGCCCTTTGCGTTATATTGTGTAATATCAATTTAAGGAAATAAACCTTTGGAATTGTTGGGCTGGTGTCACCTCTTGTCTTCGTTGGCTTGTCACTGTTCTCAGGGTTTTGTCATTTTCTTTCTCAGCCAAGGCGCAGGAGCCCCAGGGCCCCCTCCATTGGTGCCCACAATGGCCGGACACAGCTGTAGGAGCAGAGCCCCAGGGCAGAAGCTGGATATGTGAGGGACAGTGCAGACTCCTGTGCTGTAGGAAGCCTCTCCCGCCAAGCTGGAGGTCCTGCACAGGGTGAGCAGACTCCACAGGGCAGGGCACCCACCTTGGGATAGCTTTGGGCACCTGCTTTGACTCCTCTGGGGGATACACCTAGCAGGGGCCACGTGGAGCTCTGTGAATTTCCAAGAAGCCTCAGACTATTCACTGCAACCGCTGAGCAGCTGGGCCTCCGAGGCCTCACCTTGTGGTTTTGATTTGCATTTCCCCAAGGGGTCCTGACGTTGAGCATCACAGGTACTTGGCGGCCATTTGTGTGTCTTTGGAGGAACATCTAAATCCTTTGCCCTTTTTTTTTTTTTTTTAAATTTGAGACGAGTAACTTGCTCAGGCTGGAGTGCAGTGGCACAATCTTGGCTCACTGCAACCTCCGCCTCCCAGGTTCAAGAGATTCTCCTGCCTCAGCCTCCCCAGTAGCTGGGACTACAGGCATGCACCACTGTGCCCGGCTGATTTTTTTATTTTTAGTAGAGACGAGGTTTCACATGTTGGCCAGGCTGGTCTCGAACTCCTGTAGGGTTTGCATTTTTTAAACTGTATATTGTATATTGTTTTTATTAGATAAAAATAACTTGCTAAAAACTGCTAACCGCAATAAGAAGTGAAAGTTCATTGAGAGGTTGGTGTTCTCGAGGAAGGGGAAGGCAGAGACCTTGTTTCTGAGTCCCAAGACGGGCTGCTTCCAAACAGCCTCCTCAAACAGGAGCAGCTGCACTCAGCGCCGGTGAGGTGCGGTGCGGCAGCTGCCAGGCCGTGGGCGCTGTGGTCCTCCTGGTACGTCTGTAACGTAAAGAAATGCCCAGTCAGTCACTGCAAACATGGAATTTAATATTTTTTAGAGCAGTTTTATAGTTTCAGGAAAATTGAGTAGGACCTACAGAGACATCTGCCCTCTCTCCCGTCAGTAACAGGTCAGGTTCGTGCAGTGCCTTTGTCTCTGCTGTTGAACCCAATATTCATATTTTAGATTTTCAAAAATCATGGACACTTCTAATACAACAGGTTCTGTGTTACCACTCAAAGTCTGCAGTTCACATCATGGGGTCACTCGATACACACTGGGTGTTGCAAAGGTGTCATGCCACACATCACCCTAAGGTCCTCTGGGCTCCACCTGTTCCCCTCTCCCAGCCTAGCTCCACTGGCCACTGATCTTCCTGTCCTCATAGTTGTTTTTGTTTCAGAATGTCCCGTAGTTGGGAACATACACTATGCCCAGGGCCTGGGAGCGCATTTCCATTTTTTTTTTTTTTTTTGAGGCAGTCTCGCTCTGTTGTCCAGGCTGGAGTGCAGTGGCAGGAACTCAGCTCACTGCAACCTCCACCTCCCAAGGTTCAAGCGACTCTTGTGCCCCAGTCTCCTGAGTAGCTGGGATTATAGGCCTGAGCACCCAGCCTGGCTAAGTTTTGTATTTTTATTTTTATTTTTTATTTTATTTTTTGAGACGGAGTCTCGCTCTGTCGCCCGGGCTGGAGTGCAGTGGCCAGATCTCAGCTCACTGCAAGCTCTGCCTCCTGGGTTTACGCCATTCTCCTGCCTCAGCCTCCCGAATAGCTGGGACTACAGGCACCCGCCACCTCGCCCGGCTAGTTTTTTGTATTTTTTTTTTTAGTAGAGACGGGGTTTCACCGTGTTAGCCAGGATGGTCTCGATCTCCTGACCTCGTGATCCGCCCGCCTCGGCCTCCCAGAGTGCTGGGATTACAGGCTTGAGCCACTGCGCCCGGCCGCCAGTTTTGTATTTTTAGACGGGTTTTGCCATGCTGGCCAGGCTGGTCTCAAACTCCTGGCCTCAAGTGATCCAGCCTCCCAAAGCGTTAGGATTACAGGCATGAGCCACTGTGCCTGGCCTCATTTCTTTTTAGAGCTGCATAGTATTCCATTGTCTGGAGGTACCACAGTTTTTCCATTCACCTGCCGACATATCAGTTGTTTCCACGTTTGGGCAGTGGTAAATAAAGCTGCTGTAAAGGTCCATGTGCCAGAGCCAGGTGGTGAGGGTGGGCCCAGGGGAAGCCATGGCAGTGCAGGAGGGACCTCATCCTTGCACACTCCAAGCCAGCGGGACCAGGCCTTGGTGCCCGCACTCTCACAGAACTGTGGCCCCCTGGGTGCCTGTCCATACCCCCTGCCTCAGTCCTGGAGCCTGAGCTGGTGGAGGGGTACCCTCCTGGGAGGTCATTTAGTATGGGTGAGCTGCCCTCCCACCTGGCCAATTGCATCACCCTCCTGCCTCCCCTTACTGCCTCGGCCACCAGCTCCTCACAAGCCACACGCAGCCCATTGAGTACCCCTTGGGAAGGGGTGTCAGATTGGATCCCTGGGGCTCCCATCTCACAGCCAATGCCACGGGGCCCCACACAACCTGGCCCCGGGCCCCTTGGTCCTCTTTTCCTATCAGTCCCTCATCACGCAGCCCTGTGGTTTCTCTACCTGCATACTCCAGGTGGGCACAGTGCCCAGGCCCTGCTGAGTCCTCACCTGTAGGAGGAGGTGCAGCCCCTGGAGGGCAGGAGTGGGGCTGCTGCAGATGGCTGGCTCCTGCCTCCCCACCCTTGCACTGCCAGGAGCATGCTCTCCCTGGCCCATGGCCCATTCCCCAAATTCAAGCTTGTGGTTAGCTGAATTGTGGCCCCAGATATGGGATTAAGGATTTTGAGATTATGCCAGAGGGCGGGTCCAGAATCATATGAGTTTCTCTAAGGGAAAGCAGGAGGACAGGAGGGCAAGCTTGGGAGAGGAGGCAAGGAAGTGGTGGGTGCAGTGGCCACACCGGGAATCCCAGCACTTCAGAAGGGGAGGCAGGCGGATCGCTTGAGCTCAGCATTTGGAGATCTGCCTGGGCAACACAGTGAGCCGGTCCCTTAAAAAAAAAAAAAAAAAAAAAAAAGACTGGGCGCGGTGGCTCACGCTTGTAATCCCAGCACTTTGGGAGGCCGACGTGGGTCAGGAGATCGAGACCATCCTGGCTAACATGGTGAAACCCCGTCTCTACTAAAATACAAAAAAATTAACCAGGCGAGGTGGCGGCGCCTGTAGTCCCAGCTACTCGGGAAGCTGAGGCAGGAGAATCGCTTGAGCCCGGGAGGCGGAGGTTGCAGTGAGCCGAGATCCCGCCATTGCACTCCAACCTGGCGAAAGAGCAAGACTCTGCTTCCCTGCCCCTCCCCCCCCCACAAAAAAAGAGTGGCCACTTTTCAGGAGACCGCATCTCTATAAAAAATAATAAAAAATTAGCTGGGCGTGGTGGCGCGCGCCTGCGAGGACCGCTGGAGCCCGGAGGCGGAGGCTGCGGTGGGCGGCGACTCCCTTCCACGGTGCGGGTGAAGGCCAGGGCGGAGCCTCCCCTGCGCCCCAGCGTCTGTGGAACAGGGACGGGGCGCGGGGCTGAGGCCACACGAGGGCCGCACAGGGTGGGTGCCACTGAGGGTCTGGGGGCCGAGCCCATGGGAGGGGACCCGGCAGCGGAGAGGAGCGGGGCCGGCGTGGGCTCGGGGTTTCCCCTGCTCCGCTGGGCGGGCGACAGCACCCAGGAGGCGGCGGCGGCGCGACCACTGCTCACACGTTTCGCCGCGCGGCCGCGGTGCCGGATGCGGGAGGGCCTCGTGTCCCGTCCCTGACACCCCCAATCCCCGCCCCCAACACCCCAAAATCCCCGCCCCCAACACCCTAATCTCCGCCCCCATCCCACCCCGCAAATCCCCCTCATCCCTGTCTCCGCCCCGCCACTTCTCCGGAAGAATTTTTGTCCCCGCTCGGCCGCCGTCCAGCCGCTCGTTCCACTTCCGCCTTCGCCCACGTGGTCCGGCTCCGGCTCAGTCAGCCGCGTAGTGAGTGGGGCCTGACGCTAGGCTATCTTCTCTGGTCCCGACGCGGGTGGTCCGGGTCTCTTCGACTCCCGAGGAAAGCCCACTGGGCGGGGAGGGAGGTGAAGGGGCTGGGGAGGTCAGAGGTTAACCTGGGTGTCAGGGGACGTTGGAGTTTATCCGTCAGGGTCCCGGGGCGGTCTGGGGACAGCAGAGGCGGGGCTTGGGCGCGGGGCCCGAGGGGTCAGGGGTCAGCAGGAGCGAGGCTGGGGCATCAAGGTCCGAGAGGTCAGGGGCCAGCAGGAGCGGGCTTGGGGTGTGCGGGTCCGAGAGGTCAGAGGTTAGCTAGAGAGGGGTTGGGGCGCCGGGTTCCCGGAGGTCAGGGGTCAGCAGGAACAGGGCAGCAGCGTCAGGGTCCGAGAGGTTAGGGGTCGGCAGAGGCGGGGCTGGGACCCTGGGGGTCAGGGCTCGGGGGTCAGGGCGGGGTCGGGTTCGCTGGTAGCCTGCGCATGGGCCTCCAGCTTCGCGCGCTGTTGGGAGCCTGCGGACGGTGGACCCTGCGCCTGGGACCGCGTCCGTCCTGGTAATGACCGCGACGCCGGGCGACCCCGCCACGCCCGCCCAGCCCAGCCCACCCGACCCCACCCGACCCCACCCCGCGCGGTGCCGACCGGACCCCCGCTCACGCTGCCCTTCTCCGCAGCTCGCCGCGCATGGCGGGGAACGCGGAGCCACCGCCCGCGGGATCCGCGCGCCCCCAGGATCGGAGGTCCCGCAGTTGCTGGGCCGGGGGTGCCCGCGTCTGGGAGGACGGAGAGCATCCGGCGAAGAAGGTCAAGAGCGATGGGGACGAGGAGCGGCGCGGGAAGCTGCCCAAGCGCAAGATCGTGCTGCTCATGGCCTACTCGGGCAAGGGCTACCACGGCATGCAGGTGTGGCCGCCCGGGAAGCGGCGGGTCCCGCGGGGCTTAGGTGCGGGTGCGGCCGCGGTGGAAGCGGTGGGTCCGGCTGGGTTTAGGTGCAGGCCCAAGCAGCTTTCACTGGTCCTGCTGCACGCGAGCTGCTGCCTTCCATCAGGCCCGGCCCTGCCGCTAACCACTGGGATTTGAGGCGGGATTCACTTGCTGTGTGCTCGAGTCCTCGTCTTTAGGATGGGAGTGCTGACAGCACCTGCTAAATAGGGTGTGAAGATGAGCTAGGTGTACTGACGCTCATTGCTGAGAACAGTGGACAGCGCGTTGCAGCTCAGAAGAGCCTGCCCTCGTGTGCGTTAAAGGGACAGAGCTAAGTATTAAAGTTGTGAGGATTCTCTCCTCAGCCCACTTCCTTTTCTGGAAAGTAGAGGGTGTGGATGCATTCAGGTAGGTGTATTTTTTTTTCTTTTTGAGGCATGGTCTTCCTTTGTGGCCCAGGCTGGAATGCAGTGGTGCATCCACTGCTCGCTGCAGCCTCCACCTTCTGGGCTCAAGAGATCCTCCTACCTCAGCCTCCCAAGCATTGAGGACTGTAAGTGTCCTTGACCTCACGGCCCGAATACTTTTTTTTTTTTTTTTTTTGAGATGGAGTCTCGCTTTGTCGCCCCCAGTGGCGTGATCTCGGCTCACTGCAAGCTCCGCTTCCCAGGTTCACGCCATTCTCCCGCCTCAGCCTCCAGAGTACCTGGGACTACAGGCACCCGCCACCTCGCCCGGCTAGTTTTTTGTATTTTTTTAGTAGAGACGGGGTTTCACCGTGTTAGCCACGATGGTCTCGATCTCCTGACCTCGTGATCCGCCCGTCTCGACCTCCCAAAGTGCTGGGATTACAGGCTTGAGCCACCGCGTCCGGCCTAATTTTTTTTAAAAATTTACAGAAATGGGGTCTTGCTAAGTTTCTTATTATTTATGGGAATGGGGGCTCGCTGTGCTGCCCAGGCTGCTCTCGAACTCCTGGGCTCAAGCCATCCTCCTGCCTCAGCCTCCCCGTGTTGTGATTACAGGCATGAGCCACTGCGACTGGCCTCAGGTAGACGTTCCTTTTGTTCCTTTTTGTAATTAACACTGTGGCTTTGCCTGGTTCTGTGTTCTTTAAGCATCTTTAAGCTTATCCACAGAAGTTCGTGCAGTGCATGCAGTGTCTGACTGAAACAAAAGTTTAAGAAAATAATGCTTAACTTTGGCAGTTGTTGTAACAGCTTTTATGGCGAAAGTTACAAATAATGGATTGCTTTTTTTTTTTGGAAAGAGAGTCTCGCTCTGTCGCCCAGGCTGGAGTGCAGTGGTGGGATTTTGGCTCACTGCAACCTCCACCTCCCGGGTTCCAGTGATTCTTGTGCCTCAGCCTCCCGAGTACCTGGGACTGTAGGCGCCTGCCACCACGCCCGGCTAGTTTTTTATTTTTAGTAGAGACGGGGTTTCACCATGTTGGTCAGGCTGGCCTTGAACTCCTGATCTCAGATTATCCTCCTGCCTCCGTCTCCCAAAGTGCTGGAATTACAGGGGTGAACTACCGAGCCCAGCCAACCACTGTGCACTGCAAACTCTGCCTCCCAGATTCAAGTGATTCTCCTGTCTCAGCCTCTTGAGTAGCTGGAATTAAAAGCATACCTAACTTTTATTTGTATTTTTTTTGAGACAGCGTTTTCTTCTGTCGCCTAGGCTGGAGTTCAGTGGTGCACTATCGGTTCACTGCAGCTTCCACTTCCCAGGTTCAAGCGATTTCTCCTGTCTCAGGAGCCCGCCACCACGCCTGGCTACTTTTTGTATTTTTAGTAGACACAGGGTTTCACTATGTGGGCTAGACTAGTCTCGAACTCCTGACCTCAGGTGATCCACCCGCCTTGGCCTCCCAAAGTGCTGGGATTACAGGTATGAGCCACTGTGCCTGGCCATGGATTACTTTATATCTGATGTTATATTGTTTAAGTATAGGTAGCACCCACGGCACTGACGTCATAACTGACAGATTGTGGAAGTAGGTGTGTACACAGGTTCAGTCAAACCTGCGTTTTGATTCCATTCCACGCTACCCATCCCCTGGCGTGGAACAGCCCGGGCTCAGGGCGAGTGAGCAGAATACAGTGTTTTCATGTGAGCATGGCAGCTCACACTTGTAATCTCAGCGCTTCAGGCCAGAGGAGCGCTTGAGACCAGGAGTTTGAGACCAGCCTGGGCAACATGGCGACCCCCATCTGCAAAATATAAAACCTGTTTTTGTCTCCTTTTTCCAGAGGAATGTTGGGTCCTCACAATTCAAAACAATTGAAGATGACTTGGTGTCTGCCCTCGTCCGGTCAGGCTGTATTCCTGAAAATCATGGCGAGGACATGAGGAAAATGTCCTTCCAGCGCTGCGCCCGGACAGACAAGGTGGGTGACGGCCTTTTCTGCCCCTTCCCGGCTGATACGAGCAGCACCCGGCCCACTTTCCAGCTCAGTGTCCTGACTTGTTGTGCTGCTTCTGAGCACAGATGATGTGCAAATCAAACTAGCCTACACCTTACGTAGGTGAGATGTCCAGGAGCCTGGTCAGCTCAGGTATAGCCGGATCTAGGTGCTTCCTGCCAGCGGGGCTCTGTGTTCTCTCTGGTCTTTGCTTTCTCTTGTGTTGATTCTGTTCTCAGGGACATACATTCCTATGTTGATTCTGTTCTCAGGGACATGCATTCCTGCAGGTGGCCCAGGGGCAGCCGCAACGTCTGCCTTCGACCCTCCAATCAGGCTCACTCTGAGGCAAATGTGATTGTGTGGCTCCGAAGGCAGAGAGCCACACTTGTATGATGCAGCATTCTCTTTTCTTTCCTTTTTTAGAGTCAGGGTCTCATTCTCTTGTCCAGGCTGGAGTGCAGTGGCACGATCCGGGCTCACTGCAGTCTCAAACTCCTGGGCTCACGCAGTCCTCCTGCTTCAGCTTCCCGAGTAGCTGGGTGAATTGGTCTGTTTTCACGCTGTTATAAAGAACTGCCCAAGTTTGGGCAATTTATAAAGAAAGAGGTTTAACTGACTTAGTGCCACATAGCTGGGGAGGCCTCCGGAAACTTAGATCGTGGTGGCAGGCGCGAGAGAGTGAGGAGGGTAAGGGGAAGAGCCCCTTATAAAACCGCCAGATGTTGTGAGAACTCACTCTCGGTTACGAGAACAGCATGGGGGAAACCGTGCGCATGATCCAGTCACCTCCCACCAGGTCTTCCCTAGACATGTGGGGATTATCATGCAACACGAGAATTGGCAGGGACACAGCAAACCATCTCACCGGAACGACAGGCACTCCACCATGCCTGGCTAAATTTTTTTTTTTTAAATATGAGGTCTTGCTATGCTGCCCAGGGGTCTCAAACTCCTGGGCTCTGGTGATTTTCCCACTTTGGCTTCCCAAAGTGCTGGGATTTACAGGCATGAACCACCACATCTGGCTTGAAATTAATAAATAATTCGCTGTATTATAAACTCAGTATATTCAGGATATCCTTATTTCAGTGTGTAATCCATATAAAAATCTCTTCATGGGATAAATGTAATACTGTTTTTGTGTGTGTGCTAAGTCCACACTCATCACATCTCCACCACCCTGGACCCGTTACATGGTCTCAGCTGCGTGGGGCTGGTGACCCAGCACTGACCCTTCAGAACCACAAGGCTGAGTTCCCGTTTCCGAAGGGTTTGCACATCCACCCCGGACGCTGCTGCTGGCTGTGTGGCAGCACATGCCAAGTGGTCCTGTGACGCCACATTGCTGTGCTTGGAACTGAACCATGGGATTGGATGTGGGCAGAGTGGCCCGCCACAGGGAATGGAGATGTCTTTAAGGAGGGACCCAGTGTAGGGTCCAGCCCTACAGGGCCTGTGGGTTTTCTTTCGTGTGCAGAGACGAGAGATCGTAGAAAAATAAAGACATGAGACAGAGAGATGGAAGGAAGGACAGCTGGGCCCAGGGGACCACTGCCACCAGTGTGTGGAGTCTGGTGGTGGTCCTGAATGCCCGGTGCACTGCTGTTTATTATATACAAGGCAAGGGGGCAGGGTAAGGGGTATGAGTCGTCTCAAGTGATGGATAAGGGCACACGAGTGACGTGTCCATGGGACGGGGGTCTTTCCCTTTGTGGTAGCTGAGGCGGAGAGGGGGACAGCATACATCAGCATTTCTTCTATGCGCTTGTCAGAAAGATCAAAGACTTTAATGCTTTCACTAATTCTGCTACTGCTATCTTCTAAGAACTTAAAAGGAGGAGCCAGATGTACAGGCGGAACATGAAAGTGACAAGGAGTGTGACCTTTGAAGCACAGCCCCACAGGAGACGTTTAAGCCTCCGGATGACTGCGGGCAGGCCTGGGTCATGTCAGGCCTCCCACGAGAGGTGGTGGAGCAGAGTGTTCTCTGACTGCCCCAGGGAAAGGGAGACTCCCTTTCCCGGTCTGCTAAGTAGCAGGTGCCTTCCCAGGCACTGGCGCTACCACTAGACCAAGCAGCCCTTATCTGGGAGTGACCGAGGACTCACACTCTTGTCTTCTGGTCACCTCTCACAGTGTCCCTTCAGCTCCTGACTCTGTATGGCCTGGTTTTTCCTAGGTTATAATTATAGAACAGAGATTATTATAATAATAAAGAACAATACTACAAATATTGATATTATTTATAATCATATCTGTATCCTATTTCTAGTATAACTTTTCTTATTCTAATTATTTTCTTTATTATACTGGAACAGCTCGTGCCTTCAGTCTCTCGCCTCGGCACCTGGGTGGCTTGTCGCCCGCAGCCCAACATTTGGCAGACAGGGACAGCACAGCTGGAGAAAACAGATAGCTTTTCTGTAGCATGTAGAAGGCATCAGTGAATGTGATACGTGTCATCCTTGCCTGTCAGAGTATCTGGCTCTAACATGGCTCTCAGGCTGTCTGAGGGCATTGAGGGTCTCTCAGAGACATAACTTTTTGCCGGTCAGGATCCCCAGGAATCTGAATAAAGCTATGGCTCTTGTTCCCACAAACACCTAGTTTCAAAGGCACACAGGTCCCTGGGGATCCATGGACGCATGCTGGAGCCATCGTGTAGAGGGGAGAACACAAGAGGGACCCACAAGTTCGCTCCTAGTGGGTGATGCATTTGATGGCCCAAGGTAGAGAGTTCTGTGGGTCTTACTATTTCCATTTTCTTTTTGATTCTCCATTTACAGCTCTCTGATTGTTTTTAGGGAAGAAGAAAGTAACAATTTGTTCAAGCTGATGAAGAGAGCATTTCAAAATAGGGTCCTTGTATTTATTTTTAGTTCTGCTGTTATTAGAGAGAGAGTTTCGTTCTAATATGTTTTCTCACTTGCAATTGGAAAACCTGCAGAAGTAGATCCATGAGGCCGACGTGGTCGCACCCGAGTGCCCTGCCCTTCGGGTGAAAACAGTAACATCTTACAATTTTTATTATTTATTTGTTTATTTATTTTTGAGACAGTTTCACTCTTGTTGCCCAGGCTGAAGTGCAATGGCGGGATCTCAGCTCACCGCAACCTCCACCTCCGGGGTTCAAGCCATTCTTCTGCCTCAGCCTCCCAAATAGCTGGGACTACAGGCATGTGCCAACAAGCCTGGCTAATTTTGTATTTTTAGTAGAGATGGGGTTTCTCCATGTTGATCAGGCTGGTCTCGAACTCCTGACCTCAGGTGATCCGCCCTCCTCGGCCTCCCAAAATGCTGGGATAGCAGGTGTGAGCCGCCATGCCCGGCCTATTATTTTTTTTTGTGTGTGTGTATTTCTGCTGTTTAACATTTTGTTTTTGTTTCAGATTTTAAAAATAGCTTTATTGAAATATAATTCACTCTTGGCCGGGCGCGGTGGCTCATGCCTGTAATCCCAGCACTTTGGGAGTCTGAGGCGGGTGGATCACTTGAGGTCAGGAATTTGAGACCAGCCTGGCCAACATGGAGAAACCATGTCTCTACTAAAAATACAAAATTAGCCGGGTGTGGTGGTGGGTGCCTGTAATCCCAACTACTCAGGAGGCCGAGGCAGGAGAATTGTGTGAACCTGGGAGGCGGAGGTTGCAGTGAGCCAAGATGGTGCACTCCAGCCTAGGTGACAGAGTGAGACTCCATCTCAAAAAAAATAGCAAAAAAAGAAATAGAATTCACTCTTATACAGTTGACCCATTGAAAGTGTACAGTTCAGGCCAGGTGTGGTGGCTTATGCCTGTAATCCCAGCACTCTGGGAGGCCAAGGCGGGTGGATCACCTGAGTTCAGGAGTTCGAGACCAGCCTGGTCAGTATGGTAAAACCCCGTCTCTACTAAAAATACAAAAATTAGCCAGGTGTGGTGGCACATGCCTGTAATCCCAGCTACTCAGGAGGCTGAGGCAGGAGAATCGTTTGAATCCGAGAGGTGGAGGTTGCAGTGAGCTGAGATCGTGCCATTATATTCCAGCCTGAGCAACAAGAGTGAAACTTCATCTGAAAACAAAACGAAAAAACCTAAAAGAAAGTGTACGGTTCAAGCTGGGTGTGGTGGCTCACACCTGTAATCCCAGTACTTTGGGAGGCCAAAGTGGATGGATCACTTGAGGCCGGGAGTTCGAGACCAGCCTGGCCAACATGACAAAATCCCATCTCTACTAAAGATACAAAAATTAGCCAGGCGTGGTGAGTCACACCTGTAATCCCAGCTACTTGCGAGGCTGAGGCATGAGAATCTCTTGAACACAGAAGACGAAGGTGGCAGTGAGTCGAGATTGCATCACTGAGCTCCAGCCTGGCAAAAAAAAAAAAAGAAGAAGAACGTATACAGTTCAGTGGTTCCAGTATATTCACAGAGCTGTGCAGCCATCACCACAGCCAGACATAGGCCATCCCAGAGATACCGGGTGTCCCTCTGCTGTTGTCCCTACCCCCCCAGGATGTCTCCGATATTCTCACTTCAACTTCTTGTCAGTACAAAGTGTTTGGCAATGAGATGTATTTTCTTTCCCTTTTTAGGCGCTAAGTCTTTGAAATCTGTTGTGTATTTACCTAAAGTCATCTTGTTTCAGAACAGCTCGTTTCCTTCTGTCACGTTCCATGTGTGGGTCTGGCCAGTGGAACATCTCAACAGTTTTACTCTCCAACTTTTTATTTTGAAAATTTCATACCTTCATAAAAGTCTTTTTTTTTTTTTTTTTTTTTTTCTTTTGAGACGGAGTCTTGTTCTGTCGCCCAGGCTGGAGTGCAGTGGCCGGATCTCAGCTCACTGCAAGCTCCGCCTCCCGGGTTCACGCCATTCTCCTGCCTCAGCCTCCCGAGTAGCTGGGACTACAGGCGCCCGCCACCTCGCCCGGCTAGTTTTTTTTTTTTGTATTTTAGTAGAGACGGGGTTTCACCGTGTTAGCCAGGATGGTCTCGATCTCCTGACCTCGTGATCCGCCCGTCTCGGCCTCCCAAAGTGCTGGGATTACAGGCTTGAGCCACCGCGCCCGGCCTTTTTTGTATTTTTTTTTTTTTTTTTTTTTGAGACAGAGTCTCGCTCTGTCGCCCAGGCTGGAGTGCAGTGGCCGGATCTCAGCTCACTGCAAGCTCCGCCTCCCGGGTTCACGCCATTCTCCTGCCTCAGCCTCCCGAGTAGCTGGGACTACAGGCGCCCGCCACCACGCCCAGCTAGTTTTTTGTATTTTTTAGTAGAGACGGGGTTTCACCGTGTTAGCCAGGATGGTCTCGATCTCCTGACCTCGTGATCCGCCCGTCTCGGCCTCCCAAAGTGCTGGGATTACAGGCGTGAGCTACCGCGCCCGGCCCATAAAATCTTAATGATAATACCGTGAGCACCCACATAGTCTTCCCAGATTCACCAAGGTTAGGTTTTTACCATATTGGCATAGTTGTGTGTGTGTGTGTGTTTCAATTCATTTTATTTTTTGAGATGGAGTTTCACTCTTGTTGCCCAGGTTGGAGTTCAATGGCATGATCTCGGCTCACTGCAACCTCCATCTCCCGGGTTCAAGTGATTCTCCAGCCTCAGCCTCCCAAGTAGCTGGGATTGCAGGCGCCCGCCACCACTCCAGCTAATTTGTTGTATTTTTAGTAAAAACAGGGTTTCCCATGTTGGTAAGGCTGGTCTTGAACGACTGACTTCAGGTGATCCGCTTGCCCCGGCCTCCCAAAGTGCTAGGATTACAGGCGTGAGCCACCGTACCCGACCCGTTTTTTTTGTTTGTTTTCTTTTTATTTATCTTTCTTTACCTTTTTTGAGACAGAATCGTGCTGTGTTGCCCAGGCTGGTCTCGAACTCTTGGGCTCAAGCCATCTTCCCACCTTAGCCTCCTGAAGTACTGGGATAATGAATGAGAGCCACTGTGCCTGGCCTTTTTTTTTTTTTTTTGAGACGGAGTCTCGCTCTGTCGCCCAGGCTGGAGTGCAGTGGCCGGATCTCAGCTCACTGCAAGCTCTGCCTCCCGGGTTCACGCCATTCTCCTGCCTCAGCCTCCTGAGTAGGTGGGACTACAGGCGCCCGCCACCTCGCCCGGCTAGTTTTTTGTATTTTTTAGTAGAGACGGGGTTTCACCGTGTTAGCCAGGATGGTCTCGATCTCCTGACCTCGTGATCTGCCTGTCTCTGCCTCCCAAAGTGCTGGGATTACAGGCGTGAGCCACGGCGCCCAGCCGTACCTGGCCTTTTGTATCTTAAAATGGAACCATTTGAGAGTAAGTTGCAGACATCATCACCCTTTACCCTGAAACATCTTAACATGAGTCTCCTAGGGACTGTGACATCCTTCAGCAACCTCACACTATAAATTATTACGCGTGTGAAATTCAGCATTGATAGAGTACCACCGTCTGACATGTCTAAAGTTGGAAACTGTCTTTTCTGTTTTCTTTTTCTTCAGCTTCTTTGTGGCATGCCTTTTATTTTTGTTAATTGGTTGGGGATCTAATCTAGGATCATTATTGGCATTCAGTTATCATGTCTCTAGAGCTTCCTTTAATCGGAAGCGATCTCCTTGGCCCGGCATGGTTGCTCACGCCTGTAATCCCAGCACTTTGTGAGACTGAGGTGGGAGGATCACTTGAGGACAGGAGTTCCAGACCAGTCTGGGCAACATAGCAAGACACTGTCTCTACAAAAAAATGTAAAAAATTCTCCAGACATTGTGGTGCCTGCCTGTAGTCTCAGCTACTTGGGAGGCTGGGGTGGGAGGATTGCTCGAACCTGGGAGGTCGAGGTTGCTGTGAGCCAAGATGGCAACACTGCATTCCAACCTGGGTGACAGACCAAACCTTGTCTCAAAAAGAACCTGACAAAAAATCTATAGAAACTTACTTTAAAAAAGAGGTATAATATACAACAGTAAAGCGTGCTAGTCTTAAGCATAAGCTTGATCAGTTTTTACCTGTGTACCCACTGCCTGTCCCCAGAAGGCCCCTCCCTGTCCCCCAGGGCCACTGCTGTTCTGACTCCAGTGGGGACCACCTCCTCACTCTGCCCTTGGTTCTAAGTTGTGTTTTCTCTTTTCCCCAATCCTTGGGAGTCATATCTTTTTTTTTTTTTTTTTTGAGGTAGAATCTGACTCTGTCACCCAGGCTGGAGTGCAGTGGCAGGATCTTGGCTCATTGCAACCTCCAACCTCCCAGGCTGAAGTGATTCTCCCGCCTCAGCCTCCTGAGTAGCTGGGACTACAGGTGCACGCTACAAAACCCTGCTAATTTTTTGTATGTTTAGTAGAGATCAGGTTTCACCGTGTTGGCCAGGCTGGTCTCAAACTCCTGACCTCAGATGATCTGCTTGCCTCAGCCTCCCAAAGTGCTGGGATTACAGGCGTGAGCCACTGCGCCTGGGTGGGGGTCATATCTTATGTGGGACTTTGCTTTCTGTCTGCACAGAGTCATATTTATGCTCCCTCATTTAATGTTTTCTCTTGGGCTTTGAATTCATTCGTAATAGTTTATTTTATAAGTGCTCCTGCACACACTCCGTTGGCAGATAGAGCTTTATTTTTATATCGGATGATTCCCTCCAGATGCGTTTCTAACAGCAGAATTCATGTGTGAAACAACACAAGGTCCGCGTCGTCCTTCTGTCTCAGAGACCAGTGTGCAAGGCCTGAGAGACCCACCTTCCGTCCCCGTTCTGCTCTCTTTACAGGGTGTTTCCGCAGCCGGCCAGGTGGTATCCCTGAAGGTGTGGCTGATTGACGACATTCTAGAAAAGATCAACAGCCACCTTCCCTCTCACATTCGGATCCTGGGTAAGTCTTGCAGTGCTGGCGGCCACACGCCTGGTTGTAGATGGTCTTGCAGAGACACGAGGCTATGCATGCTCTTGCCTTTTCCACCTGTCACTGATGCAGAAGTGTAGTCAGAGTTGCCTTGCAGCTGGTTCTGACCTTCTTCAGAAACGGGAGCAACGGGGCCGGGCGCGGTGGCTCAGCCTGTAATCCCAGCACTTTGGGAGGCCGAGACGGGTGGATCACGAGGTCAGGAGATTGAGACCATCCTGGCTAACCCGGTGAAACCCCGTCTCTACTAAAAAAAATACAAAAAAAACTAGCTGGGCGAGGTGGCGGGCGCCTGTAGTCCCAGCTACTCGGGAGGCTGAGGCAGGAGAATGGCGTAAACCCGGGAGGCGGAGCTTGCAGTGAGCTGAGATCCGGCCACTGCACTCCAGCCTGGGCGACAGAGCGAGACTCCGTCTCAAAAAAAAAAAAAAAAAAAAAAAAAGAAACGGGAGCAACTAGACAGGAGTAGAAGGCTTCTCATTTGCAGTGCTTGTGGCCACACGGGTGCCTTGTTTTTATCAAACACTGGATGTGAAAATCCAAATTTGTGGTTAAAATGAACAGTTGTTCCCTTTTATGGCAGTACTGATAAATGGAATTTTTAGGCCTTCTTAAAATGGAACTCTCTGCCTTTTAAGTGGCAGGTACAGGTAACTTAACGTACATACATTGATTCCTTCATTGATTCATTTATTCTGTTTGTTTTTTGAGAGTCTCACTCTGTCACCCAGGCTGGAGTCCAGTGGTGTGATCATGGCTCACTGCAGCCTCCGCCTCCCAGGTTCAAGTGGTCCTCAGCCTCCTCAGTAACTGGAACTACAAGGTTGTGCCACCACGCTTAATTTTTGAGTTTGTAGAGATGGGGTCTCATTTTGTTGCCCAGGCTGGTCTTGAACTCCTGGGCTCAAGGGATCCTCCTGCCTTGGCCTCCCAGAAGCCACTTATATTGAATGTATTGATAGGTGTGGCTGGGCGTGAATCTATCATCTTGCTCTGTTTTCTTTTCCTTTTTGTTTTGGTGTAATCCCAAGAAAACAGAACTGTTGTTTACCTGACTGGTCTGCTTGGAGAAAGGTGTTTACAGGGTCTTGTTCTATAGCCCAGGCTGGAGTTGCGATCACAGTTCACTGTAGCATTGACCACCTGGGCTCATGCGATCCTCCCGCCTCAGCCTGCAAGCACATGCCACCACAGCCGGCTAAATTTTAATTTTTTTGGTAGAGATGGGGTTTCGCCATGTTGCCCAGGCTGGTCTCAAACTCCTAGGCTCAATCAGTCTACCTGCCTCAGTCTTCCAAAGTGTTGGGATTACAGGCGTGAGCTGCTGTGCCCGGCCCACAGCCTGACTATTTTAAGATTCATCCATGCTGTTGTGTATGTCAGCAGTCTGTTCCTTCTCATTGCTGCGGGTGCTCCATTCTGCGATGTATCACGGATTGTTTATACACAACCTGCTGATGACACTGGGTGATTTCCAGTTTTGGGCTGTTAGAAGTAAAGCCACTGTGAACATTTATGTATGAGTCATAAATAGGATTCAGTAATCCCTGTTGATTTTACCCACTGTTAAGTTTTTATTTTTACTTTTTTGTGACGGAGTCTTGTTCTGTTGCCCAGGCTGGAATGCAGTGGTGTGATCTCGGCTCACTGCAACCTCCACCTGCCTCCTGGGTTCAAGCGATTCTCCCACCTTGGCCTTCCCAGTAGCTGGGATTACAAGCACGTGCCACCACGCCCGGCTAATTTTGTCTTTTTAGTGAATACAGGGTTTCTCCATGTTGGTCAGGCTGGTCTTGAACTCTCGACCTCAGGTGATCCACCTGCGTTGACCTCCTGAAGTGCTGGGATTACCAGCAGCTGGGGATTACAGGCGTGAGCCACCACACCCGACAATAGTTTTATTTTTGTTATGCTGGGCTTCCTCTGCCTTCTGAGGATAATTTCCTCCTGAGAAACTTCCCATAGAATAAGTCCTCTGAAAGTTGCGTTTGAGTTCTCTTCCCATTCATTTGCATGGAAAATACTTGAGTATTCTGTAGATTAATCCCTATCATGCTCAACAGTGCCACATCTGTGCAGTTGTTGGATAGTCGCTGTCACCCACACGCCGCGGTGCAGGCCAGCAGGGCCCTCCCCAGGTCTGCAGTGTGGCCATCTGCTGGCACTTTGCAGCCTTTCTTAGCAGTTATGTCTGGAACAACCAGAATTATGCTTGCAGCGCATCCTTGTGATGTTTAGTGTTTATGAAATGGAATCTTTAAAACCAAAAAAAAACAAAAAAGTCACTCAGAAACAAACATGACTGGAGACAAAAGCACGAGACATGCAATGCCAGCGCCCATGGGATCCATGTGACTAGCGACCCGGGCCGGGCAGGCTGTGTGGAGGCACCCCACTGCTTGTGAGGTCACAAGGCCCAGGCCAATCCTTGTAAATGGGAAACCATAGTTGGGTGTTAAATCAGACTCCTGGCTGGGTGCGGTATCCAACACCTGTAATCCCAGCATTGTGGGAGGCTGAGGTGGGCGGATCACCAGGTCAGGAGTTCAAATACAAAAGTTAGCTGGGCGTGGTGGCAGGTGCCTGTAATCCCAGCTACTCAGGAGGCTGAGACAGGAGAATCACTTAAACTCGGGAGGCGGAGGTTGCAGTGAGCCGAGACTGCATCACTGTACTCCAGCTTGGGCAACAGAGTGAGACTCCATCTCAAAAAAAAAAAAATCAGACTCCT
Source organism: Macaca fascicularis (assembly GCF_037993035.2). Taxonomy (NCBI): domain Eukaryota; kingdom Metazoa; phylum Chordata; class Mammalia; order Primates; family Cercopithecidae; genus Macaca; species Macaca fascicularis. The sequence goes on from NC_088385.1 coordinate 139,050,859, forward strand.
GAGGTGAGGTGGAATCCCAGCAGCCGGAGGGGCCTGCATGTCTCAGCCACAATGCAAGCTCCTGGAGGAGGTGTGCAGCCCAGCAGAGGCAAGTCCAGGCAGGGCTTTCTCCTCCTAGCCCCTGAAGTTGGTGCCCTCAGTGAGGGTTACTCTTCTAGAATTCTTCCATTTAAACATAGATGTCCTCAACAGATTGGATCCCCCTGCATGCAGGTCTTCATTTGTCTTTAATTTTTGCTTATTCAATATTCAACAAATACTCACTGAACACCTGTGGGGTGCTGCTAGCGCTCAAGGCATCTTGGAGGGGCCGTGCCCTCAGTTCTTGGAGACTTGTCCCTGGCCTGCGGGGCTGCATCCTTTTTTATCCTGCGAATATTCTGGCATTTATTAGGTCAGCCTGCAGTTGCTGGAATTCTAAGGTGGTTTCCAGTGTTTTTTGTTGTTGCAAACAGTGCTGCCTGTATGGCCTTGTCTGTAGAATTCACACGACTTCTGAGCTGGGGTTACACCCTTCCCCTACATCTGGGGTTTTATTCCAGGTGGGCTGCGCCAGTTCACACTGGATCCTTTGCCAGCACTGGGTTTTAACACACCCTTTGTTTTTGTTGTTTGGATATGTGTTTAATTCTGAGATTAAGTATGCTACAGATTTAGAGTTTAGTGCACAAAAGCCCAATTCCTTTGTTTTAACAATTTTTTTTTTGCTTTTATTATTATTATTATTATTTTTTGATGGAGTCTCGCTCTGTTGCCCAGGCTGGAGTGCAGTGGTATGGTCTCAGCTCACTGCAAGCTCCATCTCCCGGGTTCACACCATTCTCCTGCCTCAGCCTCCTGAGTAGCTGGGACTACAGGCACCTGCCACCACGCCTGGCTAATTTTCTGTATTTTTAGTAGAGATGGAGTTTCACCCTGTTAGCCAGGGTGGTCTTGATCTCCTGACCTCGTGATCCGCCCACCTCAGACTCCCGAAGTGCTGGGATTACAGGTGTGAGCCACCGCTCCTGGCGTATTGTTAATTATTTTTTGAGACAGAGTCTCGCTCTGACGCACAGGCTGGAGTGCAGTGGCACGATCTCAGCTCACTGCAACCTCCTCCTCATGGGTGCAAGCAATTCTCCTGCCTCAGCCTCCCGAGTAGCTGGGATTACAGGTGCCCGCCACCATGCCTGGCTAATTTTTGTATTTTTAATAGAGACAGGGTTTTGCCATGTTGCCCAGGCTGGTCTCAAACTCCTGACCTAGTGATCCACCCGCCTTGGCCTCCCAAAGTGCTGGGATTACAGGCATGAGCCACTGCACCGTGCCTAGCTGCTTTTATTATTTTAAATTCATGCATAATAATTATACACACTTATGTACAATAATGTGTGATATTTCCAGTCATGTGTAATGATCAAATAGGGCAATTAGCATAAATAGATCCATCACTCCAAGCATTTATCATTTCTTTGTATTGGAGACGTTTTGTATCTTCTCGCTATTGGAAAATTACAATAAATGGTTGTAAATTCAGTCACTTTATAGAGCACTGCACCTGTCCCTTGTGTCCACTGTCCTCCTGTGCCTGTTCCCCAACCTGTGGCTGTCCCCTCCCCAGAGAAGCCGATGCTTGCTGGAGCTTGGTTGGTGCTCTGGGTGAGGAGACGCTGGGGCTCACGCTGTGCTCAGGCCGCTCCCTGGTCATCCAGGCACTTCTCACCTGCCTCTCTCCTCACTGGTCACCTCTCTCCTAGGACTGAAGCGGGTCACAGGCGGGTTTAACTCCAAGAACAGATGTGATGCCAGGACCTATTGCTACCTGCTGCCCACGTTTGCCTTTGCGCACAAGGACCGGGACGTACAGGATGAGACCTACCGCCTGAGCGCCGAGACGCTGCAGCAGGTCAACAGGCTCCTGGCCTGCTACAAGGGCACGCACAACTTCCACAATTTCACCTCGCAGAAGGGGCCACAGGAGCCCAGCGCCCGCCGCTACATCCTGGAGATGTACTGCGAGGAACCCTTTGTGCGGGAGGGCCTGGAGTTCGCAGTGATCAGGGTGAAGGGCCAGAGCTTCATGATGCATCAGATCCGGAAGATGGTTGGCCTGGTGGTGGCCATTGTGAAGGGTTATGCCCCTGAGAGTGTGCTGGAACGCAGCTGGGGCACAGAGAAGGTGGACGTGCCCAAGGCGCCGGGACTTGGCCTGGTCCTGGAGAGGGTGCACTTCGAGAAGTACAACCAGCGCTTTGGCAACGATGGGCTGCATGAGCCGCTGGACTGGGTGCAGGAGGAGGGCAAGGTCACAGCCTTCAAGGAGGAGCACATCTACCCCACCATCATCGGCACTGAGCGAGATGAACGCTCCATGGCCCAGTGGCTGAGCACCCTGCCCGTCCACAACTTCAGTGCTACCGCTCTCACGGCAGCTGGCACAGGCGCCAAGGTAGGGACACAGTCCCAGCAGTGCTCAGCACAGGCCCACATTGTTCCCATTGTACAGAGGAGGGAGCCGAGGCACAGAGAAGTGTGTCACTTCCCCCAAGGCCACACAGTGGCTGCAGGAGCAGGGCCAGGCAGTCTTGAGGTGTTCCTTGTCTGCCTGCCTGCGCCACCCGCTTGCTCCACCAGGTGCTTTTCGACTCTGGGAGGGCCACCCCGGGTCAGGCTTGCTGCCGGCACGCCTACTATGGACCTGGCACGGAGCGTAATCAGCGGCTAGACAGCTGCGGACTGTAGCTTAGAACTGGAACATACGGGATTGTACGTGCAGGAGCTAAAAGCTAAGTGAATGAAATTGTCATTCTCAGTTCTTTGCTCTGGGGTGAGAGATGTCCCCAAAACCCGAGTTCTTTCTTTTTTTTTTTTTTTTTTGACACAGAGTCTCGCTCTGTTGCCCAGGCTGGAGCGCAGTGGTGCGATCTTGGCTCACTGCAAGCCCTGCCTCCTGGGTTCACATCATTCTCCTGCCTCAGCCTCCCTAGTAGCTGGGACTACAGGTGCCCACCAGCACTCCCGGCTAATTTTTTGTATTTTCAGTAGAGATGGGGTTTCACTGTGTTAGTCAGGATGGTCTTGAACTCCTGACCTTGTGATCCACCCACCTCAGCCTCCCAAAGTGCCGGGATTCCAGGTGTGAGCCGCCGCGGTCGGCCAGCCTGAGTTCTTTCATGGTGGCCCAGTGAGGTTTCAAAGGGTGACATCCCAGGCAGGGCTCAGGGAGATTCTTCGTGTCCCGGTATCTGTGAAAACAGAGTCCTTCCTGCATACCTGGGTGGCAAATTCAGTGTGTGCAGGCCCCAGGGAGGTAGGGTGGGCAGGCGAGGGGCCAGGCACCTGGCGAGCCGTCCTATAGATGGGGCAGTGAGAGGCCCCCAGTCCGGGGACGGCAGGGAGTAGGGGGCCAGCGGTGGCCAGGAGCCCTCGTTTCATCTGAAGGGGATACTCGTGGCTCAGTGGCAGCTGGTGGTGGCCATGTTGGAATGTGACAGTGACCGCATGCTTAAATGTTGTCGAGGGAAACCAGCGTTGCACACTGGTATGGGAAATCTTCCCCTTTTTAAGTGCTGGTAGTTAATTTTTCCCAAGCCCAGTGCAGGCTAAATACAGTGCAGGTGCCAATTTGGCCTGGGCCAGTGGATTGCTGTTGACACCACTGATGACAGGCATATATACCCCCGAGGCACCTGCATTTGTTGAGTTTCCAAATGGCTCCATTTTATTTTCTGCTGTGGTCAGTGCAGCCTGTGAGAATGTGAAGGAGCCCAACAAAGGCCCTTCTAGTGTCCCCAGCCCTTGCCTTTCCCTGTGCAGGTTCCTGACCTGGTTAAGAGATGACCGAGAACAAACGCCAGCCTCTGCCCCGATGAGGGAATGGTGGGGGCAGGGCTTCTGTGCCGAGCCTGTCATGGGCACCTCCGGGCATTCAGGAGCAGTGGGGAGAGTGCTTGCCTCTCATTCTCCATGTGCTCTTCTTCTGCAGGTGCCCAGTCCCCTGGGAGGCAGCGAAGGGGACGGAGACACCGACTGAGGCGGTGGGAGCTGCCCACCAGAGTGCCTCTGAGCAGCTCACAGTGTGTGCCCAGGCGTGCCATCCCTGTGGGCAGCAAGAAGCTGGGATCGCTGCAGCCATGTTTTCCCAGCCATGAGAACCATGGTTTCTCAGGGCTGCCTGGCAGATGTGGCCTGGCGTCGTAACCTCAGGACCTTTCCTTGTAGGAACAGCCTTTCTCGAATCTATTTTCAGCTCTTGCATTGCACAGATGAACCTCAGCATGTAAATAACTATTTTTTTAAAGAAGTGATTTTCTTATTAAACAAGTACAAATTTTGCTTAGTCAGTCCTTCGTTTGCCTTTTTCTTAGTCTTTTTTTACATTTTTTTCATTCAGAGAGATGAGCAGAGCATGTTATCCTGTTGAGAACAGGCCTGAGGCAGGCCCGGGAGGTTGCTCAGCCTGTAATCCCAGCACTTTGGGAGGCTGAGGTGGGCAGATCGCTTGAGTACAGGAGTTCCAGACCAGCCTGGGTAAAATGGTGAAACCGCATCTCTGCAAAAAATTAACTGGGCATGGCGGCGTGCCCTGTAGTTCAGCTGCTCAGGAGGCTGAGGTGGGAGGATTGCCTGAGTCTGGGGAAGTCGACGCTGTCCTGATCGCCACTGCACTAACAAAAAACAACAACAAAAAAACCGGCCAGGCACGGTGGCTCATGCCTGTAATCCCAACACTTTGGGAGGCCGAGGTGGGCGGACCACTTGAGGTTGGGAGTTCGAGACCCGCCTGACCGGCATGGAGAAACCCTGTCTCTACTAAAAATAAAAAATTAGCTGGGCATGGTGATGGGCGCCTGTAATCCCAGCTACTCGGGAGGCTGAGGCAGGAGAATCACTTGAACCCGGGAGGTGGAGATTACAGTGAGCCTAGATCGGCCACTGCACTCCAGCCTGGGTGACAGCAAGACTCCATCTGAAAAAAAACGTAGCCTGCGCTCTGTGGGGTGGGGCCCTGAGGCAGGTCTGTGGGGAGCACTGGAGCAGGGGCCACGCCGACCCGCCGCACCCCTGAGAGGGGTGGTATCCCGGGGCTCCTCTTCCTAGACAGCCCCGTGCATGCAACCTTTGCCCTGGTTGCAGGTCGGGACTCGCCTCAGCACTGCCCCGGTGCCAGGCGGGTGAGGGCTGGGGCAGAGGGCAGAAGGAAGGGGCGTGTTGCAGAACAGGCCCCTAGTGGAGCTTTCTGGAAGCCCCCACCAGCGGCTTCACGTCATTGGTCACAGGTGTGTCCAGGGGCCGTTGGTAGCTGCAAGGGAGGCTGGGGATGACTGCTCTTGAACTGGCGCTCAGGGCAGAACAAAACACATTGCATTAGCTAGGAGCAGGGGATCCTCGGCGGCGGGCTGCTAGGAGCCCACGGAGGGGCTCAGCGCGGGAAGTGCTGTGCAGACGGGCGGCCTCCCAGCCTGCAGCCCCCGGGCGCACGTGAGCAGCGAGCGAGCACATGCAACTAATGGACATGCGCCTGACGTCCCGACAACGCATGTGGCTCATGCGCAGGCACCTGTCGCCCCAGCAGTGCGAGAGTGATGCACGCGCATGTGCCTGTGACGGGGTGGACACCGTGGGTGAGAAGTGGGGCAGGACAGGTGGGCAGTGAGCTCTGAGGGCGTGGGGTGTCCAGGGGAGCAGAGCCGGTTTTAGGGATTTTGGCCAGAGGAGCAGTGGGGCTCACCGCTTCGGGAGCCAGGGAGTGCAGGGGTGAGGCCCACTGGGCTTTGGGTTTGAGGGACGGATGAGCTGGGCCGTTAACTGGAATGGAGATAGGGAAAGGAATGGGTTTGGAGAACTAGCAGGAGCTTGGTTCTAAGCACGTTAATTTTACCTGGGATAGACAGGACTTTATTTTTTATTTTTATTTTTTTTGAGAGGGAGTCTCACTCTGTTGTCCAGGCTGGAGTGCAGTGGCGTGATCTCGGCTCACTGCAACCTCCGCCTCCCAGGCCCAAGCGAGTCTCCTGCCTCGGCCTCCAGAGTAGCTGGGATTACAGGCACCTGCCACCACGCCTGGCTGATTTTTGTATTTTTGGTAGACACCGGGTTTCACCATGTTGGCCAGGCTGGTCTCGGACTCCTAAGCTCAGGTGATCCACCCACCTTGGCCTCCCAAAGTGCCGGGATTACAGGCGTGAGCCACCACGCCTGGCCTGGGTGACCCATTTAAATCACCTTTGATGATACGGGGATATGTGACATTTTAAAGTAATATGTATACATGGAAGGAAATAAAAAAAGTATAAAAAAGGGAAGTTGCCTTTCATTCTCTAATTCCCAGTATCCCTGTCCGGAGCCCACTGCTCTCACCAGTGCCCTGTGGCTTCTTTTGGAGAGTTCCGTGTATATATAAGCATGCCTGAGCCTTTGCAAGGATGATAATGCATCTTGAACAAACACGGGATATTTTCACTGCTCTGTGGTAGCCAGAAGGTTTCTTTCTCTTTTTCTTTTTTTCTATTTTGAGATAAGGTCTTGTTCTGTAGTCCAGGCTGGAGTGCAGTGGTGCAATCATAGCTCAGTACAGCCTCCACCTCCTGGGCTCAAGCGATCCTCCAGCATCCCAAGCACCTGGGACTACAGGCACACCACCATGCCAGGCTAATTAAAAAAAAAAAAAATTGGCCAGACGCAGTGGCTCAACGCCTGTAATCCCAGCACTTTGGGAGGCCGAGGTGGGCGGATCACGAGGTCAGGAGATCGAGACCATCCTGGCTAACACGGTGAAACCCCATCTCTATTAAAAACACAAAAAATTAGCTGGGCTTAATGGCAGACCCAGCTACTTGGTTGGCCGAAGCAGGAGAATCACTTGAACCCAGGAGGTGGATGTTGCAGTGAGCCGAGTTTGCGCCACTGCACTCCAGTGTGGTGACAGAGCGAGAAAAAAAAAAAATTTTTTTTTTTTTTGTTTAAGAGACAGGGTCTTGCTATGTTGCACAGGTGGTCTCAAACTCCTGGCCTCAAGTGATCCTCCTGCCTCAACTTTTCAATGTGCTGGGATCGTCGGTGTGAACCACTGTACCTGGCCCAAAGATTTCTTAAGATGCAAAAAGTAAAAAAAAGTGATAAATTTATTTTCACCAAAATTAATAGCTTCTCATTGAAACAGCCAGTCTGAAAAATTCGCGGAACCCATCATTTCACTTACCCGCACTCAGTATTTCTTTTTTTTTTTTTTTTTTGAGACGGAGTCTCGCTGTGTCTCCCAGGCTGGAGTGCAGTGGCCTGATCTCGGCTCACTGCAAGCTCCGCCTCCCGGGTTCACGCCATTCTCCCACCTCAGCCTCCCAAGTAGCTGGGACTACAGGCGCCCGCCACCACGCCCGGCTAGTTTTTTGTATTTTTAGTAGAGACGGGGTTTCACCATGTTAGCCAGGATAGTCTCGATCTCCTGACCTCGTGATCCACCCGCCTCGGCCTCCCAAAGTGCTGGGATTACAGGCTTGAGCCACCGCGCCCGGCCCGCACTCAGTATTTCATGCCTGGGGGTGAAGCAGGAAGTCCTAAGGTGGGGAGGTGCAGTATGGTTTTCTCAGTGTAAGTGAGCAAGGATGGAAACCGTTGTGTTGTGGTGCTCTGTGTTGCCACTGGGCAGCACCACGTGTTACTTGCGTCCTGAATCCTGCACTGATGACTGAGTCAACACTTCACATTACCGACCCCCCTTTTCTCCTTCGGCTGCTTCATCCTGACTGCCTCTGCCTGGATTCCATAGTTCACCACTTCCAGGATTCTGTGCCTCCTTGAGACGGTACCTTGCCATGAAAGCCCCTACCCGTGGTTTTACTCAACTGCTGGCCTTCCTTTTTTTTTTTTTTTTTTTTTTGTAATGGTGCTCTGTCGCCCAGGCTGGAGTGCAGTGTTGCGATCTTGGCTCACCACAACCTCCAGCTCCTGGGCTCAAGTGATTCTTGTGGCTCAGCCTCCTGAATCACTGGGACTACAGGCGCCATCATGACCTGCTAATTTTTGTTTTTTTTTTTTTTTTTTTGAGATGGAGTCTTGCTCTGTCACCCAGGCTGGAGTGCAGTGGCGCAATCTTGGCTCACTGCAAGCTCTGCCTCCCGGGTTCACACCTCAGCCTCTCGAGTAGCTCAGCCTCTTGAGTAGCTGCAACTACAGGCGCCCACCACCACGCCCGGCCAATTTTTTGTATTTTTAGTAGAGACAGGGTTTCACTGTGTTAGCCTGGATGGTCTTGATCTCCTGACCTCGTGATCTGCCCACCTCGGCCTCCCAAAGTGCTGGGACTACAGGCGTGAACCACTGTGCCTGGCCAATTTTTGTATTTCTAGTAGAGATGGGGTTTCACCATGTTGGCCAGGCTGGTCTCGAACTCCTGACCTCAAATGATTTGCCCACCTCTGCCTTCCAAAGTATTGGTATTACAGGCATGAGCCACTGTGCCCAGCCAACTGTCAGCCTTCTGATGCTCGTTTGTGACAATGAGGGAGAACGTGGTTGGTGCTGTGCTCCGTGTCCACCGCCACTGCCAGTTCAACAGTCAGCCGGAGTTTCTACTGGCATGCAGTCCCATGGCACTTCTCACTGGCATATCTGGTCGCCTTCGGTCTCCTCACCCCGGTGACCACTGTCCCATGCCCTCAGCAGATGGGTCACTCCCACTCCATGAGAGAATGGAGGCCAGGAAACCCCACTCCGCATCCTCTTGAATCCCAACCCAGGCTTGCACTTCCTGCCTCGCAGCGGAAGAGGTCTCCCTCTCCAGTGCCCGAGCCCTCGATGGTTTCCCCGTCGTCTTTCTCCTGCCTTCTCAGACCTTGCACTTTGAATCTGTCTTTTCTCGTGTATCAGCAGTCTACTGCTTCACAGCACTTCAACACGCAGGATCACTCCCCGCTGTTATCTACCTAATTTTATCCCCTTCCGACCTTCCCTCTGTCTCTTCCCTTGTGTAGCCAAACTGTTTTCTCCTTAAAATGTCCAGTTTATTTAGTTTTTATTTTTTGTAGAGGTGAGGTCTCATTATGTTGCCCAGGCTGACCTTGAACTCCTGTGTTCAAGCGATCCTCTTGTCTCAGCCTCTCAAAGTGCTGGGATTACAGGTGTGAGGCACTGTGCGGTGCCAAACATTTTCAGTGTCTTTAAAGTTAAGCATTCATCACTTTACCTCACAGCCCACATTTTTTTAAAAAAATAAATTCAGACATAATTCACATACATACCATAACATTCACCCTTTTAAAGTATATAATTCAGTGACTTTTAGTAAATTTATAAAGTTGTGTAACCATCAACACTGTCTCATTTCACAGCATTTTTATCAACCCGAAAAGGAAACCCCACATTCATTTGCAGTCACTGCCTGTCCTCTCCCCACAGTCCCTGATAACCACTAATTTACTTAGTTTTTTTTTTTTTTTTTTTTTTTGAGACAGAGTCTTGCTCTATTGCCCTGGCTGGAGTGCAGTGGCTCGATCTTGCCTCACTGCAACCTCTGCCTCCCGGGCTCCAGCGATTCTTCCATCTCAGCCTCCCGAGTAGCTGGGATTATAGGCACCTGCCACCACGCATGGCTAATTTTTCTATTTTTAGTAGAGATGGAGTTTCACCATGTTGGCCAGGCTGGTCTTGAACTCCTGACCTCCACTGATCCACCTGCCTTGGCCTCCCAAAGTGCTGGGATTACAGGCGTGAGCCACCAGCCTGGATGAAGTTGTCATTTTTTTCTTTTTTTTTTTGAGAAGGAGTCTCATCTTGCAGTGTCACACAGGTTGGAGTGCAGTGGTATGATCTTGGCTCACTGCAACCTCCGCCTTCTGGGTTCAAGCAATTCACGTGCCTCAGCCTCCCGAGTAGCTGGGACTACAGGCACAAGTCACCACGCCCAGCTAATTTTTATATTTTTAGTAGGGACGGGGTTTCACCATGTTGGCTGCGCTAGTTTCAAACTCCTGACCTCAGGTGGCCTGCCTGCTTTGGCCTCCCAAAGTGCTGGGATTAGAGGCGTGAGCCGCCATGCCTGGCCTAATCTACATTCCATCTCTGATTCATGAATTCTGTAGATTTTATATCAATGGAGTTAAACAATCTGTGGCCTTCTGTGTCTGTCTGGCTTCTTCATTTCAGGAGGATGTTTTCAAGGTTCATGCAAGTTTCATCCTGGGTCAGTGCCTCATCCTCCCCCAACCGTTTTTTTCGGGCTGCATAATATTCCATTATGTGCATACATTTTGTTTGTCCACTCATCAGTTGATGGGCATTTGTATTATTTTCACTTTTTGGCTATTATGAATAATGCTGCTGAGAACATTTGTGTACATATTTTTCTGTGGACATGGCTTTTCTCTTGGGTATAACCTTAGGAGTGAGATAGCTGGACCGTGTGTTAACTCTATATTGAACCTTTTTTAAAAAAATACTTTATTTCTGAAACACCATCTACATTTAACTTTTTAAGGAACTGCTGCCTATTTTCCAAAGTGGCTACATCATTTTAAATTGCCACTAGCAGTGTATGAGGGTTCCGATTTCTCTACATTCTCCCCTACACTGCCATTATCTATTTTTTTCCCATGAGACAGGTTCTTGCTCTGTGGGCTGGAGTGCAGTGGTGCGATCACAGCTCACTGCAGCCTGGAACTCCTGGGCTCAAGCGATCCCCCTGCCTCAGCTTCTCAAGTAGCTGGGATTGCAGGTGCGCAGCGCACGCCCAGCTGATTTTTGAATTTTTGTTGAGATGGGGTCTTGCTACGTTGCCTGGGCTGGTCCTGAACTCCTGGGCTCCAGTAATCCACCTCTTTAGTTTATGAAAGCATTGGGATTACAGGCGTGAGCCACCACGCTTGGCCTGTTAACCTGACTTTTTGATTCTAGCCATCATAGTGGATAAAGTGGTATTTGGTTGTAGTTTTGATTTGTGTTTCCTTAACGTCTAATGACACTGGACATCTTTTCCTGTACTTGGTCGTTTGTACATCTTTTGAAGCATACATATTCCTTTGTCCATTTTTAAATTTTTTTGTGTGTGTGTGTGTGTGACTGAGTCTCACTCTGTCACCCAGGCTGGATTGCAGTGGTATGATCACGGCTTCCTACACCCTCAGCCTCCCTGGGCTCAAGTGATTCTCCCTCAGTCTCCTGAGTAGCTGGGACTACAGGTGTATGCCACCATGACTGGCTAATTTTTAAATTTTTTGTAGAGATGGGGTCTCTCTATGTTGCCCAGGCTAGTCTTGAACTCCTGGGCTCAGGGGATACACCTGCCTCAGCCTCTCAAAGTGCTAGGATTACAGGCAAGAGCCACTGTGCCTGCCCTGTCTTTTAATTGTTCTGTTGTAAATTATTTACTTTGGATACGAGTTCCATGTCAGACATATGAATTTACAGTAATTTCTCCTGTTCTGTGGATTATCTTTTTAAAATGGTGTCATTTGCAGCACAAACGTTTTAAATTGTGATGTCCAGTGTATCTATGTTTCTTTTGTTAACTGTGTTTTCAGTGTCATATCTAAGAAACCACTTCCTAAACCAGAACCCCGAAGATTCACGCCTATGTCTTTATTTATCTGGAGACAGAGTCTCATTCCGTTGCCCAGGCTGGAGTGCAGTGGCATGATCTCGGCTCACTGCAACCTCCGCCTCCCGAGTTCAAGCGATTCTCCTGCCTCAGCCTCCCGGGTAGCTGGGATTACAGGCGCCAGCCACCACGCGCAGCTAATTTTCTGTATTTTTAGTAGAGACAGGGTTTCACCATGTTGGCCAGACTCGTCTGGAACTCCTGACCTCAAATGATCCTCCCGCCTCGGCTTCCCAAAGTGCTGGGATTATAGACGTGAGCCACGTCTGTGTCTTTTAATAGAGTTTTATCGTTTTTGGACGGGCGTGGAAGCTCACACCTGTAATCCTGCCCAAGGTGGGCGGATCACTTGAGGTCGGGGGGTTCGAGACCAGCCTGGCCAACTTGGTGAAACCCCCTTTTCTACTAAAAATACAAAAAATTAACCGGGCGTCGTGGCGCGAGTCTGTGGTCCCACCTAGTCGGGAGACTGAGGCAGGAGGATCACTGGAGCCCCGGAGTTCGAGGCCAGCCTGGGCCACACAGGGTTTGGGTCTTGCATGTAAGCCTGGTCTGTTTGGTGAATCTGCAGACTATGAGAACTGGCGGCCCACTTCTGTTCCCCGTGGGCGCATTTCCCGAACTGCGCGTGGAAAAGCCAGGTAGCTGCGCCTCCGTCAGTCTCGGCCCCGCCCCCGCCTTCCTCAGTCTCGGCCCCGCCCCGCCTCCGTCAGTCTCGGCCCCGCCCCCGCCTTCCTCAGTCTCGGCCCCGCCCCGCCTCCGTCAGTCTCGGCCCCGCCCCCGCCTTCCTCAGTCTCGGCCCCGCCCCGCCTCCGTCAGTCTCGGCCCCGTCCCCGCCTTCCTCAGTCTCGGCCCCGCCCCGCCTCCGTCAGTCTCGGCCCCGCCCCGCCCCGTCAGTCTCGGCCTCGCGTTCGGCCTCGCCCCCGCCCACCGCGCAGAGTCTCGCGGCGCCTTAGTCCTCTGGCGCCCTCGTCCTCCGGCGCCCTCGTCCTCCAGCGCCCTCGCGCGGTCAGAGCCGCGCCGCGAAAGCGCAGCTCCACGGGAGCGCCGACGCGCGTCCCTTCCGGCTCGCCGTAGCAGCCTTGCCGCCGCTTCCTCCGCCGGGGCCCCGGATGCGATGAGCGGCTGCGGCCCCGCTTCCATCCTCCCGCTCTCCTGACGCGGCCGGAGCGCAGCCTGGAGGCCCAGGGTAAGTAAGGGCGGAGGCGCGGGAGGCCCTCGGGACGGCAGCGGCCAGGGCCCGGGGGTCGCGTAGTCACAGCCGCCGGCGTACAGGGCCCGCTCGCCGGCCGGCCTCGGGCTTCGCGTGGGGACCAGGCCGTGGTGGCTGCCGTGTGCGACCCCGGGCGGGCGACCGGGCTGAGGGCTCACGGGCCCGGGTCTTTCGTGTCGTAGCGCCCGTCGCCGGCAGGTCGCGCGATGCGCGCCCGTTTCGCTGGGTCTCCCAGGCTCCTGGGCTGGGGGCGTGGTCGATGGCAGCTCGGCCTGGCGGCCTTGCGGGAATCGGGGGACTCGGCCGGCGCCTCCTGGTTCTCGGGGCTGCGGGGGTGGCTGTTGCTTCTGGCGCGCGCGTGGGCTTCCCTCGCGGTCACGAGCGCGACGCTGAGGTGCGAGGATGGGACGTCCAGAACCACTTCCCTGAGGCGCGACGGGGCGAATTCACCCAGCACTGAAGGACCCCGCGCCACGGGTGTCCCGGAACGCGCCGCCACGGGGGTTACAGCGCGGTCCGAATCCGCTGCTTGTCGGCGTAGACCCGCCTGGTCCTCCACGGCCGAGCCTTAGTAATCGCCGCTGTCTCCGCGGGCCTCCGCTCGGCTGTCGCCGTGTCAGTGACGGAGAAGTAACGCATCCCGGTGCTTTGTCAGTGTGACTTTTTGAGACGGTGTCTCGCTCTGTTGCACAGGGCGGCGTGCGGTGGCGCGACCACGGCTCACTAGAGCTTCGACCTCCCGAGGGGTTGGGACCGCAGGCTTGGGCCACCATGCCTGGCTAACTTTTTATTTTGTTTTGTTTTGTTATTTTATTTTATTTTTTTTGACACGGAGCCTCTCTCTGTCGCCCAGGCTGGAGTGCAGTGGCGCGATTTCGGCTCACTGCAACCTGCGCCTCCCGGATTCAAGTGATTCTCCTGCCTCAGCCTCCCATGTAGCTGGGACTGCAGGCGCCCGCCACCGCGCCCGGCTATTTTTTTTTTTTTTTTGTATTTTTAGTAGAGACGGGATTTCATCGTGTTGGTCAGGCTGGCCTGGAACTCCTGACCTCGTGATCCGCCCCCGTTGGCCTCCCGAAGTGCTGGGACTACAGGCATGAGCCACCGTGCCCGGCCAATTTTTTTGGGTTTTAGTAGAGACGGGGTTTCACTCCGTTGCCCAGGCTGGTCTCGAACTCCTGAGCTCAGGCAGTCCGCCCTCCTCGCCCTCCCAAAGTGTTAGGATTACAGGCGTGAGCCACTACGCCCGGCCAATTTTTTATTATTTGAATTAGGGTCTTGCTGTGTTGCCCAGGCTGGTCTCGAGCTCCTGAGCTCAAACAGTCCTAGCGCCTTGCCCTCCCAGTGCTGGGGCTGTAGCGTGAGCCGTGGCGCCGGGACCGTGGAAGTGTTCATAGGGCTTCTCTCTGGGTTCATGGATGAGTTGTAGTCTTTTTTACTTATTTGTGTTCTTTCTTTTTTTAGCAGAATATGTGCAGTAAAATGATTTTTGTAATTCTTATTATTATTTTTAGACAGAGTCTCACTCTGTCACCCAGGCTGGAGTGCAGTGGCAGGATCTCAGCTCACTGCAACCTCTGCCTCCCGGGTTCAAGCAATTCTCCTGCCTCAGCCACCTGAGTAGCTGGGACTACAGGCGCGCGCCACCACGCCTGGGTAATTTTTGTATTTTTAGTAGAGACGAGGTTTCACCGTGTTGGCCACACTGGTCTCGATCTCCTGACCTCTTGATCCGCCTGCCTCGATCTCCCAAAGTGCTGAGATTACAGGCGTGAGCCACTGCGCCCAGCCTCTACTGGGCTCTTAAACCAACTTCAGTTAAGCTTTTGGTCTCTATCTCTCTACTGAAACAGCTCCTTTGGGGATTTCTGGTGCCTCCACATTGCCAGGTTCCCTTTCAGCAGCTCTTACAGCAGCAGCTTGTGGCTTCCTTGAAAAATTATCTCCCTCAGGCATGGAGACACCCCTCTTGAATGGTTCTCCACTTACCTTACTGGCTGCTACCCCCAGTCTCCTTGCTGATCCCTTCTCATCTCTGTTACCTGTGAATGCTACACTGCCTCAGGGCAATCCTCAGACCCTTTCTCTGGTCTGTAAGTCCCGGATATTACAATCGTATGTCGACTGAATGTAACTTATTGGCATGTCCCGCATTGCATCTGGCTGGATCTTTCTACCCCACACTGCTACTTTTACATGTGAGAAACCTGTTTCATTTGTGTGTTTGTTTGTTTGTTTTATGTGTGTGTATTTTTTTTTTTTTTGAGGCAGAGTCTTGCTCTGTTGCCCAGGCTGGAGTGCAGTGGCGTGATCTCGGCTCACTGCAAGCTCCGCCTCTGGGTTCACGCCATTCTCCTGCCTCAGCCTCCTGAGTAGCTGGGACTACAGGCACCCGCCACCACGCCCGGCTAATTTTTTGTATTTTTAGTAGAGATGAGGTTTCACCGTGTTAGCCAGGATGGTCTCGATCTCTTGACCTCGTGATTCGCTCGCCTTGGCCTCCCAGAGTGCTGGGATTACAGGCATGAGCCACCGTGCCTGGCTGGGAACCTGTTTCTTACACGCTCTGTTCTCTCTCAGTCAGGGGCAGCTTCGCTCTCTCTGTTGCTGTGGTTACAGCACCTTGTAGTGAACTGTGCATTTCTTCTGCATCCTAAGTCTGACCTGTCAGTGCCTTCTAGAGTGGTCTCAAACATGACTTCTGCAGTTTACTCTCAGCATGGCAGCTGAGTGATGTGTTTAAAACAGAAATCACATCGTGTGCTTCTCTGCTCCCTTCATGGTTTCTCATCTTCAGACCAAAAGCCAGAGTTCTGAAGGCAGTTTCTGGAGACCATTAGTGACCAGGCCTCTGCTGTCTCTGTGGCCCTGTGGCCTTGTGGCCCAGCACCCAGCTGATCACCTCATGACCCCAGCCACTCTCCTTGAGCCACCAGCTGCACCTGGCTCAGCGCTTGGGCACACGTTGCTTCTGTCTAGCACATTGGGACCTACATGGGCATGGGTCTCATTCTCACCTAGTGTGTTCTTTCAAAATTCTGTTCTTCAGAGTGGCCTTCCCTCCTTGCCCTGCATCGTGGCAACTGGCCCGCCTCCCTGAAGTAGCTCCCTCCCCTTATTCTGCATAAGTCTCTTCCATTGCACTTAGTACCTGGCACTTGTCACTTTGCTTTGCTCACTCTTAGATCCCCAGTGTGTCAAACAGTATCTGACATTAAATGTGCAGTAACTATTTGTTGAATAAGTAGATGAATGCAAAAGTTCTTTTTTTTTTTTTTTTTTTTTTTTTTTTTGGAGACGGAGTCTGCCGCCCAAGCTGGAGTGCAGTGGCCGGATCTCAGCTCACTGCAAGCTCCGCCTCCTGGGTTTACGCCATTCTCCTGCCTCAGCCTCCTGAGTAGCTGGGACTACAGGCGCCCACCACCATGCCCGGCTAATTTTTTTTGTATTTTTTAGTGGAGACGAGGTTTCACCGTGTTAGCCAGGATGGTCTCGATCTCCTAACCTCGTGATCTGCCTGCCTCGGCCTCCCAAAGTGCTGGGATTACAGGTGTGAGCCACTGCGCCTGGCCTTTTCAGCCTCTTTTTACAGGTGGAAAAGCAATGATCCAATCCCTGGCTTCCCTTGGGGAGCCTGACCCTTGCTTCTCAGCCAATCTGTAGAGGTGTTTGCGTCCCCATTGCCTTTAGGAGTTGAAATCCTGGTCCTCCTTGCCGGGCGCGGTGGCTCAAGCCTGTAATCCCAGCACTTTGGGAGGCCGAGGTGGGCGCATCACAAGGTCAGGAGATCGAGACCACGGTGAAACCCCATCTCTACTAAAAAAAAACCCAAAAAACTAGCCTGGCGCGGTGGCGGCACCTGTAGTCCCAGCTACTCCGGAGGCTGAGGCAGGAGAATGGCATAAACCCGGGAGGTGGAGCTTGCAGTGAGCTGAGATCTGGCCACTGCACTCCAGCCTGGGCGACAGAGCGAGACTCCGCCTCAAAAAAAAAAAAAAAAAGAAATCCTGGTCCTCAGTGTTTTCTTCTAGATCCAGCCTCCGTTAGGCCTGTAATCTCAGCCCTTCCTTCATGGTTTCTGCTTTATATCTTGTCAAGGAATGTTTTTATCTTATCTTGGTGCATTGTTTTAAAAATAAAATTTTAAAATCATTTATATTCAGAGTGGAAGGGAAGGTCTTTGCATATCCCCACTTCCATCTTGTTTAATTTTTTATTTTATTTTTTTACACAGAGTCTCTCTCTCGCCTAGGCTGGAGTGCAGTGGTGTAATCTCTGTTCACTGCATCCTCTGCCTCTCTGGTTCAAGCGATCCTCCTGCCTCAGCCTTCTGTGTAGCTGGACTACAGGCACCCACTACCACGCCCAGCTAATTTTGTATTTTTAGGAGAGACGGGGTTTCACTGTGTTGGTCAGGCTGGTCTTGAACTCCTGACCTCAGGTGATCCGCCCACCTCGGCCTCCCAAGGTGCTGGGATTACAGGTGTGAGCCCCTGTGCCTGGCCGTTATTTATCTTTTTAAGAAAATTTACGGATAGTAGGATTTACTTTCTTTGGTGTAGAGTTCTGAGAATTTGGGCAAATGTGTACATTCCACCACAGTTAGGATACAAAACAGTTTTTTCGATGCCCCCAAAATTCCCTCTTGCTGCCCCTAAGTAGTTACATCTTCCCTCTAGTTCTTGGCAGCTGCTGATCCCTGTCTCTGTGTCTGTCTGTTCCAGAATGTCATATAAAGCAGGGGTCCCCAAACCCTGGGCCACAGACTGGTACTGGTCTTTGGCCTGTTAGGAACTGGGCTGCACAGCAGAAGGTGAGTGATGGGTGAGTGAGTGAAGTTTCATCTGTATTTACAGCCACTCACTTTACTGCTTGAGCTCTGCCTCCTGTCAGATGAGCAGCGACATTAGATTCTTATAAGAGTGCAAACCCGAATGTGAACTGCACATGTGAGGGATCTAGGTTGTGCGCTCCTTGTAAGAATCCAATGCCTGGTGATCTGTCACTATTTCCCATCACCCCCAGATAGGACCATGTGGTTGCAGGAAAACAAGCTCAGGGCTCCCACTGATTCTACATGATGGTGAGTTATATAATTATTTCATTATGTATTACAATGTAATACTAATAGAAACTGTAATGTGCTTGAATCATCCTGAAGCCATCCCTGCTAGCTGCCTGTCTGTGGAAAATTGGTCTTCTACGAAACCAGTCCCTTCTGCCAAAAAGGTTGGGGACCGCTGATATATAGGGAATCATTCAGTTTGTAGCCTTTTGAGTTTGCCTTTTTTCGTTGAGCATAGTGCATTTGAGATTCACCCAGGTTTTTGCATGTTCCAGTAGTTTGTCTGTTTTGTTTTTGAGATGGAGTCATGCTGTGTTGCCCAGGTTACAGTGCAGTGGCGTGATCTCGGCTCGCTGCAAGCTTGCTTCCCAGACTCAAGTGATTCTCCTGCCTCAGCCTCCCGAGTAGCTGGGATTACAGGTGCCTGCCATCACGCCCAGCTAATTTTTTTGTATTTTTTGTTTGTTTGTTTGTTTTGAGACGGAGTTTTGTTCTTGTTGCCCAGGCTGGAGTGCAATGGCACGATCTCGGCTCACTGCAACCTCTGCCCCCTGAGTTCAAGCGATTCTCTTGCCTCAGCCTCCCAAGTAGCTGGGATTACAGGTGCCTGCCACCATATCTGCCTAATTTTTTTTTTTTCTTTTTAATTTTTAGTAGAGAGGGGGTTTCAACATGTTGGCCAGGCTGGTCTTGAACTCCTGACCTCAGGTGATCCGCCTGCCCCGGCCTCCCCTTTGCTGGGATTACAGGTGTGGTGAGCCACTGCGCCTGGCTTTTTTTTGTATTTTTAGTAGAAATGGGGTTTCACCATGTCGGCCAGGCTGGTCTCAAACTCCTGACCTCAGTGATCCACCCACTTCGGCCTCCCAAAGTGCTGGGATTACAGGTGTGAGCCACCGCGCCCAGCCCCGGTAGTTTGTTTTTGTTTTTGTTTTGGAGATGGGGTCTTGCTCTGTCACCCAGGCTAGAGTGCAGTGGCGTGATCATAGCTTACTGTAGCTGTGGCTTCTTGAGCTCAAGCGATCTCCTGCCTTACCCTCTCAGGTAACTGGGACTATAGGTGTGTGGCACCACGCCCTGCTAATTTTTAATTTTTTGTAGAGACGGTATCTCACTGTGTTGCCCAGGCTTGTCTTGGATTCTTGGACTCAAGACATCCTCTGGTCTCAGTCTCCCACCGTGTTGGGATTACAGGTTTGAGCCACTGTGTCCAGCCTGTTTCTTTTTATTGTTGAGGAGTACTCCTTGGTGTGAGCATACCAATTTGTCTGTTCGCCCACTGATGGACATTTGAATTGTTTCCAGTTCTTTGTTTTCCATCTTTTCTTTTAATAAACGTAACGCATGAATAGTTCACATTGAAAGGTATCCAAACAACACAGAAGTACATAGAGCTCGTTAAGAGTTCCTTCGCCCTTTCTCCCCATTCATCACCTCCCCACAGCTAGCAAATTTGGGATTCATTTTTCTGGGTTTCTTTCCATACATCAGAATGTGCATTCTCAGTGAGGGCGATATCTCCAACAAGGGAGTGATAATTAGTTCTTGGAAGAAGGGTGAAAAAATGTAGACATTACAGTGTTTTGTGGCCTCCCAAAGATCCCAAACCTGAACAGATATACAGTGTAGTATATCTGTGTACAGCTGTGGCATTAAAATTTCATGGGGAGGCAATTAGGAGAAAAACTTAGAAAAATGTTCCTTAGTGGGGCCGTGGAAAAGTAAAGATCGAGAAACAACAGAATGATGGATTGGGGATTCATAACCTTATTACTTGGTGTTGGATGAAGCACTTCTTCAGTTTTTCTTGAACTTCTCTCACAAGCTGAAATAAATCCCACCTGGTCTAGTGTAGGGGCTTTGGTTCATTAGGTCAAGGACCCACTACCACCTCTATGATTTAAAATCCCTGCAATTGTAACCTGTTAAATGGAAGGGACATTGGAGACATTGAGGGGAGGCTTTCCTGTTGATCCACCATTACAGCACCCTGACAGGTCAGTTCCCTGTAGTAACACACAGTGTGTTAAGCCCTAGACAATTTAAAAATTCAGTTTAACCCACTTTGTATCATTCGGAATTTATATTTTTCAGGAACTAGTATGGAACTTTTGTAATGTGCCTTTTGGTGGGAGAATAATGAAGGTTTTGTTAGCATGTAGATCTTGGGTTAATAGCTTTTGTTACGTGACATCTAGTGCTACTATCTTATATTGAAAGTATTTTTTGTAACATTTATTATGAAAAATTTCTTTTTTTTTTTTTTTTTTGAGACGGAGTCTCGCTCTGTCGCCCAGGCTAGAGTGCAGTGGCACAATCTCGGCTCACTGCAAGCTCCGACTCCCGGGTTCACGCCATTCTCTGGCCTCAGCCTCCCGATTAGCTGGGACTACAGGCGCCCGCCACTGTGCCCGGCTAATTTTTTTTTCTATTTTTAGTAGAGACGGGGTTTCACCATGGTCTCGATCTCCTGACCTTGTGATCCGCCCGCCTCGGCCTCCCAAAGTGCTGGGATTACAGGCGTGAGCCACCGCGCCCGGCGAAAAATTTCAAAGATACACAAAGATTGAAAGAATTTTGTGGCTGGCCGGGCGCGGTGGCTCACGCCTGTAATCCAAGCACTTTGGGAGGCTGAGGCAGGTGGATCATATGAGATCAAGAGTTCGAGATCAGCCTGGCCAACGTGATGAAACCCTGTCTGTACTAAAAATACAAAAATTAGCCGGTTGTGGTGGCTCACACCTATAGTCCCGGCTACTTGGGAGGCTGAGGCACAAGAATCACTTGAGCCCAGGAGACAGAAGTTGCAGTGAGCCAAGATTGTGCCATGGCACTCAAGTTTAGGTGACAGAGTGAGACTCTGTCTCAGAAAAAAGAGAAAATTTTACGGTGAACACTAGTATACCTGCCACTTAGTTTCCATTAAACATTTTACCATATTTGCTTCATCATACCTGTTTATCTATTTGTCTTAAATTAAAAAAAAAAATTTCAAAATGTGTGTGTCAGCATCTCTGTAGAGAGTTGAATTAAAATTAGGGGCTAGGCCAGGTGTGGTGGCTCATGCCTGTAATCCCAGCACTTTGGGAGATCAAGGCAGGAGAATTGTTTGAGCCCCAGTAGTTCGAGACCAGCCTGGGGAACATGTTGAAACCCTGTCTGGGCCGGGCGCGGTGGCTCAAGCCTGTAATCCCAGCACTTTGGGAGGCCGAGACGGGCGGATCACAAGGTCAGGAGATCAAGACCATCCTGGCTAACACGGTGAAACCCCGTCTCTACTAAAAAATACAAAAAACTAGCCGGGCGAGGTGGCGGGCGCCTGTAGTCCCAGCTACTCGGGAGGCTGAGGCAGGAGAATGGCGTGAACCCGGGAGGCGGAGCTTGCAGTGAGCTGAGATCCGGCCACAGCACTCCAGCCTGGGCGACAGAGCCAGACTCCGTCTCAAAATAAATAAATAAATAAATAAATAAATAAATAAATAAAACCCTGTCTGTACAAAAAAGTACAAAAATTTGACTGAGCACAGTGGCTCATGCCTGTAATCCAGCACTTTGGGAGGTCGAGACAGGTGGATCACTTGAGGTTAGGAGTTGGAGATCAGCCTGGCCAGCATAGTGAAACCCTGTCTCTATTAAAAATACAAAAATTAGCCGGGCATGGTGGCGCACGCCTGTAATCCCAGCTACTCAGGAGGCTGAGGCAGGAGAATTGCTTGAACCTAGGAGGCGGATGGTGCAGTGAGCCGAAATCATGTCGCTGCACTCCAGCCTGGGTGACAGAGTGAGCCTCCATCTCAAAAAAAAAAAAAAAGTGGGCGTAGTGGTGTGTGCCTATACTCCCAGCTACTTGGGAGGCTGGGGTGGGAGGATCACTTGAGCCCAGGAGGTGGAAGTTACAATGAGGTGAGATTGGGCCACTGCGCTGCAGCCTGGAACAGAGACCCTGTCTCTGAATAAATAAGTAAAATTAGGGGCCAGGCATGGTGGCTCACGCCTGAAATTCCAGCACTTTGGGAGGCTGAGGTGGGAGGATTGCTTGTGGCCAGGAGTTTAAGACCAGCATGGGCAACATGGTGAAACCTCGTCTGTACAAAAAATAGAAAAATTAGCCGGCCATGGTGGCATGCATTTGTTAAGTCCCAGCTACTTGGGAGGCTGAAGTGGGAGGATTGCTTGAGCCTGGAAGGCAGAGGTTATGGTGGGCCAGGATTGTGCCACTGTACTGCAGCCTGGATGACAGAGTGAGACTTGGTGTCAAAAAAAGAGAAAAAATTAGGAGTTAAAATTGAGTTAAAATTAGAAACATAGTCATTAAAAAATTTTAAAGTTGTTTAGCCATTGTTGGTAGCTTTGCTGTCCATTGGGATACCTGTACTACGTTTTTGAGAAGTGTTATTTTAGATGAACAGTTTCTCTGCATTATAGTTGCTTGTCTTTGTTTCTCTAACTTGTTTATAACGTCACTGAGGTCGGGAGCCATTTAACAAAATTGAAGTATAATTTACATATGGTGAAAGTTTATGCTTTGTTTTTTTGAGACGGAATTTCGCTCGTTGCCCAAGCTAGAGTGCAATGGCGCAATCTTGGCTTACTGCAACCTCCGCCTCCCGGGTTCGAGCAATTCTCCTGCCTCAGCCTCCCAAGTAGCTGGGATTGCAGGTGTGCGCCACCATGCCCGGCTAATTTTGTATTATTGGTTAGGGATGGGGTTTCTCCACGTTGGTCAGGCTGGTCTTGAACTCCTGACCTCAAGTGATCCACCTGCCTCGGCCTCCCGAAGTGTTGAGATTACAGGCATGAGCCAGCGCGCTCATCCAAGTTTATGCTTTTTAGTGAATGGTTGAATTTTTTTTCTTAGTCCATTTAATGTTGCCATCTGTGTACTTGTGTTTTTTTGAGACAGAATCTTGCTGTGTTGCCTAGGCTGGAGTATAGTGGTGTGATCTTGGCTCATTGCAACCTCCACCTCCCAGGATCAAGGGATTCTCCTGCCTCCGCCTCCTGAGTAGCTGGGATTACAGGCACGTGCCACCGTGTCCAACCAAATTTTGTATTTTTAGTAGAGACGGGGGGTTTTACCATGTTGGCCAGGCTGTTCTCGAACTCCTGACTTCAGGTGATCCGCCTGCCTCGGCCTCCCAAAGTGCTGGGATTACAGGCATAAGTCACTGCACCTGGCCCATCTGTGTACTTTTGAGAGACACATTCCATCTTGTAACCAGCATCACAAATCAAGCTGTAGCTACAGTTCTTTACTTCCCCATTTCCTCATGCCCCTCTCTAGTCAGCTCCGTCTCCGCCTTCAGCCCGTCAGGTTCTGTTCTAGTCTCTGTCCCCACCATTTTCCTTGTCCGGAAAGTCATGCCAGTGACCTATACAGCCCTCGGCCTCGTTATTTGGCATCTTGCACCTGTGAGACTCAGCTGTGTTGTGGGTGTGTCAATGGTTTGTTCCTTGGTGTTGCTGGATTGTGTCTGTTGTATGGCTCTATCACGGTTTGATGTGTCTGCTCATCGGGGAAGGTCAGTTTTAATATTCTGATATGTTTCAGTGGATCTTTTTCTGTATGTTTAACTTAGTAGTGATTGTGTTATGCAATTGGTAACCTGCTTTTTTCACTTAATATATTTGGAAATTTTGGTTTTATTACATATTTTCCATCTAGAACTTCAACACTGGAAATTTCTGATTATGCTTTTTAATTTTTTTGTTATTCTGCAGTGAGTATTATTTATGTACAATTTTTTAGATTGGTAGGTTAATTTCCTTCAGATAGATTTCTAGAAGTAGGGTTACTAGGCCAAAAGTTTTGGGGTCAGATGGGTTCCTTCCACTTTCCTACTGCCGTATGCAGTCTACTCCTACAGGGCGTTGTTTTGGTTCTGAACCCATTTGAAATCTTTTCTACATCTTCCCAAATTGCTTCTGTAATTCCCTTGAGCAGGATTAGTGGAGTGCCAGTTGTCTGATTTAATGTCTTGGCTAAGTGGGTCTGGGGAAATATTTATTTTAGTCTGTATTCCTCTTTTTAGTAGCAAAGTTGGTCATTTTCCTCTAAGCTGATTAAGTACATGCTTTTCTCCTTTTGTGAACTTTTTTTTTTTTTTTGAATAGGAGTCACGCTCTGTTGCCCAGGCTGGAGTGCAGTGGCAAGATTTTGGCTCACTGCAACCTCCACCTCCCAGGTTCAAGCGATTCTCCTGCCTCAGCCTCCCAAATAGCTGGGATTACAGGCATGTGCCACCAAGCCCGGCTAATTTTTTGTATTTAGTAGAGACAGGGTTACACCATATTGGTCAGGCTGGTTTTGAACTCCTGACCTCAGGTGATCCACCCGCCTCAGCCTCCCAAAGTGCTGGGATTACAGGCGTGAGCCACCATGCTCAGCCTCTTTTTGTCTTTAATTCATTTTTCTACTGGGATTTTAATGTTTTTCTTAGTGATTTGTATGAGTGCTTTTTACGGTATTGGTAATAGCTTTTTGTCATACCTACTTCAAATATTCTTTCCAAGATATTTAGTTTTAGATTTTGATGATTTAGTTTTTGAGTTTTAAACATTTAAAAATTATCTTCAAATCTTTCTATTTTTTCAGTTACAACTTTATGATTTTTTTTTTTTTTTTGGGACGGAGTCTCACTCTGTCACCCAGGCTGGAGTGCAGTGGCCGGATCTCAGCTCACTGCAAGCTCTGCCTCCCAGGTTTACGCCATTCTCCTGCCTCAGCCTCCTGAGTAGCTGGGACTACAGGCGCCCGCCACCGCACCCGGCTAGTTTTTTGTATTTTTTAGTAGAGACGGGGTTTCACCGTGTTAGCCAGGATGGTCTCGATATCCTGACCTCGTGATCTGCCCGTCGGCCTCCCAAAGTGCTGGGATTACAGGCTTGAGCCACCGCGCCCGGCCAACTTTATGATTTTTAAGGTTAGGGAATTGAATTTCCTTCAGAGATTTAGTAAATATTCACTTTTGTGTTCGAGTTTAACATTTTTTTTTTCTATCACCTACCAGAAGGAACATTTTGATTTTTCTTTCTTTTTTTTTTTTACATTTAATATAAAACTTAGCAAGTTAGCTTATAAAAATGCTTTATTTATTTATTTGCTTGTTTGAGACAGAGTTTTGGTTGTGTTGCCCAGGCTGGAGTGCAATGGCTCAATCTCTGCTCACTGCAGCCTCCACCTCTCAGGTTCAAGCGATTCTCCTGCCTCAGCCTCCTGAGTAGCTAGAATTACAGGCGTGTACTACCACGCCCAGCTAATTTTTTTATTTTTAGTAGAAATGGGGTTTCACCATGTTGGTTAGTCTGGTGTCGAACTCCTGACCTCCAGTGATCCGCCTGCCTTGGCCTCCGAAAGTGCTGGGATTACAGGCACGAGCCATCAGGCCCGGCCACTTAATTTATTTTGATGTATGGTTTGTGATGAGAGTTTAAGTTGAATTTTCTCAATGCATTAATTAGTTTTTATAACGTAACTTTAAAATTCCTAACGCTTACCTTTCCCCTGGTTTTCTGAATTACTGTATGTGAGAGTTTCTCTCTAGCCCTCATTTTCTCTTACTGATCTCCTTTGACACTCTGGGAATGTATTGTAAGGAAATAATCCCGAATATACTCTACCTATGTTAATTTAGCTTTTGTGCCAGTTTCACACTGATCTCCTATCGTAATGCTTATTTAATAAGATCAGGAACAGAAGCTTGTTTTGAAAGTAATAAGCTGTTAACTGCCCCCGCCTGGAGCTCCTGCCCTGCACCCACTCTGACGGGCCCTCTGCTGAGTGGCGGGAGGGCCCTGCTCTTCCCTTAAGCTATGGTTGTTGCAGCCTGTGTGCTGTCTTCTGACTCCCATCTTCAGAAACTAACCATCTGATCAAAGCATGCCTTTCTGCTGCTAGTTTAAATGTGCACTTTAAAAATGTTTGTAAGGAATATACTTGTGCATTTATAAATTCTGTAGTTTTTGATTTCATATATACGTATATTTCAGCTGGGTACTCGAAACTTGAAAGAGCCTTATACGTTTTGTAACTTCTTTTTTTGGGGGGATGGAATCTTGTTCTTCATTGCAGCATCAATTTCTTGGGCTCAAGTGATCTCCTCCTTCAGCCTCCTGAGTAGCCGAGAGTAAGGCTGCTACATTGCCACCATGGCTGGCTAATTTTTGTATTTTTCTTATAGAGATGGGGCCTCACTTTGTTGCCTAGGCTGGTCTTGAACACCTGACCTCAAGTGGTCCTCCTGCCTCAGCCTCCCCAGGTGCTGGCATTACAGGTGTGAGCCACCACGCCTGGCCATTTTTTATCCTCTTTAGATTCATGATTTTTAAAAATCCATTGTGCATTTTCTCATAGAGATAAGCAGTGATGTCCTTGTGATGAACAGGGGGTCTTGTTTGTCTTGGAGGAAGCAAGAAGAAGCTCTCTGATAGCTGTCCACCCAGGGTTGAGGTGAAGGCTCCCCAAGAAGACAGGGGCAGCTGGGTATGTCCGGCAGGACTGGAGAAGTCTGAATGGTGGCATCCAGGTCAAGCTGGCTTCTGTGGTGGGCCTAAATGTGAACCGGAATGTTGGGGGGTGGTGTGGCTTCTCACCCACTGGCTCAGTGCTAAACTATGACACCAAGAGTCCATCTGCTTCCCTTGAAAACTTGCATGAGATTTTTGCTCCTTTATGACATAAATTAGTTATTAAATAGATCCAAGCAGCAGCCACCCCCTTGATGTGGGACAGTGTCCCACCTCTCCTCTTGGAATGCTGGCACTCAGTTGGGTGCCAGGGGCCACTCACCATTGCATTTGCACCCTTGCTTCTCTTAGGGGAGAAAGAGCGACCACAATGGGGAACAGATGGGGCTGCAGTGGTGGGGCCCACTGCTTACCTTTAGTCCTCCTTTCCCCTGTAGATACTGAAGTCTATAGCCCAGGTCTGACCCTGTCTCACCCCAGGATTACCCTTGTCTGCTCCATCCTCTGCTTCATCCTGTCCTGAAAGCTGACTTTCCTCAGTGGCCCCATCTGCTCCTCCACGGCTGTTTCTCCTGTTTCTCGTCCACTTGTGCTCAGCAGTGTTTGGGTTAGAGCTCCTTTGAGGTTGTGGTACAGCCTCCCAGGGAGTTTGCAAAACCAGAAAGGCGACTCACCCCAGAGTAAGAGCCAGGTCCTGGCCATCTCCCTTCTCTCTCCCTTGAGACCTTCTCAGTTTCTTCTCTTCGTGTGTTCTTAGGGAGAATGTTGAGATCTGAGGCCATTCCCTACCTTCCACTCCAGGACTTGATGTCATATTTTCTCCTAGCTCCTGGCATAGGCTGGCAGCCTCCCCAGGGCAAGGACCGTCTTACCCGTGTCTGTCTCTACTCTCCTGTGGTAGCACCGGGCCTGACACAAAACTGGGGCTCAGTGTCTTTGAACTGGATTTACAAGAGGAGAGTTTGCAGTTGAGGTAGTCCTGGAGGTTGATAAGAACTACTGGCTGGGGAGGGCTGGGTATTTGCTTCTGGCGAGGTGGTGCTGCACACCCTCATTCAACAAGAGTCACAGAATGTGTCCTGGGCACTGGGCGGCAGTGAGCAGGGAGCTGTCCCTCCGTGGGGAGAGGCGGGCAGAGGCTGGAAAGGGGCCTCGTGGTCCACAGCGTGAGTGTTGGCTTCAGACCTTGCTCTTCTGCCTGCCAGCTGTGTGGCC
Source organism: Macaca fascicularis (assembly GCF_037993035.2). Lineage (NCBI taxonomy): Eukaryota > Metazoa > Chordata > Mammalia > Primates > Cercopithecidae > Macaca > Macaca fascicularis. The sequence goes on from NC_088385.1 coordinate 139,078,393, forward strand.
TTGAACAGCTCACAGGTACTCCTATAGTTCAATCTCCTAGTCCTTCAAATGAGGTGTGAGTAGTGTCTACCCCACAGGGCGGCCGTGAGGATTGGAGGGATGGCCTGGTCTCTCCAAGCGCCCACACAGGTTAGCTGTTGAGGTCAGCGATGATTGGTACGTTCTTCCCTCAGTAGGTGGTTTAGATTACCCACCCACTCCCATGGGGGCCACCCCAGGCACAGCAGTGACTGAGGACACATTTCTCCAGCTGTGCCATGTTGATTGTGAGTCAGCTCTGTCGTTTGAATCAGATGCAGTGGGAATATACTTTCACAGTGTCTTTTCAGTGCCGTTAAATGATAGTAAAACAATTATGTGTGCCTTCAAGTAACTTGATTTTAATTTTAATTTTTAGGAGAACGACACATTGGATACAGAAGGGAGGTGATCATGCACCATGGCACTGGCCCCCAGAACGTCCAGCATCAGCTGCAGAGGCCCAGGGCCTGCCCTGGCAGCGAGGGTGAGGAGCAGTCGGCCCACCCCAACCCACCCCCGTCCCCCGCAGCTCCCTTCGCTCCCTCAGCGAGCCCATCGGCACCCCAGTCTCCCAGTTACCAAATACAGCAGCTGATGAATAGGAGCCCTGCAGCCGGGCAGAATGTGAACATCACCCTGCAGAGCGTGGGCCCTGTCGTCGGGGGAAACCAGCAGATCACACTGGCCCCGCTGCCGCTCCCCAGCCCCACCTCTCCAGGCTTCCAGTTCAGTGCTCAGCCTCGGCGGTTCGAGCACGGGTCTCCATCATACATTCAGGTCACGTCCCCACTGTCCCAGCAGGTCCAGACCCAGAGCCCCACGCAGCCCAGCCCCGGGCCGGGGCAGGCCCTGCAGAATGTGCGTGCAGGGGCTCCTGGCCCTGGGCTGGGCCTCTGCAGCAGCAGCCCCACGGGGGGCTTCGTGGATGCCAGTGTGCTGGTGAGGCAGATCAGCTTGAGCCCATCCAGTGGCGGACACTTTGTGTTTCAGGATGGGTCAGGACTCACCCAGATCGCCCAGGGAGCCCAGGTTCAGCTCCAGCACCCGGGTACGCCCATCACAGTCCGAGAGCGGAGACCCTCCCAGCCCCACACACAGTCAGGGGGCACCATCCACCACTTGGGACCCCAGAGCCCTGCAGCCGCAGGTGGGGCTGGCCTGCAGCCCCTGGCCAGCCCAAGCCACATCACCACGGCTAACTTGCCACCACAGATCAGCAGCATCATCCAGGGCCAGCTGGTCCAGCAGCAGCAGGTGCTGCAGGGGCCGCCGCTGTCCCGGCCCCTGGGCTTCGAGAGGACGCCCGGCGTGCTGCTCCCCGGGGCTGGGGGCGCAGCAGGGTTTGGGATGACATCCCCACCCCCGCCCACCAGCCCTTCCAGGACTGCCGTGCCCCCAGGCCTTTCCAGCCTCCCACTCACGTCTGTGGGGAACGCGGGAGTGAAGAAGGCTCCCAAGAAGTTAGAGGAGATTCCCCCAGCCTCTCCGGAGATGGCACAGATGAGGAAGCAGTGCCTGGACTATCATTACCAGGAGATGCAGGCTCTGAAGGAGGTCTTCAAGGAGTATTTGATTGAACTGTTTTTCTTGCAACACTTTCAAGGGAACATGATGGATTTCTTAGCTTTCAAGAAGAAACATTATGCCCCATTACAAGCATATCTTAGGCAGAATGATTTGGACATTGAAGAAGAGGAGGAGGAGGAGGAAGAGGAGGAAGAAAAATCTGAGGTTATCAATGACGAGGTAAGAAATAGGAGTTAATTTGCTTAGTACAAATCTTCTAGATGATCAGAGTCTATGCAACAGTGAATTAAGTAATAATTTATTGAGCCTGCGGTATTTTAAGGTTTTGGTTTCACAAGGATTTGAGCCATAAGTAGACGTGAAGAATGTGTTTGGCCTCCTTCATGGGAAGGAAGAGCTGTTGAGCCCAGAAGTGTGTCAGGAGGAAGGGACGGAGCTGCGCTGCGATGAGTGCGTATTCAACATCCAATGTTTTCATTGAGCACCAAGGGTTGATCTCAGGTTCAGAGAGCTCAGCAAGCGTGTCCAGTTTTTCCCCCTTGTATCTGGGTGTGTGGTTTGTTGGCTGACGCTGACGGCTATCACCAGCCGAAAGTGTGAAAGCCCAGCACCCTTTGTCTGGTTTTCCAAGTTTCACATTTTACTTCTATAGAGCTCCTTAAAGACACCATCAGCATGGTTTTCAACCGATTTAAGTCACTAGCTTTTTATAATAACCAGTCATAAGTCACTAGATGTATGTATATGGGACCTTCATCATTGAAATAGTTATTATGGCAAAAAACTAGTTTGAGAAGTTACTCAATTTTTAGATGTAGTCTTAAGATTTGAGATCATACTTAAAACCCATTTTTACAAATACCTATTAAGTGATATTTAAGAGTGACTCTTTTTTAGAGAGTATACTTTTTGGGTGCTTGGAATGGCACATAATAAACCCCTTAACTGAGATTTCTTAGTACCATGGTGAGTCTGAGACTTCCTGAAAACCAGAGTGAGAGCAGATTGGACCGTGACGCACTGTATTTTGTGCCTTTGTGTTGTGTAGTGTATACTATGTTGGTGGAGCTTATTTTGTTTTATGATACAGTTAAAATAATTTAAATATTTGTCAGCTCTTCTGCAAAGAAATCCGCTTTTGGTGAACAAAAGCTAGTCTCTTTGCTCAAGCAGTCCTTCCTGGTATCTATGGATGTATTTGTGTGACTTTGCCATTTTGTGTTTTCTTTTAACGCCTTTTCCAGGATGAATTATATTTATTTTTCAACAGGTTTATATGATTATTTTGAGGATTTCACCTCTATTGTCCTGAAACAGTAAAATTCATTTCTCTTACGTTTGTATACCAATGTTGTCTGTAAGCTCAATCTCCCTTCTCTGTGCTTAGAAAGAAAACAGATTCGTTTTTCTAACTTCCTGGTGAAAAAGACCTTTGCCATTCTGACCCTACATATAACAGAGTGGCTATTGTGCAGATCTCCTGCAGAGTTCTTAGGGCTTTGTTACTTGAAGTCTGTCTGCCATATGCATTTTTAAAATTTGAAGTTGCAGAATCTAAAGATATTGCACTTTGACTTAAATTGGAGTTTCTGCAAGGTTTGCAGTTTGAGTTAGGTTGTTGTGCTATAAATCTGTCAGTTCAGTATCCTTTTACAGGATTTGATGCAAAAACATTCCATTTTTAAACCCCAAATGTCAGTGAGCTATCAGCAATAAAATTCTAACAAAATTTTGAGCAGTTGTAAAAATCATGTTGCCTTTTTTTCTCAAAATATTTCCTCTCAGGTAAAGGTTGTGACAGGAAAGGATGGGCAGACTGGGACTCCTGTTGCTATAGCAACCCAGCTTCCGCCAAAGGTTTCTGCTGCTTTTTCATCCCAGCAGCAACCATTTCAGGTACTTTTCGATGGTTCTCAAATGTAGTCTCATCCCAAACTTTTCCTTCATCCAGATATTTTAACCTTCGATATACTACTTGCTCTTCAGCATTTTTTTTCCAGAGCCCATTTCTTATTTTTAAACAGTAAAAAATCTTCCTGCATATACAATTATAAAATTACATTGCATGAGTTAATGATGACACAGATCTTAGTGCATTGTTTTCTTTCGTATACTTGTAATGCGGTAGTAGCTTTAGCCTGCATGTCATCTAATACTTAGTCCTGTTGAATGTGTACTCAGGATTCCTTGTGTGCTGTGTTTTACATGTTGGTTCTTTCTTGTGTCCTTTATCTGTATTTTGAGAACAGTGCAAAACAGAATAAGAAAAAAAAGATTCAAGTAGATGATAAATTGGTATTTTCCATAGCTGGAGGAAATGCTGAAGTGAAATACACTTCTGAAATCATCAGGACCATAGGCTTCTAAACGGATATTAAGTGAATGCAAACTGATTTTTTCAATTTTTTGCAAATTCACTCTGTTAAATTAGTAATGCCAATTAGTTTAAAAACACAGGTCACTCACGCCTGTAATCCCAGCACTTTGGGAGACTGAGGCGCGCGGATCACCTGAGGTCGGGAATTCGAGACCAGCCTGGCCAACAGGGTGAAGCGCTGTCCCTACTAAAACTATAAAAATTAGCCTGGCGTGGTGGTGCATGCCTGTAATCCCAGCTAATCAGAAGGCTGAGACAGGAGAATTGCTTGAACCCGGAGGCGGAGGTTGCAGTGAGCGGAGATCGTGCCACTGCACTCCAGCCTGGGAGTAGAGCAGGACTCCGTCTCACAAAACAAACAGACAGACAAACAAAAACAAACTGTAAAATTTCTACTAGTTTTGGAATAGATAGTGCTGGGTTGTGAAAGCAGTTTCATCCTTGGGATTTTTGTTGTTATTTTAAATTTTGACATAATTTCAAATGTACATAATAGTTGCAATAATTATTTAAAAAAACCCTTATACCCTTTACCAAATTTACCAGTTGTTTTTGCCCCATTTGCATTATTTTCATTCTCATATATATATACACCTATATAAAACATATCATACTCTTTTATCTGTAAATAATTCAGCATGTGTTAGATAAGACTGTTTCCTTACCTAATGGCAGTACAGTAATAAATATCAGGAAATTGTACAGTAATACAATAATATATTCTAATCCATAGTTTATATTCAAATTTCATCTTTTGTCTCAAGGATGTCCGTCATAGTTTCTTCCCCCTGGTCCAGTATCAAGTTGTCATACCTCTCTGGCCTCTTTAATCTGGCTGGTTTCTCAGTCGTTCATGACCTTGGCTTTGGCCTTGGCCTGGGCCTTGAAAAGTATAGACCAGCTATTTTGTGCAGTGTCCTTTGATGTGGGATTGTCTGATGTTTTCTTGTGTCCTATTTGAATCATGCATTTTTGAGAAGATTACTATAGAAGTAATGGTATGTCCAATTCAGTGTCTTATCGGAAGGCTGTGATGTCACTTTGTCCTGTAACTAGTAATGTTAACTCTGACCACTTCGTTAAGTTGGTTTCTACCAGCCCTGTCCAGTGGAAATTTATTTATTTTGCCTTTTGTAAATGATGAGTAATTTGGGGGAAGATACTTTGAGACTATGTAAATATCCTGAATCTCCTTAAACTTTTACCCACTAGTTCTAGCATCTGTTGATGAGTCTTGCCTGAATCAGTTATTGCTATAAAGAATATTGCTGGGTTTTCTAACTCCATCATTCTGTCTACATTTATTAGAATCAGTAGGCTGTAATATATCACTGTCAGTATTTATTAGCTTATGTTTGTTTAAACTTATTTACATTCAGTAAAATGCACTGTTTTTTAGTCTGTGCTTGTGAATTTTGATGAATCCTTTGAGTTGCGTAACCACCGCCACAGTCAAGCAACAGAACAGTTAGCTCCATCACCTTCCAAAATGTTCCCTCATCAACCCTTCACACCTCCCTTGACCTTTGTTCTCCATTGCTAATGATTTTGCCTTTTCCAGAATGAGTATCTATGGAATCCCAGTCTGGGTTGCTTTTCAGTCTGGCTTCTTTCACTTAAGATAATGCATTTCAGATTCATCTACTTTGTTTTATTTACTATTAATTTGTTCTTTTTATTGCTGAGTGCTATTCCATTGTGTGAATGTGCCCCCAGTTTGTTTATCCATTTACCCTTTGAAGAAGATTTGGGTTGTTTCCAGTTTTTGGAAGTTGGGAGTAAAGCTGCTGTAAATGTTCACATACAGTTTTTCTTGTCAGCATAGGCATTCATCTCATTTGGGTAAATGCCTAGGAGTCAGAGTCTCTCTGAAACTATTCTGGTTTGGGTTGCTGGCTGCATGATTTGAAAAAAACAAAACAAAACTAGGAATCAGATTTATGGGTATGTTGAACTTAAGAAACCATCTGGTCGGGTGCAGTGGCACACACCTGTAATCCCAGCACTTTGGGAAGCTGAGGCGGGAGGATTGCTTGAGGCCAGAAATTTAAGACCAACCTGGACCAGGCACTGTGGCTTACGCCTGAAATCCCAGCACTTTGGGAGGCCAAGGTGGGAGGATCACTTGAGGCCAGGAATTTAAGACCAGCCTGGACTAGGCATGAGGCCGAAGTGGGCGGATTACCTGAGGTCAAGAGTTAGAGACCAGCTTGGCCAACATGGTGAAACCCTGTCTCTCCTAAAAATACAACAATCAGCCGGGCATGGTGGCACATGCCTGTAATTCTAGCTTCTCTGGAGGCACGAGAATTGCTTGAACCCAGGAGGTGAAGGTTGCAATGAGCTGAGATAGTACCACTGCAGCCTAGCCTGGGCCACAGAGTGAGACCCTACCTCAAACAAACAAACAAACAAACAAACAAACAGACACCCTGTCTACTAAAAATTTAACAATTAGGCCGGGCGTGGTAGCTCACACCTGTAATCCCAGCACTTTCGGAGGCCAAGGCAGGCAGATCACCTGAGGTCAGGAATTTGAGACCAGCCTGGCCAACATGGTGAAACCCCATCTCTACTAAAAATACCACAATTAGCCGGGTGTGGTGGTGGGTACCTGTAATCCTAGCTACTTGGGAGGCTAAGGCAGGAGAATCACTTGAACCTGGGAGGTGGAGGTTACAGTGAGTTGAGTTCACTCCATTGCACTCCAGCCTGGGTGACAAGAGTGAGACTCCTCCCAAAAAAAAAATTATAAAAAGCTGTGTGTGGTGATACACACCTGTAGTAGTCCCAGCTACTTTGGAGGCTGAGAGGTGGAACGATTGCTGAGTCCTGGAGTTCAAGGCTGCAGTGAGTGGTGAACATGCCAGTGTACTCCATCCTGGGCCACAGGGCCACATAGTGAGACCCTGTCTCAAAAAAATAAAAAGGTGGTTAGGTACAGTGGCTCACGCCTGTAGTTCCAGCACTTTGGGAAGCTGAGGGGAGTGGATCACCTGAAGTCAGGAGTTCGAGACCAGCCTGGCCAACGTAGTGAAACCCCATCTCTACTAAAAATGCAAAAATTAGCTGGGTGTGGTGGCAGGCACCTGTAATCTCAACTACTCGGGAGGCTGAGGTAGGAGAATTGCTTGAACCCAGGAAATGGAGGTTGCAGCGAGCTGAGATCACGCCACTGCACACCAGCCTGGGTGACAGAGTGAGACTCCGACTCAAAATAAATAAATAAATAAATGAATGAATAAGGTTGGGCATAGTGGCTCACGCCTGTAATCCCAGCACTTTGGGAGGCCGCGGCTGGCAGATCAGTTGAGGCCAGGAGTTTGAGACCAGCCTAACCAATGCAGTGAAACCCCATCTCTACTTAAAAAAAAAAAAAAAAAAAAATTAGCCAGGCGTGGTGGCGTGCCACTGTAGTCCCAGCTACTTGGGAGTCTGAGGCAGGAGAATCTCTTGCACCTGGGAGGTGGAGGTTACAGTGAGCCAAGATGGCACCACTGCACTCTAGCCTGGGCGACAGAGTGAGACTCTGTCTCAAAAAAAAAAAAGAAAAGAAAAGATGAAAAGAAACTTCCAGACTTTCCCAAAGTGCCTGTACCATTTTGTGTTCCCAGTAGCAATGTAGGATAGTTCTTTTTGTTTTGCTTCCTCCCTAGTACTTGTTATTGTCAGTTTTCTTCTTCTTTTTTTTTTTTTTTTTTTGAGACGGAGTCTCGCTCTGTCGCCCAGGCTGGAGTGCAGTGGCCGGATCTCAGCTCACTGCAAGCTCTGCCTCCCGGGTTTACGCCATTCTCCTGCCTCAGCCTCCCGAGTAGCTGGGACTACAGGCGCCGCCACCGCGCCCGGTTAATTTTTTGTATTTTTAGTAGAGACGGGGTTTCACCGTGTTAGCCAGGATGGTCTCGATCTCCTGACCTTGTGGTCCGCCCTCTTCGGCCTTCCAAAGTGCTGGGATTATAGGCATGAGCCACCGCACCCGGCCAGTTTTCTTCTTTAGTCATTGCAGGTCTAGTTTATTTTAATTTGGATGTCTCTGAAGACTAATAAAGTTGGGCATTTTTTCATTTGATTTTTTTATATATTTGACGAAGTATCTGTTCATGTCTCACCCATTTTTTCATTGAGTTGTTATTGCATTTGAAAGTCCTTCACATAAATATGGACATGTTTTTTGTCAGCTACATGATTTGCAAATATTTTTTCCTGTCTTTGGCTTGTTTTTTCCTTCTCTTAACACTATCTTTTTCAGAACAAAAGTTTTAAATTTTGTGGAAGTACAATTTATCATTTTTTTCTTTTATGGATTTGCTTTTGATGCCGTATCTAAGAACTCTGCGCAATCCAGGGTCAGAAAGCTGTTCTTCTGTGTTTTCTTCTAGAAGTTTTACGGTTTTACTTTTAGGTCTCTGATTTATTTTGAGCAAAGGTCTGTGTAACACGGCAAACGTAAGAAATTTGCATGTGAGCAATCAGTTGTTCCTGCCGTTTCCTGAAAAGACTATCCTGTGTGTGTTGAGTTGACTTGCATCTTTGCCGGAGATTGGTTGGCCTGCTTGTATGATTCTGTTTCTGGATGCTCTTCTCTTCCCTTCTCTTTAACTGCGTGTTTTTCTCTTGGCCAGTGCCACCCTATTGTGATTACTATAGCTTTACTAAAGTTTCGAAGTCAAGTAGTGTGAGTTCTCCAAGTGTGTTCTCCTTTTTCAAAATTATTTTGGTCATTCTAGTTCCTTTCCCTTTTTGTATACATTTTAGAATCAGCTTGTTGATATCCTTAAAACATCTTCCTGGAATTTTGTTTAGAATTGTGTTGCATCTATTGACCTGTTTGGGGAGGAGTGATATCTTAACAATATGAGTCTTCCAGTCCATGAATATGGTATATCTCTCCATTTATTTCAGTATTCTTTGATTTCTTTCATCAGCATTTTGTAACTTTCAGCATACATATATTTTCTTAGATTTATCCCTCAGTATTCCAATTTTGGGGGGTATTATAAGTAGTACTTTAAAAAGTTTCCCGCTGTTTATTGCAAGTATATAGGGTATACAGTTGATTATTTGAACCTACATTCTGCAACCTTGCTAAACTCATTTATTAGTTTTAGGAGCTTTTTTGTAGATTCCATGGGATTCTCTACGTAGAGAATCATGTCTGCAAATAGAGCAGGATTTTTTTTCTTTTTCAATCTGTATGCTTTTTATTTCTTTTCTTTTTTTTTTATTGTACTGGCAAGGGTGTCCAGTATGATCTCCTTCCTGATCTAGGGGGAAAGCCGTTAGTCTCTTACAGTTAAGTAAGATGTTAGCTGTAGATTTTGCAGATTTTCTTTATCAAGGTAAGAAAATTCCCTTTTACTTCTGGTATATCATGAATTGATGTTGAATTTTGTCAAATACATCTATTGACAGTGATATGTGTTTTTTCTTCTTTAGTCTGTAAAAATGGTAAATTACATTAAATTGATGCATACTTTACAAACAGAACACGCAGATCTTCAGTGTTAACGGTTTGCAGAGTTTTGACAAGTGCGTACACCCATGTAACCCACACAATGGTCGACATGTCCATTTCTATCACTCCATGAAGTTGCCTCATGCTCCTTGCCAGTCATTTACTGTCCAACCCCCCTCCTGGTGGTTCTGTTATTATTTATTTTGATACTCAGGTTATCTGTGATTGACCAACTGGAGCCTGTTCAAGCTGGCTCTAGTATACTTTCAACATACCTCTCTTACTTCCTGAGTACTTCCTTATGGCACAAAGTGTTTAAAGTTCACCTTGTGTATATATATATATTCCTTGATCCAGCCCTGGAATCAGCCATTTCGACAAAGAGCCTGCTTCCTTTCGGTGGAGAATAGTAATTTGATTCTGCTATTTAGGTACTCATTGTAATGGGTTTTATACAATTGAAGATAACTCTTGGCTGGGCACGGTGGCTCACACTTGTAATCCCAGCACTTTGGGAGGCAGAGGCCGGCAGATCACCTGAAGTCGGGAGTTAGAGACCATCCTGGCCAACATGGTAAAACCCTGTCTCTACTAAAAAACACAAAAAAATTAGCTGGGTGTGGTGGTGCGCGTCTGTAGTCCCAACTGCTCTGGAGGCCGAGGCACAAGAATTACTTGAACTCGGGAGCCAGAGGTTGCAGTGAGCCAAGATTGTGCCACTGCACTTCCTTGGGTGACAGAGCAAAACTCTGTCTCCACCGCCCCCAACCCCCCTGAAAAAAAGAAGATAACTCTTAAGTCGGTGATTATCAGAAAATTTGTTAGTGGGACATCTTTACTGCTAATGCCTAGAGGAATATAATATATTAATGCATTTATAGACCACATTGATAAATATCTGCTTTAGAACAGTAGGACAATAGGCCAGGAGTGCCTATAAACATGAAAAAGAGATGCAGTCTCTACAATACAAATTAAACTGCTCAGACTTTCCATTCCACGCACAAGACTGCCAAGAGTTAAACTGGAGAGAATCTGTTGATGTAGAGCTGTGGGATTCTCGTCTGCTTTTGATGAGAGTGGAGCTTGGTCTAGTTATTTGGAAACGTTTTGCATCATCTGGAAAAGGTGAGCAGAGAGCATACTCTGACCAGCACAATGCTCTAGGGAGACTTGTATCTGTGCACCGGAACACATGTGCAGCGTTGTATCGGTGCACCGGAACACATGTGCAGCGTTGTATCGGTGCACCGGAACACATGTGCAGCGTTGTATCGGTGCACCGGAACACATGTGCAGTAATGTTCCTCGCAGCATTGTTTTTGGCAGCCCCAAATTGGAAAGAACCAGATTGTCCATTGGCCACAGAATGTATGGGCTGTGTCCTGGAGGAGTACTAATAGAGCACCCAGTGCAAAACAGAGAGCCCTGCCATCGTGCACGTCGATGCGCGGGTGTAAGCAAAGCCAAGAGGGTTTAGACACACACCCACAGGTGATGACACTGTAAGGACACAGTTTTTTTTTTTTGTTTGTTTGTTTCTGCTTTATTGAGGTATAATTGGCAAATAAAATTTTATATAAAATGTACAAAGTGATTTGGTATAAGGATAGTGAGGTGATTACTGCAATCAAATTAATTAGCAGTTACCCTTGTTGTGTTTTGTTCAGTGAGAATGGCTAAGATCTACTCTTTCAGCAAATTCCAAGTATACAGTGCAATATTGTTAACTATAGGCTGGGCACTCTGGCTCACACCTGCAATCCCAGCACTTAGAGAGGCTGAGCCTGGAGGGTCGCTTGAGACCACGTATTCAAGACCAGCCTGCACAACACAGGACACCATCTCTACAAAAAAATTAAAAAATTAGCCAGGTGTGGCATGTGCTTGTAGTCCCAGCTATTCATTCAAAAGGCTGAGGCGGGAAGATCGCTTGAGCCCAGGAGGTTGAGGCTGAAGTGAGCTATGATTGTGCCACTACACTCCAGGCTGGGCTATAGAACAAGACCCTGTCTCTTAAAAAAAAAGATTACACATGTAAGTGATACTGTACAGCATTTATCTTTCTCTGGCTTATTTCAGTTAGCATTATGCCCTCTAAGTTTTCATGTTGTCGTAAATGGCAGGGTTTCCTTGCTTTTTTTTACCGAAGAGTATTCCATTGTGTATATACTATATTATCTGTTCATCTGTTGCTGGACACTGAGGTTGTTTTCATAGCTTGGCTGTTGTGAACAGTGCTGCGGTGAACACAGGAGTGCAGATACCTCTTCAAGACGCAGATTTCCCTTCCTTTGGCTGTGCACCTGGAAGTGGGATTGCTGGATCATATGTTCATGCTATTTTTACTTTTTTGAGGAACCTTCATACTGATTTCCATAATGGCTGTAATAGTTTATATTCCCACCAACAGAGCACAAGGGTTCTTTAGGGAAATGTTTAACATACATTTTGGGTAGTTAGTATAGAAGCGGGTGTATGGAGTTTTTAAGGTATGGGTAAATTTTTATTTCTTTTTTTATTTTTGTCTTCCGGTATAATCTCAAGAGCCAAAATTTTTATTTCTTAAGGCGTGTAATGAGTATAGGGATCGCTTTATTATTACTGCTTTAAATTGTATGTATGTATTTTTCCACTCTCCTCCTCAACATTGTGTTATGAAAATTCCAAACAAGTTGAATGGATTGTTTAGTGAATGATATCTTACTATTTAAATTCTGTGATTAATTTTACTGTGTTTTGAAAGCCTTGCATATATTTTATAATTTCTTTTGTGTGTGTGATATATTTCCTAATAAAAAATTGCTTATAAGACTGAAAGAGGAAAACTAAGGAGTCTCCATTTTGACTTATAGACTTTTGAGGCAAATAACAGCGGGTATCTATCTAAGAAAATAGAAAAGGGTTAAAATGAAAAGCATCCATTTCTTTGGGAAAAAAAATTCCGCATGAGTTTTATTACTTTCTTTTCTTTTTTTTTTTTTTAAGACGGAATCTCGCTCTGTTGCCCAGGCTGGAGTGCAGTGGCGCGGTCTTGGCTCACTGCAACCTCCACCTCCTGGGTTTTTGCCATTCTCCTGTCTCAGCCTCCTGAGTAGCTGGGACTACAGGAGCCTGTGACCACGCCCAGCTAATTTTTTATATTTTTAGTAGAGGTGGGGTTTCACCATGTTAGCCAGGATGGTCTCGATCTTCTGACCTCATGATCTGCCTGCCTCGGCCTCCTAAACGGCGTGAGCCACCGCGCCCAGCTGAGTTTTATTACTAATAGCTAATTGTGTGATTTTTATTTTGACTAGTGAAACTCTAGAAATAGATTCAGAATTTTTTATTACATATTGTAATAATGTACTAATTTCTGTTTCCAAAAGATTTGTACTAATTTCTGTTTCCAAAAGATTTTTAGGTAGTATTATTGAGTGCAGAGGCGTTGTATATAAAATACAGACAGGCACACATTTATTTATAAAAAGATAAAAAAAAACATTCTAAGTACAGATTTTTCATAATTTTCCTGTTAGAGAAAATGAATAATTCGCCATAATTTTATCATCCTAACACAACTTTTTTTTTTTTTTTTTTTGAGATAGAGTCTCATTCTATTGTCCAGGCTGGAGTGCAGTGGCGCGATCTCGACTCACTACAGCCTCTACCTCCCAGGCTCAAACGATTCTCCTGTCTCAGCTTCCTGAGCAGCTAAGATTACTGGCAGGTACCACCACACCCAGCTAATTTTTGTACTTTTAGTAAAGACGGGCATCGTGCTGGCCAGGCTGGTCTCGAACTCCTGACCTCAAGTAATCCACCTGCCTTGGCCTCCCAAAGTGCTGGGATGACAGGCCTGAGCCACCATGTCTGGCTGATTTTTTAATGTTATATTGCATATATACTAGTTGAAACAAGTGAATTTATACTTTCTTGTTTTTTCATTTAACAAATAATTCTTTTTATTTTATTGACTTCTAATAAATCTCATTTTAACTGCTGCTGCTGCTTCATTATTTTGAGGACCTATAATTCATCTAACCACTTTCTAGTCTTAGGTTATGTCTGTTCTATTTAGAAAAACTCTTAGGAGTGACACTAGTGAATCAGGAGAGCGCAGGTCTCTTCATGGTGCCCACTGTATACTCACTTGGTGTTTAGCTGAAAGTGCTGCTAGAGTGTGGGCCCAGTTTTGTTACGGCTTTTTTTGCAAACCTTGTTAACCGTTCTAAAAAAGGTTGAAACTTTGGGAGGCTACAGCGGGCAGGTCACTTGAGGCCAGGAGTTTGAGACCAGCCTGGCCAACATGGTAAAACCCCGTCTCTACCAAAAATACAAAAAATTTGCCGGTTGTGGTGGCGTGTTCCCACAGTCTCAGCTACAAGATTGCGTCGCTGCACTCCAGCCTGGGTAACAGAGTGAGACTCTGTCTCAAAAAAAATAAAAATAAAAAAAGTTTAAGACAGAGTTTCAGGATGAGTTTTATTATTTGCAGCCAATCGTAGGATTTTTATAGTAAACTAATCTATGCCAGTTAAACTCCAGAAATAAATCCATAGTGCTCAACATTGCATGTATTTCTTTTTGTTTCCAGAAGGTTTTGTGTTGGTGTTGAGTGCAGTTGTAGTATAAAAAATAGTACTAATATTATTATGGTTATTTATGTCTTATAAAGCCCTCCTGATTGGAGCATTTTTTTCAGTGATTATGATGTTAGAGAAAATGAGTAAGTATTTATGGTTTTGTGATCCTAACCCAACTGTTGTTTCTTTCGTTACCTTACATGTGTGTTTGTATTTTTATTTATTTATTTATTTTTTGAGACGGAGTCTTGCTGTGTCGTCAGGCTGGAGTGCAGTGGTGTGATCTCAGCTCACTGCAGCCTCTGCCTCCTGGGTTCAAGTGATTCTCCCGCCTCAGCCTCCCGAGTAGCTGGACTACAGGTGTGCGCCACCATGCCCGGCTAATTTTTGTATTTTTAGTAGAGATGGGGCTTCACCATGTTGGCCAGGATGGTCTGAAACTCCTGACCTCAGGTAATCTACCTGCCTCAGCCTCCCAAAGTGCTGGGATTACAGACGTGAGCCACCGTGCCCGGCCAGTTTTTTTATTTTTTTGTAGAAATGGGGGTCTCACTTTGTTGCCCAGGTGAGTCTTGAACTCTTGGGCTGAAGCAGTCCTCCCGCCTCAGCCTCTCAAAGTGCTGGAATTACAGGCATGAGCCACTACACCTAACTTTACAGTTTATTTCTTTCTTTGTTTAAATGGGGCAGAAATTTTCCTCCTGGTAGCTGCCAACTACTACTGGTCTTAATTTCTACCTTCAGAATACCATCAGTCTATCCTTTTAGGTGGCAGGCGTTCTGTGAGCCCTTTCTGCTCTGTTTTCCTGGTGTCGTTTCTAGGCTTCCTGTAGGTTAAGATGGGTCTTCCATGGATAAGCTCTGTTTTGGTATTGTCTCTCCTAAATGAGCACCCAGAATTACATTCCCTTCAGAGTGTTTTTTCTTTGTGAGAATTTCTCTTTTTTAAAGAATTATAATAATGGTTTTTGACCAAAATCAAGGTTGTATTTTAAAGACAAGAGTATCTTCTGTAATCCTAGCATTTGGGAGACCGAGGTGGGCAGATCACAAGGTCAGGAGTTCAAGATCAGCCTGGTCAACATAGTGAAACCCCATCTGTACTAAAAATACAAAAAATTAGCCAGGCATGATGGTGGGTGCCTGTAATTCCAGCTACTCGGGAGGCTGAGGCAGGAGAATCGCCTGAACCCAGGAGGCAGAGGTTGCAGTGAGCGGAGATTGTGCCACTGTACTCCAGCCTGGGCCACAGAGTGAGACTCTGTCTCAAAAATAAATAAATGAATAAAAAGACCAGAGTATCTTTACTAATAATACCTTCATGGAGACAGAATAAGGTAAAACTAAAAATCATTCTGAAAACCAAGGCTGAGTGTGCTGTGCCTGGAGGAGTTCCTGTAGCTTCTGCAGAACCCAGGGGCAGCAGGACCCGTGTGTCCTGAGTCCTCTGGGAAGCAGCCTGAGTGTCAGCTGCAGCCGGGGAGCAGTCAGCAGGGCGCGCAGTCCTTCCTGCCAGTGCTTCTTGAGCAGAAGTTTCTCATTTTAGTGAAGTCCAGTTTATCCTTGTGTTCATGTACACATCCAGTTTTCTAGCACCATTTGTTGAAAAGGCTTTCTCTTCCCCATTGGATTGCCTTGGAGGCTTTGGACATCCTGTGAGTGTGGGTCTGATTCTTGGTGCGTGGCTCAGTTCTTTTTATCTGTGTGTTGGTCCTTACGCCGGCACTGCACTGCACTGTCCTGGTTCCTGGAGTTTTGGGGTGTGTCTTGAAGTCAGGTCCTTCACTTGGTTCTTCTGTCTCAAGAATCTTTTTTCAGGCTCACTGATTTTTAAATTTTTTTTTTTTTTTTTTTTTGAGATAGTGTCTTGCTCTGTCACCCAGGCTGGAGTGCGGTGGCATTCTCTTGGCTCACTGCAACCTCAACCTCCAGGGCTGAACTGATCCTCCCATCCCAGCCTCTCAAATAGCTGGGAGTACAGGTCTGTGCCACCATTCCTAGCCAATTTTTGTATTTTTGTAGAGATGAATTTTCGCCATGTTGGTCAGGCTGGTCTTGAACTCCTGACCTCAAGTTATCTGTGCACCTTAGGTTCCCAAAATGCTGGGAATACAGCATAAGCCACTGTGCCTGGTCAATTTAACATTTTTTTGTTTGTTTTTTGGAGATTGCCCATGCTGGTTTTGAACTCCTGACCTCAAGCAGTCCTCTCGCCTTGACCTCCCAAAGTGCTGGCATTACAGGCGTGAGCCACCGCACCACAACTGATTTTTTCACATCTCCACACTGATGTTATGCCTATCCAATGAATTTTTTTTTTAATTTCGAATGTTGTATTTTTCACTTCTAGAATCTTCATTTGGCTCTTTATTTTAATAGTTTCTGTTTTTTTGTCAAGATTTCTTCTTGTCTTTTATTGTAGTATATTTTTCTTTATGTCCTTGGACATACATATTAAGGTCACTTTAAGATCCTTGCCTGCTTATTCTAGTACGTGGGTCATCTTGAGGTTGGTGTCTGAGTATGGCTCGTGTTTTTTGTTTGTATTTTGGAGTAATTTTGTAAGTTTGAATTGGATTTTGGATAATTGTGCATGACATATAGAAACCCTGGGTTCTGTTATATTCTTCTGAAAAGTATTTATTTGCTTTAACACTTAGTTAACTTGATTGAATTAAAAATGTACACTCTGGCCGGGTGCGGTGGCTTACGCCTGTAATCCCAGCACTTTGGGAGGCCGAGGCGGGTGGATCCACAAGGTCATGAGTTCGAGACCAGCCTGGCCAATATGGTGAAACCCTGTCTCTACTAAAAATACAAAAAGTAGCCAGGCGTGGTGGCACACCTGTAGACCCAGCTACTCAGGAGGCTGAGGCAGGAGAATGGTGTGAACCCGGGAGGCGGAGGTTGCAGTGAGGCAAGGTCGCACCGCTGCACTCCAGCCTGGACGACAGAGTGAGACTCCGTCTCAAAAAAAACCAAACCAAAACAAAACAAAACGCCAAACAACAACAACAAAAACCTGCAAACTCTTTCTCCTTTGTGACGGGAGGCACCTGAAAACTCAGGTCAGTACTTGGGCCTTCGCTTGGATTCTGTTTTTGTGTACATGGTTTAGGTGGAGGTTAGGGAGAGAATATGGGGCCTCCTTTTCCAACTGTCTCCTGCTCTTTGTCCTCTTGTTCAAGCCCGTGAGATGCTATGTGTCTTTAGGTTTGAGCTGTTCCGTAGAGCACAGGCTGGGGCTGCCCTCATGCCAAATGCCATGAAACTGGAAACCTTGCCATGTTCCATTCCCTTCTTGCAAGTATCATTTCCCCTCCTGTATCACTGGCCTACCTTTTCATATTTTTTTGTGTTTCATCTAGAGTTTATGTTTACGTGGATTATGTTTATTTTATTTTATTTTATTTTTTTTGAGATGGAGTCTTGCTCTGTCGCCAGGCTGGAGTGCAGTGGTGCAATCTCAGCTCACTGCAAGCTCCGCCTCCCGGGTTCACGCCATTTTCCTGCCTCAGCCTCTTGAGTAGCTGGGACTATAGGCGCCCGCCACCGCACCCGGCTATTTTTTTTTTGTATTTTTAGTAGAGACAGGATTTCACCATGATCTTGATCTCCTGACCTTGTGATCCACCCACCTCCACCTCCCGAAGTGCTGGGATTACAGGCGTGAGCCACCGCGCCCGGCCTTGTTACCTGGATTATGTTTGACCCGATAGGAAGTACTTGGCCATTTCTGGACAAAGAGCCCTTTATCAAGTTTTGTTAAATTAAAATATATTCTTTTCTTTTGATTACATTAGTCATACATGCTCATTATAGAACATTTGGGAAATTTAGAAATGCACACACACACACATCGTGTCATCTGTAATGCTGCCCCAGAGGTGAGCACTGCCAGGCCATTGTTTTCAAAGCATTCTTTCCTTTCTTGCCACCCTCTCTTTGTCCATCCCCTCTGTCCCTTTCGTCGTCTTTCCTTTTCCATCTTGGTTAGATGTAAATGGCAGTGCCTTCCTCTTACATATGCTGTATTGGGGCTGATTTTTCCTTTTAGTAACTCTTCTAAGCCTCTCCCCATGTGTGTACAGAGTCTCTGGCATGGCTGGTGGTGGCTGCCTGGTGGGCCTTGTGTGGCAGTTGGTTCAAACAGCTCCCTCTCACTGAACAGTTACTTTGTTTAGGTATCTGTAACTTTTACGTTTAAAATGTCTCACTAAGTAGAATGAATATTTTTGAGTGATTTAAGTTCTTAGTAACTAGTAATTAAGTTCTTAGCATTTACTTTAATTGCGAGGATGGTGACCAGATGGAAGAGGGTTAGGGTTGAGTCTGTGCTGACCAAGAGTTGGCTGGTTTCTGTCTTCATAAGAGAACATGCCAGTAGCTTTCCATGTAAACTTTTAAAAACCATGATTTTTTAAAAGCAGTTTTAGGTTCATGGCAGAATTGAGAGGAAGGAACAGAGATTTTTTTACATACCCCGTTGCCCCCAACCCCATGTGCACAGCCTCCTTTATATCCGTGTCCCCCTCCAGACGGTACGTTTGTTGCCCTTGGTGAGCCTTCAGTGCCTTGTCATTAGCATAGTACTATAGTTTCACTGCTCTAAAAATTTCCCGTGCTCTGCCTGTTTACCTCCTCCCTGCTACTTTGCACCTGGCAACCACTCATCTTTTTGTTGTCTCTATAGTTTTGCTTTTTCCAAGACATCATAGAGTTAGGATCATGTAGCATGTCACCTTTTCAGATTGGCTTCTTTCATTTTATTTTTTTTAAAGATGGGGTCTTACTTTGTTGTCCAGGCTGGAATGCAGAGTGCAGTGACATAGTCCTAGATCACTGTAGCTTCAAACTCCTGGGCTCAAGACTCCTGAGTAGCTAGGACTACAGGTGTGTGCCACCATGCCTGGCTAATATTTTAATTTTTATATTTTTGTAGAGACAGGATCTCGTTGTGTTGCCCAGGTTGGTTTTGAACTCTTGACCTCAAGCGATCCTCCCACCTCAGCCTTCCAAAATGTTGGGATTACAGGCGTAAGCCACCACTCCTGGTGATGGCTTTTTTTCACTTTAAACATTTTAAATAACATCTGTCTATTTATATCTCTATGTATCTCACGTATGTATGTCTCAAGTAGGGTGCTAACTATAAAAATATCATTTTAAAGATCTAAGTTGGCTGGGTGCAGTGGCTCACACCTGTAATCCCAGCACTTTAGGAGGCCAAGGCGGGTGGATCACGAGGTCAGGAGATCAAGACCATCCTGGCTAACACAATGAAACTCTGTCTCTACTAAAAATGCAAAAAATTAGCCGGGCGTGGTGGCAGGCGCCTGTAGTCCCAGCTACTCAGGAGGCTGAGGCAGGAGAATGGCTTGAACCTGGGAGGCAGAGGTTACACTGAGCCGAGATTGCACCACTGCACTCCAGCCTGGGCAACAGAGTGAGACTCTGTCTCAAAAACAAACAAACAAAATCTAAGTTAATTAGATAGTTATTAATTGGGGTTTTAGTGTCATTTTCCAGTAGAAAGGCAATTTAACCTTTTTATTATTTGGTGTTTTTGGATGTGAAGTTATGCTGGGCAGTGTGACTGACGGGTCGGCTGAGCTTTGTCTCAGAACTGAAACTCATGTTTCCCAGCATTAGGCCTTTTGTTATCATCCAGTATGCAAAGCTAGTTAGTTTCCCAAGGACTGTAGGTTTGCATTGATTTGAAATTCCATTAAAACCAGAATAATATGTCTTTTACAAGTCTTTTTTCCTCCAGAGGTAAGTTAGAACTTTAAATTGTTTATTATACATAAATATACATTACGCATGTATATTTAAAGACACGGGGTAGATAACATTTATGTTATTAAAAAGGAATGAGGTCGATGTTTGGGATAATTATGATGGTTTGAGTTTATTTTTGTAATGGCCTTCATGTTTTCATCTTTTTTCCCAGCAGCAAGCCCTCGCAGGGAGCCTGGTAGCAGGGGCCGGAAGCACAGTAGAGACGGACCTGTTTAAGAGGCAGCAGGCGATGCCCTCCACAGGTATGGCAGGTATGTCAGGGCACAGCTAGCGTGGCCTTTGGAATGCCCCCCTCTTCTTGGGCTGCCGAGGTACAGTTGCCATGAGTTTCTGAAGAGTAGTTGCTGAACTTGATTTCTTCCTACTTTGAAAATTAACCTCTCTTATAGTGATTATCAGCTGAACAATATTTATGTGAATTTTTCTGTGTCTTGAGGTGAGGACTTTTTCAGTTGAGCAGGTATATTCCATATTGATTTTCTGTATGCATTTGTAGGCTCTTGAGTCACCACAGTGTAGCTCAACACAAAATCATCTGCTTTCTGAAGTTGTCATATTTTTAAGCTGATTTTTTTCAAATAATAAACTTAATACATTTTTATATAAAAGACTTCAACAGTTCAGTAGAGTATAACTTAAGCCTACCTCTGGCTTGGTACCTGCCCACTCCCCAGCCACAGCAGTAACCACCGTTAATGTTTGTTTCGCATATTCTGTCTCACAGACCTTCCTCTCCATACACAAGCATTGTTACATATGTGATACTTTGAAAAAGTTCAGATGCGATCGGATTGTATGTATGTTGTTATGTCTAAGAATATTAACTGAAAAGGCCATCTCTTCAAGTCATAACCCCTCTCTCAGTGCCACGTGCTGTTCCATCATGGGGATGGTTGGTTCTTTATCAGTCAGATCCTTGTCAATGTTCATCTGTTAGTGCCACATTTTATCTGTTACAGTGAACTGAGGATTGAACATGTAGTCTCATGTTTTTTTTTCCTACATGTTTATCAGTCTGTGTATCTCCTTATTTTTTGAGATAGGGTCTGGCTCACCCAGGCCGGAGTGCAATGGCATCATCATGGCTCACTTCAGCCTCGAGCAAATCTTCTGCCTCAGCCTCCTGAGTAGCTGGGACTACAGGCGCCGCCACCACGCCTGGCTCCATGCAAGCCTTTTTGCATTTTGGCTACAGTCAGGGTCCCACTATGTTGCCCAGGCTGGTCTCGAACTCCTGGGCTCAAGTCTTCTCACCTCAGCCTCCTGAAGTGCTGAGATTGTAGGCGTGAGCCACCGCACCCGACTGTCTGTCAATATATCTAAAGGAAAAATGCCTGGAAATGAAATTGCTACATCAAAGCGCAGGTGTAGTTAGGTAATGATGGTGCTCAGTTGCCCACCAAAAGGACAGGGCCAGTTTTCACTGCCATCAGCAATGGCTGGTTCTTTCACATTTTGATCGTTTTATTAGGTATAAGTCATTTAATCCTCATTGCTCTGATGGGTGAAAAAATCCTTGTTCTGATTTGGATTTCTTTAGTTTTGAGCACGCTGTGCAGCCTCATTCCCTGTGTGCTGGGCATCTGTGAGTCTGCCCCACTGCTCGCTCTCCATGCTCTCGTCTGTGTGCTTGTGGTGCTCCTCGTGTGCTTGTGGTGCTCCTCGTGTGCTTGTGCTTTCCAAGTGCTGAGCGAGTCCCACTCTGTCCGTCGCACGCGTTGCAGTGTTGCCTCTTGGGTTGTTGCTTGTCCCTGGCCTTGTTATGAAGCTTTTTCTTATATTGGCAACATTTTAATGAGAAATTGTATTTATCAGCCTTATCTTTTATGGCTTCTGGATTTTAGTTAATGTATAGAAAGGCCTCCCTGTTCAAAGATGATAAAAACACACATGTTTTTTTCTACTACTTTTCTGGTTTTATTTTTACATCAAACTGCACCTTTTTTGAAAATTATTCTAGAGCAGTCTAAGAGGCCTCGCCTTGAAGTGGGTCACCAAGGGGTAGTTTTCCAGCACCCGGGGGCGGACGCAGGCGTTCCTCTCCAGCAGCTAATGCCGACCGCACAAGGTAAGGCCCAGCAGCAGAGCCAGCTCCCCACTCAGGAGCAGGCGGTACACTGCGGTTCCAGAAACCAGCACCAGACTCAAACTTGGGCAGTGGAGGTAGCGTGTTTGCAGTGGGGTGCCTGAAATTGAGATACTTCTCTGAGTCCCAGTCCATATCATATGCAAAGCCCCTGGAGACATGTTCTTGCCACACTAATGGGAGCCACACGTCACTTTGTCATAGTGTCTTTCAACAATTTTTACTCCTGTGTTTTTCCTAATTGCCGCGTTGTGGGGATGCCCTGTGGTGATCTGGTGCTTGTTTTGCTTGATGCTGACTTGCAAAGGTCAAGCGCCTCTCTTTCCTTTTGTGTGTGCTCAGTTGTGGCCGACTTCTTGTGTGAGTGTGGTAGGTCTTGGATAAGCACCGGGGTGTCAGACATGTTTCCTTGTGACTCACTGGTAGAAGCTGCCACACTTGGGAATCAGTGCTCTTGGTGCTTTTCTTATTTTGCAGGAGGAATGCCCCCCACGCCGCAGGCCGCGCAGCTCACTGGACAGAGGCAGAGTCAGCAGCAGTATGACCCCTCCACGGGGCCTCCCGTGCAGAACGCCGCCAGCTTGCACACCCCACTGCCGCAGCTGCCCGGGAGACTGCCCCCAGCCGGTGTTCCCACCGCAGCCCTCTCCTCTGCGCTGCAGTTTGCACAGCAGCCGCAAGCAGTGGAGGCCCAGACACAGCTCCAAATCCCGGTGAAGACTCAGCAGCCCAATGTTCCCATCCCTGCACCCCCCAGCAGCCAACTCCCCATCCCTCCCTCGCAGCCTGCACCGCTGGCCCTCCACGTTCCCACGCCTGGGAAGGTGCAGGTGCAGCCCTCTCAGCTTTCCTCCCTGCCACAGGTATGAGAAAAGATACAGGAAAAAAAGAAAATGGACTGCCTGGTTGTTAGACAGGGTGTCACACTGTAATTTGTATATTTTCTCTTAGCAGCTTGCTCCCCCAATTTAGAACAATTAGTTAATTCAGTACTTGCACTATAGTTTTATTTGGCTCTATGATATTACCTTTATTAAAGTAATAGAGAACAGGGCCAGGTTTGGTGACTCACGCCTGTAGTCCCAGCACTTTGGGAGGCTGAGGTGGGTGGATCACCTGAGCTCAGGAGTTCGAGACCAACCCGGCCAACATGGTGAAACCCTGTCTCTACTAAAAATACAAAAATTAGCCAGGTGTGGTGGCACATGCCTGTAGTCCAAGCTACTTCAAAGGCTTAGGCAGGAGAATCACTTGAACCCAGGAGGTAAAGGTTGCAGTGAGCTGAGATCGCACCATTGTACTCCAGCCTGGGTGACAGAGTGAGACTCCGTCTCAAAAAAAAAAAAATAATAATAATAATAAGAGACAACTGTTATTATTGTCACTCTTAGTACCATGGGCCCCTGCTTACTCACCCACATGTTGTGTGAAGGGCATAGTGTCAGTTATCCCTTATGATCTGCCCAGCAACTCTCAGGTAGGTGGCAGCGACCCATTCTACTAGTGTGGAGACAAATAGTCAGAGGTTCTGGGGCTGGCCCCAAGTTACGTGGCGATGAAGTGACGAGCGGGGCTTGACCTTAGCTCCATGTGAGTGCAAAACCACGCTGCACACCACCCACCAGACGTGCTCCCTGGGTGCCTGCTTTGCTGCTTTTGGGATGCTCTATGCTCTGCAAACGTGTGTAAGGCGTTACTGATCCAGCTTGATACACGTGTGTAAGGTGTTAATGAGCCAGCTTGATACACGTGTGTAAGGCATTACTGATCCAGCTTGATACATGTTTCAGGTAGTTAAAATGCCCCTCCTCCCCCACTGGTGAATTTTACCCAGTGCGGTTTTGGAATGTCCACAGTAAACTGGTTTTGGTTTCTAAGGAGTAGCGAAATGCCACAGCCTGGATGCCAGCTGTCAACAGGGCACTGACAGGGAGGCCGGGGAGGGCTCTCAGCCCTCTTAGTTCTGTTTGATGCACGTCAGGGCGTGGGGAGCCCACTGCAGGGTCTTCCCTTTTACCCTCTTCCTCACTAACAAAGGAATTTCCTAGGTGGGCTTTGAGTTCAGGGTTTTTGTTTGTTTTGAAACAGGTTCTGGCTCTGTCACCCAGGCTGGAATGCAGTGGGACAATCTCTGCTCACCGCAGCCTCTACTTCCTGGGCTCAGATGTTCCTCCTGCCTCTGCCCCCTGAATAGCTGGGACTACAGGCACACACCACTACACCTGGCTGATTTTTGTATTGTTGTAGAGATGGGATTTCGCCATGCTGCCCAAGCTAAAAGTTCTTTTTCTTTTCTTTTTTTTTTTTAGACGGAGTTTCGCTCTTGTTACCCAGGCTGGAGTGCAATGGCCCGATCTCGGCTCACCACAACCTCCGCCTCCTGGGTTCAAGCGATTCTCCTGCCTCAGCTCCCTAGTAGCTAGGATTACAGGCATGTGCCTCCATGCCGGCTAGTTTTGTGTTTTTAGTAGAGACGAGGTTTCTCCATATTTGTTAGGCTGGTCTTGAACTCCCGACCTCAGGTGATCCGCCGGCTTTGGCCTCCCAAAGTGCTGGGATTATAGGCCTGAGCCACCGCACCCGGCCTGCAGGTTCTTTATGTTTGAGATTTATGGCAAAGTCTTAAGTATATAATGATGAAATAATAGTAACGATAATAGCTATCACTTACTCATCACTTGTGAGGTGTGGTGTCAAGCACTGTGATGAGCGATTTATTGGCATTATTTATTTCCTTTACCTGACAACGTTATGATGTAGAATGTTTATTATCTCCATTTTATAGATTTAAAAAAATGGAGGCCAGAAAAGCCAGTGACTGGTGGGGCTGTGCTTGGGAGCCTTTTGTGCAAGTCTGCAGTGAACCCTAGTGCACCCACTCTGAGAAAGGCGACACATGTCGGGGCACTGAGCTCTTCTAGGCCTTACATTGCTTGCTTTAGGTTTTTGTGGAAATGATTCTATTTTGAACACTTCCTCACATCAAGCCACATACTGACTTAAAGCAGCTCTGTGGTTTTTCTTAGATTTAATTTACCTGCCTGTAATTACTGAAAAAACCAGCTGTGGAAAATGATTTTATTTTATCTTATCTTTTTTTTTTTTGAGTCAGAGTCTCACTCTGTCCCTCAGGGTGGAGTGCAGTGGCGCAATCTTGGCTCACTGCAACCTCTGCCTCCTGGGTTCAAACTCTTCTGCCTCAGCCTCCTGAATAGCTGGGACTACAGGTGTGCGCCACCATGCCCTACTAGTCTTTTTTTTTTTTTTTTTTTTTCCAGCAGAGAAATGATGTATTTCACAATTTAGCTCTCTAAATGACTTTATATTATCTCCTTAAGAACA
Organism: Macaca fascicularis; assembly: GCF_037993035.2. Classification (NCBI taxonomy): domain Eukaryota; kingdom Metazoa; phylum Chordata; class Mammalia; order Primates; family Cercopithecidae; genus Macaca; species Macaca fascicularis. The sequence continues at coordinate 139,103,571 of NC_088385.1, forward strand.
ACGGTACAGGAAATCATTTACTGATCATTTTACAATGCATGTAATATCTTGTGCATGCTTAGGCAACTATTTTTTTTTTTTTTTTTTTTTTACTTTTTAGTAGAGATGAGCTTTTGCCATGTTGGCCAAGCTGGTCTCAAACTGCTGATCTCAACTAATCCACCCTCCTTGGCCTCCCATAATGCTGGAATTATAGGCGTGAGCCACCACACCTAGCCTGGAAAATGATTTTAAAGAAGCCTTTACAAAGTCTGTAGGAACCTGTTACTTCTAGGTTGAGCAGGATGGGCACACTTTCTCAGTCAAGGGCCAGGTAATAAATGTTCTGGCTTTGCGGACTGTTCAGTTTCTGTGGCGGAAGTGAAGACACAGCCACGCACAGACAGCACATAAGTGAATGTGGCTGTGCTCTAATAAAGCTTCATTTCCAAAAGCCTGTGGCCAGCCGGGGTACAGTGCTGCGGCTGTGAAGAAAAGAAACCCATGCCATGGGACAGTCACTCAGAGAGAGTGTGTTCTAGCGGTTCTTTGTCTCCCTTCAGCTTTTGAATGGGCTGAATCTTGTATGAATCTGCACTCAGCTCATCATCCCTGCTCTCTGTCCCCAGCAACAGTTCTCTGTGAATTTAATTCAGTCTGTTGTTGAGGTGGTGCGAAGAGGAGGACTTTTTTTTTTGAGACAGAGTTTTGCTCTTGTTCCCCAGGCTGGAGCGGAATGACGTGATCTCAGCTCACCACAACCTCCACCTCTTGGGTTCAAGCAATTCTCCTGCCTCAGCCTCCTGAGTAGCTGGGATTATAGGCATGTGCCACCATGCCTGGCTAATTTTGTAGTTTTAGTAGAGATGAGGGTTCTCCATGTTGGTCAGGCTGGTCTCGAACTCCTGACCTCAGGTGATCCACCCACCTCGGCCTCCAGAAGTGCTGGGATTGCAGATGTGAGTCACTGTGCCTGGACTGAGGAGAATTTTTTAACCCTTATAGCCCATCTGCCATGAGAGAGGCACACTGAATTTGTATGTTATGTTATGTTACGTTACGTTACGTTATGTTACGTTACGTTATATTTTCTTGAGACAGGGTCTTGCTTTGTTGCCCAGGCTGGAGTATAGTGGCACAAATATGACTCACTGCAGCCTCAACCTCTCAGGCTCAAGCAATCCTCCCACCTCAGCCTCCCGTGTAGCTGCAACCAAAGGCACACACCACCACACCTGGCTAATTTTTAAATTTTTTTGTAGAGATGGGGTCCTACTTCGTCGCCCAGGCTCATCTCAAACTCCTGGGCTCAAGCGATCCTCCCACTTCGGCCTCCCAAAGTGTTGGAATTACAGGCATGAGCCACTGGGCATGGCCTAAAGATAGTTCATGATGAAAACTCCTGTTTGGTTTTGTGGAAGTAGAAGGATGTATTATTTGTTTGTGGACACGTTAGTGTTGGGCCGTGGATGTGATGTGATTTGTTTGCTTGCATTGTCATGGAGTGGAAGGTACTGGCAGTGTGCGTCTCTGATGCTGTGGGTGCTCTGGTATTTGGCACCGTGGGCTGCCCTGACATCTTTTCTTCACCTTGCTCCACTTGTGCTCTGCCCTTTAGACGGTGGCATCGACAAGGCTCCCTGTGGACCCTGCCCCGCCCTGCCCACGGCCTCTGCCCACCTCTTCTACCTCGTCCCTGGCACCCGTGAGTGGCTCCGGCCCAGGACCCTCACCTGCTCGGTCCTCGCCAATAAATAGACCCTCCTCAGCAACCAACAAGGCACTGTCTCCAGTCACTTCCCGGACCCCAGGGGTGGCGGCATCTGCCCCCACCAAACCACAGAGTCCTGCTCAGAATGCCACCTCGTCCCAAGACAGTTCTCAGGATACGCTGACAGAACAGATAACGCTGGTAAGCATGCTTAAGAAAGTTGTAAAATGTACTCCAGTCGGTGAAGCACATTTAGTTTTAATTGTCAAGAATGTGATAGGGTAAAACTGAATGCCTGGTCAATTCAACATGGCTTGGGAATCAGTAGAGACAAGATGAAAACCAAGGGTTAGCCTTTTCTGTTGGAAGCAGACTCATGGAGGAAGTCTGTGTTTTTGTGATAAAACCTGCAGTCTTGGGCTGCTTTCATACGGGCAGTAGACGAGGGTGGGAGAGGTCATGTGTAGGAGTCAGGCTGAGAGGGACAAGCTTGAACGCTGGGGCCCTGCAGGCTGTGAGGTCCCTGCAGCCACTGGTCTGCAGCCCTGTCCTTGAGAGTCACTACCCAGCCCTTAGCACTTACTTGGGGTTGGATGACTAAGCGTTTATTTTGTTCAACTTCATTAGGGGAATTAAAAGAATCGTGTATCAAAATAGAGTGTTATAAACCCCATGTTCCCCATTATCTGATTTTATCACAGTGATCAATATGTAGCTAGTCTCATTTCGTTTATTCCACTCCCTTCCAGATTATTTAGAAGCAAATTCCAGGCATCCTATGGTTTCCCTTGTAAGCACTTTGGTAGAAACATACGGTTTTAAAGTTTTAGTCTGTTTTATAGAGCTGGGGCAGGACAGTTGCTCCAGCTTCTTCTTTTTTTTTTTTTTTTTTTTTTTGAGATGGAGTCTCGCTGTGTCTCCCAGGCTGGAGTGCAGTGGCGTGATCTGGGCTCACTGCAAGCTCCGCCTCCCGGGTTCATGCCATTCTCCCGCCTCAGCCTCCCAAGTAGCTGGGACTACAGGCGCCCGCCACCACGCCCAGCTAGTTTTTTGTATTTTTAGTAGAGACGGGGTTTCACCATGTTAGCCAGGATAGTCTCGATCTCCTGACCTCGTGATCCACCCGCCTCGGCCTCCCAAAGTGCTGGGATTACAGGCTTGAGCCACCGCGCCCGGCGCTCCAGCTTCTAAGGCTCCTGGAAAGGTCACACGCTCCTCGACTTCTCCTAGAACCACTTTGACCTTTGTGTTTGAGTCTTACCTTTGATATTAAACTGGGACCTTGAGCTTTCTGTCTTCCTAGTGCCTGACTGAGCCTTTTACATAATAGGGCTTCAGATTTCTGGTGTGTGAGTTGGTGGAACACACTCATCACATGCCGACCCCACCATCCCCTGTATATCACCTGCAGGAGAACCAGGTGCATCAGCGCGTCGCGGAGCTGAGGAAAGCAGGTCTGTGGTCCCAGAGGCGTCTGCCGAAGCTGCAGGAGGCCCCACGGCCCAAGGCCCACTGGGACTATCTGCTGGAGGAGATGCAGTGGATGGCCACAGACTTTGCCCAGGAGAGGAGGTGGAAGGTGGCCGCTGCGAAGAAGGTGGGTTGGAATGTGTGGCGCTGCTGTGCTGTGTGCGTTGGTGGGAGCTCGAGTTTGCGGTGCTGTAAATGGTGGGCAGGACTCCAGACCCACTTTTTTTTCTTATTTTTTTTTCAGACAGGGTCTCGCTCTGTTGTCCAGGCTGGAATGCCCAGCTAATTTTTGTGTTTTTTGCCACATTACCCAGACGGGTCTTGAATCCTGGGCTCAAGCGATTGCTCGCTTCAGCTTCCTGGAGTGCTGGGATTGCAGGCGTGAACCACCGTGCCTGGCAGACTCACTCTGAAGACCTTGACTTGTGAAGTCTGGGAAGGAGACTTCCCTGTTGTTTGGAGAATAACTGTGCCGTGTAATTAAGTCTGAGGTGGTGTCTTCAGAGCCCAGCATGCATTGTTGGAATCAAGCCTGTGCTCCCGCACTTCTGCACTGGTGTGGATTTAGCTTCCCTTTGTTGCCTGGCTTTGCCTGCCAGTTGGAGTTAGGATATCTCCAGTGCTGCAGGTCCAGGCTGGTGGCTGGGGCTGTTCAGGGAGCTGAGAGGCTGAGAGTTAGAAGGCCCCTGGTGTCAGTCAAGGGGCAGCAAGGGGCTGTCCCAGGCTTTCCTGCCTGGCCGCACCACCTCCTGCTCTTCCTCCTGGGCTTCTAGTCTAGCTTTCTCTTTAGTTTCGGCTGAGAATTTATTTTCTCCTAACTGTTGCCAAAGCAGGTGCAGAGTCCTTGGAAGACTCTGGAGGCCCTACTGCTAACACTAGAAAAGTGAGAACAAGTGGTCGATTTCTAGAAACCCCAGGCTTCAGTGGGAAGCAGCTGTACTTTCACTGTGTGAACAGCCATGGCCCTTCTTTGTCTTCCTTATTACCGTGTCGCCGCCTCTGTTTCTTGGGCTGTAGGGTCCTTGTTCATATTTTCTGTACTCTTTTTTTTTTTTTTTTTTTTTGAGACGGAGTCTCTCTCTGTCGCCCAGGCTGGAGTGCAGTGGCCGGATCTCAGCTCACTGCAAGCTCCACCTCCCGGGTTTACGCCATTCTCCTGCCTCAGCCTCCCGAGTAGCTGGGACTACAGGCGCCCGCCACCTCGCCCGGCTAAGTTTTCGTATTTTTTAGTAGAGATGGGGTTTCACCGTGTCAGCCAGGATGGTCTCGATCTCCTGACCTCGTGATCCACCCGTCTCAGCCTCCCAAAGTGCTGGGATTACAGGCTTGAGCCACCGCGCCCGGCCATATTTTCTGTACTCTTAAGGCTGTGGCCTCGTGCTCTGTCCCCTGCCTTGTCCACTCCCTACCCTGAATTCTCCCCCTTGCTCTCTTCATGTTGGTTAGGCAGAGAAAAGCTGAGACCACAGGGTGAGAACTGTGGGGTTCTGAGGGTCAGGGGTCTCAAGTCAGATTCATAGGCATTTCAGAAAAACCCAGATTCTTCCTTAAACCAGCCTTTCCACAAAGAAGATAGTCCTGAACATGGTGGACACCAGGCTGGACAGGGCAGGGGGCCAGACATGTGTAGATGCCAGGCTGGACATGTGGATGTCAGGCTGGATGGATGGGGGCTGGCTGATGGGCTGGAGTGGGAGCTGGTGGGGTTGGCTGAAGAGCAGTGCAGGACCTACAGGGCGCAGGCCAGGGCCATCTCGCAACAGCTGAGTGATGCACCTGCAGCCAGGCCTGCCCCTCCCTGTGCCTCCTGCCTCTCACTGGGATATACAGGGAAAGGCCGCAGACCAGCCCACCCTGATCAGGGCCTGTATTGACAACAGTGAGCCCCGCTGGAGGCTGAGTGGGAGCACGGCGTGTGCGCAGAGTCCAGGCGGTGGTTGAGCACATTTCCATCCCTAGAACAGGCGTGGGGGTTACAGCCATTGTGCTCTCAGGGCTCTGGAGCTTTTCTCATCTTAATTCTCTCCACCCGTTTGAGGTTCAGTTGGTGGGTATGTGGAGTGTCTAAACTTTTAGAAAGCAGTTTGACAATTTAAAGCAAAAGCTTTAAAAATGTGAATTATCCCAGCCCAATAATTTCTGTAACTGGTGCAGCATTCATGAAATGAGATGCTGACCCATGTTTATTGCATGGAGAGATGTTAATCATCTATTAAACGGGGAAGGAAGATTATAGCACAATATGGTATTCTAGTTTTGAGAAAAATAATGTATTTAGTGAAAAAAATAAAAACACTTTCTTTTTTTTTTTTTTTTTTGAGACGGAGTCTGGCTCTGTCGCCCGGGCTGGAGTGCAGTGGCCGGATCTCAGCTCACTGCAAGCTCCGCCCCCCGGGTTTACGCCATTCTCCTGCCTCAGCCTCCCGAGTAGCTGGGACTACAGGCGCCCGCCGCCTCGCCCGGCTAGTTTTTTGTATTTTTTAGTAGAGACGGGGTTTCACCGTGTTTGCCAGGGTGGTCTCGATCTCCTGACCTCGTGATCCACCCGTCTCGGCCTCCCAAAGTGCTAGGATTACAGGCTTGAGCCACCGCGCCCGGCCAAAAAATAAAAACACTTTCTAGAAAAGTCAAGCAAAATATTGATAGTGGTTTTTGCTGGTAGTCCTATTTCTCCTAATCCACCTTAAGAGCATACAAGAATGTATATGGCAGTGAATTGTATAAATTTTAGCCTGAGAAGATTTTTAAAAAGTTACATATCCTTTTTTTCCCAACATGACATAGAGTAAAACATACAATTCTTGCACTTTTATTCACCAGCTCGTTAGAACTGTGGTGCGCCATCATGAGGAGAAGCAGCTCCGTGAAGAAAGGGGGAAGAAGGAAGAGCAGAGCAGACTGAGGCGGATAGCCGCCGCCACGGCCCGCGAGATAGAGTGCTTTTGGTCGAATATCGAACAGGCGAGTGCCGCAGTTTTCATGGGGTCCTAAGAGTCAGCCTGTCGGAGCTGGTGAGGCTGCTTCCCGAGACCAGAGCTCAGTACCTTGCTTAGGAAGCTTTCGAGCGCCAGAGCCGGCAATGTGTGCACTCTCCTGGACTGTTGCTCGTTGGCCTTTGAATGAGCTGCTCATGCCTCCGTCTGTCTTGCACGGTTGATGCACTTCAACTGTGGCCGCCCTCTGAGGTGCTTCATGCCGTGGAGGGCCTCTGGGCGTTGTTGTTTCAGGGTTAGCGTAAGTCACCACCATGGTTACTTCTAGAGCGGCCGCTTGGTCGCTCGCTTTCCTTTTTTGAAATTTTAATTCTTATCTCACCACCTAATAGAACCTGGGCAGGATGTAGTTAGTATGAAATAAATGAAAAAGCACCAAACTGACGAGGCTGGAAAACACTGTTTTTAGACTCTGCTTATGTGTTTTAGTGTTTTGTATGCAGAACGTCTGTAATTCCCATCCTTAGTAACGTCCTTATTCATTTAATCCTTTGCATTTAGGTTGTGGAAATAAAACTACAAGTAGAATTAGAAGAAAAAAGGAAGAAAGCCTTAAATTTACAGAAAGTTTCCAGGAGAGGTATGACCCTTTATAAAAAGGCTTACCACTGCTTGGGTGGTACTTTGTTCGGATTCTTTTCTCAGCAGGCAGTCTCCTGGCACTGTGGCTTCCCACAGAGGACATCTGCTCATCAGCCAGCTGCCTGATTGTTACATTTCTCTTTGTGTGGCCATCCTAGTTTTATGCTTCAGTGCTTTTGAGATGTGCTGGTGTGAGTCAGCACCCCCAAGTTGATAAACTCTGGGACACAGAACTGGGGTTCAGTCCCTGGACAGTGAGTGAGGAGCTCCTTGAGGCATTTGCCATGCAGGAGGATCCCTGGGTGCCTGGCTGGGTGACGCCTCCATGTCGTTCTTCCTTTGATATTTCTTCAGCAGCTGCCTCCACTTGTTATGTGCCACTCCACTTAGGATATGCGCAGCACCAGTGGCGGCAGCATTCACTGTTTCGTTTGCCTCTGAGGATGCCCCCAGGAGGGTGGGCACTGTGTTTCCCCGTTATTGATGAGGAACCTGAGGCTGAGAGGTGGCTGCTGCTGAAAGGCATAGAGCCACAAGATAGTAAAAACCACTGCCCTGCGTGATGAGGAGGAAGAGGCAGAACTCAACGTGTCCCTCCTTTCCCTGCACGTGGGTGGAGGCAGCAGGACCCTGCCTGGAAAGCAGAGGCGCCCTCGCCAAGCATGGGGCGTCTTGGGAATGAACTGTGCTTCTTGTCTCTCTAGGGAAAGAATTGAGACCTAAAGGATTTGATGCATTCCAGGAAAGTTCTCTGGTAAGTTTGGGGTTGTCGCTGTGCTGTGTTCTCTGGTAAGTTTGGGGTTGTCGCTGTACTGTGTTCTCTGGTAAGTTTGGGGTTGTCGCTGTGCTGTGTTCTCTGGTAAGTTTGGGGTTGTTGCTGTACTGTGTTCTCTGGTAAGTTTGGGGTTGTCGCTGTGCTGTGTTCTCTGGTAAGTTTGGGGTTGTCGCTGTGCTGTGTTCTCTGGTAAGTTTGGGGTTGTCGCTGTGCTGTGTTCTCTGGTAAGTTTGGGGTTGTCGCTGTGCTGTGTTCTCTGGTAAGTTTGGGGTTGTCGCTGTGCTGTGTTCTCTGGTAAGTTTGGGGTTGTCGCTGTACTGTGTTCTCTGGTAAGTTTGGGGTTGTCGCTGTACTGTGTGTGAGGAGTGGAAGCCGCTCCAGTGGAGTGGGCCTTTTCATTCTCATCCAGAGGAATTTATAGGCTGTGACTATTACTCCCCTTTCTTTTTTTTTTTTTTGAGACGGAGTCTCTGTCGCCCAGGCTGGAGTGAAGTGGCATGATCTCAGCCCACTGCAAGCTCCGCCTCCCAGTTTCAAGCAGTTCTCCCGCCTCAGTCTCCTGACTAGCTGGGACTACAGGCGCACACTGCCACGCCCGGCTAATTTTTTTTTTTTTTTTTGTATTTTTGTAGAGATGGGGTTTCACCATGTTGCCCAGGCTGGTCTCAAACTCTTGAGCTCAGGCATTCCGTCCGCCTTGGCCTCCCAAAGTGCTAGGATTACAGGCATGAGCCACTGCGCCCGGCCTATTAATCCCTTTCATTATAGACTCAGTCTACTTTGAAAATATACTGGTGCATATAGCCTTGGTCTCACGTGCGTTGTTAATTTGGCAGTGACAGCTGAACACAGTGAGCATTGATCATGTCCTTGCTCCCTGACTGCCCTGCCCTGGCCCGACCCCAGATGGAGGCTAAGGGCGGCCCAGCAGGCTTGCCCTGGGGCTTTCCCCTGTCCCATGGACACTTCTGTCTTGGTTTCCCATTCTGAGTGTTTGGATCTCATGCTTGTGGTTTTTCTTTCTTTCTTTCAGGATTCAGGAATATCTGGAAGAAAAAGAAAAGCTAGCGTATCTTTGACTGATGACGAAGGTCTGTTCCCCCTCAGTGCCATCTTTGTTGTCTGCAGCGCTGCTGATGAGATCACACAGAGCTGTGGCGACTTGGGGTTTAGTCTTGTCATCTTCAGCTGGTTGGAAAGTTCAACTTTTGTATTTCTCCAGATGTCGCTCAGTGTAGAGAGTACTTTTTGGTATCTCTAGAGCACTTGGGATGTTTTCTGGAGCAACATGGTTGTATCTGCTTTTGTGAGGTTTGGAAACTTGGGTGCATCTTGGAGAGTGTTGGGGCCCCATGCTTCTGTGGCACAGGGCCAGGCTTTTTCCTGTCCTCGAGAAGTGGCCCTGGTATGTCCTGTGGTAGACCCATGGTTGCCAGCCATTGGGATTTCAGGAGAAACTCATGTGAATTTTAGATGTTGGCACCTCGTTCAGATGAGAACAGATACCTGAGCACTGGGTGTGTGAGCTGGGGACAGCCCCGGCCACGACCTATTTCCAAACCCATGTGGATTGAGTACAGAAGTCCTCAGGACTAGAATGGATTTTTAGAGACAGAGTGGAGAGCAGGAGTAGAGAGGTTGGAGAAACTTTCTTGGGTGTTTGTGTGGCGGTTCCTGTCAGGTGCCAGGTGAGGCCTGCAGTTTCTCCTTCGGCTCTTTGATCAGCATCAGTGTGGGTTTATTGGCTTGATTTGGTGAAGTGTGTTAACTTTTCCAAATTTTTGAAGATTGATCTTTGGTATGTATTGATTTTTTTTTTTTTTTTTTTTTTTGAGACGGAGTCTCGCTCTGTCGCCCAGACTGGAGTGCAGCGGCGCGATCTCGGCTCACTGCAAGCTCCGCCTCCCGGGTTCACGCCATTCTCCTGCCTCAGCCTCCGGAGTAGCTGGGACTACAGGCGCCCGCCACCTCGCCCGGCTAATTTCTTTTTGTATTTTTAGTAGAGACGGGGTTTCACCGTGTTAGCCAGGATGGTCTCGTTCTCCTGACCTCGTGATCCGCCCGCCTCGGCTTCCCAAAGTGCTGGGATTACAGGCTTGAGCCACCGCGCCCGGCCATGTATTGATTTTTATTTGGAAGTCAATAGGGAGTTTGACCAGATTGTTGGCATGAAACTGGCGGTATTCAGGTCTGCTGCATATGACAGAAACGAAACAGCAATGTGGCAGATGAGTGAGGAGCCTGCGGGCACATGGCCCAGCACTGGCACGGCATTGTGGTGGCATTTTCAGCCCCTGCCAAGTGATTCTCTTGCCTCAGCCTCTGGAGTAGCTGAGACTACAGGCACGGATCACTATGCAGCTAATTTTTGTATTTTTAGTAGAGACAGAGTTTCACCATGTTGGCCAGGCTGGTCTCAAACTCCTGACCTCAGGTGATCCACCCGCCTCAGCCTCCCAAAGTACTGGGATTAAAGGTGTCAGCCACCACACCTGGCCTGGTGCTGAATTCTAGATAATACCATCCTGCACTGGGGATGGATTGAACCCTGGCCTTTCAGACAACAAGAGAAGCACAACAGAGTACCGTAGGTTTGTGTCTGTCTTGTTACCTGGAAAAGGATTAGGTCATTTCTTCATGAGGAACACCTTTTCTCTGGCCTGTACTCTGGTACCTGCGGTTGGCTTTATGTAGATTGACATCTCCACTTTCCTTATTTTCTCACATTCTCAGGAGCACATTTGTGTACAGTCATGTGTTTCTTAACAATGGGTATATATTCTGAGAGATGCGTTGCTGGGCAATTTTGTTGTTACGTGAATGTACAGAGCACTCACTGAAACCTAGATGGTGCAGCCTGTGCCGCTGGCTACAAACCTGCACACACGTGACTCTCCTGAATACTGTGGGTAATTGGAATATAGTGGTATTTGTGCATCTAAACATATCTTGACATAGATAAGCTAACTTAAAGATACAGTATTACAGTCTTACAGGGTCCCATTGCATATGCGGTCCGTTGTTGGCAGAAACGTCGTTATGTGGTGCTCAACTGTATTGAAACAGACCTTTATTTGGCTTCCATTTAATGCCTAAAGATGTCTTAGGATAACTCAGAGAAGGCCAAGTTAACCGCCCGAGGTCTTCTTCACTTTTCTTTTCCAAAGCTCTCCACTCTGGAAACCAAGTGATCAGAAGGCAGAAGGAATGGCAGAAGGCGTTTCCAAGAAGAGGAGATGGCCAGGCCTGTCGTGAGCCACCAGGGTGTCGAGTACAGTCAGAAAAGGCAGCACCCGGAGGCCCAGTGACTTGTGTGGTTGGGGTCAGGTGCCTAGGCCTTCTTGGTGGGCAGTGGGGGTCTTGTAGTGAAGAAATGAGGAGTTTTGATGGTGGGAAGGGAGAGATGTCATGTTAGATTGTGAGAAGAAAAGTTAAGAGCCAGCTGAGAGGAGAGACGGTGCAGGCCCCCAGGTGGGGAGAGGATCCGTGGACAGGGGGAGTTTGGCTGTGGGGATGCTGGTTGCTGCTCTTTTCTCTGCCAGGAGCCAAGATCTCTATGGCGAGTGAGGTGTGAGGTTCAGGGCTGGAGGGCTGAAGAGAGCGGAGCGGGCTTGAGCTGGTGATTGTGGAGGACAGGAGAGCCAAGCATAGTGTCAGGCTGATGTGGCTGGGCCTCATGAGATGGGCGATGGCGATGACGAGTTCACAGTGATCCCGGATGGCATGCTTGTGGGCTTTCCACAGTGGGGCTCTGCAGGAAGGTAGGAGGGTTGACAGCATTCCATATGTTGGCCTGAAGAAGGTCTGCCATGTGTGGAAAAACCAGGGCTGTCATTCACAGCCTGAAATGGAAGGGGAAATACGCTTCCAGTTTCCTGCTCATTTAATTAAATGATCATTTCCAAATTTAACCTGAGAAGTTTAAAAGCTCAGTTTCAATTTCTTTAATAGCTATGCAAAATAATTTCGAAGCCTTATGGTGTATAATGAGTAACAGCCATGCAAGTGGTGTTGCCTCTCAGTGACGCTCGCTGATAACCATTTTAGTGGACGACGAAGAGGAAACAATTGAAGAGGAGGAAGCAAACGAAGGCGTTGTGGACCACCAAACAGAACTTTCTAATTTAGCCAAGGAAGGTAGGCTGTTGCTACCTTATTAAACATTCAGTAGGTGCAAAGAAACATTTAAAACGTGTGAGATGTGAATAATAATACATTGAGGCAGCAGTGCCTGTTTTATGGAAAACAGTCCCTGTGTGCCTCCTGCTGCTCTCCCTCCTGACCTGGAGATCCTGGCCCTCCGGGGTTGTGTGTAGGACTCTGCTCTGACTGTTTTTTTTCCCTGCCACCTGCATGTGTCTCCCTGAATGTACTGTTGGTCTTGCATGTGTGAGAGCTTCGTATGAACGAATCCCACCACAGCCTGATGGGCTTGCTGTCTCTACTCAGCCTGTGTGTCCTGAGTTCAGCCGCAGTGTTATGTGTTGCTGTCAGTGCATTCATTGTCTTTGCCAGGCAGTATTTTTTTTGTAAATGTGTCACTGACTGTGTTTTGTGCTGTAGGTGGCCATTCACCTGGTTCCCTGTGTTTGCTGTGAGCATTCTCCTGTTCCCCAGGCACGTGTGCATGAGTGGCTTGCCTGTGATCAGGGGCAGGAGGGTAACTGTTGTTTAGAGTGGGTGTGCCAAGCTCCACATCTCAGGAAGGAACTCTTTTTTAAAAAACGAATTATATATATTTAATTTTATTGCTATTCTTTCATTGCTGTCACACATCTCAGGAACTCTTGGTATTGTCTGCCACTCTGGGGATAAAAAGTGGTATCTCCTTGTGGTTTTAAGTTGCACTTCTCTAATAACTGATGAAGTGAAGCATCTTTTCATGTTTCTTCCTTTGTTCATTTTGGCTCAGTTTGGTGTTTTCTTTCCGTATTGTCTTGTTGGTGATGGTCTTTATATATTCTGGACACGAATTCTTGGTCAGTTCTGTGTTGCAGTGATATTTTCCCAGTTAGTGGTGTGTCTTTTCACTCTTTGCAGTACCTTTTGATGAAAGGTGTTCTTAATTTCAGCATACATAAAGTCCTCATTTCATGTTGTCAGTGAGTTCCTGGAAACTGCAACTTGAAGTGAAATGGCGTTACAGTAATGTTGTTTTATTATAGCCATGAGGAAAAAACATCGGTTTGTTATGCAGTTGACCATTGAGCAATGTGGGGATTAAGAGTGCCAGCCCGCCCCCGCCACCTGCACTGTTGAAAATTTGCATATAGCTGTTGACTCCTCCAAAACGTACTAACAGCTGACTGTTGACTGGAAGCCTTATCAATAATATGAAACAGTCGATGAACACTTATTTTATGTGGTTTTTTTCTTTTTCTTTTCTTTTTTTTTTTTTGAGACACAGTCTCACTCTGACACCCAGGCTGGAGTGAGTGGCGGACCACAGCTCACTGCAGCCTTGACTTGGACTCAGACGATCCTTCCACCTCAGCTCCCGAGTAGCTGGGACTACAGGTGCGCGCTACCATGCCCACCTGATTTTTGTGTTTTTTGTAGATACGGGATTTCACCGTGTTGCTCAGGCTAGTCCCAAACTCCTGGGCTCAAGTGAGCCTCCAGTCTTGGCTTCACAAAGTGCTGGGTTTACAGGTGTGACCCATTGTGCCTGGCCTATTTTATATGTTATGTATATTTAATATTATGTACTGTATTCTTACAACAAAATAAGCTAGAGAAAAGAAAATGTTGTTAAAAAATAAAGAAGAGAAACTACATTTACTATGAAGTGGAAGTGGATGATTATAAAGGTCTTCATCCTCGTCATCTTCACGTTGCGTAGGATAAGAAGGTAGTGGGGTAGGGGGAAGGGGAGGGGTTGGTCCTGCTGTGGATAGAGGACCCTCACAGTTCCAACCCAGGTTGTCCACCGATCAGCTATACATCATTTTGCTCAAAGTAACAATTTCCAAGAACCAACCTATTGATGATGTTTAGTGAGGACTTACTGTAGTTGAATTTGTCAGTCTTGTTCACAAGGATATATCATCTAGAATTTTTCTGCTTTACTCTTACATTGTGAAATGAGTGCAGTTTCCCTTTTTTCCCCCAAATGTATATTTGGAAAGTCATATTGAAAAGCCGATCTTTTCCCCACTGATCTTCAATGCCAGCTCAGACATAAAACAAGTTTCCTTTTATGCACGGCTCTTTCTGGGATCTTTATTCTTTTATTGGAAAACTTGTGCCAGTCTGTACTGATGCCACACTGTCTTTCTTACTGTAGCTTTATAATAGTTCTCGATGTCTGGTCAGGTAGGTTCTCTGCCTTGCTCTGCGTTGGGAGGATCTTGTCTGTTTGGTGACTATTTCAGATCCGTGCTAGAAGCAGCTCATCAAGCTTCACAGAAAAACCTATTGGGAATTTTGATTAGAATTTAATTGTATTAATGGATGCTTTGTGAGAATTGCCATCTTTATGAAGTTCAGCCTTTCCAGTCTATGGTCAAAATATAGTTCTCCCTTCAGCTAGGTCTTCCTAAATAGCTTTCCATGAAATTTGATGATTGTGTCTCTTTTGTTAAATTTAATTCTAGGTACTATATATTTTTAAAAGGTGTGCCAAGTGGTATATTTTCTAAAATTATATTTTAAATATATTGCTGATACGTGTCAGTGCAGTCGATTTTGTTTCTCTTATACTCAGCAACTTTTCTTTTTTTTTTTTGAGACGGAGTCTCGCTCTGTCGCCCAGGCCGGATCTCAGCTCACTGCAAGCTCCGCCTCCCGGGTTTACGCCATTCTCCTGCCTCAGCCTCCTGAATAGCTGGGACTACTGGCGCCTGCCACCGCACCCGGCTAGTTTTTTGTATTTTTTAGTAGAGGCGGGGTTTCACCGTGTTAGCCAGGATGGTCTCGATCTCCTGACCTCGCAATCCACCCGTCTCGGCCTCCCAAAGTGCTGGGATTACAGGCTTGAGCCACCGCACCCAGCCAACTTTTCTGAACTCTGTTCATTGTATACTTCTCTGAAGAAAGAGTTTTTCCTTTATAATCCTTATTCCTTTTATACTACCTTTTCTTGCTGTTTTGTGCTTGGTGGGACTTTCAGTACAGTGTTGAGTTCATGCTAGTGGTGGACAACTTTGGCTTTTTCTTGCTTTGAAGGGGAACACTTTCGGTAGAAAGGTAGAGTGTTAGAGTGTTGAGTCATAATTGCATGGTTCAGACCTAATGTTTGTTGCCTACTGACCCCATGGCCTTGGTCAGGTTGTCTAAGCTCTCCGTGGTGTTTTTCTCAGTTGTAAATGGGATAACCAGGGTTGTTCTGAGGATCTACAGTGTGTGGAAGCCTTGGCCTGACGTGTCCTATGGAGTGTTCTTCACTGCTGCTCTCAGGATGACTGTGATGATACGTTTAGTGTTTCCAGAATGGACATGGTGTATAGAGTTTTTGTAAATATTTTTATAAGATTAATGAAGTTCGTATCTACTCTTCAGTGTTTCTGTTGTAGATGGGTATTGCATGCTTTGTTTGTTTTTTTTGACAGAGTCTTGCTTTGTCGCCTAGGCTGGAGTGCAGTGGCGTGATCTCAGCTCACTGCAACCTCCGCCTCTTGGGTTCAAGCGATTCTCCTGCCTCAGCCTCCTCAGTAGCTGGGATTATAGGCACCTGTCACCACACCTGGCTATTTTTTAATATTTGTAGTAGAGACAGGGTTTTGCCATGTTGCCCAGGCTGGTCTCCAACTCCTCACCTCAGGTGATCTGTCCACCTGAGCCTCCCAAAGTGCTGGGGTTACAGGTGTGAGCCACCGCGCCTGGCCCTTGTGCATTAAATTGAGGAATATGACTTTTTCTTTTCTTCATAGTCAATTTTGATAGTCACATTTTCTAAGAATTTCTTTATTTCATCTAAATTTTAAAATTTATTGGCATACATTGTCAATAACTTCTCCTTACAGCATTTCCGATCTTGGCTACGTTTGTACATATGTCCCTTCTTCCCCCTAATACTGTGTGTTTAAGCTTCTCTGTTTTCTTGATAGTCTTGTCAAAAGTTTTTCAGTTTCTTTTTTTTTTTTTTTTTACCTGACGCCTGTGTATTGTTTTCTGTTTTGTTTCGGCCCTTAGTATTTCTTTTTTAAAAACATCTTTTTCTGAGTTTTTAACTTGGATGACTGACTTACTAATTTTCATTAGCCCATTAATATAAACATTTAAGGGTCTGAATTTTTCTGTAATACTGCTTTAGCTGAATATCATGCTTATTATTCAGTTTTAAATATTTTCTGATTTCCCCTATATATATTTTTTTTATTGTGAGTTATTTAGAAGGATGTTTCTTAATTTCCAAATATTACGGGGTTTTCAATATATATTTTTACTATTATTCTACATTAATTGCATTTTGATCAGACAGTGGATTTATGGGATTCTCACTGATCTGGATTTTGTTGAGGTGGGTTTTGAATGGATCAGTTTATAAACATTCCATACATGCTTTAAAACAACATGAATTCATCAGGTTATGGTACCCTTTTCTCTCTGAGTCCACCAGGTAGAGCTTGTTGATTGCATTATCCGATTCGTCTTGTCCTTACTGATTTTTGTCTTCTTGCTCTATCAATTACTGAGAGAAGTATGTTAAAATTTTCCATTATGATAATGAGTACCTGTTTCTCCTTAAGTTTCTGTCAAGTTTTCATTGTATGTATTTTGAGGCTATGTTAGTATGTGCATATATAGATTTAGGATTGTTATCCTGTTACTTCATTTTTACTTGGTTCTAGATAATGTTATCACATCTGTTTTCTATTTGATGAGTTCTCTTTTAAGCTCTTCCTAGTCTTTTGTTAACCCATTGATTAAGTGTTAAATTCCAGTTACCAGTTTGTTTTAAGACATTCCCAATGGTTTTTAAGAAAACCTACATGAAATTTTAAAATTATCTCTTGCTGTGTATTCACACTTTCAGTCTTCTCTTTTATTTCTTCAGATATAAAATTTTATAATCTGTGCCTGATAATTGCATGGGTGACGTTTTTGCAGGTCTGATTCTGCTGTCGTTTATGAATCCTGGTTTCTGCTGATGGTACATTGTTTCCTAGTGTACTTTGTGATTTTTGACAATTTATTGGAAGTTTATTGTGGCAGTTATTTTAGGCCTGACACTGAGGGAGTTTCCTCTAGAGGGAGTTTCTGTTAACTTCTAATCTGTGTTCTTTTATAAAGCATGTCTCTTGTAAATAGCTTGTAGTTGGTCTTCTCTGCCCTCCAGTTTATTCTAACATCCCTGTGTCTCTATATTGGAGTGTTTAGTACATTTGTATTAAATTTAAGCCTGTTCTATTAATTGGGCCTAGATCTATCATAATTTAAAAATTTGTTTTGTGTTTTCTCACCTGTTCTTTAGTCATCTCTTTCTGGTTAAAGCATCAGTCAAGTATTTAGTTACTTCATTTCCTCTTCTCTGTTAGCTTTCTGTGTTCTTGTTGGCGGTGGCTATCTGATCGTGGTGTGCGTTCTTGACTTACTAGATTACCTGGTAAATCAGCGCTGTATACTGTATACTCTCTCTGGGGCAGAGTTTGGGAGCAGCCTTGCTGGATGGTTGTGGCGTAGGTCTCCTGTGAAGATGGTTTTCAGAAGGCTTGATGTGGCAGGCTGGAGGATGCCATTCCGGGCTGGTTCGTTCTGCCAGCTGATGGGCTCTGTTGCATGCTAAGGGCAGGTTTAGTGTCCTCCTGACCTGGGGCTGGTGTCTCAGGGCAAGTGTCCGTGTGGGAGCAGGATAGACACTGTAGTATCTTTTATAACTGAGTCTTGGAGTCACGTGCTGTCATTCTCCCGGATGGTGGTCACATCAGTCAGGCCAGGTCAGTGTGGGAGAGGCCAGGAGTAAACTGCAGGAGGTGGGTTCTCGGGCATCCCGTTGTCTTCATGGTGTCGAGCTGAATCCATGAACAGAGCCTCTCGTCAGGTCAAGGCTTCTTTCATGGTCTTCAGGAGCTTGTGAGAGCTTTCTTCACGGAGATGTGGTGCATTTTTGAAAGTTTAATTCTAAGTATATTTAGCTCTTCATATCCATGGTTTCAGATCCATGAATTTGATCAACTACAGATAGAAAATATTTACCAAAAACAAAACAAAGCAAAACAGTAAAAAATAATAATACAGCTGGGTGTGGTCGCTCACACCTGTAATCCTGGCTACTTGGGAGACTGAGGCAGGATGATCACTTGAGCCCAGGAGTTCAAGTTCAGCCTGGGCAACATAGTAAGACCCCATTTCTAAAAAAACAAACAAACAAAAACAAACCAAACAGCCAACCAGAAAAATCCCCAAACCAAATAAGCCAAAATAACAGCACAACAATTACAAAAAAGATACAAAAAAAATAGTGTAACAACTATTTACATAGCATTCACATTGTATTAGGTATTATAAGTAACCTAGAGATGATTTAAAATATATGAGAGGATGTGTATAGGTTACGTGCAAATATACATTACTTTATATAAGGGACTTGAGCATCCTTGGATTGTGGTATCCGAGAGGGTCCTTGGAACCAACTCCTCAAGGATTCTGAGGGACAACTGTATTTAATTTTCTGTCTAAATGGGTTTTTTTTTCTTCTATTGCATTTTCTAACTCATTTATCTATGTGGAGGCTGATTTCTGTGTATTGTTTGTTCTGAGACACCTTACAGAATTCTCTTGTTATTGGAAGTTTCCAGTTGTTTGGCTTGTTTTTCCTACTTACATATAGCGTCATATGCTGTAGTGGTGCAGCCCAGCATTTTGCTCTGGAAGCATCAGACAGACAGGAAAGGTGAAGAACCTTGTTAGGAACACCATGGACACACCACCTGGATTCCACAGCCAACACTTAATACTTTCACTGGGCTCCATTACGTCTATGTCCATCAAGCCAGTGTGGCGAATGTTTAACATCCTGAGCAAATAAATTCAAAGGGTGTTTTGCTAGTCCCAAATGGGCAGTGCCTTTAACGTGGTCCTTGTAGGGGACTTGTCCATGGCATTTGTTGTTTTGACTCAACAGTCTTTATTTGACATAAACTATAGATGCAGACAAGCGCACATATCACGAGTACACAGCCCAACTAAAGTGTTTTCCCCTGTTAGATCTACCACTGTGTGAACATTCTTTGAACAGAAATCTGGGTTCACATTTCTCATTCCTCTGGATAGACTCACTAAAGGGGGAAACGATGGGGTTGAGGGCATTGGATTCCAAAGCCCTTCAGCTTTCCGTGTTGATTTCCAGAAAAATCCAACCAGTTTACGCCATTATCAGCAGCAAGTGAGAGTACCTAATTCATAACAGTTTCTCAGTGTTATGATTTTAAGGTGGTTGATAATTCTATACTAAACAAATTGTGCACTGATTTCCAGGGATGATCAATTAAAAAGTATTTCATTGCCCTTTATACTTTTGTGTATGTAACAGCTTCATATCCTTTGCCCATTGTGATTGGGGATTTAATGTGTGGTATTTTTTTTTAAGCAATTAGGGTGAGTGTTTTTTTTAAAAAAGCCTAACTATGTTTTATCATACTTTTTAACATTTTTGCTTTTTATTTTTTACTTTGATGTTTTATATTTTTATATATCATCTTCATCAGTTATTTCCTATCAGTGGTGTTCATTTTTTACATTTTTATTTATTCGTCTATACTGTTACTGTTCATTTAGATTATTTCAGGTATTTGAAATCTTTTGTGAATACAGTTGAGTTTCTTTCAAAGATTCTCATCTTTATAGAGAAAATATTTTATACATTTTTAAATTTGCATAAATTTCAGGGGTGCAAGTTCAGTGCTGTTCCCTGGCTGTACTGTGTTGTGGTGAAGTCTGGGTCTCTGGTATGTCATGACCCAAACGTGTGTTGCGCTTACTGAGTAATTTCTCATGATTCCCCTTGCACGCCCCAACAAAATAGTTTACACCTTTTATCAGTAATGGGCAACCATTTTAGTTTTTAGAAAAAACAAGTGTGCTTTTAGACATTGTAATCTTTTTCCAAGGAGTGATCTAAAGCCGGAAAAAGGAATACATGTGAGAGGAAGCCCCTTGCCCTTCTTACTGTGGTTTTCCTGGCCGCTGCTCCTTCCCAATTCAAATGACAGTTGTTATAAAGTAACAGCCCTTGTGCCCTCAACCCTCTGCAGCTGAGCTGCCCCTCCTGGACCTGATGAAGCTGTACGAAGGCGCCTTCCTGCCGAGTTCTCAGTGGTCCCGGCCGAAGCCTGATGGGGAGGACACAAGTGGAGAGGAAGGTGCGCTACCAGCCTTTGGAAGAATTCAGGGTTAAAAGCAGAAGCCGGAATACTTACAGACAAAGACTTCAAATAAGATTTAGAAAATTTCTTTTAGTTTGATAAAATAAAAAATTAGAAATATTTAATAAGTATCTTTATGTTGAATAGAATTTTGTTACATTCTGTGCTTTTATTAACCTGGCACAGCTATTGGGACACTTGATCATGTTGTGAAGGGTGTAAAATATTTTTCTCTAGATTTATAAACATCATTGTTTTATGGACCTAGATAGCATGTTTATTCAGGCTGTGCTGTGTTTGTTTAACACATCAGTTTTGAGTAGTTTATTTTACTTATTAGACTTTCTAAACAGATGCACAGAGCATACCAGAAAAGGTCTGCCTTTCCTGCTCTCATTCCAGTTCTCGGGACAGTTAGACTCCCGCATACAGTTCTCGGGACAGTTAGACTCCTGCATACAGTTCTTGGGACAGTTAGACTCCCGCATACAGTTCTTGGGACAGTTAGCCCCCCGCATACAGTTCTTGGGACAGTTAGCCCCCCGCATACAGTTCTTGGGACAGTTAGACTCCTGCATACAAGTTGGGGAGGGGCCCACAGGAGCCCTGGGAAGCTCAGGCCTTTCCCGACCCCACACTGCTAGCAGGACCAGAGGAAGGAGTGGCGGGTTTGGTCTCCTCCCAGTTTCCCACATTTGGGAAAGCATTCTGCTTTTTTATTTCTTGGTGATAGAGGGGAGATCCCTAAACCTTGAAACACCTACATGTATCTCTCTGTGATACCAGCTCCTGATTGCTATGGAGACATTTTCCAAAATGCCAGACTATTTGGGGCAAATTATACTCTTGGAGGGCTTTCCGGAGTGGTCCTTGGTTTGATAGTTTCATAAGAGTTCTCTCCCATTTATCCAGATAGCATTGTTAGATATTTTGGATTTCAAGTAAAAAGTTATTGCCTAATTCTGTATTTGAAGTAGTTGGATTCTATAAACTTTTTCCTGTTTTTAAAAAAGGTTCAGATTTATAAAGGCCTCTCAGCAGCCCCCACTTCTCTGTTTTTTTTTGTCGTTACAGATGCGGATGACTGTCCAGGCGACAGGGAGAGTCGCAAGGACTTGGTTCTCATTGACTCACTTTTCATCATGGATCAGTTCAAAGCTGCCGAGAGGATGAATGTCGGGAAGCCAAATGCCAAGGACATTGCGGACGTCACTGCGGTGGCTGAAGCCATCCTGCCCAAGGGCAGTGCTCGGGTCACAACCTCGGTGAGGCTCTGAGCTTTTCAAGTGTGGGATGGGCCTTTGAGAGACAGAGCACATAGCTTAGCCATGAGAAAAGCTTTTCCTCTTCCCAGTGAAGTGCTCTATCCCAACTACAGAGTTGTCAGAAAAAGCAATTCTTCATGTGCCTGTAGTCCCAGCTACTCAGGAGGCTGAGGCAGGAGGATTGCTTCAGCCCAGATGTTCAGGTGTTGAAGACCAGCTTGGATGACATAGTGAGACTTGGTCTCCAAAAGAAGCAATTCTTCCTCTTCCTGTTTTCTGTAGATCATTTTTGTGGCTTTCTAATCGGTTTATAGCGTGACTTTGGTTTCAGTTTTTAGAAAAAGTTTGGTGATTGTTTTGACCAGCAGCCACTCTTTGATCTGTTCATCGCTGCAGGTCAAGTTTAATGCTCCGCCTCTATTGTACGGGGCTCTCAGAGATTATCAGAAGATTGGCCTGGACTGGCTGGCCAAGCTCTACAGGAAGAATCTCAATGGCATATTGGCAGATGAAGCTGGACTGGGTAAAACAGTGCAGATCATTGCTTTTTTTGCCCACCTAGCTTGTAACGAAGGTAAGAGTTTGCTAGTTTTTTGAACAATACCTATTTGCTAAGACTTACCCATAGGCCAGTGTGTTTGATGGGAGTGTGGGGACTTGGCCATCTTATCTACTTCTTTGCTTCTGTCCTTTGACCTGAGCAAATTGAGCCTCAGAAGTATTCATTGTATGAATGAATAAAAAACTAGTTCACAGTTAACATCCAGTAACTATTAGTGAAAATCTAATACAATGCAGAGACTCATCAGGCTGTGACTGAACCTTGTGACTCCAGGGTCAGGTCACTGTGCAGTGTGTGGGCAGCAGAGCAGGTGGTCCACTTCCCTTGCTGCTTCTAAACTGGCACAAACCCCGCTGTAGGGCTCTCAACTGTGTGGGGTGGTTTGTGGCACGCATCCTGGCTCACTGTATCCTTTTCGTGTTACTATGTGCACGCCTCCTCTTGTCCCTCTTGCTGGATTTCACCTGTCAGTGGGGCAGCGTTTCTGATCCACTGCTCGGGTTCCTTAGGGAATGGGCCTGGGTACCCTGTGGGGGCTCAGCCTCTGCATGGCAGCCCCACCTGGTTCTTCACCCTCTTGACACTTCTGACTGGCACACAGCTTGTGTAGGCCCTCTGGCCTCCTTTCCAGTCTTTAGAGTCAGCTCCCTGTTCACTGCCCTTCCTATCTTGGCTTTTAGGTCAGGTGCCCACCTCAGTCTCCTGCTCTGTGCCTAGCTGCAGAAGAAGGTGTGACTTGTGTCTCTAACACAGGACAAGGTTTCACTGTTCTTGCTCTTGTAAGAGAAATGTTCAGTAAACATCTTGGAATGTGGTTCCCACTGTATGTTCCAGACTTAAAGCAGGCTTTGCTATTCCTGCAGAGAAGAGGGGACGTGGCCTCATCTTCATATTTGAGCTTTGAAAGTAAAGATGGGCCGGGCGCGGTGGCTCAAGCCTGTAATCCCAGCACTTTGGGAGGCCGAGACGGGCGGATCACGAGGTCTGGAGATCGAGACCATCCTGGCTAACACGGTGGAACCCCGTCTCTACTAAAAATACAAAGAACTAGCCGGGCGAGGTGGCGGGCGCCTGTAGTCCCAGCTACTTGGGAGGCTGAGGCAGGAGAATGATGTGAACCCGGGAGGCGGAGCTTGCAATGAGCTGAGATCCGGCCACTGCACTCCAGCCTGGGCGACAGAGCGAGACTCCGTCTCAAAAAAAAAAAAAGTTGGACGTGTTTAAATTAGGAGGGTCAGCTTAGGGAAGTGATGACCCCATGGGTGCTCTGACTGAAGGCTGTGTGAAAAGAAATGGAGCACAGTGGGCTTGCAGTGGGGGTCTCAGTCCAAGTAGTTTAAGGAGAGAGAGGCAGGGCTGAGGGTCCCTTCAGCTCCGGAGAGGGTTTTGTTTTTCGTTTTTTTTGAGATGGAGTTTCACTCTCATTGCCCAGGCTGGGGTGTAATGGCGCGATCTCGGCTCACTGCAACCTCCGCCTCCTGGGTTCAAGTGATTCTCCTGCCTCAGCCTCCCAAGTAGCTGGGACTACAAGCACTTGCCACCATGCCCGGCTAATTTTTTTTTTAAATTTTTGGTAGAGACAGGGTTTCATCGTGTTGCCCAGGCTGGTCTGGAACTCCTGAGCTCAAGTGATCCACCAACCTCAGCCTCCCAGAGTGCTGGGATTACAGGCTTGAGCCACCGTGCCTGGCTCTTTTTTTTTTTTTTTTTTTTTTTAAGGCACTGTTGCCCAGGCTGGATTGCAGTGGCATGATCAGGGCTCACTGCAGCCCTGACTTCCCAGACACAAGTCATCCTCCCACCTGAGCCTCCTAAGGAGGAAGATCACTGTGACTGAACAAAAAACTGGCTAATTTTTGTATTCTTGATAGAGATAGGGTTTTGCCATGTTGCCAGGTTGGTCTTGAAGTCCTGGGCTCAAGCAGTCTGCCTGCCTTGGCTGCCCAAAGTGGTGGGATTACAGGCATGAGCCATCATGCCCAGCCTGAAAGTAGCCTGTGCTTCTAAAACTAGGGGATTGTATTTTGTCAGTTGAACAGATGAGTGAATCATTCAGCATTCATTCATCTGCTCCTTCCGTGATGGCTGTCACAGACCCCAGGCACTTTTCTAGGTCCTGAGGGTGCAGCCCTGCTTTCAGGAACCCCACACTGGTACAGATGAACCTTGAAATGGACTGATGACCCAGCATAGTGACAGGATCCTGGCCAGCTGGGGCAAGGTCTCAGGGAGATGGGGCACTGGGGGTGGGGGCTACAAATGCAGCTGACATCCAGGAACACCACCGAGGCCAGTGTGAGGGCAAGAGGGTATGAGGGGACGGTGGGGGATGAGTATAGAAAGATTGGAGTCAACCACGATAGAGGCCTAGCAAGCACTGGAGCTGATGTGGCTTTGCCTTAGTGTGTGGTCTGCATCAGTGCAGGTGCTGGTACAAGTGTCTGCCCAGGCTGGAGAGCAGTGGTGTGGTCCTGGCTCACTGCAACCTCAGCCTCCTGGGCTCAAGTGATCGATCCTCCTGCCTCAGCTTCCCAAGTAGCTGGGAATACAGGTGTATGCCACCATGCCTGGCTAATTTTTTTTTTTTTTTGGAGAGATGAGGTCTTACTATGTTACCCAGGCTGGTCTCGAACTCCTGGCCTCAAAAGATCCTCCTGTCTTGGCTTCCCAAAGTGCTGGGATTACAGAGATTGTCTTGGCTTCCCAAAGTGCTGGGATTACAGAGATTACAGCTGTGAGCCACTGTGCCTAGCCAGCTTTTCTTTTCTTCTTCTTTTTTTTTTTAAATCTTGTTTTTTACTGGGGGTTGAAATACCATCTGGATTTGATTTGTGTTTACTTACTCCTTGGATTGTGTCTTTTTTTTTTTTTTTTTTGAGGTGGAGTTTTGCTCTGTTGCCCAGGCTGGATGAGTTACAGTGGCATGATCTCAGCTCACTGCAAACCTCCGCCTTCCAGGTTCAAGTGATTCTCCTGCCTCAGCCTCCTGAGTATCTGAGATTACAGGCGCACGCCACCATGCGCAGCTAATTTTTGTATTTTAGTAGAGACGGGGTTTCACCATACTGGTCAGGCTGGTCTTGAATTCCTGACCTTGTGATCTGCCTGCCTCAGCCTCCGAAAGTGCTGTGATTACAGGCGTGAGCCTCCGCGCCCAGCTGGTTGTGTCTTTTAAAGAGTTTATTGTCCTGTTATATTTTTTTCTTTGTGACACTTCTGTTCATATCCTTTGTTTATTTTTCTATTGGGTGGTTCTTTTCCAGGATCAGCAGGAATGCTTTGCATATTAGCAGTAATGGCTGTAGATGGATGTGTTGTAAATACTTGTTTAAAGTCTACTAAGTCTGTCTTGTAACTTGGTTTATGTTTCATTTATAGTACAGAAGTTGAAATTCATATGTATTCCTCTAATAATCTTTAAAAACCTTAGTTTTCTCGCCAGGCTCAGTGGCTCTTGCCTCTAATCCCAGCACTTTGGGAGGGCAAGGCAGACGGGTCACCTGAGGTCAGGAGTTTGAGACCAGCCTGGCCAACATGGTGACAACCCATCACTACTAAAAATACGAAAATTAGCTGGGCATGGTGGCTTGTGCTTCTAATCCCAGTTACATAGGAGTCTGAGGTAGGAGAATCACTTGAACCTGGGAGGCAGAGGTTGCAGTGAGCCGAGATTGTGCCGTTGGACTCCAGCCTGGGTGACAAGAGCAAAACTCCATCTTAAAAAAAAATCATAGTTTTCTGAAGAAGGAAATTTGAAACAATGTATTTTAGGATGGTTTGGATGTGCCCTCACTAAAGCTTGGGAAGCAGTGATGGGCACAAGCCCTTGGCTGACAAAACACAATTTAGACTCCTGCTGCATGGTCGCCTGGCTTGTGGGAAGGACTTGAGCAGGGTCTGGGGCTCTCTTCGTCTGTGAGTCTACTTTCTAAGTGTTGCTCATTCCTCCGGACTCTTGGAGGAGCTCAAGAGTGGTTTGAATGAACACCAGGGTGTTCTTGAGACTGCTCATTCAATGTGTGTCTACTGAGGTCTCCTCTGAGCCAGGCTTGCTGCTTGTGCAGCAGCACCCTGGGGGCCAAGGAGCAGCTTCTGGGCGGTGTGCTGGCTCCAGACGAATGCACTTGTTCCCCCCAAGTCTGCCTCAGTCATGTGGTGGTTCATGTTACTCATACTGAGGAAGCGTCTCTGGTCAGACACAGTGCTCAGTGCCTGGACATGACAGATACTTTGACGTGGAAAATTCTGTTTTTTCCTTTGTAGGTAATTGGGGCCCCCATCTTGTTGTTGTGAGAAGTTGTAATATACTCAAGTGGGAGCTTGAATTGAAACGTTGGTGTCCCGGGCTCAAAATCCTCTCATATATTGGCAGTCACAGAGAACTCAAAGCAAAGAGACAGGTATTTTTTTTAAAACATAAAATAAAGCTAAACAGAAAGCCATCTTAATTTTTATAAAAGACACATTAAAAAATGTGAAGACATGCTTACTAATGTAATTATTAAAAATCACTCATTCATGAGTTAACAAACCTTTACGTTGTTCCCCTCGAAAGCATAGACAGTACCGCCTCGGCCTGGCCGTTCCCTGCGAGAAGGGCCACACCCTCGCAGGCCCAGGTGTGCACAGAGCTCAGTGTCATTGTCCAGAAAGTGGGGCAGTTTCCTCCGGAAATGGTCTTCTCTGGGGCAGTGCGGCACTTTTCCCTGGAGGCCCTGCTGACTTCCACAGGCACAGAGGAGAAGCTGGGTGCCCCCAGATCTGAATTTAAAACCCATAGAAACATTTGCACAATGTGCCTAATAGATGACGTTTCTGGAACAAATTTTAACTTATTAAAAATTTTTCTCTGCCCTATAGTTTCTAGTACTAGGTCACTAAAGGTAGATTCATCACAGCTTTCCATTGAGTAGAACATTTTGGACCATTAGACGACATTGTGTTGAGTAGTGTTTACTGAAAAAGTGAGAAAAAGTGAGCTTTCAGTAGTATTTTCTTTTTTACTGTTTTAGTCTGTTTTTGATGTTATTACAAAATATCACAGACTGGGTAATTTGTAAGTATAGACATTTATTTCTCACAGTTCTGGAGGCTGTGAAGTCCAAGATCCAGATGCCAGCAGATTTAGTGTCTGGTGAGGGCCTGGTTTCCGCCTCCCAGATAGGGCCTTGCTGCTGCATGTTTTGGAGGGCACCTGGCGGAAGGGATGGAAGGGCAAAAGGCTCCAGGCTGGTTCCCTCCAGCCCTTTCCTGCTGCACAAGCTCATCCTTGAGAGCAGGGAAGTGTCCACTTCCAATACCACCACCATGGGCGTTAGGTTTCAGCATGAATTTTGGAGGGAACACATTCAAGCCATAGTTCTGTGTCTGGCTTTTAGTTTGTTTTTAGAAAGCGTATAATGCAGTCAGTTGCAATACAGATGTTGACATCTCTTATTTTTCTGAGCACACTTCCCCTTGTTTTGATTAGATACTAGAAGAGCTCGCCCTGCTTCAGGATCCTCTGCTATAATCTCAGTATTTTCCAAATGGTAATTGTCAGCGCCTGCAGAATAGCTTCTTAATTTGTCAACGAAACTGCTTTAGACCCCTAGAGGAAGAGATAAAAACATAAACGCAGCCATTTTCTGTGCGGTAATAGCAAGTTATTTAAAAAAGCGAGTAGAATTATAGGTGGGAACGGAGTCACTGGGTGGAGAGCTTTGGGAAGCGTGTGTCCTCAAGGTGGTTTTGGAAGACAGTGGAGTGCGAAGGCACTGAGCTATCCTCTCTGTGCTGCAGGAGTGGGCCGAACCCAACAGCTTCCACGTCTGCATCACGTCCTACACGCAGTTCTTCCGGGGCTTCACCGCCTTCACACGAGTGCGCTGGAAGTGTCTGGTCATTGATGAGATGCAGCGTGTGAAAGGCATGACCGAGAGGCACTGGGAAGCGGTTTTCACCCTGCAGAGGTCTGTGTGTTCCGTGCTTGTCATTGAGTGTTCTTTGCTGTTGATGTAAAAGGTTCTCTTGAAGAAGTCTGCGTAATTGCAGACACAAAAAATGGCCTTTGAGCTAGAGAATTGCTTTTCATCTTCATCCTAGCACGTGGGCCAGAAAGCCCCAGAGCTGGGTCAATGCAGCCCCCCTTTTCAGTCATGTGCACGTTGACATTCACAGTGTCAAATAACTGTCCCCTTTCTCACACGTTGTCCGAGAAGACGCTGCTGCATCCAGCCCCGTGGCTGGAGAATTCCAGTGTTGTCTCTTGTCCTGTTTGCAGCCAACAACGCCTGCTTCTGATCGACTCGCCGCTGCACAATACCTTCCTGGAGCTCTGGACCATGGTGCACTTCCTGGTCCCAGGGATCTCCAGACCCTACCTGAGCTCCCCTCTGAGGGCCCCCAGTGAAGAGAGCCAGGATTACTACCATAAGGTGGTCATAAGGTTACACAGGGTAGGTTGGGCTCTGCCATTTCAGCTCAGTGATTAAACGTGTATGCCTCATTGTAAACGTGTTACAGCAGCATTTTTGGAAAAAAAACAGTAAACAGTTTTTTATTTTCAGGTGACACAGCCATTTATTTTGAGGAGAACTAAGAGAGATGTGGAAAAGCAACTGACAAAGAAATATGAGCATGTTTTGAAGTGTCGCCTTTCTAACCGACAAAAAGCCTTATACGAGGATGTTATCCTACAACCCGGGTGAGTGTGGACTCTGGGCATGTGCCCCCTTCGCTGTCCCTGCCTGTGAGGGACAGAGGCCCTTTCTGTGGCCTCAGCAGAAAGCTCCTTTCCGAAAGGATTGGGTGTCTGGAGCTGGAGGCCGAGGTGCCCTCTTGGGGGCAGCAGACTCTGCGGCCTCAGGTGTTTCCAGGCTCATGCTGGCCCTGCTGTACTTCCTGTCTCAGAAGCCCCACTCCTGTGTAGCTGCCCATGTGTAGGGTGGTGTCCTGGTGCTGCTCTCTGTGTTGCCCAGAGAATTCTGTGAATTTTAGTTTCCATTCATCTGGGAGAGACGATGATTGAGCAGCTCGCCTTCCCACAGCCAGCCTGGAGGCCCCAGAACTTGGGTCGGCTATGGCCCACAGGAGGTGGCACGCTGCTTTCTGCGGCGCAGTGAGCGGGGTGTTGCATGGGGTGGAATGCGCCATTCAGCGCACACCATGTGATGGCTGGCTGCTGTGCCTCTGCAGGGACGTGCTGGTGCCGGAAGCTGTGCCCCTGGAGTTGACACAGTGTGGGGCCCCCCTTTGATCCTCTGAGGTCGTCAGATGTGCATGGTTTTGGTCTGTCTGGCTTTCCAGTTTTCTGAGTTTAGATGAAAGAAACCCAAAAAACCCTGGAAATCAAGTTTTGGAGGATTTGAAATTTATCTGTGCTTAGTCATCACAACTCAGTCTCTGCTGGGGGTGTGGCCATGAGGCAGTGCTGCAGGGTTACCCCCTACCCCATGCCACCTCAGTGTCCCTCACAGGCCACAGTCAGACACACTGGATCAGCGACCCCACTCCTCCACCAGCCACGTGCTCATGTGCTCCCCTCCTTGTGGGGAGACGACATGGGGACCCTGGTGAGCTGCTGTGGCGGGAGCAGATGCCAGGCGATCGTGTGAGTGCACTCCGTGGCCATGGGCACAGCAGACTGTGGTTTGCGGAGACTAGGGGTGAGCCCATGTTAGCCACACACGCACACCCCCACCCCCCGTCCTGGGTCTCCCTCTCTGTGCCTCATCCTCTGCTCTGCAGCCGGAGGGCGTGCACTCAGGGGCTTGCCAGCGTTCTGTGCATGTGCACGTGGCGCCTGGGCACCCTTGAGAGGAGGGTGACTGTGAATGCAGCTTAAACCTGGTGAGTGAAGATTTTAGGAGGGAAGGTAAGTGTGCATGATGACTGTGGAATTTCTCAGTCTTTCACAAATGACACAGTACAACCGTCCTTTCTCCAAGAGGAAGGGCAGCGGAGCAGCACCTCACTCCACGCCGTTAGTGGCGAGACTCTCCGGGCATTGTAGAAACTTTGTATGCGTGGACAGAAAACGCTTTGCCACATTGCTGAAGCTCTGGTGTCAGATTTTTCAGTAGAATACTGAAATCAGCCTGTGCCAGCTTTGGTAACACACTAGTTGTCGTTTGAGTGGAGAGGACTCACAACGTATGCAGGGTTTGGGCGCCAGCGTGTCAGGGAGGTCACGTTGACCACGCCCTGCGTACAGGGACGGTCTCAGGGAGTCTGACCCATTGCCCTTCTGGGGTTGTGCCCACGCAACAATTGACCACGCCCTGCGTACAGGGACCGTCTCAGGGAGTCTGACCCGTTGCCCTTCTGGGGTTGTGCCCACGCAGCATGGTTGTTTGCCGTCAGGGTTGCAGTGTCGTCTGAGGTGTGAGAGGCTGGCGGCCCTGGGACCTGTAGGGGGAAAGCATGTCTTCTTCTGCTGGGCTCAGGCTGGCTGTGTGGCATCTGCTCCCCGGGCGGAATGGCAGGAGGGCACTCGGACTCCTCATGCACGTTTTCCTCTTTCTTTCTGAGACTGTGAAATCAAGCTATAGTGCATTAGGTGTGCGCATGCCTCGCCCCCCTAGAGCACCTGGTAATCAAGTGTTTGGGGCGCTGTCTGGTGCTCGACGGGATCCTCGGGTGGTCCAGGAGCGTCCTGTCCTGGTCAGCTCCTCCCTCTTGCAGGGACCGTGCCACACCCGCTGCCTTGAGGGCAGCGCCCGTATTTCTGTACCGTGAGCTCCAGAGCTGCCAGACCAGACTCCCTACCTGCCCAGACCACCCTGCACTTGTGCTGGCCTCTCCTGGTTCCTGTTAGCCAGGGCGAGTTGCCTTTCTGTTACCAGCCCGTCCATGTGGGCTTTAAGTCCCATCCCTTCTCCGGAATCATCCATCTTCTCAGCCATTATTTTTGAAGCACGCTGTGCCCCGGCCCTTGTGCATGTAAGTCCTTCCCTGGTCTCTTTTCCTTTCCACCGCTGCTCTCCAGAGCCAGGCTCGCAGGAGCTCTCCCGATGCTTGTCTCCATTTTTCGGTCTCCACTCATTTCTCAGCCCCTATGCATTGTGCTTCTCATGTGCCAACGCCTAGCTGTGTGGGGACTCAGGACTCCAGGCATCGGCTCCCCTGTGGAGCCCTCCTGCTTGGGTTTTTGTTTTCGTTTTTTTGTTTTGTTTTGTTTTGTTTTTTTAAAAATTTTTCTTGAGATAGCGTCTCACTCTTGTCACCTAGGCTGAAGTTCAGTGGCACGATCTGAGCTCACTGCAACCTCTGCCTCCCAGGTTCAAGTGATTCTCCTGCCTCAGCCTCTCGAGTTGCTGGGATTACAGGCATGCACCACCACACCTGGCTAATTTTTTTTTTGCATTTTTAGTAGAGACGGGGTTTTACTATGTTGGCCATGCTGGTCTCGAACCCCTGACCTCTAGTGATCCGCCCACCTTGGCCTCCCAAAGTGCTGGGATTGCAGGCGAACCACCACGCCGGCCTTAGTTGGGTTCTGTGGTGCATGCTGCTGCCTTGGCCTCCCAAAATGCTGGGATTGCAGGCGTGAGCCTCCGTGCCGGCCCTGGTTGGGTTCTGTGCTGCTGTCATGGTGGTTTCTGTCACCTGTGCTTGAGCTGACCCTTGAGCTCCTCACATCCAGCATGGCAGAACTGAGTTCATGTTTTCCCAAGCCTGGCTCCCTCCCTGGTGTTCCCGTTTTAGGGTGTGCACCACCATCAACCCAGTTGTTTGGGTTGGAAATTTGCCATTGCTGTCTCCTCCCTTCTCTTCCCATGAGTCTGCCATCTCTCTCCAGACCAGTTACCTGTCGTCACTGTCACCCTGGTTTCCTCCCTCAGGCTGCCTGGTGCTTTGTGCTCACGCCAGAGGGCTACTCCCTACCACGGTCCCATTTCCTGCCCAGCCCTGGTCCCAGTGTGCGTTGTAGGTCCTTCTGTCTGCCCCCTTCACTGGGTGGTAAGACGCACAGGGCATGGACCTGGGCCCTTGTCTACCCCCGCGCACCACCTGCAGGGCCAGTGCAGGACCAGGCGTCAGAGCTGCCAAGCGGGTGTGTGAGGGGCTTTGCTCTGCTGCGCTCACCCTGCCCCTCACTTTGTTTATCCCCCTTGGTTGCCCCCCACGTCTCTTTGAGAGCATTCGCTATGATTGTGAACGAAGAATGAACTGGAGTGGCTGTCTCTGGTCAGCTCTGGTGGGGCGGCGTCACTCTAAACGGGGATGGCGAGCAAGTGCAGAAGGCCCTGCCTGGGACGTGGACTTGAATGGCCACTCTGTCTAACTCAGTAAACGGACCTAGAAAAATCTGCTTCTGCCCACCTTTCTGGAGTTGAGACAGTTGATCGTGAGGGTGGGAATATGTCCATGTGCCATTTGGATTGAATGCTTCATGCTTCTTCCTCCACGGGCAGCACTCAGGAGGCCTTGAAGAGCGGGCACTTTGTCAATGTCCTCAGCATCCTCGTGCGGCTGCAGCGCATCTGCAATCACCCTGGGCTCGTCGAGCCCCGGCACCCAGGCTCTTCCTATGTGGCGGGGCCCCTGGAATATCCGTCCGCATCTCTAATCCTGAAGGCACTGGAGAGAGATTTCTGGAGGGTAAGTGGAGGATCCAGAAAGCGGAATCACTGTTGGATGTCTTTTCCAGGCACATTATAGATAAAACCATTCTTGGAAATGGTTCTCAACCAGCTCTTCTTCTGCAGTTGCAATTGCAGCTCTGCGATACATGGCACTGTCTAGCGGCACTGATGGCTAGACATCAGTGTTCCACCTCCGGAAGTTTACCCAAGGGAGGCAGGCCCACAGAGTGCAGAGGTGCAGAGGGCAGAGATTCACAGAGTGCAGAGGTGCGGAGGGCAGGGATTCACAGAGTGCAGAGACTCACAGAGTGCAGAGACTCAGAGTGCAGAGGTGCAGAGGGCAGAGATTCACAGAGTGCGGAGGTGCAGAGGGCAGAGGTTCACAGAGGGCAGAGATTCACAGAGTGCAGAGGTGCAGAGGGCAGAGATGCACAGAGGGCAGAGGTGCGGAGGGCAGGCTTTCTTGGCGTTGTGTGGATTGTGGCCTGGGAGAAGTAGCTGAGCACGCACGGTGCATCCGCAGAACTTCACCAAGGGCATGACAGCACCTGTGTATTGGCGTGGAGGAGGGTCTGCTTGCCGAGTGGCCATTAGAGGGGGCGCATCTGGATGCCCACGTTAGGGCCCTGCCATAGAAATCAGTTTTGATTCTTAGGTGCTTTTTATGCCACTTCATGCAGCAAGACTTTTTTTCTTTTTTTTTCTAGGAAACCGATCTTTCTATGTTTGATCTCATCGGCTTAGAAAATAAAATCACTCGTCACGAGGCAGAATTGCTGTCTAAGAAAAAGATACCACGGAAACTCATGGAGGAAATCTCCATTTCAGCAGCCCCAGCAGCCCGACCAGCAGCAGCAAAGCTGAAGGCCAGCAGGTGCGTGCGACCCAGAGGCAGCAGGGAGGGTCGGCTCCCAGGGTCCCCGCAGCTGACCCAGGTCTACGCGTGGTGAAAGAAAGGCTGCTAATGTACTTGGGTTATCTGCTGCTCTTGGGACCTTGCTGATGTCCTTGGCTGTGGTACATGTGGCTGTGCAGATGCCTTTTAGGCTGTGTGGTGCAGTGCAACTACTTGTCTCCCTGAGCAGCAACTGCCTTGATCGTCTTCATGGCAGTTTTAGGGTAGGGTGGGTGTCAGGGCTGCATTTAACCTGGTACCTCCTGTGGTGGAGGCTGGTGTGGCCGGACCACACGTGTCGTGAGTGTGGCAGGCAGAGGGCTCCACCCCCACCGTGATGTCATTGTCTTACAAGTGACATGTGAATGATTCTGAAATGATGCTTTTGCCAGTGTCGTGAGGCTGGGAGGGACAGACACGTTAGATGATTAAAACAAGATATAAATGACTCGTAGTCTAAATCTAGCAATTGGAAGTATCCAAAATCCTGTGCTTAGGTTAAAAAGGAAAGGAAAGGAGAGAGGCGTTTGGAGATGAAGGGGCCAGTTCTGCAGACAGGTCTTTCTTGTTGGCACTTCTGTACTTGGCTTCACTGGGACTTTGAGTGGATCACCCTCCCCTCGTCAGTACCAGAGGTTTCTGCTTAGCTTGAGGGGCCACGACCCAGCAGGCTGCTCCTCAGGGAGCCTGCAGCCCTCAGGTAAATGAACAGCACCCATTCTAGTGGGTGCTAGTCTGTGTTTTTAAAATGGCTTTTTACAAAAACGTTTATAAAAGGTTTTAATAGAGACAGGGGTCTCACTCTGTTGCCGGTCTGGTCTTGAACTCTTGGGCTCAAGGAATCCTCCTGCCTCAGTCCCCCAAAGTGCTAGAATTACAGGTGTGAGACCACACACCCGGCCTAAAAATGACTTTTGATGGCCATCTCTGCCTGTTACGTTGTATAGGGGTTTTGAAAATGACCAGTATAGTTCCCAGCTTAAAGTGGGCACTGTGGCTCATGCCTGTAATCCCAATGCTTTGGGAAGCCAAGGTGGCAGGATCTCTTGAGCCTAGGAGTTGGAGACCAGCCTGGGCAACATAGTGAGACCCTATCTCTCAAAAAAATATATATATAATCCAGGTGTGGTGGTGCACACCCATATTCCTAGCTACTTAGAGACTGAGGCAAGAGGATTGCTTGAAGCCAGGAGTTTGAGGCAACAGTGAACCATCACTTGTACGGCCACTTGATCAGACTTTTGTCAAGTTGATGTTTCTCCTCACTCCCCTTAGCCCTTGTGCTATAATAGATGTGTTGTTTTCTAATCTACATTGATACGATTGTGAAAGTTAAAACAGCTTTCATCCTTGTATTCCCAGGAATCTGGGCAGATTTAACGTACCACTTTGGTGTACTTAAGTCTTGTTAGCCACTGCTACCGGGCTTGGGGGAAGCTTACCTAGGGCAGTACTTAGGCGTCTTTCCCTTCCCTCTGTAAACTGCACTCTGGGTGCTGGCCCCTGAGCTGGCTTCCTGTGGGCAGCGGTGAACCCTGGCTCCTTGAGGTGGCCTGTTCTCTCTGTGGTCTGATGCTCTGTGTCTTCTTGCCTGGACCAACGGGCATCTAGGTTGTTTCAGCCTGTGCAGTACGGCCAGAAGCCCGAGGGTCGCACCGTGGCTTTCCCCAGCACTCACCCGCCCCGGACGGCAGCCCCCACCACAGCCTCTGCTGCTCCACAGGGCCCGCTTCGAGGACGGCCGCCCATCGCCACATTCTCTGCCAATCCGGAGGCAAAAGGTAGACTTCACGTAGTTGTCTGCTCTCCGCCTTGTGGAGGTTTTTGTGGGACAAGTCCATGGCACTTTCTTCTTGCGCCTCTGGACACGGTAATTGTCCCCAAGTGGGACTAGGCACCACCTGCTGGCTCTCTGAAGGTGCCTTGTTGAGTTCTTGATGAGTTTTAGACTTTTTGATGGCTGGTAATGGATGTTTTCCCTATTGAAGAAATTTCACTGCTAGGTTAATAAGTGTTGATCTGATACTGACAGCCACTGGGCAGGCTGTTTCTGTTGACAAGAGGCGCATGCGTGCAGTCGTCTAGGAGACTCCTGAGAACGTCTGCTCATATTGTATTTTGTGCTGTCACTTGAACTTGATTATTCTTTTGAGGAAGGATAGAGTAGAAAAGGTCATCAAAATAGTTAAAAGTAGTATTTCACCACGTGGCCAAAGGGGCCCTCCACACCATGTCCATCGGGTTTTCTGAGCTAAAAATAAATGCGGAGACCTGCATTGTTGCCAGCGTTCTCTATAGAAATATGAGTGGAAGCTCTGTTGATGTTTTTTTGTGTGTGTTTAGGAAATAGTTTCTAATTGATACTAATGTTTGGTTGGGCTGACTTCTAACAGTTTCTGTTTACTCTGAGAAATGTACCGCGTAGAGTACTGTAGCTCAAAGTGAAGATAATTAACAACATGTAAAATTACGTTTCTCTCACTCTGTAAACTATATGGCCCCTCCTTTTTTTTTTTCCTTAAGAGGGGGCTTCTCATTTGAGAGACAGTGTGAAATGTTTATTTCTTTAAAATTCGGTTTAAAATAATGTATTTTATTAAGAACCTCTAACAGCTTTGCACAAACAAACCTTATCGATTGCAGCAGCAGCAGCCCCGTTTCAGACCTCTCAGGCTTCCGCCAGTGCTCCACGACACCAGCCCGCCTCGGCCTCCAGCACAGCCGCTAGCCCGGCCCATCCTGCGAAACTGCGGGCCCAGACCACAGCACAGGCCTCCACCCCAGGCCAGCCCCCGCCCCAGCCCCAGGCCCCCTCGCACGCGGCCGGGCAGAGCGCGCTGCCTCAGAGGCTGGTGCTCACCTCGCAGGCCCAGGCCCGCTTGCCTAGTAAGTGGCCTCACCTTTCCAGGTTTCTGCCATCTCTCTACCCCAGAGGAGTTGTGTTAAGAACACGGGGATGTAGGAGGAGCCTTGCTGTCCACTCCTGTGTCTTTCCCCAGCCCCATGCCCAGCGCTGCCTCTCACCAGTGCAGCCACCTCCGGCATGAGTCTAGCAGGGAGCGCCTCTGCGGAGGCCGCGTCCGGCCTTCTCCTGTCTGTGCTCTCTCTCCTGACCCCGCCATCCAGCTCTGCTTTCCTGCTGCGCTCACTCACTGCTTTGGTGCTGTTGTCGGCACTTCCCAGTGTTAGCCCCGGCCTTGTTCCACCAGCCACACAGGTGCACTCTGGGGGAGCAGATGCTCCTAGAGTGACAGCGACTGCTTTTGTTAAGGTCGCTTCCTTGCCAGTCATGTGAACAAGCTTTAGATTCCTAAAAAACATTAGCTCTTTTTAATCTCTCGCCTGTTACCAAACTTAAACTTGGGATGAATAATTGCTCAATCAAGATAACTTGTAACAATTTAATGACTTAAAAAACACAGTTATTAATTTTTTAAATACAGAACATTTTGCTGTGTCCAGTGGGATTAGTATGTTTTCAGACCTTACATGTACCCTATTAATTCTGTGGTGGAAATTATCCTGACTTAAAGTATTATATTGTTTCTCAAGTGCCACCTCAACTCCTTTTTTTGTTGGTATAGCCAAATTGCGTGGAGGCCTTTCTGGAAAGATGGAGATGGGAGAGGGAGTGATGCAGAGAGACACTGAGTTCAAACTAATTGTCTTTCCTTACAAATCTCTCTCTCTCCCATTGCCCAAAAATAAAGAGTAATTGTCCTAGTTAATTGCCCTAAGGGAGAAAGCAGTTGCATATGTTACATCTTTATCAAACTAGACACTGTCTTGCGTGGGATGAAAGTCATGTTGGTGGTTGCCAGAGGAGCTGTTCTTTGGGAGATCTGTAAAGTGAGCAAAACTGCTTTTCCTGTGGGCCGGTTCTCACCTGTGTATGGAGCAAGGAGGATTGTTGGGAGATTGACACTTCTATGCACAAATCTCTGTCTTCTGTTTCCATTTTCCCCTCCTTGTTCACAGTTATTCTGTGGGCAAGATGCCTCTAGACATTTTTCTAGTCTCTTACTAACTGTTCTTTTTATCATATCACTAATAATTCTGGCATGGATTTTCTTGGGAAGAACATTTAGACTCAAGTATCAACCATTGGGAAATAAATCTTTAAACCTGTTGTTCAGTAGTAGCCGGAAGGTAATGCCTTTTTGAGTTGGGGGCATATGACCACGTCTGAGTTATGTTTTTTCAAAAAAAGGGTTTTAAGCAACGCTAAGTTTTACTTTTTTTTTTAAAACAGTAAATGTTATAGATTGACTTTTACCGTCTAATTCAAATTAGTATGAAGTTTTATATCTTCAAGATTTTTTTATGTATGTGATTTATTTATGTATTTAGAGGCATTGCTAGATCTTGTAGGTGCTGTAGCTCACACCTGTAGTCCGAGCTACCTGGGAGGCTGAGGTGGGAAGATCACTTGAACCCAGGAGTTTGAGGCTGCAGTGAGCTATAATCCTGCTACCACACTCCAGCTTGGTTCATAGCCAGACCCTGTCTCTCACAAAATAAATAAAAATACATTCCTAGATTTTGGAGAGTTATGGGTGTAACTGAAGCTAGTTATTTTTTATATTTGTGAAGATACAGTCTCTCTTTGTGAGCTAAATTGGACAGGTACTTTCCACATTTATAAAGTTCTCT
This sequence comes from Macaca fascicularis, assembly GCF_037993035.2. Taxonomy (NCBI): domain Eukaryota; kingdom Metazoa; phylum Chordata; class Mammalia; order Primates; family Cercopithecidae; genus Macaca; species Macaca fascicularis. The sequence continues at coordinate 139,141,329 of NC_088385.1, forward strand.
AAAGTTTAGGTTCATGTGTGAGTTTCCAAGTGTATTACAAATAAATTTCTGCTTTTTTTTTTTTTTTTTTTTGAGGTGGAGTTTCACTGTTGTTGCCCAGGCTGGAGTGCAATGGCCCAATCTCAGCTCACTGCAACCTCTGCCTCCCGGGTTCAAGCGATTCTTCTGCCTCAGACTCCTGTGTAGCTCAGATTACAGGCGCCCGCCACCATGCCTCAGCTAAATTTTTTTTTTTTTTTTTTTGCATTTCTAGTAGAGATGGGTTTTCACCCTGTTTCCAGCCTGGTCTCGAACTCCTGCCCTCATGTGATCCACCCAACTCAGCCTCCCAAAGTGCTGGGATTACAGTCATGAGCCACTTCATGCAGCTGATTTCTGCTGTTTTTGATGTTTGCTGCTTTTTTATTGTTTGGGTAGAAAAGTAAAATATTCCTTAATAGCTTCCTTAATATTATCAATATCTGATATCTAAAATCCCTACCAGTTATGGTTAAGTAAAGTTAACCATTAAAATCTGACATTTTGTTTTCTCTTTTTAATGAAAATAATTATTTTTAAAAAGTTGTAGAAAACACTACCTGATAAACATTTCTGTGGTGCTTCAGTTTATGATAGATGGTCATTATATACAAGAAATGATTGTCAATATGACACACCCAAATTTTTTCCAAAATGATCTGAATTCACCTTTTCATCTCCGTTTCAACAGGTGGCGAGGTAGTGAAAATAGCTCAGCTGGCATCCATCGCAGGACCACAGAGCCGCGTGGCTCAGCCGGAGACGCCGGTGACACTGCAGTTCCAGGGCAGCAAGTTCACCCTGTCGCACAGCCAGCTCCGGCAGCTCACGGCGGGCCAGCCGCTGCAGCTGCAAGGTAAGGATAAGGAAGAGAGAGCACTTGACGCTGAAATTGACAAAAGCGCCTCACCGTGAGCCCTGCTGCCCGCAGGCCTGCTTCGTGCATGTACGCTTCAGGCTTTTCCCTGTGTCCAATGATGCGTCTCATGGTCCGCGGAGGACCGGCCCAGCGAGACGCCGTTCAGCAGCCACTGGGCTGCCTGCGCTTGACGCGTGTCAGACAAACAACTGGCACGTTCTTTCCCAGCATCTGCCCTTTGAAGAGAGTTTCGTATTTTGTAGATCAAAGTAGAAATATTTGGCCAGGCGTGGTGGTGCTCTCCTGTGGTCCAAGCTACTCGGGAGGCTGAGGTGGGAAGATCACCGGAGCCCCAGAGGTTGAAACTGCAGTGAGCCGAGATCGTGCCACTGCACTCCAGCCTAATCACAGAGTGAGGCTCCCATCTCTAAATAATAGATAAGTAACAGAAATATTTGCTGCTTTCTAATATAGGTGTGAGACAAATTGTCCCCAAAACACCACAGGATTAGTAATTTTATGTATGAGAAATCATTTTCTTCTATCAACAGACTTAATTTTAACTCCCAGACCCAAAGCCCAGACCTTTGGTGAAGAGCAGTGTGTTTATATAGTAACTGCTCTTTAAAAAAAGTGAGGGAGAGGAATTGAGTAGTGCCTTGTCCTGGTGGTGGGATCATTGGCTCACTCTGTTTTAGTTTAGGGTTCAGGGAGCACCCACAGCAGCCCCGGCAGCCGCCTTCCCCCTCCTTCCTCGACAGCAGCCTTAGGGGCTGCCTCCCTCCCACCCCCACACAGCAGCCCCGGTGGCACCTTCCCCCACCTTCCCTGACTGCAGCCTCAGCGACCGCCCTCCCCAGTGCTTTCCTCATGATCGCTGCCTGTGGTATTTGTCAGGGTGGAAGGTTTTGTCATTAGTGGGGTGAGCCCACTGACCTCCTTGGAGAGAGAGACACATCTCAGCAGAACAAGGCCTGCCACAGAGAAACGATTCAGTTTGGTTTACTTCCTTTTTTTTTTTTTTTTTAAACATTTTTTTGGCCCACAGAGGTGGGGCCAATTGGTAACATCTCTGATGGCCGCCAGTTTTCGTAAAGTATGACATGGGAAGCTATCTCCAGAGTAAAAGAAGTCAGAAAGATGCAGTCATACAAGATCCAAAGTGGCAGCCTCCTTAAAAAGCAGCAGAAAAGCCACAGGCATCTGGGCTAAAAACAGGGTTTTGTTCCATTTCTTCATTCTCCTTGACTGCTGTCAGGAGTGACTACAGTGATCTGGGAGTGAGGATGTCCAGCTCAGTACCTCGAACAGCACAGCAGGTCCTCAGCAGCTGTGTGTCACACACCTTCCGTAAGGGACAGAGGGTAGATGGCCTTTTCTTGACATTGAGCAAGAGACCTTGCCTCTTAGTATGTCATCATCCACTGTTGGTGATGGGTTGCCACTTTTCTCACAGTGACTGAACTTTGCATTGATTTGTTTGTTTAGATTTGATTTTCAGTTTGTCGACTTACTTTGTACTGTTTGGAAGTGCCTGGAGTGTGTGACTGTGATGTACACGTGCCTGTTATTGACACCTAGCGGACCTATGATTGCAGGCAGCGTCCTCCAGATCGTGTCCGCCCCCGGGCAACCCTACCTTCGAGCCCCTGGCCCCGTGGTGATGCAGACCGTGTCTCAAGCGGGCGCTGTGCACGGCGCCCTGGGAAGCAAGCCCCTGGCCGGCGGTCCCAGCCCTGCACCCTTGACCCCACAAGGTAGGGTGCTCTGAGCAGGAGGGAGACTTGGCTTGGAAGCTTCTTTCTCTTCCATCTAAGGCGAGTGGAAGGCATTCATGTGTCTTTGACTGTATCTCAGAACAGCACAGTCTAGTGTGTGGCCATCTCTGATTTCTATAGATGTGTCATTCAGCCTGATTTATTTTCTTTTTCTTGTGCTTTCAAAGGTATTGGTTGGATATAACCAGCCTCCACTGTCCTTAGGGTTTTGTTTTGTTTGTGTTCTCACAAGAAATTTGGAATCATGAGAAATCTTGCATGTTATTTGCCATCACATTCAGTGTGCTCAGTCTCCCCTGGGAGTGGGACCGTGTGGCCGCCCACGCAGGGCCTGGTTCTTTGTCCGGCCCGAGCTGCCACTCCTCATCCTGTCTCGCCACCTGCTTCACCTCTGAGTCTTCACTCTGCCCCTGCCTTGGCCCTGGGTCTCCCTGGACATGCTCTGTCATGATGTGGTGTGTCCTCTGGAACCCAAAGACCTGTGGCGGCAGCTGGGAGCCTAGAGGGGTGAGGCTCTCTCCTTGGGATGGAGCCCTTGTCCTGGTGGCCGAGTGGTGTTTGTTCAGTTCCAGCCCCACCTCTGCATAGTGGGCAGTGATGTTGGGTGGGCCACTGCCAACCTGTTAGGCTCTGTTAGGCATCAGAGGAGGCTGCGAGCCTGGAGTGGGGAGGGGCCATGGCTTGTTCTCCAGTCCTGTTAGCGTCACCCAGCAGCAGTCCTGCATGCCATCGTGGTCAGCAGTTCCACTCGCCAGGTTTTGCCCCTACCCCCAGAACCAGGCATCTTGGGGATTCCAGAACCAGCTGCTGCACCCTTCTTCGCGGGCTGATGAGTCACTGTCCTGTGGAAGCCCTCCTCAGCTTCAGAGACCCCAGTACCAACTGGAGTCCTGGACCCTGAGGGTCTGAGCCCAGACACCCCCTACCCCCAAGTGCTGAGTTCTGACAACCTCAGCCTCTCTCCCCTTGTTTTCCCCTAGGGTGACTCTTAACCCCTGGGCCCCTTTTCAGCACTCAGACACCTCTTTGACCACATCTTTGTAGGAAAGTCTGCCACACTAAGTGGCATGGCTTCTGCCTTCCTCGTTGGCCCTGGCTGGTAGCTGGTGTCATGTCAGGAGCAGCTCCGGGGAACGGATATGAAATGGGCACTGGCTTGCTCTGTTGCAGTCGTGAGGACTGGGTGGACATCCTGCCAGGGCTGGGCTGCTCATGGCAGGCAGAAGCCTCACAGTTATCAGGCTGTCACCTGGGCTAGGAGGTGGCCACGTGCTGATGGCGATGGGGCACCCAGGGCCTTGGAGGTATGCTAGGATGCTTCTGGGTGGCTCTGGAGTGCTTCCCAAAGGAAAGGGATAAACTCCTGGCTCTATTCAGCTCCAGTCATGGCCTGGGAGCCAACATGCTTCCGTGGCAGATCTAAAGCATTTAAGTTTGAGCCATGCACATTCCAGCCATGTGCTGGTGGAGGATGAGGCCTTGGGGACATGCTGTTGCAGAATGACTTTCTGCGGAGTGTGCTGGTGGAGGGCGAGGTTCCATGGAGCATGCTGGTGGCAGATGAAATCCTGCGAACTTGGCGTTCCTTTTCACCTCTTCCTTTATGCATTTGTAGTTGGCGTTCCGGGCCGCGTGGCGGTGAATGCCTTGGCTGTGGGAGAACCTGGAACGGCCTCCAAACCAGCTTCTCCCATTGGAGGGCCAACCCAGGTAAGCACCTGAGCTTGAGACCCTGGTGCATGTGGACAAGTGGCTTTCCAAGAGCTGCTTGTTGTGTTCAGTTGTGATATTTAAAGGCTCCTGTGAATCCTCAAGTTATGTTACTGAATTCTTATTTTAAAACACAAATTTCCTAATACAAGAAATGAAACTGGACTTATGACTGCCAAAATCTCTTTTTGTATTTTTTTATGTCCTTCTGCAAGTCTTCCTGGGCATTAGAATTACTCACTTGTGTCTTGAGAAATACTTCCCATCTTGACAGAGAAGAGAATGCTTGTGCTCTCTGCTTCATTTCCATTTCTGTTTCCTGTAGCTGTCGGCTGCATTTCAATCTCTATTTCCTGTAACATAAGACCTTGGATATTGAACTGGATCCCATAGGTGGGAAATTCCAGGGGGTTTGGTGAAGACGGTAACTTGTCGTTCTGTTTCTCAAGTAACTGTTTTTCATCACTTTTTGATAAAGGAGGAGAAGACCAGACTCTTGAAAGAGCGCCTGGATCAGATTTATTTGGTCAACGAGCGGCGCTGTTCTCAAGCTCCAGTCTATGGCAGAGACTTGCTAAGGATTTGTGCCCTGCCTGGCCACGGAAGGGTACAGTGGCGTGGGTCCCTGGATGGCCGTCGTGAGAAGGAGGCCGGGCCAGCACACAGTTACGCTTCATCCTCAGAAAGTCCAAGTGAGCTGATGTTGACGCTTTGTCAGTGTCGAGAGTCTCTGCAGGATGTTATTGACAGGTACTGCAGACCTCGTGGCCTTTTCGGTGCTCTCTGGCTGCGTTGCGCCCCAGCAAGGCCCCTTCTTGTCTCGTGGATATTCATCTTATTCCCATCGGCTTCTCCCCACGCTGTCCCTTAGCAGTCTGTTTTGAAGTTACTGTTTGAGGTCTTCAGCTTTGGGGTGAGATGGTTTTATTATCTGGGTCTCAGTGCCAGGCACGGCTTCTGAAGGAAGTTGGCAGCCCTGGGGCAGAGCCACAGCACTGAGCTCACACTGTGCTTGGGGACAAATGACTGTGTTGCTAAGGACGTTCTCCATTTGATTCTTTCAAAACAATGACTGCATTAAAAGATCCTCATGAGTGAGTGAACGTTACATGATGACAAATATGTGCCAGAGTTGAGCTCAGAACATGCGTTAATGGAGAGCAAATCCGAGCTCTGGTGGGCACGGTGGGCACCTGGCCACTCTCACTGAGCTTGCTTTCAGTAGAGCGCGTTACCCTGTTTGCAGTTCCACTCCCTGCTTCGACCCGGTCTCCAGGCTCTGCTTCAGACATGTTTTCTTCCCTTCTTTACAGCTGTTGTATTTCTCATAGTTGTATCCTGTCTACAAAGGGAAACCTGGCTTCTTCCTGTACCTTGGCTCAGCTCAGCTTTCAGGTCTACCTATTTCAGTGCTTTCAGATCAGGAAACAGAATTAATGGGAAAAAAGAAAACTGGGAGTGCTTCTCCAAGGCCGAACAAGCCACCTCTGGCTTCTCCTGGTCTAGGAGTGGCTAAGTCAGTGACCTTGGGCTCCTGGAGTTTTTCTTTCGAGTACTGGTTTGTCTTTGTGTGCTCCTCCCACCATTCTTTCAGTTTGTATACAGTTGGGAGTGAGTCATAGCTGATGTCCATAGCAAGGGCCTTCTGGCGCAGGTGACCTCCACAGGTTGCAAGGTGGGCCTCAGGTTGGCTGTGCGATCTTCGCTATCTTGTCATTGTCCTAAAGATTCCTTCACCCTGAGTCTGGCCCCCGTCCTGGTGGCACAGTCTGTAGCAGTTCTAGGATCCACGAGACAGTGCACCTTTGTCCCGAACTTTCCAGCTGAAGACACACTGGAAAGAGAATGGCTCATCTCTGAACTAGTGCCTGCGGCCTAGGGAATCCACCCCCATTGATCGATCAGCCCTGGACTGTCTGAATTAGTCCCTAAGGTGGTGGTGGTTGGTCAGGACTGGTTAGGATCTGCCTCGTTGGGCCCCTACCCGTGTGCCAACAGCCACGTCCCCATGTGACTGGGTTGAGCCCTGCTGTTTCCTGGGACTTGGACTGCCGGAGGTCTCTGCCGCATCTTTTGGGAGCCCCCATGCTGGGTGAAGGTGTGTGGCTCCTGGTGGTGATAAAACATGCTTTCTGCTCCTCAGGGTTGCCTTCGTGATTCCTCCGGTGGTGGCAGCACCCCCGTCCCTATGGGTGCCGCGGCCGCCACCCCTGTACAGCCACAGAATGAGGATCTTCAGGGAGGGCCTGAGAGAGCACGCTGCACCTTACTTCCAGCAGCTGCGGCAGACGACGGCTCCGCGCCTGCTGCAGTTCCCTGAGCTGAGGCTGGTGCAGTTCGATTCAGGTATGGGGCAGTTGGTGGTGTGGCCCGTGTGAGCTGGGCTGGCCCTGGATGATGAGACACTCTTGATGTGATTCGTTTCCCAGGAAAGTTGGAAGCTTTAGCTATCTTGCTTCAGAAGTTGAAATCTGAAGGACGTCGGGTGCTGATTTTATCACAGATGATTCTTATGTTGGACATTTTAGAGATGTTCTTGAACTTCCATTACCTCACCTATGTAAGAATCGATGAAAATGCCAGCAGTGAGCAACGGCAGGTGAGAAGGACATTGCTTGCCTTGTCCCTGATGGGTCAGTCACCGGTGTGTAAGGCCTGAGTGCTGTGTAAATTCAGTGGTCTCATGGCCCTTCTAAGTGAAAGGAGAAGGACTTAATGAGCCTTTGAACTTCCTTAAGTCTCAATCCATCCTTTGATATTTTTTATTGAAAGCCATGTTGTTAGGTAAATGCAGTCTTGATGTCTCAGAATAAACACTGGTGACCTGCAGTCATCATTAAGACAATACTGGTGTACTTCAAGAGGTAACTACGGGGTAAAAATATGAAAACAATTCCAATCAATTTAGAATTAAAGGAAATACAAGTTAAGATAATATGCCCGTTGTTTACTTACTAGATTTGCCAAGGCTGTTTTGATTCATCAGGCACAGTGAGTCAGACACTCTCATAGCCTGCCGTGGAGGCATAAACTAGTATAGTTCTAGAAGGCAGCCTGGCAGTATGGATTTGAACCTTAGTGGTAATGTATTTAGAACCCTTTACTTACATAACAACAAACACACCACGTGAGATCTGTCTGCAGAGTCGTCGTTGAAATGTTGATGGTAATCCACAGCTGGGAACAGTCAGTGTTCAGCAGAAGAGTGAGTGCATAAGGGGTTGTCCCTGGGCCCCGCGCCCCGGCAGCTTCATGAGCAGAAACCGTGCCCAGCATTCCATGTGGTGCGCTAGGCCCTTGTCAGCAGCATTTCAGAGCCAGCTTCAGTAGCATGGCCCAGTGTCCCCCAGATGCTGCCCTGTAAGTCACGCGACCTGCTTTATCTCACACACATGCTCATGCACACGCTGAAGAGGGCTAGAACGAAATAGAGCAAAAGGTGGTTTAACAAGTTTTCTTGGTGATAGTCTAACAAATTACAGGCAGAATGCTTTGCAGGAAGAGAGATGTTCAGTGGTTAGGTTTTGTTTCCGGCACAGAAATAGTTATGGAAGAGAAGTATTCAAGTCATCTCCTTTCATGGTCCTCAGTGAGCTTAGAGGAATGTCCTTCACGGTTTTATTTTTCCTGCTTCCTCAGCCTTACTCCAGGGGCTTTTTGTTGCCTGTAAAGTGCCCTGGCATTGCCTGAGGATAGATGAGAAAGCACATATCCCTCCCCAGTAAGACGCTGTTTTCTTTTGGGGCCTACAAGTTGAGCTGACAGTAAATGCAAGGTGGAATCTAACTTTTTCTTGTCACTCATGGCTGGTGTTATTTAAACCGTGGGTATGAGGGTGTTGGAGATGGGTGAGTGTAAGATGATGGTGGCTGCACGGAAGAGCCATAATACAGTGCAGGGACCTTGGTGTTGCTTTAACATGAGCCTTGTGTTGAATGGAATACAAACCAAGCAGTTTTGCTATGCGATAATTTCTTTTTCTTTCTTCCTTTTTTTTTTTTTTTTTGAGACAGAGTCTCGCTCTGTTGCCCAGGCTGGAGTGCAGTGGCGCAGTCTCGGCTCACTACAAGCTCTGCCTCCCGGGTTCACCCCATTCTCCTGCTTCAGCCTCCCAAGTAGCTGGGACTACAGGCATCCGCCACCTCGCACGGATAATTTTTTGTATTTTTAGTAGAGACGGGGTTTCACCATGTTGGCCAGGCTGGTTTATATTTCCTGACCTTGTGATCCGCCCGCCTCGGCCTCCCAAAGTGCTGGGATTACAGGCGTGAGCCAGCACACCTGGCCTGCTATGGGATAATTTCTAATTGATAAATGGTGAAATGTGTCAAAGGTTTCCCAACATTTTCCAGGAATACTGACTCCAGTGTTTTGTTTCATCTTAGGAACTGATGAGGAGTTTCAACAGAGACAGGCGGATTTTTTGTGCCATTCTTTCCACTCACAGCCGTACCACAGGTATAAACCTTGTAGAGGCAGACACCGTCGTGTTTTATGACAATGACTTGAATCCAGTGATGGATGCCAAAGCTCAGGAGTGGTGTGATAGGATCGGGAGATGCAAAGACATCCACATATACAGGTGAGGGCCTGCAGGGACGGCCGTGTGGAAATGGAGTCAATGAGAAGCTTTACAGGAGGTATTGGTGCAAGAAGTACTAATGCAGAAACAAAAGGAAAAACTAAAGACAATACATGATATCTAATTTTAAACTAGGTTTTGTTTTCCTTCAGACAAATTTATGTTTCTGCTGTTTTATTTATTCCTTTTATTTATACTCAACATTTGCTTGAAATTGTAAGTTAGTGATGCTGCTTACACAAATCATCTTGCCGTCCTCAGTTTTTACATGTGGTACCTCTTCCAGAGTACCTCAGTCTTAAAAGTACGATTTAGGTTTTGGGTTGTTTTAATTATTATGAAGTAAAAGTTATCTGTTAGTAAAATGGCTATTGAAAGAATGGTCAACACCTGTGAAAAGAAGAAAAAGAGAATTAAAATAGATTTTTTTTTTGAGACGGACTCTTGCTCTATCGCTCAGGCGGCAGTGCAGTGGCACGATATTGGCTCACCGCAACCTCTGCCTCCCAGGTACAAGCGATTCTTCTGCCTCAGCCTCCTGAATAGCTGGGACTACAGGCGTGCACCACTACGACTGGCTAATTTTTGTATTTTTGGTAGATATGGGGTTTCACCATATTGGCCAGGCTGGTCTCGAACTCCTGACCTCGTGATCCGCCTGCCTCGGCCTCCCAAAGTACTGGGATTACAGGCATGAGCCACTGCGCCCAGCCAAAATCTATTATTATCTTTTTTTTTTTTTTTTTTTGAGATGGAGTTTTGCTCTTGTTAGTCAGGCTGGAGTGCGATGGCGCCGTCTCGGCTCACTGCAACCTCCACCTCCTGGGTTCAAGTGATTCTTCTGCCTCAGCCCCCCGAGTAGCTGGGGTTACAGGTGTGCGCCACCACGCCCTGCTAGTTTTTGTATTTTTGGTAGAAACGGGGTTTCACCATGTTGGCCAGGCTGATCTTGGAACTCCCAACCTCAAGCGATCTCCCGCCTTGGCCTCCCAAAGTGCTGGGATTATAGGCATGAGCCACAGCACCCAGCCTATTATTAGCTTTAAAGATAAAAACTGTAACTGTCAAAACACAATTGGGAGACATGGAGAAAGGTTACTCTATATTTTTAAATTTCTAAGTGCTTACTGTTACAGTGTAATAGGATATTTACTTCTTTTGCTTATTTTGTGCCTGGTTGTGTACCGAGTGCAGCCTAGGCTCGCCTCTCATAGTGATGTGTCAATTCCCAGTAGGGAACCTGAGACTAGACAACTATGGTCCCTGCATGAGATCTCCTAGGTAGTAGCTGACCCTGCAACTACAACCCCAAGTGTGCTTTAACCTCTTTTTTTTTTTTTTTTTTTTTGAGACAGGGTCTGTTGCCTAGGCTGGAGTATAGTGGTGTGATCTTAGCTCACTGATGCCTTTATCACCTAGGCTCAAGTGATCCTCCCAGCTCAGCCTCCCGGGTGGCTGGGGCTACAGGTGTACAGCACCATGCCTGGCTAATGTTTGTATTTTTTGTACAGACAGGGTTTCACTATGTTGCCCAGGCTGGTCCCAAACTCCTGGACTCAAGCAGTCAGCCCGCCTCAGCCTCCCAAAGTGCTGGGATTACAGGCGTGAGTCACTGCACCCAGCCCGCCATTTGTTTTTTAACAAGACAGTTGGTGTCATAGTAATTCAAATGCTGTATTTAAATTGTTTGATTATTATTTTTCTTGCTATAAATGCATTCCTTGTTCCTCGAGGAAAAAAAGGAAAGCCTGTAAAGAAAAACAAGGATCCTATAGAGGCAGCAATTATTAATATTTAGATGCACATCTTTCCAGACATGTTTCTGATTCTTTAAGAAGGCTCACACTATGTCTTATTTTGTAAACTTTTTTTTTTTTAACAGTATATTATACATATGTTTCCATGGTGATGAATATAAGTTTGGTGCATGGTTTATGTTGAATGGATAAGGGCTTAGTGTGGAATCCATTCTGCATTGTTGGCCCTTTAGCAATTACTAGCTAGAAATTGGAAAAGTGTTTTATTCTCAGTAGCAGTAAAGTCTCAGGCATGGCCTTAGCGGTGCAGGAACAGGGCATCTGAAGTGTGGCATGAGGTGGCCTTGAAGGATGCAGGATGAGCTGTGCCAAGTGTGAAGACCCACTTTGTTCTTGAGTGGGTAGACTTCGTTCATGAACTTGTGAAGTTTCTCCAAAGTAATACTAAAATTTAATATTTTTGTGAAAACGCTTCTCATGGGTGTGGAGGTTGTATGCGTGCACACACGTGGCTGGGTAAGGTGGTGCCAGTGTGCTTGCGGTGCGGACATCCTGACGAAGGCCGCCATCATGATGCTCAGTGTTGCGGGTGGGAGTGTGCCCCACTATGAGCTATGGGGACCCCCAAACCGCATGAGGGTGCTGTTGGTGTCAGGGCAGATAGCCTGGCATCCATGGGGAGTTTGCATGTTAACAGAGGTTGGCTGTCACAGTAACTGGAGGGCCTTTCTGTCATGAATGTGCTGCATACCTTGCGCTCCATGAGTGAGAGGATGGGCTTGGAGTGCTGCTCCCATGGCTGACCAGAGCGGAGTCCAGAGGGATGAAGGACTTGAATGTTTTCAGTGGAGCAGCAGTATTAGAACACTCTTGAAGAGACAGTGCCTGTGGCCGAGAGCTGGAAGGGACCGCCTGACCCACACAGACCCCGAAGTCAGGGGAGACAGGCACACGGCTGCAGTGAGACAGGAAGCCGAGCGTTGTACAGATACGGTGAGCCCGGTGGGCAGGCAGGTGATGAGTGGGGAGATGACAGGAAGCCGAGCGTTGTACATGTATGGTGAGCCCAGTGGGCAGGCGGGTGATAGAGCAGGAAGATGATTTGCCATTCTCAGTGTAAGTAAAGGGTTAAATAGCTCCTAAAAATCGAGAAGATATATAAAGTTCCCCCCCACCTTACCTTTAAAAAGGAAGGGCCTGTGAATATGAACAGTCCATCCCAATTGGCCAAAAAGTATGAGAGGCCGCTCCAGCTCACTGGTCTGGAGAAGGAAGGACCAGTTTAATGCATGATGAGATCTCTCTTCTCATGCCCCATACAGGTGAGACCCTAAGGGAACGAGCCTGCTCAGCCTGGCACTAGAAAAGGGGATGTCCTCATGTTGATGGGGACGTGGGATTGCTATCTAAGGATGTGTGTTGCAGCTTTGTCACATGGCACAAAGCAGTCACTGGGGCACAGCCATCCCACCATATTGAGCAGCCAGGTGGAAAATGAGCTCATGTTGAGGGATTTCTGTAATACACTGCTTAGCGAGGATAGCAGAATGCAGAGAAGTAGGAAATGAGGCAGACATTTTCCCCACACGGTTGTGCATGAGGTGACAGTACACGGAACATCATGGAAGGACACACCCAGGTTCACAAAGAGCATCGTGGAAGGACACAGCCAGGTTCACATGGAACGTTGTGGACGGGCACACACAGGTGCACCCAGAACGCCATGGATGGACACACCCAGGTTCACACGGAGCATTGTGGAACAACACACCCAGGTTCACATGGAATGTCGTGGAGGGACACAACCGGGTTCACATGGAATGTCGTGGAAGTACACACCCATGTTCACACGGAGCGTCATGGAAGGACACACCCAGGTTCACACGGAACGCCATGGAAGGACACACCCAGTTTCACAAGGAACGTCGTGGAAGGATACACCCAGGTTCACACCGAGCGTCGTGGAGTGACACACCCAGGTTCACACAGAACGTCGTGGAATGACACACCCAGGTTCACATGGAACATCATGGAACGACACACCCAGGTTCACACAGAACGTCGTGGAAACACACACCCAGGTTCACATGGAACGTTGTGGAAGCTCGCACCCGGGTTCACATGGAATGTTGTGGAGGCTCGCACCCAGGTTCACATGGAACGTTGTGGAGGCTCGCACCCGGGTTCACATGGAACGTTGTGGAGGCTCGCACCCAGGTTCACATGGAACGTTGTGGAAGCACGCACCCACCCAGGTTCACACTGACGTGGCTGCTGGGGTAGAGGGCAGGAGAGGCAGGCCACCCTCCCTGAAGCAGCCATGAAGTGCACCTGTTAGGAAAAGTGTACCCGTGGAAGTGCACACCGTCACATATAGGCAGCAGCACCTTCTTGTGAACTAAGGTGGGTGGAAATGCCATCCCTACCTTTTTTAATGGTTCTCAGGGTGATTGGAATCCAGGTGATTTTTTGTTTTGTTTTGTTTCTTAGACTTTTATGTAATCAAATAATTTACGATGAGCATGTAGTAATATAATCGAGAAAGAGCAGATTTTCATTGAAAGGCCAGGAAAGTCTTCCTAGGTGGTAGTTTGCTGTTGATGAAGTTGTCCGTCCGTCTTTCATGTTGCTATTTCCCTTTGTTACGTATTTAGTTCCTTTGTTTGTGTCTGGGTTCACGTCTTCACTTTCCGTTCTGTTCCCTATGATTGTTTTTCTTTAATATTTAGGATCCTTTTAATTTGGAATTTTCTGAAAAAAAATTTGTTTTCATCTCTGTGAAAATCATGCTGTTAAAGTTGTTTAATGTGAACATTTTGGGGGGTTAGCATTTAGCATTTTATAGGCAGATGAGCCTCATGGGAAGGCAATAGACTGCGTGGTCTGTTCTGTGTCCCCAGTGATACAGTCTTAAGGAAGCAACTCGGGTGCATGTGTCCCTGCACTGGGGGTCCGTCTGTCCAGTGGGGTCACATCTACAAATCATAGTCTTAATTGAACGCCTATTGTGGGTCTAGTAGTGTACAGGGGTTAAAAAGATGAAAACGTCCATAATTACGTGAGAATGAGATGTCTCATGAGGGTTAACAAGCAAGTCTGTGAAATTATCAGTTCTTCCTGTTGGGCTCAGTGGAAGTTTCCAAGAAGATATATGCTGGAGGTACATCTGGAAGGACCAGGTGGGACATTTCCAGGTTGAGACTGGTGGGAGAAAAACGGGATGACGTGTAGTAGGATGAGGTGGGACAGCGAAGAGTCTTCCGGAGGGGCCTCCTGTCAGCTGTCTGGGAGGCAGGAGAGCTAAGATTGGAGGGGCTGGCTGACAGCGGCCTTTGGGGCCCCACGAAGGCATGTTGCAAACAGGGGTAGACCTGGAGGAGGGACATGGACTCGCTGATCACCATCTGCATACTGTGGCCAGCCTGTTGTCACTGCATTTCCAGGTGACCGACTTAGCATCTTATGTCCTTTGTTTGCAGGCTTGTGAGTGGCAATTCCATCGAAGAGAAATTGTTGAAAAATGGAACTAAAGATTTGATCCGAGAAGTGGCCGCTCAGGGAAATGACTACTCCATGGCATTCTTAACTCAGGTACTCCTTATTCGGTGAGAGTCCTCGAGGTGAGGCCCGCTGTGCGGCGCGTGGAATCGCCTGGTGCTAGTGCGCACTAGCGAGGGCTTCGGTCTGCGGCTCAGGCCAGACGCACCCTTGGACCTGGTACTGGGGAGTAACACACGTCTCTGTGTTTAGCGAACCATCCAGGAGCTGTTCGAGGTTTATTCTCCCATGGATGATGCTGGCTTCCCGGTCAAAGCGGAGGAGTTTGTGGTGCTTTCTCAGGAACCTTCTGTCACGGAAACCATTGCACCCAAAATTGCAAGACCTTTCATAGAGGTGAGAATACATTGAATCTGGCTGGAGAGTTGCATGGTGGGAGCCGTCAGAACAACTGCACGCTCCCCTGGGGCTCTGAGTGCTCAGTCCCCACTCTTCCCTGGCCTGAAGCCCTCTTCCCGTCCCTGCTTTTGGAGCCTCCCCCCTCCCTTCTTTCCGTCATGGGGATTTTGAACTGCAAATACAAGTGAGGGAAATGGTGACGAAGGTCGCGAACTACAGGCCTGTCACTGAAGCAGTTGCTGCCGTCTTCATCCGCACTTTCCCACAGTCTCAGCTCCTTCCCTCCCCATGGAAATCTATTCCTGCCTCCTCTGGAGGCTCTACCAGCACTGCCCCTGCTCCCCTCCAGCTGGCTGTGTTGGCTTCTCCCTGAGCAGAGCAGCCACCAGCCTGCACTCAGGTGCTAAGTGTCAGGTGCCGGTTGATTGTGAAGACTGAGTGTAAGAAAACACAGACTATCACGTTGGTACTTTTGAATGTTGACTGCCTGTTGAAGTGATAATATTTTGGCTGTCGGGTTATGTCAGTATTTTACTGTTTTGGCGTGGGTACTAGAAGATAGAGGGCATGTTTGGGTCCTTTGATTTTTCCCTTTTTGGGGTGCTGCTGTGTGGACACATCACATACCTGTCACGGGGCCACTGTTCCCTCCCTATCCCCATGGCTGCCTGCCAAAGCCCTACAGCCTCACGTCCTGGAGATGGAGGCTTTTAGCTACCTTCGTTCTCTGAGTCCTCTCTTCCTTCATGTGGCCCTGCTACTCCTCCAGAGCTTGTTCTGGGGCCCCCGTTTCTGTGCCTCTTACCTTGGAAGGATTTGGTATCCCTGTGCATCTTTTTTCCTGCCCTATTTGACTACAGTGCCTGACTGCATGGGCTTTTCTGTATGTTTTTCTTTTCTGTGAAAGCGTTAAAGACGAGACCGGGCACACTGCACAGCCTCTCAGCACTTGTCCCTCAACACGCGAGATTGAGCCTCCCAGCCTCATGGTGTCAGCCCCCTCCTTGCCTGTGCTCAGCTTGTTCTCATCAACTCTGATGCTGTCTCCTCTTCCATTTCTAAACATTACTCAGTTACCAAATAAATAAGAAATACTTGGGGTATGACTGTTTTAGTCCGTTTGTGTTGCTGTAAAGGAATACGTGAGACTGGGTGATTTATTTTAAAAAGGGGTGTATTTCACTCATGTTTCTGATGGCAGCAGAGTTCAGGATTGAGCATCTGTCTGGTGAGGGCCTCAGACGGCTTCCATGGTGACAGAAGGGGAGGGGGAGCTGCATGTGCAGGCCATGGAGCGAGAGAGGGAGCGAGGGGCAGACAGCAGGCTCCCTTTAATAGACTGACCCTCACAGGACGAACAGGGCGAGACCCATTCCCCCAGCCCCAGAGCATGTCTGTTCCTGAGGGATCCACCTATGACCCAAACCTTTGAGAATTTATAATGAAAAGCCAGTCTCCTGCCCTGCCCCCACCACCCCGCCACCACCCCGGTTCTCACATTTCTTCTGGAGAGATTGTCTGTGTATCATTTCCTTTACACAGACATACCTTACAGATTGTTACGTATCAGGAGGTATGGATCAACCTCATTCCGTTTTAAGGAGGTAATACATGCATGAGGTTGGAAAAGGAAAACAATACAAAATCATAGCTAGGGCCAGGTGTGGTGGCTCAGGCTGTAATCCCAGCACTTTGGGAAGCTGAGGCTAGAGGAGGGCTTGAAGCCAGAAGTTCAAGACTGGCATGGGCATTATAGTGGGACCCCATCTCTACAAGAAGAATTTTAAAAACTATGAGTGTGGTGGTGAGCACCTGTAGTCCCAGCTACTGGGGTGGCTGAGGCGGGAGGATCTCTTAAGCCCAGGAGACTGAGGCTGCTGTGAGCTGTGATCGTGCCACTACACTCCAACCTGGGTGACAGAGTGAGACCCTGTCTCAAAGACAAAATATGCAAAGGACCTGACTCTGTGTGTCTCAAAGGAAAACATGTAAGTGGCCGATGTGTAGACGAAATAATGTCCAGCATCACTAATCATCAGGAAAATCAAATAAGAACCACATGAGGTACCAACTGGCACCTGTTAGGATGACTGTCATCAAAACGCAAAAGATAGCGAGTGTTGGTGAGGACATGGAGGAAAGGGGCCCGTTGCACTCTGTTCCTGGGAACGTCGTTGGCACAGCCACCATGGGAGACGGCAGGCAGCTTCCTCAAAAATGTGGAAATAGAGCTTCCACAGGATCCAGCAATCCCACTGCTGGGTGTCTATCCAAAGAGTTGAAATTAGCACATAGAAGAGGTGTCTGCACCCTCGTGTTCATCGCAGCACCATCCCAGCAGCCAGGACACGGAATCAACGCAAGTGTCCATCAGAAGTCCGGGATTTTCCGTATTGGCTCTGTTGTTTCCCAGCAGCATAGTATTTCAACACATAGATTCTTTGGAAACATACTTGTTGATTGTTTTACTGTGTGTCAGGCATTGTTCTAAGCAGTAGGGATACAGGATCGAAAAAAAGACAAGAATTTCACCTTTCATGAAGCTTATATTCTAGTAAGGAGAGAGGCAGAAACCAAACCTAGTGAGTAGAGCATGTAATTTATTCACACGAGAAGCTGTGAAATGCTGAGTCCAGGGGAGAATGTTGTGGTCACCACAGTAGACGGGTCAGTGTGGCTGAGGGGGTGGGGAGGGTGTGACCAGGTGGGGCCTGACTGCAGGGAGCCCTTGGAAGGGTTTGAGTCAAGCTGTGGTGCAGGGTCTGGCATGACCTAAGAGAGTCGCTCTGACTCCTTTGTTGAGACTCGGTTGTAGCAAGGCAGGGGGATCCTGGGGCCCAGTTAAGAGTCCCAGAGCAGTAACACTGGTGAGCAAGGCTAGTGAGGAAAGCTGGGGGACCTGCCGGGGCAGCGGGGGGGTCTTTGGAGGGTAGAGCCAGCAGGACTCGCTGCAGTGGGTGTGTGAGGAGGATGGCTGCTCCTCACTGGCTTGACCGGCCCCTGGGAACAGAGAGGTAGGTTAGCCTTGACCTTTTGCCAGCAGAGACAGATTCACGTTAGCGTGCTGTGCTCGTACCTGCTGCACGGGACTGTGGCTGTAGGATTCTTCTATCATTGGCAACGCTCATCAGAGGATTTGTGCCTGAAAAATGATTTTAAGAAAAGTCCTTGTTGACATACAGAAACATACAGCAAGTGTACGCATCACAAAGATTCCCGCTGGAGAAATGTTCTGTCAGCAGAGGCATCTGGTGGAGGAGGAGGATGCGGCTGGCTCCTCAGAAGGCCTGTCCCCCATCGGTGCTGCCCCTTGAGAATTCCGACAGCATTCCCTGCTTCTGCACTTTCTGTACATGGGGCGCTCTTCCTTCGGGTCTGCCTTCTTGTTGTGCGCGGCAGTCGGTAACTCATTCTCATTGCCGTGTGGAGTTCTGTCTGAATATACCACAGCTGGTCAGATCTGCGGCTCGTGGGTGTGATGGAGTAGTTAATGTGAGCTGTGCTCCTGTGGATGTTTCAATCCTTGTCTTTGGTAAGCACACATGTGCGATTCAGGCTACATACGTTTGACTTCAGGGGATGCTGTGGCTGCGCCGGGGATGCTGTGGCTGCGCCGGGGATGCTCCCACCATGGGGTTGTTGTGGGTGGTGGTGTGGAGGCGAAATTGCTGGTCCTGTCACCGTAGCTACAGGGTGGAATGTGGGATAGTCTCATTGTGGTTTAATTTGTAGTTTTGCTGTTGATTGATGAGTTTGAGTGCCTCTTCACATATTTACTGGCAGTTTGAGTACTTTTTAAAGACATGCGAAGGCTTTTCCCAATTTTTTTTAATTGGGTTTTTCTCTATTTCTTTTTCTTTCTTTTTTTTTTTTTTTAACGGAGTCCCACTCATCATCCAGGCTGCAGTGCAGTGATATGATCTCGGCTCACTGCAACCTCCACCTCCCAGGCTGAAGTGATTCTCCAGCTCAGCCTCCCAAGTAGCTGGGATTACAGGTGCACGCCACCACGCCTGGCTAATTTTTATATTTTTAGTAGAGATGGGGTTTCTCCATGTTGGCAAGACTGGTCTTGAACCTCTGACCTCAGGTGATCCACCTGCCTTGACCTCCCAAAGTGCTGTGATTACAGGCGTGAGCCACCACACCCGGCCAGTTGTCTCTGTTTCTTAATGACTTGTTGGAGTTCTTTATGTATCCCAGATAAAAGGCCTTTGTTTGATAAACGTGACATATCTTTCCCATTCTGTGGTTTGCCTTTCTAAACGCCAAATATTGATGAGCAGAAGTTCCAAGTTCTGACACCATCCAGGGCCCACGTCTGCTCTCTTTATAGTTGGCGCTTTTTGTGCTCTGCTGAGGAGATTCTCTGCCCACCTGAAGGTCGCCGTGCATCCTCCTCTGTTTTCTTCTACATGTTGCGTTGTTTTATGTTTGCTACTTAGGTGCACCACCTATCTGGCAATAAGTTCTGTGTATAGTGTCGAAATAGTGTTATATAACTTTGCAGGTTTTACCAGATTGCCCTGGAAACAGATTGTATCAGTTTTTAATTTGTATCTTCTAACTAAAAACCATACCTCCATGTCAGATGTGTTTTGCCCACATCTGCAGGTAACTATCAGACGTGTGTTCCTAGCTGTTTCTGCAGATGAACAGTGGCATCTCCTCATTCTAACTTGCGTGTCTTGCACTGTGATAAAGCTGTCTTGTATGTTTATAGTCATCAATGCTACATTTCGCGGCGGACTTGCTCCTGCTGCCATAATGTTGGGCTGTCCGTCTGCTGTCTGGTTCCTGGACAGAAGCCTCTGTCTTGCTGTGTCTGTCAGCTGAGGGCAGTAGTGTGCATCGGGTCTGAGATGGAGCCTCCTGGGCCTTTCTTGTTCTCGGAGCTTCCCTGGCCCTGGGTGCCCTGGTACGCTTTGCCTGCGTCAGTGCTCAGCCCTTCCATGGGGCCTGCCTGTCCAACTCGATAGTAAGGTTAGCAAGGCCCAGGAGATTTCCCGCTCATTTTCTGTATTCTCTAAGTGCCTTATCATTTTCACCTGTAAGAGGACCTCAGGGAAGGAGTGGATGGCCTTTATAGAGAGTGGGTGATTACAGTGTAGGCATCGCCATTAACTTTACATAGGATGGCTCTTTTTTAAAACTACCCTCATTTAAAAAATCTGTCAAGGCAATCTAAACATAGACTTTCCTCAGGCCCTCAAGAGTATTGAGTATCTGGAGGAGGATGCCCAGAAGTCCGCAGAGGAGGGGGTGCCGGGACCACACACTGATGCGCTGTCCTCAGACTCTGAGAACATGCCATGTGATGAAGAACCGTCCCAATTAGAGGAACTAGCTGACTTCATGGAGCAGGTTTGGGCATGTTTTCCTTTACAACTACCTACTTTAAAAATTTGACCGTTCTATAAAATATTTATTGTTTACTGCAAGAAAAATCACTTTTTTGATTCAAATGTTGGTGAGTGGGTTGTATAAGGAACTTGACTTTTATTAACTTGCTATTAACCCTATTCAAAAAATATACTTTTGGAACAGCTTACACCAATTGAAAAATACGCTTTAAATTACCTGGAATTATTCCATGCTTCCACTGAGCAAGAAAAAGCGAGAGACAGTGAGGTAAGAGGGTCAACTTTCGGTCAGTGAAAAAAATGGCAATATTGTCAGAGTTAAGTTTGATTTAAAGTAAATGTGACTTCATTAAATTAAAGTCACAAAAGCCAAAACCCACAAGTTTGGAAACGAACTTAAAATGAAGAGAGTCTCGAGATGCCCGTAGGGACCGTGGAGCTTGTTCACCCCTCATAGGGACTGTGGAGCTTGTTTTCCCCCCATAGGGACCGTGGAGCTTGTTCACCCCTCGTAGGGACCATGGAGCTTGTTTTCCCCCCAAAGGGACCGTGGGGCTTGTTCACCTCTCGTAGGGACCGTGGAGCTTGTTCACCCCTTGTAGGGACCGTGGAGCTTGTTCACCCCTCGTAGGGACCATGGAGCTTGTTTTCCCCCCAAAGGGACCGTGGGGCTTGTTCACCTCTCGTAGGGACCGTGGAGCTTGTTCACCCCTTGTAGGGACTGTGGGGCTTGTTCACCTCTCGTAGGGACCGTGGGGCTTGTTCACTCCTTGTAGGGACCGTGGAGCTTGTTCACCCCTCGTAGGGACCGTGGAGCTTTTTCACCCCTCGTAGGGACTGTGGAGCTTGTTTTCCCCCCATAGGGACCATGGGGCTTGTTCTGCCCTCAATGTCTTTGATTTGATTTGCAGCAGGCTGCTGCTTGCAGGGTGACACGTTGTGGGTCAGTGTGTATAGAGAACATGTGGCTCTGAGACAGCAGGGAGACCTAGAGCGGGGACTCGGGGACTGCTCTGAGCTGCGTTCCTGATCCTGAAAGTTCCTGCTTCTCTCCCCATCAGGATGCAGTGATGACTGCAGTGAGGGCATGGGAGTTCTGGAACCTGAAGACCCTGCAGGAGAGGGAGGCCCGGCTGCGGCTGGAGCAGGAGGAGGCGGAGCTCCTGACCTACACCCGAGAGGATGCCTACAGCATGGTACCTGGCCCGGGGCCCTCCTGCCCTCTTGCCCCCCTGCTGCGGGGCACTTGTTCAGCCATGTTTGGCTGTTCAAAGTCTGTGTACACTGACATGAGAAAATGCCTAGGAATTGTTACTTCTCATATCAAAACAGCTTCACTCATGTTCTAAAAACAGTTTTCTTAAAAATTGACACTTGGAGATTGCAGTTAGATATTGACCAGCTCTGATTAAAGCATTTATAAGTCTTATTATAAATAGTCATGTCGATCAGACTTATTTGGAAGACTTAATAAGTATGAAGGTACATGATTTGTGGCTTACAACATGACACTGAGACTTGGTGGAAATTAGAGCGTGCCGTGTTCCCTACAGGAGTATGTCTATGAAGATGTCGATGGGCAGGCAGAAGTCATGCCGGTGAGTGCTGCCCTCTCCCTTTGGGTCTGCGCGGGCAGCTTCCTGTGAGTTCCACATCTCATGGGCCCTCCCTTCTCTGTGCAGCTCTGGACCCCGCCCACCCCGCCACAGGACGACAGTGACATCTATCTTGACTCGGTCATGTGTCTCATGTATGAAGCCACTCCCATCCCAGAGGCTAAGCTGCCCCCCGTGTATGTGAGGAAGGAGCGGAAGCGACACAAAACAGACCCCTCAGGTGCGCATCCCGAGGGCATCGCGTGACCTAGGCGGGCCCTGGCCTGCAGAGTCCCTGCATATCAGCCGCTTTCTGCTGTCTACTGTCTGCCTGTCTGCTGCAGGGCGAGTGCTCACACGCCCGTCCGCTGCCCCTCAGGCCCTGTGCACAAGTTCTGTTTCCAATGAGGAAACCTTCGTGTTTCCTTCTAATTGACCGTGAAGACCTGAGAGCAGGTCTGTCTTTGGCAGGTGCTTTCTGTGGCCCCTTTGCCCAGGCACCTCCAGACTTGCCCAACCTGTTTCCTTTGTCTTTTGCCTGCCCATGTGGAGTCTCCTGGTTTACTGTCTTGCTGAAGACGGCCTCTGTGTTCAGCTGCAGGCAGGAAAAAGAAGCAGCGCCACGGGGAGTCCGTCGTCCCTCCTCGGTCCCTGTTCGACCGAGCGACACCAGGCCTCCTGAAAATTCGCAGAGAGGGCAAGGAGCAGAAAAAGAATATTCTGCTGAAGCAGCAGGTGCCGTTCGCCAAGCCCCTGCCAACTTTTGCCAAACCCACGGCCGAGCCTGGTCAAGACAACCCAGAGTGGCTCATCAGTGAGGACTGGGCGCTGCTGCAGGTAGGTGGGCGTGGTCTTTGTGCCAGCGATCACGGGGTCATTTTTCTCCCTCATGTCTATGCTTCCAGCTCACTGTGATCACTTTGCGGGGAGTCTTTGGCAGGAGGGAAGACCTTCTGACTTAGAGTGTATTCGCCTGTTTTACCTGAAACCTCGTTCTCTAGGCTGTAAAGCAGTTACTGGAGCTGCCTTTGAACCTCACAATCGTGTCACCTGCTCACACACCTAATTGGGATCTTGTCAGTGACGTCGTTAACTCCTGTAGCCGAATCTACCGCTCTTCCAAACAGTGCCGGAATCGCTACGAGAACGTCATCATTCCACGAGAGGAGGGGAAGGTAAGCACGGTCTTGTGTGTCCTCCGAGGAGAACACAGGCAGGTGTGGTGGCTGTGGCCTGCAGTGTCGGCTCCAGTCCTGCTCTTCACTGACTGGGCTCCTTGATCCCTGTGGGTCTGCGGTGAAGTCCATCTCCTCGGGCTCCTGGTGGACCCAGCGAGGTCAGGTTCCTGCACTGTGCCTCGCCTATGGCATGAGCAGTGATGGAGGTGTTCGCACTGTGCTTGGTGTTGGCAGCAGGCCTCATACCTGAGGTTTTATCTGATACCAACATTTGCACTGCCATTGTCATTTCTAAGATAGTGTGGGTGTCATCCGAATACTTGGCTGTATATATATGTATACATTTTCGCTTTGTAACCCAGGCTGGAGTGCAGTGGCGTGATCTCAGCTCACTGCAAACTCCACCCCCCGGGTTCACACCATTCTCCTGCCTCAGCCTCCTGAGTAGCTGGGACTACAGGCTCCCGCCACCACACCCAGCTAATTTTTTTGTATTTTTAGTAGAGACGGGGTTTCACTGTGTTAGCCAGGATGGTCTCGATCTCCTGACCTTGTGATCCACCTGCCTCGGCCTCCCAAAGTGCTGAGATTACAGGCGTGAGCCACTGCACCCGGCCGATATATATACATTTTCAACAAGGTTTTGAATGAATGAAAAGACCTTTCACTGGGTTTTGATCATGGCATTCTTAAATGAGGGTATCATCCAAATACTTGGTCATATATAGACAGACATTTTCAAGAAGGTTTTGGGTGAGTGAAAAGATAAGCTGTCTCGCTTTGTTTTGATCATAGCGTACTTAAAGAAAAGTCTGTTACTGGTACCTCTGCTATTCTGGTACTGAATGACTGGCTGGCTGCAATGGTTTGACAAGCGTAATATTCCCTGTTTCAGGGTTAACTATAAGTATTGCAAGTGTTTGTTTACATATAGTATAGTCAAATCATTAGTCTTTCATGTAAGAAGTCAGCTGTGTGGTTTGTAGCTTGACCCCGGAAGAGTCCAGGCAGCTGGTCAGTAACATGTAGGCGTGCGTGTGGCGTGCCTTCCCTTGAACTGAGTCATCCCTCTCCGTTGTGCATCTGGCTTGCTTCAGGCAGCTCCTTCTTGCTGCTTGCCTGCCTTTCTCGCTTCAGGACCGCATCCAGAGCCCCCACACCAGCAGCGTCTGCATGCTCTGCTGTGCCCACGTTGCCGGTGTCCACACCCCTCAGGGGATGCGCTGTGCCACTTCCAGGGCACTTGCCATGCTGGTGTGTGGGGACCACTGCCTTTCAGTTCACCTCGTGGAGCCCATCCAAACAGGAGCTGTGGGCATGTCTTCTTGCATGGGACAGGGTGGGGCAGATATAGTAGAGGCAGGCATCCAGTACTTTTACTATATTTACTTTTGTTTCTAATTTGTGAGAATTACATTTTCTCCGTAATAGCCAGATCCATCCTCAGGATGCGAACATCACACTTAATTTATTTCTGTACCCGCTCTTTCAGTCATCTCTCTTCATTTTTCTAAAAACACTTGTCTGAAAATAAAGCATTTTTTTGTTGTTGTTGTTGAACGTAGAAAAGCAAGTTTTCTTCGTAATACCACTTTGTGGTCCCTTTACCAATAAGACTTCCTGGAATCTTGCATTAATTAGATTTTCTGTGTTTTGGAAGCATTTGTAATAATAGCCATTACCTTATTAAGGAAAAAAGTAAAGCTAAAATATTGTCTTCTTTTATAGATGATTTATGAAGCTAATCCAGAGAAAAAGGCAAAAATATTTGTAAAGTTTGAGGGTGATGTTCTTTTTTTTTTTTTTAGACAGGAGTTTCACTGTTGTTGCCTAGGCTGGAGTACAGTGGCATGATCTCGGCTCACTGCAACCTCTGCCTCTCAGGTTCATGTGATTCTCCTGCCTCAGCCACCCAAGTAGCTGGGATTACAGGTGCCTGCCACCATGCCTGGCTAATTTTTGTATTTTTAGTAGAGATGTGTCCTCTACTGCTAGAGGAATACCCTAAATTTCATCAAGTTGACCAGGCTACTCTCGAACTCCTGACCTCAGATAATCCACCCACCTCGGCCTCCCAAAGTGTTGGGATTACAGGCATGAGCCACCACCCACGGCTGCGGGTTATGTTCTGAATAAGTTGGAGCACTTTGTTAAGAGCCTGTGCACAGAAACGTAGAGTAAGATTCAGTCTTACCCTATATTTTAGGAATCAACAGAAACCTGAGACCTAGAATTTTCTCCAGGGCCTCTCATTCTGTATGTAGAGGCCATGACTCTTTGCATTAGAGGACCCCACGGTGACTTATCCAGCCCCCTAAAGGGCATCCTGAGCCTCCGTGTCCCTCATGCCCTGTGGAAGCCCTTGATGGTGACAGTGGTCGGATGTGTGCGTGAGTGGGACAGCCCCACCTCTCAGAGCCTGCAGGACTCCGGCAAGCCATGTGGGACGGGGCATTCATGCCTGGTGAGAGCCTGCACAGGAGCTCTGTTACCAGACACACAGTCTTTCTGCCTCTGGCCTGGCTCAACCTAGCCATCCAGTGTCTTGTGTGATAGACCTGGTCTTACTCTTATGCACCCCTTCTCCCTCCCTCCCTTTGCTCACTCTTAGGATGATAGATAGGAGGAGAATGCTTCCCTGTATGGCACAGTGTTCTGGGAGGACACTGCTGTGGCCTTGCATGTTGGTTTCTAGTTCTGGTTGTCCTTAGTGTTGCCTTCAGAATTTAGGGCATTTCTCTAGCAGTAGAGGACACGTGTGCACACAGACATGTGTGCTTGTACATGCGCAGACACACCTGTACCTGGGCCTGTGCTGCTGTGTCATGTGAGAGTCTTGGTTTTCGCCTTGGCACACTCTCTTTGACCGGAGTTTAGAGGAGCATGGGGGAAGAGCCCTGGGCAAGGAAGGAGGTGCTTGAACCCTGGTCTTGACTTGTCACTACCTCTGTGACCTTGCACAGAGAGCATTCCTGGGACGGCTGTTCACTTCACAGGATTAAGGAGTTACTTTAAAATTCTGCAGGATGCTAAGATGTCTTGGAAGCAAGTAGCCCAAATTGAGTGGCCCGTTGTTTAGCTGTGCAATTTATGAAGGAAGGACTGCCAGGCATAAGCACTGCTAAAGACCCCCAAGAATGTACTTTGAGACACCGTTGGGCATGCACCAGCCTCACTGTCCACCATGGGCAGAGGACAGTGGTGTCCATGGCGGTCCGCGCTGCCCTTTGGTGTTACCGGGTGAAGGCTCACAGCCTGCTCCACACGGTTACCTGCCGTGTGACCTCGGGCACTTTGCACACCTATTTTGTTCCCTCTCCCTCTTTTTTTCTTTTTTTTTTTGAGACGGAGTCTCGCTCCGTCACCCAGGCTGGAGTGCAGTGGCCGGATCTCAGCTCACTGCAAGCTCCGCCTCCCGGGTTCACGCCATTCTCCTGCCTCAGCCTCCCGAGTAGCTGGGACTACAGGCGCCCGTCACCTCGCCCGGCTAGTTTTTTGTATTTTTTAGTAGAGACGGGATTTCACCGTGTTAGCCGGAATGGTCTCGATCTCCTGACTTCGTGATCCGCCCGTCTCAGCCTCCCAAAGTGCTGGGATTACAGGCGTGAGCCACTGCACCCGGCCTCCCTCTCCCTCTTTAGGTGATTATGGGGCTTATGTGAGAGAATACCTGGAAAGGGTTAGTGTGGACTGGGGAGTGTCATAGCAGTCGGCCGGGACAGCCACTTAATGCCGCTGCTGTTGGGTTATGCCTGGACTTTGAAAGAAGGCCCAGGAAAGGGAAGTTTGTATTCAGCCATGGGGAGTTTAGTCTCAGATTCCCACCCAGTGAGGCCTGTGTCCCGCGCAGTCGTCTGTCCATGCTGCCTAATTCAGATGCACTCTCGTCAATTTTGTTGCAGAGTAAAAACAACCGTCCTCTCCGTACGAGCCAGATCTATGCCCAGGATGAGAATGCCACACACACCCAACTGTACACGAGCCACTTTGACTTAATGAAAATGACTGCGGGCAAGAGGAGCCCCCCAATCAAACCTCTGTATGTTTCCTGAGTGCTCATTTTATGTTAATTATGACTGAGTAGATTGCGTGAAGCTTGGTTTTGATGTATTTTTAACATAACGCTTCTTCAGATATTTCCTTTATTTAATAATTACTGTCTCACCGTCTATACTGCAGGCTTGGCATGAATCCCTTTCAGAAGAACCCCAAGCACGCGTCTGTGTTGGCAGAAAGGTATTTCTCTAGTCATGACACATTTGTTACTGTTTGGAAGGATTTCATTCCAGTGTCATCTAAGTTCAGCGAGTTCAGCAAATCGTTGTGCACTTAGTGTGTTCAGGCATCAGCTGGACATGGCAGTGCGCAGAACCTGCGGGAGAGATGGTGCTTCTCCTGCCGTGGGCTGGGGTGTGCATGGGACGGCCCCTGCCCTGTCTCTGTGTTACAGGGATTGTCCTTGCTGGCCCTCGGTGGGGAAAGACGCTGACAGACATGATGAGTGTGCCAGGGCCATGTGGCCAACCACAAGGGGCTTTCTTCCTTGCACCCCACCTCTCAGGCACTGATTTTGTTAGCCATATCTTAAGAACACATCATGTTTAGGGGTGTGTGTACTTGCCCTGAAGTTCTACAGGGGAAAAGAGGAATGGATGAATGGATGGGTAGAGAAGTGGGTAGATGCAAGAAAGCAAATGGGGTAAGAATTGGATGGCGAAACCCCAGTGTGGAACCTTAGTGCCAGGCACATGGGTGTCTGCTGTGTTTCTGACTGTCCGACTCTTCCCATAAATGTTGGAAGTGCTGGGATGAAATGGTGTGCATCTGGTTTAGGCACTGTTGTCACACAGTGGCGGATTTGGGACGCTTCCTTGTTCTGTGGCTCCCTTTCCACACAGTGGTGGAGTGATCCTTGTCAGAGGGAGTTGGCCCAGGGCCCATCTCCTCAAGCCCCCAGGACTCCCTCCTGCCCATGCTCTGAGTCGCCTGACCCTGGCTTTCGGCCCCTTGGTGCTCCCTGGGTGTGCTGGCAGCCGCGCCTCAGGCCTTCACTTAACCGCCCTCGTGAGATGTTTTCAGAGCATACTGTTGAGAATTGCAGCCCTACCCTGCTGTTTTCCTTCATAGCAGTCAGTATACATCTTCAGACCTACTGCACGTTTTACCTGTTTGTTGTCTGATGTGAGTGCTGTGATCGTTGGGACTCTAGTGTCTGGGAGCACAGACCAGGCGTTTGATTTATGTTGTCGATTAAATGAAGAGTTAATTCACCCAACTAATATTTATGGACCTGCTGCAGGCCTGCACGGCGTGGAGCCTGGGCATTCCCAGGGGAGCGAGACAGGCTCAGTCCCGCCCTCCCTTTGCCTCACTGGAGGGCGTCCTCACAGAATGAACAGACAGTGATTTTCCTGAGTACAGTGCAGACACATGAGGTGGGCTGTGCGTTTTGGGGGCTGCCACCAGTTACCCTGGGGATGTGTTCAGAGATACTTCTCCCGGAGCGTGGGAGAGCTCGGCCTCAAGGAAGAGGACTCGGTGCCAGGCTGAGGACAAGGTCCAGGTGGCTCGATCTCCTGCAGGGCACGTCGGGCACCTTGCTTTATGCCCTCGTCTCTTGGGCTGGGCTGGAGCTGCCCCAGCACCTGGCAGCATGGGATTTCTAGGGTACTTGGTACTTGTCCATCTTAAAATTTGCCTATATGTTTTTAACCTTTGCGTCTGTCTTTCAGTGGAATCAACTATGACAAGCCAC
Source organism: Macaca fascicularis (assembly GCF_037993035.2). Lineage (NCBI taxonomy): Eukaryota > Metazoa > Chordata > Mammalia > Primates > Cercopithecidae > Macaca > Macaca fascicularis. Next base: position 139,169,821 of record NC_088385.1, read on the forward strand.
TGCCTCCCATCCAGGTGGCGTCTCTCCGTGCAGAGCGAATCGCAAAAGAGAAAAAGGTCAGCACCCTGGGCCCTTCTGCTTGAGTGGGAAAATGTGGTGGCTATGACTTCATCCAGGGGGTGTGCAGGCCGGGTCCGCCCCTCCAGTGGCTCCTCTTCCTTCCCTGCCCCTCAGGCTCTGGCTGATCAGCAGAAGGCACAGCAGCCGGCTGTGGCCCAGCCGCCCCCGCCCCAGCCGCAGCCCCCGCCACCCCCGCAGCAGCCACCACCACCGCTGCCACAACCACAGGCAGCGGGCAGCCAGCCACCAGCAGGGCCACCAGCTGTCCAGTCTCAACCCCAGCCACAGCCCCAGACCCAGACGCAGCCTGTGCAGGCCACAGCGAAGGCGCAGCCCGCAATCACGACGGGGGGCAGCGCGGCCGTGCTGGTGAGCAGGGACTTCCTCGCGGGCTTCCCCTCCACAGGAAGTCACCCCCACCCGCACTTGAGTCAAGTGCTTTCTATTAAAACGAAGCTTGTTGCCAGTTCTAGCACATTTCTAGGCTGTAGACCTTCCTCTGAAGAAATGGGAAAAGGCTTAGTCTCACCCCAGAGGAACTGTGTGTTCTCACCCAGATTCTGCCATTTCACGCCTCCAAGGCCTTTGTGGGCTTAGTGGCTTTATTGGATTTGGCAGGTAGAGGCAGCTCCTTTGAGTGGAGGTGGCTGGGAAGTTTGGAATTGCCTGGGTTTTGTAAAACATACCTGAACATACCTGTGACGCATTTACCTCTTGACTTCCTACACACTTAGAGAGCAGGTCCTGTCTGTGCTGGTGTCTCCTGAAAGCATGCCCATGTGTGCTCACTCATACACATCAGTCTTTAATGCCTGTTGTAGAAAAGCTGTAAAGTGCACGAGAAGCGTTGTGAAAAGAAAGGCAGGGTGTGGAGCTGCAGACTGTGGCCGTGCGCACCACGCTCTGGTGCATCTCTGTACTGTGTGTGTCCATGTGCCACACAGAGCTGAAATCGTATGCAGAGAATCACACCTGCAGAGAATAGGAGCTGTGCCAAATTGGAAAAACCCACACTTTGGACTACCAGGCAGGCATAAAAACATTTTTGTTACATAGAACCATTTCCTGCAGTAGTTTTTAGAAAATTGTTTGTTGTAGTGGAATTTTCAATGTACTCAGGCAACTTCATTCCTCATCTATTCAAAAGAGATCTTTGTGAATGCCTACTTGGTGCAAGGTGGGCAAGATGGGCAGTGCCCACACTCTGGAGCCATGTCCTACAGGGGAGGGAGGCAGCCAAAGAGATCATTTTAAATGCTGGCGGGAGGAGTCAGGGTGGCACAATGCAGGGCTGGCTTGTTAGGAAACACCTTTCTGAGGAGTTGGCATTTGAGCTAAGGCCTGAATGACAAGGATTTGGTCATGAGAAGAACAAACACAGCAAGTACAGAGGTCCTGAGCTTGGCTGATATGGGGGCCAGAAAGGTCAGTGTGGCTGGACTCAGGTGGTGAGGTACAGAGGGTGGATGAATGGAGTGGAGAGACAGAGGAGTAGAGGGACAGTGGGGTGTGGGGTCAGCAGGGTGGGGATGGAGGGACCCCGGGGTAGAGGTGGAGGATCAGTGGGGTGGGGCTAGAGGGACAGTGGGATAGGGGTGGAGGGATAGCAGGTAGACAGATGGTGGGGGCACCGCCAGGTGGAATGAGTTGGGGAGGTTGGGATGGGTGGCTGTGTGAATGTCGTGGAGTTTTGATTTGATTCTGAATGAAGTGGAAGCCTTTGGAGTGTTTATGCGGGGGAGAGCCTGACATGAAATTCAAATTTTTTTTTTAAATAGGCAGGAACCATTAAAACATCAGTTACTGGGACAAGCATACCCACTGGTAAGACAAATACAGAGATGCTGAAATGTGGACCCCATTTCTCCTGGCACTGTTGCCTTATGCCCACCTGTCTCCGCAGGCACCGTGAGTGGAAATGTGATCGTGAACACCATCGCAGGGGTCCCGGCTGCCACCTTCCAGTCCATCAACAAGCGCCTGGCGTCACCAGTGGCTCCTGGAGCCTTGACTGTGAGTTGCCCTTCACCTGGGTCATGCACCTTGACTGCATTCCGCCAAAATTATTTACTTGTCTGTTAATTCTTCTTATTATTTTTAAGTATTCCATTGGTGAAAAAACTGTCTAATTTGAATTTCATAAAATAAGTAGCTGATCAGTATGTTGATTTCAGAAACATTCACCTGTTTGGGGGATGGTTTCCATTCTCTATGAGGGATGAAAATGAGGTGGGATATGTGTGTGTAAAGTGTAGGGGTGTATGTGTGTGAGGTGTAGGGGGGTGTGTGAAGTATAGGGGTGTGTGTGTGTGAGGTGTAGGGGTGTGTGAAGTGTAAGGGTGTGTGTGAGGTGTAGGGGTGTGTGAAGTGTGGGGGGGTGTGTGTGAGGTGTAGGGGTGTGTGAAGTGTGGGGATGTGTGTATGAGGTGTAGGAGTGTGTGAAGTGTAAGGGTGTGTGTGAGGTGTAGGGGTGTGTGAGGTGTAGGGAGTGTGTGAAGTGTAGGGGTGTGTGTGAGGTGTAGGGGTGTGTGTGTGAAGTGTAGGGGTATGTGAGGTGTAGGGGTGTGTGTGTGAAGTATAGGGGTGTGAGGTATAGGGGTGTGTGTGTGAGGTGTATGGGTGTATGTGTGAGGTGTAGGGGTGTGTGTGAGGTGTAGGGATGTGTATCAGGTGTAGGGGTGTGTGAGGTGTAAGGGTGTGTGTGAGGTGTAGGGATGTGTGTGAGGTGTAGGGGTGTGTGTGAGGTGTAGGGGTGTGAGGTGTAGGGGTGTGAAGTGTAGGGGTGTATGTGTGTGAGGTGTAGGAGTGTGTGAAGTGTAGGGGTGTATGTGTAAGGTGTAGGGGGTGTGTGAAGTGTAGGGGTATGTGTGAGGTGTAGGGGTGTGTGTGTGAAGTGTAGGAGGGTGTGTGTGTGTGTGTGTGAAGTGTCCCCTCCCTGTAGGATGATTTTAGGTAGGAGGTAGGTGGGATGTGAGGGTCCACTGCTGATTCTGTTGCCGCAGGTGCCCCCCATATGCTGGTCACTGTGCCCATGTGGGGAAGCTGAGAGATGACGGGCCTCTTGGGGGCGTGGTTTTGGGGGAGGGGACACGGCATCACACAAGGGCATGGCTGGGTGCGTGCCAGGAGCAGGCAGGCATGGGAGGAGTGGGCAGTTTCTACAGAACGTGGAGACCCCAGGTGTGGGAAGTGGTAGGTGCAGCCCATCCAGGTGGAGAGGAGGTGCCTAGGCAAAGGTGCAGAGCCATTTGGTGCCCTGGGACCACTGCTTCACTTGGGTTTTTCATCATCAGAACCAAACACAAGTGAGAATAAGGAGCTCAGATTTGTATCTTGATTTTCCAAATAGTTCCCAGACCCAGGGGCAACACACCCTGAATGAGAAGAAACCATGCTTCAAAGTCAGTGCGTTGGCAAGTAGAATGCAGTCTCTCTTGGGTTTTGAAAAGCGTCTTTCCTGTAAAGATGTCGTTGCTGTAGTAGCAGGTGATGGGGCATTGGCAGGATAGATGTGTGGATGATGGAATTGGATAGAGTCCAGAAATAGACCCCCTCCCCAACACACACACACACGCGCGCGCGCACACACACACACAGATTTTCGGTTGACCTCAGTAAAAGTGCCAAGGAAATTCAGAGGTGAACAGACTGTCTTGTCAGCAAACGGTGCTGTAACAGTTGGGCGGCCATGTGCAGAACAGTGAGCCTTGGCCTGTAACTCACACTGAATATGAAAGTCACTGCAGGTGGATCACAGACCTGCATGTAAAAGCAAAAACTATACTGTAAGCCAAAACGGTAACATTTCTAGGAGAAAATCTGTGCTACTTTGGTTTAGGCAAAGATTTCTTAGGATACCGGAAGCCTATGAATCATGAAGAAAAATTAATACATTAGGCTTCATCAAAATTAAGGACTTCTCGTCCTTGAAAAATAGTAAGAAAATGAAAAGCATAGACTGGAAGAAAATATAAAGATTCTTCAACTCAATAGTGAGAAAACAAGCAACTTTATAAAATGGGCAGAAGATGGAGCAGTCACTTCACCAAGAAGATAGAAGAATTAGATAAATACTTGGAAAGGCGTGCAACGTCATTAGTCATTAGGGAAATGCAGAGTTTTACAACCACAGTGATACAGCATAATGTGCCTAGGAGAGTGGCTTCAGAAACAGAAGGCTGGCAGTAATGGAAGCAGCCAGGACTCTCTCACAAGGCTGTGGGAATGCAGAATCCACAGTCACTTCTGAAAACAGTTTCATTTTTTCTTATAAAACCAAGCATACTCTTACCATGCAGCTTAGCAGTTCTGCTGCTAGGTATTTCCCCAAGAGAAGTGAAAACACCAGAACGAGAACCCTCAACACCAATATTTATAGTGACTTTATTCGGGATTGCTGAAAAAGAAAACAGCCTAAATGCCCTGGTGGATGGGCTGATAAACCATGTACATTCATACAGCCCAGTCCTACCAAGGAATACAAAAGAATGAACCCCTGAGACATGCACCTCCATGGAGGACTCTCAGATACATTTTGCAGCTAAATGAACAGTTTCAGAAGGCTTCATATGCTGTATGACTCCGTTTAAATAACATTATAAAAATGGTAAAACTAGAGAGACAAAAAAACAGATGAATGATTGCCACGTGCTGGAGATGCGGGAGGGGCTCGACTATGGAGAGGAATATGAGAACGTTGGGAGTGGTGGGGTCGTGGCAGTAGCCACATGATGATAATGTGTCTGTCAAAATTCATAGAACCACATATTGTACTCTCTGTAAATTACCCTTCAATAAATCCCTGTAAAACACTCTTAAGAAGTAGAATATATAAAAACACACAGTTTTTCTAGTATGTGACTTTAAGATTATTTCACTTTTCTTTGTGCTTTGCAGTAAACAACCTCAGGCTCAGTCGCTGCAGTAGATAGTAGAAGTTGTTAGGCCTGAGGCGTTGGGAATATCCTGTATGACCAATACCACTGTTTCTGTGAGGGTACCAAGCCAGAATCACTGCATTTAGCGTTTTATTTTGAAAAAGACCTGTTCTTTGTGGTATTTTAAAATGTAAAGCATTTCATTCATGACATATTTTTGTGTGGCTCTTAATGGACAAGACATTCTTCCTGGCACTGTGGGCCCAAGACACAGTGTGCTTTCATGGGGGCCTTGTAGTGCTGTGGCTAGAACATGAGAGAGGTGCAGATAGCAGTGGTGGACATGTAGGTGATTGTACTCGGGGGACTCAGAGAAGGCTTTCAGGAGAAAGTGATGTTGGGCTTCAGGAGGACAGGAAGTGCATCATCCACAGAACTGGCCCTTCTGAAGGCAGGGCCAGTCGTGTGAGCTGGGGGTCTGAGGGGAAGGGAATGGTGTGCATGGAGAATGACGTGTTGTTCTGTTTGAATGGAACACAAAAGATATTAACAGAGAAACAGTGGTTCCCTGCCTTTAAAACCATTATTATTGAGTGGCTTCTGTGTGCTTGGCACTTTGTAATATTGAGGTTAGATTGTACTGGGCTTTGGATATTGGGCTATATGGTTTTTTGTTGTTGTTGTTGTTGTTTTGTTTTTTATTTTGAGACGGAGTCTCGCTCTGTCACCCAGGCTGGAGTGTAGTGGCGCGATCTCAGAGTGGCGTGATCTCAGCTCACTGCAGCCTTCGCCTCCTGGGTTCAAGCAGTTCTCTGCCTCAGCCTCCCAAGTAGCTGGGATTACAGGTGCCTGCCACCACACCTGGCTAATTTTTGTATTTTTAGTAGAGACGGGGTTTCACCATCTTAGCCCAGCTGGTCTTGGACTCCTGACTTCGTGATCCACCCACCTCTCACCCTCCCAAAGTGCTGGGATTACAGGCACGAACCACCGCGCCCGGCCTAGATACGGATTTTATTCACCAGGCAGTGGGGAGCCCTTAACGGTCTTCGAGCAGAGAGATGTTCTAGGAGGATTAATGTGATACTACATATCTAGAATTGATTAGGGTAGAAGAGGCTAAGGAGAAAACAATTTCTTTTTTTCTTTCTTTCTTTTTTTTTTTTTTTTGAGACAGCATCTTGCTGTTGCTCCGGCTGGAGTGCAGGGGTGCAATCACAGCTCGCTGCAGCCTCACACTCACAGACTTAAGCAATCCTCCCGCCTCAGCTTCCTTAGTAGTTGGGATGCGAAAACTGTTTAGTCCGGAAAAGGATGACTTCTGTTTCTGGTAACAAGATGAGTTAAGTTATTTTTATACCACCTCTTAATGAGAATAACTAAAGTTATTGGACAAACATTTTTAAAGCTTCAGGGAACTGACAAGAATAATTAGTTATCAGGCCCAAATCTAAGGGAGGGAAGAAACTCAGAGAGAGATACAGGATTCACTGAAGTCATGTTTGCCTTGAAAATAAATTTCAGCCTATGGGATGAGGGAACTCAAATTCAAGTCCAAGGCTGGGCCAAGGTGGAGAATCTAAAAAGGAAACTGCTGATACACCGAGGTAGGTGGCTAAACCCTTAGGGCGAGAGTGAACCAGAAGCAGAATCCATCTGCCCTTGGCCTTCAGGGGTCAAAAGAAGAGTTGCCCTTGGATTGAGCAGTGGAGCACGGTGGGGATGGCCCCTGAGAGGTTGAAGCCACAGGTCAGTTTGCAGTTCAAGTTGATATTACCTTAAGAGTGTCTCCGGCACTCCCTCACATCAAGTGAAGTAGACCTGCTTCACTGGGCGTGTTCCTGTGCAGCCAACCAGGAACAAATGCAGATTCTCTCTGGAGGATTATGCTTTCTTGACTTCTGAGAATCTCCACAAATAGTTTTCTAGTATAATACAATATAATAGAATACAAAATAACTAAACAGAAAAGAAAAGGCATTGTGAGTGAGAATCAGCGGAATGGCAGACACTGGATAGGCCTGCAAAGATGAGCGATATTGGGATTATCAGGTTCAGATTTTAAAGGTTAGGCTTTCAGACTGGGCACAGTGTCCCACGCCTATAATCCTAGCATTTTGGGAGGCCAAGGAGGGTGGATCACAAGGTCAGGAGACAGAGACCATTCTGGCTAACACGGTGAAACCCCATCTCTATTGAAAATACAAAAAAAAAAATTAGCCAGATGTGGTGGCATGCGTGTGTAGTCCTAGCTACTCGGGAGGCTGAAGCAGGAGAATCGCTTGAACCCACGAGGCGGAGGTTGCAGTGAGCCGAGATCACACCACTGCACTCCAGCCTGGGTGACAGAGCGAGACTCCGTTTAAAAAAAAAAAAAAAAGAAGTTATGCTTTCTATTTTAAGGAAATAAAAGAGAAGATTGAGAATATCTGAATATCTGTAATCAGGAAACTATGTATAGAAAGAATATAGAGAACTTTTAGAAAAGTCTGATTACCCAAGTTGGGGGAAACAAACCAAACTTATGAGTGGGCTTTAATATCACACAATTGAGGAGAAAATGAGGGAAGTGGAGGCAAAATCAGAAGACATCCTACACGCGACATGGGATGACAAGATGACACATGGAGGACATAGTGACAGGGCCTGATAGGTGGTTACTGACTGTCAGACAGAAAATTGAGCAGAGTCAATATTTGAAGACGGAATAGTTTTTAAGAACTTACTAATGACACTGATGCATTTATGTAGAAAGTCTAATCCCAGTCAAGGATGAGAAAAAGGAACCAAGTCTGGTCTGCCTAATGCCAGTGACCAAGAGGTCTTTCAGGCAGCCACAGGAAAAGACAGATTGCCTTCAGAGGTGGAGCGGCGCGCTTGCCAGTGGCAGCAGTGAGGCCGGGAGCCAGCAGGTGTCGTTGTCGTGCCAGGGAAAGGAAGTTGCTGCCAGCCTGGGGCTCTGCGGCTCTTGGAAATATCTTAAAGAACAAGGGAGGCCGGGTGTGGTGGCTCACACCTATAATCCCAGCACTTTGGGAGGCCGAGGTGGGCGGATCTCCTGAGGTCGGGAGTTCGAGACCAGCCTGACCAACATGGAGAAACCCCATCTCTACTAAAAATACAAAATTAGCCAAGCGTGGTGGCGCATGCCTGTGATGCCAGCTATTCAGGAGGCTGAGGCAGGAGAATTGCTTGAACCCTGGAGGCGGAGGTTGCAGTGAGCCAAGATTGCGCCATTGCAGTGCAGCCTGGGCAACAAGAGCAAAACTCTGTCTGAAAAAAGAGCAACAAAAAACGGCAAAATAAAGCAGTTTTCAACTTTGGAACTTCACTGAATGATATGCTTTAAGCAGAAGAAAGGTGTTCCCAGCGGGAGGTGGTAACAAGGTCGGCTCGTGGATGAACGCAAGAGCTCGCTGGGGTTAGAAAGAGGAAATAAATACACAGGATAGTAACATGCAAGCTGGGGAAGGGGCAGAGGGGCTGAAGTGTGCACAGGTCTCGTTACTGTTTAGGAAGAGCATGGAGTGTTTAGACTTTGGCAAGCATCCGTGGTAATTCCAGACGAGCCACCAGAAGAGCGAGAGCAGAGCGAGTTGCTCCCAACCATGGCAGGGGACGTTGGTGAGGAGTCATCTGAGAGGAGGCAAGAAAGGAGATGAAAAGAAACATGCAGCAGCTGGGTTGAATGGAAAACACGGAGTAACATGCTAGATTTCCATCCAGATGCATAAGCAATGAGACGTAAAAGGATCAAGACAGACTAAAAATACACGGCACATCGGAACCAAGGGAGTTGGCAGAGGTCAGCTGAGGAGACATTGCAGAGGTGGCATGGTTGCGTTTGCCTTCCACTTTATGGTGGGACAAGGAAGGGTGGTGGGGCAAGGTGAGATAGGGTGAGGGGGCCACTCTGGCTGCCACTTCTGCCTGCGGGCCAGAGTGGACTGCAGGGCACAGTGAGGATGCTCTGAATTTTAGGCAAGATGAAGGTAAGATGCCACAAGACCCCAAGCACATGGTGAGAGACTCAGGGCTGTAGTGTCAGCACAGATGGGGGAGGTGGTAGAGCCAGGACTGTGGGCTGCGTCAGGGCTGTAGTGTCAGCACAGATCGGGGCGGTGGTAGAGAGCCAGGGCTGTGGGCTGTGTCGGGGCTGTAGTTACAGCACAGATGGGGGTGGTGGTAGAGAGCCAGGACTGTGGGCTGCGTCAGGGCTGTAGTTTCAGCACAGATCGGGGCGGTGGTAGAGAGCCAGGACTGTGGGCTGTGTCGGGGCTGTAGTTTCAGCACAGATGGGGGCGGTGGTAGAGAGCCAGGGCTGTGGGCTGTGTTGGGGCTGTAGTTTCAGCACAGATGGGGGCGGTGGTAGAGAGCCGGGGCTGTGGGCTGCGTCAGGGCTGTAGTTTCAGCACAGATCGGGGCGGTGGTAGAGAGCCAGGGCTGTGGGCTGTGTTGGGGCTGTAGTTTCAGCACAGATGGGGGCGGTGGTAGAGAGCCGGGGCTGTGGGCTGCGTCAGGGCTGTAGTTTCAGCACAGATCGGGGCGGTGGTAGAGAGCCAGGACTGTGGGCTGTGTCGGGGCTGTAGTTTCAGCACAGATGGGGGCGGTGGTAGAGAGCCAGGGCTGTGGGCTGTGTCGGGGCTGTAGTTTCAGCACAGATGGGGGCGGTGGTAGAGAGCCAGGACTGTGGGCTGTGTCGGGGCTGTAGTTTCAGCACAGATCGGGGCGGTGGTAGAGAGCCAGGACTGTGGGCTGCATCGGGGCTGTAGTTTCAGCACAGATGGGGGCGGTGGTAGAGAGCCAGGGCTGTGGGCTGCGTGTCTGTGGGTAGCATGGGTGCCGCAAGGACAGTCGTTATGTTCCTGGGGACCAAGAGGTCTTAGTGCAGAGAGGGAGGGACAGGACAGCCTTTTCAGCATATGCATGGGAGTGTCGTCATCTCAACCGCGTTTCTGTGGGTGATGTGATCCGCTGTAAGAAAACATTGCTCAAGGCACTTGCTTTTGAATTGACACGTGAAATCAGCAGTTGTCAAAAGACTGAACTCTAGCTTGTGTTTCACTTGTTTCGCCTCTGAAGTTGGGTGCTCTTATCTGCCCTGCTCTGAGTGTGAACAGCCCTGAGTGCTGTGTGAAATATTTGATGAGGTCCTCTGTTTGCCTTTTCTAGACGCCGGGAGGCTCTGCTCCTGCCCAGGTGGTGCACACCCAGCCCCCGCCACGGGCAGTCGGCTCCCCAGCCACGGCGACCCCTGACCTGGTGTCCATGGCAACGACTCAGGGTGTTCGAGCAGTCACTTCTGTGACAGCCTCGGCCGTGGTCACTACCAGCCTGACCCCAGTGCAGACCCCGGCGCGGTCTTTGGTGCCCCAGGTGTCCCAAGGTAAAGCCAGGCTGGGAGCTTTCTCTGACACGCGTCTGCTGTGGCGCGTGTGAGGGCTCAGCTGCTGCTTGCTCTCTGAGAATGAGGATCTGAAGGTGGGCGAGTATCCCTGTCCAGACCTAATGAGCAAACCTCTTCATAGCCACAGGAGTTCAGCTCCCTGGAAAAACCATCACACCTGCACATTTCCAGCTTCTCAGGCATCAGCAACAGCAGCAGCAGCAGCAGCAGCAGCAGCAGCAACAGCAACAGCAGCAACAGCAGCAGCAGCAGCAACAGCAACAGCAGCAGCAGCAGCAGCAGACGACGACTTCTCAGGTGCAAGTTCCGCAGATCCAAGGCCAGGCCCAGTCTCCAGCACAGATCAAAGCTGTGGGCAAGCTGACGCCGGTGAGCATTTCCCAGAGGACCATGGACGTGTGCGTCTTGTGGTCAGTCAGCCCAGCGTCTGTGAGGTGGTGCCTGCTTGCATGGTGCAGTCCAGAGTGTATTTTGCAAACGTCTAGCACTGCCTTTTTGTAGGACGCGTGCTTCGTTTTATTGATCTAAAACTTCCCATGTCATAACACTTTGATCACGCCTTAGAGAAGTATCTTACGCGTATTCAGAGCACTTTGAAGACATTAACACCCAGCATGCGAATGTGTCTTCTTGCTTAGGGGTCTCGTGCCTTGTGTTCAGCATCAGTCTCTAGGGAGGACTAGACAGCCCGCTTGGTGCGGTTCTGGACCAGAGAAAGTGCTGGTGAGAAGGCATTCCTCACAGTGTCGGGAGAGCAGGCAGTGGACCCTGGGTTGGTTTCGGTGTGGTTCGTGTGCAGTACTGTTTCTCAGAGGTGGTCATTGGGGTACTGATGTACCTGATTTTTGCTAACCTCTGTACCAGCTTTGCTGTTCTTTATGTAAATGTATTCATTTTAAAAGGAAATGTTGGGCTGGGCGCAGCGGCTCACGCCTGTGATCCGAGCACTTTGGGAGGCCGAGGTGGGCAGATCATTTAAGGTCAGGAGTTTGAGACCAGCCTGGTCAACATGGTGAATCCCTGTCTCTACTAAAAATAGAAAAACCGGACGTGGTGGTGGGTGCCTGTAATCCTAGCTGAGGCCCGAGAATCACTTGAACCTGGAAGGCAGAGGTTGTAGTGAGCCGAGATTGTGCCACTGCACTCCAGCCTGGGCGACAGAACGAGACTCTGTCTCAAAGGAAAAAAAAAAGGAAATGTTATACCCCTACCATAAATGGAAAACCATTAATACTTGTCATAGAAAGTAACCAGAGAAATATATGGAATGAAGACAAGACAATATTTTGAAGTTTCAGCTCACTGTTGGGCCTGCGGGAGTGCTTGAGTCTGGGCCTCTCCATGGTCTAGAAGGGAGGAAGTGGGCTGCGGGAGACACAGACTCAGCTGAGGGCCTGTCCTGGGGCTGTCGGCAGTTCTGTTGGTGGAATTTAGACATCGAGCTTATCCTGTTCCTGTCACACCAGCCATTCCTCGAGGGCTCCGTGGTCATATGTGGCTGTGGCTACCACCCTGGGCAGTCCCCGTCTAGCCCACTTGTATCCTGCAGGAAGTGGCGCTGGAGAGGGCTAAATTAGAATGCTGTACTCAGGAACTCCAGGCCCAGCAGAGGCAACTGTCGGAGCCAGAGCTGGGCTCTGACCCCCCGGCCCACAGCCACACAGGTGCCTTTACCTGCCGCTGTTCAACCACTGAGACACCAGTGCCTTCGGCGTCGAGGCTGCCACCCAGCCTTGGCTGCCAGGAGTCCTGTGTGCCGGGTGTTTGCCTGGCTCCTTCGTTCCTCACTCTGCCCTCTCCCAAATCCATTTCAAAGCCAGTTTCACTTCCAGCCTTTCAAAAGACACTTGATAGTCCTGATCAACTCATTATAGGTTTTCTTAAAAATTTTTTTCTTAAAATGTTTTTTGAACTTATAAACTAATAAATAAGTTTGGTTGGCACTACAGATTTAAATCGACTTGTTTGTGAGGGATAATAGAAATTTTGCTATGAACTTATCAGTCAGAATCCCTGTTTGTAGCTTTCATCTGACAAAATGCTTATTTTTAATAAATGAACACCTGAAAGATACTGGGCAGCCCATAGAAGGCAGTCTGAATGCTGCACAATAGCAGGTGCCTGCTTTGGTATTTAGTGGGCAGTAGAGGGGTGGCTTAGGATCAAGATGTCTACTTAAGAATGGAGCACAGTTAATGTTGAAGAGAAGATACTTTGCTTGTATTTTAGGAACACCTCATCAAAATGCAGAAGCAGAAACTGCAGATGCCCCCGCAGCCCCCGCCGCCACAGGCCCAGTCTGCGCCCCCGCAGCCAACAGCCCAAGTGCAGGTGCAGGCCTCACAGCCCCCGCAGCAGCAGAGCCCCCAGCTCACCACGGTCACGGCCCCAAGGCCTGGAGCCCTGCTGACGGGCACCACCGTGGCCAACCTCCAGGTGGCCCGGCTCGTAAGTGTCAATTTCTGTTTATTTTCCAAAAGCAGCGTCTTTTTATGTTTTAACACAGCTATTGTGCTTGCTCGGCTGCGTGTCACGTGTTACAGGAGTGAGTGTGAGATGGGATCTTTTCCCCAAGAACTTAGTGCCCCTTGGACAGAGGACGGGACTCACCACTTGTGGAGCATTAACACAGCAGCAGCTCCCAGAGGCCATCCAGGCATCAGCAAGCTTCTCAGGGCCTGAACGGGGGTGGGTGGAGCGTGAGCAAGGTGAGGTGCAGCCTGCGTGGCGTCCTGTGCTGCTGAGGGAGCGTGCGGGGACCAAGGCCCGCGTGGCTGGAGCAGAGGGCGCTGTGCATGTAAGCCGTAGGCATGGGTAGGTAGCCGTCTCTGAAGCTGCTCTCAGGTGACCGCTGGAGGCAGGAGAGCATTTGGAGATTTCAGAAGGGACTAGCATCAGGCACAAGTGCTGTCTGGGAAGACCGGCTCTCAGCAGGTGCCAGCGTCCCGGGGCAGGCAGGGTCCCTGCACCCTGAGCAGAGCTCAGCTAGGGGTGCTGGTGACAGCTGCCCTGATAGAGGCTCACCCTGAGCTAGACTTTGCCCTTTGTTCTCTTGTGTCTTTCACCTGGCCCAGCGCTCATGGACTGCCCCAGACAGGGATAAGGGTCTTACTATTAATTCCATTTTACAGGTTGAGAAACTGAGGCACATAGGCTAAGTTCCCACCCAAATTCCACAACCAGTCAGCTGCAACTCAAGCTAGGATTTGGGGACCTGGGTGCTCAGGCTCAGCTGTGTGGGTGCTGGACCCCCACTTTGGGTCTTCCCTGGGAGGGGCTAGCCCTCCACAACAGAGTGAGTAGAAGTGGATGAAAAACTACAAAAGGGTGCTCAGTTTCAATCATGTTCACAAAAATGCAAATTCACTGAGAAGAATGGTAACACCTAGTGGTGGCCAGGGCACAGGGGTCTTGTTGGACAGGAATCAGTGGCCTCTTTTTGGAGAGGATTTTGGTAATTAAGCTATAAAAATGTGCTTGCTTATTTAACTAAACACTCCTCTTATGTCCTAGAGAAATAACAGAACATTTACAAAGTGATGAATATACAAGCTTGTTTGCTTCCTGAATGTTAGAGGAAATTAAATGTCCATTACTAAGAATTTCATTAAGTAAATTATGTATCATCCAAACAATGGAATATTAAGCAACTTTGAAAGTGGTTTTTTGTAAAGGGAAGAGAAACAGATTTCAAAATATTTATAATTCATGTCACTTTTGCACACTTTCACGGTGAGCCACATGGATAGGAACAGTGGCTGAAGGCTAAATACCAGTTTTAACATTCAGATGTGAGTAGTTCGAGGAGTGTGGGTAATTTTTACTTTGTATTTTCTTACATAATCTTAGTCTTTATACATACAACAATAGAGCTATTTCCACTTACCATTTTTAAAATAGTAATTTAAGAGAAAATGTGTGGGACGGGAGGCTGTGGCAGTCATTTTGAAGTGAGGGACAGGCCGATGTTGGGTGGTCGCTGAAGGAACAGGAAGTGAAGGCTTCTGTGGGAAATGGGTCAGGATGTGGTTACTGGTGCGGTTCAGGAGATGGAGGGAAGTGAAGGTGATGTCCCACGAGATCACTGACATCTGGACGCAGCAGCACGTGTGATGAGCCTGCAGGTCTTGCGGGAGCTTCAGAAGCACAGGCTGACCTGTGACTCGACATTTCCCTGAGGCGTGCAGATCACTCGGTTTTCCTTTTATGTCGGGCTACTTTCAACTTTGTTGATCTTTGTAAATTTTCTCATGGCATGACCTCTTGTGGGGAAGTATTTGGAGAGACATACCATGTCCTGAATTTCTCTGGACTCTCCCATTATTTCTACTGTTTAGACCCGGGTTCCCACTTCTCAGCTGCAGGCGCAAGGGCAGATGCAGACCCAGGCACCCCAGCCAGCCCAGGTGGCCTTGGCGAAGCCTCCAGTGGTGTCCGTCCCGGCAGCTGTGGTGTCCTCGCCGGGAGTCACCACCCTGCCCATGAACGTCGCGGGGATCAGCGTGGCGATCGGTCAGCCACAGAAGGCAGCAGGTGCCGGCCCCAGCACACCCTCCCCTCCTGGGCTTGAGCCCGGTTTCATAGGCCTCTCTGGTGGCAGTGGTCGCCAGCAACCTGTGTTCTTTCCTCGCACCCACCCACTTGAGCCGTCACATGTTCTGGCACAAACATGCCTTGTCGCTTTCCAGGCACAAGGCTTGGTCCTCAGTTGAACTGTTAACATTTTGAAATTTCCATCTTAATTAAGTGTAATTTGTGAACCCAGAAACATTTTAATGTAGTTACGGGATGGCTTACTTGTCTCCATAGAGTTTCATAGTTTATTATTTTCTGTAGAGGTGAGTCCGTTGGAACAGCTTGGCGTGAGCCTCGAGCTCTTTCCCCAATGTGCTGACTAAGCGGCTTTTGCTGCCTGCAGGACAGACCGTGGTGGCCCAGCCTGTGCACGTGCAGCAGCTGCTGAAGCTGAAACAGCAGGCCGTCCAGCAGCAGAAGGCCATCCAGCCGCAGGCTGCCCAGGGCCCGGCAGCTGTCCAGCAGAAGGTACTGGGGCTGGGAGATTCTCACCTCTGGGTCTATGCCAAGGCAAAGCTGGCTGCTGGAGGAGAGGGTCCTGAGCAGACAAGGCCCCTTGTGGCAGCCCAGGCTTTTCAGAGGGTGGCTTCAAGGAGGGCTGGAGGTGCTAGTGTGGTCATCCCTGTTGGTTTTTCCTTCGTTTTAAAGGTGAACGCTGTGTGTGATGTGACAAGTGAGGCTGAGGTCTTGGCAGGGGGGTGGAAGGGGCATGGTCTGTGAGGATGGCTGGGTGCCAGGTAAGAAGCCTGCATGGCATTGGGACAGACACAGGGGATGCAGTTACATGATGGGGGCCAGTGGGCTCAGGGAAGCAGACGCAGCTCACACCACAGGACCCGCCTGGACTCCTAGTGGAGGACAGGGACGCCACATGGTCTGGACCCCAGAGAGAATGCGGCCTCTGTGCATGTTCGTGGTGAAAGGGGAGAATACACACCAGGGACTGACGTGGATGGGGGTGCAGCAGGGCACCGGGCTCCGAGGGTGTCTGCAGGCTCAGCCAGCTCCCTGAGACGACACCTGTGCCTCTCAGCAGCCAGTGCTATGTTGAAGGACGTGAGGGACATACAGTGGTGAGACAGCTCTGCCTCCAGGGACATCTGCTTATGGTGGCTCATCGGTGACACCCAGCCCAAGTCCCGGGCTTTGGATTGCTGGTGTGGGCCCTCAGACCCCATGTTCTTTTTTTTTTTTTTTTTTTTTTTGAGACGGAGTCTCGCTTTGTCGCCCAAACTGGCGTGCAGTGGCCGGATCTCAGCTCACTGCAAGCTCCGCCTTTCAGGTTCACACCATTCTCCTGCCTCAGCCTCCTGAGTAGCTGGGACTACAGGTGCCCGCCACCTCGCCCGGCTAGTTTTTTGTATTTTTTAGTAGAGACGGGGTTTCACCGTGTTAGCCAGGATGGTCTCGATCTCCCGACCTTGTGATCCGCCCATCTCAGCCTCCCAAAGTGCTGGGATTACAGGCTTGAGCCACCGCGCCCGGCAGACCCCATGTTCTGTTGGCACTGCTCTCTGGCTAGAGTTAGAAGGTGGGCTCTGATGGGAAGCCACATGACTGTGCGGGGAGCTACCCTGTTCCCTGACCGCTGAGCTGGCCCCCTGCAGGCACCTGGTGCTCATCTTCAAGATGGAGGATGTTGTTTTGAGGAAACTGAGGCTTAGAGAAAAGGACTTGCCCAGATCACAGGGCCAGTAAAAGGCGGCTGGCTGACTCCAGCGGGCCCAGGGTGCTTTGTGTCACACCAGCTGGACACTGGCTGTGCTGTGAGCCGCTGCCACCTCCTGCAGAAGACCAGTGCTCAGGAACCCTGTGGTGAAGCCCTGCTGGTTGCCAGCGATGGCGTGCTCTGTGGGGAGCTGGAAGCAGAGCTGTCTTTGGAACCCAGAGCGGGAGGGAGTGAGCACTGAGGGAACACAAGCCGGGAGGCACAGGGTGTCTGGGTAATGCCATCAGCTCCGCAGTGGCTGGGTTCCGAAGACCAGCCTGCATCCCCACTCGGCACGACCGCTGCAGGGAAGTGCATGTCCTTTGGGTCGGGATGGTCATCTGCATTTATTTACCTCTAGAAGAAGGAGATGGTACTGGGACTTACCTCCCAGGCCTGGTCAGCAGCCGCTGGGTGCATCATGGTGGTCCATGGGCAGATGTGGCCACGCTGATGCACAGGTGGGCGTGGTCCCTCAGGCTTGAGCTGTGCTTGAGGGAGCAGTGGAAGGCTGCAGCTGAAGTGCCAGGCTGTGTTCCTACGATTGGACAGAAACGCCCTTAGATGTTAGAAACCCCTACTTACCCATAGCATGGCTGATACATCAGATACGTAAACTTCAGACGTGCACAATATGATATGCAAAAATTGTGCATACCAGTTTGTTACCCCTTGTACTAAATATTTTCTCTATGTCTGCCAAATTCTTAAATTGGATTTGAGAGATTGTGATCAGTTTCAGTCACCTAAGTAGCAGCCCTGCGCAGGTGTGCCAAGGGTGTCAGGGTGCCCCACCAGCCCAGCTATGCAGGGAGCAGCATCCCGGGTGGGGTAGGGTGCAGGCAACTGCCGGGCCTCCTGGAGGAGAAGCTGGTGGCCAGGCCGCGTGGGCAGAGGTTTGCCAGGAGGCAGCGTCAGGCGCAGAGGGCAGGGGATGTGGGTACACACAGGGTTGGTCTGGGAGGTAGGCTGGAAAGGGGCTGGGTTCTGCCCTAGGGCCCAGAGCAGTCAGGAGTCCCGGGAGTCTTGAGCGCAGCGTGGTCTCTGCGGCCCTAATTTCGCAGTCTCTCCCCAGATCACTGCACAGCAGATCACCACCCCTGGCGCGCAGCAGAAGGTCGCCTACGCCGCACAGCCAGCCCTTAAGACCCAGTTTCTTACCACACCCATCTCCCAGGCCCAGAAACTGGCCGGGGCCCAGCAAGTGCAGACCCAGATCCAGGTGAGTGGGGAACAGGGTGAGGGCCCACGTGTCAGGAGTGGGTGCCTGGCCTTTGGCTTGTATGTCTCGTGGGCTTTGCCAGCTCCCAGCTCTCGGTGGCTCCACTAGGTGGTGTACTGGAGGGAAGTGTTGTCTCCTGGCCTCAGGTTTCAGCCCCGCTGGCTCCTGGGAAGGCTCCTCTCTGCAGGTGCCTGTTCCGGCTGCCGCCAGCTTTGCCTTCATGTTCTGGATGTCGATCTCCAGCTCTGGGGGGTACAGCTGCCATCTCCCAGTTCCAGGTTCCTCTTCTCCCTTCCTAGTGTCTTTTTAAAAAATATATTTTATTTTATTTTTTGATATTTCTTGTTCATCAAGTTCTACCTGGTGTCTTTGGGAGAATGGAGTTCCTGATTTCATGTGTGCAGTGTGCCCTCCCGTCTTCCTGTGTGCCTAGAGCTTTTATGTCCTGCTTCCTCCCAGAGCTTATGGAGTTGCCTCCCTGCATCCTCCTCTAAGAGCGAGGGAGTTTTACTTTCTCAGCTGGTCTTCCACCCTCCTGGAATTGGTTTTTGGGTTTGAGATAGAAACAGGAATTCAATTTGATGTGCCCTATGAACACCCTATTTTCAGCCCCATTTATTAAAAAGCCCACTCTGTCATCCATCAATCCACAGTGCCGCCTCCACCCGAGATCCTGTGGGGACATTCAGGGCTTTGTGTCTCAGAGGTCGTGCTGGTCCTACTGCACTCTCGCTCTGAGTGGCCGTGACACTTGGTGTCTGGAGGGCGAGTCCTCCTGCCACACCCTTCCTTGGGTGTAAGGTGCCTGTTCTTGGCTCTTCGCCCTTCCGTGTTAATTTTAGTTAGCTTAATTCATGCACTACAATCAAAACTGCTGAAAGTTTTTGTTAGAATTGCATTGATTCTGTAGCTCTGTTTAGGGGAGAGTTAACATCTTTACAGTCTTGGCTTCAGATTCACCAATATGATACATTTTTTGTAAGTCTTTTTTTTTTTTTTTGGAGACGGAGTCTCGCTCTGTCGCCCGGGCTGGAGTGCAGTGGCCGGATCTCAGCTCACTGCAAGCTCCGCCTCCCGGGTTCACGCCATTCTCCTGCCTCAGCCTCCCGAGTAGCTGGGACTACAGGCGCCCGCCACCTCGCCCGGCTAGTTTTTTGTATTTTTTAGTAGAGACGGGGTTTCACCGTGTTAGCCAGGATGGTCTCGATCTCCTGACCTCGTGATCCGCCCGTCTCAGCCTCCCAAAGTGCTGGGATTACAGGCTTGAGCCACCGCGCCCGGCTGTAAGTCTTTTTTAATGCCTTTTAGTGAAGTTTTCTAATTTTTTTTGTGAAAGTCTTATATATTATGTTAGCTTTATTCTTAATCAGTATTTTTTGATGCTTTTGTAAATCGTATGCTTTTAATTTCTGTTTTCTGTCTCTGGCTGTTGTACATTTTTGTACATTGGTTTTTTATTCTGGCCGCCTTGCTAGATTCCGGTTATTTGAATAATTTATCTTAGGATTTGGTTTCGTTGCATTTCCTTCGTATACAGTTGTATCACGTGTAAATCGTGAGATCTACTTCTCCCATCTTAAACCCTTGCTTGCTCCCGCCTGTGCTCCCGCCTTATTGTGCTCCCGCCTTATTGTGCTCCCGCCTTACTGTGCTCCCGCCTTATTGTGCTCCCACCTTACTGTGCTGGCTGGGACCTGCAGCACAGTGGTGAATGTCAGAGTCCATATGTCACTGTGAAGTAGGGTGTTTGCTGTGTTTTTTGTCAGAGTAAGAAAATTCTGTTCTTTCCTACTTTGCTGGAAGTTTCTGTTCCTCTTTGTTAATGGTGCTTTTTGTCTTGTTTAAAGCCCGTGTGTATGAACTCCCTCCCTTACACATCTCCTCTAGCCTCAAGGCTTTAAGTCCTGTCTCGGTGCGAATGACGCCCAGATTCATGTCTGCAGCCACTTACTGTCCTGAGTTCCAGATTATTCATCCTACCTGCCTTTGACAGATCCATGGAGATGTCTGATACCTCAGCCCTCAGGTGTGTACGCCTGACCTGCTCCTACCAGAGGCTTCTGGCTCAGGAAGGACAGCTGTCTCTGCAGACCTTTGCCTACTTGAGAAACCCCTACAGTCACCCATACAGGTCCAGCCCATTGGCAGGCAGTTGTGTGTGCTTGACTTCCAGAAGAGACCTGGACCAGCCACTTCCTGTTTCTGCCGTCAGCCCCTCCTCCGCACCCCTTCCCTGGTTGTTGCCATCTCTCCTGCTTCCTTTTTGCCATCCGTCCCCCAGGATACTCTGTGGTTGTGGGTATGTGTGTGGCTGGGTGGAGGGTATGGGGGTGTGGATGTCTGCTGGCCTGTGCACCCCTCTGCACTTGCTCCTCTGCACCTGTGTCCCTACCAGCCTTGCTCACACCCCCTTCCTGTTCACCTTTTCTGCTCTCTGTTTCTGTACTGTCACCTTCAACAAATACTGTAATTACTTGGATCAGATGATTTTGTCTCCTCCAATAAAGCCAGCCCCATGAGTACAGGCATGCGCGAGGGCTGTTAGTACAGTGGACAGATGGACTATTGTAGCGGGTTATAGTCGTTGAATCCTGTGATGTTCAATCATCGCTGTGTTCTGGGGTGACTCACGGGATCCTGTGGTGGTTGTCGTTGTGCATGGATGAGTTCAGTTGCTGCTCTCATGTGTGCTGCCTCACGGCATCGGGCGGCACGGCCTCGTTCGAGCGCTCTGCCTGCCTTGTCAGGTCTGTTTCTGAGACGGGCTCCTGCTTGTGTTGCCCAGGCTGGCCTTGAACTCCTGAGCTCAAGCAGTTCTCCCTCCTCAGCCTCCGGAGGTGTGTGCCACGATGCCAGGCTTTTGCCAGGGTTTTTACTTCCTTTCCTTTCTTTTATTTTGCTATTCATTTTCTAACTTGTTAAGATGGAATACCACCTGAGCTTATTTCGCAAATTTTATTATTTGGTTTTCCTTCAGTCTTAAATATTTTTGAATTTCCATTTTGATTTCTTCTTTATTCCCTGGGTTCTTTAAAGAAGTGTTTCTTAATTTCCAGGTGAGGTTTTCCAGTTACTTTTTATTATTGACTTAAAAATAAATCTTCATTGTATCATCAGAGAATGAGGTCTGAATGAGTTCAGTCTTTGGAATTTGTGGAAACTTGCTATCTGCTAAATACAGTCAGTTTTAAAAAATGGTCTGTGTCCTTCCAAAGCAGTCTTCAGGGTGGTTCCAGTTGTAAGATGGTTTTGTTGTGACTGGGTCAAGTTTACTCTTTGTGTCATTTCGGTCTTGTGTGTCCTGCCAATCACTTGTGTTACTAGGTATTGAGAAGCGTGTGTAGATGTCCCGTTCTGAGTATGCATTTATCTGTTTCTCCTTACCTTTCTCTCTGGTTTTGCTTTATATCTTAGATGGTTTTTCATTAGCCACATTTAAGTTTAAAGTTTTAAATTTTGTTATTTTGAAATGACTCTTACTATTTTCAGTAATATCTCTGGTCTTGAAGCCTATTTGCCTTGTATGAGTAAAGCATCACCCTCCTGTTGGAAGTTTCTGGTCTGTATTTTTCCCTCCTTGTTGTCAGCCATTCTCTGTGTGCCCCGCGTCACTCCTCTGAGCAGCTCGCAGGCAGGTCCGGCACTGCGGTGAGGTCAGGCCTTCCGTCTGTGACTCTTACCTGAAACATGTGCCCACTCGTCTGTATATAAGGGTGGGTATAAGGGTGGGTATGTTTGAATTTCTGGCTTCTCTTTTGTTTGGACCCTGTTTGTCTTGCTTGTTCTGTTTTTTCTTTCCTCCCTTCCTTGCCTTCTTTTGAGCCACCTTTTAAAATTTTTTTTATTTTTTATTTTGTCAATTTTTGCCCCTCTGCCAGTGAAAAATTTTGTATTTTCTTTCTGTTCTTTAAGTGGTTACCTTAAAATCTCCATGTGCACACTTCTGTATCAGAGTATGAAGTTAACGGTTGCCTCCAACCTGTTCTCCAGCGATGATCTTATCACACAGTAGCTCAGTTTGTTCATTTCAAATGCTGCTGTTAGCGTGCGTTTTAATTCTGTCCTTTTTCGTTTTTTTTTTTTTGACGCAGCGTCTCGCTCCGTCGCCCAGGCTGGAGTACAGTGGTGCGATCTTGGCTCACTGCAACTTCCGCCTCCTGTGTTCAAGCGATTATCCTGCCTCAGCCTCCTGAATAGCTGAGATTACAGGCACGTGCCACCAGGCCCGGCTAATTTTTATATTTTTAGTAGAGATGGGTTTCACCGTGTTGGCCAGGCTAGTCTCAAACTCCTGACCTCGTGATCCACCTGCCTCAGCCTCCCGAAGTGTTGGGATTACAGGTGTGAGCCACCATGCGTGGCCATAATTCTGTCCTTTTTCATCTTGGACTTTTTATGTGGAATTGCTTTCCTTCCACTTGACCCATCCTTTGGAATTTCCTTAAGTGCTTGAAAATGCCTGTGTGTCGTTCTTGTTCCTGGGAGACAGTTTTGCTTAGTACAGAATTCCCAATTGGCATTGTCTTTTTTTGTTTGTTTTTGTTTTTTTTTTTCAAGACAGAGTCTCACTCTCCTATGCTGGAGTGCAGTGGCACGATCTCGGCTCACTGAAACCTCCGCCTTCCATGTTCAAGAGATTCTCCTGCCTCAGCCTTCCAAGTAGCTGGGACTACAGGCGCGCACCACCATGCCCAGCTAATTTTTGTATTTTTAGTAGAGGTGGGGTTTCACCATGTTGGCCAGACTGGTCTCGAACTCCTGACCACGGGTAATCCACCTGCCTTGGCCTCCCAAAGTGCTGGGATTACAGGCATGAGCCACCGTGCCCGGCCGGCATTGCTTTCTGAGTGCATTCACTGTATCGTTTCCTCACTGTGGCTGCTTTTGTTGTTGAAGAGGAGCCGGCGTCTGTCCAGCCTTTCACTCTTCCAGGGTCGCCTCTCTTTTCCCCGCCCTCTGCCTGTTACTGAGACATTGTCTTTGTCTTCGTTGTTTCGCATTTTCTTTCCGATGCTCAAGCTTCTTGAATCTGGGGCAGTCTCTCTCATCTCTTTAGGAAGTGAGCAGCCACTGTTTGTTTAGCTGTTGCCCCTGTCCTGTTTTCTCTGACCTCCGGGTCTCTCAGCAGCTTTTATATTTTCTGTGTCTGTCTCATTGTACCATACGCTGAGTCATGTCTTTCGCTCTTTCTCCTCAGTCACTCATTTTCCCCTTGGTTAGGTCAAATCTCTCAGGCTTGTCTGTCGAATTTTTATCTTGATGATTTATTATTTTATTTTCAGAAGTTCCCAAATATGCCTGATCTTTGTTTATAGTCTCTTGTTTGCAGGCTTCACAGAGTGAGCCCAGTGGTTTTCTGAATCTGGTGATTACCCTGTCTGAAATGTGCTGCGTCTGTAGGGACTCCTTGTGGCCTGGGGCAGAGGTGGATTTTTGCTTCTGCAGGTACCTTTGGGTGGCATCAGGAACGCCGCTCAGTGTGTGGCTCGGGCTTGCGCTCGGCTCTCAGGTGTCACCCACCTGGCCTCTGAATCTGTGTCTGCTCCTCTCTGCTCCCTGGCACTGAGGCTTAGGGCAGGTGCTTTTCTTACAGATGCCACTGGAGGAAGGGGGTGCCTTCTTTGCAGCTTTTGGGTACCTTTGTGGGGACAGTGTCTCCCTCCAGGATGGCAGCTGGCAGTAGCATGGGGCTCTTTTGCGAGCTCCCCACCGAGAGCTGGCCTATACCTGGTGTCTGTTCAGCTGTGTCCTATGCGACCCTGAAGACCATAGTGTGCATCTCCATGTGGCCGGTGATCCCAGCAGAGGTTGTGCAGCTTTTCTGCTCTGTGGCTCGTGGTGCCCGCCTGTGCTTAGGTTTGGAGACTGGCAGTTCCTGACTCTTTGCAGGTTTCTTGGTACATTTCAAGTGCTTTACTTAAGACGTCTCAGGATTTTCAGTGCTGTGCCAAGTAAGTCCTGGGCCATTGTGGTCTTGAGATGGGCCCTGGAACACCGGCCGCATCTTTGTTTCTCGTCAGTTCCACAGGAGGCGCTCAGGGCACTTCTTATCTTAGTGAATCTTATTTATAATTGTTTCTTTTAAGTGACAGTAAACTAGTAAATGCCTTCTGATTGATTTTAATTTTAGTAAGGACTAACATTTATTTGGATCTTTGTTGATGTATGAGTAAATCATATGATTTCACATTTTTCCCAGAATTATCTTGGGAAATATTATTTTCTTCCGTGTTCTATAAGAAATAGGACCCACCAAGAGGCCAGGGTCCATGAGGGCCTTGTGCAGGGAGGGCCCTTGAAATCAGGGCCCCCAGCAGCTGTCCACGCTGGAGCCTGTCTGTGCTCTGGGTGCATGCCCTGACGGTGCTGATAGGACACACAGATGGCCCAGAGCCACTTACTACATCAAGACAGCGGGAGACGCATGCAATAGCAAATGCACAGAAAGTGGGCACTGGGTGGAAAGCACTGCTTTATAAATAGTCATATTCAATCATGACTAAGAAAAATGTAGAAAAATGAAAAATTACCAGCCTCAAAACCTTGGTACATCTCTGGGTTCCCCATTTCAGCTGGCTGCCCGAGCTGCACTGTACAGCTCATTATTGGAACGCTGTCCAGAGCTCTTGGGACTCACATGCGGAGCTCTTGGGACTCACAAGACGCTCAAATACTTACCATCCTCAGTCTGATTCTTTCATATAAACTTGGAGTAGTTTTTGTGAAAAGAAAAAATGTGTCTGAAATATGAGACCAAAAATAAGCTTAAATGATGAGTGATAGCAAATTGGGGAGGCAGTCAGTTGACTCACGATGCAGTGGAGCGACTTTCTGTCTCACTGCTGCAGGTGGGCACAGTATGAGAATTGCTCTTTTGTGTCACCTGGTCGTTGTGTTTTTTGCATTAACTGAGAAGGACCGAAAGGGAGGAAAAATCTTTTTGTGCACATGCTCCTTTGAATTCTATGTTTGGCTTTTTTTGTTTTGTCAAAGGTTGCAAAACTTCCTCAAGTTGTTCAGCAGCAAACACCCGTGGCCAGCATCCAGCAAGTTGCCTCTGCTTCCCAGCAGGTAGGACGTGTAGACAAGGTGGAAACCTCACATTTCCTAGGTCAGAGAATGGGTTGTTTTCATCTGAGGTCATGATGAGGGAATCACTTTTGATTTTTGTGATACACACAAAAACATTAACTTCAGGGGAAAAACTAGATATGCTTAATAATGAGAAGAAGAGTGAACAAGCATTTTGGGGTGTTGTGTCAGCCGCACTGAGGGAGCCTCTCCTTGGGCTCACTCCCAGGACCCTTCGTCCACCGATTACTGCGAGTGTGTCCTGCAAGTTGCAGACACTGCCCTGTGGTTTTAGGGAGGCACAGGCCTCAGGCAAGCAGGCTCTGCTCGGGGGCCTGCCTGTGAGCAGAGACGCTGTGGGCACAGGGGCCCTGCCTCCCACAGAAGCCTTTCCGGCGCTTTCATTGTTGTCGCTGATGCTCCACAATATGACTTTAGCACAGTGCTTCAAATGTAAAGCAGTGCTTTAAACTTTTTAAATTTTGTTCAAAGTCACACTGGCATATAGATTTCGACAATCCAGGTTGTATTAAAAGCTTTACTACAACAACAAAATCAGTCCCTGACCCAACTCTCACCTTTTCCCCAGAGGCATCTGGTGTTAGTCTAAAAGCAACCGTCTTTTAATTTTCCCCTTGTGTTTAGTTAGAAACCAGAGGTCATATTGTTGTGTGACTGGTCATTCTCCATGTCATAAAAGCATAGTCAGTGAAGCTTCTCGAGCCCTCCCCATCCCAAAGAACGTCCCCTGTCCTGTCCCTGGACTGAGTTTCCTGGGCAATGTGTGTTTTCTGACTCTCTCGGCTCAGGCTTCTCCACAGACTGTGGCGCTCACGCAGGCGACAGCGGCCGGGCAACAGGTGCAGATGATCCCTGCAGTGACCGCGACTGCCCAGGTGGTTCAGCAGAAACTCATTCAGCAGCAAGTGGTGACCACGGCATCGGCCCCGCTCCAGACCCCAGGCACTCCCAACCCAGCCCAGGTGCCCACCAGTTCTGACAGCCCAAGCCAGCAGCCCAAGTTACAGATGAGGGTCCCTGCTGTCAGGCTAAAGACACCCACTAAGCCTCCGTGCCAGTAGTCAGGGCAGCAGGGCTGCCTCTCATCTAAAGCAAAACTACCTTCCTCACAGAAAACGCTTTATTTGTGAACCTCGGGACAATGTCATGCAAGATATTCAGCACTGGGAAAGATATAATTGAAACAAAGTAGTGTAATCATTTTATTAAAATGCATCCCGCACTGCAGGACAAATGATCCTTATGGAGCGCCCCCTTCTCTGTACTATGTGACTCATGGAAAAAGTGACAACGCGGTTTCCTCTAAATCATTTCGCCTTTCAGACCCCACCCGCACCGGTCCCCCAGAGCCTAGTCCTGTGTTCTGAAGGCCATTCCGAATTTCTTTGTGAGCGTGTAGTGCTTTGCGTGCCACAGAAGCCGTCTAGCGTGTGAGGAGCATACAGTGGACTTTCTAAAGATAAGACGTGCCACGTGCCAGAGTTTAGTTCTTTATACCTTACTGAAAAATGCCTCATGGTCTTCGTAGAGGAGAAGGCCTGTCTAAAGTAAATCATCCGAGATTGGTTTTCCATTCCAAAGAAAGCCAATATGGTTCTTTCCTTCCCTCCTAAAATGTGACTTAACTTTTAAGAGAAATGTCCTAACACCCACCTAAACACGCAAGGCACGTTCCTGGCTTGTGTTCAAGGGAAATCATCAGCCATTGCACTGTTATTCCAAAGAGCAGCCAACAGTGGCTTCCCCCAGGCCCACCCCGCAATGGGATTGGCTTTCGTGTAATGGAAACTTCTGGGACTGATGCCTAACTCAGTGCACTCAAGATGTATCTCCAGCTTTTGGAGGAAGCTGGTGTTTGATGTAGTGTGTTAAACAGCTCCTGAGAACCTTTGGGACGCTCCGCCATGGCTGGCGTGAGGCCCAGAGGACCACGCAGAGGCAACGTTAGTACAGATGTCATGGCTGAGGGGACGATGGGCCTGGACTCAGGGAGCCAGGGCGAATGTGACAGACACCCCTTGCTGCCACAGCCAGCCCTTTGACAAAGGCGGGCTTGTGATTCTGGAAGTATTGGCTATAGCGGTGGGCCCAGTCAGCTCTTCCTTGTGGACTTGTGACAGCAGATTGTCTCTCAGATAAGCTTGTATGGTTCTGCTGTTGTGGAAGAAAGGAAGCCCAGTATTTGCTACTGTTTTTCCCTTTTTTACTATGACGAGAAAATAAATGCAATTTTAGTGGAATTGATTGACTGACAATGTCTCCTTCCTTTGAAGTTTTCACCAAAACAAAAAGGTCCATATCCAATAATATCCTTTGTACTCTGGCTTGATTTTGGCCTATTTTACATTATTTGGTCCAGGAAATTAGGTTATATTAGGATTTTTTGTATACTAAAAATCAGTTACGGCACAATAAAGATTTTCCATTTTTACATTGTATTTCATCTGCTTCCTCCCCATTCTCTCACTTTAAGTGACATTGAGGAAGGTATTCTGTCCCATATGTTTCTGTGGACAGCGATACGGCAGGATTCAGTGAAATCAACTGGGGAGCTCACTTTTGAGCTCTTGATAAGAAATTTGGAGAAAAGTAAAAATCAAGCTTTGATAAAACAGAAGAAATTAATCTTTTAGTTAGGTGAACATATCAAAGCAGAGGACTGGAATCTGTTTCTTCTAACCAAACCCGTTCTCCCTGACTCGGCATGTGCCGTGAGAGCGCAGCTTGCCGGAGGGAGGGCCGCTCTGTGGGCCTCGGATCTGGCTCCCGGTGGAAATGTTTACTCCTCCTCATCCAGAAATGTGCAGAACTGAAGTATTTAGGAATTCTGCCTTTGTCATCTGTTTTAATTTGCGTGCCCTGTTCGGTTTTTTTGTCTTTCCCAAATCTTGCTGTTCTCTTTATAGGTGAAGATAAAATGTTGAGTGCACTTACTTTAGAATATCCTAGCCATAACTTAAGTAAAAGCGCTCTATTAATCTGAAACACTACAAGAGAATTTAGCAACATCTCTCAAAAGCTTTTTTGGAGTGATGAACAGGATTCTGAATATTTGCAATGTGGAGTTCCAGCCCCGATCTCACGTCAGTGAGGGTCTCCTGTCGAGATCTCAAGTGTGTTTCCTTTGGCTGTTCCCTAATACAAAATATGGACATATTTTTACTCGTAGCACTCAATTTAGTAACTTCTAGATGCTACCGTTGACCTGAGTTAATTTCACTTTGTCTTGTAAGTAAAAATTCTCCTTTCAGTATATTATTTTCTTGGCCTTCCATTTTAAAGGTTAAAGTTTCTAACCTAAGAATTAAGTACGCATTCAGGAAGCTGTTGTCTAGGCCCCTTGTGAATCTGGGTTCATTCCAATACGGCAAGTAAGAGTTGGAAACTTTGAGAACACGGACTATAAAGGCAGCAGCCCAAACACTGTCAGACTCTAATTGGCCACCCTGGGAAACAGTTGCCCTGTTATTCTTTAAAGAAAGACGTTTATTCTAATGAAAGCCAGACTGTTTTTAAAGCATGTGGCAGGAAGCAGAAGGTTGGATCCAAGCCCTTGTTCAGATTTGGTGCCTGATAAGACGGGGGTTTCTCTTTTTGTGACCTTTATTATTATTTTGTTAACTGTTGTAACCAGTTAGCTGTTGTGTTTTAAAATAGAAAGGAACCAGACTGAAATTGTAAATACTTTGTAAACATAAGCATTTGTACTTGAATAGTAGGATTTTAAAGGGCATTGATAGCCTACCAAACAAAAGGCAAAATAAAGTGACCTTTTTCTATATGTTATCATTTCGTCTTTCATAGAAAACTGGTATTTCAGTAAAAATGAGATGCTAATTGGGTTTTTCATTTGTGTGAGGAAAAAACAAAACCAAACAAGTAATGTTGGAGCCAGAGGTGTTCCCCTCACCCACTCTTCCGTGGCCATAGAAGGACCTGGAAGGAACAGAAACCACATTCACTGAGTCCACCAGGCAGCCGCTTCCCAAAGCCGCATGTGGAGGAAAGAGCCGGCGCCGCCCTGCCCCACGTGGCCTGCCAGCCACACAGCACCTGTCGTCACTGTCCTGGGGGCCATGGTGGCCCCGTGTGGCCTGCCAGCTGCACAGCACCCATCGTCACTGTCCTGGGGGCCATGGTGGCCCCGTGTGGCCTGCCAGCCGCACAGCACCCATCGTCACTGTCCTGGGGGCCATGGTGGCCCCGTGTGGCCTCGCAGTGCCTGTCGTCACTGTCCTGGGGGCAATGGTGGCCCCGTGTGGCCTGCCACTTGCACAATACCTGTCATCACTGTCCTGGGGGCCATCGTGGCCCCGTGTGGCCTGCCACCCGCACAGCACCCGTTGTCACTGTCCTGGGGGCCATGCTGGCACCAGTGTCCTTCCACACCCAGTCCATGTGCCCGAGTAAGGGCAGGGACACCTGCTCACAGGTGCTCACCACCGAAAACGCCTGTGAGCAGGTGGCCTGGGAATTGTTGCTTCTCTTTTTCTTCTGCATTTGGACTTTTCTTCGTTTCGTTTTAAATCTGATTACAAAAATCAATGCATACTTTTAATTGAAAATACCCGCATTATGCAAAGTAAAGAAGCATCCCAGAAGCCCACGGTTAGTTTTGGTATCTTTTCTCCCACCACAAAAACGGGAGTTCACGGGCCACATGGCCCTGCAGCTTTGGGCTTCCACTTCAGGTCTTCCAGATTGAAAGCTCCCAGGGTCTGGGTGCACACTTGGTGTCTGCAGGTGATAGTGCAGATACCAGGGTGGGTGGGAAAGCCAGCTGCAAAGCCCGGCTGGTGCCCCCTGGCCCCTGGGGGTCTGTACTGCAGTGCCTGGTGTACCTGCGGCTCCATGCCTACCAACCACGTAACCAGGGGTGGGTGACTTCCTTCTTCAAGGCCTCTGCGTCCCCATGTCCCCTCTCCTAAGGTGGCTTGAGGATCCAGTGCAACATTTGGTGCTGCACTTGGAGTCCGTCTTTTATACTCCCAATGGAGAGGACTGCAGGTTTTGCAAAGGCTACTGTTTCTGTCATCCTGACCCCACCATCACGTCTTTGCCAAGTGTGCCGGTGGCAGCAGGCCCTACGGCGGGCTTATCTGGCCTTGAGCCTGTTTCTGTTTGCTGTCCAGTAGCGACCGGGGGCCAGTGGGTGAAGTGATTGTGCCTGCACACAGCCGTCAAGACCTTAAGGTAGCCTCTGAGCCCAGAGTGTGTTGTGTCACCTCCTACTCAAGATGTCAGATCGTGTGACAGCTGCCCACCAGCATCCCAGAGTTGGGCGTTGTGATCCAGGGAACAGGAGGGGAGATTCCTTTGCTGTGGGGTGTCCTGCTATGCTGTTGCTGCAGCATCTGTTCCCCCTGGCCACATTCATTTTTCTGAAGGTCGCATTCTATTGGGTAGATCATGCTGTATACATTCGGCGGAAGGTAGTGCAGCCTCTACAAACAAGAAAGTACAGCTGTGGTGGGGGGCGTGTTTGTGAAGTATGCTACCAGGATGGAGCTGGTTGTATGCCTGGATGTGCGTAGAATATCCTGCAAGTATTTGCCCCTGCATGTGGTGTATTCTACGTCCATGAGTTGAACCAAGGATCGAAAATATTTAGAAACAAAAATGTGTCTATACTGAATATATAGAGACCTTTTTTTGGGGGGGTTATTATTTCCGAAACAATGCTGTATACCAACTATTTACATGGCATTCACATTGCACTCAGTATTATAAGTAACCCAGAGATTAAAGTATACAAGAAGATGTTTTCAAGTTATATGCATTTTGCATCAAGGACTTGAGCCTCTCGGATTTTGGCATCCATGGGAGGTCCTGAGGGACGCTTGTATGTTGTGTTAGCACTGCCTCTGTGGAGGGAGAGACTGGGGGGAAAGGATCAAGGGGTATTTACTCTGCACTGTTATGCACATCCTTTTAACTGTTTACGTAGTTTGCCAAGTGCATGAATTTTTGTGTGTGTGGTGGGGGCAGGGTGGGGGTGGGGACAGTCACTCTGTCACCAGGCTGGAGTGCAATGGGGTGATCTCCGCTCACTGCAACCTCCGCCTCCCAGGTTCAAGTGATTCTCCTGCCTCAGCCTCCCAAGTAGCTGGGATTACAGGCACGCACCACCACGCCTGGCTAATTTTTGTATTTTTTAATAGAGATGGGCTTGCGCCATATTGACCAGGCTGTTCTCGAACTCCTGGGCTCAAGTGATCTGCCTGCCTTGGCCTCCCAAAGTGCTGGGATTACAGGTGTGAGCCACCGTGCCTGGCCATGGATTAATTTTTAAAATGAGGCCCTATCAGCTTGTCACATGGTCCCCTACTCGGGAACCTTTATTTCCAACGTCCTGCCTGATTTTGTGTAGCCACCTGCACTCTGACCAGCCCCCAGAGCAGCATCTTTCTTCCGCCTTTGCAGCCCTTTCCTGTCTCCCTGACTTTGTACTTTTCTCCTTTGTTGTAAAGTATTTCTCCTCCTTTGAAGACCACCCCACATAACTGAGCATTCATTCATTCATTTATTCATTTCTCCCCAGTGTTCTCCTCCTCCAGTAGTACCTTGGGCTGAACAATAGTATTTGTCTTATTTCTCCAGCTGTAGTGTGGTTCTGTTTTATCCCTAGTCAATGAATGTTTAATGTAGTGTATTTCATGCCAGCTTTACCACTAGTGCTGGAGTGGCGGAAGAACAATACTTGGCTATTCAAGAAAATCAAAGCTGATCAGAGATGGATAAATTACTGGTTTATTCAGCTGTTTATGAAATACATACTATGTGGCAGTTTAGACAACTAAGTTATAGTTGTCAGCAAAATAAAAAAGGGGGTTGCATGCTAGCAGGTCAGATAAAAAAATTCAGGGGATAAGTACCACGAAGAAATGGGTAGGTGGTAAGTGATACGGGTTTCACTCTTAAGTAGATGGGCAGGTTATGCAGGGGGAGGAGCCTGATGCACAGTTCCAAAGCTCAACTATCTACAGTGGACACGATGAAACCAGGGACATGTCCCACCATTTCAGTGGTCACAGGCAAGAGAAAGGGCTCTTCTTGTGGATCTTCGGATCCCACGTAACATCTCACCTTCCTAGGCACCCCGACTCCCCTGCCGGATTTAAAACAGACCTCAGCCCGCCCCATCCCGGCTGCTTTGCCTGGTGCTCCCCTCCCCGCCTAGACTGTAGGACCCACGAAGGGAGCCGCTAGCTGTGCTTGTCAGTGTGACCAGCGCTCAGCAGCTGTCCGGCGGGCGGGCGGGCAAATACAACTCAGTGTCCAGTGGGTGCGAACGAACGAACGAACTAGTTCTGGGCGGAGCCAGAGGCGCGCGCCGGCGCGGACCGAGGCCTGGCCCTGCCCGCCCCGCCCCCTCCGGGTCCGCTGGGCGCTGATTGGTCCGAGTCTCGCCTGCGCAGTGCCGGGCCGGCTCCCGCACTTGCGCACTGGCTCCGCGTCGGCCGGCCGGTTTGGTCGGTTGTGGTGGCCTCGCCGCCCAGTCCGCTGTCGCAGCGCTCATCCGCGCCGGGAGCCCTTGGCTGCGTCGCCCGGCAGCCGCGGTGAGTGACGGCCCGCGTATCCGCTGCCGGGGCCGTGGCCGGCCTGAGGGGTTGGCCCTACCCTCGGCCCCCGACCGCCCACACCCGCCGGTTGCCCTCGAGGCTCCCCGGCCGCGCGCTCCCCTCTCTCCGTCCCATCACCCGGTGACCCCGGCTGGGCGAACGCCCACCGCTCCCTCAGGGACCTCCTCCCCGTGACACGACCCCCGTGAACGCCCACCCCTCCCTCAGGGACCCCCTCCCCGTGACACGATCCCCCGTGAACGCCCACCCCTCCCTCAGTGAACCCTCCCCGTGACACGACCCCCGTGAACGCCCACCCCTCCCTCAGGGACCTCCTCCCCGTGACACGACCCCCGTGAACGCCCACCCCTCCCTCAGTGAACCCTCCCCCGTGACATGACCCCCCCGGAAAGACCCACCCCTCCCTCAGTGACTCTGCCCCCGTGAGGGCCCACCCCCCCTGCGACTCCTCCCCCTGCGACTCCTCCCCCTGCGACCCGTCTCCCCAGGACCTGCTAACTGCCCCTTTCCCGCCTTCCCTCCCCCCACCCCCGCTCCCCCATCACCCCGTTTTCTGGTGACTGCTTCCCCCCATCCCGTGACCCAAACCCCCTGACCTCCCACCCCTTCCCCGGTGACACGATCCCTGTGACCGTCCGGCCCGGTAACCGCCCCTTCCCCCCATGACCCTTCACCCCGTCCCCGGGTGCCCACCGCCGTCACTGCCGCCCGCCCGGTTCCAGCCTCGGGAGACCGCCGCTGTCTCCGGTGCTGATGCCGCCTCTCCCTTTGGCCCCCTGTCCTCGGTGTGCCAGTCCCTGAGGTCCGGGCCTGGTCTGCACTCCAGGAGGGACCAGTGCGCTTAGGGTGTGGTGCACGGGAGCAATGAAGTTGATTCCACAGACTGCCCGGCAGCTGCCCCAGAACTGACCACGGACCCCTCCGCGGGTCCTGCTCCTGACAAGGGCCTTCCGGTACTGGGAGTTTTGTGTTAGTGGAAAGGAAGAATCTAATAATACCACCAGCTTTACAGTAAAGACTGCGAATTGACACTTTTTATAATAAAGACACTTATCTTGCCCAAGAGCTAGGTTAATGTTTCCTCCTTACCAAAAAGTTGGTTTACTTACAGTTAACTGGCTGAAAGTTTGCATCTTAGGCTTACTTGTACCACTCCAGGCGGGCTAGTTGGCGTTGGTTTCCATCTGTCAAACTGGATGGCAGTACCACTGGCTGTTGGGGGCTCACGACCAGAGGGTCTTGTCTGGGAACCACAGTGAGTGCTGTTACCACAGCTGGGCAGCACTGAAGGTACCTCTCAATCCACGTAGTGCCCCCACCTTATCTTCAGGGGATATGGTCCAACACCCCAGTGGATGCCTGAAATCGAGGATAGTAGTGAACACTACACATACTGTTTTCTTATGCATGCATCCATGTCTACGATAAAGTTTAATTCACAAACTAGGCACAGGAAGAGATTAATAATAGCTAATAATAAAATAGAACAATCGTAACAATATACTGTAATAAAAGTCGTGAAAGTGATGTCTCTCTCCTAAAATATCTTACTGTATTGTACGCACGTGTTTTTGAACTGCAGTTCACTGAGGGTCACGAAACCATGGATAAGGGGAGACTACAGTAGTTTCTTTTCCCGCTGTGTTATTGAGACTTCAAAACTAACCAAATTGTTTGCTGAATGGAGTTGTCCAAGGTGTACAGAATGACAGCTATAACACAAAGGTATTTCACTGACGTCTCTGTCGTGTTTTTGCTAAACTAAGACACTTTTAAAAATTAATACTTCTGCCGGGTGTGGTGGCTCATGCCTGCATTTTGGGAGGCCGAGGCAGGCAGATCACCTGAAGTCGGGAGTTGGAGACCAGCCTGACCAACATGTAGAAACCCATCTCTACTAAAAATACAAAAAAAATATATATATATATAGCTGGGTGTGGTGGTGCTTGCCTGTAATCCCAGCTACTTGGGAGATTGAAGCAGGAGAATCGCTTGAACCCGGGAGGCCGAGGTTGCAGTGAGCCGAGATCACGCCATTGCACTCCAGCCTGGGCAACAAGAGCAAAACTCTGTCTCAAAAAAAAAAAAGTGGCCGGGCGCGGTGGCTCAAGCCTGTAATCCCAGCACTTTGGGAGGCCGAGACGGGCGGATCACGAGGTCAGGAGTTCGAGACCATCCTGGCTAACACGGTGAAACCCCGTCTCTACTAAAAAATACAAATAACTAGCCGGGCGAGGTGGCGGGCGCCTGTAGTCCCGGCTACTCGGGAGGCTGAGGCAGGAGAATGGCGTAAAAACCCGGGAGGCGGAGCTTGCAGTGAGCTGAGATCCGGCCACTGCACTCCAGCCTGGGCGACATAGCGAGACTCCGTCTCAAAAAAAAAAAAAAAAAAAAAAAAAAAGTATTATTTATAAAAGTCTGTGCTTCATGTTCAGTCTCAGTACAGACAAATAGAAACTCCCTCTTTAACAATACCTAACACTCAAAGAGAGTCAGCATGTGGTACAGAGGTCTCTTGGCCATGATTTTAGGTCCTGCTGGGTCCACATCTTCCCACCTGGCCATGGATACATTGTCATCTGATCTGGTAACTGTTATGATAGCAGTCTTCATAACTACTACAGAACGGTTAAGTTGTAGGACTTTAATGTCGGTGATCATGTAACCGAGCGCCTGGAGGATAATGGCATCCCTACTCATTTACTGGGTGGTATTCACATATTTGAACAAGCATTGAAATGTATGATTTTGGGTGATAACTCTGAGAAATATGGAGCATGACCCATTTTGAATAGGAGAACAGAATGTTGTAAAGTGATTCTTAGTCCCCTAAGAGTTCAATGACAACCACCATGTAGGGGAAAACATGGCAAAGGAATGGGCTCTCTCCGAAGTCAGGTGCTGAGGCCCTTCTAAGGAGGAAAGCAAATGCTCTTTCACTGTGGTTTCATTCCAGCTGCTACAGGAACAAGTAGTGTGTATTTGTGTCCAGCTTATTTTTTGACTTCTTTGAGTCTGAAGATACTTTGAAAAACTTTGATTTGCCAAAGTAATTTTTTGTACCTTGGAATGAGCCATATTTTTAATTTGCTTTTTAATGTTACAAAATGAACTCTCATAAGAATTCAAACAATACAGAAAAATAAGTTCTTTTCAGTCCTTTTGTGCTGTAATTACACCCTCCACCTTTTTTTCCTTTTCAGTTAGTAATATGTCTTCAACATCTGCTCATGTCAGGAGATAAAAATTTATTCTTTTTATGTTTGCATAATAGTCTGTACTGAGGATACAACATATTTAGTCAACAATTCCCCACTGATGGATTGCATTTCGTGTCTGTTTTTTTGCCACAGTTTGTACTGAGAGACACGTTCCTATGCATGAGTCCTGACACTTTCTTTCATTTCTATAGGCTGGATTCCCACAAATGGGAACTAAACGGTGTTAGTGGGTCAAAGGGTATGCATATTTAACATTTACGTTTCAATAGTTACTGAGAGATCTATTCCCAGAAAGTTATAGCAATTTACATGCCTGAAGCCATGAAGGGGAGGACGCTTTGCTCCTGTCTGACATACTGCCTGTTGAATGGGTGAGGCCACGTCCTGCACTTCGTGGACTGTGGCCCATTGGCAGTGCCTCTTCTGGAAGTTTTCCATTGTGTTCTTTCCCATTTCCTGGAGATATTTCCTTTTCTTTTTTCTTTTTTTTTGAACCATTTTATAGGAGCTCTTTTTTTCTTTTCTTTTCTTTTTCTTTTTTTTTTGAGACGGAGTCTTGCTCTGTCGCCCAGGCTGGAGTGCAGTGGCATGATCTCGGCTCATTGCAACCTCCACCTCCCGGGTTCAAGTGATTCTCCTGCCTCAGCCTCCAGAG
This sequence comes from Macaca fascicularis, assembly GCF_037993035.2. Classification (NCBI taxonomy): domain Eukaryota; kingdom Metazoa; phylum Chordata; class Mammalia; order Primates; family Cercopithecidae; genus Macaca; species Macaca fascicularis. The sequence goes on from NC_088385.1 coordinate 139,206,221, forward strand.
TAGCTGGGATTACAGACAGGCGCCACCACACCTGGCTAATTTTTGTATTTTTTAATAGAGACAGGATTTTACCATATTGACCAGGTTGGTCTCAAACTCCTGACCTCAAGTGATTTGCCTGCCCCGGCCTCCCAATCCCCGGCTGTGATTACAGGTGTGAGCCACTGCACCCAGCCAAGCTCTTTGTATAGTAGGGATATTTACCCTTTGAAGTCATAAAATATTGCATGTATTTTTCTGCTAATTATTTTTCGTCTTTTGATCTTGTTTAAAACATCTTTTATGTAGTCATGTAGTTTTTCCTTTACAGCATCTGGGTTTCCTGCATTACTTATTAAGAAGGTTTCACCACCTCGCAGTTGTAGAGATAGTCCCCTAAATATTATTCCAATAAAGCGTTTTCCTCCTTTCCTCCCTGCCTCCTCTTCCTTCCTTCCAGGATAACATTTAGTTCTTTATTCTGACTGAAATGGTATGAGGTGGGGGTGTTCTCCTTTCCTCTCTGCCTTCTGTTCCTTCCAGGATAACATTTAGTTCTTTATTCTGATTGAAATGGTGTGAGGTAGGGGACAACCTTTTCCCCTCTAGATGCTACTACCATTTCTTTTTTTGTTTTAAATTTAATTAACAATTTTAAAGGAAAGTTTTTTGAGACAGAGTCTCACTCTGTTACCCAAGCTGAAATGCAGTGACACAATCTTGGCTCACTGCAGCCTTGATCTCCCAGGCTCAAGCAATTCTCCCATCTCAGCCTCCTGAGTAGCTAGGACCACAGGTGCACAGCAAATTTTAGTAGAGACAGGGTTTTGCCCTGTTGCCCAGGCTGGTCTTGAACTCCTGGCCTCAAGGGATCTGCCCACCTCGACCTCCCAAAGTGCTGGGACTACAGGCATGAGCCACCATGCCTGGCCTTAATTTTTAATTGATAAATAATCATTGTATGTATTATATATTTATGAAAAACAACATGATGTCTTAATGTGTTTATATTATAGAATGATGAAATTGTGCTCATTAACAAACCCATCACCTCACACACCATTTTTATGTGGTGAAAACATTTAAAATCTACTCTTTCAGCAATTTTGAAATATTCAATGCATTGTTATTTATTATAATTATCATCCTCTGCAATAGATCACTAAAGCTTATTCTTTCTATCTAACTGAAATTGTTACCTTTGATCAATATCCCCCTTTTCCTGTTCCCCCACCCCCAGGCCCCAGTAACCGCTATTCTGCTCTCTGTTTCTATGAGTTCAACCTTCTTAGATTCCATGTGTAAGTGAGATCATGTGGTATTTATCTTTCTGTGCCTGCCTTATTTTACTTAGTACAGTGTCCTCCAGGCTCATCCATGTCCTTGCAAATGACAGAATTTCCTTATTTTTTAATGGCTGTATACTATTATTTTGTGTTGTATATATACCACACTTTTTTTTTTTTTTTTGAGACGGAGTGTCGCTCTGTTTCCTGGGCTGGAGCGCAGTGGCCGGATCTCAGCTCACTGCAAGCTCCGCCTCCCGGGTTTACTCCATTCTCCCACCTCAGCCTCCCAAGTAGCTGGGCTACAGGCGCCCGCCACCTCGCCCGGCTAGTTTTTTGTATTTTTTAGTAGAGACGGGGTTTCACCGTGTTAGCCAGGATGGTCTCGATCTCCTGACCTCGTGATCCGCCCGTCTCGGCCTCCCAAAGTGCTGGGATTATAGGCTTGAGCCACCGCGCCTGGCCCACTTTTTTTAATCATTCATTTGATGGTGGGTACCTAGGCTACTGTGAATAATGCTGCCATCAACATGCGAGTACACGTAACTATTCAACATCCTGATTTTGTTTCCTTTGGCTGTGCACCCAAAAGTGGGATTGATGGATTGTATCTTCATTCTATTTTTATTTTTTTGAGGAAGCTTCGTACTGTTTTCCATACTGGCTGTACTAATTACATTCTTACCAACAGTGCACAAAGGTTCCCTTTTCTCCACATTCTCGCCAACACTTAACTATCTTTTGTCTTTTTGGTAATAGCCATCCTAGCAGTTGGCAGGTGATAATCTCATTGTGGTTTTGATTTGCCTCTCCCTGATGGTTAGTGATAATGAGCCTTTTTTCATGTATTTGTTGGCTATATGTATATCTTCTTTTGAGGTATGTCTATGTAGGTGTTTTGCCCATTTTTAAATTAGGTTGCTTTCATGCTATTGAGTGGTTTCAGTTCCTTATATATTTTGGATATTAGCCCGTTGTGAAATGTGTGGTTTGCAAATATTTTCTCCCGATGCCACTACCATTTATTAAATAAAGCATTCTTATCTCATTTAAAGTATCTATACATTTTTTAATCTTTTTCCTTTTTCTTTCCTCTTTTTCTTTTTTCAATAAAAACCTGTTGGTTTTTGTATATTTATCTTGATTACAGACACTTCACCAAATTCAAAGTATTCTTATAACTTTTCGTCTCGGATTTTGTAGGCATAGAATTATATCATTTGCAAATAAAGATAATTTCAGGCTGGGCATGGTGGCTCACACCTGTAATCCTAGTACTTTGGGAGGCCAAGAGCATGCTACTTTTTTTTAGTTTAAACTTTTAATTTTTATGGCTACACAATAGCTGTATATACCTACATTGCTTTTTTATTACAGAAGTTCTCGAATAAGTATGACTGTTTTCCTAAATCAGGAATTCTACTATTTTGTTTTTCTTTTGTCAGTATTCTTTCATGTTTTTCAAAAAAGCATTGTCTCTTTAAAAACATATATCATTTCATGTGAACTTTAAGCTAATTTTTTTCTTATTTCTAAAGCAAAACAAAACCCAGACTCATTGTAATCCTCTTCAGAATTGCATTATATATATACGTTCAGTTTTGAAGGCATGACATTTTATGATAGTAAATCTTATTCTGGAACATGGTATGTTGCTTCATTTTATTCTTTTTTTTTTTTTTTTTTGAGACGAAGTTTTGCTCTTGTTGCCCAGGCTGGAGTGCGATAGTGCGATCTCGGCTTACTGCAACCTCCGTCTCCCGGGTTCAAGCGATTCTCCCACCTCAGCCTCCTGAGTAGCTGGGATTACAGGTATGTTCCACCACGCCCAGCTAATTTTGTATTTTTTTTTTTTTTTTTTTTTTTTTAGTAGAGATGGGGTTTCTCCATGTTGATCAGGCTGCTCTCAAACTCCCAACCTCAGGTGATCACCCGCCTTGGCCTCCTAAAGTGTTGGGATTACAAGCGTGAGCCAACCACCCAGCCTTAATCATGTATTTTTTAATGTCCTTTAATAACATTATATAGTTTATTTCTGGTTGTGCTCTTCTTGGTAAATGTACTGACTGGTATTTTATAGTTTTTGTGGCCTCCGAATGGGGCATCTTAAAATTTCCATTTCAGTTGTCTATTGCTCACATTAAAAAAAGCCTGTTGAATTTTGTATATTTATCTTGATTGCAGGCACCTCAACAAAATTGTTGTTATTTTTTTTTTTTCGAGGCTGAGTCTCGCTCTGTCACCCAGGCTGGAGGGCAATGGCGCGATCTCGGCTCACTGCAACCTCTGCCTCCCAGGTTTAAGCGATTCTCCTGCCTCAACCTCCGGAGTAGCTGGGATTACAGGCACCCACCACCACACCTGGCTAATTTTTTTTTTTTTTTAGTAGAGACGGGGTTTCACCATGTTGGCCAGGCTGGTCTCGAACTCTTGACCTCAGGTGGTCTGCCCACCTTGGCCTCCCAAAGTGCTGGGATTACAGGTGTGAGCCATTGTGCCTGGCACCAAATTGTTATTCTTATAAGTTTTGGTCTTGTGGGTATTGTAGGCATACAATTATATCATATACAAATAAATGTAATTTTAGGACAGGTGCGGTGGCTCATGCCTGTAACCCCAGCACTTTGGGAGGCTGAGGCAGGAAGATCACTTGAGCCCAGGAGTTTGAGACCAGCCTGGGCAACATGACGAAACCCTGTCTCTATAAAAAATTTAAAAATTAGCTGGGTGTGGTGGCTCGTGCCTGTAGTCCCAGCTACTTGGGAAGCTGAGGTGGGAAGATCACTTGAGCCTGTGAGGTCGGGGCTGCAGTGAGCCAAGATTCTGCCAGTGTACTTCGGCCTGGGCAACAGAGTGAGACCCTATCTCTAAAAAATATATATGTAAATAATATAATAAATTGTATTCCCTTCCCTCATTACTTCATGTTTCTTTTTATTTTTAACTGCTAAAACCTCTGTTGAAGTGCTACATAGAAATGGTGACATTTGCATCCTTGTGTTCCTGATTTAATGGAATTAGTTTCTGCATATCAGCATTTAATATGATTATTGCTGTTGAGTTTTGGGAGCTAGTTTTTAAAACATTATGTTCAATTTGTTTGATATGTGTTTTACTTTGAATTATTATTCGGAAGAGCTGCTAAATTTTATAGGATATCATTTTTTCATTTCGTGGCTTTTAGCTTTCAAATGATGGTAAAGTTTGTCGGTTTCCTGATACTGGCCCACTCCCTGAATCACTGGACTGACTCCCCTTTGACAGTGTTTTTCCTTGAGTGTATGCTCGGTTCTATTTATGAATTTTTAAAAATAATTTTTATACCAGGCATATGCAAAATTTTTATAAGTGTATTGCTTTTTTGTACTATCTGTCAGCTTTGGGTATTAAATGCTAATTTTGTAAAGTGAATTAGAGAGATCTGTATTTTTTCCATAAACTTGAAGTATTTAAATAGCATAGTAATTACTTGAGCTTTAAAGGTTAAATAGAGCTCAGTTAAGTAAAATTCCATTGTCTCTTAGAGTCTTTTAAAACGATAGATACTTAATTTTCTTTTTGATTTTTTTTTTTTTTTTTTTTTTTAAGATGGAGTCTGGCTTTGTCACCCAGGCTGGAGTGCAGTGGCGTGATCTTGGCTCACTGCAAGCTCCCCCTTCTGGGTTAATGCCATTCTCCTGCCTCAGCCTCCCTAGTAGCTGGGATTGCAGGCACCCGCCGCCACACCCGGCTAATTTTTTTGTATTTTTAGTAGAGACGGGATTTCACCGTGGTAGCCAGGGTGGTCTCGATCTCCTGACCTCGTGATACGCCAGCCTCGGCCTCCCAAAGTGCTGGGATTACAGGTGTGAGCCACCGCGCCCAGCCTGATTTCTTTTTGGTGGTTTTTGGTCACTTTTCTCTCCTCCTTGGGGCAATTTTTTTAGTTTATGTTTAGTAGGAAAGTGATTTTTTTTTTTTTTCCCGGTAGATATTCCAGGTAATCACCATGGAGTTACACATTGTCTCCTAACTATTGTAATCTGTTCTATGGCTATATATTTTAATTCCCAACATTTGTCTTTTTTTTTTTTTTTGAGACAGAGTCTCACTCTGTCACCGAGGGTGGAGTGCAGTGGTGCGATCTCGGCTCACTGCAAACTCCACCTCCCGGTTTAACGCCATTCTCCTGCCTCAGCCTCCTTAGTAGCTGGGACTACAGGCTCCTGACACCACGCCCGGCTAATTTTTTACATTTTTAGTAGACACGGGATTTCACCATGTTAGCCAGGTTGGTCTCTATCTCCTGACCTCATGATCTGCTGGCTTTGGCCTCCCAAAGTGCTGGGATTACAGGCGTGAGCCACCGCGCCCAGCCAAGTACAAAGTTTTATAGCAAGCGTATTATTTATTTTGTTGCATTGTATTCCATTCTTTATTTTTGTCCGATTTGATCAGTCAGGTTTTGAAAGAGGTGTTTTACAGTCTTTCATTCTAAATGAGTTCTTTTTTTTTTTTGGTTTTGGTTTTAAAATCAGGTTCTCCTAGGAAATTTTGTTTTCATGCATTTGGTTGCTATAATGTTGGTTTATAAAGATTTATGTATGTCATGTACAATTTGTGAGTTGTGACTCTTTTAAAAATTTTATTAGTATATTTTACAGACAGGGTCTTGCTCTGTCACCCAGGCTGGAGTGCAGTGGCATGATCATAGCTTATGGCAGCCTCCAACTCCAAGGCTCAAGTGATTCTCCTGCATTAGCCTCCCAAGTATCTGGGACCACAGGTGCCATCATATGCCCTGCTGAATTGCAGCTTTAATCAGTACATAAGGCTTCTTTTTGTCCTGTTCTATGTGTTTGCCATGAATTTTGGTTTGTTTAATGTTGACTGTACTACTGTGGCTCTTGGAGAGAGGGGCAGTTGAAATTCTTGCCAGGTGTCCTTGGAACTGGGTGTGCCTGGCTGGACACAGAGCTGCTTGAGAGAGGCTGACTCTGGCCGGTGCTTACGGGCCTGAGGGTGTCCTCTCCAGCTCCCTTGTGCCCACCTTTGTTTCCCGCAGAACCTTCCTCAGCGGGTTCCGGAGCTAAGGCTGGCTGCCTCCCAACGGGGTCCCTGCCGGTTTCAGGCTTTGAGCCATGCCTCTGCTGCTTGTCCTGGGTTCCCTTCTGCCGTCACTCTCAGGAAGCCTCCTCTAGAGGAGTGTCCCAGCTGGCTCTGAGACTCCGTCTCCTGCCTCGTGGACCATCAGGCAGACTTGAGTGCATTCCCTTTACCTCTTTTGTTTGGTTGTCCTGGTCTTTGCAAAAGATCTTGTTTTTCTCCCTTCCCCTCCCCTCTCCCCACTCCCCCTCTCCCCCCCTCCTCTTCCCTCCCTTCCCCTCCCCTCCCTCCCCCCTTCCCCTCCCCTCCCTCCCTCCCTTCCTTCCTTTCTTTCCATGGAGTCTCGCCCTGTCGCCCAGGCTGCAGTGCATTGGTGCTATCTCAGCTCACTGCAACCTCTGCCTCCCAGGTTCAAGCAATTCTTCTGCCTCAGCGTCCAGAGTAGCTGGGATTACAGGCATGTGCCACCATGCTGGGCTAATTTTTGTATTTTTAGTAGAGACGGGGTTTCACCATGTTGGCCAGGCTGGTCTTGAACTCCTGACCTCAAGTGATCCACCCACCTCAGCCTCCCAAAGTGCTGGGATCATAGGCGTGAGCCACTGCGCCTGGCTTTGTTTCTCTTTTTCTATCCAACCTATCTTTTAAAAAAATTTATTCAACCTTTCTCTGCAGGACAGATCTTTTTCTTTTTCTTTTCTTTTTTTTTTTTTTTGAGACAGAGTTTTGTTCTTGTTGACCAGGCTGGAGTACAGTGGCCCAGTCTTGGCTTACCGCAACCTCCACCTCCCAGGTTCAAGTGATTCTCCTGCCTCAGCCTCCTGAGTAGCTGGGATTATAGGCATGCGCCACCATGCCTGGCTAATGTTTTGTATTTTTAGTAGAGATGGGGTTTCTCCCTGTTGGTCAGGCTGATCTTGAACTTCTGACCTCAAGTGATCCACCCGCCTCGGCCTCCCACAATGCTGGGATTACAGGCATGAGCCACCTCACCTGGCCTTGTTTTTCTTTTTCTATCCAACCTATCTTTAAAAGTTTTTTTTCAGCCTTTCTCTTCAGGAAATATCTCTTTCTATATTTTAATTGGTTTATATTCTGTTAGTCTCATTCTCCTTACTAATCCTGTTCTAATAGTGAGACAGAATCATAGTTTTCAGACTCTCTATAGCCTCTTTGATTTTCTGAGCACACTTGATTCGTAGAAATCAAGAGTTAAATATAGTGAACCCCAAGTTTCTCTTCAAAGAATCAGTATGTCAGTCTGTTCAGCTTTCTTATTCTTTGATTCTCCATTTTAAAGTTTAACCTCCTGGTTCTCTTCACCCCCTTGCCTCTAGTTTCAGTAAACAACTTTCCCACCAGTCCTAATCAGTAGTTCACATCCGTTCCCCTGGTCACCTGCTCCGTCCTGCCTCATCCCAGTCACCTGCTTTGACCTGAGTCACCTGTTACCTGTTCCTAACCATCCTTCCTACCAACCTACTCACCCTGCCACTCCGGCTTGTACTCCCGCTCTTTTTAAAATAGCCAATTGGAATTAGCTAAGACTGTGTGGTCCAACCCTAGCCAATAGGGGAACAACACAGCAGCAGGGACTACCTGCCTCAGGGATAAGAACTCCTGCCCCTGCCCGGTCCAGGTGTGCTCTTGCCATTGTTCCATCTGCGAGGAGCATGCTTTCTGCAGAAAGTAAAAACTGCCTTGCTGAGAAAATTAATGTTCGAGTGCTATTTCTTTGTGGCACCAGGGAACAAGCATTTTGCATTTCTAACAGTCCAGGCACCAGCCTTTAAAAAAAATAGATAAAATAGTCAATTAAAAATATAAATGCATATTTATCCACTATACTTTAAAAATAGCTTTATTTAGGTATAAGCTACCTACCATAAAATTCACTCACGTTAAGTGTACTCTTCGTTGAATCCTGGTAAGTATTCACCACGTGGTTGCAGAGCAGCTTTTTAGGGTGTTTTCCTCACCCTAGGGGGCCCTTGCATCCCTTTGCCACCTTTCCCACCTCAGGCCCAGCCCCAGGCAAGCGCTGATCTGCTGTCATGTAATTGGCCTCTTCTAGAATTCCTTATAATGGAATTAGGAACAGTGTCCTCTTTTGTGTCTGGCTTCTTTCACTTAACCTTTTTTTTAAGATTCATTTTTTTGCATGTATCACCAGTTCATTCCTTTTTATTGCTGAATGATACTCCAAATAGATTCCATTGTAGGGATAGATCATAATTTTTTTATCAATTCATCTGTCAGTGGACATTTGGGTTGTTTCCAGTTTTTGACTCTCACAAATAAACCTAGGAGGAATACTCACTTACAAGACTTGGTATGGACACCTGCTGTCTCTTTTCTTGGGTAAGTACCTAGGAGTGGAATGGCTGGATTATATGGCAGGTGTTTACCTTTTTAAGAAATTGCCAAACTGTTTTCCAAAGTGTGTGCACCATTTTATATTCCCCCTAGTAGTATATGAAGGTTCCAGTTTCTCCACATCCTTAGCAGCTAGTATGATCGGTCTTGAGCCGTCTTAGTAAGGCCTGTAGGAGTATCTCACTGTGGGTTTAATTTGCATTTCTCCAATCACTACTGATGTTGAGCATCTTTTCATGTGCTTATTTTCTATCCATTTTTCTTTGACAGTGTTTGTTGACATCTTTTGCCTGGTGAAATTAAAAACAAAAAAAAACTGAGTTGAAGAATTCTAGATAGAAGTTCTGTATCAGATACGTGATTTGAAAATATTTTCTAGTCTGTGGTTATCTTAACAGTGTCTTTTCAGGAGCAGAAGTTTTAATTTTCATGAAGCTTAACTTACCAGTTTTTTCTTGTATGAATCATGCTGTTGAATCTGAAAAATCTTTGTCTAACCCAGAATTACAAAGATCACACACAAAGATTTTTTTTTCTATATTTCCTTCTAGGAAGTTTTTGGTTTTAGATTTCACATTTAGATCTACAATCCACTTTGAATTTTTTTTTGTCTGTTGTACAATAACGGATCAAAGTTCTTTTTTTTGCATATGGATATCCAACTGTTTCAGCATCATATTTGAAAACATTATCCTTCCTCCACTTTATGATCTTTCCTCTTTGTTGAAAATTTGTTTACCATGTATGTGTGAATCTATTTCTGGTGTTCTGTAACATCGTTCTATTTCCACGCTGTCTTAATTGCTATAGCTTTATACTACATGTTAAAGTCAGGAAATCTAAATATTTTTATTTTTTTCATAATTTTGGCTCTTCTGGGTTGTTTGCATTTCCTTATGAACTTTAAAATCTGCTTCTCAATTTCTGTTAAAAGCCTCTTGGGGTTTTGATTGACATTACATTCAATTTTTAGATCAATTTTGGGAGAACTGACATATTAACAATACTGAATCTTCTGACTCATGAACACTGTTAATGTCTTCAAAATTTTCTCCCTGCAGTGTTTTGTGGTTTTGGTGTACAGGTCTTGCACATCTATCAGATTTATTCTTGAATATTTTATGTTTTTTGATATACTTTTTTTTTTGAGATAGGATCTCAGTCTGTCTCCCAGGCTGGAGTGCAGTGGTGTGAATATTGGCTCAATACAACCTCCACCTCCCAGGTTCAAGTGATTCTCCTGCCTCAGCCTCCTGAGTAGCTGGGATTACAGGTGTGCGCCACCATGCCTGGCTAATTTTGTATTTTTAGTAGAGACGGGGTTTTGCCAAGTTGGCCAGGCTGGTCTCGAACTCCTGACCTCAAGTGATCCATTCGCCTCGGCCTCCCAAACTGCTGGGATTACAGGCATGAGCCACCACGCCTGGCTGGTGATACATACTTTTAAATGACCATATCTCATGAGAACTCACTGTTGCGACCAAGGGGGATGCTGTAACACCATGAGAAACTGCCCCCATGATCCAGTCACCTCCCATCCGGCCCTTCCTCCAACACTGGGGATTACAATTCGACATGAGATTTGGTGGGGACACAGATCCAAGACATATTACATCCCTTCCTTGTTTCCATCTTAGAGGAGAAGCTTTCAGGCTTTTACCACTGAGTATCATATTAGCTGTTGTAGCCACTGAGATTCTTTATCAGGTTGAGGAAGTTTTCTTCTTCCCAAGTTTACTGTATGGAACCAGATTTTCACCTTGGATCTGTCTTCCTTATTCCTAAAGTATGTCCTTCATTTCTTATACTGCACATCTGCTGGTGGTGAATTCTTCAGTTTTGTACATTTGGAAAAATCTTTATTTTGTCTTTTTTCCTTTTTTTTTTGGAGACCAGAGCCTCACTCTGTCACTCAGGCTGGAGTGCAGTGGCCTGATCTTGGTTCACTACAACCTCCACCTCCCAGGGGTTCAAGCAGTTCTGCCTCAGCCTCCCAAGTAGGTGGGATTACAGGTGTGCGCCACCACGCCTGGCTAATTTTTGTATTTTTAGTAGAGATGTGGTTTCGCCATGTTGGCCAGGCTGGTCTCAAACTCCTGACCTCAAGTGATCCGCCTGCTTCAGCCTCCCAAAGTGCTGGGATTCACTCTGATACACTAAGTTCACTCTAATACAGCGAATACGGCTGAACTGCTGGTTGGCCTTTGCCTTCTCCAGTGCATGTACTGAATATTGCTGACCAGCCTGCATGGCTCCAGGAGGGCTCCCCTCCCTTCTTCCTGCTGCAGCCCGATTGTGCCCCGTGAGTATTCTGAGCCCCTTTTCTGGTTTCAGGCCTGCGTCAGTGTAGGGTGACAGGAAGGGTCTCTGCTGCACTCTGCCTCAGGAAAAGCAGCATCTGTGGAGAATCTGAACTGAGGAGGAAGCCCTGCCCAGCAGCCTGGGGGCTCCCAGGGATGTCTGCTGCATGGAGACCACAGAAACCTGTGGTGGGCAGAGAGTTACAGTTTGGCTGTGTGTTGACCGCCCTCACATAGGCTCTACCAGCAGCCAAGGCGGTGTCTGGAGATGACTGTGTGTGTGCCTGGGGCACACAGGCACGGAGACACCGCCAGCCCTTTATGTTGTGATCAGGGCTGGCAGGAGGCTCTGACTACGGCTGTGGGAAGGGGACGTATGCGCTGTCCTCTTTCTGAGCGTTGCTCTGGTGGGAGTTGTCATCTGGGAGCAGTCATGGAAGAGGACCGCCCCCGCCTCCCAGGTACAAGCACAGGCTCCTCTGCACTCCGACTTCCTGTCCCCTCATCTCCTCCCCAGAGCCCAGGCACTGCCTGCTAACCCCAGACCTTCTATGGTCCCCTTAGGACTCTTGCCCACCATTGGTCCTGATGGCTGGCCCCGCCCAGACTGGGCTTTCTCACAGGGGACCCAGCTGCCCTTCTGCCCCATGAGGAGTCACTGGCTCCCCCCGCCTCATCCCTTACTGCCGAGTGAGGGTCTGGTTCTTAGAGCCCCTTGTGTGTGAACATGTAAAGCTTGTGGCTGTGAGGTGTGTTTGGTAAGAACAGTGCACAGCTTTCACCAGATTCTCAGGAGGGCCAGTGGCCCCCTCTGTGTCAACAAGTTGAAGAGCCAGGGTCAGTCTGGCTGCCACTGAGGGCCAGGCTGCATCCTTGTGTGCCTGGGTGGCCTGACTGCAAGGAGAAGCCCTCGCTCAGTCCTGGACACATGGTGTGCATGGTGTGGCGGGTCAGCCCCACAGGGCTGCCTCCTCTGTCTTAGGTTCTCAGCCTCAGCCGGTTCATGCTGAGGGCCAGAAGATTCCTCACGGTGGGGCCGTGCTGTGTGTTGCAGGATGGTTAGCGATCTCCAGGCCTCTCCCCACCAGATGCCAGTGGTGCTCCCACCCTTATCAGTTGTGACAACCAAAAATGCCTCCAGACATTGCCTGATGTCCCCTGTGGGCACAGTCTTCCAAGGTACAGAGCCACTGATCTACCTTATCTTAGAAAGAGACTATAGTCATTGCATTTCATAGGAAAAAGTGTTCTGAGTTAGAAATAATGTACAAATAAATTTTTGCCTTGTGTCTTCTATGCATCTTCTAATTATTATTTTACTAGATTACAGTTCCTCATGTGCAAACTTTGCACACCTGGAAGAAGAGTTTACTAGTAAACAAAAGCACTGTTTTTTTTTTTTCTTTTGAGACACAGTCTTACTCTGTCGCCAGGCTGGAGTGCAGTGGCGTGATCTCAGCTCACCGCAAGCTCCACCTCCCAGGTTCAAGCAATTCTCCTGCCTCAGCCTCCCGAGTAGCTGGGACTACAGGCACCTGCCACCTCGCCCGGCTAGTTTTTTGTATTTTTAGTAGAGACGGGGTTTCACCATGTTAGCCAGGATGGTCTCCATCTCCTGACCTCGTGATCCGCCCACCTCGGCCTCCCAAAGTGCTGGGATTACAGGCGTGAGCCACTGTGCCTGGCCAGGAAAAACACTTTTTAAAAAGATGCCTTTTTTCCCCTGTGGATATAAAAATACCACATAGTAATTATAGAACATCTAGAAAGTACAAAAAAGTATAAAAAGGGAAAAAATCATTATAATCCACCTAACCCAGAGACCATCACCTGTGGGCATATTTTGAGTCTTTTTATTAAATCTTTCAAATTACATAATTTTGGATCTTGAATTTTTCCATTTAAAATCGAACATAAATAGTGTGTTTATCAAGCACTCTTTATAAATGGTTTCGCTGGCAGGCATCGCTTGGTGCCTGCCTGGCTCGCCACACCTCGTGCCGGATGTGAGCGTGCACCGTTTCCACGTAAACGCTGTCGTCTGCGTCCCTAAGCCTCAGGCGTTAGGAGGGGCAGCTTCTGTAGTGGTGGTATCTTTGCAGCTTTTTGAATGTTTCCCTTGAATTTCTATGTTGGTGATGATGGAAAAAACGTCAGGTCTGAGCCATCCATAAAATGCATTTGTCTATAATACATGGCCTTCATTAAAAAACACGTGGCAGTTGGGGTCTACCGTCATGGTAGGAAGGTGGGAGCTGGACTGTCCTCCCAGCCAGGGTCAGGCCACACCTGGAGTGCCTCAGGTCCATTCTGTCCCCGCGTTTCCAGCCTGTCTCTGGAACGACTACTTCTGAAACAGATTCCCTTTGCGTTTTTCTACCAGGCAGTATGCACTGAGTCCTTCAGGACAGATTAAATGCTGAAAACCATCAATCAAGTGTTCAGTCTTCATGCAGGATCAAATCCGTGGAACTGATGTTTTAGCACTGGGGTTGACAGTGTCCAAGTTCCAGATTCAGGGGCAGGCTCTGGACCTGTCCACGGTGTTGGCCTATAGTGAGGCCCATGGGCCTCAGAGCCCGTGTGCTTGGAGCTGGATGATGGCTCCACCACTTCATAGCTTGGCCCGATGTGGGCGAAAGATTACCTAGGTGCTGAGGCAAGAGACTAAAGGCACAAACTGTTTCAGCATAATAAAGAAAATAGTTAGAATAAGAATAGTCATAATACAAATTAGATATAGAGATGATCATGGACATTATCAATCATTAGTATAAACATTAATCATTAGCCTTTAATATCACTCGGTCGTATTACTAATATAACCTAGGAATAACCGGCGGGTATAGGGTCAGGTGCTGAAGGGACATGGTGAGAAGTGACCTAGAAGGCAAGAGGTGAGCCTTCTGTCACACCCACATAAGGGCCGCTTGAGGGCTCCTTGGTCGAGCGGTAACACCAGTGTCTGGGATGGCACCTGTTACTTAACAGACCGCAAAAGGGAGTCTCCTTTCCTTGGAGGAGTCAGGGAACACTCTGCTCCACCAGCTTCTTGTGGTGCGCGCAGTCATCTGGAGGCCTAAACCCTTCCGTGTGGTGCTGTGCTTTAATGGTCACGCTCCTTGTCCGCTCCTCCCGTATTCCTGGTTCCTCTTTGAAGTTTGTAGTAGATAGCGGTAGAAGAAATAGTGAAAATCTTAAAGTCTTTGATCTTTCTTATAAGCGCATAGAAGAAAACGCTGACGTATGCTGCCTTCTCTCTCTGCTTCGGCTACCTAAAAGGAAAGGGCCCCCTGTCCTGTAATCACGTGACTTGCTTCACCTTATCAATCACTTAGAAGATCTACCCTCCTTACCCTGCCCCCCTTGTCTTGTATGCAATAAATATCAGTGCGCCCAGCTGTTGGGGGCCATTACCGGTCTCCGCGCCTTGATGGTAGCGGTCCCCTGGGCCCAGCTGTTTTCTCTTTTCTCTTTGTCTTGTGTCTTTATTTATGACAATCTCTCGTCTCCGCACACAGGGAGAACACCCGCTAAGCCCCCTAGGGCTGGACCCTGCAGCCCAGGGAGCCCATTGCTCGCTGCCTCAGTGTCTGTCTGTGGAAATGGTCTATCAATAGGAGTGACCCCACGGCCTGACTGTGAAAACTAAATGAGATCATGTAAGGGGCATAGAGAACTGACCTTCGTGATCCTGAGCCACCATCTACCGCCCGCTGGAGATGCCCTGCTGTGCTGTGCTTCTCACCCTTCTCCTCCCTCCCATGCTTTTCCTTGCCAGCACTTTCAGCCCCTTGCGGTAGAGTTGGATTAAGCAGGTATTAATACTTCAGTTCAAGAAAAGTGTGAGGCAGGGGAGCTTGCCAAGCATCTCTCACGGAGCGGATATTCTGATCTGAGCCTTTGTTGACCTGGGTAGCAGTCTGGTGCCTGGAGTTTGCTAGGCCTGCATTGGCCCCTCCTGAGCCACCTTTCGGGACACCTGTGCAGGCTCTGAAAGGCGCCCGGGCATGGAGCTCGCCTCACTCAACTCTAACTTTTCTGCGTTTGTTTAGGGAGCATTTCCTGAAGACGTGGCCATGCAGCGCATCAGCAACTCCCAGAGCAGCCAGCACCACGTCCAGTGGCCCAGGGCCTGCCCCGGCACGGGCGAGGAGCAGCCAGCATGCTCCCAGCCACCCCCGCCCCTCACGCTGCCATCCCCCAGCCACCAACTGCAGCAGCTGATGGTGAGAGGGAGCCCTGCGGGTGGGCAGAACATGAATGTTGCCCTGCAGGGCATGGGCCCTGGGCTCAAGGGAATCCCACAAGTCACACTGGCCCCACTGCCACTCCCCAGTCCCACCTCTCCAGGCTTCCAGTTTGGCACTCAGCCATGGCAGTTTGAGCACGGGTCTCCATGGTACATTCAGGTCACATCCCCATATCCCAGCAGGTTCAGACCCAGAGCCCCACATAGCCCAGCCCCGGGCCAGGGCAGGCCCTGCAGAATGTGCGTGCAGGGGCTCCTGGCCCTGGGCTGGGCCTCTGCAGCAGCAGCCCCACGGGGGGCTTCGTGGATGCCAGTGTGCTGGTGAGGCAGATCAGCTTGAGCCCATCCAGTGGCGGACACTTTGTGTTTCAGGATGGGTCAGGACTCACCCAGATTGCCCAGGGAGCCCAGGTTCAGCTCCAGCACCCGGGTACGCCCAGCACAGTCCGAGAGCGGAGACCCTCCCAGCCCCACACACAGTCAGGGGGCACCATCCACCACTTGGGACCCCAGAGCCCTGCAGCCGCAGGTGGGGCTGGCCTGCAGCCCCTGGCCAGCCCAAGCCACATCACCACGGCTAACTTGCCACCACAGATCAGCAGCAGCATCCAGGGCCAGCTGGTCCAGCAGCAGCAGGTGCTGCAGGGGCCGCCGCTGTCCCGGCCCCTGGGCTTCGAGAGGACGCCCAGCGTGCTGCTCCCCGGGGCTGGGGGCGCAGCAGGGTTTGGGATGATGGCCCCCCCGCCACCCACCAGCCCTTCCAGGACTGCCGTGCCCCCAGGCCTTTCCAGCCTCCCACTCACATCTGTGGGGAACGCGGGAGTGAAGAAGGCTCCCAAGAAGTTAGAGGAGATTCCCCCAGCCTCTCTGGAGATGGTGCAGATGAGGAAGCAGTGCCTGGACTATCATTACCAGGAGATGCAGGCTCTGAAGGAGGTCTTCAAGGAGTATTTGATTGAACTGTTTTTCTTGCAACACTTTCAAGGGAACATGATGGATTTCTTAGCTTTCAAGGAGAGACTGTATGGACCATTACAAGCATATCTTAGGCAGAATGATTTGGACATTGAAGAGGAGGAGGAGGAGCACTTTGAAGTCATTAATGATGAGGTAACAGTTCTCTGTTTTGGTGCTTGTCACGGGAAGCAGAGCTCAGGGCTTATGCTGCGTGCAGGTGCAACGCAGAGCTTACCATCTTAGACGTGCAGGTGCAATGCAGAGCTTACCATCTTAGACGTGCAGGTGCAATGCAGAGCTTACCATCTCAGAGCATGCGTTCTAGGCACTTCACTTTTAAAACACACTGTGGCCGTGAATAGTGGTTTAAAGTCTCTCACAGGCTCCCCACGTTTACAGAGGGTGGTTCCGGGGATCCTGGCACCTGGCTGAACCCCCGGCAGCCCCCCTCTCCGGTGGTGGTTCAGGCACCTCTGTGGCAGGTGCTCACGGGGGCAGCATCCTGGCACCTTTCTTGGAATGTCACCACATTTGCCTGCTCCTAAACGGTTGTGCTGTGCAAGGTGAGAACCTCCAGAGTCCACCCTTGCCAGCCACCTGCAGTCAGGGCTGATTGAGCTCAAAGCCAAGGTTCCAAGGTTCCTGAACACACATCTCAATGTCAAGAGTTTCTGAACAAGTACAGCTCTAACTTAGACTCAAAATACACAGAGCAAAAGTGTATAGAATTTCATTTTCTTTTTTTTTTTTTTTTTTTTTTTTTTTGAGACGGAGTCTCGCTCTGTCGCCCAGGCTGGAGTGCAGTGGCCGGATCTCAGCTCACTGCAAGCTCCGCCTCCCGGGTTCACGCCATTCTCCTGCCTCAGTCTCCCGAGTAGCTGGGACTACAGGCGCCCGCCACCTCGCCCGGCTAGTTTTTTGTATTTTTTAGTAGAGATGGGGTTTCACCGTGTTAGCCAGGATGGTCTCGATCTCCTGACCTCGTGATCCGCCCGTCTCGGCCTCCCAAAGTGCTGGGATTACAGGCTTGAGCCACCGCGCCCGGCCAGAATTTCATTTTCTTTCTTTTTTTTTTTTTTGTGACAAAGTCTCGCTCTGTCGCCCAGTCTGGAGTGCAGTGGTGCGATCTCAGCTCACTGCAACCTATGCCTCCCGGGTTCAAGCAATTCTCATGCCTCAGCCTCCCGAGTAGCTGGGATCACAGGCATGTGTCACCACGCTCGGCTGATGTTTTGTATTTTCAGTAGAGATGGGGTTTCACCATGTTGGCCAGGCTGGTCTTGAACTCCTGGCCTCAAGTGATCAGCCCACTTCAGCCTCCCAAAGTGCTGGGATTACAGGCGTGAGCCACCATGTGTGGCCTATCGATAGAGTTTCAAGGGAACAGTTTTTGTGTTTTGTGTGTGTGTGTGTGTGTGTGTGTTGTTTTTTTTTTTTTTGAGATGGAGTCTCGCACTGTCACCCAGGCTGGAGTGCAGCGGCATGATCTCGGCTCACTGCAACTTCTACCTCCCTGGTTCAAGCAATTCTCCTACCTCAGCCTCCCAAGTAGCTGGGATTACAGGCATCTGCCACCACGCCCGGCTAATTTTTTGTATTTTTAGTAGAGACGGGGTTTTACTGTGTTGGCCAGGCTGGTCTCGAACTCCTGACCTTGTGATCTATCCACCTTGGCCTCCCAGGGAGCAGTTTTTAAATCCACGATTGTATGAGGAATTACTAGCTTTTTTCTCGGAAGACAATAAATAAATAAAATAATTATAAGTATGTAGAACGTGAACTATTCAAATTAACAATACAAATTAGCCTGTTTAAGTGTATAACACACATGTATATATATGTGTGTGTAAAAACTTTCAACAAAGAATAATTTTTTTAGAGTATACATGGAGACTATTTGTAAATTGACCCCCAAGGGAATCCTCAATAAAATTTATAAAATTAATTTCATATGAACTATCCTCTTCCTATAATGCAACAAAATTAGAAAGCAATTATTTTAAACATTTACTATGTTTGGAAACTAGGAAACTTGCCCATAAGGTATTCATAGGTTGAGGAGAATATCTTCATGGGAGTGTCTTAAAGCACACCACAGCTGAGGGACCGCAGCCTACAGATCTTGTGGGATCAGCTGAAGGTCTCCTTAGAAAGGTCATTATGGCATTCAGTTAAGAAATACTGAAGATAAGCAGTCTAACAGCTTTGATAGTCACATGAAAAGTAAGTTAATCGTTGTATTAAAGTTCACTTCTAAATGGTAGAAATAAGTTTCTATAGATCCTGACTAGCATCTTAGGAATTTATGTTTTATGATCATTTTATAGTAAAATATTGGAAGTGTACTAACATTTTGATTTCTCGTGACTATTTTCCTCTGTGTAATATTGCTCACATTCCAGCTGCTTGTTGTGTATTTAGGTTGACTCTACTAACATGATCCCTGTTACCAAACTTCATTAGCGCTATAAAATATTATTTAAACTAATTAGGTACATTTGCCTATGGGTTTTTTGCTTGGGGAATTGGTGCAAGTGAAAAAATGCACTTTTAAAGCCTTTGAACAAATGATGTTTATATACATTTGAAACCTTAAAAATCATTAAATTGAGTTTTCAGGAAATTTTCAGAAGTATCTAGAAGTCAGTGTGTAAACTGACATTGATGTGTTAATGCCTTATTTTCATATCTTAAGTGTTTTTAAAATTTTGCCTCTCAATATAGTAGAATCTTCCTGTTGACACCTTTGTGTGATGTATTTGTAGTCAATATATTAGAAATTGTAAGTATCAAGGGAGTGGTGCCTCCATATCCCTTTTGTTTATTTATTTATTTTTTATTTTTTTGAGACAGAGTTTCACTCTTGTTGCCCAGGCTGGAGTGATAGCCCAATCTTGGCTCACTGCAACCTCCCACTCCTGGGTTCAAGCAATTCTCCTGCCTCAGCCTCTTGAGTAGCTGGGATTACAGGTGGCTGCCACCACACCAGGCTAATTTTTGTATTTTTAGTACAGACGAGGTTTCATCATGTTGGCCAGGCTGTTCTCAAACTCCTGACCTCAGGTGATCCCCCTGCCTTGGCCTCCCAAAGTGCTGGGATTACAGACGTGAGCCACTGCACCCGGCCTCCATATC
Organism: Macaca fascicularis; assembly: GCF_037993035.2. Lineage (NCBI taxonomy): Eukaryota > Metazoa > Chordata > Mammalia > Primates > Cercopithecidae > Macaca > Macaca fascicularis. Next base: position 139,225,591 of record NC_088385.1, read on the forward strand.
CCTTTTAACCTTTTCAATACTATTATTGAACTACTCCAGAATACTTAATTTCAGTGTTTTAAATTTGTATGAGAAGACTTGTATTTAAAAGACACCCTACCTTCCAAGAAGGAGTGAACTCTAACGGTTTTTCTTTTCAGCTTTGGATGACTTGATCTCAAACATATCTTCAGGCAGGGCCGCCACACTCAGGCACTGGTGTCCCTGGAGGATGCCCACAGCTCAGACTCTCCTTCAACTCCAAGCACTGCCGAACCCTTCCCCCACCCCCCGCCTACTGAAATGCCCAGATTCCCATTTTCACAACGAAGTTCTCTTCTTTTGGGTCAAGGTTATAGGCTTCAATACCTCCTACTAGAACCAAATTCCTTCCAAGGCTGATACCTGTGGCCAGTGTCAAGCAATTTTAGGCATGTTGTTCAGTGATTATATTGCAGGTTCCTGAAAGAGTAAGAAATGTTTGTGCACTTTCTGCAAGCATGCTTGATTACAGGATCAAGCTACCTGATTTCTTTTTTTTTTTTTTTTGAGATGGAGCTGTCAACCCAGGCTTAAGTGCAGTGGTGCGATCTTGGCTCACTGCAGCTTCCACTTCCCGGGTTCAAGCAATTCTCCTGCCTCAGCCCCCTGAGTAGCTGGGATTACAGGTGTGCAACACTATGTCCAGCTAATTTTTTTATTTTTAGTAGAGACGAGGTTTCACCATGTTGGTCAGGCTGCTCTCAAACTCCTGACCTCATGATCCACCTGCCTTGGCCTCCCAAAGCGTTGAGATTATAGGCGTGAGCCACCATGCCTGGCCACTATTTGATTTCTTTAAAACATTTAATTGTGGGCCGGGCCCGGTGGCTCACACCTGCAATCCCAGCACTTTGGGAGGCTGAGGCGGGCGGATCACGAGGTCAGGAGATCGAGACCATCCTGGCTAACACGGTGAAACCCTGTCTTTACTGAAAATACAAAAAATTAGCCAGGCGCGGTGGCAGGCGCCTGTAGTCCCAGCTACTCGGGAGGCTGAGGCAGGAGAATGGCGTGAACTAGGGAGGCGGAGCTTGCAGTGAGCCAAGATCGTGCCACTGCACTCCAGCCTGGGCGACAGAGCGAGACTCTGTCTCAAAAAAAAAAACAACCAAAAAACAAACAAACAAAAAAACCCACTTAATTGTGGTAACTTATACAGAACATAAGATTTACTGTCTATCTGATTTATTTAAAGTGTTAATTTATTCCAGGGTACTGACAAATATTAAGGTTTGGTTTTGATTATTTATGATGATATGTGCTTGTTTATATTTAGCCTTCTGGACATATTTAGCCAGAAGAACCAGTTTCTTTTTCTTTTCCTTTTTTTTTTAGACCTGTCAGCCAGAAGTAAGAACCAGTTTCTGTTTTCTTGTATTTCTCTCTGTGATTTTAAGCTGTAAAGTGCCGTTTGACTTTGAGTTCATTTAATTTCAAGGGTATTCCCATTTGAATACCCTGGATGTGAAGCAGTTAATGTCTCTGGAAAGATTCTTTGGTTTACTTACTCCTAAGAAGCTGTCATTATGGAGATGCAGATTAATTTGTCTTTCTGTTTTATCAGATCAAAGTGTGTTTTTAAGAAAGGACACATTTTCAGTGGGAGTGTTTTTTGTCATTCTTTTTTTTTTTTTTTTTTTTTTTGAGACGGAGTGGGCTCTGTCGCCGAGACTGGAGTGCAGTGGCCGGATCTTGGCTCACTGCAAGCTCCGCCTCCCGGGTTTACGCCATTCTCCTGCCTCAGCCTCCCGAGTAGCTGGGACTACAGGCACCCGCCACCTCGCCCGGCTATTTTTTTTTTTTTGTATTTTTTACTAGAGACGGGGTTTCACCGGGTTAGCCAGGATGGTCTCGATCTCCTGACCTCGTGATCCGCCCGTCTCAGCCTCCCAAAGTGCTGGGATTACAGGCTTGAGCCACCGCGCCCGGCCTTTTGTCATTCTTCCTCATGCCCCACCATGGCCTCCCCAGGCATCTGCAGCCCCTGCCGTGAGGGGTGGGCCACCCTCTGACACTGCCACTGGGCTCCTGCGTGAAGCTGTGTGGACGCGGCCTGTGCAGCCTGACCGTGGCTACCTGTTGGCCACAGATTGAGGTTTAAACTGGACTTCAAACAAAGCTTCAGTGCCTAGGGCCAGATTTGTTCTTTCCAGCCCCGTGAGGCCTTAAATTGCAATCAGAGAGCCAAGTTGTCCCCGTGCCCCTCTATTAGTGGCTGAGGCTGCCAGCTGCATGGGATGTGCTGGTGGTGATCAACTTTGCAAAGGTTAAACATTATTTTCCCTTCTTCCTCTCTTCCCTTTGAATATTCCCTCTCAGGTAAAGGTTGTGGCCAGAAAGCACGGGCAGCCTGGCACTCCTGTTGCCATAGCAACCCAGCTTCCCCCCGAGGACTTCCGCGGCTTTTCCAGCCCAGCAGCAGCCGCTCCAGGTACTTTCTGATGGCTCCACAATGCAGCTCCCCAGACTTTCCTCACTCGGATTTGAGGACTCGATGTTCTGAGGCAGGACCCAGAGGTCTCCCAAGAGCCTGTCCTCTGTTGTTCAAAATACATCTTGAGACGTCTTTGTGAAGGCTCTTAGTTTTAATGCATGAATGCTGTTATTTTTCCCTACTGTTACTGAAATTAAAGTGTTTGTCTCTGATCATTAGTTCTGTTAACTTTTCTGCTGGAATGTTTTTCATTTGCATTTGCTTTTCTGATATATTTGCATTTTTCATTGCTTCTGTACGATTGTGGCCTCTTTGGATGTTTATCTTTTTGCCCCTTTGTCTGCTTTTAAACAAACAGATTTCCTAAATTATTTTCTTGCTACAGGGAGTTGATTTTGCTCTTTAAACATATTCTAGGGGACGAGTCTCAAAAACCAATGATTTTAGATTTCAGAATACAAGGAAGTTCCTGGAAACTGCAACTCAGTTATTACATTTCTTTCCTTTCTTTTTTCTTTTTTTTTTTTTTTGAGATGGAGTCCTGCTTTATTGCCCAGGCTATAGTGCAGTGGCACAATCTCAGCTCATTACAACCTCTGACTCCCGGGTTCAAGCAATTCTCCTCCCTCAGCCTCCCGAGTAGCTGGGATTACAGGCACGTGCCACCACGCCCGGCTAATTTTTTGTATTTAGTAGTGACGGGGTTTCACCATGTTGGCCAGGCTGGTCTCGAACTCCTGACCTCAGGTTATCCCCCGCCTCAGCCTCCCAAAGTGCTGGGATTATAGGTGTGAGTCACTGCACCCAGTCAACATTTCTATATACTTAAAAACATGTTCTAAAAATTATGTTAAAATATACATAACAGTTCCCATTTTACCCATTTTTAAGTGTACAGTTCCATGGCATGAAGCATGTTCACATTGTTGTGTGGCCATCACCAGCATCCATCTCCAGAACATTTTCATCTTCTCAGACAGAAACTCTGCCCCTGTGAAATGCTAACTCCCCATTCCCCCTCCCCCAGCCCCTGGCACCCACCACTGTACTGTCTGTCTCTGTGGGTGGGAATGCACTTCTCAAGCCACCTAAGTAAGTTGAATCATATAGTATTTGTCCTTTTCTGTCTGTTGTACTCAGCATCGTGTCTTGAGAGTTCACCCATGCTGTAGCCTGTAACAGAATTCCTTCCTTTGGAAGGCTGAACCACGCTCCGTGGGATGGGCAGACTGTGGTGTGGAAGGCTGAACCACGCTCCGTGGGATGGGCAGACTGTGGTGTGGAAGGCTGAATCACACTCCGTGGGATGGGCAGACTGTGGTGTGGAAGGCTGAACCACGCTCCGTGGGATGGGCAGACTGTGGTGTGGAAGGTTGAATCACGCTCTGTGGGATGGGCAGACTGTGGTGTGGAAGGCTGAATCACACTCCGTGGGATGGGTAGACTGTGGTGTGGAAGGCTGAATCATGCTCCGTGGGTGGGCAGACTGTGGTGTGGAAGGCTGAATCACACTCCGTGGGATGGGTAGACTCTGCAGGTGTGGAAGGCTGAATCACGCTCCGTGGGTGGGTAGACTGTGGTGTGGAAGGCTGAATCATGCTCCGTGGGTGGGTAGACTACAGGTGTGGAAGGCTGAATCATGCTCCGTGGGTGGGTAGACTCTGTGGGTGTGGAAGGCTGAATCATGCTCCGTGGGATGGGTAGACTGTGGTGTGGAAGGCTGAATCATACTCCGTGGGTGGGTAGACTCTGTGGGTGTGGAAGGCTGAATCATGCTCCGTGGGTGGGTAGACTACAGGTGTGGAAGGCTGAATCATACTCCGTGGGTGGGTAGACTCTGTGGGTGTGGAAGGCTGAATCACACTCCGTGGGTGGGTAGACTCTGCGGGTGTGGAAGGCTGAATCATGCTCCGTGGGATGGGTAGACTGTGGGTGTGGAAGGCTGAATCATGCTCCGTGGGTGGGTAGACTGTGGGTGTGGAAGGCTGAATCATGCTCCGTGGGTGGGTAGACTACAGGTGTGGAAGGCTGAATCACACTCCGTGGGTGGGTAGACTGTGGTGTGGAAGGCTGAATCATGCTCCGTGGGTGGGTAGACTACAGGTGTGGAAGGCTGAATCATGCTCCGTGGGTGGGTAGACTCTGTGGGTGTGGAAGGCTGAATCATGCTCCGTGGGATGGGTAGACTGTGGTGTGGAAGGCTGAATCATACTCCGTGGGTGGGTAGACTCTGTGGGTGTGGAAGGCTGAATCATGCTCCGTGGGTGGGTAGACTACAGGTGTGGAAGGCTGAATCATACTCCGTGGGTGGGTAGACTCTGTGGGTGTGGAAGGCTGAATCACACTCCGTGGGTGGGTAGACTCTGCGGGTGTGGAAGGCTGAATCATGCTCCGTGGGATGGGTAGACTGTGGGTGTGGAAGGCTGAATCATGCTCCGTGGGTGGGTAGACTGTGGGTGTGGAAGGCTGAATCATGCTCCGTGGGTGGGTAGACTACAGGTGTGGAAGGCTGAATCATACTCCGTGGGTGGGTAGACTCTGTGGGTGTGGAAGGCTGAATCACACTCCGTGGGTGGGTAGACTCTGCGGGTGTGGAAGGCTGAATCATGCTCCGTGGGTGGGTAGACTACAGGTGTGGAAGGCTGAATCATGCTCCGTGGGTGGGTAGACTACAGGTGTGGAAGGCTGAATCATGCTCCGTGGGTGGGTAGACTCTGTGGGTGTGGAAGGCTGAATCATACTCCGTGGGTGGGTAGACTGTGGTGTGGAAGGCTGAATCACACTCCGTGGGTGGGTAGACTGTGGTATGGAAGGCTGAATCACGCTCCGTGGGTGGGTAGACTGTGGTGTGGAAGGCTGAATCATGCTCCGTGGGTGGGTAGACTGTGGTGTGGAAGGCTGAATCACACTCCGTGGGTGGGTAGACTGTGGTGTGGAAGGCTGAATCACGCTCCGTGGGTGGGTAGACTGTGGTGTGGAAGGCTGAATCATGCTCCGTGGGTGGGTAGACTGCAGGTGTGGAGGCTGAATCATGCTCCGTGGGTGGGTAGACTGCAGGTGTGGAAGGCTGAATCACACTCCGTGGGTGGGTAGACTGTGGTGTGGAAGGCTGAATCATACTCTGTGGGTGGGTAGACTACAGGTGTGGAAGGCTGAATCATGCTCCGTGGGATGGGTAGACTGTGGTGTGGAAGGCTGAATCATGCTCCGTGGGTGGGTAGACTGTGGTGTGGAAGGCTGAATCATACTCTGTGGGTGGGTAGACTACAGGTGTGGAAGGCTGAATCACACTCCGTGGGTGGGTAGACTGTGGTGTGGAAGGCTGAATCATGCTCCGTGGGTGGGTAGACTGTGGTATGGAAGGCTGAATCACGCTCCGTGGGTGGGTAGACTGTGGTGTGGAAGGCTGAATCATGCTCCGTGGGTGGGTAGACTGCAGGTGTGGAGGCTGAATCATGCTCCGTGGGTGGGTAGACTGCAGGTGTGGAAGGCTGAATCACACTCCGTGGGTGGGTAGACTGTGGTGTGGAAGGCTGAATCATACTCTGTGGGTGGGTAGACTACAGGTGTGGAAGCCTGAATCATGCTCCGTGGGATGGGTAGACTGTGGTGTGGAAGGCTGAATCATGCTCCGTGGGTGGGTAGACTGTGGTGTGGAAGGCTGAATCATACTCTGTGGGTGGGTAGACTACAGGTGTGGAAGGCTGAATCATGCTCCGTGGGATGGGTAGACTGTGGTGTGGAAGGCTGAATCATGCTCCGTGGGATGGGTAGACTGTGGTGTGGAAGGCTGAATCATGCTCCGTGGGATGAGTAGACTCTGCAGGTGTGGAAGGCTGAATCATGCTCCATGGGATGAGTAGACTCTGCGGGTGTGGAAGGCTGAATCACGCTCCATGGGATGGGTAGACTGCGGTGTGGATCCACCTCTTGGTGGATACTTGGGTTGCTTCCACATTTCAGCTATTGTGAACGGTGCTGCCGTGAAGATGGGCGTACAGATACTTCTTCAAGTTCCTGCTTTCAGTTCTCTTGGGCATATACCCAGAGTGGAATTGCTGGGTCACGCAGTAACTCTGTGTTTAACTTTTAGGAAAGTCCACACCATTTTCATAGTAGCCGCACCATTTCACATCCCACCAGCAAGAGTGAGGGTTTTCTTTCTCCACATCCTTGCCAACGCTTGTACATTTTTTTTTTATGGTGGCCACTCTAATAGGTGTGCTATATGCTTTATAACGTAATAGAAAAATATTACTGAATATGCATGTACATACGGCTAAAGACATTCAGAGTTGGCCGGGCATGATGGCTCACACCTGTAATCCCAGCACTTTGGGAGGCCGAGGCGGGCAGATCACCTGATGGCAGGAGTTTGAGATCAGCCTGGCCAACATGGTGAAACCCCGTCTCTACTAAAAAAGGAAAAATTAGCCGGGCCTGGTGGCGGGCACCTGTAATGCCAGCTAGTTGGGAGGCTGAGGCAAGAGAATCACTTGAACCCAGGAGGCGGAGGTTGCAGTGAGCCAAGACTGCACCACTACACTCCAGCCTGGGCAACAAGAGCGAGACTCCATCTCAAAAAAAAAAAAAAAAAAGACATTTAGAGTTTTAATCTGTTAATCAGCTGGCTCTGTTGATGGTTCAAAATTGACTAGTGAAGGAGGCAGCCTTTGAAAAAACAACTTTAACTCAGAGTAACAAATGGCATTGGTGACATATGTGGAATCCCATGGGAAGAGTGTGGAGGGATGGATGGGCTCCTGGGAGCGGGATGCAGGCTGTGGGGTGGCCCAGTGTGCTGCACCTGTGGCCGGCAGGGCTGGCACCTCTGGCCTGGCCCCAGCAAGTGCAAGCACCCACACAGAACACAGGCCTGCTCTACCCTACTCTTCTCATGTCATGTTCTTAATGTTGAGAACACAGGTTGAGTTCAGTGTGATTCTCCAAACAAACTGGCTGTGAGCAGTGTCAGTTTTCTTTTCTCCAACTTCTTTATTTATTTATTTATTCTTTTGAGACAGAGTCTCCTTCTGTCACCCAGGCTGTAGTTTAGTGGTGTGATCTTGGCTCACTGCAACCTCCACCTCCTGGGTTCAAGCGATTCTCATGTCTCAGCCTCCCAAGTAGCTGGGATTATAGGTACGTACCACCATGCCTGGCTAATTTTTGTATTTTTAGCTGAGAGGGGGTTTCACCATGTTGGCCAGGCTAGTCTCGAACTCCTGACCTCAAGTGATCCTCCTGTCTCAGCCTCCAAAGTGCTGGGATTACAGGCGTGAGCCACCACACCTGGCTCTTTTCTCCAATTTCATATTGTGAAAAATTTCAATTATTGAAAATGTTGAAAGAGCAGTACAGTGAATGGTAAACTCACCAGTTGTTAATATTTTGTCCCATGTATGTGTTCTACCTATCTGTCTATCTCCACACATTTTGAAGTTGTCAGTCATGATTGTTTACCCCTGGATCCTTTGTTGTGTATCTCCCAACAAGAAAACGTCCCACGTGACCACAGCCCTCCTATCACGCTTGCTGGCATCCACACCTCTCAAGGCATGTTCCTGCCTGGGTTTGCTTTTCTTTCTCTCACAACACTGATGTTTTGAAGCGCCCAGATCAGTTGCTCTGCAGAGGCTACCACAGCCTGGGTGTTCCGTTTCTCACTGCTCGACTTAGACTGAACATTTCTGGCAAGAATACAATGGAGGCGGAGCTCTGCATGCATTTACTTCTCAACCAAGCTGTGCAGGCCGGTTAGGGAGATGCAGATGCAGGTGGGCTGGGTGCTGTGCGTGCCATGGGAGGTTGCCCTCCGGGGACACTCTGGACAGAGGCACTCTCTGTCACGTGCTCAGCTTGGCCCCAGACTGAGGCTTAGCAGTCCTCCAGTTGTTCATCGTATGAAGAGCAGGAGGGGATAAACAACTGGATGACTGCCAAGGAGAGGCCAGCAGTAGGGAGTGGAAACCAAAAACTGAGCTTTTACACAAGGCCACATGTGCAGCGCCCCACACAGGGCTGAAATCCCTGTGCCAGCACCCCTGGAGAGCAGCCCTGGGGCTGGGCCTGCCCTTGTTCACTAAGAGGATGAACCTGGCTGTCTGCCTGACTCAGCCTCGTATCTCCATGATGTGTTAACATATTGGCTCAAAAAAACAAATTTCCTTTAACACCTTAAATGAGGTAAAGAAACAAAAGTGGGCCAGGTGCAGTGGCCCATGCCTGTAATCTCAGCACTTTGGGAGGCTGGGGCGGGTGGATTGTTTGAAGTCAAGAGTTCAAGACCAGCCTGACCAACATGGTGAAACCCCGTCTCTACTAAAAATACAAAAATGGCAGATGCCTGTAATCCAGGTTACTCGGGAAGCTGAAGCAGGAGAATGGCTTGAACCTGGGAGGCGGAGGTTGCAGTGAGCCAAGAGCACGCCACCACACTCCAGCCTGGGTGACAGAGCAAGACTCTTGTCTCAAAAAAAAAGAAGGAACAAAAGTGTTTTTGTTGTTGTTGTTTTTTGTTTTGTTTTTTAAACAGGGTCTTGCTCTGTCACCCAGGCTGGAGTGCAGTAGTGCGATCTTGGCTCACTGCAACCTCCATCTCCTGGGCTCAAGTAGTCCTCCCACCTCAGCCTCCCTAGTAGCTGTGACTATAGGCGCCACCATGCTCAGCTAATTTTAAAAATTTTTAGTTGAGATGGGGTCTCACTAGAACTCCTGGGCTCAAGTGATTCTCCCACCTCAGCCTCCCAACTAGCTGGGGTTACAGCTGTGAGCCACTATGCCCAGTTAAATTTTCAGCCTTTTATTAAAAAAAAAGTTAATGTTGTCCAGCTTGGTTGTTTGTTTAAGCATCTTTTCCCACCTTTTTTGGTATTTCTGAAACTCAGCTTGCTGCAGCATTCTGACAGTCTTTGAAGTAATAGTGCACACTGGTTTTAATTGTGAACCTGTCTCAATCTCCATTCTTTTTTTTTTTTGAGATAGGGTCTTGCTCTGTCTCCTAGACTGGAGTACAGTGGCATGATCTCAGCTTACTGCAACTTCGCTCTTTTGGGCTCAAAATGATTCTTCCACCTCAGCCTCCTGAGTAGCTAATACTATCAGCATGCTCCACCACACCCAGCTAATTTTTGTATTTTTTTGTAGAGATGGGATTTCACCATGTTGCCCAGGCTGATCTCGAATTCCTGAGCTCAAGTGATCTGCCCATCTCGGCCTCCCAAAGTGCTGGGATTACAGGCGTGAGCCACCATGCCCAGCCAAATCTCTATTCTATTTTGGTCTCTGAAACTTAACATTCTGCTTAAGGAAGGGCTCATATATAAGGATATTGAAACAAATGTTTTATATGATAATAATGCCTGAGGATCAATACATACATATTTCATATCCCAATGTCCCAAAAATAGCAATCAATGTATTTACAGATGCTGCAGATCACTCTGAGGAGTTGATTCTGAGGCTGTCCCTAAGGACCCATGCCAGGAGACATGTCCCGGGAGCGACTGTCACAGATGCAGGACGCAGTCCCCCAGATGATGAGGCAAGGCCTGAGTATCTGTGCTTGTGGGGGGAAAGCAATACCTAGAGCAGCTCTGGTGCTTGTGTGTGGGATACCTCTGCAGGTGCCTCTGTGGCTTTGTGCTCATTTCAGTTAGAGTTGAGAATACAATGCATTTTCATGTATGGTGGACTTTATAAAACCTAAGTCTGCTTTCTACTCAGTAAACATTTAGACATTTTTCTTTTCACATTATTCTCCAGTTACCAAGATTTTGTTGTCAGATCCACATAAGCCTTCTGTTTTTTGGTGAAGACATATTATAGACTTAAGAGTTTTATTTCTTTCCACAAATATTTTGACATTGTCATTTTTGCCTTAGTTTATACAACTATTTTTCTAAGCTCTAGATTTAGTTTTCACATAGATACCTCTAGTGATTTAATTCTGGCTTCCGCTTTTGGTTAGCAGTGGTGACTTAGATTTCTTATCTACATACTACTTCTGAAGCCTGGTTCTGTTGTGCTGCCTTTAGCAAGTGGTACACAGAAAAGCACTAAATGATGAGAAGAGTATTTTTGTTCCTTTCTGTCAAATTCAAAGGCTAATATGGAGGGTTTTTTGAGTTTATTTATGATCACTGGCCAATAGCTCTAAGCTGTGATATCATGTTCTTTGTCATGGAAATTGAAGAGACAGTGGAGAAATACTTATTTTAAAATCAGTGTGATAAAAGTTAACGCACATTTATACTTCCCATAATTTTTGTCTTCTAATAGCAAATGCATATGGGGACTCCAGTACCTGGAGATGTGAATTCCATAAAAATGGAAGCATCTAAGAGGCAGTGAACACTGGCGCCCACAGGTATGTAGCAGTCACCCAGCATGAAGTCAGCCTGTAAACAAAAAGGAAACCATTCTAGCCTTCTAGCAGTGTATTTTCCAACTTTTTTCATTTTAAGTAAGTCAACAAATATGTACCAAATGGCTTCTGTGGGCTCACGGGCTCACCCCTGTGCCTCCTCTCAGTTCTTGCTTGGAGCAAAGTGACTTTACACTCAGCCATCATTTTAGCCAGTTAGAGCCTTGGGCTGGAGGCATGGGAGGCGGGCCTGGGGAGGCCATGGGCACTCATGGAGTGGCAGGGCCTGGGCCTCAGCTCTGTGCCCAGGAGCTTCCCCATGCCAGCCAGGCACATCAGAATCTGGCACATGAGTGTCCCCGCACTCACTGTCCAGCCACCCCCCTTGATAGCAGGATCCCTGGGAGCAGCCACTTGGCAGTGGGCATGGACTCAGAGCAAAGCAAGATGGGTGCCTCAAGAGCTTGGTCCCACTCAGGCCTGAGACTGACTCCCTTCCTGGTGAGGATCAGAGAGAGGATGTTCTGCCCGCAATGCGTTCTGTGCTATTTCCACATTCTGTGCTTTTTCCCTGTTCTGCACCAGGGATAATGTAGCATGAACTTCGAAGGTGGAATGTGGCTCACTGTACTGTGATTGGATTTGATGTCACAGATTCTCCTTTGATGTCAGAGGCCTCACCTAGAAGTGGGCCATCCTGGGATGGGTTTACAGCACCTGGAGGTGACATCAGGTGTTCCTCTCCAGCAGTCAATGCCAACAGCACAAAGTATCTATGTGCCAAAGTACCTAGCATGTACTAGTCCAGGAGTGGGCTGTGGGAGCCGGGAGCCAATGAGGCTCTGAAGCTACCACACACTCTGTCATCTGTTGATTGTTCCTGGGCAGAGTGGGCCCTTGCACCTGTTTATTGACCCAGAACTGGGCACAGGCTGGCGGTGTCTGTGCAGACTCATAGTTTCTCCTGCAGGTGATTAAAAACCAAACTATCAAGAGTTTTCATATATTTTCCTTTTTCCAAGGAGAAGCATTCTTTTTTTCTCTCTGATGATCTCAGGCTGTCTTCACACACACTGTTGTTTGCTCTGTGGGGGCCTGTGCTGTGATACTCCGAGTGTGGGCTGCAGCGTGGTCAGCCCTGCCCTCGCTGGCTCTGGGGATGTGGCCATGTGGCGTCACCTCACCTATCTCAGTTGTCTCATCTGTAAAATTGGAGCAACAGTGATAATCACACTTCTCAAGTCTGTTCTGAGGACTGACAGTTATATCTGTAAGGTGCTTAGCACAGCACCATGTTGTAAGCACATAATGTCAGTTAATACCATACTAAAAAATTAACATTCTATAAATTTAATGGCAAGCTTTAATTTTTTTTTAACATATCCAACTTTTTTGATATAAACTTAAGGGGTACAGGAGCAGTTTTGTTGCATGGACATACTGCGTGGTGGCGAAGTCTGGGCTTTCAGTGCATCCGTTATTGGAATAACGTAATCATACCCACTAAGTAATTTCCCAGCATCTACCCTCCCCTCACCCTATACCCTTCCAAGTCTCCATTATCTCTCATTCTACACTCTACATCTGTGTGGACGTGTGAGTTAGCTCCCGCTTACGGGCGAAAATGTGCGGTGTTTGTCTTTCTGTGTCCCAGTTGTTTCACTTAGGATGATGGCCTCTGTTTCCATCCATGTTGCTGTGAAGGACAAAGTTTCATTCTTTTTTATGGCTGGATAGTACTCCATTGTGTATATATGCACCACATCTTCTTATCCAGTTGTCTGTTGATGGGCACTTAGGTTGATTCCGTGTCTTTGCTGTTGTGAATTGTGTTGCAGTAAACATGCGAGCGCAGGTATCACTTCAATAGAATGATTTATTTCCCTTTGGATATACACCTAGGAGTGGGACTACTGGATTGGACAGTAGTTGTATTTTCAGTTTTTGGAAGAACTTCCATTTTATTTTCCATAGCGGCTATGCTAATTTACACTCCCACCAACAGTGTACAATGTTCCCTGTTCTCCACGTCCTCACCAGCATCTATTGTTTTTTGTCTTTCTTTAATTTTTGCAAGTTTGCATTGCTAATAGAATACACCATAGTTTTTAAGGAAAACACATCAGAAAATACCGGTATCAGAATATGTATACGTACGTGCGTATCAGTCTGTGCCTAGAGACCCGGGAAACCGGTCCATGACAATGAGTCACATCCATGCGCTCCTTCAGCAGATATTTATAGAAACTCGCGAGTGGCGAGGCCCGAGCACGCAGAGATGCGTGACCCCCACCCCCTGCCTTTGCCCGGACCAGCTCCCGACTGCTCCCTTCTCTTTATTCAGGTCTTGGCTCCACGGCCCGCCTCGGAGAGCCCTTTGCCGACCCGGTGCCCACCCTGCGCCGCCCTGTTTGCTCTCCCTGGTCCTCAGAGCTCCCACTCCCGTCAGGTCGCCTGCGTCTGTGCCTCCCCGAGGAAGGCAGGGCCTGGCGTGCCCCGCGCTCCGCTCTGCCCTCGGGACAGAAGGTGGTCAGGGAAGGTGGTCAGGTGGTCCCGTGTCCTCAGGCAGAGTCACCTTGCAGATGGTGCTGAGGTGGAGAAGCCGCGCCGCTGCTACAACAGAGTGGGCGCTTCTGACCGCGCCCTCTTGAGGAGGGTTGGTGGCAGAGGCCGCACCATGTGCACGCCGCGAGGCAGGTGGTCGTCAAGGCCTTCAGGCTGCAGCTGCTGGGCAGGGTGTGAGCCAGGAGCATTGCAGCTGTGGGGAGGGCAGGTGGGCCGGGCCTCGGCAGGCCCGGGGAGTCACCATCCAGGAGTACGGAGCCCCAGAGCAGAGGGCAGGGTCATCACCTTCTCCCAGCGTGGGGGCGGTGAGGCGAGGTGGGGGCTGTGAGGCGAGGTGTGCCATCACCAGAGGAGGAAAAGCGCGCCCAGAGGCGGGAACCCTCCAATCACAGGTCAGCATAGAGGCGGGCACCCTCCAATCACAGGTCAGCATAGAGGCGGGTGCCCTCCAATCAAAGGCCCGCACAGAGGTGTGCGCCCTCCAGTCACAGGCCAGCGTAGGGGCGGGCACCCTCCAGTCACAGGCCGGGGCCCTCCAATCACAGGGCAGCAGAGAGGCAGGCATCCTCCAATCACAGGCCGTGGCATTGGCTGCCCTCACCTGCCGCTGAGGAAGGAGGTCCGTTCAGGACCATGGCCTGGAAAGGAATGATGGGGCCAAATTGATAGTTTAGCCGTTGCCTAGATTCTAGAAATTTCCATTTTTTTTTCTTTTGCTTGTAAAATGTAAAATCAAATCTTTTATATTGGCTGTTTTTAGGACTGGAACAACTACTGTAAAAATGATTTTTTTAAAAGCTGTGCTTGAAGGGTGCAGCGGCTCAGCCTGGAATCCCAGCACTTTGGGAGGCCGAGGTGGGTGGATCACCTGAGGTCAGGAGTTCGAGACCAGACTGGCCAACATGCAGAAATGCCGTCTCTACAAAACATACAAAAATTAGCCGGATGTGGTGGCGCGTGCCTGTAATCCTAGCTACTCGGGAGGCTGAGGCACAAGGATGGCTTTGAGTGCAGGAGTCAAGGCTGCAGAGACAATGCTGTGATTGCTCAACTGCATGCCAGCCTGGGTGATGGAGTGAGCCCTTATTTCTAAAATAATAATAATGATTCAAGTGTTACTCCTTGGAGTTTTTCTGGTTGGCTTTTGTTTTACCATTTTAAGTGCACAGCTCAGTGGCATGAAGCACATTCACGTTGCTGTGCAGCCGTCACCTGCGTCCACCTCCAGAAGATTTCCAACTTCCCAAACGGAAACGCTGCCCCCATGAAACACGCATGCCCCTCTCCTCCCCTGCGCAACCCCGCTCCGCTTGCTGTCCCATGGCTCTGAGTGCTCCAGGGACCCCATGTCAGTGGGACAGACAGGATCTGCCCTTCTGTGCCTGGCTCATGTCACTCAGCAGAAGGTCCTCGGGGCTCATACACGCGGTGGCACGTGGCAGGATTTCCTTCCTCGCTAAGGCCGCTTTCTGTTTACCCATCATCTGTCAATGGACACTTGGGACATTATTTGGTTTGGGGAGCAGTGGACTCCCTTCTTAAGGTCACGTCTCTATTTTGCTTTGAGATACTGGGAGAGCTGGGCTTGACTTTCTTTGCATTTGCAGGAGGAATGCCCCCCCCCCCCCCCCCGCAGGCCGCACAGCTCACTGGATAGTGGCAGAGTCAGCAGCAGTACAACCCCTCCACAGGGCCTCCCGTGCAGAATGCTGCCAGCTTACACACCCCACTGCCACAGCTGCCCGGGAGGCTGTCCCCGGCCGGGGTCTGTGCTGCAGCGTCTTTGCAGGTCTCCCAGCAGCGGGCGACAGAGCCACAAGCACAGCCCCCAGTCCAGGGAAGGACCCAGCAGCCAATCGCAGCGCCGCCACCTCTCCTGCCAGGCTGGCTCTCAGCGCCACCCCCACAGGCTGTGCAGCTCGCGCTCCACCTCCCCACCCAGGGGCAGGCAGCTCCCCGGGCACCATCCCAGGTACCCAGAGGGGCTGCCCTCCAAACCCGGCACAGGCTGAGTCCTGACCCACATGGGCTGCGGTGCCAGAATATTCTTGGTGGTCTGTGCTTCTCCAGGAATCTGTGTTTCCAGTGAGTGTAAAGGACTAGATCTAACTTGTTCAATGTTTTTCCTCTACTAAGCGCTTCTGGTGAAATGGTGAGGGCCGTAAGTCAGCGTTCTGGGTAAAGATTTTAGTGAAACTGAGAACTGAATGCATTAGTGACGGGTTGCTTGCTGCCCTTGAGGGTAACCAGTTGTTGCAAACACTCTGCCCCTTGTCACCTCCTCCACCCTCAGCTCCTGTGGGCAGCACCCCTTTCCATCTGCTCCGTGCAGACAAGCGGCACCCCCCAGCAAGTCACAAAGCTGCCTCTCCAGGTGCATCCAGACGTGCAGGTGTGGCTGTGGCCATGGTGCCCAGAGCCCAGAGTACAGCACCACCCGCCCCACCCCACCCCCCACCACCGAGCCCTGTGGCCATAGGAGAGCCCTTAGGACAAGATTGCAGAGCAGATCAAGCTGGTGAGAGAGCTCAGTTATCTGTGGGAGAAGTTGCTTTTGCTACAAGCCGTTTAAATTAGAAGTTGAAATGTTTCTGTATAATATGGCAGACGGTAAAGGCATCTGAAGAACTGGCCATAGCTGCTTCTCTGGTGATTCTTTGGCACCAGCCTACTCAGATTCTAGAGCAGGGGGCATCTGGGGTGCATGCACAGCGTCTGGGCACTGCAGGTCCCCCCACCAGCACCCAGTGTGGTCTGCATTGGGGACCACCAGGGCACCGTGTTCCCTCATTCAGGTCCTTAATCTGAGCCCGTGACAAAGGGGCTGGAGTCTCTGTCTTCACAGCTGATGAACTGCTCCTATCTTTCAGGAGAACCAGATGCATCAGTGCGTTGCGGAGCTGAGGAAAGCAGGTGTGTGGTCCCAGAGGCATCTGCCGAAGCTGCAGGAGGCCCCACAGCCCAAGTCCCACTGGGACTATCTGCTGGAGGAGATGCAGTGGATGGCCACAGACTTTGCCCAGGAGAGGAGGTGGAAGGTGGCCTCTGTGAAGAAGGTGGGTTGGAATAGTACTTTGTGGAAATCACATCGTGAAAGATAATTGAAGAAGTAATTATATTATGTAAAAGAAGATTTCTAAATTTAATATGGCCAATTTAATGTTTGAGTTTTCATCACAAACTCTTTTTTTTTTTTTTGGCGGAGTCTCACTCTGTCACTCAAGCTGGAGTTCAGTGGCGCAATCTCGGCTCACTACAACTTCCACCTCCCAGGCTAAATTGACTCTCCTGCCTCAGCCTCCTGAGTAGTGAGGATTACAGGCACCTGCCACCATGCCCAGCTAATTTTTTGTATTTTTAGTAGAGATGGGGTTTTGCCATGTTGGCCAGGCTGGTCTCGAACTTCTGATCTCAGGTGATCCACCTGCCTCGGCCTCCAAAATGATGGGATTACAGGCATGAGCCACCACCCCCGGCCATGTGGACAATTTCATACCAACTGGCATTTCATGTCTGGCCATGGCACAGTCTAAATTGAGAAGGATTATCTTGAATTATGTTTGCATAGAAAGCCCTGTGATAACTGTGGTTCATGTTTCATCCGGACTTTATTGCCCATTAACGTTAAGTGTCTTTGGCTGACAGTAAAGGGATATTTTCTAGGGGAATATCCATTTTACTTTTTAATTTTGAATATTATTAGAATTGTTGATTGAAGCAGTATCATGAATGAATGGATACTGAAAATGGAAATAATAGACTTTCTTTGGAATTCTCCAGAATTAAATATGTATATCTAGTAAAAACACAAGATGTTTCCATGTTACTGTGTGCATGGAGACCCTCGCAGACAACGTGGCGATTGTCTTCAGACGGTCAGAGCCGTGGCCCGGCAGCTGCAGGACAGGATGCGCAGAGAGGCCGAGACCGGGAGGGAGGAGCCGAGCGGCTGAGACGGACGGCACCTCCACTACCAGAGAAATCCAGCATTCCTGGTCTAGTACTGCGCAGGTAAACACACTTTTCCTCTACAATTTGCCTTCAAGTTTTCACTCGGGAGCTAATGATTTTATATTTTAATTCATGATTTTTTTCTTTTAGATAGTAGAAATTAAGCTGCAAATTGAATTTCAAGAGAAACAAAAAAGACATTAAATTTGAATAAATATTCAAAAAGAGGTAACCAACTCAGTTAATATTGCGTACTTATTCAAATAGTAGTCATGTTAAAGCCCACTGCCAAGGTGAACTGTCAGAATTCATTGTGCTGCTCCTGCGCTTTGTGACAGGGCATAATGAGACTGAAGTCTTGAAAACGTTATGAATTCTACCTTTGTTGGTAAAGACTCCAGCATCTTTGAAGCAGGTGCTCCGCTTGAAAATAAAAGCGACGTGGTGAGTGTTTTCTTTGTGATGTATTCAGGTGACTTGGGATTAAAAAAAAAAAAACCCTTATGGGACTTTATATTTAGAAGTTCTGTCAGTTGAAGTATGAACCTGTATCTGTTGTTGCAGTGGTAGAAGGCTGTCGCACAATGAATGATTATTGTAAAGCTGTTAATTTTGTGCACACAAATAATTGTCAAGAACTTTCTAATAAAATACAGAAATAGATTAATAGTTGCTACACACATAAAGAGAGACTCCATGGTAGAACACTTTAGGAAGCACATTTTATCTTTTTTGAACCAACATGTGTTTCCAAACATGTAAGTAATAATATCGAGCATGGTGGGAAGAGTAGATTAGAGGCTGATTCTGATCTTTGTGTTGGGATGGACTGGCATTCACAGCATTGAGCAAAATCGTCTTCAAGGACAGCATTTAATTTTGTTGTTGACACGTCTTTTGAGAAAAAGTACTAGTTTGGGAATTTTTCACAGATACAAAAAAACTTGACCCCTAAATTTAAAATATTATTTTAAAAATAAAATGTCAGATTTATTCATTTGTCACAGAGTTTATTCTGTTGATGGTTATATTGGCTTTGGCTAATCAGAGATTTTGACATGCAGGCATCCAGCTGAAATGTGACTTGGTGCACCCCTAAGATGTGAGTTTGTGCTGTATTTAAGAAAAATATTGGCCGGGCGCAGTGGCTCAAGCCTGTAATCCCAGCACTTTGGGAGGCTGAGGCGGGTGGATCACAGGTCAGGAGATTGAGACCATCCTGGCTAACATGGTGAAAACCCATCTCTCCTAAAAATACAAAAAACTAGCCGGGTGCAGTGGCAGGCGCCTGTAGTCCCAGCTACTCGGAGGCTGAGGCAGGAGAATGGCGTGAACCCGGGAGGCGGAGCTTGCAGTGAGCCGAGATCGCGCCGCTGCACTCCAGCCTGGGCGACAGAGGGAGACTCCGTCTCAAAAAAAAAAAAAAAAGAAAAAAGAAAAAGATTTTAAACATCCACTTTATATCCTTTATCTTTCAAATTTAATGGCTAAATTTAAAATATATATACTGGGTGCAGTGGCTCACACCTATAGTCTCAGTGCTTTTCTACCCATTCACTCACCCACCCACCCACTCATCTATCCATCTACCTACCTGTCTGTCCATCCATCCATCCATTCACCCACCTACCCGTCCACCTACTCATCTGTGCCTCCATTCATCCACTCACCCACCCATCCACCTATCCACCTACCAACTTGTCCATCCACCCACCCATCCACCCATTCATCTATCCATTCATCTACCCATCTGCTTGTCTATCCATCTATCCATCCCCTATCCATCTATCTACTCATGCATTCACCCACCCACCCACCCACCCATCCATATATCCACCCATCCATATATCCACCCATCCACCCACGCACTCAGCCAGCCATCCCATCCATTCATTCATCCATTCATCCACCCATCCAGCTATCCATTTATCCATGTACTCATCTGTCCATCCATCTACCCATCCATCCACCCATCCTCTTATCTATCCATCCATCCATCCATCCATCCATTTTTAATCACCTACTCAAAGTGGAAAACCAGCACATGACCCTAGGAACTCACAGTCCTGGTGGTATCAGAAAGCATAGGGAAGGTGCTGCAGGCACAGAGGAAGAAGTGCCTGACCCTGGGAGAATGGAGGTCATGCTGAGTCTTCAAAGCAAATAGGAAGTTCCTAGATGGTTACGGGGGAGGGAAATTCAAGGCAGCAGGAGTAGTGCACACATGCACATGACAGGGAGTAGTGCAGTGCATTCAGGAAGCTCGGGGCTGTGTGATGAGAACTCAGAACACAGGGAGAAGGCAGCACAGGCCCAGAGGATGAGGGGCTGTGCGTCAGAGAATGGTGGTAACCTCCTCAAATCCCAAGTTCCCTGAGGCCAGCCCAGGGCCAGCCTTGTGTGCAGGTGTTTCTGAGGATGGCGCGTCTCTGCATGAGCTTTGTGTGTCATGTGTAAGAGTGTGTGTTGTGTCCTGTGCGTGGGAGGGAGCTGCCGGCGGCGCATTTGTAGGGGCTGAGGGCCAGTCAGGATGTGCCATTAGAAACAGGCGGCTTGGCCGGGCACAGTGGCTCACGCCTGTAATCCCAGCATTTTGGGAGGCTGAGGCGGGCAGATCATGAGGTCAGGAGATCGAGACCATCCTGGCGAACACGGTGAAACCCCGTCTCTACTAAAAATTCAAAAAAATTAGCCGGGCGTGGTGGCGGGTGCCTGTAGTCCCAGCTTCTAGGGAGGCTGAGGCAGGAGAATGGCGTGAACCTGGGAGGCGGCGGAGCTTGCAGTGAGCAGAGATCGCGCCACTGCACTCCAACCTGGGCGACAGAGTGAGAATCCATCTCAAAAAAAAAAAAAAAAAAAAAGAACCACGTGGCTCCTGAAAGCAAGCCAGTGATACCAGAGATACCTGGTAGTAGCATCTATGTCTGACTAGATGTACATCTTTTGACAGTCTTTTTAAAAGCATGAATGAAGAAAGACATAAACTTCCGGATTTGCATAAGTGAGCTTGCCAACTAAGGAAACACACGAGTATCATCTGTATCTTCAGGAGCACTTGATTCGACTCCAGGAGCAGAAACTGCAGCTGCCCCCACCACCCCCACCACCGCAGACCCTGCCCGGGGCCCTGCAGCCAACCACACAAGTGCAAGTGCAGTTGCCACCCCCTACCACAGCAGAGCCCCCAGCTCACGGCTCCGGGCCCAGAGCCCTGGTGACGGGTACCATCGTGACCAACCTCCAGGTAGCCTGACTCGTAAGCTTTCAGTCATCATTCCTTTTTTTTTTTTTTTTTTTTTGAGATGGAGTTTCGCTCTTGTTGCCCCAGCTAGAGTGCAATAGTGTGATCTCGGCTCACCATAACCTCTGCATCCCGGTTTTAAGCAATTCTCCTGCCTCAGCCTCCGAGTAGCTGGGATTACAGGCATGTGCCACCATGCCCAGCTAATTTTTGTATTTTTAGTAGAGACAGGGTTTCACCATGTTGGTCAGGCTGGTCTTGAACTCCTGACCTCAGGTGATCCACCTGCCTTGGCCTCCCAGAGTGTTGGGATTGCAGGCGTGAGCCACAACGTCCGGCTTTTTTTTTTTTTTTTTTTTGAGAAGGAGTTTCACTCTTGTTGCCTGGGCTGGAGTTCAATGGCCCAATCTTAGCTCATTGCAACCTTCCCCTCATGGGTTCAAGTGATTCTCCTGTGTCAGCCTCCGCAGTAGCTGGGATTACAGGCATGCACCACCATGCCCGGCTAATTTTGTATTTTTAGTAGAGACCAGGTTTCACCATGTTGGCCAGGCTGGTCTCAAACTCCTGACCTCAGGTGATCCACCCACCTCAGCCTCCCAAAGTGCTGGGATTACAGGCCTGAGCCGCCACGCCCGGCCTCATCATGGTTTTTAATACCTGAGGTGGGTTGATGATTCCAGTCCCTGAGGAAGGATAACATGGTGTGACAGGGCAGGGCATGTGTGATTCTTGTTTCTTGTTATTTAGACTCCACCTCCCACCTGCAAGGCCCAAGACTGATGTCAGTGCTGATGTCCCAGATGGCCCAGGTTGCTCTGGCCACGCCTCCTGTGGTGTCTGTCCTGGCAGTTGCGGTGCTGTCAGCCAGGGTCACAGAGCCTCCATCAACACAACAGGATCAGTGTTGTGATAGGACAGCTGCAGAAAGCGGCAGGTAGGCAGTCAACTTCACCTCACCCAACTCGAAACAACTCACTTGAGTGAGTTGCATCAAACCTTTCTAAATTTCTCATTCTAGAAGTTGCTGAGTTGTTTTGCCACGTGTTAATTTTTTAAGATGCCTAATTAGAGCCTCATTCCTTGCACCTCCCCCTTCTAAGCAAATGGAGCAGAGACTGCAATACCCCCTAGCGAGAGCTGCTTGCCGCTATTAAGGGGAGATGCAGCATGGGCGTTATTTCTCCTTTTTAAGGCAGCAGGCATTTCCTTTACTGTCATTGCCATGCAGTTTACTCCTCTGAAAAAATCAGCAGCAATGATGAGTGTGAGATGAAGCTCCTTGTCTACATGTGCTTTGTGTGTCCTGTGTGCTGTCTCTCTCCTGTCACCACAGGGGGCCAGACTGGTTGTGCAGCCTCTGCATGTGCAGCAGCTCTAAAAGCTGAAACACCACCAGCAGCAACAAGCTGTGCAGCCCTCAGCCACCCCAGGCCTGCTGCTGCACAGCAGAAGGTAAGTGGCCACTTGGCTTTGTGGGAGCTGCATCTCACACTCATCGTTCAGGCCCCTTAGGCCAGAGTGGGGTTGGACTCAGCCCCTTCCTTTTGGAGGCAGCCTGATGAGCAGAGCTGAGGAGGCTCCTGGAGGTGGGTAGGGGCCGAGTGTTAAGGAACTCAGACCCTGTAATTTTTACATATATTTGCTCTCTGAGGGAGAGCTTGCTTTGCTGTAGAGTATAATTTTTCAAAAATATTTACAATGATTTCTGTGAAAAATCACTCTGACAAGGACTTCTATTTCTGGTAATATGGTAGCTGAGAGAACCTGAAAATCTATCTCAACAAAACATCTAAAAATGCCGGATTTTCAAAAATTGCCAGGTAAAATATATAAAACCATGAATGAGTCTGCAGGATAGTGAGTTTAGAAACCAGGCGAGGGCTGAAGTCTAAGGAGGTAGGTCTGTGCTAAAGACACTCTATGACCTGGGTCCCCATGGACCCAGATGACCTAGAACTTTGAGGTGAGTTTCAGGAGCAGTCTGGAGAAGCCTTGGGCCCAGGGAGGTGCGGAACCAAATTGGAGACCCCCATATAAGGCTGGGCTCACAAAGGGATACAGCAAACACTACCAGGAAATGATGAAGCGGGCAAACTACTCCTATAAGCTTCACTGCAGGAACAGTATCTCACTTGGCCATGGCTGTGGATGGAACATCTTTAAAAAGTCCCTCCTATAAATTTATGGCCCCTGGCTAGCACTCTCCACCACAGGTGTAGGGCCAAAGTTCATATTATTTACATGTTCAAAAGAACTGCAACTGTGAGTTTTAATTGCAAGCATATCTGGATCTATAGTGCCCCAGGCCTCTGCTAGAATGTACATTCTTGCAGGAGGAACCCCCAACCTAGGCCTCAAAGAATTCCAGCCAGCAGGATCCCTAGACTATAAGCTCATAGTGGAAAATCATAGCACATGCAAGAGAAGGGGCATCAGAAGTGATGGCCAAAAGAACCACACCTACAAAGACTCAGATGTTAGAATAGGAAATGCAAATATGTTTAATGTGTTTGAAGAAACAAGGAGAAGCTAAAAAGCATCAATAAGAAGCAACAGATTATCAGAGGCTAAGCAGACACTGAATGAACCAAATAGAACATCTAAAAATGAAAAATGTAGGCCGGGCGCGGTGGCTCAAGCCTGTAATCCCAGCACTTTGGGAGGCCGAGGCGGGCGGATCACAAGGTCAGGAGATCGAGACCACAGTGAAACCCCGTCTCTACTAAAAATACAAAAAATTAGCCGGGCGCGGTGGCGGGCGCCTGTAGTCCCAGCTACTCAGGAGGCTGAGGCAGGAGAATGGCGGGAACCCGGGAGGCGGAGCTTGCAGTGAGCAGAGATCGCGCCACTGCACTCCAGCCTGGGCAACAGCGTGAGACTCCGTCTCAAAAAAAAAAAAAAAAAAGAAAAATGTAATAACTGAAATTCAAAACTTAATGGAAGTAATCTTGATCCCTACCTCACACCCATAGAAAATTAACTCAATGGATCATAGACCCCAAACATAAAATTCAAACTATGAAACATAGGAAAAAAGTTTTGTGACTATAGATTAAGTAAACATTTCTTAGATATGACACCAAAATTAAGCCTATAAAAGGAAAAAATTGGCAAGTCATACTTTAATAAAATTAAACCTTTTTGCTATGTGAAAACCATTGTTTTTTTGTTGTTTTGTTTTTTTTTGAGACGGAGTCTCGCTCTGTCGCCCAGGCTGGAGTGCGGTGGCGCAATCTCCACTCACTGCAAGCTCCGCCTCCCGGGTTCACGCCATTCTCCTGCCTCAGCCTCCCGTGTGGCTGGGACTACAGGCGCCCGCCACCGCGCCCGGCTAATTTTTGTATTTTTAGTAGAGACGGGGTTTCACCGTGTTAGTCAGGATGGTCTCGATCTCCTGACCTCATGATCCGCCCATCTCGGCCTCCCAAAGTGTTGGGATTACAGGCGTGAGCCACCGCGCCCGGCCAAAAACCATTGTTTAGAGAATGAAAAGACAAGTTACTGGGAGAAAACCTTTGCCAGTCGTGTAGCTGATTAAGGACATGTAAACAGAACATACAGAGAACTGTCAAAGCTTACTAATACAAAAACAACTTATTTTGTAAAGTGGGCAACAGATTTGAGCAGACACTCTACCAAAGAAGCTCTCTAGGTGGCAAATAAGCACTCTCTGGGAAATGCAAATCAAAATCACAATGAGAAACTACTGCACACCCGTGAGAATGCCTTAAAGAAAAAAAAAAAAAAGACAAGACCAAAACTAAGTGCTAGTGAGGGTATGGAACAACAGAAATTCTAATACCTTGTTGGTGGGACTGTAAGATAGTGGAGCCCTCTGGAATCAGTTTGGCAGTTTCTTATAAAATAAAACAATCATTTACTGTATGACCCAGCAATCTCACCCCTTATTCTTTTTTTTTTTTTTTTTTTTTTTTTTTTTTTGAGACGGAGTCTAGCTCTGTTGCCCAGGCTGGAGTGCAGTGACCGGATCTCAGCTCACTGCAAGCCCCGCCTCCCGGGTTCACGCCATTCTCCTGCCTCAGCCTCCCGAGTAGCTGGGAGTACAGGCGCCCGCCACCTCGCCCGGCTAATTTTTTTTGTATTTTAGTAGAGACGGGGTTTCACCGTGTTAGCCAGGATGGTCTCGATCTCCTGAACTCGTGATCCGCCCGTCTCGGCCTCCCAAAGTGCTGGGATTACAGGCTTGAGCCACCGCGCCCGGCCCCCACCCCTCATTCTTTACACCAGAGAAATGAAGACATATGTCCCAAATGATAACCAAATACTGTAACCACAATGAAAAATGCAAGTGTTCATAACAGCTTTATTCATTTACCTAAAACTGGAAGCAACCCAGACACTCTTCAACTAGCCAATGGGTAAACAAATGGCGACTCACCGATTCCATAAAACAGCACTCAGCAGGAGAGAGGGCTGGACCACTGATGCTGGGGGCAGCAGGGATAAGCCTGAAATGTCTTGTACAGAGTGAAAGAAGCCACACTTAGAAGGCTGCAGGTTTTGTTTTTATATAACATTCTGGAAAAGGCAACACTATAGCAACAGAGAAGAGATCTGTGGTCACCTGGGCCTGGGGCAGTAGAAGGACTGACTTTCAAAGGGGCAAGAGGAAATTCTGAGGGGCTGTGGAAAGATTCTGTATCTTGAGGCTGATGGTTGTTACATGGCTGTGTGCATTGATCAAAACTGAAGTATGCATCAGAAACAGCGACTTGGACTGTATGTAAATTATACTGCAGTGTTTTTGTGTTTTTGTTTTGAGACGGAGTCTTGCCCTGTTGCCCAGGCTGGAGTGTAGTGGCACGATCTCAGCTCACTGCAAGCTCCGCCTCTTGGGTTCACGTCATTCTCCTGCCTCAGCCTCCCGAGTAGCTGGGACTACAGGCGCCCACCACCATGCCCAGCTAAATTTTTTTTGTATTTTTAGTAGAGACGGGGTTTCACTGTGCTAGCCAGGGTGGTCTCAATCTCCTGACCTTGTGATCCTTCTGCCTCGGCCTCCCAAAGTGCTGGGATTACAGGCGTGAGCCACCACGCCCAGCCTATACTGCAGTTTTAAAAAACTTAATGGAGGAGTTAAACAATACATTAGGGAATTTGTTAGATGCAGAGAGATCTGGAGAAATAATAGTGGTGGCATGAGATTAGGAAACAAGACAAAGAAGACAGGCTGGCTGCAGTGCTCAGGCCTGTAACCCCAGCCCTTTGGGAGGCCAGTGTGGGTGGATTGTTTGAGCCAAGCAGTTCAAGGCCAGTCTGAGCAACATAGTGAGACCCCATCTCTGCAAAAAATAAGAAAAGAAGAGGGAGGGATGAGAAGATCTGACATTCAACTGAGTTTCAGAAGAGAATGAAAAAAGAAAATATTCAAAGAGTGGATGGTTGAGAATTTTCCAGAATGGGTTTAACTTACCAGTCTAAAGACTGAAGAAATACAACAAGTCCCTAGCGGGATACAAAGATATCTGTGCCTGACACATCTGGGCAAACTGTGGCACTCAAAGCAGATGAGAAAACCATGAAAGAATCCAGGAGGAAAACAGATTTCTCACAAAGGAAAGGCGATTCCATGGACAGCTCACTTCTTACTAGGAACTGTGGAAACCAGAAGTAGCTTTAAAGTGCTGGGATTAAACTGTCTTTCAAGGATAAGAGTGAAACAAAGACAGACAAAAACTGAAAACATTTGCCACAAACAAACTCACCTTAAGAAGGCAAATGGCCCTCGATGTGGAAAGCAAAGCGCAGGGCACAGAGGGCGTGCTGGAGAGTAGGCGATGATGCTCACCGGAGGGTCCCCCCGGGGCCAAGGGAGGGGCTGGGAGCCATGCACGGTGAGACTGGAGCATGAGCCTGAGGACAGCAACAATCAGTTGACCACCCCAGGCTGCCAGAGTGTGTCTCTGCTGATCTGCCCCTCATGCTGAGCTGCACAGATGCAAAGACCTTCCAAACACAGTCACAGGACCTTAGGAACATCTCCAGAGCTTCCGTCATCATCCAGGTCTTCTCATCAGCTGCTGCCTGGTGGGGGCTCTGCCAGAGGACAGCCCTGAGTGCCGCCATCAAGGTTGAGGAGGCCACGTGCCACCCACGAAGCTGCCTGCAGGCCGGGAGGCTTCTCTTCTGGCTTTGGGCCACGTGTGAAGGAGAACCTGTCAAGCTCTGACTGGTGAAGTCTTCAGAAGAGCTCAGAGTCAAGTGGCAGAACTCCTGGTGCCATCTGCTTGATGATGGGCACGGGGTTTCCTTGGTGTTTTGATCTATAAATACAAAAAATAAGTACAGCGCTGATGCTGAATCGTCCCATGGATGGATGAACTGATTGAAAAAAAATCAAATAGCCTGACGTTGAGAGTCAGAAAGGCCAAAGGGATCGTGACCAACTCAGCATTCCACTGGAGGCTATATGATCAAACAGCAAACCGTTTATCATGAATGTAGGATGTAAGTGAAACTCATGACTGCGTCTGCTGCCAGATTTGCTGAGGGCGGTCACTCCCTGGCTCAGGACTCCTTGAAGTTATCTACTGGGAAATCTAGCACCTATTGTTCGAGCCTGCTGTGAACCAAACAGGCAGACTGCCAATTACCTGACAATCATCCCTTCCTTTCTCACTGTCTCTTTTACCAATCAATACGGAGGGCTGTGTAAAGCTCAGGGCCCTTGTCCACTAGAGGCAAGGTGCCCCCGACCCCTTTTTCCAAATATACTCTCTTGTCTCTTGTCTTTTATGCCCACGTTTGCCCCCTTTGTTCATTCCACCAGGGATCAAGGGCGGTTACAAGTGGCGCCCTGAACAGCGACAGAATCAAGCAGTTTACAGCCTGATCCATCTCACTGGGGTTAAATTTCACTTTTTATATTTAGTTATTACCATGCTGATGTTATTTTGTAATATGCTTATGTTATTTTGACTACTTGCATACCAATACTAATTGTAATGATTTCTCCGTCGGGATCATTGTTTTTTAACACCTAGAGCCTTGTGATCAATTTTTGTACACATTTCTGTTGCACAGAAGTGTATGGGAGCTGTCAAAGGATTCCAAGCATAAAATACATTAGGACTAAGTCTGTGGGAGAATGGAATGGGAATACAAAATCAGAATAAGGAGTGTTGCAGAACTTGGGTTACTAAAGAGCAGCTCAGTTGTGTGGCTTCGAGGTGCGGTGGGGAGCGGCAGCCCACGGAGGGTTGGGTGGCGTGGAGGTGCGGCAGGGCGCGGCAGCCCACGGAGGGTTGCATGGCCTGGAGGTGCGGCGGGGCGTGGCAGCCCACGGAGGGTTGCATGGCCTGGAGGTGCGGCGGGGCGCGGCAGCCCACGGAGGGTTGCGTGGCATCCAGGTGCGGTGGGGAGTGGCAGCCCATGGAGGGTCGGGCCCCTCAGAAGCAGTTTCCTGACTTGCATGTTAGTCCCTGCGAGCTCTGTTCTCACATCCCAAGGCACAGTTTTGAACCGCAGGCGCATGGTGTTCAAAGGCCACTGGTTTGGAATATGAGCAGGGCTTTGGCCTTTTGCCTGCTGGCCCCCGAGCTGTGGGCTTGGTGGGCGATGATTCTCTCCCACCTTATGGGAAGCGCTGTCACCTGGACCAGGAGCTGTAGGCCCCACCAAGAAGAGAACTGCAAGCAGCGGCAGGTGCATTCTAGAAGGTTCCTTGAGCGGGAGCGAGGCCTCCTTTTCTGCCACAGTCACAGGAGAGTGCTACAGAGGCCTTTTCCCTGTCATTTTTGCTAATGGTAGAGTCTCCAGGTGTGGTCCAGGGGAGCTGCTCCCCCAAGGCCGCAGCCCAGAGCAGCCGCCACCCCCGGATGCCTCCCATGAGCCCCCAGGCCTTCCTGGAGTGGGCAGCTGGTGTTGCCTCCCACCCCTGCCCAGCGCAGCCCCTGGCGCAGGAGCCACGGGGAGGGCCGGACTGCAGTGAGGACGTCTCCTGGGATGTGCCAAACCACTGCGTGGAGCCTGGGCGACTTCTCAGGGTCTTGGTGCAAATGGCCTGGCCCAGGAAGCTGGGCCGCCTGGCTCAGAGACGCCAGACCCTGGCTGGCAGTGGGGCTGCCAGGGGCGGGGACGCTGGGGGAGCTAGGGGTGTGGGCCACCGTGCTGCCTGCCCCAGCCTGGCGGCCTCTCCGTAGCAGAGCTGAGGCTGGGCCGCAGATGGGGGAGCCTGGATGCGCCTCCTTCCTCAGCCTCCTTCCTCAGCCACAGGAGGACGCGGTCCAGGAGTGCAGCGGGGCCTTCGAGGGGAGCGCCTTCGGGTGCGGATGGTCCCTGCCACCCGTACACTGGTTTCTTTTTCTTTCCCACGCCTCCCCACAGTGATGTGGACCCCAGCAGTGTCATCGGCAAGGGAGGACCTTGGGTCAGGGGCGCACTTCTCCAGAAACGGCGTGAGGTTTCTCTGAAAGGCCCGAGAGGCCGCCCCCACCCTGGGCTTCTCTCTGCTTAATCAGTAAGGCCGGGGAGTGCCCGGGGAGCCGCAGCAGGTGAGCCACACGCAGGTGGCTCACACCACCCACTGCCTCCCTCTGGGCCTGGACGGGCACAGCTGTGCTCTGGGGAGGCTGTGCCCGCCTCTGCTCCCTAACTCCGCGGGTGTGGCCAGTTTTGCTGACTGGCCTGCTGCCTGGTCTTGTGCCACCTTCCAGAGGCATGACTGCCACCCTGACCTGGGCGGGAGCTTGGGGATGGTTCTCCTCTTGAGGCCTGGACGGGCCTCTCGGGTCTCCTGCGGAGACCAGGCCCAGCTGAGCCTATGGGTCCACCTCTCAATTGCCCAAGTTTGCAGCTATCCAGTGACAAGGACCATCTCCTTGGAACCGGGGCTGATAGGGGGCCTACGACTGTTTGAGTGGGGGTGGCTGTGGGCCTTCCGGGCCCGGGACCCTGCCTATGCCCTGGCAGGTGGACTCGCTCTGCCTTCCTTTTTTTTTTTTTTTTTTTTTTTTTTTGAGACAGAGTCTCACTCTGTCACCCAGGCTGGAGTGCAGTGGTGCAATCTTGGCTCACTGCAACCTCCACCTCCCAGGTTCAAGCAGTTCTCCCGCCTCAGCCTCCCGAGTCGCTGGGATTACAGGCGTTCGCCACCATGCCTAGCTAATTTTTGTATTTTTATTAGAGACGGGGTTTCACCATGTTGGCCAGGCTGGTCTCGAACTCCTGACCTCAGGTGATCCACCTGCCTCGGCCTCCCAAAGTGCTGGGATTACAGGCGTGAGCCACTTGTGGCCAGCCTTGGTCTGCCTTCCTGACAGTGTAGACCTCGCTCCTGGAGGGCTAGACTCCTCCAACTCGCCCTAAAGTCTCTCAGCAACCAGAATGCACAGGGCTGTCCGGAACACTCATGTCTGGAAAGGTGAAGGAGGGGTTGGCCACCCCTCCACAGCTCACCGTCTTTCCGCTCCTTCTCTAAGGCCTGTCATTTTGTAGCAGGACGAGCCACAGACAAAACTCCTCAGATACCAGATTAAAGAGGGAAGAGGTTTTTATTTGGCTGGGAGCGTTGGCAGACTCGCGTCTTAAGAGCCGAACTCCCTGAAAAAGAAATTCCTAGCCCTTTTAAGGGCTTACAACTCTAAGGGGTCCACGTGAAAAAGTCATGATAGATCAAGTAAGTGTGAGGAACATGACTGGGGGCTACATACATCAGCTAACAGAACAAAAAGTTTTACAGTGCTTTCTCATACAATGTCTGGAATTTACAGATAACACCAGTAGTTTTAGTCAGGGGTTAATATTATTATTATTTTAACCACCAGGGCCAGGTAGTGGCGCCAAGGTCATCTAACTATTTATCTTCCTTCTGTTTCTTTCCAACTTTTTGCTTTCTCCCTTTTCTCCTGTTTTATAAACTAGGGAAAAGGGGAAGTGGGGGAGAAGCTGGGAAGGACAACAGGAGGAGTGGTGTTCTCATTCCATCATTTGAGTTCTAGATGAATGCCCAGCAAGTCACAGTTCAGGCCCAGCAGCCGACCGGCCAACAGCCAAGAGTGGCCTATGGTGAGTGGCCCGCCAGGAGAGGGGCCTACGGTCTGCAGCCCACCAGGAAGGCACTCTGTCTGCCATCTCCCCGTGTCTCAGGTTCCCAAGGCCATGGGGACCCTGCCAGTGCAGGCCCACATGCAGGTGGGGGCGGCTCACACTGTGCCCCTCCCACGTGACTGATGTGCGCCTTGCTGTCATTATCCTACTTTCAAGACCCACCCCCTTCCTCCAGAGAGGTAAGGAGACGGGAGTGTGTGGACAGCCCAGCCCTACACTCCACACTGAAGGTCCCTCCTCCCTATTCTGTGCTCCGTGAAGGTTGCAAAGAGCCCTCGAGGCCCAGCCACAGATGCCTGCCTGAGCCCTCAGCAGCTGGTGGCCCACCATCCTGCCGCCGCCGGCATGGCCCTGGCACACCCCTCAACCCCACCCCAGCCCCTCCCACCTGGTCCCCACTGTCACTGACACCTCGGCCCTCCTGTTGCCCCTCCCACCTCTTCCTCTGTGTGCTCAGCTGGTGTCCTTCCTGTCGGGCAAACGGCTTCTCTCCCCTCTCACATCTCTTCTCAAAACTCTGGGGAAGGCTCCAGGCCCCCATGCCACTGTGGAAGGGCTGGGATGGGCCTGCCTGATGCACCACAGCTGCCCCGGTGCCCGCTCCTCCCACCTCCCCAGTGTGCCCCGGTGCCCGCTCCTCCCACCTCCCCAGTGTGCCCCGGTGCCCGCTCCTCCCACCTCCCCAGTGTGCCCCGGTGCCCGCTCCTCCCACCTCCCGTGTGCCCCGGTGCCCGCTCCTCCCACCTCCCGAGTGTGCCCCGGTGCCCGCTCCTCCCACTTCCCGAGTGTGCCCCGGTGCCCGCTCCTCCCACCTCCCGTGTGCCCCGGTGCCCGCTCCTCCCACCTCCCGTGTGCCCCGGTGCCCGCTCCTCCCACCTCCCGAGTGTGCCCCGGTGCCCGCTCCTCCCACTTCCCGAGTGTGCCCCGGTGCCCGCTCCTCCCACCTCCCGTGTGCCCCGGTGCCCGCTCCTCCCACCTCCCGAGTGTGCCCCGGTGCCCGCTCCTCCCACCTCCCGAGTGTGGCCAGGCCCACATCTCATGTCTGTGCACCCAGCGGCACTGAGCCATTATCAATCCCCGATAAACGGCAATCATGGTGAGGTAGCCTTGTGGTCTGGGGTCAATACCAAGGTTCCTGGTTTCATGGCCAAGGAGATCGAGGTCGCAGACACACACACACACACACACACACACACACACACACACACACACACACACACACACACACCAGTTTGGAGCAGACGTTTAATAAGCAAAAGGAAAGAACAGCTCTCCGTCAGAGAGGGGAACTGAGTGGCCTGCCAAGTTGTAGTAAAGATGTCAAGGCTTTTTTGTTTGTTTGGTTTTTCCTGTCGCCCAGGCTTGAGTGCTGTGGCGCGATCTAGGCCCACTGCAACCTCCACCTCCCGGGTTCAAGCGATTCTCCTGCCTCAGCCTCCTGAGATACATGCCACCACACTCAGCTAAGTTTTGTATTTTTAGTAGAGGTGGGGTTTCACCATGTTGGCCAGGATGGTCTTGATCTCCAGACCTTGTGATCTGCCCGACTCAACCTCCCAAAGTGCTGGGATTATAGGCGTGAGCCACCGTGCCCGGCCTGTCAAGGTTTTCATAAGTGGGCTAGTGATGAGGGGCTAGAGGAGGGATGTCCTGTCCTCCCAGGGCCCAAGGATTTAGCTGGGACCAGGTGTGGCATCTGTATAGAGAAGAGTTCCTATCAGACTCTTAGTCTGTTGCTCTGTGACGCTTTTCTGGGAGGTCTCTGGGTCTGTTCCCAGACATCTTCTTGGGGCTACAGGCACCCCGGAGAGTCTGCTTTTAGTTTCCCTATCTTAGAGTGCCTAAAGGGAAAGGAATGTGCTTATTAGGGCCCACTGTTTTACTGGGGCCCGTTGTGTGTGAAGTTTGGCGATTACCCAGGAGACTCCCCGCTGACTCCTTCTCTGCCCGAGCTGTCTCGTCTGTGACTTACGGTCTGCTCTTTCAGCCTGCTTGGTGTTAGAGAAGAAGTGATTTTGAACTCAGAGGTTAGAAAGGGAGCTATTTTTGTTAAAAGGCAAGTTTTCTGCTGGAGACTGGCTTTACCCTACCTAAACCATTTCTTTCTGCCTCCTATAACAGTTGCCTTTGCATTCTGCTGCCATTTGTTTGAACACAGTCCACAGGTTCAGCGGTTGCGTCTCTAATCAGCTGCCAGTCCCGTCCCAGACATTCTTTGCATCCACGCTGAGGTCTGAATTGAGGGAGGCGGGCTGGTGTTTCCATCCTCACAACTCCAGTGAGCTGGGCATGGCCGTGGCCTGCGTCTCCCTGGTGGTTAGTGATGTTGGTATCGTCCACCTTTTTCAAACAAAGTGCTGGACTCAGAATTCACACACTGTATCCATCCAGTCCATGGTTCTTAGTAAAAGGTTTATAGAGGTGAGCAGCCATCACCACACACAATCTAAGAACATTCTCATCATCCCCAAAACAAACCCCACCCACTCCCCGCCACTGTGTCCCCAGCCCCAGCCCCCACTCCCGGCCCTGGCGCCCTTTCATCTCTGCCTGTGCCTGGGACACTCCCTACAGCTGGAGCCTTCCTTCATTTAGCATCAGGTTCTGGAGCCTTCCTTCACTTAGCGTTGGGTTTCGGGTTCATCCACATGGTGCCTGTGCTGGTGCCTCACTCCTTTTTCTCTCCTGGTGTGGATTTCCCACGTTTTATTATCCATTCATCAGCTGATGGACATGTGGTTAGTTTTTAGTTTTTGGCTACTGTGAACAGTGCTGCGGAGAGATTTGTGTACACGTTTCTGTGTGGATGTAGGTTTCACTGATCTGCGGTGTACAAGGTGTGTAGGAGGGAAGTGCTGGGTCATAAATGACTCTGCATTTAACGTCCCAAGGCTTTGCCCAGCTGTCTCCACATGTGACCTTCCCACCAACAACATGTGAGGTGTCCACTGAACAATCACAAGGTTCACAAATCTGGGGAGGAGAGCTCTTTTTTTTTTTTCAAACCAGCTTCAACGCAGGTGGACCGAGCTGTCTCTTAGAAAGGGTTGCACCCTGCAGGGTGGCTGTCCTGCCAGGCTGGGAAGCGGAGCCTCTGGCAGAGACACAAGCAGGCACTTCTGAAGCGAGGAGGCTGTGGCGGGTGTGTGCCAGGCGCACGTGTTCAACAGGTCACAGAACAGGTATGAATATTCACAAAAGGGGAACATGGACGTGTGTGACAGGTAAACATGCATGTTACGTGGGTCCCATCTTCACGTTGGGGTGGAGGCATCACATTCGAATGCATTATGAATAATTAGACCGTGCATGCGAAAAGCTGAAGTGGGGACGGGAAGGCACTCTGTGCGCAGCCTCCACACCAGCCAGGGCCATGCACACTTCGGTGCTCTCTGATCAGGAGAAAGTCACCGCCGTCAGCCTTGTGTCCTGATCAGGAGAAAGTCACCGCCGTCAGCCTTGTGTCCTGATCAGGAGAAAGTCACCGCCGTCAGCCTTGTGTCCTGATCAGGAGAAAGTTACCGCTGTCAGCGTTGTGTCGTTACGGCTGTAGTCGTGGCTGGTGGAGCAGGGGTCCGTGAGTCCGCGTGTGTGAGCTGGGTAAGCTGCAGTTGCTTCAACATTGCTCGTCTTGAGGCCAGAGCTTGCTTAGCTGCTGGAGAGAAACATCTTGTGGCCCCAGAACACGGTTTATTCTGTAAGTGTGGGTGTATGACTTGAACCTCACACAGCCCAGCCTTAGGTCCTGTTTGTAATTTGGCA